>NC_058520.1:326190185-327440185 GCF_904849725.1 Hordeum vulgare subsp. vulgare | reverse complement strand
AGTTTTGCAATTATTCTGGAATTATTTTAAAACTAGAATTGGACTTATTGCATCAGCATGACATCAGCAGGTCAGCTAGCCGTTGAAAGTCAAACCTGACCAGTGGGACCCACTCGTTAGTGACTCTGGCCAGTTTTAGATTAAGATTAAACTTAATTAGCTATTTAATAGAGCTGGACCCACATGTTAGTGGCTATTTAACTTTTATTATAATTTTTATTTTTATTTTGACTAAACTTAATTAGTCAGGGGGCTGGCCCCACTTGCCAAAGACTCACGGGAGTCATTCCCCCACCGGCGATGGGGTCAAACCCACTGGCGGCGAGGCTCCAGCGACCACCAGAACGGCGGAGGGCCTCGGGTTGGCTATTCCGGTGACCAAACGCACGGCGGAGGGCACCAGACGATCGTCCGCTCGATCGCAAATCCATTTTTGCAAAGACCAGGGGCTAAGATGGCCGGAGATGACGTCGACGACAAGCTCAGCGGCTGCCGGAGTTCGGGCACCATCGGGATCATTGATCCAGAGGCTAGGAGGGCCAGGGCTTAGCTCCTACGACATCTACGCGATGTACTGATGCTGCTGGTGGCCTCAGAATGACCAGCCGATCACCGAAGAGCTACCGGCGACGAGCTCCCGTGGCAGATCTCGTCGGGCTCCGGTGGAATCGGGGCCTAGAGCACGTGATCGAAGGGGAAAATGAGGGGGAAAGCACCCTGGGCTCACGGGGAGTGCAGAGGTGACGAGAGCGGGCTCGGGGACGTTGTGACAAGGGAGAACGACGGCGGCGAGCTCCGGGGATCCGAGGTTGAAGACGATGGTGTCACGGCGTCTCAGGGGTTCTCAACGTTGAGCAGCTAGCTGGAGAGCTTCAGGAGACCACGGCGTTGTTTTTGCGCATCTCTGGTGAGAGGGAGAGGGGCTGGAGCGACGGCAATCTCGAGCTCGGCTCGGGCTCTAATGGCGGCCGAGAGAGGAGGGAGATGGGGGAGGAATGAGGCGAGGAGAAGTTTGGGGACGGCTGCGGGATGCTTATCCCCTCCTTGCAAGCGCGAAGCGGCGGCCAGGCAGGCACGCAGGTGCGTGGCCACGCCGGAGGGAGCGGCGGCCACCTCCTGCTGCTCATTGGCACGGAGAAGACGAGAGGCAGGAGCTGGTCCGGGCCAGGGGTGAGCGACAGGTAAGTCTGTTACTATTTTTTTCCATTTCTATTTTCTGTTAAGCATTTCTGACTTTGGTTCATTTTGTTTTCGGGTCCGAACTATTTCTAAAATAGTTTGAAAAATGCTAGGGTGTTATTTGGAATATTTCCAAACACACATAAAGTTTTCAACATTTTAGGAAACTTTGGATTATTTGAAATCAATTATATAGTTTATTTCAGTAACTTCTAAATTTAAAATAAAATGCCAAAAGCATTTTGAAAATATATTTCACCCCTGATATTTTGTTTTCAACATTTATCAGAAATGATGAACTTGTCTAATGGACATTTTGGATTCTTTAACTTGCCACCAAATTTGAATTGCTTTTGAATATATAGTTACTAGGGTTTGCTTTTCTTTTCTTTGCTTTGCTTTTGATTTCATTTCATTTACTTGGATGCAATGAAGAAGACATGACTACTAACTTGCTATACTCTATTCGGGATTCAGGGATGTGACACTCATGCCAAAGATCGATGAAGTTCAGCAGTTCCTTTGGATCTAGTGTGAGGGGAATGGTCCTACCAGTAGCTTGTGCAACTCTTTGTTGCTTATTTCTGATGATGGCTTGAAGAGTTTCACCATCATATTCTTCACTTCCTTTTGATGGAGAAGGAATGTTGACGACTTTTCTTGGACTTGGCTTGGTACCTCTTCTAGTAGTCATCTTAGTCTTCAACAGACTAGATGAATATTTTGAAGCTGAGCCTGTGGCTAATGGTATAGAGGAACTTGGGATTTTAGATTGAAGCTTACTGAGCTCCTTCTACGGACGAGGTGAAGACATTGCTGTAGTTGAGGATTTTGCAGTTGTTGCTACTCTTTGAGGAAGTTGCTCTTTTGATACTGCTGTTGAGACTTTTGCTTGAGAATTGGTTTCTTCAACAAAGCCTTCTTCCCAGGATTTTCTGTAGCAGAAGCCTCAGCAGTAGAAGATGTGGTTGCAGTAGCTGCAGCAGCAGAGTCCTCATTGCATTTTGTGATAGCAGCTTTAGCCTTTTTTGCAGCTCAGACAAATATTTTTCTTTTTCATCAGGGTAATCATGAATTGTGGCTACGCTTGAGGGATGTGCTGCTTGTTGATCTCCCTGTGGCAACCTTTTGCAGGGAGGCTTGAGGGAAAATTTCTTGGCATACTTTGGAGTGACATATCTATATTCTTTCCACTCCTTTGCCCATCTATGTTCAATCTTTTGAAGCCTTATTTTGTGCTTTGCCATGGTCTCTTTACCATGAATTTCCTCATCAGGTGTGCAGTACTTAGCATAGATCTCCTCAGGGATCTCAAAGGCTGTATCCTGTTCCAGCTTCTTACCACCTTTCTGTTTTCGGTCTTCCTCCATTTTCTTCAACTGAGGCTTTTGCTGATGAATTTGTATTCTTGATGATTCCGAGGACACAAGTAATGTTTATTCTAGAAATGCTGCAAATGAGTTAAGTTGATGAGAACCTAGTAATTTCATCAGTTCACATTTTGTACCTCTGAACAGAGTATAGGTGCGAAGAATTTGGAGAGGTCATATGCGTTCTCAGATTTGAGGAAATCAGAAAATTACTTAAATTGAGGAATTTGACCACTGAGTTGAGGAATTTGACTAAGCATTCTGATCTTGGGTTCCAGAGTTGTGTAGATTCGAAAATTTACACAATTGAGGAATCTCGTGAAGGATTTGGTGACTTAGTGAAATTCATCAAGTGTTCTAGACATGGGTGTGCACAGCTGAGAGAATTTCTGAGGAAAAATTGATTTCACAAATCTAAAGAGGATAATGAGATCAACAGAGGTAGTAAAATAGGATTTTACTTACCCCGTGCGAAGAACACAATGAACTGAAGAAGTAAAAGAAGAAGTTCTTCAGTCCAGATCTCCAGTGCCCTAACTTGGCGACTGAAGACAGCTACGACAACGCGGAGGAAGATGTTCCGCAGTCGGCGTGAGTCCGGCGATGGTGAGGGCGAGGCAGTGAAGCTTTTCCTCACCGACAACGAATATGCTAGCGGCGACGCTAGGGTTTGAGCTTGAGCAGAGAAGACGAGAGGAAGAGAAGAGTCTTGACTGAGGGGGGTAAGGCGCTATTTATAGCTCAGGTGAAAATCGGTCTGGGCCGAACTGTCGTGCCCCTTCGTCTCCGCGTGGCACGTGCTACCCACTATCGAAGCGGTGGAGATCGTGGTTATCCGAACGTGGGTAGTGGGTGCGGTTACGGTGGTAACATTAAAAAATTGATTTTTGAGGATTTTGTTGCAAAGCCCTCAGCTGACAAGGACCCAGTGAGGATTTTGAACAAGTGTCAAACAGAACACATATGAAGAATTGAGAATAGACTAGGTTGAGCTTAGCATAGAGGGAGTCGGGTCCGATCACATTCACTTAGAAGAAATACCAAATTGAAGATTGAGCCATAAGTGAATGTTGTTGAGGACATTGAAAGCTCATTCTAGTATATATTTATAGTCAAATGAAGATCATCACAAAAGTTTTGAAGAATTTGAAAATTTTGAGGAATTTGTGAAAAAGTCTTAGATTGAAGAATTTCAACTTTGAGGAATTTCCAACTTGAAGAATTTCAAAGTTGGGTGGTGGCGTGACCCACCGTATAAGAATGATGATTTCAGGCGCCGTGTACAATTGTCGTAGGGCCCTGAGAACCAAATTCTTCATTGGTTTCTTCACAATTAGAGTGATATTCTTCATTGATTGAAGAAAATAGTTACTTTATGTGTTGCACATCTAAGTCATCAATTTTTGTTAACTATCAGGATGTGTGCATGTTTACAAGGCATTCAAAGATTCTAGGATATTTAGCTCACACCGCAACTTTCAAAACCTTCTCTCATCCAAGGGATTTTTGAACATATCTGCTAGTCGATCACCAGTATTCACATGGTTGATGATGATATTTCCCTTGAGGACATTGTCTCGAAGAAAATGGTGAAGAACTTGGATGTGCTTGGTCTTCGAGTGTTGTACTGGGTTGTAGGCGATCTTGATTGCACTCTCATTGTCGCAGTAGAGGGGCACATTCTTCATGTTGATGCCGTAGTCTCTCAGGGGTTGCTTCATCCATAGCAATTGAGCACAACAAGATCCAGCATCAATGTACTCAGCTTCGGTAGTGGAGAGTGATACACAGTTCTGCTTCTTTGAGGACCAACAGACTAATGATCTTCCAAGGAAATGTCATGTGCCTGATGTTCACTTGCGATCCACACGGTCACCAGCATAATCAGAATCAGAATATCCAACGAGGTGAAGATTTGAGCCCTTGGGGTACCATAATCCTAGTGTTGATGTGTGAGCTAGATATTGAAGAATATGTTTCACAACCTTATGGTGTGATTCATTCGGTTTTGCTTCAAAACGAGCACACATGCAAACACTAAGCATAATATCTAGCCTAGATGCACATAGGTACAATAAAGAGCTAATCATAGAATGATATACCTGCTGATCGAAATCTTTACCATTTTCGTGAGTGCACAGGTGGCCGCTGGTAGGCATAGGAATCTTGATGCCTTTGCATTCATGCATGCCAAATTTCCCCAGAACGTTATTGAGGTATTTCTCCTGAGATATGAAGATGCCCTTGCGTTGTTGACGAATTTGCGGACCTAAGAAGAATTTTAGCTCCCCCATCCTGTACATCTGATATTCTTCACCCATCATGTAGGCAAATTCATCACTGTAACGTTTGTTAGTACAACCAAAAATAATGTCGTCGACATATATTAGGCACACAAATAGTTCATTGTCATAGGATTTTGTGAAAAGAGTAGGATCAAGTGAACCGGGTTTGAAGCCTTTCTTCATGAGGAATTCCTTCAATGTATCATACCACGCCCGAGGGGCTCGCTTGAGGCCATAGAGTGCCTTTTTGAGTTTGAAGACTTTGTTAGGATGCCTCGGGGTCTTCAAAACCTGGGGGCTGAGCAATATATACTTCTTCCTCAAGCTTACCGTTGAGGAATGCACTTTTCACATCCATTTAATATAGAGTAATATTCTGATGGTTAGCATAAGAAAGTACTCCCTCCGTAAACTAATATAAGAGCGTTTACATCACTATTTTAGTTATCTAAACACTCTAATATTAGTTTACACATGGAGTAATATTCGAATAGCTTCAAGTCTAGCAACAGGTGCAAAAGTTTCATCAAAGTCAATTCCTTCAACATGTGTGTAGCCTTGGGCTACAAGCCATGCCTTGTTCCTCACAACCTCACCATCCTCATCTTGCTTGTTTTGGTAGATCCACTTGGTGCCAGTGATATTGTGCTTGCGAGGATCTGGTCTTTTGACGAGTTCCCATACATCATTTAGCTTGAACTGAAGAAGTTCATCCTGCATGGCTTGTATCCACTCAAGTTCCATGAAGGCTTCAACAACTTTTGAGGGTTCTGTGATAGACACAAAGGAGTAATGCCCACAAAAAGTTAACTAAATGTGAACCTTTTGAGAGAGTGAGAGGACCTGACGCATTTATGTCATCGAGGATTTTGTTAAGTTCTACTTCATTTGCAATCCTTGGATGAGCTGGTTGAAGACTTTGGTTGGGCTGAGGAATTTGATCTATAGCATTTTCCTCAGGTGCGCTTGCTTGAATTTCCTCAGTGTTGGGGATGACTTCTTCAACAAGGGGTTGTTCCTCAGTAGGAATGATATCTTCACTTGCCTTGAACTTGATGGCTTCCTCAGGAGGTAATTTATCTGGCACAGGAGGCAGTTGCTCTCTTTGTGAGCCGTTAGTTTCATTGAACAACACATCTACATTTTCAACAACCTTGTCCTGATAGGTATTGAAGACTCTGTAGGTGTGCGAGTCCTTTCCGTAACCAAGCATAAAACCCTCATGTGCTTTAGGTGCAAACTTCGAGATATGGTGAGGATCTCTAATCCAGCATCTTGCACCAAAGACTTTGAAATAACTTACATTGGGTTTCTTGTCAGTGAGGAGTTCATATGAGCTTTTCTTGAGGAATTTGTGAAGATATACCCTGTTGATGATGTGGCAAGCAGTGTTGATTGCTTTAGGCCAAAAGCAACGAGGAGTATGGGATTCTTCAAGCATAGTCCATGCCATTTCAACCAGAGTTCTAATCTTGCATTCAACGACGACATTCTGTTTAGGAGTATAAGGAGCAGACAATTCGTGAGTAATACCAAGTTCATCAAGGTAATCATCAAGACCAATATTTTTGAATTATGTCCCATTATCACTCCTGATGTGTTTGATCTTAACGCCGAAGTTCGTCGAGGCCCTTGAGGAAAATCGTTTGAAGACTTCCTGCACTTCAGTTTTATACAGAATGATGTCTACCCAAGTATAGCGAGAATAGTCATCAACGACGACAAAGCCATATAAAGATGCCACATTGGTTAGAGTAGCATAATGAGTAGGTACAAACAGATCCATGTGAAGCAATTCAAACGGACGAGTAGTAGTCATGATAGTCTTCGAGGGGTGTTTGGATATGGTTTTTTTTCCTGACTCACAAGCACCGCAAAGATGGTACTTGAGGAATTTGACGGATTCGATGCCAATGACATGCTTCTTATTCGCCAGTGTGTGAAAATTCCTCATGACTGGATGACCAAGTCGTCGATGCCATAGCCAGCCTTCTGAGGTTTTTTCTAGTAAGCATGTGGCTGGTTGAGGACCTGTGGAAAAATCAACAATATATAAATCTCCTCTCCTAAATCCTTTGAGAATTTTGGATTTGTCAGATTCCATGATGACTACACATCTATATTTTCCAAAGACGACAATCATATCAAGATCAAAAAGCATTGAGACTGACATGAGGTTAAACCCAAGGGATACGACAAGCATGACTTTGTCCATGTGTCGGTCCTTCAAGATAGCCACTTTACCAAGTCCCAATACCTTTCTTTTACCTTTATTAGCATAAGTGATTTGCTTCAGTGGTGATGGAGTCAGTGGCATATTCATCAATAAGCTTTTATCACCAGTCATGTGATTTGTGCAACCACTGTCAAGAACCCATTCTATATTCTTGGGTTTGTCATCCTGTAGATGAATTAGTACAACTTACCATCTCATATGCTTCAGACTGGAAGAATATGATATCAATTTCATCAGATAAGAATTTCATCAGAAACAGTAAATTTGAGGACGTGTGAAATGTTATCATTTCATCATTTTCAGCTTGCGTCCAATCAAGCAATTTCCTCAGGTCTCCAGCAAATTCTTCAGATGATGATTTTCATCTGGAGACCTCACCTGCAGAAGTGATTAGTTCAATTTCTTGACCACCCACATCTCAAGGGGTGGCAAAGAGTTCATCATCCCGCGAGCACCATATGAGAATGGAGACATTGAAGCTAATGCACTTCTTTTCACAGTAGGGGGGTTAAAGTACTCAAATGAATAGGCAGATAAATTCTTTGAGGACTTATGAACATAATGATTTGAGGACTAACGCTCATATTCATGTCCCTTGTAGTTTCCCTGCATATCAAAAGCATTAGTGCAACTACGGGCATAATATTGACCATTTGAGGAATTTGATCCTTGTGAAGACTTTGGTCCACCTGAGGAATTTGATCCGTGATCCTGGTTCTTCACTGGTGGTGTCATGAGGACATTCACCTGAAGATTTTCCAAGAACCTTTTGGGGACCCAGATTTTCCTCACGGGTGGTCCATTCCTGCAGTTAGTTCCAACATATCGAGCAAATAATTCACCAGATTGATTTTTGAACAGTTTATAGTTTGAGTCAAATGACTCATCTCAGAGGAATAGGACATTTCACATGCAAAGCATGTTAGAGTGGATGGATCAACGGGGGGGGGGGGGGGGGGGCTTTAGCAGCAACCCATGAGGTTTTGGGGTACTGCGCATGTTTCCATTATGATCCATCGGCATTCAGTTTCCTCTTGAAGGTAATGCCTTCTTTCCTCGGGTTCCTATTCAGAATCTGCTTTTTGAGCACATTGTAAAGGGTTTGATGCCCTTTGGGACTTTTGTATTTGCCTGTCACGTACAATTCCTTCAACCCTGCATTTTTGTCAGTAGCATTTGTGGTTTCCTCAAGTGAAGAATTTGATACCACAGGAACAGTTTAAGAATTTGTAGCAATAGAAGCATTTGATGATTCTGGTGAAGAATTAGCAGTTTCACGTTCAATGCATTTCATACATGGTGGAATGAATTCAACCTGAGCGGTACTGATCTGTTGAGTAAGCAATGAATCATTTTCCATTCGAAGATTATCATGCGACATTCTCAACTTCTCAAGATCAAGCTTCCTTTGAAGAAACTCATAGGAAAGTTTCTCATGATCAGCCAAGAGTGTGCCATAACGATTTTGAAGACTATAAAATCTAGACTGAAGACTTTTTACATCTTCAGTGAGGACTTGAGTACGATTCATTTCATCATTCAACAGATCATCGCTTCTGTCTAGCAGTTTCTGAAGCTTTTCAATGGCACTTTGTTGCTTAGTAGCAATGTTGGCAAGTTTATAGTAACTGGGATTGATAATCATGAGGTTCACAGTCACTAGAATCAAAGGAGGAAGTATGGTTTGGTACCTTTGAACCTTTTGCCATGAAGCAATAGGTTGGAACGAATTCATCAACATTTTTGTCAGTGTAGATAGTGTTGTCATTTTCTTTAAGGTTGAAGATTGACTTGCTGACTAATGTGGTGGCGAGTGCAAGACTTGCCACTCTAGACTCTGACTCCACTTCAGAACCTTCCTCTTCATCACCTTCCTCAGATTCTTCTTCAAAATCCATTTCCGTGCCAATGAGTGCCCGAGCCTTTCTGGAACTGGTCTTCTTGTGCGATGAGTACTTTGAGGATTTTGAAGATTTCTTCTTTTTCTTTGAGTCATCAGAACTATCATCCTTGTATTTCTTCTTCCTTTATTATTTCACCTAGCGAGGACAATCAGGAATGTAGTGACCAGATTTCTTGCATTTGTGGCAGGTTCTTTTTTTGTAGACCTCAGATGAAGATTCTGATTTCCTCATATCTTTTCTTGAAGATTTTCCAAACTGGCCACGTTTAGTGAACTTATGGAATTTCCTCACGAGCATTGCAAGTTCTTGTCCAAGTTCTTCAGGATCACCAAGACCGCAATCCGAGTCTTCTTCTTCAGATGAGGAAATAGCCTTGGCCTTCAGCACACGAGGTCTTGAGTAGCTTGGTCCATGTAGATCTCCCTTTTCTTCTTGTTGGAATCCATGATTATTGAGTCTCTCAAGTATATCAGCAGGATCAAGCATCTTGTAGTCTCTTCACTCTTTGATCATCAGAACCGGTGTGTCAAATGATGGATCAAGAGATCGTAGCAGTTGCTTCACAACTTCATGGCCAGTGATGTCTCTAGCTCCGAGTGCTTGCAGTTCATTTGAGATGTGAGTGAGGCGATCGAAGGTACCTTGGCAGCTTTCATTGTCAAGCCTCTTGAAGCGATTGAAGAGATTGCGAAGAACATCGACACGAGAGTCACGCTATGTTGAGACTCCCTCATTGACTTTGGACAGCCTATCCCAGATAATCTTAGATGTGCCCAAAGCACTCACTCTACCATACTGACCTTTGCTCAGGTGGCCACCAATGATATTCTTCGCTTGTGAGTCAAGTTTCTTGAACTTCTTCACATTAGTGGCAAGCATGCATATCAGAGATCATGCATAGCAGTGATGGAGGAATGCCATTTTCCACAATATAGTAGATATCATTGTCAATAGCTTGAAGATGCATTTGCATCTTGGTCTTTGAGTAGGGGAAGTCCATTCCTTCGAAGGTAGGACATCCTACAGTAATCTTGATCATACCTACGGTCGACATAACTAAAACCCCAGGCGGTTAAACTAAAATCACACAGAACAAGGGAGTACCTTACTGTGATACCAATTGAAAGTGCATTATATCGACTAGAGGGGGTGAATAGGTGATTTTTATAAATTCATCACTAAGGAAATACCTAGCGAGGAAAGTCCTCAGTCATGAACTGAGTGCAGCGGAAATAGTACACGATCAGGTGTGCAAATATCTCTACAACAAAGTACTCGATGAGATTTCAGAGATTCGGTTTGTACAGTTCGCAAGTACAGAGAAAGTAGGTGAAGATTAACTCAAGTAAAGAATTTGAGGTTGAGGAAATTCAGAGAAATTCTGCAAACAAATTCTTCAAATAGTACAGATGAAAGTCTTCAACATACAATTGAGGAAATGAGAAGGCTGAAGAAATAGAACCCGTAGCTTGATGAAGACAGTTGTTAATGACCCAGTTCCAACTGCTGTGACAGTTGTACGTCTCGTTAGGAGCGGCTTGGTATTGAAACCAAAGGACACATAGTCCCACGACACATAGTCCCTACCGTATTCTCCTTGAGCTAAGGACACATAGTCCTCGCCAACACTCGTGGTACGTCTTCAGGGCAGACTTCCAAACCCTCACAAACTCGGTCACCCGGCGATCCACAATTGGCTGCTAGGTGCTCTAGACCATGACGCCTAACCGTCTGGAGTATACACAGTCCTCAAAGGTAACAAGCATCGGTTCCACAAAGGAACAACTTCTTCAGTGATGCTCAATCACTTGGGTTTTTGGTTTGGGTTTGGTGTTTGGGGTATTTCCTCACTTAATGATTTTCTCTCGAAGATTCAGAGGAATTTGGGTTTCTCTAAATGACAAGTGTCAATTTCTCTCAGAGCAGCCAACCAGCAAGTGGTTGTGGGGGCGGCTATTTATAGCCTGGGTGCATCCCTACATGATTTGACATAAATTCCTTTAATAATATGACCGTTGGGTGGATAAGATCAGTGAGATGGCGCGTGGCGCGACAACGGCTGGAACTTTCAACTGTGAAAGTTCTCATGTCTCTCATATTCCTCACTTTGAGGACACACTGAATTCCTCATCTTCAATATATTCATGAGGAATATCAATTTCTTTGCAATTTCTTCACGATCAAAGTCTTCAAGGAAATACCAAAGTCTTCACCCAAAGACATACATTTTTAGGGTTCGATATTCATCGGATAACTCAAACTCCTCAGCGACTTATAGAGCATGTGTACACTCACAAACATATCAGTCTCTTATCCTATAAGTCTTCAAACCACCAAAGTCACTAAGGGGCACTAGATGCACTTACAATCCTCAACACATAATCACTCTCTCATATAATAGGCATGGGTAGGAGAGATTGATTTGGTGGAAAGCAACTTGGGGAGGATAGAGATCAAATTTCAAATGATTGGATTGGAATATCTTGGTCTCAACACATGAGTAGGTGGCTGTCTCTCAGAAAAATGATATGGCAATGAAGTGTATGTTCTGAGTGCATCTCTGTTGAATGAGAGGTGGGTGAAGGGGTATATATATGCTATCCCCAAAATCCAACCGTTACACCTGAAGTGACCAACTCGGTGACACCGAAGTCATGAAGTCGGTGGTACCCACTTGCACTAAAGGCAACAAGTTTTGAATCTCGGTGGAATCGGTATACACGACTCGGTGACACCAAAAAGTGGTTAACAGTCATATGACACAACTCGGTGACACTGATACTCAAACTCAGAAATTACGATTTTGTGTACCAAGGCAAGAGAAAGTTGGTCACCTAATCTCGGCAGCACCAACATGGTTTCGATTGCACCGATTTGGTGGCTTTGGATAGGGTTCAGTGTGGGATGAAAAATAGTAGGGCCGAAATGAGAAAGTTGGTGGCACCGATTTTTGAGTATGTGCTTTTGGACATAAAGGATATGTGGGAAAATGGCTGAGTATTTTTGGTGGCTATCTCTGAGCACTTGAGCAACCAGTTCATTTTAATACCTCACTCCCTTTTAATAGTATTGGTTTTCTATGGACTCAAAAATGATTTGTCACAAATATAAAATGAAAAGTATTCTTGCTTGAAGCTTGGGCCAATCTTATTCCTTTCTTTCATCAAGGGGCATCTCTACATAAGCCTTTAGCCAATGCATCTTTTGAACTTTTCTGAAATATACTTGGATAAACATATTAGTCCAATGATGCATATGTTGTGATCAATTATCAAAACCAACCTAGGGAGCAATTGTGCTTTCAGTCTCCCCTTTTTTGGTAATTGATGACAACATATAGATCAAAGCTTCGACAAAAGATATAATCAATGATTAACATCGATGCTTTGAGCAGTATATGAAAAGCAAGAGATCCCCCTAAATTTGTGCATTATTTTAATTTGCGTTTGAATGCAAATGCTCAATCAATTAGGATCATGGGCCACTGTTCGATGTCACATACAACTTGGTGGTGCGCATACATGATAAGAATGAATAGTAATGGACATGACACCAAAGATATAAGTGAGTGATCATCACATATATAGCTAAAAGATAATAATATAGCATCAACAAAGCAAAGTGTATGATCAAACACAGGAACAAGTCATGTCATCCAAAAGACCAAAGTTTTGAAAAACCAAATGAGAGAAAATAAAGTCAAAATCTCTCTCTTTCTCGAAGCCTTGTGATCTATACATATCTCCCCCTTTGGCAACACGTTACCAAAAAGTTCAAAATTATAGAGCTAATCGTTTCTCTCGGCAGCCGATGAAGGAGTCGATAGAAGAGTGTCCACGAAGGCCTCTGCTGGATGTCCTGGAGTTGGAGGACTGGATAGTAGAGGTGCTGGAGCTGGGGCTGAAGCTCAAGGTGCAGATGCGTGAGCTGATGAAGTTGGTATTGCTTCCAACACTGGCACAACTTCTCACCGGGGCTTGGTGCTGAACTGAGTGGTAGTGCGAGGAGGCGACTCTTCATCATCACTAGTAGAACTGGGTGTCTTCACACCGTCAACTTCATGCTTGAGTTGATCAACACTAGCAGATATATCTGTCACTTTGACATCCAAATCATGGAACTTTGTTTCCAAAATTCTCTCCAAACTCTTCTGATTTTGCAGAATCTCTGAGATGTTTTTCTCCATTCCTTGGATAGACCTAACTAGAAAATCTATTTGTTGAGCTTGAGTTCTGAGTTGTGGAACTGGTGGTGGCACATTTCTAGCAGCCTCCGCTTCTGCTGCCATTCTAGCTGCAGCTGAGCTGGGACCATTGTCATCCATCACCACTTCATTGTCTTCAAATTTTGTCCGAAGGGGTAAATGGGGACGATCAAGTAGATATGCATGCTTGCCTAGCTTGGCATTGATAAGCATTTGATTGTATAGGGCATATCCACAAGATCTGTTCTGATCAACAATAGTCCTTCTGATAGTCTCTACTATCAAGTCCATCACTCTGAATCTAGTGTGAGTGTCCAAATGGAGCAACAAGTTGATGGAGTGACCTCTAATCATTTTCTCATCATCTCATTTAGGCATTAAGGTGTGTCTCAAAATGGTATTGGTTGTAGGTATCCTTGCTTGCAAGAAGTATACTGAGCCCATCTTGTGAGTTGCCAAAAACTTGCGAGGAATTGGCTTTTACATGTTGGACATGGAGTTGTGACTCATCTTCTATTTAGAGTATACATCAACATCACTCTATTTCTACTTAGGGGCCAATGATAGTGGCCCACTCATCAACAGTTGAGTCATACTTATGACCATCAGTCATCCAGACAATAGAACCATCTCCATAGAAATGAATAGTAGAATAGAATTGCATGATAAGTTCATCATTCCATGGGGTCATCTATTTTCCAACAAAATCTTCAATGTCCACACACTTGAAATTGTCTTGCACATGGGAAAAGAAATTTTCATTGTCTTTGATGTATGCCTAGTCAACATATCTCATGTCACTAAGAGTTGGACTTTTGTCGTACAAAACAGTCTCATAAAAATATTGTTGTTCCTTGGTGTGAAACCTTGGATCAACAACAATTCTTCTCTTTATGGCATATGGATCTGCAGCTCTCCATTTCCTCAGTCCTGCATCTTTCCTCTCCTTCATATCTTCAGCTACTGGATGAGCAGCATTGTGCAGTGGCAATTTGGGTCGGAGCTTTCTGAGAATAGGTGCATTCTCAACTTCTTCCTCTACAGCAAAGACACTGGAAGCAGGACCTTTGTTCTTGGTAGCTGCTGGAATATCCTTTGTAGTCCTTTTGGAAGCTACATCCTTTTTAGCCTTAGAAGCAGTCTTAGGAGCAGATTTCTTGGGCATATCATCAGCCATGAGCTTCGTCTTTGGAGGAGGTCCATCACCTGGGATCTCATCTTCTCCAGCAGCATCTTTTGGGTTCTCATAGATGGAAGTAGGTCTTCCAGCAAACTGAATCACCCTCTTCCTTGCTCGCTTAAACCAGCCTTCTTAGGAGGATTATCAAGGAAAAGTATCATTCCTTGCCTTGCAGATTCACAGGCTATAAGATCAGCAGGCTTAATATACTCTTTCCTGACAGTCTTCTTGATAGGAGCTTTCTCTTTCAGCTTCTGAGGAGCTGAATTTCCCGCTGGCACAAAATCTGAGTCGTGTTCATCTGAGTAAAGCTTGTTTCTCTGCGTGGTGGCTGCCTTGGGCAAGCCATGAGAGCTATAAGAACCAGGGTCAGACTCTGTCTTTTCAGTACTTGTGCCTGAGTCCATCTCAACACTTCCTCAGTGAAGTTGTTTTGGCTATCTTCACATCCTCACATCCTCACACACAAAGTGGAAAAGAAACCAACAGACGAGCAAACAGGAATCCTGTGAAATAGATATAGAAGTGCAGAAGGATTGAGCATCATAAAACATAGAAGGTTTTCAAATATTTGAAGAAACAAATACTTCGTTTTAGCTTTCTACAGAGAAACTTCTGGTAGCACCGAGTCTAAGTTTTCGGAGTCACCAAGACAGATGAACTTCTTCACATAGACTTGGCAATCACTTCGGTGGAATCGAAAGTGATCACTCTGTCTCACCGAGTTCATTCTCAGGACCCTAGACTCAAAATTTGTGGAACCGAATTTTGTGATTGTGTGTCACCGAGATGTGTTCTGTGGACGGCTAAACCTAAAAATATTCATTCGCTGATCTACAAGAACATCTGGTGGAGAGGAGGGTTTCACATGGTGGCTTTGAGATAAATATTCCTAATGTGCACGAATTGTATCAATGGAGTGCAAGTGGATATCGGAACCATGCCCTATCTCGGTGGCAGTCCGACTACGATGGCGACGACGGCGAAGATTCCATCCGCGGCGGTGAATTCCGACGGTGGAGGTGCTCGGGGATGCAAAGGCAATGACCAGGGGTCCTTCAATGGCAGCTTAGGGTTTGGGAATGAAACGTTTTACGAGTTAATTTCAGAACACCTCGTCGGCGAGGTTATATACCCCTCGCTGTCGGTGTCGTTGAGATTACAAAATCGGTGTCACCGAGTTCCTCTACTGTTAGCTGACAGGAAAACTCGGTGTAACCGAGTTAGTGATTTTTGTGGTACTGAGGTTGAAAACCCATATCAACTTTGGAATTCGGTGGAACCGAGATTGTGGGGTTGGTTACGCCGAGATTCACAAAGAGGTTTTGGAAGGCAGCCTTTGATGATACGGAACTCCAAGTGCTGCTTCACACAGAGGGATCAAATTTTTTTTGTTCAAGTTCTGTGATGAAGCATGAATAGAAGTTGAGATGATAAAGCATAGATAGCTAGAGGAGGGTCCTAGGCATTCTTGTCCATCCAATTGGAAAAAGGTAAATCAAGAGCCAAATAACAACAATTGGATGTCCTCGAATGAACAAAAATATGCAGACCAACATGTTCACACAATAAGATGATAGATAAAATATGGTGAACATGCACAAACAATCTAGCATCTATCAAGCATTTGGGCGATGAAAAAGTCATCTATATATGGGTATATTGACTTAGGTGCCAAGTAAGAATACTTGATCATAGGTCATACTCATCAATTAAGCACAAGTGGGGTTACCACATTTACATAAGCATTATTGTGTTCATATCCTTAGGAGATTCTTATACTCAAGATTTAGAGTAAAGCTCCCCCTTGATATGACATTCCCCCTTAGAGGGATAAACTAACCTTGGGTTTTGTCATAGAAGACTACAAGTAGGTGAAGTAGTGGTGGATGCTCTATGTTGATGAAGATCATCTTGAGTTGGGATCAATCCTTGTTGTTTCTTACTCTTCTCACCAACAATGTTTTGTCCCAAAGCACAAGGAACATATGCAAGAATATCTATGTACATGGAGTGAAATACATATGGGATGATGTCCAAAGATACATTAATTACCTTGTCCCTTGCTTACCTTTGAGGGAATATGTGACTCCTTGAACTAATGCATATGGTTGAGGTTGATTGCATATAGTTCCCCAAAGTGAATAAGAGTGAATTTCATTGGCGGAGTCACCCCTCAAGAACTTTCTAGTTCTTCCTCTCGGGGGATCCACATCAACTTGACGGGAATCCATGGAGTTGTGGTAGCACTAGATGAGGTAGTTCTAGTAGTGTCCTTGGGAATCCACTTGATCTTGACTTGGGGTTCCTCTTCAAATACGTCAATGTGCTCTTGAAGCTTTCCCTTTCCCTTGTGGGCTTGTGGTAGAAGGCTATCTTGTGTGCTTGTTCCTTTGGGAGGAGTAGGATCATACTTCTCCTCTTGAGGAACAAACTTAGGAATGGGATATGGACCTTCTTCGCAATCATCTCCATTGATGATGAAGTAGCCAACACCTTGTTTCTTTCGATGTCCTCCTTGCTTGCACACAATTTCCTCAAATTGCTTACTTCTGACAAGACTCTTGAAGACACCTCTCTCTATAATCCCTTTCAATAAATCATTTTCTTGATCAAGTATAGCTTGGCTAAGATAATCATTAGTGGAATCAAGAGAGCTACTAGCAACAACATCATTAGATTTAACTTTAGCATTGTTGTTACTAGAAGAAGAAACTTTCTTGCCTTAGTTACCAGTGTTCTTAGGTTTAACTTGTGGAACAAAAGTAGATAAGAGTAATCGTTTGGCTAGATAAGAAGAAATTTGTTTCAAAAATCATCATTGATTGCTTTTAGGAACTCATGCTCTTGCTCCAAATTGAGCTTCTCGAAGCGTAGCTTCTCATGAGTTCTTCCAAGCTCACTATGATCTTCTAGAGTAGTTTCATGAGCAAACTTAAGAGTGTTGAATTATTTAGTTAGTCATTTAATCTCTTTCTTATCATCATCACTCGATTTATCTTGACTAGCATGATAATTAGCAAGTTCACTTTCAGTGCAATCACTAGTTTTATCAAATAGCAAGTCATCTTCTCCTAACAAGTCATCCTCATCACTATTAAAATAAAGATACTCAGTGTGTGATACCTTGGGGACTTTAGCCATGAAGCAGTTTCCGAACCCCTCATTTGGTAAATCAAATAAGTCGTAGGAGTTGGAGGAAACAAGTGCAATGCCGGCAATACCTTCATCTTGACTATAGTCGGAGTTGGAGTGATAGCTTCTCTCCGATTTGTTTTCAGACTCGGAGCTAGAAACCCATCACCAACATGATCTTGATATCTTCTTCTGGAGCTCCTCTTGGTGTATTTGTCCTTCTCTGTTTCCTTGCCTCTCCGTGAGTGTCTTCGTTCATAACGATCTTCTCTACTCCCTCTCTCTCTCTGCATGGTGACTCATCCCTTGAGCTTCGTCTTCGAGGTGACTCTTCTCTTTGTTTGTAGGGAGCCGAGCACTCATTGGAGTAGTGTCCGGGCTTCCCATAGTTGTAGGAGTTTCGGTCACGACTGGACAAACGCTTATCATCATGTCTCGAGCTTGAGCTTCTCTCTTTGCCTCTACTCTTGTAGAACTTGTTGGATTTTCTAACCATGAGGCTTATCTCTTTATCAGTGACAAGATTGTCGTTTGAAGTAGTCGGGGCATCGCTTGAAGCTTTGTAAGCACTTCTTGAATTGTTGTGCAGCTCATGTTTGTCCTTGAGTGACATCTTTTGAGCAATAATCCTACCAATGACTTCAGTTGGGTTGAGATCTTTGTAGTTTGGCATCATTTGGATCAGTGTGCACACGGTGTCATACTTTCCATCAAGAGCTCTAAGTATCTTCTTGATGATGAATTTTTCGGTCATCTCTTCGCTTCCTAAGCCAGCAATCTCATTGGTGATGAGAGCTAGCCTAGAGTACATTTCAGCGACACCTTCACCATCCTTCATCTTGAACTTGTCAAGCTGACTTGGAGCACATCCAACTTAGATTCTCTGACAGAATCAGTACCTTCATGCATATTGATCAACGTATCCCAAATATTTTTTGCATTCTCAAGGCAGCTGATTTTATTGAATTCTTTGGGGCATAGACAGTTGAAGATAATGTTGCAGGCTTATGCATTGAGTTGCAACATCTTCAGCTCATCCGCTGTTACATCACAATCCGGTTCATGCCCTTCTCCGAAGAAATCACCTTGCAAACCAACACAAATAACAACCTATACATAAGGATTAAAACCAAGAATATGCATTTTCATCTTATGCTTCCAACTAGCAAAATTAGTGCCATCGATATATGGACCTCTACGGTGATAACTTCCCTCACTAGATGCCATACTCTCCTAGGTTGTGAAACCAATGCAATGGAGACCAAAGCTCTGATACCACTTGTAGGATCAAACGTATTTCTAGAGGGGGGTGATTAGACTACTTGACAATATAAAAACTTAGACTTTTCACAATTTTAGTTGTGGGCTAGTTTTAGCAATTATGGCAAGTCAAGTACACCCTACACATGCAGTTTCTAAGAGTATACCAGCGGAATGTAAAACATGCAAGTGTAAAGTACAGGAGTAAGGTAGGGAGATCAAATGCATGAGGTTGACACGGTGATTTTTGGCATGGTTTCGATAGGTGGCGCTATCATACGTCCATGTTAGTGGAGACTTCAACACATGAAGTGTAACGACTGCGAGAGTCCACAAAGGGCTCCACCCACAAGGGGTCCATGAAGAAGCGGCCTTGTCTATTCCACCACGTCTTCCGCCCACGAAGGACTAGCCTTACTCATGGTAGATCTTCATGAAGTAGGCGATCTCCTTGCCCTTACAAACATCTTAGTTCAACCCCACAACATGAAGTAGGAGGCTCCCAAGCGACATCTAACCAATCTAGGAGGCACCACCCTCCAAAAGGTAATAGATGTGGTAGAACGACGAACTCCTTGCTCTTTTGCATCTAAAGATAGTCTCCTCAACACACAATCACTCTTTCACATAATAGGCATGGTTAGGAGAGGTTGATTTGGTGTAAGGCAACTTGGGGAGGCTATAGATCAAGTTTCGAATGATTGGATTGGAATATATTGGTTTCAACACATGAGTAGTGGATCTCTCTCGGAAAAATGGAGGTGGCAATGAAGTGTGTGTTTTGAGTGCTTCTCTCTCGAATGAGAGGTGGGAGAAGGGGTATATATAGGATGTCCCCAAAGTCCAACCGTTACAGCTAAAGTGACCACCTCGGTGACACCAATGTCATGAATTCGGTAGTACCGACTTGCACTAAAGGCAGCAACTTTTGAATCTCGGTGGAACCGATATACACAACTCGATGACACCAAAAAGGTGGCTAATGGTCAGATGACACAACTAGGTGACATCAATAGTCAAACTCGGAAATTCCGATTTTGTGTACGAGGCAACAAAAAGTTGGTCACCTAAACTCGGCAACACCGACATGGTTTCGGTTGCACCGATTTGGTGACTTTGGCTAGGGTTTTGTCTCGGATGAAAATCGGTAGGGCCGAAATGAGAAAGTTGGTGGCACCGATTTTGAGTATGTAATTTTGGACAGAATGGATATGTGGATAAATGGCTGAGTATTTTTGGTGGCTATCTGTGAGCACTTGAGCTACCAGTTTGTTTTAATACCTCACCCCTTTTAATAGTATTGGCTTTCCTATGGACTCAAAAATGATTTCTCACAAATATAAAATGAAGAGTCTACTAGTTTGAAGCTTGGGCCAATCTTATTCCTTTCTAGCATCAAGAGGCATCTCCACATAAGCCTTTAGCCAATGCATCTTTTGAACTTTTCTAAAATATACTTGGATAAGCATATTTGTCCAATGATGCATATGTTCTGATCAATTGTCAAAACCACCCTAGGGAGCAATTATGCTTTCAGTCTTCCCTTATCTGTGTGAACCCAAGAGTTTCCACTAGTCATACTCTTCTAGTGTTTTGCCCGATAAAATTTCAACACTAAAAATTCATCTAAAGCAAGAAGTGAATGATAGGTTACGCATTAAAGAAGTGGGAGTTGACCTTGAACTTTGTGTTCATTCCCATGGACATCATGTAGATCTTATCATGGAAGATTCTCTTAAAATTAATTATCCCATTGGTAGAAATTCATCTTACATTTGTGTTTTGGTCTTTTGCGTTTGTTGTTCCAACCATGTTATTCATCATTAATCCCATTCCTCACACGAGTTAAAGTGTGTGTCTTCTGCAGATCAATACACCAGTCTGGCCTTTAATTCTGATCTACCTCGGAGAATTACCCCTCGTAACTCAAGAATATAATGGAGCTATATAACTTCTTATGAGCTCTTCATCAACTATGTTTTTTCACTGATACCAATTTTCCTCGGGTTTTGAGTTGTTAGACACTCAAGGACAACGATAACTGAACAACTCTTAGTAATTTTGTTTGCTTACGATATTGAACTCGATCATGTCATTCCAACCTAATTGGCTACATCATCATTGTCATGCTAAAGCTTGACCATGCTATCTATGTCCTTCATCCTCGGAACACGATTCGTATAGTGCACTAAGCTTACATCGAGCTTTCAACATCATGTTGGTTGTCTTGCAAGGCAATTTCAATTCTGAGCTAGCAATCTTATCGGTGGTTCTGACAACGTTTCGCTTAACCATTCCTTTGCTTGATGTCGTCATTGATCGATTACATCTTCCGAGCTTTTCGAGGATATCAATCAAATTCATGATGAGAAATACCATCCTTGCCCCTCAATTATTTATATTATCATCGACAACATTATTACCTTCCCTCCAACACAAACTTGTTCATGTTTTGTGTTGCACCTTGAATTCCTCGATATCCAACTTATGTTCTATTCTACCATGGAGTAATTACCAGATTTTATGCTAAGAAAGTTGTGAGAGTTGTTCGACCTCATAAGATTTCTTGATATAGTGATACTTCTCGCCATCACCATTCATTTCTTGATCCCCGTAATGTTTCTAACCAGGATACCACAAGTGAAGTTTAAAGGTGATTTCAATGCTTCTAGCAACCCTATTGCTTTGAAGTTAATGGCTGCTAATTTAATTCTAGTGTGTTGGTTGTTGACTAACCATTCAAGCATTGATCATGCTGCTCAATCCATATTTTTGAGTGCACTTTTCATTCATTGTTTAATTGTGGATGTTTTCCTCGAGCATACATCATTATATCATTTGGTCTAACCAACTCTAAGACCATGTTCACATAATTGTGGAAATCCATCTTACTGAAATCTCGATAAATTTTTGCTAAGCCCAAAGGCCACATCCTCATCATCTCTGTGGTTCATGATGAAAATTTAAGCTAGTGTTGGAAACTTTTGAAAGCATTATCTTTGTGCATAGACCATAAAGAATATGTTTGATAAAAGAAATGTTTTACCTAATTTCACGTGCACTCATGTCACCGTGAATATGAGCGAGTTTTTTTCATTTCCTCTGAGATCATCCCAAATCAATCATGCATGTGGGAAGTATTCTATGGTTTGATATATTTGCTACCTTCACTCCATATGTGTTTTCCTAGCACACCAAACCACTGCTTGATTTTATCAAGGAAAAGGAGTTCATTCCTAATAGATAATCCGGACTTACACATGGAACTTTGATATCCTCTATGATGGTTCCCAACTAGAACTTGATTGCATTCCATTCTAAAAATTTCTATGCGGGAACGAATGTCTTGACATTGTGTTCATGTGTCTTGCAATCCAAATCATGATTCAAGGCTTGCTTCTGTAGTTCATTTCCCAAGAATCTTGCAACATCATCTCGTCAATTTATGTTGCATCCCTTTCTCCTTGGGCATCCCGAGTCTGAGGTATCCTGACAGCAATGAGATGTGAATCTCGGGCAGATATGATGGTTGGAACATTTCCCAAGAATTATAACATTGGTTTTATGTTACACGGTAACGTGATGTTATGGCTAGCACAAGTGGCTGGATGACCTATTGTTATAGCATCTTGTTTAGTAAGGTTAGCCATTCTTCCATGAGGAAATTGTGAGACTTACATTATAAGTTGTTCCTGATGGATGCTTTGTGTATCTGAAGTCTGACCTTTACTTGATGACCATATCAATGCTACCATGAAGCATTAGTGTGATATTCCGAACATCAAGAAGAACATGGAAAGTGCAATGCTAAATGATTCCTGATCAATTATCCAAACACCATTGTATGGGTAACATCATGAAATTCCTCGCCCCTTTACCTAAATGGTTATATACTTGCTAGCGTGATATGTATATCATGCTCTACTTGTTCTTATGAAGTATTTAATCCTAATACTCTTGTTTAAACACATTTTCCTTTTCATGGTTTGTTTAATATGATAATCACATTTTCCTTTCCATTGGTCTATTTAACCTTTCTTGTAATCTAACCTATCTCAATAGTGATAATTCCATGCTTAAATAAACACCTCGATGTACCACTCTATCAGTAAGACCATGTTACTATTGTTGTTAACATGCCGATAACCACCCATGGAAGAGAACTTTGCCTATTGGATCACCTTGTTTCATCGAGCATGAAAATGGTTCTATTCGGCCCGTGATG
The DNA here is from genome assembly GCF_904849725.1 of Hordeum vulgare subsp. vulgare. Lineage (NCBI taxonomy): Eukaryota > Viridiplantae > Streptophyta > Magnoliopsida > Poales > Poaceae > Hordeum > Hordeum vulgare. The sequence goes on along the minus strand of NC_058520.1, from coordinate 327,417,207 downwards.
TCTACTACACAACTTGTTCTTGTAGACTCGTGTTGGGCCTCTAGGCACACAGTTTTGTAGGATAGTAGAAAATTTCCCTCAAGTCAATGACCTAAGGTTTATCAATCCGTGGGAGGCATAGGATGAAGATGGTCTCTTTCAAACAACCCTACAACCAAATAACAAAGAGTCTGTGTGTCCCCAACACACCCAATACGATGGTAAATTCTATAGGTGCACTAGTTCGGCGAAGAGAAGGTGATACAAGTACAATATGAATGGTAGAAATATATTTTCATAATCTGAATAAATAAAAACATCAAGGTATCAATTCATAAAACATAGCACAAACGGTATTGCATTGCTTGAAAATGAGGAGTAGGGTCCTTACTTTCGCTAGTACAATCTGTCAACAATGCTAATATAATTTGATCACATAATAATCCCTCAACGTGCAATAAAAAACCACTCCAAAGTTCCTATCTAGCGGAGAACATGAGAAGAAAACTTTGGAGGGTACGGAACCATCTCAAGGTTATTCTTTCTGATCAATCTCTCCAAGAGTTCGTACTAAAATAAGAAGTTATCCTTTCCGATCGATCTATCCAAGAGTTTGTACTAAAACAACACCATAAAAAATCCAGATGCAACATACTCAATCTAACACAAAGAACCTCAAAGAGTGCCCCAAGATTTCTACTGGAGAAACAAAGATGAGACCGTGCATCAACCCCTATGCATAGCTTACCCCAATGTCACCTCGGGAATCCACGAGTGGAGTGCCAAAACATATATCAAGTGAATCAATATGATACCCCATTGTCACCATGAGTATTCATAGCAAGACAGAAATCAAGTGCTCTCAAATCCATAAAATAAACCAATTCGATAAAACGAAATCTCAAAGGGAAAACTCACTTCATCACAACAAGATAGAGAGGGAGAAACACCATATGATCCAACTATGTTAACAAAGCCCGCGATACATCAAGATTGTGCCATCTCAAGAACACAAGAGAGAGAGATTAAACACATAGCTACGGGTACAAACCCTAAGCCCTGAGGGTGGACTAATCCCTCCTCATCATGGTGGCCATAGGGATGATGAAGATGGCCACTGGTGATGATCCCCCTCTGACAAGGTGCCCGAACGGGCTCCTGATTGTTTTTTGTGGCTACATAGGCTCGCGGCGGCTGAACTTCTCATCTAGAGTTATTTCTAGTTTATTTTGTATTTATAGGAATTTTGGGCATTGAAGTCACGCCAAGAAGGTCCACGAGGTGCCCACTAGGTACCAGGCCGCTCCATGGGGGCAGGCGTGCCCTGGTGCCTAGTGGGCATCCTAGGCCACCTCTAATTGGCTTCCTTAGTACTCTCGATGTCTTCTGGGCAGAAAAAATCTCCAAAAAGCTTCGTGACATTTGGACTCTGTTTGATATTGATTTTCTGCGAAGTAAAAAACAACAACTAGGACTGAGCACTATGTCAATAGGTTAGTCCCAAAAATGACATCAAGTTGGTAGAAAATGATTTTAAAACATCCAAGAATGATAATATAACAACATGGAACAATCAAAAATTATGGATATGTTGGAGACGTATCAGCATCCCCAAGCTTAATTCTTGCTTGTCCTCAAGTAGGTGAATGATATAAACATAACTTTTGATGTGGAATGCTACCTAACATGTTCATCATATTCTTTTCTTTATAGCATGTACATATGGACTTGTAGATAATTCAAAGCAATAGTCTATAATTTGACATGAAAACTTTAATACTCAAGCATATCAACAAGAAACCAAGTATTTCAAAATATGAATGCTAAAGAAAACTATCCCTAGCCCATCATGCTTAATCATTGATCCATTCATGCAACACACCCAAATGTTAGCTACATCCAATGTTCAAGTATGATAATAGTGTTCCGTAGTTGGTGCTTTATAAGAGAATATGGAGACTCAAATAAAAATAAAAAATACATAAAGTAAGTAGGTAGGCCCTTCGCAGAGGGAAGCAGAGATTTGTAGAGGTGCAAGATCTCAAAGATTAAATTGAGAGATAAAATTATTTTGGCTGGCATGGTTTTCCTGTCAACGGAAACGACTAAGAGTTTCCAATATCTTCCATGCTAAAAAATAATAGGCGGTTCCCAAACTTAAAATAAAGCTTATTCCTTTTCCACCACCTTCTCACATTCCACGGCTAGCCGGATCCACGGGTACCGTCCATACAACCACTTTCCAAGGAATTTATTATTTGACGACATAAAGTAATTTTCTTTGCATTTTGGGAGTGGGCATCCCTTTTACCGCCATACTCTCGTGCAATGACAAGTGAATAAATACTCATATTGAGAATAACCTATTTAACATGGAAGATACCGGCCAACCCTTGCCGCTTCATGAGTGGTATGGGCACACAAAACATAAGTTTATTTTGAACATTAGAGTTGGCACTTGCAAACTTAGAACGACACTACAATACCGCATATAGGTAGGTATGGTGGACTCATTTGGCACAAGTTTGGGTTTAGGATTAGTATGCACAAGGTACATTCCCGCTTAGTACAATTGAAGGCTAGCATATAGATTGAGAAGCGCCCAACCAAGGAACGAAAACCATCATAAGCAAACTTTAAACATAACTAACACCGAATAATGCAACACAAGTAGGATGTAATTTCATAACATAAATATTGACTTCATGTGCAAGCATAGGGAATTACAAACATAACTAACACCAATATTATTACTAAAGGATAATTACTCATCAACACAACTCACATATCACTATCTTCATATCACAAAACTATTGCAAAGAATCAAGTTTAACATCCAATGATCTTCATGGAAGTTTTTATTATATCTCCCGTGGATATATATCACTTTGAGACCAATTTCATTTGAAGCAAAGTGCCATTGCTAATAACATTCTCTCAAACAAATATAAGTGAAGTACGAGATCACAAGTTTCTTTAAAATTTTCAACTCTCAAAAAAATATAAGTGAAGGAAGAGAGGATTTCTTCAAGTACTAGAGCAATTCAATAAAACTACTCTCAAAAGATATAAGTGAAGATCAATGAGTAGTCAAACAATTAATTAGCTATGTAAGGACTCTCTCTCAATAAATATTTTCAGATTTATATTTTATTCCAGACAGCAAATAAAACAAAAGACACTCCAAGAATAGCACATACCATGTGGACAAATAAACATTTAGGCTGAACATAGGCTAATCGATAGTTGTTGATGAAGAAAGGTGGTATGCATAGCATCCCCAAGCTTAGATTCTTGAGACTTCTTGAAATATTTACTTGGGGTGCCTTGGGTATCCCCAAGCTTAAGCTTTTGTATCTCGTTCAATCCTCTCATATCTCGGTTTCACCTAAGTCTCAAAAACTTCATCCACACAAAACTTGAAAATAACTCGTGAGATAGGTTAGTCCACATAAAAGTAAATCAACACTTCATGTATTGCCAAGAAAAGTTTCATAATAATTTTTGAACATTATGTACTGTATACTATCATTTCCACAACTTATATAGACCAATATAAGTTATGGAAACTATAGGATAACTAGATAACAAAACTATGACAACAATCTGTCTAACACAAGACAATGTGTAGCAATCTACTTAAAACTTGCACTTTTGTATCAAAAAAAATCTGAAAATTTAGGACATGATAAATATTTGCATTATAGTACTGTGTAATTTTTTTTGAAACTTTCCACGTTCAAGTAAAATCTGAAATTTGAAATACTATAGCAAAAGTTTTGTTTTTGTACAACACACATCACACTTGCAATTCAAGCATTCTAAAGGAAATTGTTGGAACTTTTTATTAAAAAACAAGATAATAAATAACATGTAATAGAGGAAAACAAAATAAAATGTCACTCCAAGAAAAACACATATCATTTGACGAATAAAAATATAGTTCGAAGTAAGATATTCCCATAATGTTGGAGATGAAAGAGGGGATGCCTTCTAGGGCATCCCCAAGCATAGACGCTTGAGTATTCCTTGGATATTACCGTGGGGGTTCCTTGGGCATCCCCAAGCTTAGGTTCTTTCTGCTCCTTATTCTCCTCATATTGGTATGTCACCCAAAACTGAAAACTTCAATCACAGAAAACTTAATGGAACTTCGTGAGATAGGTTAGTATGATAAATATAGATCATTCACTTAGGTAATGCCAAGACAACATTCATAGTTGTTATCACATGATTCCTATTGTATTATATGATTCCCATAATTTATATCACTAAATATAAGCTATGGAAGCACTAAAACAAGCAAAGTATGCACACAAAACAGAATCTGTAAAAAACAGAACAGTCTGTGAAGATCTGAATGAAAACCATACTTCACCGTCTCTAAAAATTCAGCAAAAATAGGACAACACACAGAATTTGCATACCAAAACTGTGTGAAAAGTTCAGGATTTTTTGACTGTCCAGCAATAGCAGTGAAATTCTACACTGGACTTAAAAGTTTGTATTTTTGCACAGAATCAAACAAACAAGTATACACACTATCTCGAAGGCTTTACTTGGCACTTTATTGAAATAAGAGACAGAAAACATGATTAATACAGTAGCTTAATCATGTGAACACTCAAAAATAGTGAGGATAATTATTGGGCTATCTTCCAACAAGCGCTTTACTTTAATGCCTTTTAGCTAGGCATGATGATTTCAATGATGCTCACATAAAAGTAGTAACTGAAACATGCAAGAGAGAATCATGAAGCACATGAGAAGCACATTTAGGTCTAACCCACTTCCTATGCATAAGGATTTTGCAATAAAACAATTTATTGTAGCAATAATCAACTTGCATAGGAAGTCAAAACAAGCATGACTTCAAAACTTTGAATAAATAGGGATGAAACTTGATATTATTGCAATTCCTACAAGCATATGTTCCTCCCTCATAATAATTTTCAGGAGCATCATGAAGAAATTAAACAATATAAATATCACATAAAGCATTCTTTTCATGATGCACAAGCATATAATGTTTATTACTACCCACACATGCAAAATTCTTATCGTTCATAGTAGTGGGAGCAAACTCAACAAAATAACTATCATGAGATACTTGATTGATATAATCCATGTGAAAATTGAAATCACGATGACAAGTTTCATGGTTATCCTTATTCTTCATAGCATAAATGTCATCACCATAATCATCATAGATAGGAGGCATGATTTCATCATAATAAATTTGGTCATCAAAACTTGGGGGACAAAAAATAGCATCTTCATCAAACATAGCATCCCCAAGCTTGTGGCTTTGCATATCATTAGCATAATGGATATTCAAAGAATTCATACCAACAATATTGCTATCATGCTCATTATTTAAGTATTTCACATTAAGAGTTTTCATAAATTTCTCCTCTAACACTTGAGCACAATTTTCCGAACCATCATTTGAACGAAAGACATTAAAGATGAAAAATAGGAGACCACCTCAATTCCATTTTTTGTAATTTTGTTTTATAAACGAAAATAGTGATAAAACAAGAAACTAAAAATTTCAATTGCAAGATCTAAATATATACCTTCAAGCGCTTACGTCCCCTGCAATGGTGCGAGAATAGAGCTTCATGTCTACTACACAACTTGTTCTTGTAGACTCGTGTTGGGACACCAAGCGCAGAGTTTTGTAGGACATAGAAAATTTCCTTCAAGTGGATAACCTAAGGTTTATCAGTCCATGGGAGGCGTAGGATGAATATGGTCTCTCTCAAACAACCCCACAACCAAATAATAAAGGATCTCTTGTGTCCCCAACACACCCAATATGATGGTAAATTGTATAGGTGCACAATTTCGGCGAGGAGATGGTGATACAAGTGTAACATGGATGATAGACATATATTTTTATAATCTGAATAAATAAAAATAGCAAGCTAGGAATTCATAAAATGTAGCACAAACGGTATTGCAATGCTTGAAAATGAGGCCTAGGGTCAGTACTTTCGCTAGTGCAATCTCTGAACAATCCTAATATAATTGGATCAAATAACAATCCCTCAATGTGCGATAAAGAATCACTCCAAAGTTCCTATCTAGCAGATAACATAAGAAGAAATTGTTTGTAGGGTACGAAACCACCTCAAAGTTATTCTTTCTGATCAATCTCTAGTTCGTACTAAAATAACAAGTTATCCTTTCCAATAGATCTATCCAAGAGTTTGTACTAAAATAACACCATAACAAATTCAGATTCATAATACTCAATCCAACACAAAGAACCTCAAAGAGCGCTCCAAGATTTCTACCGAAGAAACAAAGATGACAACATGCGTCAACCCCTATGCATATATTACACCAATGTCACCTCGAGAATCCACGAGTTGAGTACCAAAAATATATCAAGTGAATCAATATGATACCCAATTGTCACCAGGGTTATTCATAGCAAGACATAAATCAAGTGATCTCATATACAAAAAAGTATTCAATCCGATAAAACGAAATCTCAAAGGGAAAACTCAATTCATCACAAAAATATAGAGAGGGAGAAACACCATATGATCCAACTATATTCAAAGCTCGCGATACATCAAGATTGTGCCATCTCAAGAACATGAGAGGGAGAGAGAGAGATTAGACACATAGTTACTAGTACAAACCATAAGCCCTGAGGCTGGACTACTCACTCCTCATCATGGTGGCCATAGGGATGATGAAGATGGCCTCCGGTGATGATCTCCCCCTCTGGCAGGGTCTCGGAACAGGCTCCCGATTGGTTTTTCGTGTCTATAGAGTCTGGCGGCAGCGGAACTTCTCATCTAGGGTTATTTTTGGGGGGTTTTGTATTTATAGGAATTTTGGGCGTTGGAATCACGCCAAGATGGGCCACGAGGTGGCCACAAAGTACTAGACCACGCCAGGGGGGTAGGCGTGCTCTCGTACCGTGACAGCCCGAGACCAACGTTCCAGAAGATTCCCCTTCTATTCTGTTTTTGTCGTGTGTCTTATTTTATTTGTCGCATCCTCATCGCATCATGCGCATCATCTGCATTGCATCGGCATCTCCATTGCCGCCAGTTTTCAAAACTTGCATCCGTTGTTAGTTGCCGATTCACACCGTTGTCCGTTCTGAGCCCGACCGCACACGCACGCGCCCGCGGCATCGTCAAACCCTGTTTTAAAAGTGTGTTGAAAACTTTCTCTGATCGGGGTGAAACTGGGCATGTGGTCATAATTAGTTATAGCTAGGCCGCCTGTCAAATTTCGTCGCGATCGGAGTCCGTCTGGTACCCGAACAGTTGACCGTAGCGGCACCGTATTCGGTCTATCGTCGGATGGTTATCGGTGTTTTAAAAATTGTTGCCGCACCGCCCGTTCTCCCTCTCGTCTCCGGATCAACACCGTTTTACCGCAAAACGTCATCAGTTTGTCCATAGGACTCCCTAACCTAATTATCTCGACCATCCGATCCAAATCGGAGGGTCCAGATGAACCTAGCCCTAACCCAGTTATATGAATAGAGGCCCATCCCTAAATTCTAGGCTGCTTGTCCCATCAATCCCTTCAGCTGCCGCCACCAAAATTGATCCACCTCGGGTTCAACCGCGCCAGCCCCAATCATGCCCCCTAGGTCCTTCCTCCGGTGAGCCACCGCTCGGATCCACCCCGTGCCTCCTTTTTTGTATCCCTTCCTGAGTGCCTCCCCCGCATGACCCCGATGAATCCTCTGCTTGCACTCATGTCTCTCTCTTTTGGGTTCGTTCACAGGAGCCAACTACCGGACGAGCGTTGCTGCTCTCGTGTGCCTCCCACCTCCCCGTAGCCGTTTGCCTCATCGGGGACCGAACCTTGTGGAGCTGTTGACACCGGTGACCACCTCAGCATGCCCCCGTGCGCCCCTGATTCCTTCACTCGCTGGTGCTCTTACCCTTTCTCCTGTCGCTCAACACTTCCTCTTCTTCTTGTCTACGGGAACAACCATGGAGCCGGTCGCCCGATCTCCACATCAGCGCTGCCCCAAGCCACCTCATCACCGGGAATGGAACCCCCAGTCCCGGATCTATTGATCCCCACCGTTCCCGCGCCGTCGGACTTCATCCCAAGCCGATCCCACAGCTTGCTTCGTCCCCAACCACAGCAACAGAGATATCTGTGTTCCGTTTTCAGTTTGGTCACATTCGTGAGAAGGTATGCTTCATATGGCGAGAACCTCATTTCTATAACACTGTCTGTTCGTAGCCTAGTGGCTGCATGTGCTGGCACACAACCGAGAGGTGCTGCGTTCGAATCCCACGCACCCCACTTTTCTCTTCTTTTTCTTGCGCACCCAACTCCACTTGGCCTGATCTGGCCCTCGGCCATGTCTTCTAAAGCCGAAGCCCCAATGATACAGAACCACCTGCTAGCCCGACTGGCAGTCTAGTGAGATGCGACCCAAGGGGTCTGGGGTTCAAATCCGAGGTGCCCCTGTTTTCTGATTTCTTTAATCTTTTTATTGTGTTCAGGTTTGCTTGTTATGTATAGGTTCAAATATGCTTTAGATTGCAATGTCTTAGTAGCCCAGCTGGTGTTAGCTTTGAACCCAGTGAGGAGGTTCTGGTATCAAACCCCAGCTAATCCCGATATTGTTTTGTACTGTTTTTTTGTTTGTTGGTGTTTGAAATAGGGATTTTGCAAATTTCGGTAAGGCCAGTGAATTCAAAGCGCTTATAACTTTTTAACCGTGCACCGGATCGAGTCAAGTGATATGTGTAACTTGGCACAAATTTCGCGTAGATTAAGATTTTCCAACTCTCATGCACGTTTAAAACTGTTAGCGTGATGTTTGCATCTGTTTGCGTGTCGACGTAATATAAACGATTTAGGTCATAGCTATTTATCCGTAGCTCCGTTGGAGATGAGTCATATATGTAAATGGTCTAGAACGACATGTAGTTTCACGTGAACCACTTTGTTTCGACGTGTAACAAACTTAAAATGTGATTAGGACAAATCTGGACAGAATTAGAATTTAACGCATGGGGTCATTTCGGAGATGCTATATGACGTTTCCGGCCTCATTTAAAATGCCTAGCTAGGTAGATTAATTTGTGCTTCACCCCGTGTCATGTTAGCAACATTTTAATATTGTCGTGTTAATAAACGGGAATGAACTAAATAATTAAACGTGGAGCTTCGTCGATATACAACTTGTTGCATATCGAGCTTCACTTAATGTGTAGTGTTTGATTGTTGTGATTGTCATGCCGTACATTAGACCGTTCATGCATCATGTGTGTCTTGCATCGTGTAGTGCATATCGTGTGTTGATGCTTGTTTCCGGTTTCCACCGTCTCGATAGAGTTCCGCAAGTGTGTCCGATGTGAGGACCGTTCGACTACGTCGGTTCATCTGCTTCATGTTGTCATTCTTCTTCCAAGCGGGATCTCAGGCAAGATGACCATTTCCCCAGATACCATTACTATCATTTCCATGCTAGTTCACCGTTTCTATCGATTATGTCTCGTTGCCTACCACATGTTAAATATCAGCCTCTCAATAATGCCATGAAACCTTCAACCTGTTCGACCAAGCACACCATGGATTGGCTATGTTACCGCTTGCTTAACCATGTTGTTAGCGTTGCTAGTTGCAGGTGCAGTTGCTTCCATGTGAAAACATGGGTTCCTTGTTATATCACCATATTAATGCTATTTAATTTAATGCACCTATATACTTGGTAAAAGGTGGAAGGCTCGGCCTTTCTAGCCTGGTGTTTTGTTCCACCTTTGCCCTCTTAGTTTCGGTTACCGGTGTTATGTTCCATAAATGAGCGCTCCTAACACGATCGGGGTTGTTATGAGGACCCCCTTGATAATTCATTTTAGATTAAAGCTGGTCTGACAAGGCCCAACATTGGTACTATTTGCCTAACATAATAATTCTGTTAATTTGAAATGCATAGGGAGTTAGTGCTACCCGAGGAGTAATTCTACATAATACAGGGGGGCCAGTGCTGATGGTGCTGGTCCAAAACTAGAGCCGTTTGCGGGGCCAACCCAGGGCAAGTTGGGAGATTTCTATCAGACCACCGTACGCTGTGCTTATCCGTCGTGTCCTAAGAACGAGATATGCGTCTCCTATCGGGATCGTCGACACGTCGGGCGGCCTTGCTGGATTAGTTTTACCTTTGACGAGATATCTTGTGCATCGGGATTCCGGTGATGCTTTGGGTAATCTCAGAGTTGAGGTTTTCCGCTAAGGAATCCAACGAGATCGCGAGCTTCGTGATCGAGGATTTCTATGCGGCTTGTGGTAATTTGTGATGGACTAGTTGGAGCACCCCTACAGGGTTAAATCTTTTGGAAAGCCGTGCCCGGGGTTATGTGGCAATGTGGAAACTTTGTTTAACACTGGTTCTAGATAACTTGAAGTTAACTTAATTAAAATATGCCAACTGTGTGCGTAACCATGACTGTCTCTTTCATGAGTTCCTTCTCCGATCGAGGACACGGTGGGGTTATGTCTGACGTAGGTAGGTGTTCAGGATCATTCATTTGATCATCAGTAGTTCACGTCCGTTATGCGTAGATCTTCCCCCTCTTATTACTTGTACTCATTAGTTTAGCCACCAATATATGCTTAGCCGCTGCTGCAACCTCACCACTTAACCATACCTCACCCATTAAGCATTGCTAGTCTTGATACCTTTGGAAATGAGATTGCTGAGTCCCCCGTGGCTCACAGATTACTACAACACCAGTTGCAGGTACAGGTAAAGATTACTTGACGCGAGCGCGTTGATTGTTCATTTGGAGTTGCTTCTTCTTCTTCTTCATCATCGATCTAGGATGGGTTCCAGGCCGGCTGCCTGGGATAGCAAGGATGGACGTCGTTCTTATTTTCTCGTTTGTTTTCATCCGTAGTCGGACCCTTCTCTTATTCATGATGTTGATGTATTGTACCGTTGTGACTCTGATGTAGCTTGTGGTGAGTGTAAGCCAATTCTATATATATATATATATATCTTCTTTTCAGTACATGTACTTGTAACGATATACATTCTTGCGACACGATGAGATGCGCTTCTATCCCTGACGAGGCCTTCGTGCCAAATTGAGGATAGGGCTGCATCTTGGGTGTGACTAGTTGGTATCAGACGAGTACCGACCTAGGAGCCCCCTTGATTGATCGAACTTGGCCGAGTCGAGTCTAGTGAAAAACTGCTTTGAGTCTAGTTATATATCGGAGAGTAGGATTCTTTTTTCTCCTCTTCTATGCTCTCGTGAGGAATCTTGACGTAATAATTTAATTCTACTCCTCTTCTCACTCAAATTTTTTTTAGGATCACGCGGATATTTTTGGAATCTATATGATGCCGATGTGACGGAGTTCTATCTTGGTGCCTCCTATCTGCTTTGAGTTTCAGGGGAGTTGAGCTCCAGGGGATTCTTGAGCACATCGTTATTATTCAGATTTCTTAGTATCTCAGAACGAAGGATGTTCGTAATTGCTTCAATACTAGTAGTGGCGAGATAACCCCGATGTTCCCAGTACTGGTATAGATTGTTCGGGAGTACTTCCATACTTTGTATCGTTGTGATCACGAGGGTCTGTTGTAGATGAAGCTCCGAGATTCTGGTTGTGTGTTGACGGATGTGATACAGGTGACGGGTTAGTATAGGAGTTGTGTGATTTTTACTTCTTGTATCCGTGTACCAGATTGCATGACCAGATATTTCGGGAATTCATAGGTGGGAATTCAAGTAGTTGCTTATAGGACAATCTTCCAACAAATGCGTGATGTTAGGTTGGGGTTCGACATCTAGTGGATTCCTTTGTTCACGGTCGACTTACAGCGGTACACGTTGTGTCTTAAAGAGTCCTTGTAGCTTGCTACGACTCGGGGACGCTTCGTATGTCAGGTGCACTGCCTTGCACTTGATGGCTAATGTAAAATCGAGCCCGTGCGATCCTGTCCACGAAAATATCGGACGAAATCTTTCTCATGAGTTTGTTCTCGCTTGTTTCATAAGCTGTTTCCTTTGTTTCGTTGGAATATGGTAATTCGCGTTGCTTCGATGTCAAGTGGTGATTTCAGATCTTTTCTAAGTAGTGTTCTCATGTTCATGTGAGAATGCAAATTCTTTTGTTCAATCAACTTGTCTTTTCAACTTGTGTCAAGCGGAGTTGTGGTGTCAATTTTTCTCAACCAGTCTGCTTCTCTTCAAGTGAAATATATCCTCTCCAGATTCGTAAGATCATTCTCTCATTTTATTCCGGAGTTTATCTCATCTGTCCCAAGTTGTCTTAGTTTTTCCCCAACCTCCCACCCTTTTCTCCACTGATTCAATCTTCATCCAGAGTTTTCTTTTTTTCTTCCATTATATTTTCTTTTCTCTCGTATCCGGTGATTCATTGTGAAGTTTATCAGGAGCTTCGGGTTCATATTTATTCATTCTGTCATCTTTTCCTGTGAATTTAATTTAATTATCCGTGTTGATTGTATCCTATTCATCCTTGTAATTTTTCCCATGTTGGAAATTCTCATCAGTCTTCTTATTGTCATTTCTCTCTATTCCATCCGGAGTGCTGAAGTTTTCTCAGAGGTTCTTGTTTCCAATCCTTTTAATTATTTCGAGGTGCTAACCTCATTTAGTCTTCAGTTGTACTGGTGCTATATCAATCTTTCTAGCAATCTTTTCAACAGTGGTTTCTTTAAGTGGGCCCATAACCCACAAGTTTTTCCCAGGATCTTATATAGCTATTGTAATCTTTCCGGAGATCATTAATTATTTGCATCTATGACGTAAGTATGAATTTCATTAGTCATATCCCTTCTCCAAGATCAATTGGAATTAATTCTCATATTTGGCTCAACCTTTCATTCTTCATTATTCCGGAGTGTCTCAGTATTCTTGGTGTTGTTTCTCGTCATCAGTCTCAGCTTGCAAATTCGGAGGAGTGTTTCTCTCAAATCTTGGTCCATCCTCTTGGATATTCATCATTTTAGCTTTGTGTTATCATCTTCAATTGTTTTCAATCATGAGTAATCCCTTTCTTGCTATCCGGTGCATTTCTGAGTTGTTTCATTCTTGATCCTCCGAAGGACATCATTTCAGAAGATTCTTCGTTCTCAGCTTTCAACTTTCATCCTCAATTCTTCTCAATTGTTGTCTCTTCGTTCGTCTCTCAATTATTCTGGTGTCTTGTTTAAATTTTTCCTCTCAGGCGGATAATGATCTCTTGATTCTCTTGTATCTCCATTTATTCTTGGTTTTTTCCATTCAATTGGAATTCTTACCGGTGCTTCCTTCATTTATGCTTCAGGTGGTGCTTATCTCTCAATAATTTCTAGAAGATTGAGTGGTATGCTAAATCCGTTGCTTGTCATCAATTAAATTTGATGAAGGATAAGCATAACATAATTCTTATTCTTGTTCATAGTAATCTGAATTCTTCGTTCGGAGTGGTCATGGTTTCAATTCTTTTCTCAAGTGCTTATCTTTCTTTTCCGGAGTTCCAAGTTCTTTTAGGTATCTCTCTGTGAGGCTTCATCTAAATCTTGGCAAGCTCATAATCTTATTCTTTCTACCTTCATATCTTTGCATCATTCATTTATATACGGTGGTCCTTCATGGTGGTTCATCAAGGTTTCAATTCATTCTCAAGTCTTCTTCAAGATTCTTGTTGGAGAACCTCAAGTATCCTTTCTCTTAAATTTATATGTGCAATTGTTCTTCCTTTATCCTTGGAGGTGGTATTATAGCATTCTTGTTAGTGTAGGAGTTTCGAAGAGTTTTTCCTTTCAAGTACGAGATAATTAAACCCACCAATTCTATGATCATGAGATATTTTCAACCCATGATTTCTTATTTGAGTTATCTTGGTTTGGATTTCACCTACACCTTTTCCTATGGATTTTTGCTATCATGGTGCTTGTCATTAATCCAAGTTCTCAATGTATCCTCTTGGTGTAAGAAATTGCTCAAATCTTGTTTCTCCCAATCAATCCTTGTTTTTGTTAGTGGCTGGTTGTCACTTCATTAGTTTGAAAGGTTTCCATAAGCCCACTACTATCGTGTTCTTTTCATTGTTGTTTTTCCAACAACTCCGTACAATTCTTCTTGGAAGGATGCTTGCCAAGTTCATTGGAGTTAGTAGTTGTCATTCTCTCTTCATTCTCTTCTTTCGTATGAGCTAGTTCCTATTCTATTGTTCCGGAGGCATTGTGTTGTTTCTCTTTTGGGTCTATTATGTTCCTCCAAGATCATGGTGTTCCCTTGTTCTATTTAGTTGTTTGTTATGAATATTGTCTAATTCTTCCACCTTGTCGAATTTTTTGTCCCATTTTCCTACCGAAGCGCTGCCGATTTTCCATGAATTCTTGCTTCTTTCTCATATCATTCCTCATCTCTTTGCTACCTTCAAGGATCGTTGGTTTCACTCGTTTTTCGAAGAAGCAACTAAGTTTTTACCTCTTGTTCTTTCTCATCCTCTCCCCCCTTTCATTCTTGGATCTTGGGGCGAGATCCTCTTGTAGTGTAGGAGAGTTGTGACAGCCCGAGGCCGACGTTCCAGAAGATTCCCCTTCTATTCCGTTTTCGTCGTGTGTCTTATTTTATTTGTCGCATCATCATTGCATCATGCGCATCATCTGCATTGCATCGGCATCTCCATTGCCGCCATTTTTCAAAACTTGCATCCGTTGTTAGTTGCCGGTTCACACCGCTGTCCGTTCTGAACCCGACCGCACACGCACACGCCCGCGGCATCGTCAAACCCTGTTTTAAAAGTGTGTTGAAAACTTTCTCTGATCGGGCTGAAACTTGGCATGCGGTCGTAATTAGTTATACCTAGGCCGCCTATCGAATTTCGTCGCGATCGGAGTCCGTCTGGTACCCGAACGGTCGACTGTAGCGGCACCGTATTCGGTCTATCGTCGGATGGTTATCGGTGTTTTAATAATTGTTGCCGCGCCGCCCGTTCTCCCTCTCGTCTCCGGATCAAGACCGTTTTACCGCGAAACGTCATTGGTTTGTCCATAGGACTCCCTAACCTAATTATCTCGACCATCCGACCTAAATCGGAGGGTCCAGATGAACCTAGCCCTAACCCAGTTATATAAATAGAGGCCCATCCCTAAATTCTAGGCCGCTTGTCCCATCAATCCCTTCAGCCGCCGCCACCCAAATTGATCCACCTCGGGTTCAGCCGCGCCAGCCCCAAGCATGCCTGCTCCCCCAGGTCCTTCCTCCGGTGAGCCACCGCTCCGATCCACCCCGTGCCTCCTTTTTTGTATCCCTTCCCGAGCGCCTCCCCCGCATGACCCCGATGGATCCTCTGCTCGCTCTCATGTCTCTCTCTTTTGGGTTCGTTCACAGGAGCAAACTACCGGACGAGCGTTGCTGCTCTCGTGCGCCTCCCACCTCGCCGTAGCCGTTTGCCTCACCAGGGACCGAACCTTGCGGAGTTGTTGACGCCGGTGACCACCTCAGCATGCCCCCGTGCGCCCCTGATTCCTTCCCTCGCTGGTGCTCTTCCCCTTTCTCCTGTCGCTCAGCATTTCCTCTTCTTCTTGTCTGCAGGAACAACCATGGAGCCGGTCGCCCGATCTCCACATCAGTGCCGCCCCGAGCCACCTCATTACCGGGAATGGAACCCCTAGTCCCGTATATATTGATCCCCACCGTTTCCGCGCCGTCGGACTTCATCCCAAGCCGATCCCACAGCTTGATTCGTCCCCAACCACAGCAACAGAGATATCTCTGTTCTGTTTTCAGTTTGGTCAGATTCGCGAGAAGGTATGCTTCATATGGCGAGAACCTCATTTCTATAACACTGTCTGTTCGTAGCCTAGTGGCTGCATGTGCTGGCACAACCGAGAGGTGCTGGGTTCGAATCCCACGCACCCCACTTTTCTCTTCTTTTTCTTGCGCACCCAACTCCAGTTGGCCTGATCTAGCCCTCGGCCATGTCTTCTAAAGCCGAAGCCCCAATGATACAGAACCACCTGCTAGCCCGACTGGCAGTCTAGTGAGATGCGACCCAAGGGGTTTGGGGTTCAAATCCCAGGTGCCCCTATTTTCTGATTTCTTTAATCTTTTTATTGTGTTCAGGTTTGCTTGTTATGTATAGGTTCAAATATGCTTTAGATTGCAATGTCTTAGTAGCCCAGCTGGTGTTAGCTTTGAACCCAGTGAGGAGGTTCTGGTATCAAACCCCAGCTAATCCCGATATTGTTTTGTACTGTTTTTTTGTTTGTTGGTGTTTGAAATAGGGATTTTGCGAATTTCGGTAAGGCCAGTGAATTCAAAGCGCTTATAACTTTTTAACCGTGCACCGGATCGAGTCAAGTGATATGTGTAACTTGGCACAAATTTCGCGTAGATTAAGATTTTCCAACTCTCATGCATGTTTAAAACTGTTAGCGTGCTGTTTGCATCTGTTTGCGTGTCGACGTAATATAAACGATTTAGGTCATAGCTATTTATCCGTAGCTCCGTTGGAGATGAGCCATATATGTAAATGGGCTAGAACGACATGTAGTTTCACGTGAACCACTTTGTTTCGATGTTTAACAAACTTAAAATGTGATTAGGACAAATCTGGTCAGAATTAGAATTTAACGCATGGGGTCATTTCGGAGATGCTATATGACGTTTCCGGCCTCATTTAAAATGCCTAGCTAGGTAGATTAATTTGTGCTTCACCCCGTGTCATGTTAGCAACATTTTAATATTGTCGTGTTAATAAACGGGAATGAACTAAATAATTAAACGTGGAGCTTCATCGATATACAACTCGTTGCATATCGAGCTTCACTTAATGTGTAGTGTTTGATTGTTGTGATTGTCATGCCGTGCATTAGACCGTTCATGCATCATGTGTGTCTTGCATCATGTGGTGTATACCGTGTATTGATGCTTGTTTCCGGTTTCCTCCGTCTCGATGGAGTTCCGCAAGTGTGTCCGATGTGAGGACCGTTCGACTACGTCGGTTCGTCTTCTTCATGGAGTCATTCTTCTTCCAAGCGGGATCTCAGGCAAGATGACCATTTCCCTAGATACCATTACTATCATTGCCATGCTAGTTTACCGTTTCTATCGATTATGTCTCGTTGCCTACCACATGTTAAATATCAGCCTCTCAACAATGCCATGAAACCTTCAACCTGTTCGACCTAGCAAAACACTTATTGGCTATGTTACCGCTTGCTTAGCCCTGTTGTTAGCGTTGCTAGTTGCAGGTGTAGTTGCTTCCATGTGAAAACATGGGTTCCTTGTTATATCACCATATTAATGCTATTTAATTTAATGCACCTATATACTTGGTAAAAGGTGGAAGGCTCGGCCTTTCTAGCCTGGTGTTTTGTTCCACCTTTGCCCCCTTAGTATCGGTTGCCGGTGTGATGTTCCATAAATGAGTGCTCCTAACACGATCGGGATTGTTATGGGGACCCCCTTGATAATTCGTTCTAGATTAAAGCTGGTGTGGCAAGGCCCAACATTGGTATTATTTGCCCAACATAATAATTTTGTTAATTTGAAATGCATAGGGAGTTAGCGCTACCCGAGGAGTAATTCTACATAATACAGGGGGGCCAGTGCTGATGGTGCTGGTCCAAAACTAGAGCCGTTTGCGGGGCCAACCCAGGGCAGCTTGGGAGATTTCTATCAGGCCACCGTACGCTGTGCTTATCCGTTGTGTCCTGAGAACGAGATACGCGGCTCCTATCGGGTTCGTTGACACGTCGGGCGGCCTTGCTGGATTAGTTTTACCTTTGACGAGATATCTTGTGCATCGGGATTCCGGTGATGCTTTGGGTAATCTCAGAGTTGAGGTTTTCCACTAAGGAATCCGACGAGATCGCAAGCTTCGTGATCGAGGATTTCTATGCGGCTTGTGGTAATTTGTGATGGACTAGTTGGAGCACCCGTGCATGGTTAAATCTTTCGGAAAGCCGTGCCCGCGGTTATGTGGCAACATGGAAACTTTGTTTAACACTGGTTCTAGATAACTTGAAGTTAACTTAATTAAAATATGCCAACTGTGTGCGTAACCGTGACTGTCTGTTTCATGAGTTCCTTCTCCGATCGAGGACACGGTGGGGTTTTGTCTAACGTAGGTAGGTGTTCAAGATCATTCATTTGATCATCAGTAGTTCACGTCCGTTATGCGTAGATCTTCCCCCTCTTATTACTTGTACTCATAAGTTTAGCCACTAATATATGCTTAGCCGCTGCTGCAACCTGACCACTTAACCATACCTCACCCATTAAGCTTTGCTAGTCTCGATACCTTTGGAAATGAGATTGCTGAGTCCCCCGTGGCTCACAGATTACTACAACACCAGTTGCAGGTACAAGTAAAGATTACTTGATGCGAGCGCGTTGATTGTTCATTTGGAGTTGCTTCTTCTTCTTCTTCTTCATCGATCTAGGATGGGTTCCAGGCCGGCAGCCTGGGATAGCAAGGATGGACGTCGTTCTTCTTTTCTCGTTTGTTTTCGACCGTAGTCGGACCCTGCTCTTATTCATGATGTTGATGTATTGTACTGCTGTGACTCTGATGTAGCTTGTGGCGAGTGTAAGCCAATTCTATATATATATATATATATATATATATATATATATATATATATCTTCTTTTCAGTACATGTACTTGTAACGATAACCATTCTTGCGACACGACGAGATGCGCTTCTGTCCCTGACGAGGCCTTCGTGCCAAATTGAGGATAGGGCCGCATCTTGGGTGTGAGTGGGAAGCCCGGGCCACCTCTCGTTGACTTCCTTGGTCCTATGGATGTCTTCTAGGCAGAAAATAATATCCAAAAAGTTTTGTGACATTTTGACTCCATGTGATATTGATTTTCTGCAAAGTAAACAGCAAGCAAAAAACAACAACTGGCACTGGGCACTAGGTCAATAGGTTAGTCCCAAAAAATTATATAAAGTTTCTACAAAATGATTACAAAACACCCAAGAATGATAATATAACATCATGGAACAATAAAAAATGATAGATACGTTGGTGACGTATCATCCGCCGCCCTTGGTATTGATGTTGTTGCCAACATAACTCACAAGCTATCTTGTGACAAGTCTTGATACGATGACCGTACAAGTTGTCATCGCTCTTTCCAATCTTAACAAACATGGTGGGGCCATAACCCATAGTCCCACAGGATTGAAACCCGACTCTCTTGTGCGTGTTTTATTCCAAAGTATTTTTTGGACTTGGCTTCATATGTAATTCCCGAACCACCATCCATGAGATGATCTATTCTCATATCATACACAATATTTTTTGTTGCTCTGAACCCATTCACCTTCTGATTAGGCATCGAATGATTGCCTACACGTTTGAAACTTTTGTACCATCACATATTGCTCTGAATGAATTCCCCGAGTTACAACTTGAGGAATAATTCATATCTTCTTTCGTGAGTCACCGTTAGATGTCCAACTTTGTGGAGATATGTTCTTCTAGAATTTTCTCTTTTATAGCATTCGTAGGATGATGAAGATCCCGAAGAAAGGATGATGATTTATCAGGATGACCTGAAATAGAGAATTGAAGACATCAACGAAAGGGATCAACTTCTTTGAGAAGAGCCACAAAGAACGAGAAGATTCACTAGAATTTACTAATAAGAACTCCCCCCTTACTCCATCTATTAAATCTTTGGAAAGATTTCTTGTAGTGGAGGAGATTTGTAACACCCCAAGTGTCAAGCTACACTAACCTCTATGGTTAAGCTACAGTAACCTCTTTTTCTTAACCTAAGTCATTTTGATAAAGGGTGTTTGTTCATCTTTGTCCTATATCTCATTTAAAACCCCCCTTTAAATTAAAACTCAAATAATAAAGAAATAAATAAATTCACCAACATGCAAACTAAAATGTCCTTAGTGTTGCAAATATTCCCTGGTTCATTGTCATATTGAAACCACATTTTATAAAGTGATTAAATGCCCTAAAATAATTAAAATAGAGGCCAAAACAACAAGTTAACTGATTTTTAAATTATAATGATTCCAAACTAATTTAAAAGCCTCCCAAACTTTTTGTGGTAGTGCCAAAAATTGCAACACTAATTATGGGCCAAGTTCCATATTTTACAAAACCTATTTCCTATTTAAAATAAATGCAAAACAAAGACTGATTAAAGAAAACAAAAAAGAATTGATAATAGAAAGAAATCCCCCGTGGCCACTTTTGGCCTGCTACTATAGGAACCGGCCGAGCCCACCACCAGCATTCTCCTACCTCGCCACACGAGGCAGGGGAGGCGTGGCACACATCTGGCCGCCATGGTCGCGGCCGGATGTGTACCAGCCATCCCGTGGCCCCTCCTGAGAGGTTAAGAACACCTCGGCAACCCCGGGGCAAACTATAGCTTGCTTCCCATCTCCCTCACGCCGCTCTCCTCTCATGCCGACGCAAAGCTGCGCCACCGTCGCCTTGCCTTGCCTCACCCACACGCCCATAGAGCTCCCTGACGGTTAGGACCTTGTCCATAAGCTTTGTTGCATTCATCTTCGTCCTCTACATGCATGGATTCGAGCTCGAGTTCCACCGAGCTATCGCCATCGACCATATCCCTCCACTTAAATCGCCTGCATTCGTCCCAAAACCCGCATCGCCCCTGCGCTCCTAAGCTCTCAACAAGCCGCCTTGTGGTCCTCGATGAGCACCGCCCGTTTCCCCTCTGTTCGCCCCTCGATTCCGTGTGCATAGTGAGTCATGGATGTCACCGCACGCATGCAGCCAATGCCACCCGATCAATGCTGCTACTTGCTTCCATGCTCTCCTGCTCCTCTCGTAGCTGCTTCGCTACACTACACCGCTTGCTGCTATTACTCCCTCCTGCATGTCGCTACTGCTGGTTCTAATGCTCTCGCGCTATCGATGTCGCGTTGTTGTGCTGCCAACTGTAGCTCGCGTACCCCGGCACACCTCTTGCCTCGCCCCGCCTCGGGCCACCTCTTGCTCACCTCGGGGCCGCGCTCGTCGCGCCAAGCTCGCATTCTACCACTCGCGCCACCTGCCATGCCCCTCGCCCCTTCGCCCGCTCGCACTACCACGGAGGTTAACCCCACCGTTGATTCCGACCATCTTCGTTGAAAGGCTCGATATGGTTGACTAGAGGGAGGGTGAATAGGAAAGTACCAATTTTTAACTTTTCTTAACAAATTAGGGTTAGCAACAAAAGGCTCTCTAGATGAACAACTAGGTCAGCAACCTATATGATGCTAACAACAACAACTAGTGCAAGCATGGAATACAACACGACAATAATGAGCATAAAGTAAAGGTAGGAGATAACCACAAGTTGAACCGGTGGAGACGAGGATGTGTTACCGAAGTTCCTTCCATTTGAGGGGAAGTGCGTCTCCGTTGGAGCGGTGTGGAGGCACAATTCTCCCCAAGAAGCCACTAAGGCCACTGTATTCTCCTCACGCCCTCACACAATGTGAGATGTCGTGATTCCACTAGCGGTGCCCTTGAAGGCGGTGACCAGACCTTTACAACCAAGGTTGAGGCAATCTCCACACAAAGCTTGGAGGCTCCCAACAAGACCACGGAGCTTCACCACAATGAAATATGGCTCCAGGGTGACCTCAACCATCTAGGGTGCTCAAACACCCAAGAGTAACAAGATCCACAAGGGATTAGTCAGGGAAATCAAATATCTTTTGGAGGAAGTGTAGATCGGGGCCTTCTCAACCAATCCCTAGAAAATTAACAAGTTTGATTGTCTACGGAGAGAGATCAGGCGAATATGAGCTTTTGAGCAACAATGGAGGTTGGGAAGGGAAGAGGTAGTCTTCTTGGGGAAGAAGACCCCCTTAATATAGTGGGGGGAAGAATCCAACCGTTACCCCCACCGTCAACCTGAGTAGAGCGGTACTACCGTTGCCTTGTGCAATACTACTACTACCTGGTGCGGTACTACTATTGCATGGTGCGGTACTACCGCACGCACGGTGATGGGAGAGGGAGGAACTACTGCACGGGGCAACGAGCGGTAGAACCACCGGAGCGGTACTACCACGCGCCATTGCGGTACTATCGCAGGGTAGTGTCCAACTGCCATGGAAGTAAAAAATTACTTCCATCTCTACCTTCTGTGGCTACGGCTGTGCAAAAGTCTGGCGACATGGTAGTACTGGACATAGTTGCGGTACTACCGCCTCTGAGCGGTAGTAAAAACTACGTCCGCTCATACTACCGTAGATGCTCGTAATAGAGACTAGTGACAGCGATACTATCGCTGCTAGGAGCGATGCTACCGCTAGCACCTGTAGTACTACCGCTCCCTTGAGCGGTACTACCACTGGTCACTGAAAACAAGCACCTTGTTGGTTTCACTTTGCACAGACAAGGGGAAACGGACTGGAGCTCCATTGAAGCGAAGGAAAGGTGGTGCAAAAGAACAGATGTCTACGTGTTAATTCCACCCAAACCTTTTCGAAGCGGACACCCTCTTAATAGTACGGCTTTCCTATGACTCTCATCCACCGAAAAGAAACGTAGAAGGCAACCGTCTTTGAAAGACTCCGAGGGGCACCAAATCGTCTTGCGCCTAGACATGAATTATCTGAAATGCTAAATGCACACAATTAGTGTGCACACGCATTGTCATCCATCACCAAAATCACTTAGGGAGAAATATGCCCTAATAATCTCCCCCTTTTTGGTGGATTGATGACAATACAGGATTTGCACAAAAGGATATAAAGATGCATATGCAATACCCAAAAACTACAAAATATAGACATGCTCCCCTAGATGTGTGCATACTATAGAAATGCTATGGAGTGCAAAGCACATAACCTAGGAACAACACTCCCCCCTAAATTTTATAGACGAGGCATTCCTTGCAATAAACTGATTAACACTAAGCATGGAATCAAGTTATAGCTTGTGAGCATGAAGATAAGGGCACATATTAAACAGACCGACAAGCTATTAACACACTGGACAATAATGAGACAATAAAATGAGAGAAGAGTGATAGCATATGTCTCACACCAGATGGTAGAATAAGTCTCGTGGTCTCACACAGAAAAAAACACAACCAACCAAAGCAACGATGAAGGTTTAATGAACAAGGAGACAAGGAAAACGAAAGAACTCAAAAATCCTACAGTCTCTCCCCCTTTCGAATCGAGACACCAAAAAGGCACGGAGGACACCTAACACATAGGTGGTAGCTCCTACTGCATAGAAATCAACCATCATATTCATCATTAGACTGATCAGACTCATCAAACTCATCCCACTAAAAGTTCTTCTTCTCCATCCAAGCAGCTTCAAGAGTGATGTTCTTCTCAGACCCACATGAGATGTTCACGTAGAGCTTCCGCAGAATCAGTTTGTCGCGCTGACGACTCTCCTTCTAAGAAACATGGGTCATATATTGCCCCTTAGCCTGCATGCAAAACATACTCTTCATATTGTTCATGAGCTTCTTGTCCCAAGATGGTTCAGGAGAGGAAGGCTCATGTGTCTCGGGACTGGCCTCATCCTCAGCCTCACCCTCATCCTCTTCAAAATCCACTTTGACAGGAGCAGGTGTAGTGGTAGTGTTGGCCCAATTGTTCTTTTGACGTAGTTTAATGGGCTCATGACGAATCCAGTCGGGAGCATGAAAAGCCATATCTGTAAAGGTCGCCGACCACCTCTCCCAGATCAAGTAGAACAAATAAGGTCCATAGATGGGGACCTTACGGAAAAACACACCCGACTGAAGCTCACTCCACATGACATGGGATAGATCAAGCGGTCCAGGAGCGCGAACCCGCCCTTTCTCACACATGAGAAGCATATCCACCAGATAGGAATGCACCTCGTCCTTGTTGCCAACACAAGGGAAGAGAGTGTTGCAGAAGATTTTTTGCATGACATCAAGAAACGGGTTCAACACATGAGTGTGCTCGCTAGTTTAGGACACCTTCTCAAGAAAGTATGGCAACAACTTTTCCATGGGTGCAACTGTTGGGTTTGCATGCAGGCGCAAACCAACTCGCTGCTCAAGCCCCTCATCGCGAATGTGCAAAAGATCCAGGAATTCCTTCCATGTAGCACACAACCTCTCACCATTGGCCATCCAAGTCATTATACGCACCACATCAGAGTGGAAGTGGACGGTAACAAATAACTGAGCCACAATCTCGGGATCAAAGTCAAGCTGAAATGAGATGATCTCCTTGATAACAAAGATGCTCCACCATGTCCAGACGTTCACTAAAGTATGTCAGCTCCTTCTTGAGATGATCCATGTCAATCCAATTAACCGGTACATAGATATTCTTCATTGTCTTTATCACATCTTGATAGATGAGAGCCTGTTGCTTGGACCAGAATAGTTCACAACCCTTGAGATGAACCCTATCGTTGACATAGGGGTTGAGCTTCCGGCGAATTTGAAACTGAGATTGCGGCATACTATCCAAACAGATAGTGGACTCCTTGTTCTTGTTTGCAGGCCTCTTGAAGTTGCGCTTTAGAGCATTGGATCCCTCAGGTCCCTCTTGATTGCGAAGGTGCTTGGAACTTGTATCCCGAGAAGGATTCGAGCGCCTGGAGCTCGAACCGGAGCCATCACCGGGTTCCATGGCATGAGGGAGAGGAGGGGAACGATCCAACCAAACATAATGGGAGGAGAGTGGCCGGAGACGTATATCCTTCGAGGTCCTCCGGCGCCATTAATTTAGAGGAGAGAGAGAGAGCCACGAGAGGAGGGGACTAATGGGTATGGGGGGAAGAAATATCCCCCTGCCTGTCTATAACCCCTCGAGGTCCCGACGGTGCGGTAGTACCGCACGTCATCACGGTAGTACCGCCTGGCGAGCGGTAGTAAAAATTTACCACCACTTGCTGGGCGGTAGTACCGTTCGTCCAGCGGAAAAAGAAAAATACTATCATGTTGGATGCGGTAGTACACCCATCGCAATCCCGACGGTGCGATAGTACCGCACGTCACCAAGGTAGTACCGTGCAGCCAAGAAAAGACAGGACCAGGCCTTTGCAAGAAATAAAGAAGAAATACAATGCTGCTCCAAGCGAAAAAGGGACACACACAAGGGAGCACAAACAAAGCAAATCAAACACGAACAACAAACACTGAAACGAATCTTCTTATGAAGAGAGAGTGGGATGCCGGAGCGACCTATGTTTGAGACCATTGGTATGACACCGCGAAGAATTATCCTTGGGTTCATGACCAAAGCTCGAATTCGAAGCACAAGTGCCATCAACAATGGCTAATGTGAAAGAGATGATCAATTTATGCATAATGGGGGGAGGGAAATTTCATTGACAGAACAACATTCCCCCTATGTCCATGACTACATCTAGTGTTAGATATAATGATGAGTGTGGTGTGGTGTGCCTAGTTTCAATCCACATTGCTCGAATAAATAATATTTCGCTCATGCCTTAACTCGCGAAACCTTGCTTCATCTAGAGGCTTTGTGAAAATATCTGCAAGTTGCTCTTGAGTGTTGATGTAGATCACCTCAATATCTCCATGCTTGATATGATCTCGAATGAAATGATGAAGAATGTAAATATGCTTGGTCTTGCTATGTTGCATCGGATTGAGAGAAATGTTGATAGCACTTTCATTGTCACACAGAAGAGGCACTTTTTCACAAGTGACACCGTAATCCTTTAAAGTTAGCCTCATCCATAGTAATTGAGCACAACAACTTGCTATAGCAACATACTCAGCCTCGATGGAAGAAAGTGACAAATAATTTTGCTTCTTCGAAGACAAACTTACCAAAAAGCGACCAAGGAATTGGCATCCTCCAGAAGTTGACTTCCTCCCGACACAGTCTC
The DNA here is from genome assembly GCF_904849725.1 of Hordeum vulgare subsp. vulgare. Classification (NCBI taxonomy): domain Eukaryota; kingdom Viridiplantae; phylum Streptophyta; class Magnoliopsida; order Poales; family Poaceae; genus Hordeum; species Hordeum vulgare. The sequence goes on along the minus strand of NC_058520.1, from coordinate 327,391,396 downwards.
CATCCCAATTTGAGTCAGAGTAACCCACAAGATTAAAGCTTGCTCCTTTGGGGTACCATAAACGAAAATTTGGGGTATGAGCCAAATATCGAAAGATTCGTTTGACTGTCGCATAGTGGATTTCCTTTTGTGCGGATTGAAACTGTGCACAAATTCACACACTCAACATGATATCTGGTATAGATGCACAAAGGTAGCGCAATGATACAATCATGGAGCGATATACCTTTTGATCCACTGCTTTACCATTGGGATCATTTTCAAGCTTGCATTTGGTTGGCATGGGAAACTTGACCGGCTTGACGTCCTCTAACTCGAACCTCTTGAGCATGTCTTGGGTGTACTTGGCTTCATTGATGAACGTTCCTTCTCTTCCTTGCTTGACTTCGAACCCAAGAAAGAACTTCAACTCTCCCATCGTAGACATCTAAAACTTCTCGGTCATTAGTGCCGCAAAATCTTCATTGAAAGATTTGTTACAAGAACCATGAAAAATATCATCAACATATAGTTGGCATATGAACAAATCCCCTTTAACCCTTTTGGTAAAAAGGGTGGGATCAATTTTCCCAATTTCATACCCACGATCTTGCAAAAATTCGGTAAGGTACTCATACCACACACGTGGGGCTTGTTTAAGGCCGTAGAGCACCTTCTTGAGTTTGTATACATGAGTGGGGAGCTTGGATCCTTGAATCCCGGGGGTTCTTTGACATATACCAACTCATTCAAGGGACCATTAAGAATTGCACTCTTCACATCCATTTGTTGCAATTTGAAATCATGATGAGATGCAAATGCAAGCAGCATGCGAATAGATTCAAGACCAGCAACATGGGAAAAGGTTTCACCATAGTTGATACCCTCGACTTCCGAGTAGCCTTGAGCCACCAGTCTTGACTTGTTTCGAACAACAACGCCATTCGCATCTTGCTTGTTCTTGAAGATCCATTTGGTTCCATTGACATTATCTTCCTCCGCTCGCCTTGGCACTAATTCCCAAACTTGATTGCGCTCGAAGTTGTCAAGTTCATCATGCATGGCTTCAAGCCAGTCATCATCATTGAGTGCTTCATGTACCTTTTGTGGTTTGACACACGAAACAAACGCGTGATGCTCGCAAAAGTTTGATAATTGTTGACGAGTAGTTACCCCCTTTTTGAAGCTTCCAAGCACATTTTCCCATATATGTTGTCGATGCTCCAGCTTGGAAGCCACCTTGGCAGCGCGGCGCTCTAAGAGGTCCTCACTAAGTAATTGAGGATCATCACCTTGATCATCTTGAGCACCGTCTTGAGATTGCTCACAAGCTTGCCCTTAATCTTGAGCATGGCCTTGGACATCATTTGGTGCATCAACATCTTCATGAGGTTGATCTTGTCCTTGATCTTGCTCCATAAGGGGTTCACTTTGTTCTTCGGAAGCGCGTGTGTCTAGCGAGCATGATGGATCCACTTGAGTAGAGCGTTGTCCTTCTTCTTCAACCATAAGGGGTTCCTCAATGGGGAGTATTTGACCAATCCCCATTCTTCTTATGGCTTGAGGAGGAATTTCATCACCTACATCACAAAGACCACTTTGCTCCACTTGGGAGCCATTATTTTTATCAAACTCTACGTTACACGTCTCCTTAATGAGTTCGGTGGACTTGTTGAGGACACGGTAAGCATGAGAGTTTGTAGAATAGCCAACAAATATGCCCTCTTGAGCTCTAGTTTCGAATTTAGACAAACAAACACCTTTCTTGAGAATGAAAGACTTACAACCGAACACCCGGAAGTACTTGAGGTTGGGCTTGTTCCCGGTAAGAATCTCATATGGAGTCTTGTTCAAGCTTTTGTGAAGGTAGAGCCAATTTGATGCATGACATGCGGTGTTAATGGCTTCGGCCCAAAATTTGTACAGAGATTTGAACTCCGCCATCATGGTTCTTGCCGCGTCCATCAACGTACGGTTCTTCCTCTCTGCCACACCATTTTTTTGAGGGGTATAGGGTGCCTAATATTGGTGCTTGATCCCCTCGCCACTAAGGAACTCATCCAAGTTGTAGTTCTTGAACTCGGTGCCATTGTCACTTCTAATCATCAATATATTTGCTTCATGTTGACGTTGAGATTCATTAGCAAAGTCGATGATGGTTTTTTGAGTCTCACTCTTCCTCTTGAAGAAGTACAACCAAGTGTATCTTGATTACTCATCCACAATAACCAAGCAATACTTTCTTCCCACAAGACTATCAAAAGATGGAGGACCAAAGAGATCCATGTGAAGGAGCTCCAAGGGCCTTTTAGAGTAGATGATAGTCGTGCGACGGTGAGATGTTTCATGAAGTTTTCCTTGAATACAAGCACTGCAAGCACGGTCTTTGGTAACACTCACATTTGTTAGTCCGCGAACATGATCCCCCTTGAGGAGACTTTGCAAAGATCTCATATTGACATGAGCTAGTCGGCGATGCCAAAGCCAACCCACATCAACTTTAGCCATTAGACAAGTCGTGATCATAGTGGTATCAAGATCAAAGAATGTGGCATAGCCCATAACTACAAGTTGTTGAACGGAAATAAAATTGTATGCAAGGGACTCAACAAGTATGACCTTCTCTATAGATAAATCCTGAGAGATGACCACCTTGTAAAATCCCCACACCTTAGATGTTGAGGCATCAACAAATTGGACATGGGTGGGCATAGAAGGAATTGGATGCACATCCACCACCAAGTCCTTGCTCCCGGTCATATGATTTGTGGCTCCACTGTCGAGTAACCATGACACCCCACCGGAAGGAAACTCCTACAAGAGATCAATGCTTGGGTTTAGGTACCCATTCTCGAATGGGTCCTTTGATGTTAGAAACAAGGGTCTTAGGAACCAAAATAGACCATTCAATGTACTCATAACAAGAACCAACAAATTTAGCATAAACATGCCCATCACTAGCACGACATAAAACACAAGAGGGGCTAAAGTCGCCGGCTTTGTTGGTAGAGCTGATTTTGCCATTCTTGGCATTGCCACCCCCTTCCTTGTTTTTCATCATCTAATGAGTACTCTCACCCTTCTTGACAAAAGTGTCCGTGAGAGGAGGAGGTCGCTTGGTATTCTTCTTATTTTTCTTCTTAGACTTGGGTGCAAACCCAAGTCCCTCCTTTCCTACAACTTCCTTTTGATTACTCAAAAGGTCATTTAGGTTCGTCTCGCCTTGGATGCATGACACAAGGCCCTTCTCAAGTTGTTCTTTCAACTTGGCATTCTCCTCCAAAAGATGCACATGCTCAGAACAAGTGTTAGTAGCACAAGCATTATCAATTAGAACGAAGGGAGGACAAGTAGAAATCTCCTTGGTTAGTTTTACTTGGAGTTGATCATGAGACTCCCTAATAGAGGAATGGACACCTTTCAAGACCTTGTGGGCCTTGTAAGGTGTGTCACATTCTTCCTTGAGTTTATCATGAACAATCCCATTTGTAACTTTCTCAGAATTAAGCACACGGGTAAGAACAATAGCATGGTCAAGATCTTTTTGCAATTTAGCATGATCAACATTGTGTGACTCCTCAAGAGCCAAACGAAGACCACGCTCTTCCTCTGTAGGAATGGATAGTTCCGCAATCTCATCGGCGTATTCACGACTATGTACCTCTATCTTGGAGATAGTATCCTCATTAGACTCAATGAGATCATTGGCCCCACAAAGTTGTTCCAAAAGAGCAACAAAGTGCTTCTTGGATTCACCTTTGATCTTACTCAAGAATTTGTCAAACTGATTCTCATCAAGCTCCAGTACTTCACTATCATCAACACAATCTAACAATGAAGGAGTAGTAGTGATGGTGGTCTTGATGTTTGGGGTTACCTTATTGATACCTTCTGCCATAAGGCACTTGGCGATGATGTTCTCGTTGGTGGCGCCGAAGTGAGACACCTTGGGGGAGGAGGTGGCAATGGCCACAGTAGCCATTGCCATCCCCTCACGGCTTATGTCATCCTCGTCATCATCGGAGGTGTACTCTTCAAGGGCCACCAAACTCTTTGGATGAGTCTTCTTGATGAAGTTGTTCTTGTTTAGGAATGACTTGGCTTTGTCTTTGTGAATGAGCTTGCCCCCGTTGTGTTCCCTCTTCTCATAAGGACAATCCACCACAAAGTGACTTACATTGCCGCAATTGTAGCATGTCCTCACTCGTTGCTTGTTCTTGGACCCACTAGAGTTGTTCTAGGAGAAGTTGGGACTTGAGTTTATCTTGTTGCCCCACAATTGCCGTGATGCAAGAGCCATGTGCTCGTGATAAGCATACTTTGTGTCATCGGGGCAGCCCTCGTCTTCCTCTTCTTCTTCATCATCTGACATGGCCTTGGCTCTCAAGGCAAGGTTGGGTGATGTTAGGACCAATTTCCAGATAAAATAATTTATTGGAAATCAGCCATGAATGTCACGAGTGCAAAAAAATATTTCCCATTGATAGGCTCATCTTGATATAGAAAACCAATAGTACTTAATATTAAACATAGTAGAGCAGTGGTCGCTCTACAATTTATTACAACATGTCCAATCTCACACGGACGGATTTGTTACAGTGGTCATGGAATAACTCTATTGCTCATAATAAAGAGGGCACGTCACATCAGAGTGAAGTGACATGACAAGTACTACTACGCGCCAAGCGTCAGAGTGAGGCTTGACGATTTATTCATGGTGGCGGAAGCGGTGAAATAATACGGCGACAGACTCCATGATGGCAAGACTGACTGGGACCCTTCTAGATGTCGTACTCGCTATCAAACTCTTCATCCATGAGGTCTCCTTCTTCCATATCTAGCCACATCAACAAGCCAATGAGTACTTCGAAAAGTACTCGCAAATAGTTTGCACAAAAAATGAGGTGCATGCAGCAAATTTTTAATATGCATGGTTCATGTCATAATTTATCATGATAGAGACATTAACTGCAGTTAAGTTAGTGGATAAGTCGGACGGTAATCCTCCCGAAATACCCAAACATAAAATAAATTGCACCAATCGGGTGTCTGGAGCGACGCCTCGCAAGGTTAACAGGTAAGTAAATTACCAGCATCAGGCATCTAAGTGACACCTCATACAGGGCATCAAAATAAATAACAAGCCGCAGTCAGGCGTCTTAGCGACACCATAGAAAGGGCATAAAATAAATAACAAGCCATAGTCAGACGTCTTAGCGACACCACATAAAGGGCATAAAATAAATAACAAGCCGCAGTCGGGCATCTTAGCGACACCACAGAAAGGGCATAAAATAAATAACAAGCCATAGTCGGGCGTCTTAGTGACACCATAGAAAGGGCATAAAATAAATAACAAGCCATAGTCGGGCATCGTAGCGACACCACAGAAAGGGCATAAACTAAACAACAAGCCTTAGTCGGGCGTCTTAGCGACACCACACAAAGGGCATACAATAAAGTAAATGATTATCCGAGTGGTACAACCAAGCTTCAGGATAATCTTACAACCAAGTTATCAACAATTAAGTTTTTCCACAACACCGTTAGATGTCCACAACCATTATCATTAAACCACGCTTATGCTCCAGAGACCGACTCTAAGACCGACACTTGACCTGTAAACCAACCGTCCTTGACCATGGACACAGCTACTCGAATAGTTTAGACTCTACAGAGGATGTACTCTTTACCCATAGCTCACGGGTTCCGATAGTCAATATGACTAATCCCGCGTATTGTATTTTCGAAGTAGACGCTCAAAATCAGCACACACCCATTTTTACCCCCACGAAGACCGGCTGCACCCGGACTACGCTGCCAGGGAAAAACCATAAGACGGGGAGGCTCCGACCTCGACTAGCATAGGATCTAATTTATACCGCGCGCTACAAGGGAGTGCCCTCCCTCTCGGTCCTAGACCGAAAACACGCATGCCCCCTGACCGGATGACTGGATTTAGTCCAGGGTCATGGATACCTTTATCCCGGCCCTCTACTTGGTGTGTAAGTGATAATAGGCCTACGACCGACTATACTGAATCCTCTTCCAAGAAATTGTGGCAGCACCATAATAAAAGGTAAGACACTAACAAGACTCGATCTAGGTCGATACTGGACTTATCCACTTTATTTCCATCACTGTCATGCATTCGGTATGATCAGGCCACAACCTATCACGTTCCACGTGACTAGGCTATCCACGACCTCTCACAACCATAAATTATTATAGCCACATATTAAACTTTGTTTGAGTAAGATGCAATATGCTTAATTAGTGCAACGGATGAATATTAAATTTGTTAGTGAGCAAACAACACATCAAAAGTTCAAACATGCTTCCTGGTTCCACGTAGTCGGGATCGAGCTCGGTGAAGTTAACATCGGCGTTTCCCTCGTCGGAATCTATGTCACACAATATATACTATCGTAAGAGCTAAGGCCTAGCTACTGTCTCCAAATTTTTTTTAAATAAATATGAAAATAAACTAGACCTCTAGAGAAAGATTTTGCAAAAGGAATTATTTAAAAAGCTTTTATAATTTAAAAGTTACAAGAAAAATGAAACCAGGGACTATTATATAATAAAACAGAATTTAGCGAGGGGCTAGTGTGAGAAAAATGAAAGCACCCGAAGAGAAATGCGTCAACCGCAGCAAAGACGTCTTCTTGAGAAAGCGCCTTGGGGGAAAACGCTTTAGAAAAAGACAGAACTCTGACAAGGGGGTCCCACGCTGTCAGGTTTGAATCTCACTGGCGCGAGAGGCATGCGGTGATCGCTAGCGGCGATACACGAAGGGGCAGGGCAAACCAAGGGCAACTACGCACTCACCGAGTTTCTCCGCGTTGGTGGAAGGTGGATTGGGTCGGTGGGGAAGGCTTACGTCAACGACAACTTTGCTCAGATGGACGACGGCGTCGGGCACCACCAGATCTGACCGAGGAGCGGGCGTGTGGCCAAATTGAAGGGTGGCCTAGGAGGAGGGGCTCACTAGGAGGCTAGTGAAAGGCTCTAGGGTTCTCATCTTCGCGCACCTTGCTCAAATTCAGATGAGGCCTGGGGTGGATCGAAGCGGCTGGAAACGGAGAAGAAGGCCTCCCCGAGGCCCTTCTCTGACTTGGGGAAGGCTTCAGAGTGAGGAGGGAAGGAGCTGGAGTGGTTGAGGTGTTCGGTAGCAAGGGAGGGGCTCTATTTATAGAGGGCCAAGAGGGGAGTCGCAGAGCTTAACTCCGCCGATCAATTCCGGTGATCAGGGAGTTTAATCAGAGGGTTAAAGGGTTGGGTTAGTATCCACATCTGTTAGGGGTTCCATTTTGGGTCAAAGCTAGATCAACCATTGGCGCAAAACACGGCTCGACGGTGCGGTCCTCCCTCGGCACGGCGGCAGCACAAATCGCGCTTTGCACGCTTGTAACATGACGACGACAAACACGGTGTTCACTGGAGGCCAGGGACACGTGGAGCTCTCAGAGGGAAGGGGTAGTGCCAAACGTCGAGGAGCTGCAGCAGGGGGGTCGCCGGTGGTCGCGGCAGCCGCTGTTGGTGCTGCTGCCGAAGTTGGCTGGCTTAGGCCAGCTCACCACTGACTTGAGCAAACATCCAAGGGATCGTGCGGCGGGTGGGTAGGCTCGGGGCACAGTGGAGAGCTGCCCCCACCGACACTGCAGAGATTGACGATGCGGTAGAGTCTGAATCAAGGAAGCACTGCAACTTTGAAGTTTGACTGAACATTGATTCAGGGTCTGATGGCTATTGTGCACCCCACGTATTTGCTCAAATGAAAATGTCACGTGGAAATATTATTTGGAGCTCAAAATTTATGAGATGGCTTCTCATTGAGTGCAAAGACTGTGTGCAAATTTTCAGAAATTTTGAAAATGGTTAAGCCAGGTTTTAAAAAACAGAATATTTTGGTCAAACTTGAGTCAAACCTAATTTCAAATTTTCAAACTATTGACCCCAATGTTTTTGGTGAAATGGATTGAGGATAGTAAGGTATTCTAAGGATAGGAATTTGGGTCTCAAATACCAAAGGAATCTATGACTTCCTTTGAAAATTTGCTGGGGTCAAAATTGATTACAAAAAACATTTTTGATTGAAATAAAATATGAAAGGTTGTTAAACCCTTCTAAAACTTTGATAAATCAATTAAAATAAATGCCTAGGTGCAAGGGAAGTCACATAGGTTAGAAATCAGAAAAGATGGAGGGGAAAAGAAATATTGAAGGAGGTTGACGAGTGATCCTATGGAAATTTATTCCAAAGGTTTGCTAAAGAATATATAAAAGGTTTGAAACCAAGTCCTTGTTGAGAAGAGGCAAACAAAATCCTTTTCAAACCAGACGTGTTGTGAAAGAGAGCTCAAAAGATTTTCTTAAAAAGGTTTTCCAAAAACTTCAAGAGTTTTCATCAAATCCAAATTTTTAAATCCATTTTAAAACAACTCACAAGTTAGAGAGATCCAAATTAAAAATTGTGGGTGTTACACATGAGGTTTTCTATGACCGGAGATGAGAAAGAGCATTGTTGGCGGTCTTGTTCATGATATTCATGGCAATGAACTCATCCAACACTTCACTTGAGGTCAAGGTGTGGAAATCCGGCCTTTGACGAATTACGGAGGACATGGCTTTGTTGAATGGCATGATGGCCTTCAGAAACTTGCGCTTGATCCAAGTGTCATCCGTATCCTTGCTCCCATGACCTTGGAGGGCAACGACAAGAGCAGTCACCCTTCGGTAGAGATCACGAGGATCCTCATCTTCTAGCATCACAAACTCATCGGCCTCATCAAGTACCACTTCAAAGTTGGACTGTTGAATGCTTGAGCTCCCCTTGTACAACACCATGATGTGCTCCCAACAATCCTTTGCACGAGTGAAGGGGCGCAAGTGAGATAGATCTTTGGGAGGAACCATAGATTGAAGGATGAACAATGCAGAATGATTGTATTGATTGTCTACCTATTCTCTTGGAGTGAGGTTGTTTGGATCATGTGGGTAGAATCCTTATTCGATGATTCTCCAAAGATTTGTTGAGCTGTGATTCAAATGAGACTTGATGCAAAAACCCAATTAGCAAAATCACCTTTAACAAGCTTAGGAGGAGGACCAAGGTTATTAATATGCGGTGTAGGGAGCAGTCCTCCATAGACCGGGGGACGAGGAAATGAGGCAAAGGTTCTCGTCCCATTCTTTTCAAGAGGGGAAGAAGTTCGAGTACCTCTAGCCGCTTCCTTTTCGTAATTGGCCTCTAACTCCGATGTGTTGAGTTTAGCCACAAGCAACGGTTCGGGAGAATTCTTCAACCCCTCAAGTAATTATTTAAGCATGGACTTGACTTCGATCATCATGGTCATCTTGATTGAGGCCATAGCCTCATTCCAGTCGTCATGTGTGATCGAACTCAACTCCACGGCCTTGTGCACTTCATTCCCACTACCACCATCGTCAACTATACTCTTGAGGTGGTGAAACCCTTAATAAAGATACTTGGCTCTAGTACCAATTGAAAGGATTGATATGGTTGACTAGAGGGGGGTGAATAGAAAACTACCATTTTTTTCCTTTTCTTAACAAATTAGGGTTAGCAACAAAAGGTTCTCTAGATGAACAACTAGGTGAGAAACCTATATGATGCTAACAACAACAACAACAACAACTAGTGCAGGCAAGGAATACACCACAACAATAATAAGCACAAAGTGAAGGTAAGAGATAACCACAAGTGGAACCGGTGGAGACGAGAATGTGTTATCGAATTTCCTTCCCTTTGAGGGGAAGTATATCTCCGTTGGAGCGGTGGGGAGGCACAATGCTCCCCAAGAAGCCACTAAGACCACTGTATTCTCCTCACGCCCTCACACAATGCGAGATGTCGTGATTCCACTAGCAGTGCCCTTGAAGGCGGCGACCGAACCTTTACAAACAAGGTTGGGGAAATCTCCACACAAAGCTTGGACGCTCCCAACAAGACCACTGAGCTTCACCACGATAGAATGTGGCTCCGGGGTGATCTCAACCGTCTAGGGTGCTAAAACACCCAAGAGTAACAAGATCCCCAAGGGATTACTGGGGGGGATCAAATATATCTTGGTGGAAGTGTAGATCAGGGCCTTCCCAACCAATCCCTAGAAAATCAACAAGTTTGATTGGCTAGGGAGAGAGATCAGGCGAAAATGAGCTTTGGAGAAACAATGGAGCTTGGGAAGGGAAGAGGTAGAGTTCTTGGGGAAGAAGACCCCCTTTATATAATGGGGGAAAGAATCCAACCGTTACCCCCACGTTAGCCTGAGAACAGCGGTACTACCGCACACACGATGGTTGCATAGGGAGGAACTAGTACACGAGGCAACGAGCGCTAGAACCGCCAGAGTGGCATTACCTCGCGCCCTTACGGTACTACCGAAGGGTAGTGTCCAATTGCCATGGAAATAAATAAATTACTTTCATGTCTACGTCCGCTGAGGCTACGGCTGTGTAAAAGTACGGCAGCACGGTAGTAACGGACATAGTTGCGGTACTACCGCATGTGGGCGGTAGTAAAAAACTATGTCCGCTCATACTACAGTAGATGCTCGTAATAGAGACCGGTGACAACGGTATTACCGCTGCTAGGAGAGGTACTACCGCTCGCACCTACGGTACTGCCGCTCGCCACTGAAAACAAGCACCTTGCTGCTTTCACTTTGCACAGACAAGGGGAAATAGACTTTAGCTCCATTGATGTGAAGGAAAGGTGGTTCAAAAGAATAGATGTGTACGTGCTGATTCCACCCAACCTTTCCGAAGCGGACCCCCTCTTAATAATATAGCTTTCCTACGACTCTCATCCACCGAAAAGAAACGTAGAAGGCAACCATCTTTGAAAGACTCCGAGGGGCACCAAATCGTCTTGTGCCTGGACATGAATTATCTGAAATGCTCAATGAACACGATTAGTCTACACATGCATTGTCACCACTCACGAAAACCACTTAGGGAGAAATATGCCCAAACATTCGTCCACCCTACGGCCACCATCTGATGCACCTTGTTGCGTTGAACATGCACTGCCCGACCGTACCTCAAATGGTGTCTAGAATCGATCGGACGGGCATTGCGGGTGCTCGGCCTAGTTGTCGTTGACGCCGGTGATGTGGTGTCATTAGCCACTAACCTAACCCAAAGAAAACCCCCACTCAGAGTGGGAGTTAGGCCACTAACTAAATTGGTTAAGTTTTAATAAAAACTGTTAACTCGCTAAGAGAAACTGACATGCAGGTCCTACTAGACCCGCTGACCAGTCAAAGGTTGACGAGTCAATTGATGCGTCACCAGTTGACTCGCCCCACCCTTTGGCCACGGCTGCACCTCTCGGTGTACTGAAGTGGGTGCACCTAGCCCCCCTTTTTCGCCTAACGTTTTGTTATTTAATATAATTATATAATTTTGGAAAATATTTAAATCTTCGAAAAATCATATAAAATAATCTATAACTCCGATGGAAATAATTTATATATGAAAATTTCCTAGAAAAATATATCAAATCTGAATATGCTATCCGTTCATCTATCACATGCCTTTAGAATGATGACCATGGAACTATTCCCTCCAAATCGTGTGTCCGATAATTGCCTAAGACCCGGGAAATATCCAAAGATATTTTCCCGATTCGTATGAAACGTTTAGTACTGCATTAGGTCACCCCTAGCATGGTGTACTACCATGTCATGTTTTATGACACATTTGATTGATCTGTTATTTCTTGTGTTTCCCCTTTGTTACTTCCTTTCCGGTAGGCCCCGAGACCGTTGTTGATCCGGTGGTCGACTACTTCATCGTCGAGGGTCCATATCTGTCTCCATAGGTTCTACGCAAGAAAAACCCCCTTGATCATTCCTATATCTCCCAATTCTTTCCCTTTCATGTTTGTATTAGAATTTGCTACTGTATATAATTGCTCCTATTTAGATGCATAGCCTGATTTTGTAACGTGTTGTTGTTACCTACCTGCTTATCCTAAATGCTTAGTATAGGTTTTATAGCGAGCCACGAGTGACCCCTCCCATTTTCCTTGTTGCCCCACTACATTACCGGAAGATTCAATCCAGCTGATCGACGAGACAAGACTGACACTCACCGCACACCCTGTTAGTTGTACGACTCTACATGACTACTATCGGCTATCAAGGGTCATGGAAGATTCAACCCAGGCAATCGATGAGACAAGGCCAACACATCATCGCACACCCCCTTGAATGTATGCCACTATAGAACTACTATCATTGTCAGGGGGTGATACGTTCTAGTTCACCCTGACGGTTGCGTAAAATGGAAATCCATCGGGGCGATTCTTCGGAATCCCCCTTGATGACAAGGACACACTGATACCGTTACCTGTTGCCCCTATTACTAGTGTTGTGGGACTTAAGGGACATCTGGTACCACCCCGGTTGAGGTGGGCCTGAGTTCCCGACGGTGTCTTGTGGAGTCGGGTTGACATGATAGGTACCCCCAGATAATTACGAGGCATGGTCGGGAAGACAGAGCGTCCAGGAGAGGGATGGGCCTCATACTTGCCACATGTCCTCTAGACGGGGCGACAGGAGCAATAATCGTTCCCGCGATCTACCAAGACACTAATGGGTTTGGATATGTGATCTGAGTAGGCCTCTGGCCTTTATCGCACTAACCACCACGTGGGAATAAGTATGGGCACTCTTCGTCGTACATTCTCCTGAGAGTTCTTGAGATGCCACAATGAGCAGCATGCGCCCGGGTGGTCCGCGTAGGCACCTGCTTTGGATTCAGAGGTTGCTAGGACCAATCTCGGTCGTCCTCGTAACGCGTAGGAGTGCAAAGGGTGATGGGCCCAATACCCCTGAGCACTTAGGAGTTAGACTGGTGTATTAGGCTCTCTGTTGAGCCTAGGTAGGACTACAACATGTCGATCAGCTAAGGCCGGGCATGACCCAGGAAAGTGTGTCCGACCGGAATTAATCGAGCATGATTGATAAGTTGGTGCATCAGTGCAGGGAAGTATATATATTCGAATAGTCGTGTCCACGGTAATGTATGCTCGGAAGGTATCCCGATCTATGCAACTAAGAACTGGATACTGGAAGCATGAAATGAAAATGAAGGCTTCGGGATCACTTCCTCGCAGGGAGTCGATGAAGGATCTCTAGGCCTTGATACTCCATGCTTGATTTGGTCATACTAATATGTACTCTTGTAATGTTGCAGGACACTAAAGATGCTAAGCTTCAATAGGACTAGGTCTTTCCCCCTCTTCTGGCATTTCTGTAGTTCAATCCAAACATATAACCCCATTATGTTGGTATCGATGCATACTTAGAAAAGTTCTCATGTAAGTCTTGAGAGTACTTTGCTGAGTACTGACGATTGCTTTGCTTCCCTTTTTCCCCTTCGATATGATTGCCACGATCAGATGACGGATCCTAGGAGCCAGTTGGTCTCGTTGATGACTACTACTAACCCAACAAAACTTGCTATTACATGGAGGCCGCTGACGACCAAGAGTAGTTAGGAGGCTCCGAGGCAGGAGGCCTTGCCTTTACGATCTATGTTGTTGTTTGTGCTAGCCTTTTAAGACAGACTTGTTATCTTACGTCTGTACTTAGATATTGATGCTTCCACTCACTTGTTTGTATTCGAGCTGATGTATTTGAGGCCTCGAGGCCCGTGGCTTGTAATATAAAGCATGTATTATTTTATTTGTGTTGTGATATCTCCCGGTGAGTCTGTGATCTTGATCGTATGTATCTGCGTATTTTATTAGCGTACGATTAAGGCAGCGACGTCACATATAGGAGGAATTTTCGACCCTACAAGTTTGAGAGCACCTGTGGCATTAACTAAATCCAAAAGAGATGGGGGTTTATTCAACAAGAATGCAACAAGTTTTGTGCCTCTCTTGAGAGCGTTGAATCCCATTCCGTGAGTGGCTTAGGTATGGGCGACTTGGTATGACCTTTTACTCTTTCATTCCTATGCCCACGTTCATGTTTGTTGCATCTTGTATCCATCGTTGTTACATTGTGGGTTCTCTTTTATTGTGTAGGCATTCCAATGTTTGGAAGCTTTCAAGGCCCAACATAAGAACAAGCCATTCACCCTCACCCATTTTTGGACTCTCATCAAAGATTGACCAAGTTCAAAGATCAATATGACGCTCTAAAGAAGAATGGAGGGCCGACGGTCATGGTCGGGGCTATGAATGGGGTGAAGAGGACGACGGGCAATACCAACTCGGATATTGACAAGAAGTGTCATCTCGCATCTTTTGCCTTGCAAGATACGCTGCAAGGCATGATGACCCAAAAGGAAGTAAGGGACGAGAAAAAGCAGTAAGAAAATGAGGAGCAAATGAAGATATAATTGGAGCTCCAAATGAAAAAGCTCAACATGAAGAAGGTCGTCAAGAGGAGGAAGCTTGACATTGAAGAGGTCGTCCAAGCGAAGAAGCTCGCCATCAAGGCCACCAATGCCGACACCAAAGGAAAATAGGAGGCACTAGAAATCATGGTCGTGGACTTTACGAACATGTCCCCGAAGAGAAGGAGTTGGTTGGAGAAGCGGCAAAAGAAGATGTTCGACCAAGATGGCATGAACTAGGGAGGCCACTGCCATGGACGATGGCTGTTTTTTAAGACCCGCATGTGTGTCGGCTGCTGGCTTTGTTGCTAGCGTGAAAGGTTGTGAGATACTTCATTTTGAAGGCTAGAAAGGGTGTTGGCCGGTGGCCTTTTTGATTGATTTGAAACTTTTGCATATTCACAAAAAAACATTATATGAGGTGTACCGAAACATATGTGTGAATATACCACCTTGGGAGCTTTCCATATTGTTTCCCACACCCAGCTAAGCTTTGGTCGGGTAGAAAAGCTTCTATTTAGGTGGGAACTAGATGCCTACTAGACCATGGACGACGCTCATTGCCGCACCCATCCATTTTCCTAAAAGAAGGGTTTGAATTTTTCATATCCTATAAGAAAGACCGAAACATGGAAGTTAAATTTGATAAAATCTATCCATACAATGTTGTTAATTGAAGTGAAGGAATTCCAATGGTTTTACAAAACAAAATGGGTGAAATGTACAACACATATAGTTAGGATGGTGAATGGATCATTTTATTGGATGGAGCTAAAGCCTATTGTAAGGATAACATAAGCAGGTTATGTTAGCACCTTCTTGTTCCTGCTCTTTTTACTATTTTCTGAAGAATTTTGCACAAAACCGGCACTAAAATAGAAAGTTTCAATCTGATCCACTTTTGTTAACTTTGGCAGATTCACAAATATACGCAATAACAGTGAAGTAAGTATTGAACATAATATTACTTACGTAGTGGTATTAACCCAGGTAACATTTAACTATATTGGGCCAATGAAAAAAATTAATTGAGCGTGAGTTTCCTTGAACATAAGAATAAGATATCAATAGTTCTCGCCCATCTAACACATTAAAAGAGCTTCACAACTTCAAAATTACGAGGTGATCTCACAACTGCTGCCCATTTGTCTCGGTTGTGTTAATCCTCCTATTCCCATCCTCAATAAACCACATGCATGAAAGGTTAGTGGTACGTCTCATGCACAGGAGCTCACCTGCAACACTTCCTTGAGCAAAATTATATATTCAAGTACCTACACTTAATTGCATAAAAAATGTTCATCCAAATATGATGCTATTGACATGACACATGAAGATTCCTGGAGCAATAAGTCTGTTAATTACCACTGAACTACTGAAGACACAAGGTGCAGTTGACTCCCTTTTATAGACACGAGACAGTTGACTTCTTTGTCTTCTATTTACATAAGATTCACTGTTCTATATGGACCACCTTACTTGCATGCTTAGTTTATCTCAAGAACCACAACTCATAATAGGTTCTACGTGTAATGATGATTGAACCAGCGATCTAAAGCGGTTGCTCCCATCTCCTCTTCCTCTCGTGTCGGAATGGTGCCGTCATTGAGGCTGATAGTAAGAAAGAAGGCCTGGTCGCCGAGGGGTGGCTGCTAGCACCGCCATGTCGCCATTGCGAAGGAAGATGAGGCTTGTATTGTCACAAAGAGGAAGACGAGGCCATAATATGCTCCCTCGCATCTCCTTCACCACCAGTGATGTCGCGTGAGCACAGGTAGGTAAGGAAGGGGCATCTTGCTCACGGGTGGAGTCGCCGTCTCTCAGCAAAAAAACTTTTCATTATTCAGTCTGAACTGAATGGGTGAAGGGATTGCAGATTTGTAGTGGTACTCCGGAAGGAAGAAGGGCCGAAGAAACAACGGGACAACACATATCATATATAGTCTAGCTAAACTGTAACGCACCTGTGTCATCATGTGCATGTGAGTGGCTCACCTTTACATCCATTAATGGTTGTAGGAACCGTTCCATTACTCCTCGTCTTAATGAGGGCATCTCCAGTGGTTATAAGAGCATGGTTAATAGTATAGCCAACTGCTGGCTATAAGTCATCTTATAGTCCATCTTATAGCTAGCTTATACAATAGTTAGCTATAAAAGAATACTACTTTTATTATATATGGTCCACCTTTCATTCTCACAAAGCACCTAGGAGCACGTGTTAGAGCTAGCTTTTCACGAAGAGCCCCGCTTCCCTTCTCGCTCCTCTTCTCTCTCATCCAACTCAGCAAAAATGTAGTATTTTAATCCTTACAGCCTGTTGACTGTATCTTATTGTACTTGCTCTAAGATAGTTGTTGGTAGATTTTAATACATATGATTTTTGATGATGTGTAATGCATTAAATGAGGAAAGAGAGCAAGATTATATTTAAATTAACAAACACCCTTGCACAAGCTCCAATGTAGAATAAGAGAGCACCTTATTTATTATTTCACATCCTATTGGACAAACTAAATACAACCTACTGAAATAGTTGTATGTTAAGATATTGATTGATGACATGACATATATTACCAACAAGCTAATCAACAAACTATTGAAGATACCCTGATGGGGGATCAACTCCAACCGCACGGAATGCAACCGCCCCCTCTTCATCCCCTTACGTCATTGACTGGATGTTACATTTAAATTTCCGGGCGGTCGAAACATCCCTGAAAGGATCGTTATGGTTGACTAGAGGGGGGGTGAATAGGCAACGACCACTTTTTAATTAATCTTAGCAAGTTAGGGTAAACAACATACCGGTTCACAAAAATGACAACAATGGGGTGAACCGTAATGAAGCTAACAACAAGAGTTATTAAGACAAGTATGAGATAGACAACAACATAAGCATACACAAAGTAAAGGTTAGAGATAACCACAAGTGGAACCAATGAAGACGAGGATGTGTTACCGAAGTTCCTTCCCTTTGACAGGAAGTACGTCTCCGTTCGAGCAGTGTGGAGGCACAATGCTCCCCAATAAGCCACTAAGGCCACCGTATTCTCCTCACGCCCTCACACGATGCAAGGTACCGTGATTCAACTATAGGTGCCCTTGAAGGCGGCGACCGGACCTTTACAAACAAGGTTGGGGCAAACTCCACACAAAGCTTGGAGGCTCCCAACAAGACCACGAAGCTTCACCACAATGGAATGTGGCTTCGAGGTGACCTCAACCGTCTAGGATGCTCAAACACCCAAGAGTAACAAGATCCGCAAGGGATTGGTGGGGGAATCAACTTTTCTCTTGGTGGAAGTGTAGATCTAGGCCTTCTCAACCAATCCCTAAAGAATCAACAAGTTTGATTGGCTAGGGAGAGAGATCGGGCACTTTTGAGCTTAGGGAGCAACAATGCAGCTTGGGAGGGTAAGAGATGAGGTTCCACAGCTAGAAGAACCCCTTATATAGTGGGGGGGGGGAATCCAACCGTTTTCCCACTCACAACCCGTGCCTAGCGGTACTACCGCTGGATGCAGCGGTACTACCGCTGGGCCCATGGTAATGCATAAGCACTACCGGGCCAACCACCGCCAAGAAAGTCTTCGCAAAAAGGTCCGTCGAAGTACAACCGCTAGGAAGGCGGTACTAAGCTCCTGGAGCGGTACTACCGTTGACCAGGGGCGGTACTACCACCAGCTAGCGGTTCTACCGCTGGCTGCAGCGGTACCACCGCTAGCACTCCAGCGGTACCACCGCTAGGGCTAGCGGTACTACCGCTAGGCACAGCGGTCCTACCGCTGAGGGACCATTTGCTTAGTACGGTCCTACACCCAAACCTTTCCACTACAGATCCCCTCTTAATAGTACGGCGTTCCTATGACTCAAAGAAAGAGAGTCATAGAGTACACCGAGCTTGTGTTCCATGGAAAGAGGGGGCAAGTCGTCTTGTGCCGTTGACATGTGTTATCTGAAATCTTAACACACACGATTAGTCCTTTGCGGTACTATCATCAATCACCAAAATTACTTAGGCATAAACTGTGCCCTAACAATCCCACGGGGTGGGCTGAGGATTGGCCCGAGAGAGAGTGAGAGCCACCCCACCCCTCTGTCCGTGCCGCGGGCCACTCCGGCCGCGGCGGCCACCAATCTCGCCTTCAGCGCCGCGGGCCACTCCGGCCGCGGCGGCCACCAACCTTGCCTTCATGGTTGGCCGCATCTCCGGCAGATCCACCAGTCCCCCGAGGGTAACCCCTGATGTTGACCGGCGCGGCCCCTTGCCCCGCGGGCCGACGGCGGTGCTATCACCCCCCCTCGGCCTGCTTCAGATCCAGGTTCTGCGCCGCGGATCTTGCTGCGCGGTGGGTGCTCCGCATCACCGGCCGGTCCGTCCTAGGAGCTTGTGCTATTAGTGCTTGATGGGAATCTGCGGGATTCACGGAGCCCAGATCCACCATCGGCCTCCGAGGGGACGGCGCCCCTGCCCGCGCCACGCATCAAGTCAATCGTTGTCGCGCCTTCTCCGGGTAGTAGGCTTCCCTCTTCGGGCTCGGACCCAGGATGGACCGAGGTCAGCTATCGGAGAGGTTGTCGTCCACCGATGGATCCTTCGGTCCATCGAGAGCACCGGGAGCTGCAACGGTCGGTCCGTCAGCAGGCCATCAATGCCGGTACACCACCCCCCTATATCTCTTCCGTGGCCGCTGCTTCCGGTGCCTGAGCAAGCGTCACCGCCTCGCCGCTTGCTGCGATCCAATCCACTGCATCACCTATAGGAGGGCCGGCCACATAGCCAAACGCTGCCCTCATAATCGTCACGGCCAGGGTCGGGGAGGCTCTGCTAGAGATAGGCTAGGTCCGGCTCCCCCCTCTCACCCTCTGCACCACCGGCTCCGTTTCCCACCACCGACTGCCTCCTCCATGTCGCCTCCCTCACCTGCCATGCTACGCCACCTCGACCACGCGCGCAGGCCCAGGGAGAGCCGCTCCGTCACCGTCCCCTCCCCGACAATCGACGAGGCGGTGTTTTTCCTTCGCAGCCACGCCGTCACCCTGTCGGCGGCCGACGGGGTCAACGCCACCTCCCCTATGGCAGTGGGGAGAGCCCTCGAGGGGCTGCTCTCAGTGCCGGTGCACTCGCTGCGGGTCACGGCACACCACCCCGAGCACTACTTCGTCATCTTCACGCAGCCTTCGCACCAAGTCAACGCAGTCCGCCGTGGCTCCATCCGTGTCGAGGGTGCATCCTTCAACATTGCATCCTGGCACGAACACGACCATGCCACCTTCGACTCCCTGCTCTTGCATGTCTGTGTCGTCATAGAGAGGGTGTCGATGCAGCGGTACTACCGCTAACACTCCAGTGGTACTACCGCTGGCACTCCAGCGGTACTAACGCTGGCTGCAGCGGTACTACCGCTGGGCCCATGGTAGGGCATAAGCACTACCGGGCAAACCACCGCCAAGAAAGTCTTCGCAAAAAGGTCCGTTGAAGTACAACCGCTAGGAAGGCGGTACTAAGCTCCTGGAGCGGTACTACCGCTGACCAGGGGCGGTACTACCGCCAGCTAGCGGTACTACCGCTGGCTGCAGCGGTACCACCGCTAGCACTCCAGCGGTACTACCGCTAGGGCTAGCGGTACTATCGCTAGGCACAGCGGTACTACCGCTGAGGGACCATTTGCTTAGATGAGATAAACAGAAAGGCGGGAGCCACTCCGAAGTTGCGGGTAAGGGGAAAGGAGATAAAGTGTGTGCGTGCAAAATTGATTCCACCCAAACCTTTCCACTACGGGTCCCCTCTTAATAGTACGGCGTTCCTATGACTCAAAGAAAGAGAATCGTAGAGTACACCGAGCTTCTGTTCCATGGAAAGACGAGGCAAGTCATCCTGTGCCGTTGACATGTGTTATCTGAAATCTTAACACACATGATTAGTCCTTTGCGGTACTGTCATCAATCACCAAAATTACTTAGGCATAAACTGTGCCCTAACAATCTCCCCCTTTTTGGTGGACTGATGACAATACCGGATTTGCACAGTGAATAACATGTGAACAAAAGGATAGAGATATATAAAAATAAAGATCATATGACTCACAGCATATGATGGAAATAAATCTCACACTAGTTCAAGTCTCACATCACACAAAGCTAAGATAGCAAATAAAAGCAAACCAAGTTCAAAGCAAACACGAAAGATAAGCAAAGCTAAGCAAAGTTCAACTCTCAAATCCAGCTCCTAGACTCTCTCTCCCCCTTTGGCACAAGACACCGAAAAGGGGCACACCTAAAGACACAGGTGGTCACTCCTCATCCTCATCATCCCCAGACCCGTCCGTGGCATCCGGGTCGTCCTGGTCCTCCTCATTGTCCTCCTCAGACGCCTCCTCCTCTGCACCAGACCACTGATAACCTTGAGCCCGCATCCAAGCAGACTCTGGAGTGATGTTGTCCTCTGAGCCGCTGGAGATCTCAACATCAAGTGTACTCAGGACACGCTTGTGCCTCTGACGGTTCTCCTTCTGGGCCACATGAGTCTGATACTGTCCCTTGGCCTGCATACAGAAGAGAGTCTTCATTTTATCCTGCAGTTTCACTGCCCAAGATGGCATAGCAGAAGAGCGGGACTAAGAAGTGGTGCCTCTGTCAGCAGCAGTCTCTGTGTCAGTGTCCATGTGCTGAGATGAAGTTGATGGGTTGGCCCATTTTTCCTTGATGCGGAGCCTGATAGGATCGTGCACAAAGTAATCAGCCTGAAGGTGCAACTCCTCAAGCAAATAGGTGTCGTGCCACTTCTGGCGAATATAGGCAAACAAGTAGGGCCCATAGATGGGAACCTTGCGCATCATGATGCATTTCCAGAGCTCAGTGAACATCACGTCAGAAATATTGAGAGGGGCAGACTCCTTAGTCATAGCCTCCTCACAAAGCAGAAGTATCTCAGCCAGAGAACCATGCACCTCGTCGAAGTTGCCAATGCGAGGAAAGAGGGTGTTGCGGAAGATCCGATGCATGATATCCAGATGCTTGGGGAGCACACCTTTCTTCACAAAAAGTTGCTACGGCCTGTCCTTGGTGGGGGCCCTATCAGTGGAAGCTGGAGCATGAGGACGCGACCTAATAGGAGCGTCAGCTCCCTGAAAGTCGACCTTGAGAAACGCCATGAATTCACGCCAGGAACCTATCATCTTCTAAGTACCAGTCATCCAAACCATGGTGCGCTCGTCATCAGGCGAGAAGTGAACAGTGACATAGAATTGGGCGACAACATCTGGATCAAAGTCTTTCTTGAAGGAGATGATCTCCTTAATGCCAAGCTTGTCAATCAAAGAGAGAGCGTCACCAAAGTAATCCAGGTTCCGCTGAAGGTGAGCCAAGTCAATCCACTGAACTGGAACAAAACTCTTCTTGAA
Source organism: Hordeum vulgare subsp. vulgare (assembly GCF_904849725.1). NCBI lineage: Eukaryota > Viridiplantae > Streptophyta > Magnoliopsida > Poales > Poaceae > Hordeum > Hordeum vulgare. Next base: position 327,369,632 of record NC_058520.1, on the reverse strand, counting down.
GTGCTTGATGATGTCGCGATAGATCCTGCAGTGATCGTTTGACCAAACATGCTCGACATCCTTGATCACAACCTTCTCTTGGAGATAGTGATTTTTGGTGCGGAACCGCAGAAAGTCCTTAGGGGGCATAGTGCGAACATTGACCCCCTTGTCCTTGTGAGCTGCCTTCTTGAACGACTTCTTTTTGGGTTGCAGACCGGAAGTGGCAGAGCCCTCTGGAGCCTCTGGATTGCGATAATGTTTCGACTGGGTGTCCCGTGGGGGGTTCGAGCGGGGAGCACCACCTGTGGCACACAAGACACACACCGAAAAAGAGCGACAGAAGGAGTCAAGGCAATGAACAAAAAGAGGCATAAAAGTAAACTCACATTGCCAAGCAAATGAAAAGAAGAAAAAGAATACCCTCCTGGCGGTAGTACCGCTACCCTTGGCGGTAGTACCGCTGGGGTCCGAGCGGTAGTACCGCTACCCCTGGCGGTATTACCGCTGGGGTCCTAGCGGTAGTACCGCTACCCCTGGTGGTAGTACCGCTACCTCTGGCGGTAGTACCGCTAGGGGGTTGACCTTCAGATCTGAATATGAAAAAGGACCCATAGAAACGGCTAGATTGGATTTACGAGGGCCATGGGTACTGTGTATAATCACTAAAAACACCACCACAGCCCTAAACACATGAGGATCACAAGAATCATCTAAATAAAGACATGCCTAGTCAAGAGGACTCAAGTTTTAGATCTAATCCAAAATAAGAGAAGAAGTTCTTGATCTAAAACATGAAGAACCTAGGGCATGGCAATATAAAGGAAATGAATCATAGGACCTACACTCCCCTCGAATATATCCTTCATGCCATCCAAGAACAAAGCACAATACCATAGGCATGGATCCAAATCACCAATGCTCCTAACCCTAGAACAAGAAAACATCAACCAAGAGAATAAAGGGAGGAGCTTTACCGGAGTCCATGGAACTTGGTAGAGGAAGGAGAAGTGGAGCAAACCCTCCAACTCAACGGAGAGAAGGGGCTCCACGGATAGAGATCCAAATAGGGGGAGTTCGGGGTTGGGGAGGGAAGAGCCACGAGGAAGAAGAAAGAGGCAGGAAAAACAGGCTCCCCCTCCTTTATATAGCCCAAGGGGTACGGGCCAGCGGTAGTACCGCTGGGGTCCTGGCGGTAGTACCGCTACCCTGGCGGTGGTATCGCTGCCTGCAGCGGTAGTACCACTGGGGTCCTGGCGGTAGTACCGCTCCCCTTGGCGATAGTACCGCCCCCCTTGAGACAGCCCTAAAAAGTCCTAGTTAGGTCGTGGTAGACTGGGGTCCTGACGGTAGTACCGCTATCCCTAGCGGTAGTACCGCTGGGGTCCTGGCGATAGTACCGCTACCCCTGGCGGTAGTACCGCTACCCCTGGCGGTAGTACCGCTGCAAATGACACAACGAGACATAGGAGATGAGAAAGACGTGGGAAAATGACAAGTTAGTGAAAATAAGAAGATAGCACCAGCAAGATATACTGACTTGTCATTTTGTATCCTTTCTTTCATAAGAGAGAAAGGTGGGGGCGGTGGCCGAGGCCACCTATGTTTGAGACAAAGGTATGACACCGCGAAGAATTATCCTTGGGTTCATGACCAACGTTCGTCTTTGAAGCACAAGTGCCATTTGGTAATGGCTAAAGTGAAAGTCTAGATCAATTTATGCATAATGGGGGGAGGAAGAGTTCATTGAGAGAACAACACTCCCCCTATGTCCATGCCTACATCTAGAACAAGATAGAATGCATAGTAAGGTGCAACGTGCCTAGCTTCAATCCACATTACTTGAATCAATGATATTTAGCTCATGCCTTAACTCCCGGAACCTTGCTTCATCTAGGGGCTTAGTGAAAATATCTGCAAGTTGCTCTTCAGTGTGGATGAAGTCAACCTCAATATCACCTAGCTTGATATGTTCACGAATGAAGTGATGCCGAATATCAATATGCTTGGTCTAGCTATGTTGCACTGGGTTGAGGGAAATCTTGATAGCACTTTGATTGTCACATAGAAGAGGCACTTTGTCACAAGTGATATCGTAATCCTTTAAAGTTTGCCTCATCCATAGCAATTGTGCACAACAACTTGCAGCTGCCACATACTCAGCTTCGGTGGATGATAGTGAGACACAATTATGCTTCTTTGAAGACCAACTTACCAGTGAGCGACCAAGGAATTGGCATCCTCCAGAAGTTGACTTCCTCTCCACACAATCTCCTGCCCAATCTGAGTCAGAACAGCCTACTAGGTTGAAGTTTGCTCCTTTCGGATACCATAGGCCAAAGTTTGGGGTATGAGCCAACTATCGAAAGATTCGCTTAACAGCCATATAATGACTTTCTTTTGGTGCGGATTGAAACCGTGCACATATCCCTACACTCAACATAATATCTGGTCTAAATGCACAAAGTTAAAGGAGGGATCCAATCATGGAGCGATATACCTTTTGATCCACTGCTTTACCATTGGGATCACTGTCAAGCTTGCATCTTGTTGGCATGGGGAACTTGACCGGCTTGACATCTTCAAGCTCGAACCGTTTGAGCATGTCTTGATTTTTGATGAAGGTCCCTTCTAGGCCTTGTTTAATCTCTAAGCCGAGGAAGAACTTCAAATCTCCCATCATGGACATCTCAAATTTCTCGGTCATTAGTGCAGCAAATTCTTCATTGAAGGAAATGTTAGGAGAACAAAAGATAATATCATCAACATATAGTTGGCATATGAACAAACCCCCTTTAACCCTGTTAATAAAATGCGTGGGATCTATCTTCCCAATTTCAAACCCACGATCTTGTAACAACTCAGTAAGATACTCATACCACGCACGTGGGGCTTGTTTAAGCCCATAGAGTGCCTTATTAAGTTTGTACACATGATTGGGGAGCTTGGGATGTTCGAATCCCGGGGGTTGTTTAACATAGACCAACTCATTTAAAGGACCATTAAGAAAGGCACTTTTCACATCCATTTCCTGTCATTTGAAATTATGATGAGAAGCAAATGCAAGCAACATGCGAATAGATTCTAGACGAGCAACAGGGGCAAAGGTTCCACCGCAGTCGATACCCTCGACTTGGGAGTATCCTTGAGACACCAATCTTGCCTTGTTTCGAATCACAATCCCATTGGCATCTTGCTTGTTTTTGAATATCCATTTGGTCCGATGACATTATGTTCCTCCTTTGGTCTTGGCACTAAATCCCAGACTTGGTTACGCTCGAAGTTGTTAAGTTCTTCATGCATGGCCATAAGCCAATCCTCATCATCGAGCGCTTCCTGTACCTTTTGAGGTTCACAATACAAAACAAATGCGTGATGCTCACAATAATTCCAAATCTATTGACGGGTGGATACTCCCCTTTTTAAACTGCCAAGTACATTCTTCATAAGATGCGACTTGACTCTCAGCTTGTTCGCAATCTTGGTTGCTCGACGCTCCAAGATTTCTTCGTTGGATAACTGGGGAGCATCGACTTGTTTACTTTGCTTGCCCTTGCGTCTTGAGCCTCCCTTGGCACCGACTGTTGGTGCTGCAGAAGGGAATTGTGAGATAGTATCCTGATCATCATGACTTTCGACTTGAGCAGGTTCACTTGTTTGTCCTTGTACTTGTGGTTGCTCTTGATCTTGATCTTGTGCTTCTACTTGGTCTGGATCTTGTGGTTGCACTTGATCTTGATCATGAGCAGGTTTGGAACCTTGGGTAAGTGCTTGAATATCATGGGACACATCATCATTGTTGGGCAATTTATCTTGATCTTGAGCTTGTTCATCTTGTTGAGAGTCTTCTCTTTGTTCATCGGAAGCGTGTGGGGCTTGTGGGGGTGATGGCTCCACTTGAGTAGAGCATTGTCCTTCTCCTTCGGCCACAAGGGGTTCCTCAATGGGGAGTATTTGACCAATTCCCATTCTTCTTATGGCTTGGGGAGGAATTTCATCACCTACATAACAAAGACCACTTTGCTCCACTTGGGAGCCATTATTTTCATCAAACTCCACGTTACACGTCTCCTCAATGAGTCTGGTGGACTTGTTGAGGACACGGTAAGCATGAGAGTTTGTAGCATAACCAACAAAGATTCCCTCATGTGCTCTAGAATCAAATTTAGCTAAACGTGCACCTTTCTTGAGAATGAAACACTTACAACAGAATACCCGGAAGTACTTGAGATTGGGTTTGTTTCCAGTGAGAATCTCATATGGAGTCTTGTTCAAGCCTTTGCGGATATAGAGCCGATTGGACGCATGACATGCTGTGTTGATGGCCTCTACCCAAAAGTTATATGGAGATTTGAATTCCGCCATCATTGTGCTTGCAGCGTCCATCAAGGTTCGGTTCTTCCTTTCTGCCACGCCATTTTGTTGAGGGGCATATGGTGCTGAATATTGATGTTTTATTCCCTCATCACCTAGAAACTCATCCAAGGTGTAGTTCTTGAACTCGGTGCCGTTGTCACTTCGAATCATCAAGATCTTTGCTTCATGTTGACGTTGAGCTTCATTAGCAATGTTGATGACAGTTTGTTGAGTCTCAGTCTTCCTTTTGAAGAAATATACCCAGGTGTACCTTGAGTAGTCATCAACAATCACCAAGCAGTACTTTCTGCCTCCAAGACTATCAAATGATGGAGGGCCGAAAAGATCCGTATGGAGGAGCTCTAATGGCCTCTTAGTGTAAATGAGAGTCGTTGGACGATGAGCAGTTTCATGAATCTTTCCTTTAATGTAGGCACTGCAAGCACGATCTCTAGCAAAACTCACATTTGTTAGTCCACGAATATGGTCCCCTGTTAGAAGACTTTGCAAAGATCTCATATTGACATGAGCTAGTCGGCGATGCCAAAGCCAGCCCACATCAACTTTAGCCATTAAACACGTCGCGGTCTTAGTGGGTCGCTTTGAGAAGTTCACCACATAAAGACCATTTTCGACATATCCAACATAGTCTACTTTAAGAGTCCTGGTCCACAGGAGGACCAAGTATCAAGATTAAAGAATGTGGAAAAACCCATAATTGCAAATTAACGAACCGAAAGTAAATTGTAGGCAAGATACTCAACAAGCATGACCTTCTCAATAGATAACTCTTGAGAGATGACCACCTTACCAAATCCCAATACCTTTGACGAGGATGCATCAGCGAATTGGACATGGGTGGGCATAGATGGAGAAGGATGCACATCCACCACTAAGTCCTTGCTTCCGGTCATATGATTTCTTGGTCCACTATCGAGCAACCATGACACCCCACCGGAAGCAAACCCCTGCAATAGATCAAGGCTTGGTTTTAGGTACCCATTTTTTAATGGTTCCTTTCATGTTAGAGACAAGGGTCTTAGGAACCCAGATAGCCCATTCAATGGACTCATAGTAGGAACCAACAAATCTGGCATAAACAAGCCCATCACTAGCACGACTTAAGACATAAGAAGAATTGAGTTTGTCGGCTGTGTTAGTCGGAATGGTTTTGCCCTTCTTGACGTTACCATCGTCCACCTTGTTCCTGTTCACCTCCTGAGTCCCTTCACCCTCTTCGACAAAGATGTCCATGAGGGTAGGAGATCGTTTGTTCCTATTCCTCCTTTTTCCTTTTGACTTGCAGGTAAGTCCAAGTCCCTCCTTTCATACAACACCCTTTTGAGTGCTCAAGAGGTCATTTAGGATCTTCTCACCTTGTATGCATGTCACAAGGCCCTTCTCAAGTTTCTCCTTTAACTTGGCATTTTCCTCCACAAGATGTACATGCTCACAACAAGGATTAGTTGTACAAGCATTATCAATTAACACAAAGGGAGGACAAGTAGAGATCTCCTTGGTAAGCTTTGCTTGGAGTTGATCATGAGACTCTTCCAGAGAGAAATGAACACCTTTCAAGACCTTGTGAGCCTTGTCAAGTGTGTCAAACTCCACTTTGAGTCTTTCATGGCCAACCCCAAGACATACTTCTCAGACTTAAGCATACGAGTAAGAACAGTATCATGATCTAGTTTCTTTTGCATTTTAGCGCAGTCATCGTTGTATGACTCCTCAAGAGCCAAACGAAGAGTGCGCTCCTTTTCTAGAGCAATAGATAATTCAGCAATTTCATCGGCATAGTCACGACTGTGTCCCTGAAGCTCGGAGATGGTCTCCTCATGAGACTCGATGAGGTCATTGGCCTCACCCAGTTGTTCCAAGAGAGCAACAAAGTGCTTCTTGGATTCTCCCTTAATAGTGCACAGAAACTTGTCCGCATCTTCTCTTGGAGTGAGGTTGCTTGGATCATGGGGATAATATCCTTGCTCGATGATTCTCCACAAATTTGTTGAGCTGTGATTCAAATGAGACTTAATAGAAAATACCCAGTTAGCAAAATCACCTTTCACAAGCTTAGGAGAAGGACCAACAGGATTAAGACGCGGTGTGGGAACCGGTCCTCCATAGACTACGGGTGGTGGAACAGATGCATACGTCCCATTCCCATCACTTTCGAGAGGTTGCGAAGGTCGCATACCTTTAGCCGTTTCCCTAACGGAATTGGCCTCTGAATCCGTGGTGGTGGGTTTAACCACCAATGCCGGTTCGGGAGAGTTTTTAATTCCCTCCATTAACTCTTTAAGCATGGTCTTGACCTCGTTCGTCATGGACGTCTTGAGTGCGGCCATAGCCGTATTCAAGTCATCCCTTGTGATCGAAGTCAATTCCATGCCCTGGGTTTGTGCACGGGGAACTCCCTCATCATCTTCCATACTCTTCGGGTGGTTAAACCCTTAATAAAGAGACGTGGCTCTGATACCAATTGAAAGGATCGATATGGTTAACTAGAGGGGGGTGAATAGGAAACAACCACTTTTTAATAAATCTTAGCAAGTTAGGGTACACAACATACGGGTTCACAAAAATGACAACAATGGGGTGAACCATAATGAAGCTAACAACAAGAGCTATTAAGACAAGTATGAGATAGACAACAACATAAGCATACACAAAGTAAAGGTTAGAGATAACCACAAGTGGAACCAATGAAGACGAGGATGTGTTACCGAAGTTCCTTCCCTTTGACAGGAAGTACGTCTCCGTTGGAGCGGTGTGGAGGCACAATGCTCCCCAATAAGCCACTAAGGCCACCGTATTCTCCTCACGCCCTCACACGATGCAAGGTACCGTGATTCCACTATAGGTGCCCTTGAAGGCGGCGACCGAACCTTTACAAACAAGGTTGGGGCAAACTCCACACAAAGCTTGGAGGCTCCCAACAAGACCACGAAGCTTCACCACAATGGAATGTGGCTTCTAGGTGACCTCAACTGTCTAGGATGCTCAAACACCCAAGAGTAACAAGATCCGCAAGGGATTGGTGGGGGAATCAACTTTTCTCTTGGTGGAAGTGTAGATCTAGGCCTTCTCAACCAATCCCTAAAGAATCAACAAGTTTGATTGGCTAGGGAGAGAGATCGGGCACTTTTGAGCATAGGGAGCAACAATGGAGCTTGGGAGGGTAAGAGATGAGGTTCCACAGCTAGAAGAACCACTTATATAGTGGGGGGGGGAATCCAACCGTTTTCCCACTCACAGCCCGTGCCTAGCGGTACTACCGCTGGATGCAGCGGTACTACAGTTGGCACTCCAGCGGTAGTATTGCTGGCTGCAGCGGTACTACCGCTGGGCCCATGGTAGTGCATAAGCACTACCGGGCCAACCACCGCCAAGAAAGTCTTCGCAAAAAGGTTCGTCGAAGTACAACCGCTAGGCAGGCGGTACTAAGCTCCTGGAGCGGTACTACCGCTGAACAGGGGCGGTACTACTACCAGCTAGCGGTTCTACCGCTAGCTGCAGCGGTACCACCGCTAGCACTCCAGCGGTAGGTACTACCGCTGAACAGGGGCGGTACTACTGCCAGCTAGCGGTTCTACCGCTAGCTGCAGCGGTACCACCGCTAGCACTCCAGCGGTACTACCGCTAGGGCTAGCGATACTACCGCTAGGCACAGCGGTACTACCGCTGAGGGACCATTTGCTTAGATGAGATAAACACAAAGGCGGGAGCTACTCCAAAGTTGCGGGTAAGGGGAAATGAGATAAAGTGTCTGCGTGCAAAATTGATTCCACCCAAACCTTTCCACTACGGATCCCCTCTTAATAGTACGGCTTTCCTATGACTCAAAGGAAGAGAGTCATAGAGTACACCGAGCTTCTGTTCCATGGAAAGAGGGGGCGAGTCGTCTTGTGCCGTTGACATGTGTTATCTGAAATCTTAACACACACGATTAGTCCTTTGCGGTCCTATCATCAATCACCAAAATTACTTAGGCATAAACTGTGCCCTAACAATCCCACGGGGTGGGCTGAGGACTGGCCCGAGAGAGAGTGAGGGCCACCCCACCCCTCTGTCCGTGCCGCGGGCCACTCCGGCCGCGGCGGCCACCAACCTCGCCTTCAGCGCCGCGGGCCACTCCGGCCGCGGCGGCCACCAACCTCGCCTTCATGGCTGGCCGCATCTCCGGCAGATCCACCAAGTCCCCCGAGGGTAACCCCTGATGTTGACCGGCGCGGCCCCTTGCCCCGCGGGCCGACGACGGTGCTATCACCCCCCTCGGCCTGCTTCAGATCCAGGTTCTGCGCCGCGGATCTTGCTGCACGGTGGGTGCTCCGCATCACCGGCAGGTCCGTTCGAGGAGCTTGCGCTATTAGTGCTTGATGGGAAGCTGCGGGATTCGTGGAGCCGAGATCCACCATCGGCCTCCGAGGGGACGGCGCCCCTGCCCGCGCCACGCATCAAGTCAATCGTTGTCGCGCCTTCTCCGGGTAGTAGGCTTCCCTCTTCGGGCTCGGACCCAGGCTGGACCGAGGTCAGCTATTGGAGAGGTTGCCGTCCACCGATGGATCCTTCGGTCCATCGAGAGCACCGGGAGCTGCAACAGTTGGTCCATCAGCAGGCCATCAATGCCGGTACGCCACCCCCTATATCTCTTCCGTGGCCGCTGCTTCCGGTGCCTGAGCAAGCGTCACCGCCTCGCCGCTTGCCACGATCTAATCCATTGCATCACCTGTAGGAGGGCCGGCCACATAGCCAAACGATGCCCTCAAAATCGTCAGGGCCAGGGTCGGGGAGGCTCTGCTAGAGATAGACTAGATCCGGCTCCCCCCTCTCACCCTCTGCACCACCGGCTCCGTTTCCCACCACCGACTGCCTCCTCCATGTCGCCTCCCTCACCTGCCATGCTACGCCACCTCGACCACGCGCGCAGGCCCAGGGAGAGACGCTCCGTCACCGTCCCCTCCCCGACAATCGACGAGACGGTGTTTTTCCTTCACAGCCACGCCGTCACCCTGTCGGCAGCCGACGGGGTCAACGCCACCTCCCCTATGGAAGTGGGGAGAGCCCTGGAGGGGCTTCTCTCGGTGCCGGTGCACTCGCTGCGGGTCACGGCACACCACCCCGAGCACTACTTCGTCATCTTCACGCAGCCTTCGCACCAAGTCAACACAGTCCGCCGTGGCTCCATCCGTGTCGAGGGTGCGTCCTTCAAGATTGCATCCTGGCACGAACACGACCACGCCACCTTCGACTCCCTGCTCTTGCATGTCCATGTCGTCATAGAGAGGGTGTCGATGCAGTTTTGGTCGGTGGATGGGGCGGAGGAGATCCTGGGGAAGCGGGTTCGTGTTGATCGGCTGGACAGCCGGACCCTCGAGCGCGGCCACACCAAAACTTTCGCCTGTTGGGTTTGGACGAGCGACATTGCCAACATCCCTACTTCGCATACTCTGGCGGTGCTACCGCGCGGCGCGGGGCGGGTGGAAGAGATGGAGGGTCCCCCCCCCCGACAGGCGCGTCGCGCCCCCCACCCCCCCACCCGGGCGATGGCGGATTACACCATGCTGATTCACGTCGATAGGATTTTGGACTGGACGCCGCCCTCCCCGCACTCCTTCACTCCGGTGAGAGCGGCCTTCCTTCGTCAGGCTCTGATGACGATGCCACCCCTTTCCCGGTGGTGGCTCCTGCCACTTGGATGATGGGGGTCGAGGACGACCAAGGGACCGGGCGCCACCACCGTCCTGCTCACGAGTCGGTGGCAGACATGGGTTGTCGCAGCATGCCCAGGGGTGGCCGCTCGAGAGATCAAGATGGAGAGGGAGGCTCGGGGGGTGGTGGCCATCGGTCATGGAGGGATGTCCTCCTTCGCCGCGGTCGCTCACAACCCCCCCCCCCCCCGGGTTTGCCGCTGCACCACGACACCAGAGCCGCTCCCCGCAGCCCAGGCGCAAGTCCAAGGACTCGTCGGGCCGTCGACAGGGGGCCGAGAAGGCCCCTCCATGGCTCGGCCTCAGCACCACCAACACAGGGCGCGGCCCACATCTCTGCCTCCCTCTGAGAGGAGGGACACCCCAGAGGCCCTCGTCAGCAGGGAGGCCTCTGTCCCTGACGTGGGACACAGAGGGAAGGACCCTGTCGATGACTTTTTCAAGACGGCGTCGAAGCCCTTGATCACCTCCACCACCGTCGACAGCATGGCGGCCGACGTCCAAGCTGCTGCGGACGCGGTGGTCAACACGCCGCTAGAGTTCGACGCGGAGCTGTTGAGAAATGACCCTGCAGAAGCGGTGCAGCTTCATGCCTTCAGCCCTACCTTGTCAGCTGCGGCATCGGACATAGGCCAGTACAACAGGACTACCCCAACACCGGCTTGTACGATGGAGCTGCAGCTTGGGGCAGTCACTGGCCGGGTCAGCAAACTGCAGTTAGGAGCGGCCGGCGCCATCGATCGGCCGGAGACGCACGGCCTCTTCCGCGCCAGCAAGCAACCCATCATCGCCGCTGCTCCTTCCCCTGCTCGACGCCCAGCAGCACCACCCAAGAGCAGGGTATCCTCAACCTCGACCAGGCACAGCGCCAGGCAGGCAGCCAACGGCTCGACGGTGTCGGTAGCACATCGCGCTTCCCTGCGCCTCGTAAAGGAACTGGGCCTGCTCGGCCGCCGGGACAAGATGACCGACGAGGTGGCACGGGCTCTCCTCCAACATTTCGACGAGCCACTATCAGACAGTGATTTAGCGGTGATTGCAAAGCTTACCTGTCTGGATAGTGAGGCGTTGCGGGTCATAGCTAGCATGATCGGCCCTAATGGAGTAGCCGAAGAGGCCAAGGTGTGATCATGTTAGACACCTTACGTTTCCCACTCCGGAGGAAACCGAGTTTAGTTTGGTTTCAGCTTAAGTTAGGTTCGTCTAGAGTTTGTAAGAGCAGCGGGACAACAACTATTCGCCGGCGCGTCTTGGGGTCTATTGGTGGGCGCCGGGGTACCAATGGTAAGCAGGTGGTGTGTTTCATGGGCCTGAGGCCAATTAGTTTGTTACTTCAGAGTGAAATTGGTGTTCAATATGACTGACAAATTCACACCAATTATGTGCTGGAACGTTCGCGGTCTAAATAACCCAGCTAAGAGGGCAGCCGTCACAGAGATGGCATGCGCCCACCGTGCAGCCATCTTATGTCTTTAGGAGACCAAGATCTCAGTATGGTCTCCAGAACTAGTTAGGGTAATAGGGGGAGTGCATCTCACTGAATGCATAGCGCTACCAGCAATCGACACTAGTGGGGGGGGGCAGCTATCCTCTGGGATAAAAACTTCGCCACCGTCACATCCCATGCCATTGGAGTCTTTGCCATCACGGCTAAAGTAACCCTTCTCAGACAGAACCATAGTTTGTGGTTATCATCAGTCTACGGTCCGGCGGACGATGCGAGAAAAGAAAGCTTCCTCCGAGAAATTTCCCTCTCTGCACCCCCAGCGTCCGAACCATGGCTCATCAATGGGGATTTTAACCTCATCTACAAGGCGCGGGACAAGAACAACCTAACCCTCAATCGTAGGCTAATGGGTAGGTTCAGATCGGCAATTGACTCTGCGGGGCTAAAAGAGATTAGATGGAGTAACCGCAGATACACATGGAGCAACGAGCGTCGTGATCCTACCCTAGTTACCATCGACAAGTTCTTCTGCAACACCCCTTGGGAACACTGCTTCCCGTCGGTCTCCCTGCATGCGGCATCCTCGGCAACATCGGATCACTGTCCGTCAGTTCTAGTTGACACCACCGCCGCCCCTCGCCCCGCTAGATTCAAATTTGAGAATTTCTGGCCAAGCTTCCCACGTTTCCACGTCACGGTGGAAAGGGCATGGCAGAGACCGGTGCAATCTACTTGTGCATTCCATAGACTGAACACAAAGTTGATCAGGACGGCGCGTGATTTAAAGACTTGGAGTAAGGGTTTCTTCAGCCACGCAAAGCTACAATTTCATATGGCAGCGGAAATAGTGCTTCGGCAAGACGTAGCACAAGAGAGTCGATGTCTCTCACACGCAGAATTTAACCTTCGCAAGCTTCTCAAGCTTCGGCTTCTAGGGTTGGCGGCACTAGAACGAGCTCGACAGTGCCAAGCATCACGCCTCACCTCGGTCAGACTCGGAGATGCGGGCAAAAAATTCTTTCATGCCAAGGCCACGGCCCGGAAGCGTAAGAATTTCATCCACTGCCTACAAGTAGGAGCCGAGATAGCCTCTTCTCACGAGCAGAAGGAAGAGGCCATTTTCAACCACTTCGAGCAAAATTGGGGTACTAGGGCTGATAGACCCTTATCTATTGACTGGACGAGTCTCGATCTTCCGTCAGTGCAAAATAGAGGGCTAGACAACCCTTTCTCGGAGGAGGAGGTTTGGGAGGCGATAAAATCATCACTAGCAGAGAAAGCCCCAGGCCCGGACGGTTTCACACGGACCTTCCTCAGGTCCTGCTGGTCAACAATCAAAGAAGATATCATGAGTGTTTTCACTAGTTTCTACAACTTATCGAGGGGAGACTTCGGCAGGCTCAACACAACTATGGTCATGCTAATACCAAAAAAGAGGGAGAAACTAGGGTAGAGGACTTCAGACCAATTAGCCTAATCCACTCCATAGCAAAACTCATCACCAAGGTTCTTTCCCGATGACTAGCTACGCAGATTGGCACCATCATCTCCCCGGCGCAATCAGCTTTCTTGCGCTCCAAGTCTACTCAGGATAGCTTCCTCTATGTGCAAAACGTAGTGATATATCTAAACAAGAAAAAAGTACATGCGCTGCTGCTTAAACTAGATATAGCGAGGGCCTTCGACAACGTCTCACGGGAATATCTGTTAGAAGTGTTGCAACAACTAGGTTTCCTAGCGCTTTGGCGTGACTGGATGGCACTTCTTTTTAGCACTGCCTCTTCGTCGGTCATGCTGAATGGCACGGTCGGCCGCTCGTTCTTTCACCTAAGGGGGCTTAGACAAGGGGAATCTCTATCGCCCCTCCTCTTCATCATCGCAATAGACACCCTTCACCGCCTGCTTGAAAAAGCAACGGAGTTGCGCCTGCTAGCCCCTCTGCCGGGGAGGGACATCTTCGCTAACCCAACTAAAACAGAGATAGATGTCTTGATGGAGTTACTATGAAATTTTGGACACGCGTCTGGTCTCCATATCAACCCGGCTAAGTCTACCGCCTCGGCCATCCGTTGTGAGGGGATCAACCTCCATGAGATCCTAGCAAACTTCGATGGTGAAGTCAAGAGCTTCTCGTTGAAATACTTGGGACTGTCGATCACCCTATCCAGACTACGTCTAGTACACATCCAGTTCATTCTGGATAGAATTAGGGCCAGGCTAGCAGGATGGAAAGGTAGACTACTGAGCATCGCCGGCAAGCGTGTCCTGGTTCGCAGCGTCCTAACCGCCTTACCAACCTTCGCGCTATCGGTGCTTAGGACGCCCAAGAAATTCCTCGACGAGGTAGACAAGGCTAGGTGACGCTTCCTTTGGGCACAGGACGATGAACCTACCAGAGGAAAATGCAAAGTCAATTGGCCAGTAGTTTGTTCCCCGGTGGAGAACGGAGGTTTGGGAATCCTAGATTTGAACCGTTTTAGTAGATCACTTAGGCTACGTTGGTTATGGCTATCCTGGACAAGCCAAGATAGACCATGGCATGGCATGGATCTACCGTGCGACGAGGTTGACAGGGCACTTTTCCACGCCTCCACGACGGTCACCCTCGACAACGGAGAGACGACATCCTTTTGGCACTGCTCTTGCACGGGCTCGGGAAATCTAAAGACCTCCTTCCTAAATCTCTTTAGACACTCCAGGAGAAAGAATAGAACAGTTCGCGAGGCGCTCGCAAACAACACCTGGATAGCAGACCTCGCCCATGGGAACACAATGCAGCTGTGGGAGGAGGCCATTAGGCTACATAGATGGATCCAAGACATGGACATTCAATTACAAGAAGGGATTCAAGACACAATCAATTGGAAACTTGAAGCATCAGGCGTGTATTCAGCCAGTTCCGCGTAGAAGGCTCAGTTCCAAGGATACCTAAGATCTGATTACAAGAGGATGATATGGACAACCTGGGCACCTGCAAGGCTAAAGATCTTCATATGGCTGCTTCTCAAGGACAGACTATGGTGAAACGACCGTCTTCAGCGCAGGGGATGGCCCAATGGCTACTTCTGTCAACACTGTCTTCGGAATCTGGAATCAGCGAAACACCTCTTCTGGCAATGCCCGCTGTCCCTCCAAATCTGGACACACGCGGCGTCGCACCATGGATGTGAGTCATCGCACCCGGGAGCATGGGGAGAAAAGGAAAACTCATCGGACATAGTAGCTACAATGATCAACATGGCTTTACAAAAACAGAAGAAAGCCGTCAAGACAATGATCATCTTGATCCTGTATGAGATTTGAAAAGAGAGAAATGACTGCACTTTCCGGAACAAACCTGCGAACCTACAAAATTTGAAGTATGGAATCAACAGCACCGTTGAATTCTGGAGACAAACTGGAGCAACAGTTTTGGAGCCCCCTTTCTGGGATCCTCCATGAAATAACGTCCTATGTAACCCTCATCCCTCTTTTATTTCTCTACTTCTTTCTCTTTTCTCCTTGATCTCTAGGATCACCTCCACTTGTTGTTTTCCCGCTTTGCTACCTCCTTTATATCAATATATGCCAGCCATGGGCTGGGTATTTAAAAAAAACGTCATTGACTGGCAAAGTCTAGATCACCGGCGAGGTGCTCATCGTTGCAACTCCTGTTTCATCCGCAAGGCCTTCTGTTCATCACTGGACCTTGTGTAGTTTGGAGTTGAATGAGTGGTGCTACATGGGTCTCGTGTTGTCCAGATTCCATATACCACAAAGCTCCAAACTTTCTTTGCGCACGTGAGCCAACAAAAGTCGGCCGAGAAAATAACAAAACAACGAACAAATGAGCAGACTCAGAAATTGTCACGGGAGCAACGGTCCTAAGACAACGGCCAACTTAGTTTATATCATGCAAATAGACCGTTGCTAATGGTGATGGTCTGAGAGAGCTCCTAAAATGCTTATAATCTCTATTATTAAAAGAGATCTGTAGTCCTCATGATGGTTCAACATTCGCCCCGTCCCGCCTTCTTACAACGCTCGCTACCGGTATTCCCTCCCACCACCGTGTAACAAAAGAGCCCATCCCGCATATACAACATGGCCCGAAACCAGCCCACACTTCCTCCCATCCACAATCGAACACGAAGAGATAAAAAAACTACCGTTACACACGCACACACGTCTCCGTCTCTCGTCTCTCCCTAACTCCCAACTCGCTCCCGTTCCCATCTTCCTCTAGAAAAGTCGTCGTCACCGCCGCCGTTTGTGCTTGTCGTCCTGATTCTCTCCACACCACCTCTCGATCTTCTGCTGCACACGGATCTAGGTGTGACATGTCTCCCATTCCTTGCGCCCATCGTGGAAGAGAGGGAGAGAGGGAGGAGCAGATAGCGGCGACGCTGGCCTGATCATCGACAGTGCAAGATGAGGTCGTCGTTCCAACGTCTGGCCCATCCGACGATCGTCTTCATCGCACCAATCACTCCGCCCTCGTCTCGGTGTCCGTCGCGCCATCCATCCGGCGCTCGTCTCCATCACCATCACTTTGATCTCGTACGCCGCGACGCCCTGTATGACCTGCTCGTGTTCGCCTCCGCCGCCGGCACCTTCACTGCTACTGTCACAGCTTGATGGATTTGTACTCCGATGACTACTCACACCCGGAGTTTGAGGAGGGTCTCCAAGAGGACCCCAAATTGGTTCCCTTCTCTGGCGCTGCTCTCACATGTCTCCTCCTACCTCACTGCCGGTAGGCCATTTTGACTTTCTAAGTTTCTTCAGCGATGTTAGGTGCATGCTTAATTATGTGATTTTGTTTCTGTCTAACTTGATCACCGTCATGTGTGATGGTGCACAACACTAGAGTGATTCTACTTGTCTATATGCTTTCCGGAAGTTAATTTTGCAGACGCCCCTAATTTCTTGCTTAATGTGCTCAATTAATTTTTGTTGTATCTTTATTTTGATGGATGGATCAACTTTAAACTTGGATTGAATTTTGTATGAACTCAAGGTGTAGTTGTGAGCTACCTTGGAACTTGTCATCCTTCATTTTTTTTGAAGAAATAGAACATCATATGTTAAACTATGCTTGAATAGGCCAATCGCAGTTGGCACGCAATAGCCTCACCTTTCAACTAAGATTATCAATAATGACATAGCGTGAGACACCTTTCAACTAAGAATGTTAATTCCATCCTAAGGATGTTGCTCTCAAATTTGTATTAGAAGTTAGTTCTGGAAAATTGTACGTGTATTTTAGAATGATCTTCATAAATGTAGTTGATCATAATAATTGTCTATAGAGTATTTTAAGGGTTTAAAAAAGTATATGTTGAATCCAACAACACTAAGTATCTTTAGATTTTTGTCCATACCGATTGGTGTATGCCTATTTGTAGCATTTTACAAAGAGACACTGCCACTTCCAAGTGTCAGATGTACCTTGTTTTCACATAATCTTTTACCAAGATGTAACATACTACAAAGGTCTTAGTGCTACTTCATCATTATTTTAGTTATGTTCATTATAAATATGTCTCATGCCTTGTAGGCTTGGCATATTTCCCATCAGATGAGTTCTTCCAATTGTTCACTGTAACTATACTGGAGACAAACACAATCCAGTAATGTATTTTGTTCCAATAGATCTCAGATGTTGAATGAAGATCAAAAGAGGTAAGATAAAATTAAAGGAAAAAGGAGAAACCAGGACCTGTATTCTCTTGCAATGCTATTAGAGCATATATCTCCATATGTGGTTTTGGTAATTGATGACAATTCCTATGGACTAATGGTTGCCTTAAGCTATATTTATAGGATTTGTCCATAGGCACTTCTTGAAGTCCATCTATTGGGTTCAAGGAGTTTATATGATGACCAAGATGGTATTCAAGGTATTATCCAAAGAATGGTCATAGAAACACTAGGTTGATCAAGATCTCAGACAAAGAGTAAATCAAGATGATCAACACACAAAGCGTATAAGATGTACCGAGAGTGATCAAGTGATCCCATGGTATGGTAAGCATAGTCCATTACGTGTTTGTGTACCAACCCATGGTCTTTGTGAGAGTCCTATGTGGGGGTTAGGTGTGCTTCCATGGGCTTGCGTCAAAAGAAAGATCTCATACAACCCATGAAGGATGACGTCAAGTGGTGATCGTCATCAACATTGTGGTGTGCAAGTTCAAGTGGATCAACACGAATATATCACTGAAACTATTGTTAATGATCATGTGTTGATAAGGACAAGCTCATGTGCTAACAAGGACAAGATCAAGATAAGCATTCCTGAGCACTACATGCTTGATTCTTGTGGATGTTCACATGGTGGAAAAATGCAGATGAATACATAAGCTAGGCTTTCCACATTGTGTATGGGAGAGCTACTTGAAGACTTCATCATGTCTTGCTTTCAACTTGAGCCAAGAAGGAACAACAACATCAAGCTCAAGTGAAAGGCTACCTCAAAGGTATCAGTTCCTTTGACGTTAGTTGTGCGGAGTGATGATCAGCGAATAAAAGTATACACTCAAGTATGGATCATCAGTACCCCCTTTATGATTCTTGAGTCTTTAGGGATCCCGCACTATTAAGAGGGGATCACAGGTTTTGCGATGAACTTGCTCAAACTACATCTCCACTGTTCTGCTCAGACCACATCTCCACTCCTCTGCTGTTATCTGAAAACAGAATTAGTGCCTCGGACATCCGGCTTCCTCCGGACGTCCAAGGCCCGGATATCCGACCAGCTTCGGAATTCCGGAACTATGCACCAGAGAAACTTGAGCCATACAACTCGGACTTCCGGCTCCCTCCGGACGTCCGAGGGCCGGTCAAGGGTCGGACGACCGACAGGCTTCGGAAATCCGGTGCCCTGCACCAGAAGAACGTGAGCTCTATAACTCTGATTTCTGGCTCCCTCCGGACGTCCGAGGGCCGGACGTCCAACCCCTTCGGAAATCCGGAACCTTGCACCAGAAGTAGTTGAGTCGACTAACTCGGATTTCTGGCCTTCTCTGGACGTCCGGTCCCTGTTCAACTCACAGTGTTTCCAGACATATCTACAGGTCTCGGACGACCGAAACCTTTTTGACGTCCGACCCCTCGCGGACGCCCGGACTTCTGGAAACTGTCGGACGTCCGGACCTTGTGTGACTTAAAGTGTCCCCAACGGCTGTTTTTCTCTCCCCACTAGAAATACCCCCCTCCCAATTCGTGAGAGGGCAGCCTAACACAGCCTTATCCTCATAAGAACACACTTCTACCTCACACACATTTGCTCACACCAAATCTTAGATCCCAAGAGCATTTGTGAGCCCCTTTGAGAGTTATTCCAATCAAAAGATAGATCGTCTCCCTCTCCTCCTCTCAACCCAAGCTATTTGAGATTTGAGCAAGTTTTGAGCATTCCCCGTGATCTTGTTACTCTTGGAGGTTGGAGACTCCTCGGCGGTAGGAGTTCTTCGGAGAGGAATCAATCTATGTGATTACCCTCCAGAAAAGTTTGTGAGGGTTTGGAAGCCACCTCAAAGGCTTACCACTAGTGGTTGAGAAACGCCTTTGTGGTGTTATGTCAAAGGGAGAATAGGGTGAGCCTTCGTGGCGTTGGTGTGCCTTCGTGGTAACATCCACCTCTCTAACGGTGACTAGCTTCCCTCCAAGGAAGTGAACATCGGCATACATCTTCGTCTCAGTGACCTTGGTTATCCTTAACCCTAACTCCTTACTTGTGGTTTACTTGTGTTACTTGAGCATACATACATTGCATATTGTTTGTGCTCATTATATTGTGTTGGCTATTTCTTGTACAATATTAATCATTCAAGCATACCCTTTATATCCACACGTTCACACTTGCAGCTTTTGATATATCGTGTGCTATAGTGTGATCTAGTATCTTGTGTCGTTCACCTACTTGTCATGTGATATAGCTCAAGTAAGTTTGTGTAACTTACTTGTGCTTGTTAGTAACTGTATTGTGTCCATCTTGGCAGATCCTGTTGTTGATACACGTTGCAGTGCCTAGTGCATTCAGGATTTGTTCTTGACAAGTACCCTCTTAGTTTATTTCCGCATTAGGTTCAAGCCAAATCTGAAGACGTTTTTAAATAGCCTATTCACCCCCCCGTCTAGGCGTCATCGAGGTCTTTTCAATTGGTATCAGAGCTAGGTCTCTCTTTAATTAGGTTTCACGACCTAGAGAGTATCGATGTCGACTATAGGATTAGTGCACAATGGCATCTTTGACTTTGATGGCACAAATTATACCCTATGGAGAATTCATATGCTTCATCACTTTCGGGCCATGGGCCCAAATACTTTACAAATTGTTCTTGTAGGGATTGCTGACAAAAAGGATGATGCATCTTCATCTACTAATGAAATGTATCTTGATTGTGAGGTTTTTCTTGCCATTCATCGAACCATAAGTCCTGAAGTGTTTAAGTCTATCTCGACTTGCAAGTCAGCTCATGAAGTTTGGACTCAACTTGAAGATATATATGGTGGGTCTAATCTTGATGAAGACAGTATTATGATGAAGGAGTTGGTGCATGAGCTCTTCACTCTTTTCGATCTTAAAGAGTCCACCACTACTTTCATATCTGATTGCTTGCACACCTCAGCATCTTCAATCTCACAAGGTAATGACATGGTGAGTGAAGAAATATATGTTGATGAAAATGCCATAGCCTCTATGGACACGAGCATATCTAGCACCACACATAGTGTAAATTATTGTGCTGACAGGTCATGCATTTCACCTAAAGATCCCTCGACAAATGTCTGTGGTGATATGCCTGCTTCCTCGTGTCCTCTTGATCAAAATATCTTGTTTCTCCCTAGTTGCTCTATGACTAATCATTTAGGGGAAATCAAGAAATATGAAGTACTTTTGACTAACGAAGAATCTGATTCACCAAAAGAATCATCATCAACTCCTCCAGTTCACATGTGCCTCATGGCAAGAGGTAATAATGAGGTATCATCTTCCCTGTGCAATAACATTATATTTGCGATGAGGATGATGATGATGACTTGACTAAAAATATCTATGTGATCAGTAAAATTCTTCATAAAGCTAAAAATAACGCTCTTCAAAGGTTCCAAGATGTTCTTGTTTAATTTCAAAATTGTAATGATTCACTTAATCATGAACAAGCTAAAAGTGAACAACTTGAACATGAACTTGAGAAGAGTCATCAAGCATGTAGAGACTTAAGATCTTCAAAAGGAGAGATTGAAGTTGCTCATGATAAACTTAAAAGGGATTTTGAGTTCCTTCTCCTTGAATGCAAGAATGTCAAGGGAGAGCTCGTCGAAACCTCTAAGATATTTGAGGAGCTTCAATCTACTCATGAGAAGTCTCTAATCGCTACTTACTCCTCTCATATTGTTGATGATACTTGTACATCTAACCCTATCTCTTTTGAAGTATCAACATTGAAGGAGAATGTTGCGCTACGTGCTCAACTTGATTTACTAACTAGCAATTATGGGAAGTTGGAAGAAAATCATGTAATGCTCACAAGCTCTCATGCCGATCTTCTAACATCCCATGATGTGCAAAAGTTAGCTCATGAGGCTATCATCACCAAGGTAACATCAAGTGAGACTCATGTGGACAATGGCACTACTTCTAGTCAAAGTACTATATTTCCATGTGCTAGTCCTCGTAATTCGTCTACTCACAATGTTGCTACCTCGTGTGATGAATTACTTTCCTTGCCTTGTTGCTCTAACACTGAAGCTTACACTTCCTCTAGTACTTGCATTGATACTAACCGTGCAGAGGAAATCGAAGATCTCAAGGCCCAAATCACTTCTTCGAAGAAAGACTTGGAACAGTGTCATGAAGGGATGTCCACACTCAACAACGTCCTGTGTGAGCAAACATCTCCGAATGACAAAAATGATGTTGGAGTAAACTCAAACAAGAACAAGAGGGGCCTAGAAAAAGTCAAGAATTCGGCCAAAATCATTTGCTTCAAGTGCAAAGTTAAAGGGCACCATGTTAGATCTTGCCCTCCGAAGACGAAGTCTCAAAGTCGCAAGCAACAAGGGAAGCGGCCACAAACTCAATCACATATTCAACTACAAGTTGAAGGAAGGCCTCTTCCCAATAAGACCCAAGCCAACACTCCCCAAGGTGAGAAATCAACTGGGAAGAAAACAAAGGGTAGATGTTGCTACTTATGTCGTGAGAAGGGTCACGTCGCTTCGTCTTGCATGAGAGGTAACTTATCCAACCCAATCACTATTGATGATACCTATTCCCTTGGGAAGGATAAGGTTGGCAATGTGTTTGCCAAGTTTGTTGGTACTCAAAATGGTGTCAAGAAAAGAACCATTTGGGTTGCCAAGCCTATTGTGATTAACCTCTTAGGACCCAACGTAGTTGGGGACCAACAAGCTCAAACTTGATCGATAGGTGACTATGGAGGACATTAGAGACTTGGATACATAATGAAGAATTAAGGGGTCTTCATCATTCATATTATCTCAAGCCAAGTCATTTGGATTATCAAGTTTCTATCTTATATCCAATGTGCCTCCTTACGGTAACTTATACTTAAACCGTTTACATTGTTAGGTGCTTTCCCCTTTGCATGTTGTGGTTTTGTACCTTGCATGCGTTTGTATATGTTGTGCTTCCAACCTGCTTATCTTGATTAATCGAGTATGGGTATGTTGGTTTGCATATCATGTACATGTGAGTCTTGTATTGAGCCTTTTTGCATCTTGTTTATATTTTTTGTTGGCTCTTGTGAGAGATTAATGGATTATCCCATTGTGGAGGAGTGATGTGCTTTGCACACCTCACAATCCTATAAATGTGTATACATGGGGAATACCACTTAGTTTTGATACTTCAAGATTATCTAGTTTCTAGTGGTATGTCTTACTCATGAGAAATTCAAATTCTATATGGTCCATTAAGTATCTCTTGTTGGTTTTAATCTGCCACTTGTTAATGTTGTTGGTTTATCACATTATGGGGGAATAATATGCTATGTGCATATTACAAACCTAGAAAATGCGTACATTTGACGTGTTGCCACTTAGTGTTGACATTGTAAATTATCTTGTTCCTAGGTGGCATGTTAGCTCTACAAGTGTCATTTGCTTGCGTTTTATGGGTAAAGATGATCTTGGATATATTTGTGATCTACCAATGAGTATCACTTCGAAAATACTTCTTGTCCTTGACAATTGGTATTCCCATCATGTGATAGGAATTGCTAATCATCTTTACATTGGATTTTGTGTTTCGTTTGTCTTCCTTGCCTCTTATGAATCTATTTTAACATGTCTAGTGTTTTTATAGATATAGAGAAAGTGATGATCCCATCGTGTGCGTTTTGTATTCAAATGCAAATTCTATATAATGCACGTCCCTTGGGGGAGCTGTCCTATTTTCTTTAGAACACTCTCTTTATTCACCCATCATAAAATCTTTTGATCCCCATCAAGTATGTGTTGATGGGAGGCAAGTCTTGCTCTTTATGATGCTTTGTGCCATCATGAAATTTTGTCGAGGGCATGGTTTGTTGGAACCTAGCTCTCTTTTGGAAACTAGATACCTCGTGTTTGTTTTCCTTCAATTGGTTTCTTGTTGCCTTCTATTTGGCATGTGTCAATAGATATCTCATTCCTTGAGGTATCTTTTAATTGATATCCTTCAAGTGATAGTTCTTTTGTTTTAGGATCTTATTATCACTTGATACCTTGTCTTTTGGTGACTTATCAACTTTGTGTTGAGTTGATTCTTGAGAGTCTTGAGCATGCGTATCTAGCTACTATATACAACTTCTTTTGCTTGCTTTCCTTCTTTGACCCAATATATAGGAGAAACTCCAACTTGTCATAAATTGGCTAAAGTGTGCATGAAATTCAAATTCATATCTATATGCACATATGTATGGGGAGTTTGTCCTATGTATTGCTGGTTTTCTAACTCTTTGGTCCCAATGAGTTTGGGCACCATTTTGTTTGTTTTGTTGTTCCAGGAACAACTAGGGATGCATTGGATGCTCGGCTCACCTATAAGGAAGATGTTGAGACCATGTGATTATTGGAGCCAAGTTAGGATGATCAAAGAACAACTATCTACTACATCAATTCAATCTTGTCTCGGTAACAAGTATCCACTTCATGCATTCTATTCTTGCAAAGGACCCAACCTGTCTTTTCTTTTCCAGATTGCATCATGGCATGAATCTCTTGATTTGTTCTCGTAGTACTTGTTTGCTTTCTCAAAGCATCCGAACGATGATGTCTTACTACTAGTTGGGATGTCTTTGATGTTCGTATGTTGGAAGTTCATATTGTACAATAAGAAAATATTAGGCCATGTGCTATGCTTCCAAGCAAAAGATCTCATTGATATATTTATGACTTCCTTTGGGATATCTAGTTTGTTCCTTCTTGTAACCATTTCGTGTGTACATCCTTCTTTGTGGATATATATCATCATCATTGTCTTCTACTTAGAATCTTTTACACATGAGAGAAGTTACATCTCTAATTAATATCCTCTTTTCTTTCACGATCATCATTGCATTTCCTTTTTCATCTTTTGGTGGCTTCGTGAAAAGTTTTATTTTGAGTGCATATCTTATTTTCCTACATCTTGATGCACTCTTTGGCCGTGAAGATTATTTTTCCTCATGCTTGGCTTGATGAGGGTTTTGCCATTTAAATTAGTATCTCTCCTCTTGACAAGGTTCTTACTTTCTATCTTCACAATGGGTTGTCACAAGCGTTGGTTCTTATTTTGTTTATTAGTAAGCTTGTGAACCCATTTTCCAGTATGTGTGTGTGGGAATGATATGTCTTGCACTTTGTATCTCATTTCATCAAGACTATGTTGATGAGTAATGCTCATCCTTATCTTAGCCTTCTCAAGTGCTTTGCCATGACTCACACACATTCCTTTGGTTGAGCCTATTCTTAAGTTGCTTCTTTTACATGTTGCTCAACCATTTGTTTTGTGCAATCGATATGCTTATTGTCTCATCTATCTTCTTGCACTCGTTGTGTGTTTTTATTAATTTTGCGGGAGCAACGATCCTATTTTGTGCACCTGTATCAAATACAAAAATCTCATATTAGTGCACAAATCATGGGGTGCTTCTCTAGTTTTTGATAAAACACTCTGTTGCCTTTATCATAATATCTTCTATTCATGTGGTTCGAAGGACCATATGATTGTTTGTTCCATCTGGAATCTTTTGATTGCTTGCCTATATTTTTGTATGTATTTGTGGCATATGATCCTTCTATTTGCAATCTTTGGGTCCTCAATATAGTTTGTTTACCTCCAACTACTTATCATTGTATTTGTGTATTTCTCTGCACTCATTTGCTGAGAAGTACACACTTTTTGGAGGACCACCTACTATATTGGCTTTCTAAACTTTTCGTCCATTTTGGCAATCGATGCCAATGGGGGAGAAGTTTAGAGAGTTTACTTTGGATATGTTTAGAGGGTTTTGCTTTTATTGCGTAAGCATTTACATCTTGCATGCATGCATTATTACCTTGTATGTGTGCGCTTGGTTATGGTTATTTCCTTATATAAACTCTCTTGAAGTGGTTGTCTTCAATTACCAAAATGGGGGAGATTGTTAGAGCATATATCTCCATATGTGGTTTTGGTAATTGATGACAATTCCTATGGACTAATGGTTGCCTTAAGCTATATTTATAGGATTTGTCCATAGGCACTTCTTGAAGTCCATCTGTTGGGTTCAAGGAGTTTATATGATGACCAAGATGGTATTCAAGGTATTATCCAAAGAATGGTCATAGAAACACTAGGTTGATCAAGATCTCAGACAAAGAGTAAATCAATATGATCAACACACAAAGCGTATAAGATGTACCGAGAGGGATCAAGTGATCCCATGGTATGGTAAGCATTGTCCATTACGTGTTTGTGTACTAACCCATGGTCTTTGTGAGAGTCCTATGTGGGGATTAGGTGTGCTTCCATGGGCTTGCGTCAAAAGGAAGATCTCATACAACCCATGAAGGATGACGTCAAGTGGTGATCGTCATCAACATTGTGGTGTGAAAGTTCAAGTGGATCAACATGAATATATCACTGAAACTATTGTTAATGATCATGTGTTGATAAGGACAAGCTCATGTGCTAACAACGACAAGATCAAGATAAGCATTCCTGAGCACTACATGCTTGATTCTTGTGGATGTTCACATGGTGGACAAATGAAGATGAATACATAAGCTAGGCTTTCCACATTATGTATGGGAGAGCTACTTGAAGACTTCGTCATGTCTTGCTTTCAACTTGAGCCAAGAAGGAACAACAACATCAAGCTCAAGTGAAAGGCTAACTCAAAGGTATCGGTTCCTTTGATGTTAGTTGTGCGGAGTGATGATCAGCAAATAAAAGTATACACTCAAGTATGGATCATCAGTACCCCCTTTATGATTCTTGAGTCTTTAGGGATCCCGCACTATTAAGAGGGGATCACAGGTTTTGCGATGAACTTGCTCAAACTACATCTCCACTGTTCTGCTCAGACCACATCTCCACTGCTCTGCTGTTATCTGAAAACAGAACCAGTGCCTCGGACATTCGGCTTCCTCCGGATGTCCGAGGCCCGGATATCCAACCAGCTTCGGAATTCCGGAACTATGCACCAGAGAAACTTGAGCCATATAACTCGGACTTCCGGCTCCCTCCGGACGTCCGAGGGCCGGTCAAGGGTCGGACGACCGACAGGCTTCGGAAATCCGATGCCCTGCACCAGAAGAACGTGAGGTCTATAACTCTGATTTCCGGCTCCCTCCGGACGTCCGAGGGCCGGACGTCCGACCCCTTCGGAAATCCGGAACCTTGCACCAAAAGTAGTTCAGTCAAATAACTCAGATTTCCGGCCTTCTCCGGACATCCGGTCCCTATTCAACTCACAGTGTTTCCAGACATATCTACAGCTCTCGGACGACCGACCCCTGTCGCACGTCCGACCCCTCGCGGACGCCTGGACTTCCGGAAACTGTCGGACGTCCGGACCCTGTGTGACTTAAAGTGTCCCCAACGGCTGTTTTTCTCTCCCCACTAGAAATACCCCCCTCCCACTTCGTGAGAGGGCAGCCTAACACAGCCTTATCCTCATAAGAACACACTTCTACCTCACACACATTTTCTCACACCAAATCTTAGATCCCAAGAGCATTTGTGAGCCCCTTTGAGAGATGTTCCAATCAAAAGATAGATCGTCTCCCTCTCCTCCTCTCAACCCAAGCTATTTGAGATTTGAGCAAGTTTTGAGCATTCCCCGTGATCTTGTTACTCTTGGAGGTTGGAGACTCCTAGGCGGTAGGAGTTCTTCGAAGAGGAATCAATCCGTGTGATTACCCCCCGGAAAAGTTTGTGAGGGTTTGGAAGCCACCTCAAAGGCTTACCACTAGTGGTTGAGCAACGCCTTCGTGGTGTTATCTCAAAGGGAGAATAGGGTGAGCCTTCGTGGCGTTGGTGTGCCTTCGTGGTAACATCCACCTCTCTAACGGTGACTAGCTTCCCTCCAAGGAAGTGAACATCGGGATACATTTTCGTCTCAGTGACCTTGGTTATCCTTAACCCTAACTCCTTACTTGTGGTTTACTTGTGTTACTTGAGCATACATACATTGCATATTGTTTGTGCTCATTATATTGTGTTGGCTATTTCTTGTACAAGATTAATCATTCAAGCATACCCTCTATATCCACATGTTCACACTTGCAGCTTTTGATATATCGTGTGCTATAGTGTGATCTAGTATCTTGTGTCGTTCACCTACTTGTCGTGTGATATAGCTCAAGTAAGTTTGTGTAACTTACTTGTGCTTGTTAGTAATTGTATTGTGTCCATCTTGGTAGATCGTGTTGTTGATACACGTTGCAGTGCCTAGTGCATTCAGGATTTGTGCTTGACAAGTACCCTCTTAGTTTATTTCCGCATTAGGTTCAAGCCAAATCTGAAGAAGTTTTTAAATAGCCTATTCACCCCCCCCTCTAGGCGTCATCGAGGTCTTTTCACATGCGCTACTACTTTAGTAATCATACTTTGCTAAAAAGGACAAAAATCTACATTCTTCCAAATTAGGTTAATCTTCACTAAATGTTTTCCGGTTCTATTTTTTTAGATCATAAACCACTTCTTTGGTTCGAAGGAAGAAACTCCATTCCCACATAGGAGTTGGTTTTGAGTAATTTAAAAGGCATGGATCGGCTTTCATATAATTGATAGTCAGTACTCGAAGTCAAATTTTATTAGAGGGTATATACCTACAAAATTTCCTTGTAAATGTACAATACTAAACATGTTTTTTTCATATTGACTACCCCATACGAGATATACAAGGGGAGTTGGTGATTGTAAGTCGCTTTGTCGGTATATCGTTGGCCTTACTCATTATTTCTCTTGATACATATGCACCATTTCATACATCTTATAATGTTCTGAAGAAGTGGCCAAGCAATAGTTAGGGAAAAATGACCAACGTTTGAATTGACGACAATGATAGAGAAAAGATGTATGAATTCCATGGATGCAGAGAGGAGGAATGACGAAGAGAATGCCACTTTTTCTAGATGCAAGGAAGATATGAAAAAGACGATGACATGGGTAGTTTAGGACACACTTCTAATTTTGTAAATACATTAGAGCAACTCTAGCAGACCCCGCATCCCGCCGGCCCGCAAAACGCGTTTGCAATTCGTGCAAAACCCCTTTTGCGGGTCAGCACGGGCTGGCATGGATGCAGACCCCCCAAACGGATCCGTAAAAAAGTATATTCACGGAATATGCTTTTTTACGGGTCGGCTTCTGCGGGTTCTGCTCGGGCTCCACCGCGACGACCCGCAAACAGAAAAACTGCAAATCTTGCATTTGACATAGGGTTTGGCAAACAAGTTCAAATTCAAACGACATAAACAGTTTGCGCGCAAATAAAAGCGAAGTTCATTACGCAAAAGAGGGCATGCAAAGGTTTGCGCCCATGTCCGACATCATCTTGGGCCATCATCATCCTCGTCTTCATCCATGTTTATAAGTGAGCCTCTTTTTGGTGGGGATTCTTTGTCGATCAACTTCCACTTCTCGCACTTCTGGAGCAACTCCCAACAATGCTCGAATTTGAAGAATTTGCCTTCCGAAGCTTCCATGTCCTTGTATCCATGTTGAGAAATCTTGTCCTACAAAATGTGAACAAAGTGATACAATCATTTCCCATGATACATTATGATGATGCACAACTTGAACAAAGGAAAAACAAACTCACATAGTCGGACTCCACGGTGCCACTTGGAAGTGCATTGAGTACTTGCTCCAAGCAAGCTGCCCAACGGCTCCACATAGGCTTGATATTCTCCCAACGCCCTTGAAGCGACCGAAATGTGCGTGGCGTCCTATTGGGATACTTTTTCATAACGCGGAAGTATTGATCTTCGATCCTTTGCCAATATCTCTTGGCGGTTTGAGAAACACCCGTGCATGCATCAACAGACAACGCACTCCATGCTTGGATCAAAGCTTGATCTTCCAAGATCGTGTAGTTCTTCGATCTTTGGCTTTTCCCACTCTTTGCTTGCTATTGCTCAAATGCTTCTGCTTCGATCTCCTCCAATTCGTCCGCACAACCATGATCATCCACGCCGCCGTCCGTTTCATTGTAGTCGAATGGTTCGAAAGAGGCTTGATCAATGTCAACCGCGTTTGTGTCCAACATGTTCATGAACTCGGTTGTTGCATTGTTCAAACCACCGCTATAGCGAATGATAACAAGTCACGAGCTATCGAGACTAATGGCGAAAAATGAAAGGGAATCGCCAAGATCGAAGACGCCTACCTTCCGGCCATTTCATCGAACACCTCGCTCGCGGGGGGAGCGACATCGTTGAACGGCATCGCCGGAGCACCTCCTTGCACGGGGATGAAGTCAAGGTTGAATAAGGTGGCTTCCTTGAAGACGGAAACTTCCTCCGCTTTACGCCCGCGGCCTTGACGGCCTTCTCCGCTATCGGTCGGAATCGCACTGCGGCGTTGGCGCCCGGAGCGCAGCCCGTTGCGGCGGGGGCAGCCGGATTCACTCCCTGCACTACCACATTGCCCTGCCGCTTGCGGGAAGGCGCGTCGTGTGCTTGGGCGACGGCGGCGGGGGCAACATGGCCGGCGTCGAGATCCGCCCGAGGGGAAGGAGCATGCGCGACCTTGACGGTGACGGGGGACAGCATGGGGTCCTCCATGGCGGCGAGGAACGACCGGAGAGGAGGAACCGGAGCTTGCGGAGGGGGGCAATGGAGGCGGAGGGTGCGGGGAGCGGGAAAGGGCGCGCGGAAATGTTCCTCCCGCCAAATCTCGTGCCGGATAAGGGTTCAACTTGGGTCGGCCTCCTAACCCGTGAAGATAGAGATTGTGGGAGAAGATTTGCCGCGCCCCGCAAAAAAAATTACGGGCCAGGATGGGATGCGGGGTCTGATCGTGCGAATTTTTCGGCCCCGGTCCGTAATTTGACGGTTATTTTGCGGGCAGGAACGGGATGCGGGGTATGCTAGAGTTGCTCTTAGAAGTTTACCCTGCTATTTCACATTAAAGAAAGACATGATAGAGAAAGAAGTAAGATTAGGAATTGGTAGTTGCCGTTAAATGGATGAATATTCCACTTCTGAATTAGAACAATGTACAACATATACAATTTTTTTAAGACCTGTAGCAATGCACGGACATTCAGTTAGTGTACCTAAATGTCATATGCGGCAAAATTCACAAAAATGACCCCTGGGACGAAAGAACTCACGGATTGACCCCTCGGGAGAAATAATTCACCGGCCTGACCCTTTTGTGTGGCGCCCGACACCTCGGCGCCACACCGTACTGTGTGATGCCTAGGGGTTAGGCGCCACACCCCGGACCACGTGGCAGGGAGGGCCCCACCCCCAGGCAGTGTGACACCTAAGCCTCAGGCGTCACACATTGTAATGTGTGGCGCCTGACCCTTAGGCGCCACACATTACAATACAGAGCCACGGGCCAGCCCCCTCCCCACCCCCTCCCCACCCCCTCCCTCATTCCCCTCCCCCAGCCCCTCTCCCAGCCACTGCCCCCTCCCTCAAATCCTTCTCTACATCACCAAATCTCAAGGTTTGGAGCGGGCATTTGTTGTCCAATCACTCCCCTAAGGTAATCCCCACCTCTCCCCTCATTCTCATCCAGAGGAAAATCTTTTGTGTTCTTTTTTTTGCAAATTTGAGGAAACCCTAGTTTTTCATGAAATGTGGGATTTATATCATATTGTTTTATTTGTTTGTATGTTAGGATAAGGGGTATGATGGGGTTAGGACTAGGGTTGTTTGGATGTGTGCATTATGGTTGTTTTAGGGTTAGGCTAGGGTTAGGCTAAGGTTAGGCTATGGTTAGGCTAGGGTTAGGGATGTTTGGTTGTGTTAGGGTTATGAGGGGGTTAGGGTTATTTGGAAGTTAGGCTATGGTTATTGTAATTGTATGATTGCTCATAAAAAGGTTCTATGTTTTGTTGTTTAGGTATGGGAAGAACATGTGTTTATGTTCATCACGTGGACAAGGATGCCTTTTTAAAAGGCAATATTGATCCGGACCCGGATGAGCTTGACATGGTGTTCGATTTGTGTCCTAGCTATGCTGAATTGTTGGAACAAGTCCGAAAGGATTTGAATTGGATGGACCCTAGTGATGTAGTTGAGTTTGCTGGTAGGCATAATGTGGGATTCGGAATGCACATTCGTTGGAAGACCATGCGTGTCAACTCCGAGCAACGTTGGCTTGCATACAAGGATACGGTGGCCGAATCACTAGACAAGGCTCTAGAGTTATTTGCCATGAAAACAAATGTTCCTAACTTTTTGGATTTGAACCGGGTTTCCTCTTCGATTGTTGAAGCTATTCCTGCAACCATCAACGAAGAGGCCAGCATTGAACCTCTTTCTTGTGTGTATGAGGCTAACGAGGAGGTCAACATTGAACATGAACCATTGGTAGAGGCTAATTATGAGCACTATGATGATGGTAATGTTCTTCATGACAACAATCTTGGTGATTTGGACAAATATAATTTGCAAGAGACAATGGACCATTCCATTCCGTACTCACGTGGGTATGCCTCTGAGTCTGACGATGAGGGTCCCGATGAAGAAGTTGATGAGGAAGGGTTCACGGCAAAGGAGGCTGAAGCTTTCACGAAGGTATTAAAGCGTGATCACCGGACACCATTGTTCGAGGATCTTAGCCTTGCGGATGAAGCCGTGGTTGACGGAGGCGAAGGCATATTGTTTGGAGTTAGGCCACCTTCTCATCGGGACACACATGGGAAGAATATTATTTTGCCGGGGTCAAAGTTCGAAACATTCTTTGAACTGAAGATGTGGTTGGATGAATATTCTGTTACGCATTACAGGCCACACAAAGTTGTTCATTCGAACATGAAGCTGCGTTACACGGTTGCTTGTGAGGATAGAGGTTGTCCTTGGATTGTCCGTGCAAGGCCATGGAAAGGAGGGCCAGGATGGAACATTGTCAGTTGTATGCCTCACATGTGTCAAGGCAAGAGGGTTGATGGTGCCCTATCGTCGCAAAGCCATAGACAACTAACCTCCGAGTTCATCGCTTATAGGCTTTCCAACTCCATCTCCTCTCTTCCTACAATGAGCATAAAAAGCGTACAAGACCTTGTGAAAGCCCTCTTTCACTACGAGGTGAAATATGGTAAGGCATGGAAAGCAAAGCAAGCCGCATTCAAGATGTTGTATGGTGATTGGGAGGAAGCATACAACCGCATACCTAGGTTGTTGGGAGCTATTGCCCACACTAACCCGGGCATGGTTCATGTGGTCGAGCCGTATGGGGAGAAAACAAGGATTAAGAATGGAAATAGGGTTCGCGTATTTGGCCGTGCATTTTGGGCATTTGAGCAATGTGTGAGGGCTTTCCAGCACTGCCGTCCTGTCATCTCCATCGATGGCACGTTTTTGACCGGACAATTCAAGGGCACTTTGTTGGTTGCAATAGCAAGTGATGCCAATAACCGGTTGATGCCTTTGGCTTTTGCTTTGGTTGAGGCAGAGAACAATGTTAACTGGGAATGGTTCTTGCATATTTTGAGAACCAAAGTATTACCGTTTGAGAGGGAAATATGTGTCATATCGGATCGTCATCAAGGCATACTTAACGCGGTTGACATTGTCATTCCCGGCCATGCTCCTTTGCATCATCGATGGTGCATGAGGCATTTCTGTGCAAACTTCTACCAGGCATGTGGTAGCAAGGAGTTGGCGGATGATCTTCAGGATTGTTGTCAAGCATTTTCTGACAAACGATTTGCAAGATTGTACAATGCTTTGCTTGTAAACAAAAAACTTGACGCAGGTGGGCTTGAGTTTCTTAACAGGCACATTGAACTTCGGGCCAAGTGGGCACGAGCTTATGACGAAGATGGCCGAAGATATGGTCAAATGACCAGTAACATGGAAGAATGCTTCAACCGGGTGTTGAAGGGTGTCCGTGCATTGCCGGTGACGGCAATAGTTCAATACACATTCGACAAGTTGAGAGCATACTTTCTAAAGTACTCACAAGAAACAGATGGTCAGATTGCGGGAGAGAACAAGAAAAAGTATAAGTACCAGTTTCCACCAAAGGTTGACAAATGGATGGTATTTCAATCACGGAAGGCTGACTCCCAAACGGCTACCCTGTACAACAACGAGGATTGGACATACGAAGTGAATGAGCCCGGAGGAATGACAAACGATGGCCAGCAACACGGAAACAGGGCGTTCAAGGTTTCTTTATCCTTGTGTGATTGCTCTTGTGGGAGACCAAGGTTGCTTCATCTCGCATGCTCGCATTTGTACACGGCAGCTCGCAGTAGGAATGTGGACGTCAACCATCCACTAACCGTGAGGGAGTCCGAGTTCTCGATCATGACCACGAAGCATACATGGGCTCCTAGATTTGAACCATACTTTGACCAATCACAATGACCGGAGTATCATGGAGTACAACTATGGCCCGACCCAGAGTGGAAGGTTGTGAAACTGGGAAGACGAAAGACAAAGCGTTTTAGAGGAGACATGGATGGATGGGGCCATGGTGGTGGCAGAGAAATGGGGAACAACCAATTCCAAGAGCCTACTGAGAGATCACAATGTGGAGATTGCGGTGTAACAGGGCACAACAGAAGAAGGTGTACGGCGCGAAAGAAGAAGTCCAATAACAATGATTCCAGGTCAAGCCAACCAAGTCCTAGCCAACCAAGTCCTAGCCAACCAAGTTCAAGCCAACAAGGGACGGGTCAAGGAAGCACGAGCCAACAAGGGACGGGTCAAGGAAGCACGAGCCAACAAGTTCCTACTCAACGTGTTCCTAGCCGACTTGGGCTTACTAGAGGACGTGCTACTAGAGGAAGTGGTGGTGGTAGAGGCAGTGGTGGGATAGGTCGTGGTGGTGCTAGAGGCAGGGGTGGGATAGGTCGTGGTGGTGCTAGAGGCAGTGGTGGGATAGGTGGTGGACTTACTAGGATTGGTACGCGTGGATACCTACAAGGACCATTTCCGTATGTCACATATTTCACTTATCTTTATCATGTTGTTTTTGATGCTCCTTTGTGTGTTATTTTACTAACTATGAGCTATGATGCCTGTTTTGTAGGTATGGCCGCTTCTCAGCCGAACAAGGCAAAAGCGGAGTGGGGGGAGGAGAAGGATGCAGCCAGTGAGGAGCAGCTGTTGATGGATAGGGCTGCAAAGAAGTTGAGAGAGGAGGATGCAGCGGAAGCGCGAAAGAAGAAGGATGAGGAGGATAAGGCAAAGAGGGATGAGGAGTGGCAAATGTTCCTTGAGCATAAGCGATATGAGGCTAGGATAAAGGAGAATGACAGGAAGACGCTAGAGAAACGTAAAAAAGAATATGAAGCTAACTTTAAGAAGATGTTGGCAGAGGCCGGAGCAAAGAGA
Source organism: Hordeum vulgare subsp. vulgare (assembly GCF_904849725.1). Lineage (NCBI taxonomy): Eukaryota > Viridiplantae > Streptophyta > Magnoliopsida > Poales > Poaceae > Hordeum > Hordeum vulgare. The sequence goes on along the minus strand of NC_058520.1, from coordinate 327,335,150 downwards.
GAGCGGGAGCATCAGCGCTTCACGGAGAGGGTTAAGGAAGAGGCTTCAAAACTGCGCAAAAGGGAAGAGGAAGAGGAAGAAGAGAGGAAGAAGAAGAAGGGTAAGGGGCCTTGCTCGACCCAATAGAGCCGGATGCTTGTAATATATGTGTTGTTGAACCTTGTTTGGTTCCGGGCTTTATGACAATGAAACTCCACTATGTATGCACTTTTGGACGTAAGTTACTTCAAGAACCATATGTATGTTTGAACTCCACCACCACTACTATGTGCTTTGTGTTGTATGTTTTAACGTATGTATCTGAACTCCACCACTATTTTTGAACTCCTCCTCCATTAATATGCAGTTCTAGGCATGACAGAGTGTGTGGCGCCTAAGCCTTAGGCGCCACACATGTGTAAGCGAATCCATCTCGTTGGTGTACTGCTTGTACAATAGGTTCACTTCGCTTGCCACCTCATACCAAGTCCCACTTGTAAGCCCATGTAGGTTGACGTACAGGGTTGTCGTGGTCATCCCAGGTATTCCACTTTGAGCTTTTAGGACGTCCAACAGGTAAGCGTTCCCAGCTCCATACTGAAAGTAGGAGCATACAACCACCAACTCCACCGTCCTTTGTCGTCCTGCGACAAGCATCGTCCAACTACAAGTAACAACAAACATGCATCATTTTAGCAGAAAAAGATAACAGAGAGTACTTAATATTAACAATTTATTACCTGCCGATACAAGTAAGCCAGTGCGGCCGAGCCCCAGCTGAACTTGTTGTCCAAAACAGTCAACGCCTTCAGCCACATCCAAGGAGCATTCTTGCCTGTGCCGTCTGCAAAGATAGTCCTAGAGATGACGTACCACATGTAGACGCGAGCATACCTCTGGATGACCTCGTCATCTGCGTCCTCAGGACAATGAGCAAAGTTGGCGGCAATCCAAGTGAAAGTGGCGCCGGCAGGGACTCTATATTTCTTCCCTCCATCTTCCACCTCCGGCTCCTGCGGCGACATACCAATAAGAGCCTCCATTTGATGCCGCCATCCCTCAGAATCAGTGCTCATACATAGTGGCTTCCCCTCGATGGGAAGAGCGGTGATCATGGAAACATCTTGAAGAGTAACCGTCATCTCTCCGGTCCGGAGGTGAAAACTATGTGTCTCCGGCCTCCAACGATCAATGAGTGTTGTGACTGCCGCAGCGTTCAGATTTGGAGTTGACCGACTCACAAGCTGCACGAATGGAAGGAGTCCCGTCATCTCGATGTACGGGGTGTACCGCTCATCGTAATGCATTACAGAGGATGCCCCATGAGACCAGATCTTCAGGGGCGTAAGCTCCTGCAAACATATAGGACAAGAAGATATCAAGTGCTTATTACATTTTCAAAATATTACTAATCTACTAATCATTTTCTACTTACCATCTTCTTCTCCGACATGAAATAGGCCCGGTGTTCAGCGTCATAAACATCATTCAGAAGCCACACCATCCTACAAATCACAAAAAATTACTCATTTACTAATATTCAAATAAGACTCATATACTCATATGAACTACTACTGATACTAACTACTACCACTAACCACTAACTACTAACTACTACTAATACTAACTACTACCACTAACTACCTAATGCAATTCCTAACTAGTCATATACCTACTACTACTAACTATTACTACTACTAACTACTAACTAGTCATATACTCAACTAACTAGTCAAATCCTAACTCATATCCTAACTAGTCAAAACCTAACTCATATCCTAACTAGTTAAAACCTAATGCAAATCCTAACTCATATACTAACTAGTCAAATCCTAACTCATATCCTAACTAGTCAAAACCTAATACAATTCCTATACCTACCTCTACTACTAACTACTACTACTACTCACTATTCATATACTCAACCAAAACCAAAACCTAATGCAATTCCTATACCTACTACTACTACTAACTACTAACTACTCATATACTCAACCAAATCCTAACTAGTCAAATCCTAAGAACCTACTCAAATCAATCTACTAAAATCAATCTACTCAACCAAAACATAATAAAATTGGATAGAAGGATGGGAAAGGGAAGGGATGGGGGAGGACATTACCTTGGGGGATCAATCCAAGGAAGAAATCCTCAGATCTGAAGGAGATGGGGGAGGGGTTTAGGGAGGGGATGAGAGCCAGCCGCCGCAATGGAAGTTTATTTTTGAATGAGGGAGGGGGTGGGGAGGGGGTGGGGAGGGGGCTGGCCCGTGGCTCTGTATTGGAATGTGTGGCGCCTAAGGGTCAGGCGCCACACATTACAATGTGTGACGCCTGAGGCTTAGGCGTCACACTGCCTGGGGATGGGGCCCTCCCTGCCACGTGGTCCGGGGTGTGGCGCCTAACCCCTAGGCGTCACACAGTACAGTGTGGCGCCGAGGTGTCGGGCGCCACACAAAAGGGTCAAGCCGGTGAATTATTTCTCCCGAGGGGTCAATCCGTGAGTTCTTTCGTCCCAGGGGTCATTTTTGTCAATTTTGCCGTCATATGCTGGTCCGTTACAACTTTTAAGTTCTATGGCTGAGTTAGCTACCAAAGTACCCTCTCCATAAACTAATATAAAAATGTTTACTTATATTAGTTTATGTAGGGAGTACGAAGAAAGACAGATCACGTGGAGACACACACACACGCATAGTTAAATATTATGGGTACACTAAAGTTTGAGAGATGATTCGCTCTCTCGCTGTTTCTGCATGTGTTGACAATTCCGTTTCAGCGCGTGATACAAGTTGAAGGGTCTCAAGTACATCTCGGACACATTACGCGGTGTGTTGGATTCATAACTCCAGCAATCCTTGGGTCCTGCTGTAAGAAGTTTATCTTAAATACAAAAGTAAGAGTTTTGGCAGAGTTCCTCCACGGTTAGTGTGTGTAAGCACTAGCAATCAGACTAGTGATGACTGGCTTTCCATGAGATGAGTCGTGCATCGTTGGATGAAAGCATTCTGGAACGTCTGATTACATATGTAGGTCTATAAAGATGATGCACTAATTAATATTTCTTTCCATTAGTAACTCCTATAAAATCGCATCAGAAGCATTAATTAACTGCCCTTTTACTGCTTCGTCACTGTTTTTTTTTTGGATTACTTTCTCCATGCTTCAAAATGTGTAGTATGTGAAACCGGGTATATCTGATGCATCCATGTTCTATTAATGGAAGCATATCAAGTCATTTTTCTTCTATTCGCCAGCAAATTAGCTTCCATATTAACTGTATATTACTTCTATATATTGTGAGATTTTTGACCAACATGAAAAATAATTTTGCATCGTCAAATCTCAATGCAGACGCCTTTCTTCCAACATTACAAATGCATGCTTCCATCAAACATAATTTTTTCATTGTTATAGACTCTTTAAAAGAAAATTGATTGGAACTTGTCATCTAAATAATCTGGTATCTGCATCCGAATAAAAAGGAATTTGCTTCCACAGATTTTTGAATTTGCTTCTAAAGAAATGAGTATTTGCATCCATAGAATTCGCAGGTTGGAACATCTTTTCTACCATTGTTACAAACTCTTACAAACAAATTAAATTGGAACTTGTACTCCAAAAAATCTAGTATCTACAAGAATTGCTTCCATAAAAATATGGATTTGTTTCCACTAAAAAGAAAAAAAATTGGGTCTTGGGATGGATGAACGGGCGAATGATTAACGGAATGTGACTATGCGGCACACGCGGATGGTTAGTAACGAGGCGCTGCAATTTTGAACAGCCAATGAAATAAGAAGTACCGAACATGGAATTATAGACTAGAATGGACGGTAGTCCATCAGTCTGACGCGGTGCTTCTGATCAGACTATAGATTAGAAGTGGTTCCCTTTAAACTAACCTTCTCCCAACGTTCTTTAATGTTGGCATCTTGTCGGTGAGATTAATTTACAAGCTACTTGAAAAAAAGTCACACGCATCAAAGCTTAGTATCACGACAACACTGCGTCCTGCCAAGTGTTATTTATCTCTCTTAGATGACTTCATTTATTGTTTTTACGTGACCTATATTAGTATTTCTTTTTATATGACTAGTAATTATGTACTCCCTTTCTTTTTTTAATCTGCATATAAAGTTTGATTAAAGTCAATCTTTATAAAGTTTTATTAACTTTATATTAAAAATGTCAATATTCACAAGATGAAATCAATATTATCAGATACACCATGAGATGTATTTTCATACTATATAGTTTTAATATTCTAGATAGTCATATTTTTTGATATAAATTTGGTCAAACTTTGCGAGCTGAAAAATATTATCTTTTTTTATCAAGGACACATAAGTGCTGGAATCAGATGAGTCAGATCACCCTCATTCCTACCCAGGAGGACATCGTTCACGGGAACTTAACCACCTGTGGAGCATACTCTGTTGCCTCTCCCTAGGACACACAATTCTTTGGCTCCTACTCACGTTCCGACACGGTCAAAGTCTGGTCCGCAAACGCTAAGCCCAAATACAAGTTCTTTGCCTGGCTAGCTCTACACGAAAGAATCCTCACCGCGGATATGTTGGCTATAAGGGGATGGCCTCACGACCCCAGGTGCCTGCTATGTCTTCAGCAGCCAGAAACAACAAATCACCACTTCAAGGACTGTCCCTTCACGGTCGTGGTCTGGAACCAGGTGAACACATGAACAAATGAAGACATTCCAATCTCGGGCTTCCTCCCGGAGCCAGGAAACGTGTGCGACTGGTGGGACAACACTCTGAAATCACAGTCTAAACAGGTACGCAAAAGGCGCAGTGGGAGAATCATCTACACGCTATGGTCGATCTAGAAGGAGCGAAATAGGCGTGTGTTCACTCGACATCGGCTGACGCACCGCCAGGTGGCGACACTTGCCCTAGACGCAATTAATTAGCGTGACCTTTGCTGGCAGCCTGCCAATCGTGGGCATTGGTTAAACTAGTTTCTAGATAGGTCTTTTTTGCGGTTTCTGCGATGTTCCCTAAAATGCTTGTCCATGTGTAAATTGTGACTTTTTACCATTCCTTCTATTAGAAAAAGACAGGTTCCTGCCGGTTCCTAAAAAAATGCATATTTTTGACATCCATATATTGGATCCTCTTAGTACATTAGAGTAATGCTCCACTAACTTTTTATACTTTTTTATAATTTTTGAACCATTGAAAGCTTATCGCGACTTAACCATTTATGCGGCAAATTATGATAGACATAGGTTTAACTCTTAGAGAGAGACATCTCTCATTAACTATCAGAAGAACTCAACAAAATATTTATTTTAGTATTGCATGAGGTTGCATGATATTTGTCGTGATATCTCTGCTACCAGAGGTCCCACAACAAATTGACTAAATTAGATGATGTTCCGCGCGTTGATGCGGGAATATTGGTAAAACATATGCATAAATAGATGCTAGAAAGCTAAAACTATTACAAAACCAAATTTAAGAATGTTCTCAGGATATATTTTAAAAACAATAAAGTATATGAACCATGTGACAAAATTATGTGTCAAAAGTGAAATCTATTAGATTGAAGTCAAACGGGGTGTCATTTTAACCAATGTGTAACATATGATCTACATATGTTTGCCGGTTCCAAATATACAACATACAAATATATGTAGGTCATGCTACAAAAATGTGTAACATGGTCGGGTATACCCGCATAAAAATAAGTGAGACAAATTAACATGCATGGTTGGTGAGGTGGCATGGTTGCATGAATAAATTAATGCACAAATTATAACTTGTGACTACATACATGACTTGATGACGTGGCATAGTTGCATGGAGAGGAAAAACAGATAGTGGGATGCAGCTATTTAAAAATAGAGGATATACATATCTTCAAACTGTCTTCGTGTAAATGCATCGGATTTTCTTGGTGGGCAGTATTTGGTTTGGCAAATTTGTATGTGAAACGCGGAGTAGAATGCCAAGCCTCTCACCTTATTTATAGTCGAACGCCTTAAATGACCCCTCGTACGTCGTCCGCGGACACGTCCGATCAGTGATCGAATAGGAAAGAAGAAAAAATGATCTAATCGGATTCCTCGTATCATTTCTATACGTCCGGATTGCTCGCAAAGCCTCATATTCATCTTAAATATGGAAAGGATATGAGGGCTCACAGACGCGCCTGGTTAGTCTGCCACATAGTTTGGGGCCCATCCCGGACCATCTTTTTCTTTTTTATCCATTCTTTTCTTCCTTTCTCTTCATTTCCACCAATCACGTGCAAGTGACCGGACATATGAGAAAAAAATGAGAAATATGGTTGCGCGAACGGACAAATAGGGGACGTACTCGGTTATTGATCGGGTGCGTCCGCGAACATTTAGGAAGTCATATTTGCAATGTCCGGCTGTAGATGCTTTAATATTTCTTTCTTTCTTGTGAATCCCTGCGATCTTCTTGTTAATCGCACCTTCTCAATGTACTCTTGTCCGTGAGGGTCAAAAAGGACACCAACTCTCCCTTATCCGTACAGATAATTTTTGAATTTTTATCTGTTATTTAGCTATAGTTGTAACTCATTTTTTCTTGACGAATACATTTAGATATCATATCTTTGCATTGACAGAAGGGAAGAAAATTACAGGATAATGCTATGAATCTTTGCATTGATAGAAGGGAATAAAATTACAGGATAATGCTATGAATACGTGCGTTAGAAGGAGCTTCATGGCGATCGAGTGAGCAGGGGGAGTGGAGTTGATATAGGGATGCTGCAAACGAGGGGATTCAGAATTTTTTGTTGTTGTAATGAAGACGTCAATGCTGGTTGCTATAGGTCCAACCTGGTGGACGCCACTCTGGTTTGCAGCATCCCTCGGTCCCAATATGTGGCAACCATAGTGGAGGGAGTCTAAGGCTGACAACCAAGATTTGGTGCGCCTTTTTTTCGTTGGGAGAGATTACTAACAACCTAAATGATATGAGGATAACCACGGCAGAGGAATCAAATGGTTTCCCTATTGCCTTTTACAAGAACTTCTGGAATTTGATGGGACCCCAATTTTACAACCTTGTCCATGAATTTGCGATTGGAAAGATTGATGTTAAACGACTTAATTACGGGGTGTTGGTGCTACTACCTAAGGTTCAAGGGGTGGACAGTATTAGGTAGTATCTTCTGATCTCGCTCATAAACACAAGCTTTTAGGGATTTGCAACCTGCTTGGCGCCGGTGGTCAACAAGATCATTGATCCGAACCAAACCGCATTCATTAAAGGGGGAAGTATTTTGAACAGGATTGCAGTGCTATACGAGGTACTATACGAAATTAAAACGACTAAGGAAGAGTTGTTCGTACTTAAAATTGACTAAGGAAGAGTTGTTCGTACTTAAAATTGACTAAGGAAGAGTTAGATGTGACTTTTTAGAGGAAAAACTAAGGGCTAAGGTCTTTGATCCACTATGGAATAGTTGGATGAAACAATTGGTAAAGGTGGGAGGGGGGGGGAGTCAAACGACCGCCAACATTAATTGAGAGATGGGACCATACTTTAGAAATAAACTAGTAGAACGCCCGCCACCGGCCTTTTGTTCTATATGTAAAACCGAGCGCATTTTTGACCATTTTCAACATCATCCGTCTCAACACCCTTGTCGGTGAATTCTTTTTAAACGTTGACATGGTCCATTTACATCTCTCTCATATTATGTAAAAATAAATATATATAAAAACACATATTTTGTATTATCATGCACAACAACAATATAAATAATATTTATTTTTATGCATCTCTTTTGCTTGTTAAAACTCAATGTTTTTTCAGTCCGGTCCTTCATAATGCTTTGTCAATTGACATTTTCAAAGCATCACGGAAGTCATTAGTTTTTATCTTTGATCTACAAAAGTGAACATATAAACAACAATAAAATAAAAATAAGCTCTAAATGCGAGCATATGACAATTTCTAGTAGGAGTAAGTGGCATTCTGCTTTTTAATAGAGTGAGTCACATTCCAATTTTAATAAATTGTAAGCTCACCTAATGGTAATTATTCTCGAGAAAAACCTTTTAGGGTATCTCATATTTTTCACTATATAAAAGTACGTGACTTTGTCTCGTAACAAACAACCGCTTTCCCTAAGAAGGCACCGTTCCTTTTCTTCTTATTTGAAAAAACAATTCGCTTTCTCATTCTATCACCTCATGGTACAACACTCACACTCACATCTCATCCTCCCACATGCTCTCCTTGCTGACATTGTCGACATCAAATCACGCCACATTGTTCAACTTGCACCTTCTGCTGAGCGCCTACTCTCGTTCCCTCCATTGTGTTGCCCCCCCCCCCCCCCCCCTCTTCTCTCCCATCTACGACATCCTGGGCCGATTCCCAGTGCCAAGGAATGCACACCTTCTTCTTATACACATCACATTTTATTCCTTTTCATCGTCTTCTTTCTTACTAATTTATGTTCTGTCAAATTTTTTTTCATTAAAATCAGGTAAAACCGATCTTCAATTGTTAGGTAACCAGTTTTAAAATCAAATTAAATCGCAAGATCACAACAACATAAATCTTTACCTACTAATAATACAGAGGAGGAGCGATTATGTCCATCCGTCATTGAAATTGCCCCTAAAGTTGTAAAATATTACCCCACCAATGCCAACTATAAGTGATAAAAAACGTTTTACACAGAGAAATCTCGGCTTGAGCCGGCCCATAAAGTAAAAACCTCCTATACCGTGCTCTGCGCGTTAGGAGATGACATGCCGCGCGTGTTTGGACCTGCCCATGTACAGGCGACCTGTTTTTTAAATTATATTTTTTATTTGTCTTCATTGTTTTTTACTTTAAATAATAAGAGAATTCCAAAGAAAATCAAAAATTCAAAAAATGTGAAATTTGAAATAAAATGTGTAGTAATTCATATATGTTTGTGGGTTCAAGAAATGTTTGCAAATTTTAAAACAAATGTTCGGGAAGAAAAAAACCATCATGATGTTTTTTAATAGTTAGTTCCTAAAAAAATATATTGAAATTTAAAAAATTCGCCAATCCAAAAAATGTTCAAGAATTGAAAAATATCGTAAGAATCCAAAAACTGTTCTTAAAATACAATATAGTTTATTTATTCATAAACAGCAGTGATTCAAAAAAGATCATCTGGAAGTGTAATTGCCGAGATTAATGCTAAACATGCTGCACCATATCTTCTTAAAGATGCTTCCCTAACATTCAATTGTCGACTCCTATGCATATATATTTTTTATGATAAAAGGTTTTGTTTCTGCAGCAAAAATGGGAATCTAGCCTGAAAGGACCAAGCACATGATGCCGAAATCAAGATTAAGAACACAAATAATCAAAGAAAATGAACCTAAGCTAGGCTGTTGATGGCATGCTCGGCTTGGTCCATGTGGATGACAACTAAACAAATAAGGAACTATATTTGGATAGAAACCATAGAAAATAACTTCATGAGAGATCATTATTATTATAATAAGCTGGTCCTTACGAACAACACTCTAGATAGTAAGGGGGAATAAATTTTAGAAAAGTCTACCTTGGTACAACATACAGTATTATGATGGGGTCACTTCACACAACCCGTCCAATTGTTGGCCTTCTTAGAGCATCTCTAGTGGCTAGTGTATGTGGTAGTCTAAGCCAAATATAGACTATCACGGGTTCAAAATCGCCTTCAGCGACTGGTCTATCATCTAGTCTAAATTATACACATCCATCAAAATCGCTACCCATCGTCCAAATATAGACGACCGAGCGACGACGAGCAAACCACAACTGCTTCTCGCGTCGTCTCTCCCGCGCCCATCCGAAGCAGTTCGAGACGAGGAGGAGGAACGCGCCACTGCCTTGAGCTTGCCGCCGTCGAGGTATGGCCTTTTTCGTCAGATTCGGCTTTTTCGTCAGATTTGGAGAGAGAGAGGGGGCGACAGGGGAGGGCGCGCTGGCGCCGGTGCCGCCCTGGCTCGATGCGCAACGCCTCCGCCGTTGCCTGGAAATGGCCGCCCCCGGCTTGATGCGTGCCGAGTGGGCCGGCGGCAGCCGCGGGGGCGGGGGCGGGGGGGGGGGGGGGGGGGGGGTTGGGGTGTGGCGCTCAGGCCTGCGGGATGGATATACCGACCAGGGGCGCTCAGGCCGGCGGCGGGGGGGGGGGGGGGGGTAAGGCGCTCAGGCCGGCGGGAGACCAACGCCGCGCGCACCACGGGATCTGCGGCGCCACCGCCTACAGCCGCGCGCGAGGCAGTCGGCGTTGTTCTGGTCGTGCCGCTGCACCCCCTCCCACACCTCAAAGGAGATCTCCATGCACAGGAGGAAGGGCGCTCAGGCTGACGCCGTGGGCGGGGGAGAGGGGGGAGGCGCTTGATGACCCACAAGTATAGGGGCTATCGTAGTCCTTTCGATAATTAAGAGTGTCGAACCCAACGAGGAGCAGAAGGATATGACAAGTGGTTTTCAGCAAGGTAATCTCTGCAAGCACTGAAATTATCGGTAACAAGTAGTTGTGTGGTAAGATGATTCGTAGCAAGTAGCAAGTAACAAAAGTAACAACGGTGCAGCAAAGTGGCCCAATCCCTTTTGTAGCAAGGGACAAGCCTGGACAAACTCTTATAGGAGGTAAGCGCTTCCGAGGACACACGGGAATTTCTGTCAAGCTAGTTTTCATCATGTTCATATGATCCGCGTTCGCTACTTTGATAGTTTGATATGTGGGTGGACCGGTGCTTGGGTGCTGCCCTTACTTGGCCAAACCTCCCCCTTATGATTAACCCCTCTCGCAAGCATCCGCAACTACGAAAGAAGAATTAAGACAAAGTCTAACCATAGCATTAAACTAGTGGATCCAAATCAGCCCCTTAGAAGCAACGCATAAACTAAGGTTTAAGGTTCTGTCTCTCTAGCAACCCATCATCTACTTACTACTTCCCAATGCCTTCCTCTAGGCCCAAATAATGGTGAAGTGTTATGTAGTCGACGTTCACATAACACCACTAGAGGAAAAACAACATACAACACATCAAAATATCGAACGAATACAAAATTCACATGACTACTTATAGCATGACTTATCCCATGTCCTCAGGAACAAAAGTGACTACTCACAAAGCATAATAATATTCATGACCAGAGAGGTATGTAATAGCGTCAAGGATCTGAACATATAATCTTCCACCAAGTAATCCAACTAGCATCAACTACAAAGAGTAATTAACACTAGTAGCAACCTTACAAGTACCAATCGGAGTCGCGAGACAGAGATTGGTTACAAGAGATGAACTAGGGTTTGGTTCTCCTGATCAGCACTACTAGTTAGGATAGCTTCTACCCACTTAGTAACATAATCAACTAGGATATGAGTATACCCGTTGGATTTTGGAAAAGGTCCCATATAATCAAAGCCCCAAACATCAAATGGTTCAATGACAAGTGAATAGTTCATAGGCATTTCCTGACGTTTACTGATATTACCTATTCTTTGACATTCGTCACAAGACAAGACAAACTTACGGGCATCCTTAAAGAGAGTGGGCCAATAGAAACCTGATTGCAATACCTTGTGTGCAGTTCTATCTCCCGCATGGTGTCCTCCGTAAGCCTCGGAGTGACACTTATGTAGGATCTGTCCCTGTTCATGTTCAGGTACACAACATCTAATAACACCATCTACTCCTTCCTTATAAAGGTGAGGATCATCCCAAAAGTAATGTCTCAAATCAAAGAAGAATTTCTTCTTTTGCTGGTATGTGAAACTAGGTGGTATATATTTGGTAACGATATAATTTGCATAATCAGCATACCATGGTGTACTACGTGAAGTATTGATGACATTCAATTGCTCATCAGGAAAGCTATCATCAATAGGTTGTGGGTCATCAAGAACATTCTCCAACCTAGACAAGTTATCTGCTACGGGGTTCTCAGCACCCTTCCTATCGACAACATGCAAATCAAATTCTTATAGCAAGAGAACCCATCTGATAAGTCTAGGTTTAGCGTCTTTCTTTTCCATGAGGTACTTAATAGCAGCGTGATCAGTGTGAATAGTGACTTTGGAATCAACGATGTAAGACCTGAACTTTTCACATGCAAACACGACTGCTACAAATTCCTTTTCAGTAGTAGCATAGTTCCTTTGGGCACTGTCTAGAGTTTTACTAGCATAGTGAATAACATTCAACTTCTTATCAACTCTTTGTCCTAGGACAGCACCAACAGCATAATCACTAGCATCACACATGATTTCAAAAGGTAAGTTCCGATCAGGTAGTTGAACAATAGGTGCAGTTATCAAGGCCTTCTTAAGTATTTAGAAGGCTTCCTCACAATCATCATAAAAAACAAAAGGAATATCCTTTTGCAAGAGATTGGTAAGAGGCTCAGAAATCTTAGAGAAGTCTTTAATGAACCTTCTATAGAAACCAACATGACCAAGGAAACTTCTTATACCTTTGATATCTGTGGGGCATGGCATTTTCTCGATTGCATCAACCTTAGCCTTATCGACTTCAATACCTCTTTCAGAAATTTTATGTCCTAAGACAATGCCTTCATTAACCATAAGGTGGCACTTCTCCCAATTCAAGACAAGATTGGTATCTTTAGATCTCTGCAAGACTCGATCAAGGATGCGGAGGCAATCATCAAAAGAAGACCCGTAAACGGAGAAGTCATCCATGAAAACCTCAACAATCTTTTCACAAAAGTCATAGAATATAGCCATCATACATCTTTGAAAGGTGGCAGGTGCATTACATAAGCCAAAAGGCATACGTCTATAAGCAAAGGTACCGAAAGGGCAGGTGAAAGTGGTTTTCTCCTGATCAGATTGTGCAACTGGTATTTGGGAGAAACCAGAATAACCGTCTAGAAAGCAGAAGTGTGTGTGTTTAGACAGTATTTCTAGCATTTGGTCGATAAAAGGCAAAGGGTAATGATCTTTCCTAGTGGCCTTATTCAATTTCCTAAAATCGATCACCATCCTATAGCCAGTAATAATCATGTGTGGGATAAATTCATCCTTATCATTAGGGACAACGGTAATACCTCCCTTCTTAGGGACGCAATGCACAGACTCACCCAATCACTATGAGCAACATGATAGATAATACCTGCTTCCAGGAGCTTTAGTATTTCTTTTCTTACTACCTCTTTCATCTTAGGATTTATTCTCCGTTGATGATTGGCAACTAGTTTGGAATCAGGATCGATTTTAATCTTGTGCTGGCATAGAGTGGGACTAATGCCCTTAAGATCATCAAGAGTATATCCAATAGCAGCACGGTGCTTCCTCGGAGTTTTTAGTAACTTATTTTCTTCATGCTCTGAGAGGCTAGCACTAATAATAACAGGATATATCTCTTTTTCATCGAGATAAGCATACTTAAGAGTATGAGGCAACTATTTAAGCTCGATCACAAGATCACCCTTTGGTGGGGGTAGTTCTCCAAGCAGTTCAACAGGCAAATTATTCTTAAGGATAGGATATTGTTCAAAGATAACTCTATCTATCTCATCCCTTTCATCCATATGCATATCATTTTCATGCTCAAGCAAGTATTTCTCTAAAGGATCACTAGGAGGCACGACAATAGAAGCTAGGGCAATAATTTCATCCTTACTAGGCAACTCTTTTTCATGAGGTTGTCTACCAAACTTGGAGAAATTGAACTCATGTGACACACCTTCAAAGCCAACAGTGACAATTTGCTTCTCACACTCAATATGAGCATTGACGGTATTGAGGAAGGGTCTGCCAAATATGATGGATCAAAAGCTATCTTGTGTGGTAGCAAGAACGAGGAAATCAGCAGGATACTTTGTTTTACCACACAAGACTTCAACATCTCTAACAATTCCCACAGGGCAGATAGTATCTCTATTGGCAAGCTGAATAGTGACATCAATAGGTTTCATCTCAACAGGTGCAATCTCGTCTTTAATTTCATCATATAAGGATTGAGGTATTGCACTAACACTAGCACCCACATCACATAAACCATGATAACAATGATCTCCTATGTTAACAGAAACAAGAGGCGTGCCAACAACAGGCCTATGTTTGTCTCTAGCATGTGGTTTAGCAATTCTAGCACCATCTTCACAGAAGTGAATATCATGGCCATCAACATTATCAGACAGGAGATCTTTGATAATAGCAATGCTAGGTTAAACTCTAATTTTCTCATGGGGTGTAGGTGTTCTAATGTAGCCCCTACGTATCACAGTTGAAACTTTAGAATGATACTTTATCCTAACATGGACAGGTGGTTTCTCAATGTAAGCACTGGGAACAATAGGATCATTATAGGCAATGACTTTATCTTCAACTGGATTGGGTTTAACTACATTGACTTCTAAGGGAGGATGATATTTAAACCACTTCTCTTTAGGGAGATCAATATGAGCAGCAAATGATTCACAGAATGAAGCTACTATCTCAGAGTCAAGTCCATATTTAGCGCTAAAATCACAAAAAGTATTTGTTTCGACAAAGGATTTAACGCAATCAAACTTGAAATCCATACCTGGCTCCTTACCTTCATCAAACTCCCAATCTTCAGAGTTGCGTTTAATTCTTTCCAATAAATTCCATTTGAAGTCAATATCTCTCTTCATAAAAGAACCAGTACAAGAAGTGTCAAGCATGGTGTGATCATCATGAGAAAGCCGAGCATAGAAGTTCTGAATGATAATTTCTCTCGAGAGCTCATGGTTGGGGCATGAATATAACATTGATTTAAGCCTCCCCCAAGCTTGAGCGATGCTTTCTCTGTCACGAGGCCAAAAATTATAAATATAATTCCGATCACGATGTACTAGATTCATAGGATAAAACTTTTGATGAAATTCCAATTTCAACCGGTTGTAGTTCCATGATCCAGTATCATAACATAGCCTATACCATGTCAACGCCTTACACCTCAAAGATAAGGGAAATACCTTCTTCTTGACCTCATCCTTGGGCAAACCTGGAAGCTTAAATAAACCACAAACTTCATCTACATAGATTAGATGCAAGTGTGGATGTGATGTTCCATCCCCTGTAAAAGGATTAGCCAGCAGTATCTCAAGCATACCCGAAGGAAATTCATAGCAAATATTTTCAATAGGTGCAGCAGGTTGAGGAGCAACTCTTTGTGCTTCCGTTCGACGTGAAGATACCCCGAACAAGCTCCTCAAAGGATTAGTTTCCATAGTGACAAGTGACAATAAATTTCAGCACACTATATAAATGTCTCCTTACCAAATTCCACTTACCAAAGGCGCTTCGCTCCCCGACAACGGCGCCAAAAAAGAGTCTTGATGACCCACAAGTATAGGGGATCTATCGTAGTCCTTTCGATAAGTAAGAGTGTCGAACCCAACGAGGAGCAGAAGGATCTGACAAGTGGTTTTCAGCAAGGTAATCTCTGCAAGCACTGAAATTATCAGTAACAAGTAGTTGTGTGGTAAGATGATTCGTAGCAAGTAGCAAGTAACAAAAGTAACAACGATGCAGAAAAGTGGCCCAATCCCTTTTGTAGCAAGGGACAAGCCTGGAGAAACTCTTATAGGAGGTAAAGCGCTCCCGAGGACACACGGGAATTTCTGTCAAACTAGTTTTCATCATGTTCATATGATTCGCGTTTGCTACTTTGATAGTTTAATATGTGGGTGGACCGGTGCCTGGGTGCTGCCCTTTGTTGGGGCATAGTTTATGCCTAAGTAATTTTGGTGATTGATGACAGTACCGTAAAGGACTAACCGTGTGTGTTAAGGTTTCAGATAACACACGTCTACGGCACAAGACGACTCGTCTCCTCATTCATGGAACGGAAGCACGGCGCTCTCTACGATTCTCTTTATTTCAGTCATAGGAAAGTCGTACTATTAAGAGGGGATCCGTAGTGGAAAGGTTTGGGTGGAATCTATCTTGGCATGCGCACACTTCACATATTCTCCCTTACCTTCATCTTTGGAGCGGCCCCCACCACTGTGTTTCTTTCCTCCTTGCAAATTGGTCCCCAGCGGTAGTACCGCTGGAAGGCAAGCGGTAGTACCGCCCCTGGTCAGCGGTACTACCGCTACAGGAGCTTAGTACCGCCTGCCTAGCGGTAGTTCGTGGACGGACCTTTTTGCGAAGACTTTCTTGGTGGTGGTAGTGCTTTTGCACCACCAGGGGCCCAGCGGTAGTACTGCTGGGGCCAGCGATAGTACCGCTCGAGTTCCAACGGTAGTACCGCTGCACCCAGCGGTAGTACCGCTAGGCGGCGGTAGTACCGCCCCTGGTCAGCGGTAGTACCGCTGGAGTGCCAGCGGTAGTACCGCTGCAGCCAACGGTAGTACCGCTGGAGCTCGGGCAGAGAGTGGGAAAACGGTCTGATTTTCCCCCCCACTATATAAAGGGTTCTTCTAGCTGTGGAACCTCATCTCTTACCTCTCTAAGCTCCATTGTTGCTCCCCAAGCTCAAAAGTGCCCGATCTCTCTCCCTAGCCAATCAAACTTGTTGATTCTTTAGGGATTGGTTGAGAAGGCCTAGATCCACACTTCCACCAAGAGAAAAGTTGATTCCCCCACCAATCCCTTGCGGATCTTGTTACTCTTGGGTGTTTGAGCATCCTAGACGGTTGAGGTCACCTCGAAGCCATATTCCATTGTGGTGAAGCTTCGTGGTCTAGTTGGGAGCCTCCAAGCTTTGTGTGGAGTTGCCCCAACCTTGTTTGTAAAGGTTCGGTCGCCGCCTTCAAGGGCACCTATAGTGGAATCATGGTACCTTGCATCGTGCGAGGGCGTGAGGAGAATACGGTGGCCTTAGTGGCTTTTTGGGGAGCATTGTGCCTCCACATCGCTCCAACGGAGACGTACTTCCTGTCAAAGGGAAGGAACTTTGGTAACACATCCTCGACTCCATCGGTTCCACTTGTGGTTATCTCTATCCTTTACTTTGTATTGCTTATGCTTGTGACCATATCTTACTTGTCTTAATAGCTCTCGTTGTTAGCTTCTTTAGGGTTCACCTCATTGTCGTATTATTTGTGAACCCGTATATTGTTTACCTTAACTTGCTAAGATTAATTAAAAAGTGGTCGTTGTCTATTCACCCCCCCTCTAGCCAACCATATCGATCCTTTCAATTGGTATCAGAGCCACGTCTCTTTATTAAGGGTTTAACCACCCGAAGAGTATGGAAGGCGAAGAGGGAATTAACCATGGTCAACCCGAGGCCATGGACTTGACTTCGGTCACAAGGGACGACTTGAATATGGCTATGGCCGCTCTCAAGACGTCCTTGACGAACGAGGTCAAGACCATGCTTAAAGAGTTAATTGAGGGATTTAAAAGTTCACCCGAACCGGCTATAGTGGTTAAACCCACCGTTTCCGATTCGGAGGCCAAGTCCTCTAAGGAAGCGGCTAAAGGTATGCAACCCCCCTCATCTCACGAAAAGGATGGGACTGGAACATATGGCTCAGTTCCACCCCCCATGGTCTATGGAGGATCCGTTCCCGCACCACGTCTTAATCCTGTTAGTCCTCCTCCTAAGCTTGTGAAAGGTGACTTTGCTAACTGGGTATTTTCTATTAAGTCTCACTTGAATCACAGCTCAACAAACTTGTGGAGAATCATCGAGCAAGGATATTATCCCCATGATCCAAGCAACCTCACTCCAAGAGAAGATGTAGACAATCAATAAAATCACTCTACTTTGTTTATTCTCCAGTCTGCCGTGCCACCTGAAGATCTTCCTCACTTGCGTCACTTCACTTTGGCCAAGGATTGTTGGGAGCATATTATGGTATTGTACAAGGGAAGCTCAAGCATTCAACGATCCAACTATGAAGTGATACTTGATAAGGCCGATGAGTTTGTGATGAAGGAAGACGAGGACCCTCGTGATCTCTATCGGAGGGTGACTGCTATTGCTGTGGCACTCAAGGATCATGGGAGCAAGGATGTGGATGATACATGGGTCAAGCGCAAGTTCCTTAAAGCCATCATGCCTTTCAACAAAGCCATGTCATCTGTCATTTGTCAGCGGCCAGACTTCCACTCCTTGTCTCCCAGTGAGGTGTTGGATGAATTCATTGCAATGCCAATCATGAACGAAACAGCTGACAATGCACTTGCTCGTGTTCGATCAAAGACAAATTCACCTAACCTTGCGTTGAAAGCAAAAGAAATGCTTGAAGAACAAGAAGAAGAAGATTAGGAAGAGGAGGGCTGCCCTGAAGAAACAAAGTATGCCTATCATGAGCACATGGCTCTTGTATCGAGGCAATTTTGGGGCAACAAGAGGAACTCAAGACCCTCCTTCACCAAGAAAAACTCGAGTGGATTCAAACCCAAGCAACGAGTAAGGACATGTTACAACTATGGTAACGTGAGTCACTTCGTGGCCGAATGTCCCTATGAGAAAAGGGAAGACAACGGAGGCAAGCTCATTCACAAAGACAAAACCAAGTCATTTCCAATCAAGAACAACTTTGTGAAGAAACCTCACCCAAAAGGGATGGTGGCCCTTGAAGAGTATCCTTCCGATGATGATGGTGATGATGATGATACAGTGGCAACTGCAACTGTTGCTATTGCCACCACCTCTTCCCGGAAGGTGTCTCTCTTCAACGCCCCCAATGAGAACCACATCACCAAGTGCCTCATGGCAAAAGGTATCAATCAGGTAACTCCCATCATTAAGACCAACATTGCTTCTGCTCCTTCATTGTTAAATTGTGTTGAAGATAGTGATGTTGGGGAACTTAATGAGCATGATCTTGATAAGTTTCTGTGCACTATTAAGGGAGAACCCAAGAAGCACTTTGTTGCTCTCTTGGAACAACTGGGTCAGGCCACTGACCTCATTGAGTCTCATGAGGAGACCATTTCCGAACTTCAGGGACATAGTCGTGACTATGCTGATGAAATTGCCGAATTATCTAGTGCTCTAGAAGAGGAGCGCACTCTTCGTTTGGCTCTTGAGGAGTCATATAACGATGACTGCGCTAAAATACAAAAGAAACTAGATCATGATGTTGTTCTTACTCGTATGCTTAAATCTGAAAAGTATGCTCTTGGGGTTGGCCATGACAGACTCAAAGAGGAGTTTGACATACTTGACAAGCCCACAAGGCCTTGAAAGGTGCTCATTTCCCTCTGAAAGAGTCTCATGATCAACTCCAAGCAAAGCTTACCAAGGAGATCTCTACTTGTCCTCCCTTTGTGTTAATTGATAATGCTTGTGCAACTAACCCCTGTTGTGAGCATGTACATCTTGTGGAGGAAAATGCCAAGTTAAAGGAGAAACTTGAGAAGGGCCTTGTGGCATGCATACAAGGTGAGAAGAGTCTGAACAATCTCTTGAGCACTCAAAAGGGTGTTGTAGGAAAGGAAGGACTTGGACTTACCTCCAAGTCAAAAGGTAAAAGGAGGAACAAGAACAAATGATCTCCCACCCTCTGGGACATCTTTGCCAAAGAGGGTGAGGGGACTCAGAAGGTGAACAGGAACAAGGTGGACTATGGGAACCCCAAGGAGGTCAAAACCATTCCTACTAACACAGCCGTCAAACTCAATTCTTCTTATGTTTTGTGTTGTGCTAGTGATGGGCATGTTTATGCCAGATTTGTTGGTTCCTACGATGAGGATATTGAATGGGCTATCTGGGTTCCTAAGACCCTTGTCTCTAACATGAAAGGACCCATTAAAAAATGGGTACCTAAAACCAAGCCTTGATCTATTGCAGGAGTTTTCTTCCGGTGGGGTGTCATGGTTGCTCGATAGTGGACCAACAAATCATATGACCGTAAGAAAGGACTTAGTGGTGGATGTGCATCCTTCTCCATCTATGCCCACCCATGTCCAATTCGCCGATGCATCCTCTTCAAAGGTATTGGGATTTGGTAAGGTGGTCGTCTCTCAAGATTTATCTATTGAGAAGGTCATGCTTGTTGAGTCACTTGCCTAAAATTTACTTTCGGTTCGTCAACTTGCAATTATGGGTTTTCCCACATTCTTTAATATTGACACTGTGGTCCTCCTAAGGAGCAGGACTCTTAAAGTAGCCTATGTTGGACATGTCGAAAATGGTCTTTATGTGGTGAACTTCTCAAAGCGACCCACTAAGACTGCGACATGTCTAATGGCTAAAGTTGACGTGGGCTGGCTTTGGCATCGCTGTTTAGCTCATGTCAATATGAGATCTTTGCAAAGTCTTCTGACAGGGGACCATGTTCGTGGACTAACAAATGTGAGCTTTGCTAAAGATCGTGTTTGCAGTGCCTGCATTGAAGGAAAGATTCATGAAACTGCTCATCGTCCAACGACTCTTATCTACACTAAGAGGCCATTGGAACTTCTCCATATGGATCTGTTTGGTCCTCCATCATTTGATAGTCTTGGAGGCAGAAAGTATTGCTTGGTGATTGTTGACGACTACTCAAGATATACCTGGGTAAATTTCTTTAAAAAGAAGAGTGAAACTCAACAAACGGTCATCAACTTTGCTAATGAAGTGCAACGTCAACATGAAGCAAAGATCTTGATGATTAGGAGTGACAACGGCACCGAGTTCAAGAACTACACCTTAGATGAGTTTCTAGGTGATGAGGGAATAAAGCACCAATATTCTGCACCATATACCCCTCAGCAAAACGGCGTGGCAGAAAGGAAGAACCGGACCTTGATAGACGCTGCAAGGACAATGATGGCAGAATTCAAATCTCCATATAACTTCTGGGCAGAGGCCATCAACACAGCATGTCATGCATCCAAACGGCTCTACATCCGCAAAGGCTTGAACAAGACTCTGTATGAGATTCTAACTGGAAACAAACCCAATCTCAAGTACTTCCGGGTATTCGGTTGTAAGTGTTTCATTCTCAAGAAAGGAGCACGGTTAGCTAAATTTGATTCTAGAGCACATGAGGGTATCTTTGTTGGTTATGCTACAAACTCTCATGCTTACCGTGTCCTCAACAAGTCCACCGGACTAATTGAGGAGACGTGTAACGTAGAGTTTGATGAAAATAATGGCTCCCAAGTGGAGCAAAGTGGTCTGTGTGATGTAGGTGAT
This sequence comes from Hordeum vulgare subsp. vulgare, assembly GCF_904849725.1. Lineage (NCBI taxonomy): Eukaryota > Viridiplantae > Streptophyta > Magnoliopsida > Poales > Poaceae > Hordeum > Hordeum vulgare. Next base: position 327,314,099 of record NC_058520.1, on the reverse strand, counting down.
GAAATTCCTCCCCAAGCCATAAGAAGAATGGGGATTGGTCAAATACTCCCCATTGAGGAACCCCTTGTGGCCGAAGGAGAAGGACAATGCTCTACTCAAGTGGAGTCATCACCTCCACAAGCCCCACACGCTTCCAATGAACAAAGAGAAGACTCTCAACAAAATGAACTAGCTCAAGGTCAAGATAAATTGCCCAACAAAGATGATGTGTCTCAGAATATTCAAGCACTACGCCAAGACTCCGAACCTGGTCATGATCAAGATCAAGTGCAACCCCAAGATCCAGACCAAGTAGAAGCACAAGATCAAGATCAAGAGCAACCACAAATACAAGAACAAACTAGTGAACCTGCTCAAGTCGAAGGACAAGATGATCAGGAGACTGTCTCACAATTCCCCTCTGGAGCTCCAACAGCCGGCTCAAGACGCAAGGGCAAGCAAAGAAAACAAGTCGATGCTCCCCCGTTATCTAATGAAGAACTCTTGGAGCGTCGAGCAGCCAAGAATGCGAACAAGCTGAGAGTCAAGTCACATCTTATGAAGAATGTACTTGGCAGTTTAAAAAGGGAAGTATCCACCCGTCAACAGCTTTGGAATTATTGTGAGCATCACGCGTTTGTTTCGTATTGTGAACCTCAACAGGTACAGGAAGCGCTCGATGATGAGGATTGGCTTATGGCCATGCACAAAGAACTTAACAACTTCGAGCACAACCAAGTCTGGGATTTAGTGCCTAGGCCAACGGAGGAACATAATGTCATCGGAACCAAGTGGATATTCAAGAACAAGCAAGATGCCAATGGGATTGTGATTCGAAACAAGGCAAGATTGGTGGCTCAAGGCTACTCCCAAGTCGAGGGTATCGACTACGGTGAAACCTTTGCCCCTGTTGCTCGTCTAGAATCTATTCGCATGTTGCTTGCATTTGCTTCTCATCATAACTTCAAATTACAACAAATGGATGTGAAAAGTGCCTTTCTTAATGGTCCGTTAAATGAGTTGGTCTATGTCAAACAACCCCCAAGATTCGAACATCCCAAGCTCCCCAATCATGTGTACAAACTTAATAAGGCACTCTATGGCGTTAAACAAGCCCCACGCGCGTGGTATGAGTATCTTACTGAGTTGTTACAAGATCATGGGTTTCAAATTGGGAAGATAGATCCCACTCTTTTTACTAAGAGGGTTAAAGGGGATTTGTTCATATGCCAACTATATGTTGATGATATTATCTTTGGCTCTCCTAACATTTCCTTCAATGAAGAATTTGCTGCACTAATGACTGAGAAGTTTGAGATGTCCATGATGGGAGAGTTGAAGTTCTTCCTCGGGTTCGAGATTAAACAAGGTCTAGAAGGGACATTCATCAAACAAGCCAAGTACACTCAAGACATGCTCAAACGGTTCGAGCTCGAAGATGTCAAACCGGTCAAGTTCCCCATGCCAACAAGATGCATGCTTGACAGTGATCCCAATGGTAAAGCAGTGGATCAAAAGGTATATCGCTCCATGATTGGATCCCTCCTTTACCTTTGTGCATCTAGACCGGATATTATGTTGAGTGTAGGGATATGTGCACGGTTTCAATCCGCACCAAAAGAAAGCCATTACATGGCTGTTAAGCGAATCTTTCGATATTTGGCTCATACCCCAACCTTTGGCCTCTGGTATCCCAAAGGAGCAAACTTCAATCTAGTTGGCTATTCTGACTCAGATTGGGCAGGAGATTGTGTGGAGAGGAAGTCAACGTCTGGAGGATGCCAATTCCTTGGTCGCTCATTGGTAAGTTGGTCGTCAAAGAAGCAGAATTGCGTCTCCTTATCATCCACCGAAGCTGAGTATGTGGCAGCTGCAAGTTGTTGTGCACAATTGCTATGGATGAGGCAAACTTTAAAGGATTATGGTGTCACTTGTGACAAAGTGCCTCTTCTATGTGACAATCAAAGCGCTATCAAGATTTCCCTCAACTCGGTGCAACATAGCAAAACCAAACATATTGATATCACTACTGAAATTCAGAAATTTGCCGTCTGCCAAGGCGGACGGCAAAGGGGGCAACCACGGACGGCAAAGGCTTTGCCATCTGCCCCCTCATGGCAAAGTAGACGGTAAAAAAAAATCCGGTGAAGAGGCTCTTTGCCGTCTTCTTGCACAAAGCGGACGGCAAAGAATCTTTGCCATGAGGGGGCAGACGGCAAAATAAATGGGACGGCATATATTGCAACGTCCCCGTTAAGTGTTAACGGCAGGCCTCCTCTCTTTGCCGTCTGCCTCCCCCCTTTGCCATGTGGGGGCAGACGGCAAAGAGGGGAGAGAGAGGGGGCAGATTCCCTCTTTGCCGTCTGCCTCCCCCCCTTTGCCATGTGGGGGCAGACGGCAAAGAGGGGAGAGAGAGGGGGCAGATTCCCTCTTTGCCGTCTGCCTCCCCCCTTTGCCATGTGGGGGCAGACGGCAAAGAGGGGAGAGAGGGGGGCGGATTCCCCCTTTGCCATGTTCCTTCCCCCCTTTGCCATGTGTTGGCTGACGGCAAAGAGGGGAGAGAGAGGGGGCAGATTCCCCCTTTGCCATGTGCCTTCCCCCCTTTGCCATGTGTTGGCAGACGGCAAAGAGGGGAACCAGCCCCTTATTTATTTATTTTTTGTTATATCCAGCATTTTAACAATAATCAGGATATATATATATATATATTTGACATAAATAAATTTCTTTCCGTACTCATAACCATATTAAAATAACTCTCATCCATAGTGCATACATATTATGCAAGTTACATCCGTACCAAATCATATATTACACCAGTTTCATCCACGTGCATACAAAGTTTCATATATTCATATACTACAATAGTTTCAATACAACCCATGGTACAAGAAATCATCTTCAAGCATTCCATCAAACAAGCTTCCCGTGAAGTGAAGGTAATCTGCAAAATGATAAATAAGAAAGTTAGAAAAATAATACTAGATGAAGTAGTGTATATATATGTTATTTCGGAGAGAAATTAGCTAAGTATAGACCATTTAGGAGCTAACTAAGCTAATTATGTCATTTAGGTGGAACCCTAGCTAACTATAGGAGAAGAGAAAGAGAAGAAGAAGTAAAAGAAGGAGGAGAAGGAGGAGAAGGAGAAGGAAGAGGAGAAGAAGAAGAAAAAGGAGGAGGAGGAGGAGGAGGAGGAGGAGGAGAAGGAGAAGGAAGAGGAGAGGAAGAAGAAGGAGAAGAAGGAGAAGAAGAAGGAGAAGAAGGAGAAGAAGAAGGAGAAGGAGCGAGAGCTCCTTCTCCTTCTTCTTCTCCTTCTTCTCCTTCTTCTTCTCCTTCTTCTCCTTCTTCTCCTTCTTCTTCTTATCCTTTTGTCCCCTTCTTCTCATTTTTCCTCTTTCTTCTCCTTTTTCCTCTTCCTTCCTTTCATTTTCCTCTTTTTCTCTTCTTGTCCCCTTCTTCGGGCTAAATTGGCTAAGAATGCCTTTTTGGAGCTAATTATGTCATTTCGAGGATAATTAGCTAAGTATAGGTCATTTCTTATTAAATAGGCCATTTTGGTGCTAACTAAGCTAATTATGTCATTTCGTAGGATAATTAGCCAATTTAGCCTTTCTTGGATGAGTCTAAGCTACGTAGAAGAAGAGATAGAGAAGAAGAAGTAAAATAAGGAGGAGGAGGAGGAGGAGATGAAGAAGGAAGAGGAGAAGAAGAAGAAAAGAAGAAGGAGAAGAAGAAGGAGAAGGAGAAGGAGGAAGAAGGAGGCAGAAGAAGGAGAAGGAGGAGCTCCTTCTCCTTCTCCTCCTTCTTCTCCTTCTTCTCCTTCTTCTTCTCCTCCTCCCTCTCCTCCTTCTTCTTCTCCTCATTTTTCCTCTTCCTTCCTTTCATTTTCCTCTTTTTCTCTTCTTGTCCCCTTCTTCGGGCTAAATTGGCTAAGAATGCCTTTTTGGAGCTAATTATGTCATTTCGAGGATAATTAGCTAAGTATAGGTCATTTTATATTAAATAGGCCATTTTGGAGCTAACTAAGCTAATTATGTCATTTCGTAGATTAATTAGCCAATTTAGCCTTTCTTGGATAAGTCTAAGCTACGTAGAAGAAGAGATAGAGAAGAAGAAGTAAAATAAGGAGGAGGAGGAGGAGGAGGAGGAGAAGAAGAAGGAAGAGGAGAAGAAGAAGAAAAGAAGAAGGAGAAGGAGAAGAAGAAGGAGAAGGAGAAGGAGGAAGAAGGAGGAAGAAGAAGGATAAGGAGGAGCTCCTTCTCCTTCTTCTCCTTCTTCTTCTCCTCCTCCCTCTCCTCCTTCTTGTTCTCCTCATTTTTCCTCTTCCTTCCTTTCATTTTTCCTCTTTTTCTCTTCTTGTCCCCTTCTTCGCGCTAAATTGGCTAAGAATGCCTTTTTGGAGCTAATTATGTCATTTCGACGATAATTAGCTAAGTATTGGTCATTTTTTATTAAATAGGCCACTTTGGAGCTAACTAAGCTAATTATGTCATTTTGTAGGATAATTAGCCAGTTTAGCCTTTCTTGGATGAGTCTAAGCTACGTAGAAGAAGAGATAGAGAAGAAGAAGTAAAATAAGGAGGAGGAGGAGGAGGAGGAGGAGAAGAAGAAGGAAGAGGAGAAGAAGAAGAAAAGAAGAAGGAGAAGGAGAAGAAGAAGGAGAAGGAGAAGGACGAAGAAGGAGGAAGAAGAAGGAGAAGGAGGAGCTCCTTCTCCTTCTCCTTCTTCTTCTCCTCCTCCCTCTCCTCCTTCTTCTTCTCCTCATTTTACTCTTCCTTCCGTTCATTTTCCTCTTTTTCTCTTCTTGTCCCCTTCTTCGGGCTAAATTGGCTAAGAATGCCTTTTTGGAGCTAATTATGTCATTTCGAGGATAATTAGCTAAGTATAGGTCATTTTTTATTAAATAGGCCATTTTGGAGCTAACTAAGCTAATTATGTCATTTCGTAGGATAATTATCCAATTTAGCCTTTCTTGGATAAGTCTAAGCTACGTAGAAGAAGAGATAGAGAAGAAGAAGTAAAATAAGGAGGAGGAGGAGGAGGAGGAGAAGAAGAAGGAAGAGGAGAAGAAGAAGAAAAGAAGAAGGGGAAGGAGAAGAAGAAGGAGAAGGAGAAGGAGGAAGAAGGAGGAAGAAGAAGGATAAGTAGGAGCTCCTTCTCCTTCTCCTTCTTCTTCTCCTCCTCCCTCTCCTCCTTCTTCTTCTCCTCATTTTTCCTCTTCCTTCCTTTCATTTTCCTCTTTTTCTCTTCTTGTCCCCTTCTTCGGGCTAAATTGGCTAAGAATGCCTTTTTGGAGCTAATTATGTCATTTCGAGGATAATTAGCTAAGTATAGGTCATTTTTTATTAAATAGGCCATTTTGGAGCTAACTAAGCTAATTATGTCATTTCGTAGGATAATTATCCAATTTAATCTTTCTTGGATAAGTCTAAGCTACGTAGAAGAAGAGATAGAGAAGAAGAAGTAAAATAAGGAGGAGGAGGAGGAGAAGAAGAAGGAAGAGGAGAAGAAGAAGAAAAGAAGAAGGAGAAGGAGAAGAAGAAGGAGAAGGAGGAGGAAGAAGGAGGAAGAAGAAGGAGAAGGAGGAGCTCCTTCTCCTTCTCCTCCTTCTTCTCCTCCTTCTCCTTCTTCTTCTCCTCCTCCCTCTCCTCCTTCTTCTTCTCCTCATTTTTCCTCTTCCCTCCTTTCATTTTTCCTCTTTTTCTCTTCTTGTCCCCTTCTTTGGGCAAAATTGGCTAAGAATGCCTTTTTGGAGCTAATTATGTCATTTCGAGGATAATTAGCTAAGTATAGGTCATTTCTTATTAAATAGGCCATTTTGGAGCTAACTAAGCTAATTATGTCATTTCGTAGGAGAATTAGCTAATTTAGCCTTTCTTGGATGAGTCTAAGCTACGTAGAAGAAGAGATAGAGAAGAAGAAGTAAAATAAGGAGGAGGAGGAGGAGGAGAAGAAGAAGGAAGAGAAGAAGAAGAAGAAAAGAAGAAGGAGAAGGAGAAGAAGAAGGAGAAGGAGAAGGAGGAAGAAGGAGGAAGAAGAAGGATAAGGAGGAGCTCCTTCTCCTTCTCCTCCTTCTTCTCCTTCTTCTCCTTCTTCTTCTCGTCCTCCCTCTCCTCCTTCTTCTTCTCCTCATTTTTCCTCTTCCTTCCTTTCATTTTCCTCTTTTTCTCTTCCTGTCCCCTTCTTCGGGCTAAATTGGCTAAGAATGCCTTTTTGGAGCTAATTATGTCATTTCGAGGATAATTAGCTAAGTATAGGTCATTTTTTATTAAATAGGCCATTTTGGAGCTAACTAAGCTAATTATGTCATTAGATGGAAGTCTAGCTATTTTGGAGCTAACTAAGCTAATTATGTCATTAGATGGAAGTCTAGCTATTTTTTATTAAAACACTAGAAATAACATACCTAAGTTAGGGTGAAGCACGGTGGCTCTGGCTTGTTTCACCTGGAGAAGGCTGCCCTAGGGAAGGCTCGACTGTAGAAGGGTCGTGCGATGCGTTTCGGGACATATTCTGCACCAAACATCGTTTGCAATGTGTATTTAGCATGAGGACACTCTTAAGATCACTCCACTGAAATGAAACTCACCGTCCCCGCCACGTTAATGACTGGCATCGGCGGAGGGACTTGGCCGTTCTTCTCGCACATAGACTGTACATTCGGTTTCGACAGGTCAAACTTTTTATTTATTAATGAAACGGACATTCAAATGCAAGATTTGAAATAACATGAAGAAGAAACTTACCACGAAGAGCTCGTATATGGCCCTGGTAGACGCTTCATTCCGTGCCCTCTCCGCCTCCACCAATGCAGTCGTCCTCTCCTCCAGCTCCCTAATTTCCTTATCCTTCTCCGCCATAGCCGCCTGCATTGCCGCTCTCTCTTTCTGAATAGCAGCCTGCAACACAACTCATTGTTAGCAATGTAATCATATTGGTTCCAACGCACAACATAATGCGGAAAGATAGTTGAGTCCATTAAACTAACCTCGATGGCGAGCTCGACTCGCCGTGGACGACGTGTTATCTCTGGACAAGAGCTCGTTTGGCGTGCCTTTATCTGCCGGAGAGTGCTAGGACAACGTATAAGGCCGTCTCCAATGGCGATCGAGCCATGGGGCCTCCCGTTGCCAGCTATCATCACCAGCTCTGGATCAATAGGCCCCTCGCTTGGGTTAAAGTCCTCCCCTTTCCTCGCCTTCCCGTGATCTCTGTACTTCACGAGCTTGTCGTGGGAGGAGATGTTGGTGAAGTTTTCTGGATGCTCGAGGTCAGACTCAGAGAATGCCTTGACCTTCTTGTACGAGGCAGTATGGGCCATCGCATACAGGTCGTACATCTGTGGCGCCTCCGTCTTATTGTGACGCGCCTAAAAGAGAGAGAGCAGAAAATTGTATTGGTAAAGGGCTCAAGATAGCATTAGGAATGAATTGCATGAGGCATGAAGCAAACCACATACCCAGTTCTCGCCAAATTGGATTAAGTTGACGCTCCCTTGATGGTGTGGCACGCCAAGAATTTTGCCACGCCTCTCCTTGGCGTTGTTGTGGCTGGTCTCCCACGTTTCGGAGCACCACTGATCCACCAATGCCTCCCAAAAATCCATCTTATCCACACACCATCTCGGGGGCACCTAAGTTAATAAAGAGAAATTTGAGTGCGTAAGAACCAAATCAAGGAAACTAACTACAAAGCCTTAATAATATGTAATTACCTTCATGTAATGCTCCTTCTCCATCTTAGCATCACGGCACTTCGCCTTATCAATCCTAATACGCCGCGTGGCATAGTAGTCTCGAACAGCCTGCACCCGAGCCTCGTGCCGAAAGTTTGGAAGTAGGCGGCGACATTCGGTTTCGATAACCTTTGCCGCGTCGTCCTCGTATCCCTCCTCACACCTGTAGAAGGTCTGCAAACGAGACAACACCGATTAGTACAATAAATAGCTATGGTTAATTTATAATTGTGTGAAAGAGAAATTACCCAGAACTTTCGGATCACCATGTCCGCCCTCGTGTCACACAAAACACCGTCGATCTCCACCTCCGGCGGGGCCGGGGCACCCAAGTAGTGCTCCCAGGTCATCCCTACCTCTCGCTCCCGACCGGGCAACGTAACAAACCCTGGGAAGTTTTGACGGCAAAGAACACCAAGGACACTGTTGGGCTTGCGGACACCCTTGGCAACAATCCAACCCCTACAATATGACAAATTGAAGCCAAAACATTAGATATTTGAGAAAACGCGAAGGCAAAAGGTTAAATAAGAGTAAATTAACTTACTTGTCCCCATTTGGCCTAATCGACCACCTCTGCTCGGGGGTCGCTGGCACGAGAGGGAGCCCCGAACTACCATGCTGGTAGACGGTATCCCCCTCACCCAGCTCCTTGTCGCTACCAGCATGGCCAGTTGGCTCAGGCCAGGTATCCCACTGGGTCTCTTGGGACGTACCCTCATCCCTGCTGTGCTCCGCAGTCGTCTGGAAGGAAGCCTCTGGGACACGAGTCTCGTGGGTCGAAGGCTCGTCGACCCGAGGCTCGTGAACCGGAGACCGTGTAGCCCCCACCTCAGACGAATCCACCCTAGAAGTCCTCCTGTGCTCTAGTGAATCAGCTTGGGGTGGTGGCGGAGACCGTGTAGCCCTACCTCTCCCGCGGCCACGTGTACCTTTAGTACAACATAAATACCAACATGAGTAATAAAATGTATATAAATACCAATATGCATACAACATGAGTACAACATAAATACCAACATGAATACAACGTGTACCTTTAGTGCCTCTCGGCTTCGCGGGTGGTCGACCTCCTCTCACGGGGGGCGCTCCTTGCATAGTAGAGAGCAAAACTCTCCGAAGAGGCGAGGCAGGAATGGAAGTACCCATCCCATCACCCGCCGACGAAGAAGCAGCCGCGGCGTGCTTTCGACCCTTTCCCACCATCTTTCAACACGTGTCGTGACAAAGAGTAAATGAAATTAGTACAACATAGAATACCAACATGACTAATAAAAATTGAATACCTAACATGAACTCAAAATTTATATAGTATATAATAGTTGAATACCTGACATGAACTAATAACAATCGTCCTCGTCTATATATGCTTCGGGGTCAATAAATGCATCATGATCATCACTATCATCAATAAATGCATCATCATCATCACTATCTAGAAGAACATGTGAAAGGCCACCATTATGTAATCGGTCAAGAAGTGACAGGTCATCCGCAGCAGTAACCTCTTCTTCTTCCAGCTCCTCCTGTTCGGGCTCAGGGGTTAAGACGGATTCACTGTCGCTGTCTACTTCAATGTTCTGGGGTGAAGTAGAGCGGTTCTTGAAACGTTTCTTGGACATACGTGTTTCTTGGAAGAATTCTCCTTCATATGTGTCTGGGTTAATGTGAGGTTCGTAATCCTCTTCATTGAGGGTAGGTGGTCTAAAATGTGGTGGCATTTCATAAACGACATCCCAACCTTTGAGATTTGGATCAGTTTGGCAGGCCCACGGTAGATAGAAAACTTGTGTCGCCTGTTGAGCCGTAATATAGACATCGGGAACATCTAAGTGGGTGTTTTGGTTGATTTCGACTAGTCCTATATGTTCATGAGTCCTTCTAGTCTCCCTCGGCTCAAACCAATAACATTTGAAGACTACGACGGTCGGTGGGTTTTCACCATAGAATAGAAGTTCATAAATTGCTTCAACCCTTCCATAATACTCGGTGTCTCCTTCGCCGATAGCAGAGACAGAACAATTTGTATTCTTTAGGTCGGGCATAGATAGCTCTTTGCCAAAGGTACGAAAGTGATACCCATTGATGTTGTATTTGTCAAATGAACGGACCTTATAGTCAAAACCATTAGCGACTTGTCTCAACTCGGCATCCATAGACTCTGCATCAGCCTACAAGTTTAATACGAAAGAATGGATGCATTAGCCGCAAATTAGACCAATAAATCAAATGGGCCCTTAATGGTAATTAATTACCCTTTGTTTGAACCAAGAGATGAAACCAGGATAGTCGCCTCCATGCTTTGCGAGAAGCTCATACTGTTCAACGGAATCCTTTTCGATGACTGCTCCATCCGAGAATTCGGCGACGTATCGACTATATCAAATATCCGGGAATAAGAGTAGTTCAAAGCAATTAGAAGTTGCGGAACAATAAATTACCGAGAACTTACTCGATGTACGGCCGCACTTCTGTTAGGTTGGTGAAGATATACAATGAAATGGTCCGCCATTCTTCGACATCCAACGATTTCCCTTTCGAAGCACCGGATGGTGCGAGCTTACCTTTGAATAGGCTGAGGTTGGATCGAACTTGTTCTCGATCGCCATCATTGTACCGAGGCTTCGGGTTATGCAAATGATGATTTTTGGCTTCGTAGTGTGCTGTCACGAAGTTTGCCGCCTCCTCAGTAATGAATGCCTCGGCCATCGATGCTTCAATTCTACATTTATTTTTACACTTAGCTCGAAGTGTCTTCTGCATCCTCTCAGTTGAGTAGCACCATCGATTTTGAACGGGCCCCCCCATTCTTGCCTCGGTCGGGAGATGCAAAATCAAATGTTGCATTGGATTAAAGAAGCCCGGTGGAAAGATCTTTTCTAATTTGCAGACCAACTCCGGCGCCAACTCTTCCATTTCACCTAGCACGCCAGGCGATAGTTCTTTCGCACAAAGAGAACGGAAGAAATAGCTCAGCTCTGCCAGTACTAGCCATTCATCCTCAGGGATAAAGCCACGCAACATCACCGGCATTACCCGCTCAATCCATATGTGCCAATCATGACTCTTGAGCCCAAATATTTTCAATTTCTCAAGACTCGCTCCCCTCTTTAGATTTGCAGCATACCCATCGGGGAACATCAACCGCATTTTCACCCACAATAGCATTTCCCTCATAGCTGGCCTTTCAAGATTGAACCATGCTTTTGGCTTCGCTATGCTTTGCTTTCCTTTTCGTTGTCGCAAGTTTTGCAACGGTCTATCACATAGAGCCTCCAGGTCGATTCTAGCCTTAGGATTATCTTTTGACTTCCCCTCTATGCCGAACAATGTACCAAAAATGGCCTCCACAATATTCTTTTCAGTGTGCATCACGTCAATGTTGTGTGGGCAAAGGAGGTCTTTGAAGTAAGGGAGATCCCATAAGCATGACTTGTGAGTCCAGGCGTGTTCCGTATTATACCCTTTGAAGTATCCTGGACGCAAAGGATCCGGCTCAAGAGCGTTTAACTGATCAAGGGTCTGCTGGCCTGTCAACGCAGCTGGTGTAGTGTTTTTGACAACACTACCTTTGATGAAATTCTTCTTGTCTTTTCTGAACTTATGGTCAGGATCCATGAATTGTCTATGCATGTCGAAGCAAGAATACTTGCGACCAGCCTGCAGCCAACGGAACTGAAGAGCTGCCTTGCATGTGGTGCACAGGAACCTTCCATGCACACACCAGCCAGCGAATAGCGCAAACACCGGATAATCATGCGTCGAGTACATGTACCACACATGCATTTTGAAATTTGTTTTGGTAGCTGCGTCGTAGGTCTTGATCCCATTATCCCAGGCTTCTTGCAACTCATCCTTAAGCGGCTGCATGTACACATTCATATTCTTCCCTGGATAGTTGGGCCCTGGAATTATCAACGTCAGGAAAATGTTCTTTCTTTTCATAATCTCTCCGGGTGGCAAATTTAGTGGAATGACAAATACAGGCCAACAAATGTATTGTGCTGCCGTCATACCATACACATTGAACCCATCCGTGCTGATGGCAACTCTAGGTTGCCTTGGATCTTCCGATTTATCCTTATGTAATGCATCGAAGTGCCTCCACGCAAAACCATCTGAAGTGTGTACCAGCATCTTGTTCCCATCCGCATCTAGTTCGGTTCTTTTGCCCAATTTGTGCCATGTCATCTGTCTGGCCGTCTCTTCGACCATGAAAAGACGTTGAAGTCTTGGTACGATTGGCAGATATCGAAGAACACTAATGGGGATTTTGGTCTGATTCTTCTCACCCATGCCGTTGTCTACCACAATATACCTGGAAGAATTGCAAATGGGGCAATAGTTCAAGGCCGCATACTCAAGCCTAAATAAGGCACATCCATTCTCACAGGCATGTATCTTCTCATAGGGCATCTTAAGTACACGGAGGATTTTCTCTGACTGGTACAGGTTTGCAGGCAGCACATGGCCTTTGGGTAGAAAGCGTCCAAATATCGTCATCATCGCGTCGTAGCATTCTCTGCCTAGGTTGAATTGAGCCTTCAGAGCCATTACTTGCGCGATGGCATCCAGCTGACAAAGCTCAGTCTGCTCGTGGAGAGGACGTTTTGAAGACTCCAGCATTTCATAGAAGGCCTTTGCAGATTCCTCCATCTCATTGTCCGAATCACGAGCATCATCGAAGTCTTGCACCATGTCTTCAATCCCGGTACCATGCTCGTCGGTGCGACGACGAATCACCTCAGCTCTGGCACGTTGGTCAGACTCACCATGAAAAGTCCACACCGTATAATTAGGCGTAAAACCCCACTTCTGCAGGTGTTTACCCATTTCAAACTCTGTCTGCTTTTTCCAGTTGTCGCAGTTGGGACAGGGGCACCATGTTTTATGCTGGCCATTTGCAAATGCGGCTCTCACAAACCCCCTGGTTTTTATTAACCATTCATGGGTCATGTCTTTCTGACTAGGGTGACCAGTGTACATCCAAGCACGATCACTCATGTTGCCTAGCTACCTATGGGGGCACAAGAAATAATTATATAATTCATCATCTATATTCATACGCTAATCAAGTTTGTCAGTTTTATTACGTCCATGCAACCTACACGCTAATAGGTAAAGATAGGTCCTAATCCCACCCGAGTATGTGTAGACTGGGTTCGTTTTCCCATGCTCTGCTCCAGATGCGACGCAGAATTTCGACAGCTCCTCCCCGCTGTTCTCCTGATACACGTCTCGGCAATAAGCAGAGAGGATGTGTACCCGGAGAACAACAGGGGAGGCACTGACGAAATTCCGCATCGGATCCGGAGCACAGCATACGGGAAAACAAACCGAATCTACACATACTCGGGCTGTCCATGGATAATGTTGGACAATTCGAAAGGATGGCGGTTATAAATATGCAAAGAAATGCATATTTATAGATGTCTCCCTTTCGAATGGGAGACACATACTAGTCATGCATACTCTTGATTGAAGAAACCTATAGCTAGCAAGTTTCATCGGCACGAAGACCGGGACCGAGCAAATTAAGGGGGTAGGAGGAGAAGTCATTTGTGCTCACCAACAACGCAAGGGCGGAGCTCGTCCAACGCACGTGGAGGTCGTCGAACAAATACACATTGAAATTCACCCGATCAACACAAATATGATGTTTTTATAATTAACATAACTATATGACCTAACTCATAACTATGTGGGTCAGTGTCATCGGGGGTCGAAGGTCACTGGCGTCGGGGATTGGGGTCTTTTCGGTCAACAAGAAGCCGAAGAGGTGTCGGGGCTCGGGGGTTGGGGGTCAGTGGCTTCGGGGGTCGGGGTAGGGGGTCGGGGGTCGAGGGTGAGTGTTGTCGGGGGTCGGGGGTCAGGGGTCGAGGGTCAGTGGCGCCGGGCGTCGGGGGTCGGGGGTCAGTGGCGTCGGGGGTCGGGGTAGCGGGTCGGGGGTCGAGGGTGAGTGTTGTCGGGGGTCGAGGGTCGGGGGTCGAGGGTCAGTGGCGTAGGGCGTCGGGGGTCGGGGGTCAGTGGCGTCGGGGGTCGGGGGTCGAGGGTGAGTGTTGTCGGGGGTCGGGGGTCGGGGGTCGAGGGTCAGTGGCGTCGGGCGTCGGGGGTCGGGGGTCAGTGGCGTCGGGCGTCGGGGGTCGGGGGTCAGTGGCGTCGGGGGTCGGGGTAGGGGGTCAGGGGTCGAGGGTGAGTGTTGTCGGGGGTTGAGGGTCACTAGCGTCGGGGGTTGGGGTCTTTTCGGTCAACAAGAGGCCAAAGAGGTGTCCGGGCTCGGGAGTTGGGGGTCAGTGGCGTCACGGTCGGGGTAGGGGGTCGGGGGTCGAGGGTGAGTGGCGTCGGGGGTCAGGGGTCAGTGGCGTCGGGGGTCGGGGGGTCGGGGGTTCGCGTACTACGGCATCTCCTCCAACTTCATCAGCTACCTGACCGGCCCGCTCGGGGAGAGCACGGCCGCCGCCTCCGCCGTCAACGCCTGGTCCGGCGCCGCGTCCATGTTTCAAAATTTCATTGCTTTGTCCGGTGGAAGCACACACACCACAACATAGTGCTTCCCACGTCGCTGTGCTCATGAATCAGCTGGACCGGGTCGATCTTTTTTTTGGGAGGGTACCGAGTCGATCTGCGAAGATAGAATAATGTGCTCAACCCTAAACCTTTTTCTTTTCTAATGACACCACTTTTTTCTTGAAACACATCATCAGTACTCCCGAGTCAAAAAAATATATTGTTTTTTAGCCATTCCGATGAAGAGGTACTATGAGAAAAAAATATTTTTTGTACATAATAAGTATCACATGTGTGACACAGAACACATCGGCGTTTTCAAACTACAAATACCATTAAATAGAAACAAAACCAAAAAAACACATCATGCTTGACAACTAATGTTATCATCCTCGTGTCATTAATTTTACCATAAACAATTAGCATATATAGTATAACCTAACAAACTAATTACCACAAACTAATTACCATGAACCTAAAAATGACAAAAGAGAAAAAAAACAGAAATAAATTTACCTAGGGAGGAAGGGCGGTGCAGGGAGGAGGGGCGGCGCAGGGAGGAGGCGCAGGGAGGAGGGGTGCCGCAGGGAGGAGGGGCGGCGCAGGAGGGGCGGTGTAGGAGGGGCGGCGTGGGGCAGGGAGGAGGAGCGGCGCGGGGCAGGCGGCAGCGCGGGGCAGGGAGGAGGAGCGGCGCGGGGCAGGCGGCGGCAGGCGGCGGCGCGGGGTAGGCGGCGGCGCGGGGCAGGGAGTAGGAGCGGCGTGCGGCAGGCGGCGGCGCGGGGGAGCGGCGGCGCAGACAGCAGGCGCAGGGCAGGCGGCGGCGCGGGCAGGGATTTGAGCAATGGGCTACGTGGGAAGGGTTGGAGGGGGGCGGGGGTGCGCGTGGACGTGGCAAGGCTGCCGGGCCTTTGCCGTCCGCCGCGCTCCTAGGCTGACGGCAAAGGCCCCCAAGGCCGACGGCAAAGGTCCCGGGGGGGCACCGGGTGGGGGGTTGGGTTGGTGGGCCGCCGTCACCTTTGCCGTCCGCCGCGCTCCCAGGCGGACGGCAAAGGGCCCCAAGCAGACGGCAAAGGGGAGGGGTGTGTGGGGTGGCGTTTCGGCCATTGGGGGGGGGGCTTTGCCGTCCGCCCTCTCTTTGTCGTCCGCGTAGGGCTTCTTTGCCGTCGGCCAGCGGACGGCAAAGAAGTGGCCGACGGCAAAATAATCTTTTTCCATCTTCCACCTCTTTGCCGTCAGCACTGTGACAGCTGACGGCAAAGAATAGCTTTGCCATGTGTCAGCTGACGGCAAAGGCCAAGCAGACGGCAAATTTATGAATTCCAGTAGTGTATTCGTCATCACTTCATTCGTGAACATATCAAGCTAGGTGATATTGAGGTTCACTTCATCCACACTGAAGAGCAACTTGCAGATATTTTCACTAAGCCTCTAGATGAAGCAAGGTTCCGGGAGTTAAGGCATGAGCTAAATATCATTGATTCAAGTAATGTGTATTGAAACTAGGCATGTTGCACCTCACTTTGCATTCCATCTTGGTCTAGATGTAGGCATGGACATAGGGGAGTGTTGTTCTCTCAATGAACTTTCCCTCCCTCCATTATGCATAAATCAGTCTAGTCCTTCACTTTAGCCATTGTCAAATGGCACGTGTGCTTCAAAGACGAGCATTGGTCATGAACCCAAGGATAATTCTTCGCGGTGTCATACCATTGTCTCAAACATAGGTGGCCTCGGCCACCGCCCCTCCCACCTTTCTTTTGTATAGAAGAAAGGATATACAATGACAAGTCAGTACATTTTTCTAGGTGCTATCTCGTTTTTACTTACTTGTCATTTGCCCAAGTTCTTCTCTTATCCTAGGCCGTGTTGTGACATTTGCAGCGGTACTACCGCCAGGGGTAGCGGTACTACAGCCAGGACCCCAGCGGTACTACCGCCAGGGGTAGCGGTACTACCGCCAGGACCCGAGCGGTACTACCGCCAGGTATGGCGGTACTACCGCCAGGATTCTCATCTAACACGATCGGCTAGGAAATTTTTAGGGCTGTCTCAAGGGGGAGCGGTACTACCACCAGGGGGAGCAGTACTACCGCGAGGACCCCAGCGGTACTACCGCTGCATCCAGCGGTACTACCGCCAGGCAGCGGTACTACCGCTAGGTCCTCAGCGGTACTACCGCTGGCCCGTACCCCTTGGGCTATATAAAGGAGGGGGAGCCCGTTTTTCTCAGGCTCTTTCTTCTTTCTCGCAGCTCCTGCCTCCCCTAGCCCGAAATCCCCCTGGTTTGATCTCGTTACGTGGAGCTCCTTCTCTCCGTTGGATTGGAAGGGTTGCTCCACCTCTCCTTCCTCCTCCAAGGGCCATGAATCCCGGTAAAGCTCCTCCCCTTTTTCTATTTGGTTGATGTTCTTGTTCTAGGGTTAGGAGCATTGGGGGATTGGATCCATGTCTTTGATCTTGTGCCTTGTTCTTGGATGGCATAAGGGAGATATTTGAGGGGAGTGTAGGTCCTATGAATCGTTGCTGATTATTTTGCCATGCCCTAGGATTTACTTGTTTTTAGATCTAGCACTTGAACTATGTTTGGATTAGATCTAAAACTTGCTCTCTCTTGCCTAGGCATGTACTTATTTCGATGATACCTGTGATCCTCATGTGAGTAGGGCTGGGGTGGAGTTCTTAGTGTTCATATACAGCCCATGCCCCTCGTAAAAATCGTGTAGCCCTATGCATGAGGTCTATTTTTATTTGTTAGATCTGAAAGTCAAACCCCAGCGGTACTACCGCCAGGGGTAGCGGTACTACCGCTAGGACCCCCATCGGTACTACCGCCAGGGGTAGCGGTACTACCACCAGGAGGATTCACTGTGCATTCTTTTCATGTGCTTGGCAATGAGTGTTTATTTTTCTGCTTTTTCTTCTTCATTGCCTTGAATCTTTTTGTCGCCTCTTTTCGCTGTGTGTTTTGTGTCACAGGTAGTTCTCGCCATTCGAACCCCCCACGGGACACGCTGTCAAAGCAGTTTCGCAACCCAGAGGCTCCCGAGGGGTCTGCCACCTCAGGCCTGCAACCCAAAAAGCAGTCCTTCAAGAAGTCTGCACACAAGGATAAGGGGATCAATGTCCGAACAATGCCGCCAAAGGACTTTCTGCAGTTTTGCACTCAGAACCATTATCTCAAAGAGAAGGCTGTGATCAAGAATGTTGACCATGTTTGGGCAAAGGATCAGTGCAGGATCTACCGTGATATTGTTGCGCAGTTCAAGAAGAACTATGTCCCCGTTCAGTGGATTGACCTAGCTCATCTTCAGCGGAACCTGGACTATTTTGGTGATGCTCTCTCTCTGATTGACAAACTGGGCATCAAGGACATCATCACTTTCAAGACAGATTTTGACCCCACTGCTGTTGCTCAGTTCTATGTCACGGTCCACTTCTCTCCTTATGAAGAGCGCTCTATGGTGTGGATGACAGGGACTCAAAAGATGACCGGTACCTGGCGTGAATTCATGCAATTCCTCAAGGTTGACTTCCAGGGAGCTGACACTCCACTTGGGTTGCGTCCTCATGCTGCAGCCCCCATCGATAGGCCCCCCGCAAAGGACAGATTGCAGAAACTCTATGTGAGGATGTGAGGAAGGGTGTGCTCCCCAAACATCTGGACATCATGCATCGGATCCTTCGCAACACCCTCTTCCCTCGCATTGGTAACTTTGACGAGGTTCATGGCTCTTTGGCTGAGATGCTGCTGCTTTGTGAGGAGGCTATGACTCAGGAGTCTGCCCCTCTTGATATTTCTGATGTGATGTTCACAGAGCTCTGGAACTGCATCATCATGCGTAAGGTTCCCATCTACGGGCCCTATCTGTTCGCTTATATTTGTTAGAAGTGGCAAGAAACTTTTCCAGAGGAGGTGCTCTATGCTCAGTCTGACTACATTCGGCACGACCCGATCAAGCTTCCCGTCAAGGAGAAATGGGCCAACCCATCAACTTCCTCTCAGCACATGGATACTGACACAGAGACTACTGCTGACAGAGGAACCGCCTCTCAGTCCCGCTCTTCTGCCATGCCATCTTGGGCCATCAAACTGCAGGATAAGATAAAGACTCTATTCTGTATGCAGGCTAAGGGTTAGTACCAGACGCACGTGGCTCAGAAGGAGAGCCGCCAGAGGCACAAGCGTGTTCTCAGAGGACGAAATCACTCCAGAGGCTACTTGGATGCAGGCTCAAGGTTACCAGTGGTCTGGCGATGAGGAGGAAGAGGAGGAGCAGGACGATCAGGAGGGTACCGACGAGTCTGGCGATGCTGAGGATGAGGAGTAACTACCTGTGGCGTTAGGTGTCCCCTTTTTGGTGTCTTGTGCCAAAGGGGGAGAGAGTCTAGGAGCTGGATTTGCTTTCATAGTCGAACTTTGCTTTGCTTTGCTTTCTTTCGTGGTTTGCTTCGAACTTGGTTTGCTTCTAGTTGGCTATCGTTTGTGAGACATGAACTTATGTGAGATTTATTTCCATCATATGCTGTGAGTCATATGCCCCGTATTTTCATATATCTCTATCTTTTTGTTCTCATATTATTCTCTATGCAAATCCGGTATTGTCACCAATCCACCAAAAAGGGGGAGATTGTTGGGGCATAGTTTATGCCTAAGTAATTTTGGTGATTGATGACAGTACCGTAAAGGACTAACCGTGTGTGTTAAGGTTTCAGATAACACATGTCTACGGCACAAGACGACTCGTCTCCTCATTCATGGAACGGAAGCACGGCGCTCTCTACGATTCTCTTTATTTGAGTCATAGGAAAGCCGTACTATTAAGAGGGGATCCGTAGTGGAAAGGTTTGGGTGGAATCTATCTTTGCACGCGCACACTTCACATATTCTCCCTTACCTTCATCTTTGGAGCGGCCCCCGCCACTGTGTTTCTTTCCTCCTTGCAAATTGGTCCCTAGCGGTAGTACCGCTGGCCCTAGCGGTTGTACCCCTGGAAGGCTAGCGGTAGTACCGCTGCAGCCAGCGGTAGTACCGCTGGCTGGCGGTAGTATCGCCCCTGGTCAGCGGTAGTACCGCTCCAGGAGCTTAGTACCGCCTGCCTAGCGGTAGTTCGTGGACGGACCTTTTTGCGAAGACTTTCTTGGCGGTGGTAGTGCTTTTGCACTACCAAGGGCCGAGCGGTAGTACCGCTGGGGCCAGCGGTAGTACCACTGGAGTTCCAGCGGTAGTACCGCTAGGCGGCGGTAGTACCGCCCCTGGTCAGCGGTATTACCGCTGGAGTGCCAGCGGTAGTACCGCTGCAGCAAGCGGTAGTACCGCTGGAGCTCGGGCAGAGAGTGGGAAAACGGTCTGATTTTTCCCCCACTATATAAAGGGTTCTTCTAGTTGTGGAACGTCATCTCTTACCTCTCTAAGCTCCATTGTTGCACCCCAAGCTCAAAAGTGCCCGATCTCTCTCCCTAGCCAATCAAACTTGTTGATTCTTTAGGGATTGGTTGAGAAGGCCTAGATCCACACTTCCACCAAGAGAAAAGTTGATTCCCCCACCAATCCCTTGCGGATCTTGTTACTCGTGGGTGTTTGAGCATCCTAGACGGTTGAGGTCACCTCGAAGCCATATTCCATTGTGGTGAAGCTTCGTGGTTTAGTTGGGAGCCTCCAAGCTTTGTGTGGAGTTGCCCCAACCTTGTTTGTAAAGGTTCGGTCGCCGCCTTCAAGGGCACCTATAGTGGAATCACGGTACCTTGCATTGTGCGAGGGCGTGAGGAGAATACGGTGGCCTTAGTGGCTTTTTGGGGAGCATTGTGCCTCCACACCGCTCCAACGGAGACGTACTTCCTGTCAAAGGGAAGGAACTTCGGTAACACATCCTCGACTCCATCGGTTCCACTTGTGGTTATCTCTATCCTTTACTTTGTATTTGCTTATGCTTGTGACCATATCTTACTTGTCTTAATAGCTCTCGTTGTTAGCTTCTTTAGGGTTCACCTCATTGTCGTATTATTTGTGAACCCGTATGTTGTTTACCTTAACTTGCTAAGATTAATTAAAAAGTGGTCGTTGTCTATTCACCCCTCCCCCTCTAGCCAACCATATCGATCCTTTCACCCTTACTTGGACAAATCTCCCCCTTATGATTAACCCCTCTCGCAAGCATCCGCCACTACAAAAGAAGAATCAAGACAAAGTCTAACCATAGCATTAAACTAGTGGATCCAAATAAGCCCCTTACGAAGCAACGGATAAACTAGGGTTTAAGGTTCTGTCACTCTAGCAACCCATCATCTACTTACTACTTCTCAATGCCTTATCTAGGCCCAAATAATGGTGAAGTGTTATGTAGTCGACGTTCACATAACACCCAAGAAAAACAACATACAACACATCAAAATATCGAACGAATACCAAATTCACATGACTAATATAGCATGACTTATCCCATGTCCTCAGGAACAAAAGTGACTACTCACAAAGCATAATAATATTCATGACCAGAGAGGTATTTAATAGCATCAAGGATATGAACATATAATCTTCCACCAAGTAATCCAACTAGCATCAACTACAAAGAGTAATTAACACTACTAGCAACCTTACAAGTACCAATCGGAGTCACGAGACGGAGATTGGTTACAAGAGATGAACTAGGGTTTGGAGATGAGATGGTGCTGATGAACATGTTGATTGTGATGTGTCCCCTCCGATGAGAGGAGTGTTAGTGATGACGATGGCGATGATTTCCCCCTCCAGGAGGGAAGTTTCCCCGACAGGACGGCCCTGCCGGAGCTCTAGATTGGTTTTGCTCAAGTTCCGCCTCGTGGCGGCGGCGATTCCTCCCGAAAGCCTCCTCTTGATTTTTTCTGGAATGAAACCCTCCTTATAGAAAAAGAGGGGGGGGGGCAGAGGGCCAACAGGGAGCCCACAAGCCCCCTAGGCACGGCCAAGGGGGTAGGCCGCGCCTAGCAGGCTTGTGGCCTCCAGCCGGCTCCCCTCTGGTACTTCTTCGGCCTAGTATTTTTTATAAATTCCAAAATAAATCCTCGTTGATTTTCACGGCTTTTGGAGTTGCGCGGAATAGGTATGTCAAACTTGCTCCTTTTTCAGGCCAGAATTCCAGCTGTCGGCATTCTCCCTCTTCATGTAAACCTTGCAAAATAAGAGAGAAAAGGCATAAGTATTGTACCGTGAAGTGTAATAACAGCCCATAAAGCGATAAATATCAACATGAAAGCATGATGCAAAATGGACGTATCAGCGCTCAGGCCGGCGTGATGGACCGACCAACACCTTCCTCCTGCTCACCACAGCAGGAGCAAGCGAGCGGTGATACGATTTCTGTATGTTGCTGCTATTGCCATGTATATATCCTACAAAATTATGTATGTTGTTTGTGTGTAGATGGACAACTCAAATGAGATGTACTCACAGATCAACAACTCCTTATTTCTAGACATGATGAATGTGGGATCGAGTGACATAAATTGGGTTGGAACACAAAATTGCAGCCCAATCGGGGAACAAGTGAGGATGCCAACTAAAAAATCGACAAAAGGAGCCTCCACAAAAGGGAAAATTTGGTCAAGTGCTGAGGACTTGGTGTTGATCCAAGCATGGTCTAATACAAGTTTGGATGCAGTGACTGGGACGGATCAGAATTTAAGTACATATTGGGGAATGATTTCGGATTACTACAACAACCACAAAAAACCGTCACGGCCGGAGCGCGTTCCTAATTGACTCACTTGTTGTTACAACACTATTTCAGCGCTCACGAGCAAGTTGTGTGCATGCGTTCAACAAATATTAAATAGAAATGACAGCGGCTTGACTCTCTCCGATAAGGTATGCATCTATTTTCTAATTTGCTTCAAATATTCCATATGTGTTGTATGAAAGTGTTAACTCTCCATTTCCTTTTGCAGGAAAGAGATGCACACCGCCTGTTCATTGAACTGGATGAGAAAAAGAATCCATTTACACTAATGCATTGCTATGTAGAGTTTCAGAAGTATCCAAAGTGGCAGACACGTCCTCCTCCTCAAAAGAAACATAAGAAGACCTCGGATGCAAGTCCGGGTACAACCTCAAATGATGAAGACTTCAACGTATGCACAGATGCTCTTGAAGAGGAGATAAGACCTCATGGCACGAAGAAGGACAAGAAAGAATGTTTGCTGAAAGATAGTGATTGCAAGTTATCATTAGAAAGTGTGTTGTCTAAATTATCATTCCAAAGGAAGAACGTTTTCTGAAAGATAGTGAAAGATAGTGATTGCAACGCCGGTTGTCTAAATTCAACTTTTTTAGACCATTGTCTATATGAAGATATAGACAACCAAATTTAGACAAGCCACTAGAGATGCTCTTAAGATCTAGATGCATTAAATTATTTAGTACGTGCAATTGTCGAATGTAAAATCTGTGCATGCATGTAGTCAAATAAATGCAATAACATGGCAGGATTTAGAAACTTACACTTCTGATAATTTGCTCTATAGAATGACATAGACCTTCTTTTCTAAAAAAGAAAGACATAGACCTCTTATTTCAGGAAGGTAATGTCCTTGAGAAGAAATAAAATAAGAACATACAAATTGGGAGTATGCAAAGCATTGTCCACAAAAACAATTTATCATACTTACACTTTTCTCAATTTCCAATGAATCATCCAAAGCGGGACGCTTTTCCAAAAGTACTGGAACTTGTTGTTCTACTTTCATATTCCAACCTTCAAAAATATCCTGAATGTCCATGTAAAGGTGTTGGTATTTGGGGGAGGCAGAAGTGAGGCATAGCAAGTACAGCTTCCTCCCATCATCTAATGTAATATATTTGATGCCCTTTGGCTGAATTTTAGGATGAACGAAAATGATTACTCTAAATGATCTTCAATGTAAAAAAAAGAGAGATAGTTAAGCATATGGGGAATACATCACTATAAAAAAGGAGTAATTGTAGAATTAATTGGGAAAAATAGTAGCAACAGAGATCATATTTTGGGTCTGAGATTAGGAAGACAAGTATTTTTGATGGTTCAGTAATCGACAAACAAGCGAATGAGTTTGTCATGCCTAATTCATATGATCAGGAAGCGAGGCATCGTCTTCATCTTCATGACTACACAAACACAAACATACAGATTGTTGAAAATTAAATCCAAACAAGAGAATGAATTTGTCATTCCTACTTTGTAGAACATATTTGTGAGGATAAAAACAAAATTGTCGCCCCCAATTAATTTCATCTAACTAAAAAATTCTGCAGCCTCGTATTGTAGTACTGATTTCATCTAACTCAAAAATTTCTGCAACCTAATATTGGAGTACGGTTCGAATCAGTCGCATGCCGCACTCCACCTTCCACGTGCATGTGCAGGTTATATCACCCATGCACACACATTATTACAATGAACATAAACAAGCAAATGGACTACGCTACAACTATGGATACGGCTGAGCTTATACTAGTAAGAAAAACATTATAGGTAGAAGCCTAGTAGTAGCACTGGAATATTCCAAGCGCTGCTGCTACTTAGCAGTAGCGCTGGATCTGCCAAGCGCTACTGGTCATGGCCTTAGTAGTAGCACTTGATATGTAAAAAGAGCTACTGCTAAACATGGTCCAACGAGGACACTGACGGTAGCAGTAGTAGCAGCACACGCATGTTAAAAGCGTTACAGCTAAGTTTAATAGGAGTAGCGCTCATCTGGAAGCACCGGTACTGCTATTGGGCCCCACTTAGCAGTAGCGCTGCTTTAGAAAAAGTGCTACTGGTACGCGTGGCTGTGGGCAGCTTTCAGCCACACACACCCCTCTCCCCCTTCCTCCCCCCTTTGCCCTCTCCCCTCCTTTCTACTCTCCACTCTGTAAGTTACTTCCCCACCATTGTGGCCCTTCTTCTCTCTTCCTTCTACCTCTCTTCTCTCTCCATTAATGCCCCTCCACCATAATTCTCCTCCATAAATGGCCTCTTCTAACTCTCTCCATACACACCCCTCTCCCCCTTCCATACATATAGATCTAACTAGCTAGATCATCTCTCTCCCTCTCCACTAGTTAGCTAGAGTCATCTCTCCTGAGAACACAATTAGATCTAGCTATTTATTTAGCCGCGCACAATCTCTTTCGGGATATAGGTGAGTAAAAAGTTGTGCATTTCAATAATGGGAATATGTGTGTTTGCGATATGAAGGGATTTGTGTGAGTGAAATGCCTCGTGAGTTGCTTATGTTCTGCCGAAATGTCGTTTTATTTCTGTTTCGGCGAATTTCGAGCAAACTTGATATGTCCTATTTTTAGGCAAGGTCAAGCCAAATTTTTATATGACTTTGATGCATGCATGCGTTTTGTTTATAAACCGTTTGCTTGTTATACCATGAAATCATGAAGGTGAGTGGAAGGAAGGTGGAGCGATACTTGCAATCCGTGGTGATGGACATGTATGCAAATAAACAGACTAGGATTAGATGTCCATGTACAAAATGCAAATAAGGAGTAATTTTCAACCCTTTTGATGGTAGCATTTTGAAGGCCCACTTGTTGATCAATGGTTTCATGGATGGATATACTCGGTGGATAAGTGAAGATGATGATGAGGTCGTCCACATGGCAGGGAATAACGACATGGGACTAGATAAAGAGATGACTGATCGACACGACGACGATGGCGCCAGACATGACAGCGGTGAAGAGTCCGAACATGGCGGCAAGGAACAGTCCGGACACGGTGGCGGGGAAGAGTCCGGACATGGCGGCGGAGAAGATTCTGGACACGGCGAAGAAGCAGAGTCTGGACATGGCGGAGAAGAGGCGACGAACATGCCGCAGACTTCGACGCTACTAAGTTCTGTCGTGTAGGACCCTCATGTTCAAGACCTCCTTCGAAAGAGTACGACTAGCGACAGAGTTGCTTCTAGAGCGGAGGCCAAGCTGGCGCAACTTGAAGTAGACTCGAAGACTCCATTATATGATGGTTGTGATCCTGAGGTTACCCGCTTGAGTTCCACGCTCGAACTTCTAAAGACGAAGACCAAAAACAAATGGACAAACAAAAGCCTCGATGAGCATTTGAAGTATGTACATAATAAAGTTCTTCCCACGGGGAACTTGTGTCCTACTAGTGTTGATGAGGCCAAGAAAATCGTTTGCCCTCTTGATCTGCCACACATTAGATACCACACATGCATCAACGATTGCATCATTTATCGGGGACAGCACGCGAAAAAAACCAGGTGTCTAGTGTGCAATGCTTCTCAATACAAGAAGGTAGGAAAGAAAGCTCCTCGCAAAGTTGTGTGGTACTTTCCGATCACTCCCCGTGTGTAGCGGTATTTCATAGATCCTAAGGAAGCAAAGCTCATGCGCTGGCACGCAGAGAGGAAGAAGCCCGATGATGGAGATGATCCGAAGATGAGACACCTCGTAGATGCTAGCCAGTGGAGAGCATTCAACGTCGAATATCGATTTTTCAGAGAAGATGAAAGGAACGTCGTGCTTGGTGCATGTACCGATGGCATGAATCCGTTTTGAAATCAGAGCACTAACCACAACACATGGCCCGTCTTTGTATGGATGTACGACCTCCCCCCATGGAAGTGCATGAAGACAAAGTACATACACATGATCATGCTGGTTCAAGGGCCAAAACAACCGGGAAATAATATTAACCTGTATATGGGGCTTCTGAAAGAGGAGCTTGACACATTATGGAAATCGACCGTCAAGACATGGGACGCGAGCACAAGAGAATATTTCTATATGAGAGTTGTGTTGATGACGATGGTGCAGGACTATCTCGGTTATGGGTACACCTTAGGCCGGGTGTGCCGTGAATACTGCGGATGCACGAGGTGCATGGATGATACAACGTCTTAGTAGCTTACATCAACAAAAGATGGCGGGTGTGGGAAAATCGTGTACTTGGGGCATCGCAGATGGCTCGAAAAGGATGACCCGTGGAGAAAACGTGGAGATCTATTCAATGGTTTGGCTGAGCATAGAGGACCTCTACGTAAGAGGGGCGGCGCCGAGATCAACGAGCTATTGGATAACTGGGAACAATGCCCCTGTGCCAGAAAAAAAATGGAAAAGGCGCCGGAGCCGCTGCTGAAGGTATGGAAAACGAGGTCTGTTTTCTGGGACTTGGAGTACTGGCCCAATCACGATACAGCTCATTGCCTTGATCAAATGCATATCACGAAGAATGTCCTTGAGAGCTTGCTTGGCACACTGTTGAACATGCCGGAGAATACCAAGGATGGGTTGAAGGCAAGGAAAGACTTGGAAGATTTCGAGATCAGGGGGGATCTCCACATGCCCCGTAAAAAGTTGACGGAGGAGATGGAGTCGGAGACGACGACGGGGCCAAGGGGAAGAAAAGTCAACAAGAAGGAGGAGAATTGTTTCCCCCTTCTTGCTTCACCTTAAGTCCAAAGGAGATCGATCAATTCATCAAGTGCCTTACGGGAATCAAAGTCATTTCCGGTTACTATGGGAACGTAAGCAGTTTTCTAGACACCAAGAAGAAAAGGTTCTGCGGGATGAAGTCTCATGACTGTCACGTGATGATGATGCAGATACTCCTGGTTGCCATTAGAGGGATAATGGACAAGCACGTCCGTGAGACGCTTACTGGTCTGTGCAACTTCTTCGATGTTATCTCTCGAAAGTCCATTAGTGTGAAGCAGCTCCGAAGGATACAGGAAGAGATCGTTGTCATACTAAGCGAGCTTGGGATGTACTTCCTGCCCACGTTCTTTGACGTCATGGTGCATCTGTGTGTCCACATCGTGGACGACATCATCGACCTCGTGCCGACATTCCTTCACAACATGATTCCATTCGAGAAGATGAACGGGGTCATCAAAGGATTCATTCGTAACATGTCCCGTCCCGAGGGGAGCATCATCCAGGGGTATCTGACCCAAGAGTGCATCTCCTTTTGCGAGAATTATATAGGCAAAGAAGTCCTTGTTGTTGGTTTTCTCGTCAACAAGCACCATGGGAGGCTCGGAGGAGAAGGTCACAACAACGGCCGGATGGAATTGCACGTGGACTACTCGGATCGACGGGACAACTTTGATAGGGTAACTTAGTAGTGCTACAACACCTAGATGTGGTATATGATTATGTGACACTACACAAAGAAATCATCGCAAGATGTACCGTGATCAGGGGATGCGCAAGACGGACGACGAAGTTACTGTAGAGCACAACGCCACTTTCTTGTGTTGGTTTAAAGAGCAGGTTCGTGTTTATCCCCCAGAACAGGGCAGTGCAGACGAGTTTCTCATACACGTCTTAGCACATGGCCCTACACCCAAACTTGTGTCCTATGAGGCATACGATATCAACGGGTACACGTTCTACACGGGGCGAAAGACATGGACAGTGATTACTAGAACTCAGGGGTGACGATTGAATGCGTGACCATCTCCAACGACAG
The DNA here is from genome assembly GCF_904849725.1 of Hordeum vulgare subsp. vulgare. Taxonomy (NCBI): domain Eukaryota; kingdom Viridiplantae; phylum Streptophyta; class Magnoliopsida; order Poales; family Poaceae; genus Hordeum; species Hordeum vulgare. The sequence continues at coordinate 327,286,433 of NC_058520.1, read as the reverse complement.
AACTGAAAGATTCTACGGAAGGGTCGAAGAGTTTTGGGAGATTAACTATGCTGGAAGGCACGATGCGACGATGTTCCATGTCAGGTGGGATAAAGCCGTCGTAAGAGAAAACAACTATTTCACTACCATGTCTATAACCGACACAAAGAGTGCTTCCATGAACGTTAGTGTCATCGCCAAAACTGAGCCATGAATACACGCTAAGCACATGACACGATGCTTCTTCATAACCGACCCGACCAATCCGAGTCGTGTTGTCGTGAGGAGAGGCAAAAGGAAGATCGTCGGAATGGACGGAGTCGCCAACGAGGAAGACTACGACCAATACGGCAACCCGATGAGGGAAGATGACGATGATGATGAAGCATACGTGAAAAGAATAATTAACACTACATTACCTAAAGAAGATCGTACTCCATGGTGCCGGAAAAGAAGAATCAAGACAACGAATAAGAAGGGAAAGAATCTCAATGTGAAACGTCTTCGATGCAACTGAGAAACAATCATATATATATATATGTCTATGTATTTTGTGTACGAAACAACACATTGTTCCGGCAATATTTGCGCAGTGGGAGGGAGACGTTCTCGTCGTTGACTCCATGCGTGCGAGGCCGTCGGGAGAAAAACAAAAAAATAAAAGGGAGAAAGCAATACAAAAGAAAAAAAAGTAAACAGAAAAGGAAAGGAAAGTAATAAAAAGGAAATAAAAATAATAATAAAGGAAAAATAATAATAAAAAGTAAAGAAAAGTAATAAAGAAAATAAAGTTAGCAGTAGCGCTGGATTGGTTCCAGCGCTACTGCTAACTTAGTAGTAGCGGGGGTTCTAATCTAGCGCTACTCCTATATGTCCTAGGTCATTTAGTAGTAGCGCTCGTTTAGAACCAGCGCTACTACTAAGTTAGCACTAGCGTTGGATCCAGTCCAGCGCTACTGCTACGCTTAGTTAACCGGCTCCGAAATCCCCTAACTACCCCTATCCCTCCACTCCTTCCCTCTCCCCCTCTCTCCCCCGCTCTCCCATGTCGCCACCGCCACCCGCCGGAGCCCTCCCTACCCGTCCCTACGGGCGTCCTCGACCCCCCTCCAAGCACGGACGTCCGACCCCCCATCCCCTCCCGCTCTGGTAAGCCCCCCGCCCCCTCCTCCCCATGCCTGTGTCCCTCGCGCTGGACGCCCCCGCCCCCTCCTCCCCAAGCTTTAGTATAGTTGGAGATCAGGGGGAAAGCAGGCTCATGGTAGCTACACGACCGCTGTTCTAGATCAACAATCGGTTGCCAACCATCATTCCGTCGACCATGGAGCATCGGAGGAGAGGAGAAGAAGAGGAGGACAAGTAGAAGAAGAAGAAGAGGAGAAGGAAAGGAAGAAGAAGAGGAGGAGAAGAAGAGAAAGAGGAGAAGAAGAAAAATATTTAGAATTCTGTTTTTTTGTCATTTAATTGCTATTTTTATTAGGTTAGTGCTAGAATATTAGGGTTAGTAATATTTAGAATTAGGTTAGGGTTAGAAGAAAATAAAGATGAACAAAAAGAAGAAAATAAGAATAGGAAAAAGGAAAATAAGAAGAGGAGGAGAAGAAAAGAAGAAGAAGAAGGAGAAGAAGAGGAGGAGCAGAGGAGAAGAAGAGGAGGTGTCGTGGGTATAAGTCTGACAGTAGATGAGTAGGGTACGAAAGGATGGGCAGAGCCTTAGCTACGGCGAGGTTGTATAAGTTCAGGCCCCTCTACGGTGGAGGTAAAAGCCCTACGTCTCAGTGCTCTTGGGAGCTTGTTGTCGAGTGGAATATGGATTACAGTGAATTGCTAACCCCTGCACCAGTGGAGAAGGGTGGCTTATATAGAGTGCGCTACCCTTCATAACGGTTCGGTGCACAGGGGTGGAGTAGTGGTGAATAAATGCCTACGTTACAGGTAACGTATGACTTAAATGCTAATAAAGGTACATGGAAACGTATGACCGTTGCCCTCCAGGAGGGTTACGGTGCACAGAGTGGAATCCAGTCGGTAAGTTCGATATGCTCCGAATGCTCATCTCCGACTGGATGATGGAGGAATCGTCACCGACTAGATGATGGGAAGTCCTTAATTCAGTCGGAACTGACTAAGGGCCTTATCCCTTATGAAGGGTAGTCCTTGGGTAGGACTCATAGGGCAGGCCTATGACCCTGCCCTAGGACTATAACCCCATCATTAGTCCCCGAATGGATTGGGGTTGGAACGACGAAGCGATGCTTGGAGTATGGATCCGACTGGTATGGATGTGACTTTGGCGTTGTTTGCCTCGATCCATTTTATCCTCTTTGACCAGTGATCCGAGTGGATGTATTTGTGAAACGAACCGTCACGGACGGAGTGCTTCCGTGGTATCTTTTGATGTGACCAGTCAACTGACAGCGGCGGATTTTCCGGGATACTCATATTTCGGTTGCCGCGCGCTCAGCGGTGATGACGACATCGTAATCGAGTAGTATCTGTCGCCTCGATTCCCGTGCCTTCATCTGCTCCACTAATATCGCAGCAACCGGTCGGGGGATAAGATTTCGGGGCCATCTGCTAGTGACCCAGTCGGAACCTTATTTAAACCTCTGCGGCGAGGGTTTTTCGTTACACTCGCCGGATAGCTTGCACTTGCCCCGCTTCTCTCGCCATCCCCTGCGCATCCCACGCTCCTTCTTTCTCCTTCTCCCTCGAGGATCTGCAGCCTCCGCCATGACAAAGGGGCAGACTAGCAAGCTCGAGGCGCGGAAGAAGAAGGGGAAGGCGGAGGCTCCTGCTCAGCGGCGGCAGCGAGCACTGCCGGCGGGTTGGATCCAGGGGGATTTCCTCCCCTCCACGGTGACTGAGGGGGACTTTCTGGAGTTGGTGGAGCACGGCATGATCGAGCACAAGACGTGGAGGTTGCCGGCGGAGGGCGAGACCGAGCCGGCGCCCCAGGAGGGGGAGCGCGTCTTGCTGCTCAGTCACGTGCACCGAGGCTTCTCTCTGCCTCATCATCCCTTATTCAGAGGTATATTGAACCACTTCGGGGCGCAGCTCCACCATTTTCCTCCCAACGCAATAGCTCATCTCTCTGCCTTCGTCGTGCTGTGCGAGTGCTTTATCGGCTGTCCTCCCCACTGGGGGCTTTTTAAGCACATCTTCTCTGCTAGATCTGAAACCATGAAAAGGCTGAGCCAGTCGGATGACAAAACTCACCTCCTCCAGCTCTGCGGAGGCTTAGGCTTCCAAAAGAAAAGTAAAAGTAGCTATCCCGCTCTTTCGCTGTCTGAATCCGTTAGGAACTGGAAGTCGACTTGGTTTTACTGCCAGGACGTTGCTAGCCCGAATGCCACCACTGGACTACCACCTTTTAGCTTAGCCCGACCGGCTCCGCCTAGGAAGCTGGCGCTCACGAAGAAGGAGAAGATCCGTATCCAGCCTCTGGTCGATGCACTTGTAGAGGTTGTCCGAAAGGGAGTCACTGGCATAGATTTGCTGGAGGTTTTTCTGGGTCGGCGTATCCAGCCTCTACAAGCTCGACACCACGCAATGTGGCACTACACGGGGCCTGAGGACTCCACTCGGACTAACCCCGAGTGCATGACCGGGGAGCTGGTGGCGTCGTGGGTCCTCAACATCACAGGCGCCTGCGATAATCCCAGAGGAGCCCGGCGAGTGAAGCCCTTCCGCGCGGAAAACCCTCCTCCGAATGAGGTGAGTACAACTTGTGGAGTGCACCCTATTGTCTTAGATTTATCGATTTTTCTTGTATTACTGTCTGACGTCTCATGTTGTCGACTGTATCTCGTGCAGGCGTGGACCAACTGGTTTTCTCCTGTCTCGAACGGGAATCCGGCCGAGGAGGAAGAAGGCAGCCAGGAGGGCAGCGTGGAGAGCGTCGAGTACGTCTTCGACAGTGGGGAGACGGAGGAGGAGTCCGAAGAAGAAGAGGGGGAAGATGAGGAGCAGAACTCGCCGCACCCACCTCCAGAGCCTCGAACCAAACGCCGCCACGAACCCGTGGCTCCGTCAGCTCCTCCAACGGCCTCGAGTGCTCCGCCAGCCGCTTCTGTGGTTCCGAGTGCCTCGCCAGCTGCTCCCGTGGTTCCGAGTGCTTGGAGCACAAAGAGGACCAGGGACTCTGCTGCTGAGCCCGCGGGCCAGCCCTCTAAGGTGGCAAAACCGAGTGGATCCAAGCCTCGGAAGGCTTTGCCGCAGATGAGGATCACCGTTCCTGTCGCCTCAGCGTCAGTGCATTGTTCTTCCATCTTCTTCCAGTATTTGATTGAACTCATGCTTATTGGTCAAATGAATTTTACTCGACAGAGCTGCCACCTCCACCATGTCTCCGCCATGCCAGGGGGACGATCCCATGGACATGGACAATGTTGTCACATCCCAGCCAGGTGCGTCGTGGCGATTCCGAGAGCTTTAAATTATTGCATCACGAATTCTGTATTTGGTCTTGCTTTTTTCCTGTGATCTCATGTCGTTCGGTCGAGTTTCCTTCAAAGGTGATTCCCGTGGAGGAGGACGACCACGAGAGGCCCGAGAAAGCTACGGTGCCTGTCCTTGAGGCTGTTCCACCGGTTACTACTCCTGCCATGGATGCGCCACCGACTGAGATGATGCCGTCGACTGGAATGGCACTTATCGCTGCTGAACCGACTGGAGCAGGACTTGGGATGCCCAAGGAGTCTCTTGTGGTGCCAGGTCTGTCGACTGTCCAGTATGACGCCCGGTGCCTCTCGGAAGATCAGGTGGGAGCTGCCAAGGAGGCCATGGTGCAGGCGGAGTTGATGGCGGGTGACGCCAAGAGAGCGTACGACTCCATCGCGTCTGTGTACAAGCGAAGCTTGGAACTCCGGGACGATATCCGAGTAAGTGGGCTAGTAAGTATTTACTTTCCTCTTGTAACCCACTGGGTGTTTAAGCAATGTACTCTGATACAGTATGATTATTTTGCAGTGGGTTCACTCTTAGCGAACCCAGTTGGTGTAGTCCCCGAGACTTCTGTCGAGTGCTTGCACCGGCAGTTGTCTTTATATACATTTTATTTAACTTGATCAGATCAAAACTAATCTGTTCGGATGTTACCGGTGGGGGCACTCCGAGTGCACCTACTGGATGAGTCCCCAAGAGCAATTTTACTTAGGTCAGGTAGTAGTAACCTCATAGGCTTTTTTATTGTTATGTATCTCAATAGGGCGGGCCTGTTTGAGCTTCATGCCATTGGGGTCACTCTCAGTGAACCCACTGGGTGTAGTCCCCGAGACCGCTGTCGACTGCTTGCGTCGCTAGGGGTCTGAAGAACTTCGAATTTTATTGTTGTCCTTGTTGAATTTGTCTGATCGTCTCTTGGCACTGACTTGCAGAAGACTTGCGAGATAAGATCAGCGTACAAGACTCTGAGGGCTGAAAAGGTTCAGTTTGCTGCGGAACTGGATGCAGCAATGCTTGCCTTGGCTGGTATGAAGGATGTTCTGGCTGAACGAGAAAAGTCCTTGGAGGAGTCCCGTGAGGCAAACAAGGCATTGGCGGCTGAAGTGGAGAAAATGGGGAAACAAAGGACCGAGCTGATGGGACAGATGCAGGTGTTGAACAGGCGGTGCATAGGACAGGAGAATTACGTCAGTGACTAGGCAAGGAAGATGATAGCGCTTCTCGGTGGTAAGTTATGTTTTTTCGAGTGCTTCTTGACTGTGTATTTCACTCTGTGCTTATTTTTTGCTCGTCCTGTCTGTGCAGATTTTTGCATGGACACTGAGGCTGAGGCAACCGACGTTGAGCGGTCGGTTCTTCCGAACGTTCCACTCGGCGAGGACGCCAATCGAGACCTGCTCCGAGCGCACATTCGCCTAGGCAAAGTGGGACCTTTCATCGGTCGACTGAGAGAGGTCGTCGGCCGAATAGACAAGGAGCTTTGGCCTGAAGACGAGTCTCGGCAAGAGATGGAAGGTTTGATGACTCGGCTGGAGGAGGTCCCGAACCGAGTGCATGCGTGGAAGAAGTCTGCGGCTCGCTGTGGTGCGGACGTGGCGCTGTCGCTGCTCCGAGTGCACTGCAAGGAGGCTCACGAAGAGAAGCTGAAGGCGTTGCAAGTCGCCAACACCAAAAAGCTTCGATTCGAAGATTTCATGGATACCTTCCTTGAGAGCGCCTCTCGCATTGCAGACGGGATCGACCACGACACTTTCGTGGAGCCTGCCAGTCCCAGTGCCAGTCCTGACGATGTTTAAAAAAACTTTTACCTCGTTATGCCGAGTGTTAGCTGTATGAAACTTTGGCCACTGCTGTTGGCCGTCACATTCGTGGTTCGATGTGGATAAGCTTGATCTACACCGAACCAACTATGTTTAGACGAACTTTGAATTTGAATCGAATCTTTTGCTCTTCCTTTGCCAAAGAGTTGTTGACACGATTTTGGCTCGTGGTTTTTTGTTTGGCGTTTCTTGGTGAAGCCAATGGCAAACATGCGGAGCATGCAATTATCAGTTGTCTTGACATCTGCATGAGCCTCACTGAGGGTCTGCTGAATCTCCGAGTGGATCTGGAGGATACACTCGAAGGCAATCGAGTACTTAGGCGATTCCTGATCGTGGCTAAGTCTTCGAGTGCGAATGTCAGGTCGTACTCGAAGCGATTTGTGACTCATGTAATTGTCAGTTATCTTGACATCTACATGAGCCTTAATGAGGTTCTGCCACTCATGTAATTGTCAGTTGTCTTGACATCTACATGAGTCTCAATGAGGGTCTGCTAAGCCTCCGAGTGGATCTGTAGGATATACTCGAAGGCAATCGTGTCTTTAGGTGATTTGTGATCGCGGCTAAGTCTTCGAGTGCGACTGTCAGGTCACACTCGGAGCGAGTTGTTACTCATGTAATTGTCAATTGTCTTGACATCCACATGAGTCTCAATGAGGTTCTGCCACTCATATAATTGTCAGTTGTCTTGACATCTACACGAGCCTCAATGAGGGTCTGCTAAGCCTCTCAGTGGATCTGTAAGATACATTCGAAGGAAGCTTTCTATTTAGGCGATTCTTGATCGCAGACAAGTCCCCGAGTGTGACATTAAGTGCACACTCGGAGAAAGTTTGTACTTAGGAGATTCGTGATCGCAGCTAAGTCCCCGAGTGTGACGTTTAGTGCACACTTGGAGAAAGTTTGTACTTAGGCGATTCTTGATCGCGGCTAAGTTCCCGAGTGCGACGGTTAGTGCACACTCGGAGAAAGTTAATACTTAGGCGATTCTTGATCACAGCTAAGTCCCCGAGTGCGATGTTTAGTACACACTCGGAGAAAGTTAATACTTAGGCGATTTTGGATCGCATCTAAGTCCCCCGAGTGCGACATTTAGTGCACACTCGGAGAAAGTTAATACTTAGGCGATTCTGGATCGCAGCTAAGTCCCCGAGTGCACTTAGACGTTAAGTGCACACTCGGAGAAAGTTAATACTTAGGCAATTCTGGATCGCAGCCAAGTTCCCGAGTGTGACGTTTAATGCACACTCGAACAAATTTAATACTTAGGCGATTCTGGATCGCAGCTAAGTCCCCGAGTGTGACCTTTAGTGCACACTCGGAGAATGTTTGTACTTAGGCGATTCTGGATCGCAGCTAAGTCCCCAAGTGCGACGTTAAGTGCACACTCGGAGAAAGTTTGTACTTAGGCGATTCGTGATCGCAGCTAAGTCCCCGAGTGTGACGTTAAGTGCGCACTCGAAGAAAGTTAATACTTAGGCGATTCTGGTTCGCAGCTAAGTTTATTTTTCTTGATACCGGAGTGTGCGACCGCGGAAGAATTTTGAATCTGCAAAAACTCAATCTGCTTTGTATTACTTCACCGATACCTGTTCTTTACATTGCTTCAGTCGGCGGTCACGTGTAGAAGCGCTTGAGGAGGTCTCCGTTCCATGCTCGCGGCTCGTCCGTTTCCCTGTTGATGTTGTAGAGTCGATATGCTTCGTTGTTCAGCACCTTGGAGATGATGAAGGGTCCTTCCCAGGCGGGAGCCAACTTGTGAGGTCTCTGCTGATCCACTCGGAGCACCAGGTCGCCTGCTTGGAATGTACGACTCCTGACGTGTCGCGCGTGAAAGCGCCGTAGATCTTGTTGGTAAATGTTTGAGCGTGTCAGTGCCATCTCGCGCTCCTCCTCTAGGAGATCCACTCCGTCTTGCCTTGCTTGCTCTGCTTCAGCTTCGGAGAAGAGTTCAACTCGTGGAGCGTTGTGAAGCAAGTCACTCGAAAGGACTGCCTCTGCTCCGTAAACGAGGAAGAACGGAGATCGCCCTGTAGATCTATTTGGGGTTGTGCGGAGACCCCAAAGCACCGAAGGTAGCTCGGTGACCCGTGCGCCGGCGGCATGTCCCACTTCTCGCAGGAGTCGAGGCTTCAAACCTTGCAGAATTAGTCCATTCGCCCGCTCTGCTTGCCCGTTTGTTTGGGGATGCGCCACAGATGCAAAATCCACTCGGATACCTTGGCCTGTACAAAAACTTTTGAATCTGTCCGAGTCAAAGTTTGTTCCGTTGTCAGTGATTATGCTGTGAGGTACCCCGAATCTGGAGATGATGTCCCTGACAAACTTGATGGTCGTAAGGGCGTGGAGCTTCTTGATGGGCTTGGATTCAATCCACTTCGTGAACTTGTCGACTGCCACCAATAGATGTGTGAATCCCCCTTGGCCTGTCCTGAATGGACCGACTGTATCTAATCCCAGTATTGCAAACGGCCAAACAAGAGGGATTGTCTTCAACGCAGATGTTGGCTTGTGGGACTTGTTAGAGTAGAACTGACAACCTTCACATCGGTCGACCATATCTTTCACCATTTCATTCGCCTACAGCCAGAAAAAGCTAGCTCTGAATGCTTTGGCGACGATTTCTCTTGAAGAGGCGTGATGACCGCAGGTTCCTGAGTGAATTTCTTCCAGGATTAACTATCCCTCCTTAGAGGAGATGCATCGTTGAAGGATGCATGAAACGCTTTCCTTGTACAACTGGCCATCAATGACAGTGAACGACTTTGACCTGCGGACGATCTGTCTGGCTTGGACTTCGTCTTCTGGTAATTCTTGCCTCGGAATGTATGCAACAATCGACACAGTCCAATCGGGGATGATAGCAAGAATCTCCATGATCAAATCCACCACAGCAGGGACTTCGACTTCAGTCGGATCTGCCTAGCTCTTTGGTTTTACTGGTTCCTCTATGAAAGGATCTTCTTTAACTGAGGGAAGGTGGAGGTGCTCGAGGCAGACATCACTCGGGACTGGTCTCCGAGTGGATCCGAGTTTTTGCCAACTCATCAGCTGCTTGGTTTTTCAGTCGCGGAACATCGTGGAGTTCCAGACCTTCAAACTTTTCTCGAGCTTCCTCACCGCATTGTAGTATGTGGTCATGGTGGGGTTCCTGACGTCCCACTCCTTCATCACTTGATTAACCACCAAATCCGAATCACCATAGACCATCGGGCGACGGACGCTGAGTGCAATGGCCATGCGCAGTCCATAAAGGAGAGCTTTGTACTCTGCCTCGTTGTTGGAGGAATCAAAGTGTATCTGCAACACGTACTTGAGTTTGTCACCCTTTGGCGACATAATACACTGGCCGCTGAACCTTGTATGCTTTGCCTTCTTCTTCCCGTTCGACTGTGAGAACAGTGCTGACGACTTGATTTGTAGCCGCGATGTACAGAAGAAGGGGCTCTTTACTGAGCGGAGCAGTAAGAACCGGCTGGGTGGAAAGTAGGACTTTGAGGTCGTCGAATGCGACTTGGGCTTCGTCTGTCCACTCGAAAGTATCTGATTTGTTCATGAGTCGGTACAGAGGAAGCGCCTTCTCGCCGAGTCGACTGATAAACCTGCTCAAAGCCGCTAGGCAACCTGTGAGCCTTTGAACATCATGTATTCTGTCCGGCCGCTCCATTCGGATGATGGTCCTGATCTTTTCGGGGTTGACATCGATCCCTCGTTCAGAAACGAAAAAACCGAGTAACTTTCCGCTAGGAACGCCGAATGAACACCTGGCTGGGTTGAGCTTGATATCGTACCTACGAAGGTTGGCGAATGTTTCTACCAAGTCAGTCAGCAGGTCGGAACCTTTGCGTGACTTGACTACGATATCATCCATATACGCCTCCACATTCTGACCGATCTGGTCGAGGAGGCATTTTTGGATCATGCGCATAAAGGTTGCTCCTGCATTCTTCAAACCAAATGGCATAGTGATGTAGCAGAAGCACCCGAATGGGGTGATGAAGGCCGTTTTTAATTCGTCGGGGCCATACAGACGGATCTGATGATAGCCCGAGTAGGCATTGAGAAATGACAAACGCTCGCAACCCGCAGTCGAATCGATAATTTGATCGATGCGGGGGAGCGGAAAATGGTCTTTCGGGCAGACCTTATTGAGATGCTTGAAGTCGATGCACATTCGGAGCGACTTGTCCTTCTTGGGCACCATGAGAACATTGGAGAGCCACTTGGAGTGGTGTACCTCGCGAATGAAGTTGGCTGCCAAAAGCTTGGCCACCTCTTCTCCGATTGCCTTCCTCTTGTGCGCGGCGGACCGACGCAGGCGTTCTCGGACAGGCCGAGCAGCGGGATCCACATGCAGTCGGTGCTCAGCCAACTCCCTGGGTACACCTGGCATGTCAGAAGGTTTCCATGCGAAGATGTCCCAGTTCTCACGGAGGAATTGGATGAGCTCGGCTTCCTATTTAGGATCGAGGATGGTGGAGATGTTTGTCGGGGCAGCGGTGTCGTCCGTCTGGTGGATGCTGACCTTCTTCGTCTCTCCCGCCGACTGGAATGCGGATTCCGAAGCTGGCTTCTTCGAGCGCATCAAGTCAGCGGGGTCGACTCTCTTCTTGTATTCGTCAAGCTCGAGGACAGCCATCTGCTGATCGGCGATCCTCGATCCCAGCTGCAGACACTCCTCGGCCCGCTGCCGATTGCCTGTGATAGTGATCGCACCTTTCAGGCCTGGCATCTTCAGCTTCAGGTACACGTAACATGGAAGGGCCATGAAACACGCATACACCGGGCGGCCCAGAATTGTGTGATACGCACTCTGGAAGTCCACCACCTCGAACATCAACTTTTCCTTGCGGAAGTTCTTGTCGGAGCCGAAGACGACGTCCAACGCGATCTGGCCGAGTGACTTGGCCTTTCGTCCAGGGACGACTCCATGGAACTGCATGCTGCTCTCGCTAAGTTTGGACATCGAAATGCCCATCCCCTTGAGAGTGTCAGCGTACATGATGTTCAAACCACTGCCGCCGTCCATGAGGACTTTGTGCAGTCGGACTCCTTCCACCACCGGGTCGACGACCAGAGCCTGCCTCCCTGGGGTGGGTATGTGTGCTGGATGATCCGACTGGTCAAAGGTGATCGCAGTCTGAGACCATTTGAGGAACGTGGGGTTGGTCGGCGTGGCCATGTTCACCTCCCTGTTCACCAGCTTCAGTCGACTCTTGCTCTCAACGTCAGCAAAAATCATCAGTGTTGCATGGACTTGGGGGAACGGATCCTCCTTGTCCTCCTCATCCTGTTCATTGCCCTTTTCACTCGGTTTCCCTTCGACGAACCCATGGAGCAGGAGGCGACATTGCCGAGTGGTATGCTTCGGATATATGGCGTTGCCCTGTTCATCCATCTTCGTGTGAATCGTACATGGCTGGTCCAGGATGGGGTTTCCGAACTACTTCTTCTTGGGGGTGAACTGAGCCTTCCCCTTGCCCTTGAACTTGGCACTGGTAACGGGTGCGGCCTCTGCCTGCGGAGTGGACAGAGCTTTCTGCTTCTGCTTCCGAGTGTTGTTCCCATCTCCATCGGCGACTGCTTTGTGCTGGCCGCTCCGAATGCGGTCTTCTTCTTCGCCATTTGCATAGCGTGCCGCTATCTCAGGTACAAATGGAGATGTCGCCTGTTCGACCGAACTTCAGGTACAAATCTCTGTACCGCACGCCTGCCTTGAAGGCGTAGACTGCTTGGTGCTCTGTGACGTTCTCCACCGTGTGGTAGAGGGTCGTCCAACGCTGAATGAAATAGCGCAGGGGCTCATTCTGCTTCTGGACACAGTGCTGGAGCTCCACGAGGCCAGCAGGGCGTTTGCCCGTCCCTTCGAAGGTCCTGATGAAGACTCGGGCCAGATCTGCCAAGCTGTAGATGCTTGAGGGGGGCAACTGGTTCAGCCACGCTCGTGCCGAGCCATCGAGCATCAGAGGAAGGTGTTTCATGGCGACGTGGTCGTCCCCTCCTCCGATCTGGACTGCCACTCAGTAGTCGTCCATCCACGTTTCTGGCTTGGATTCTCTTGTAAACTTGCTGATCCCCGTCGCCAGTCGGAAGTTGGGAGGGATGTCAGCCGAACGGATGGCTCGGCTGAAACACTCGGGACCAGAGACGATGGTTCTGCTTCCACTCGGACGGTCCATATCGTGACCATCGCGGTGGGCCCGGCCCCTGTCGACCCTCCTCTGAGCGATATGCCCTCTTGCCTCGGGTCTTGGATCATAAGTGTCACCGAATGAACGCCGATCATCAGGATGTCGGGGCCCGTAGGGCCCACCCTGCAGAGGGGTGTGTGAGCGGCGACGATCTTCGGGATTCATGGAGCGACTGCCTCCCCTGTGTCGCTGATGAGAACTGGGGTTGTGGACTGACCGATGCGTGTTCGCGCGAACAGAACTATTGTGAATCATGTTGTGCGACTGGGAGACCGCCGAATTTTGCTGCTGCGCCGTGTGCAGCAGGGCACGTATCTGCTCGATCCCTCTGCTAGCCTCTGAATCAGTCGGCTGGAGGGAATCGGCTATCCTGGCAGCGGCAGCCAGGTTGAGGATGGGTGTGCGGAACACCTCCACGTTGCTCTGACGAGTGCGCCGACTGGCAGAACGGCGGTGTTGACGGCGAGCGCCGGAGGTTTCGCCGACCTCGTGCTCGTTCCGGCCGGTCTGGAGGGGGCTTTCATGGGAGTTGGCCATGTGCACTTTGGTTGCAGGCCCGCGATCCACGTACTCGGAAGGGAACTCAGTCGGAACTGAGTCCGAACACTGGGACGGCGGCACAACTACAACCGACTCGAGGACCGCCACTTGTGAAGACGCACTCTGGCGTGCCTGGGCGTGTTGCACCCAACGTTGGAGCCGCGGATGGTGAGACCGCTTGTTGCGGCGCGTGACAGGGGCGAAGGTCGACACCGGAGCCAATTGCAGGAGAAGAAGAATACCGCGGGCGCCGGCACGGGAGTGCGTAGCCCCGCGACTGGGGAGCGCCTCGACGTCGTGAGGGGCCCCCGAAGCCATGCCGAATCGTCGAAGATGAAGGACAGAGCGCCGGAGAGGATCTCGTGACCCATACTCAAATCTCCACCGGATGACATGATGAAAAAATGTAGTCGCAAACTCGCCGGAAGTCGCTTAGACGCCTGCCCCACGGTGGGCGCCAACTGTCGTGGGTATAAGTCTGACAGTAGATGAGTAGGGTACGAAAGGATGGGCAGAGCCTTAGCTACGGTGAGGTTGTATGAGTTCAGGCCCCTCTACGGTGGAGGTAAAAGCCCTACGTCTCAGTGCTCTTGGGAGCTTGTTGTCGAGTGGAATATGGATTACAGTGAATTGCTAACCCCTACACCAGTGGAGAAGGGTGGCTTATATAGAGTGCGCTACCCTTCATAACGATTCGGTGCACAGGGGTGGAGTAGTGGCGAATAAATGCCTACGTTACAGGTAACGTATGTCTTAAATGCTAATAAAGGTACATGGAAACGTATGACCGTTGCCCTCCAGGGGGGTTACGATGCACAGGGTGGAATCCAGTCGGTAAATTCGATATGCTCCGAAAGCTCATCTCCGACTGGATGATGGAGGAATTGTCACCGACTGGATGATGGGAAGTCCTTAATTCAGTCGGAACTGACTAAGGGCCTTATCCCTTATGAAGGGTAGTCCTTGGGTAGGACTCATAGGGCAGGCCTATGACCCTACCCTAGGACTATAACCCCATCAGGAGGAGTAGAAGAAGAGGAGAAGTAGAAGAAAAAGAGGAGAAGAAGAAGCGGAGAACAAAATAAGAAGAATAATAAGAAGAAGAAGGACAAGAAGAACAAGAAGAAGAGAAGAAAAGGAAGAAGAAGAGTAGGAGAATAAGAAATAGGTTAGCTAGTGTGCTAGGTTATATCTGTTTATTTTTTACTTTTTGTCATTTGATTGCTATTTGTATTAATTTTGCTTGCTAAGTTTGGGTTAATTCATCACATACTGTTTTGTGTTAATTAAGTACTCCAATCAGTAATGTTGGTCGTTTCTGCTATATAAAGATAGTGATATGTGAGTTATGTTGATGAGTAATTATGATTTAGTAAGATATTGGTGTTAAGGTTTGTGATTCCCTATGCATGCACATAAAGTCAATAATTATGCTATGAAATTACATCCTACTTGTGTTGCATTATTCGGTGTTAGTTATGTTTAATGTTCTCTTATGATGGTTTTCATTCTTTGGTTGGGCGCTTCTCAATATATTTGCTAGCCTTTACTTGTACTAAGCAGGAATGCTGCTTGTGCATCAAAATACTAAACCCAAAGTTGTACCAAATGACTCCACCATACCTACCTATATGCGGTATTTCAACGCCGTTCTAAATAAATTTGCAAGTGACAACTCTAATATTCAAAATAAATTCCTATTTGGTGTGCATGTACCGCTCATGAAGCACTGAAGGGTGGCTGATATCTTCCATGTTAAATAGGTTATTATAAAGATGAGTGTTTATTCAATTGTCGTTGCACGAGAGTATGGAGGTAATAGACATGCCCAGTTCCAAAAATACAAAGAAAATCTATTTTATTTTATCAAATAATAAATTCCTTGGAAAGTGTTGGTATGGATGGTACCCTTGGATGCGGCTAGCCATGGAATGTGAAAGGATGGTGGAAAAAGGAATAAACTTTATTTTCAGTTTGGGAACCGCCTATGATTTGTTTAGCATGGGAGATATTGGAAAGTCTTAGTTGTTTTCGTTGATAGGAAAAGCATACCACCCAAAATATTTTAACTCTAATTTTTTCACTTTGAGCTACGGCACCACTACAAATCCCTGGTTCCCTCTGCGAAGGGCCTACCTATTTACTTTATGCAATTGTTATTTTGAATTTGAGTCTCCACCTTCTCTTATAAATCAACAACTAAGGAACACTATTATCATACTTGAGCATTGCATGTAGCTAATATTTGCGTGTGTTGCATGAATGGATCAATGATGGAGCATGATGGTCTAGGGATAGCGTTCTTTAGCATTGATATTTTGAAAGATTTGGTTACTTGTTGATATGCTTGAGTATTGAAGTTTTCATGTCAAATTATAGACCATTCCTTTGAATCATTTACAAGTCCATATAGCCATGCTAAATATAAAAATAATATGATGAACATGTTACGGAACATTCCACATAATGTTTTTTGTTTTAATCATTTACCTACTCGAGGACGAGGATGAATTAAGCTTGGGGATGCTGATACGTCTCCAACATATCTATAATTTTTATTGTTCCATGCTATTACATTATCATTCTTGGATGTGTTATGATCATTTTATAGGAACTTTATATCATTTTTTGGGCCTAACCTATTGGCATAGTGCCCAACGTCAGTTGTTGTTTTTTGTTGTTTTTTCCTTCACAGAAAATCAATACCATATGAAGTCCAAATGCCACAACTTTTTTGGAGATTTTTCCGGACTATAAGGAAACATGGGGACCAAGGATGATCACCAGAGGAGGCACATGCAGCCCTCGAGCACCTTCTCCACCGCCTTCGAGCTCTATAAATACCCCAACATTCCAGAAACCCTAGAGGAGTCGACGAAAAATCTTTTCACCCACTCCAAGTTCCAAAAGCCACGAAATCCAATCAATAGCCCATTTTGGAGAGGAACACGATCACGGATGGGTTCATCATCCTCATTGGTGCTCCTCCGATGATGCGTGAGTAGTTCATATCAGACCTACGGGTCCGTAGGCAGTAGCTAGATGGCTTTCTCTATTGTTTTGCTTCTCAATACAATGGTCTCTTGGAGACCCATTTGATCTAAGTCAATCTTTTGCAGTGTGTTTGTTGTGATCTGATGAATTTTGAGTTTATGATCAGATCCATGAAATTATATCCACTCTTCATTATTATAGCCTTGTATTTCTTCTTTGATATTTGGTTTTTGTCTGGCCAACTTGATCTTTTATCCTGGAATGGGAAGAGGTGCTTTCTGATGGGTTCAATCTTCCGGTGCTCAATCTCAGTGACATAAGGAGATATGACATGCATGTATTGTTGCTATTAAGGATAAAACGATGGAGTCTATTTCTATGTGAATAGATCTTGTCTATATCATGGCATTGTTCTGAAAACATTATTTCGTTTCTCCATGAATTCAATACACTAGATGCATGCTGGATAATGGTCGACGTGTGGAGTAATATAAGTAGATGCAGGAAGAAGTCGGTCTACTTGTCTTGGACGTGATGCCTATATACATGATCATTGTCTTGGGTATCCTCATAATTATTTGCTCTTCTCTCAATTGCCGAACAGTAATTTGTCTACCCATCGTTTGCTATTTTCTCGAGAGAAGCCACTAGTGAAACCTACTGCCCCCAGGTCTATTTTACATCATCTATTCGCAATCTCTATTTTTCTATTCGCTTTTCCATTTTATTTGCTCTTTTATTTTTAGATCTATATTATCCAAAAAACAAAAATAATTTGTTGTTTTTTATTTCCCATCACTTTATTTTCATCTATCAATCTATCCTTTTACTTTACCCATGAGGGATTGACAACCCCTACACACGTTGGGTTACGAGGATTTGTTATTTGTGTGAAGGTACTGCTTACATAGTCTTGAGGATCTTTGATGACCCACCAGTATAGGGGATCAATCGTATTCCTTTCGATAAGTAAGAGTGTCGAACCCAATGAGGAGCAGAAGGCTCTGATAAACGGTTTTCAGCAAGGTAATAACTGCAAGCACTGAAAGTAGCGGTAACAAGTGATGGTGTAGTGAGGTGAAACATAGCAAGCGAAAAGTAACAAGTAACAAGAGTAGCAACGATGCATAAAAGTGGCCCAATACCTTTTGTAGCAAGGGACAAGCCTGAACAAAGTCTTATAGGAGGAAAAACGCTCCCGAGAACACACGGGAATTTCTGTCATGCTAGTTTCATCATGTTCATATGATTCGCGTTCGTTACTTTGATAGTTTGATATGTGGGTGGACCGGCGCTTGGGTACTGCCTTTACTTGGAAAAGCATCCCACTTATGATTAACCCCTCTCGCAAGCATCCACAACTACGAAAGAAGAATTAAGACAATGTCTAACCATAGAATTAAACTAATGGATCCAAATCAGCCCCTTACGAAGCAATGCATAGACTGGGGTTTAAGCTTCTGTCACTCTAGCAACCCATCATCTACTTACTACTCCCCAATGCCTTCCTCTAGGCCCAAATATGGTGAAGTGTTATGTAGTCGACGTTCACATAACACCACTAGAGGAAAAGACAACATACAACATATCAAAATACCGAACGAATACCAAATTCACATGAATATTAATAGCAAGACTTATCCCATGTACTCGGGAACAAAAGTAACTACTCCCAAAGCATAATCATAATCATGATCAGAGGTGTAATGAATAGCATTAAGGATCTGAACGTAAACTCTTCCACCATGTAATCCAAACAACATCAACTACAAAGAGTAATCAACACTACTAGCTACCTTACAAGTATCAATCGGAGTCGCGAGACGGAGATTGGTTACAAGAGATGAACTAGGGTTTGGAGATGAGATGGTGCTGATGAAGATGTTGATGGTGACGAGTCCCCTCCGATGAGAGGAGTGTTGGTGATGACGATGGCGATGATTTCCCCCTCTGGGAGGGAAGTTTCCCCGACAGGATCGTCCTGCCGGAGCTCTAGATTGGTTCTGCTCAAGTTCCGCCTCGTGGTGGCGGAAAATCCATGAAAAAGCTCCGCCCTGATTTTTTTTCCGGACGAAACCCTTCATATAGCAAAAGAGGGGGGGCAGTGGGCCACCAGGGTGCCCACAAGCCCTGATGCCGCAGCCAGGGGGGAGGCTGCGGCCACCAGGCTTGTGGGCCCCTGGCAGCTCCCCTCTCACACTTCTTTCGCCCAGTATTTTTTATGTATTCCCAAAAAATTCCACGTTGATTTTCAGGGCATTTGGAGTTACGCAAAATAGAGGACCCAGATTTGCTCCTTTGCCAGTCCAGAATTCCAGCTCCCGGTATTCACCCTTTTCAAATAAACCTTGCAAAATAAGAGAGAAAAGGCATAAGTATGGTACCACAAAGTATAATAACAGTCCATAAAGCGATAAATATCAACATGAAAGCATGATGCAAAATGGACGTATCAACTCCCCTAACCTTAGACCTCACTTGTCCTCAAGCGAAAACCAAGATCCATAAACATGTCCACAAGTTTAAGGATGAAGGTATGGACAAAAGATAATACGGACATGAGGGCATCATGATCACACATAGAACAACAATACATCATAAAGATTCTTATGGGAAAGTAACTATTCCTTCACAAAGCAAAGTATGAAACAAAAACCTTACCGAGAAGTAGCCAACAACAGTCCATAGTCATTGAAGCAATTGCAACTTATCATAACATCAGAAAGAGCCAAGTAAGAGCTTGTAAAGCAAATCCACATACTCAATCATCTCTTTTGTTTTCCACAATTGTTACAACTCATGTGGTACTCATGGTGTCAAAGTTTTAGTTGGACACACAGAAAGATAGGGGCTTATAATTTTGCCTCCCAACCATTTACCTCAAGGGTAGAGTCAAACAACAATAAAGCATAAGTACTCATCTCCAAGTTGATATATGAATATAGATCTTTCCCTAGCATATGACAGTACCCAAGACGAAGGCAAAAGAGGGAATTGGTGAAGATCACCATGACTCTTTCAAGGGGAAAAAGTTAAGGTACAAGATAGGCCCTTCGTAGAGGGAAGCAGAGGTTGTCATGCGCTTTTGAGGTTTGGATGCGTGTACTCTTAGTGCGGAGGAACGTCAGTTTATATTGACCCCTGTGATAAAGAACTTTATTATGCAGTCTACCGCTTTTATGTCTTCCTCATCACAGGTTCGTATAAAGCTTATTTTCCACACACTAATAGATCATGCACATTAGAGAGCAATTTTTATTGCTTGCACCGATGACAACTTACTTGAGGGATCTTATTCAATCCATAGGTAGGTATGGTGGACACTCATGGCAAAACTGGTTTGAAGGTTTATGGATCCACAAGTAGTATTTCTACTTAGTACGGAAGTTTTGGCTAATATGAGGTGGAAGCAATCGTCACATGCTAAGGGATCTCTAGACATATAACATTGTTTGGAACCAAGCAAACGCAATTCATTATGTTGTCTTCCTTGTCCAACATCTACTTCTAAGCATGTAATAGTTTGGTGAGTGCTCACAATCATAGATGGTGTCAGAGATGATATATTTATATGTGAACCTCTCTTTCCTTATTACTTCTTATTAATTGCAACAACGACTGGGGTCTATGTTGGTCTATTCTCAATAAGTTTCAATCAACATACTTGTTATATGTGAAGCTATCACTTTCCATCAGATCATCTCATGATCTTTCATGCTATCGTTCTTTTCATACTTTTGATCACGGCACAAAACAAAGCCCTTGACTAAGATACTCTTTATTATATAGCTCGCAAGATCGAATACATCGGGGGAGACACAAACCCACTAAGGGAAGAAAGTAAAAACTGAAAAAGACAGAACTAAAACAAAGGTAAAAGCAAGAGATATAAAGGTGATACGATACCAGGGCAACTCCCCCAAGCTTGGCACAAGCCAAGGGAGTTGCCCATACCAATGCTTAGTTGTCTTCCTTTGGTGGTGATGGTGGTGGAGTCTTCGCAGAGGTCTTGAGCTTGTTTAGTTTCCAATGGAGCATGAAATTCTGCTCCCTCAGATCATCGTTTTCTTCTTCAAGCTTCAACACCCTATGGCATAATTCCTACTTACTCTCCTGTAGGAAACGAGAAGGGATAAACAAAGTCTTATGCTTCTTCCTGGAGTTGGGGAGGCTTGACTTCTTGAACTCCACATGGGTGTTTGCAGGTTGAGGTTTAGGAGCCTCCTCCTCGTCAGAGCTTGTTTGCTCCTTCCCCTTTGGTTCATGGTCCTCTTCCTCATCGGTGGTCCAGCCATATGGTTCCAAGTCCCCATAGACCTTGGGGTTAGCAAGGTAATCCGCCACATAGCTCTCCCCCTCTGAATCCTGAGAAGACATCTCGACCTAGATCTGCGGCAGAAAACAGGCTCGAAACGAAAACAGAGGAAAACTGCGTGATACAGAGATCAAAACCCTCGGGCGTATATATAATGATTTTTTCTAGACCAGAAGGAGTGCTCCGCAAGAAAACGGAGTCCAGGAGGCACACGAGGTGCCCACAAGCCCTGTCGCCGCGGCCAGGGGGGCCGCGGCGACCAAGCTTGTGGACGCCTCGTGCGCTCTCCGAATTGCTTTTTATTTTTCTATTTTTCAATAAATTCCAAAACGGAGAAAATTTCCTACTGGAAAAGTTTTGGAGTCCAATTACTTACTAAAACACATACCTATTCGTTTTCAGAGTCTGAAACAGGCTGGTAAACATCCCTTATGTACTCCTCTGGAGTTATGATATTGATGATATTGCTCTCAACATTTATGGGAGTACCAGAGATATAATGCTTGATACTTTGCCCATTTACCACTCTAGGAAAATTACCTTCCGTGTTACATTAAACTCACGTTTTTGTATTCTTAAGCGAGAATTGTATAGCAAGACATAATCACCTACATTGAACTCACGTTTTTGTATTCTTTTATCGTGCCATCTCTTAACCTTTTCCTTGAACAACTTGGCATTCTCATATGCCTGGCCCCTCCATTCATCTAATGAGCTGATATCAAACAACCGCTTCTCATCGACAAGTTTGAAATCGAAGTTGAGCTCTTTGATTGCCCAATAGGCTTTGTGTTCTAGCTCAAGAGGTAAATGACAGGCCTTACCGTAAACCATTTTATACGGCGACATGCCCATGGGATTCTTATAAGCAGTCCTATAAGCCCATAGTGCATCATCAAGTTTGCTAGACCAATTCTTTCGAGATCTATTGACAGTCTTTTGTAGGATCAATTTGATCTCCCTATTACTCAACTCCACTTGACCACTAGACTGAGGATGATAAGGAGATGCAACTCTATGGTTGACATCATACTTAGCGAGCATCTTGCGGAAAACACCATGAATGAAGTGTGAACTGCCATCAGTCATCAGATATCTAGGGACTCCAAATCTTGGGAAGATGACTTCTTTCAACATCTTAATAGAGGTGTGGTGATCAACATTTCTAGTGGGGATGGCTTCTACCCACTTAGTGACGTAATCAACAGCAACTAAGATGTGAGTATACCCATTGGAACTCGGGAAGGGTCCGATATAATCAAAGCCCCAGACATCAAATGGTTCAATGACAAGTGCATAGTTTATAGGCATTTCCCGACGTTTACTAATGTTCCCTATTCTTTGGCATTTGTCACAAGACAAGACAAACTTACGGGCATCCTTGAAGAGAGTGGGCCAGTAGAAACCTGATTGCAATACCTTATGAGAAGTTCTATCTCCAGCATGGTGTCCTTCGTAGGCTTCGGAATGACACTTCTGCAGGATCTGTCCCTGTTCATGTTCAGGCACACAACGTCTAATAACACCATCTACTCCTTCCTTATAAAGGTGAGGATCATTCCAAAAGTAGTGTCAAATCAAAGAAGAATTTCTTCTTTTGTTGGTAGGTGAAACTGGGTGGTATGTATTTGGCTACGATATAGTTTGCGTAATCAGCATACCACGGTGCACTATGTGAAGTGCGGATGACATTCAATTGCTCATCAGGAAAGCTGTCATCAATAGGTCGTGGGTCATCAAGGACATTCTCTAGCCTGGACAAGTTATCTGCTACAGGGTTATCAGCACCCTTTCGGTCAACAACGTGCAAATCAAATTCCCGTAGCAGGAGAACCCATCTGATTAGCCTAGGCTTAGCGTCCTTCTTCTCCATAAGGTACTTAATAGCAGCATGATCAGAGTGAATAATGACTTTGGAGTCAACTATATAAGATCTGAACTTTTCACATGCAAACACGACTGCTAAAAATTCCTTCTCCGTAGTGCCATAGTTTCTTTGGGCACTCTCTAGAGTTTTACTAGCATAGTGAATAACATTCAACTTCCTGTCAACTCTTTGTCCTAGAACAGCACCAACAGCGTAATCACTAGCATCGCACATGATTTCAAAGGGCAAGTTCCAATCAGGTGGTTGAACAATAGGTGCGGTTATCAAGGCCTTCTTAAGTATTTCGAAAGCTTCCTCACAATCCTCATCAAAAACAAAAGGAACATCCTTCTGTAACAGGTTGGTAAGAGGCCTAGAAATCTTAGAGAAGTCTTTAATGAACCTTCTATAGAAACCAGCATGACCTAGGAAACTTCGTATACCTCTGATATCTGTGGGGCAAGGCATTTTCTCAATTGCATCAACCTTAGCCTTATCAACTTCAATGCCTTTCTTAGAGATTTTGTGTCCTCAGACAATGCCTTCATTAACCATGAAGTGGCACTTCTCCCAGTTCAAGACGAGGTTGGTATCTTTGCATCTCTGTAAGACTTGATCAAGGTTGTTGAGGCAATCGTCAAAGGAAGAACCATAAACGGAGAAATCATCCATGAGAACCTCAACAATCTTTTCACAAAAGTCAGAGAATATTGCCATCATACATCTTTGAAAGGTGGCAGGTGCATTGCATAAGCCAAAAGGCATACGTCTATAAGCAAAGGTACTGAAGGGGCAGGTGAAAGTGGTTTTCTCCTGATCAGATTGTGCAACAGGTATTTGCGAGAAACCCGAGTAACCGTCTAGAAAGCAGAAGTGTGTGTGTTTAGATAGCCTTTCTAGCATTTGGTCGATAAACGACAAAGGATAATGGTCTTTCCTGGTTTCCTTGTTCAGTTTCCGGAAGTCTATCACCATCCTATAACCAGTAATAATCCTCTATGGGATTAGTTCATTCTTATCATTAGGAACGACGGTGATACCTCCCTTCTTGGGTACGCAATGCATTGGACTTACCCAATCGCTATGAGCAACATGATAAATGATTCCTACTTCCAGGAGCTTTAATATTTCTTTTCTCTCGACCTCTTTCATCCTAGGATTTAATTTCCGTTGATGATCAACAACTGGCTTAGAATCAGGATCGGTTTTAATCTTGTGCTGACATAGAGTGGGACTAATACCCTTAAGATCATCAAGAGTATATCCAATAGCAGCACAATGCTTCCTCAAAGTTTTTAATAACTTCTTCTCTTCGTGATTCAAGAGGTGATCACTAATAATAACAGGATATATCTCCTTCTCATCAAGATAGGCATACTTAAGAGTATCTCGTAACTATTTTAGCTCAAACACAGGATCACACTTTGGTGGGGGAGGATCCCCAAGCAGTTCAACACGCAGATTATTCTTAAGAATAGGATATTGTTCTAAAACAATTTTATCGATCTCATATCTTTCATGCATATGCATATCATTTTCATGCTCAAACAGATATTGCTCTAAAGGATCCGTAGGAGGTACGGCAATAGAGGCAAGAGCAATGATTTCATCCCTACGAGACGATTCTTTTTCATGGGGTTGTCTTCCAAACTTGGAGAAGTTAAATTCATGAGACACACCCTCGAAACTAACAGTGACAATGTGTTTATTGCAATCAATATGAGCATTGACAGTGTTGAGAAAGGGTCTACCAAATATGATGGGACAAAAGCTATCTTGTGCAGTAGCAAGGACGAGGAAATTAGTAGGATAATTCGTCTTACCACACAGGACTTCTACGTATCTCACAATTCCCACAGGGCAGATAGTGTCTCTATTAGCTAGCGTAATAGTGACATCAATGGGTTCTAACTCAGCAGGTGCAATCTCATCTTTGATTTCATCATAAAGAGACCGGGGTATTGCACTTACACTAGCACCCATATCACATAAACCATGATAAGAGTGATCTCCTATCTTGACAGAAACAACGGGCATGCCAACTACAGGTCCGTATTTGTCTTTCACGTGAGGTTTAGCAATTCTAGCGGAGTCCTCACAGAATTTGATAACATGCCCGTCTATGTCTTCGGCTAAGAGTTCTTTGATAATAGCAACACTAGGTTCAACTCTAATTTCCTCAGGGGGTGCAAGTGGTCTAATGTAACCCCTACGTATCACAGTTGGAGCTTTAGAATAATCCTTTTTCCTAGCAGGGTAGGCACAAGGAACAATAGGATCATTATAGGCAATGACTTTCTCTCCACCTAGATTGGGTTTAACTATGTTGACTTCTATAGCAGGATGATACTTAAACCACTTCTCTTTGGGAAGATCAATATGAGAAGAAAAAGATTCACATAGAGAAGCTACTATCTCAGAGTCAAGTCCATACTTAGTGCTAAAATCTCTAGAAGTGTTTGTTTCAACAAAAGATTTAACGCAATCAAACTGGAAATTCATACCTGACTCCTTACCTTCTTCAAGCTCCCAATCTTCAGAGTTACGTTTGATTCTTTCCAATAAATTCCACTTGTGGTCAATATCCTTCTTCATAAAAGAACTGGTACAAGAAGTGTCAAGCATGGTACGATCTTCATGAGAAAGCCGAGCATAAAAGTTTTGAGTGATAATTTCTCTCGAGAGCTCATGATTGGGGCATGGATATAGCATTGATTTAAGCCTCCCCAAGCTTGAGCTATGCTTTCCCTGTCACGAGGCCAAAAGTTATAAATATAATTCCGATCAGGATGTACTAAATGTATAGGATAAAACTTTTGATGAAATTCCAATTTCAACCGATTGTAGTCCCATGATACAGTATCATCACATAGCCCATACCATGTCAACGCCTTATCCTTCAAATATAAAGGAAAGACTTTCTTCTTTACCTCATCCTCGGGCAAACCTGCAAGCTTAAATGAACCACAAACTTCATCTACATAGATTAGATGCAAGTCTGGATGTGATGATCCATCTCCTGTAAAAGGATTAGCCAGCAGTTTCTCAAGCATACCCGAAGGAATTTCATAGAAGATATTTTCAGTAGGAACCTTAGGTTGAGGAGAAACTCCTCATGCCTCCGTTCGTGGTGAAGATACCCCGAACAAATTCCTCAAAGGAACAGTTTCCATAGTGACAAGTGACAATAAATTTCAGCACAGTATATAAATGTTTCCTTACCAGATTCCACTTACCAAAGGCGCTTCCCTCCCCGGCAACGGTGCCAGAAAAGAGTCTTGATGACCCACAAGTATAGGGGATCAATCGTACTCCTTTCGATAAGTAAAAGTGTCGAACCCAACGAGGAGCAGAAGGCTCTGATAAATGGTTTTCAGCAAGGTAATAACTGCGAGCACTGAAAGTAGCGGTAACAAGTGATGGTGTCGTGAGGTGAAACGTAGCAAGAAAAAAGTAACACGTAACAAGAGTAGCAACGGTGCAGCAAAGTGGCCCAATCCCTTTTGTAGCAAGGGACAAGCCTGAACAAAGTCTTATAGGAGGAAAAACGCTCCCGAGGACACACGGGAATTTCTATCATGCTAATTTCATCATGTTCATATGATTCGCGTTCGTTACTTTGATAGTTTGATATGTGGGTGGACCGGCGCTTGGGTACTGCCCTTACTTGGACAAGCATACCACTTATGATTAACCCCTCTCGCAAGCACCTGCAACTACGAAAGAAGAATTAAGACAACGTCTAACCATAGCATTAAACTAATGGATCCAAATTAGCCCCTTACGAAGCAACGCATAGACTGTGGTTTAAGCTTCTGCCACTCTAGCAACCCATCATCTACTTACTACTCCCCAATGCCTTCCTCTAGGCCCAAATATGGTGAAGTGTTATGTAGTCGACGTTCACATAACACCACTAGAGGAAAAGACAACATACAGTATATCAAAATACCGAACGAATACCAAATTCACATGACTATTAATAGCAAGACTTATCCCATGTCCTCGGGAACAAAAGTAACTACTCACAAAGCATAATCATAATCATGATCAGAGGTGTAATGAATAGCATCAAGGATCTGAACATAAACTCTTCCACCAAGTAATCCAACTAGCATCAACTACAAAGAGTAATCAACACTACTAGCAACCTTACAAGTACCAATCAGAGTTGCGAGACGGAGATTGGTTACAAGAGATGAACTAGGGTTTGGAGATGAGATGGTGCTGATGAAGATGTTGATGGTGACGAGTCCCCTCAATGAGAGGAGTGTTGGTTATGACGATGGCGACGATTTCCCAATCCGGGAGGGAAGTTTCCCCGGCAGGATCGTCGTGCCGGAGCTCTAGATTGGTTCTGCTCAAGTTCCGCCTCGTGGCAGCGGAAAATCCACGGAAAAGCTCCGCCCTGATTTTTTTCCGGACGAAACCCTTCATGTAGCAAAAGACGGGGGCCAGTGGGCCACCAGGGTGCCCACAAGCCCTGATATAGTGGCTAGGGGGGAGGCCGCGGCCACCAGGCTTGTGGGCCCCTGGAAGCTCCCCTCTGGCACTTATTTCGCCCAGTATTTTTTATATATTCCCAAAATATTCCACGTTGATTTTCAGGGCATTTGGAGTTACGCATAATAGAGGACTCAGACTTGCTCCTTTTCTTGTCCAGAATTCTAGCTGCCGGTATTCTCCCTCTTCAAATAAACCTTGCAAAATAAGAGAGAAAAGGCATAAGTATGGTACCACAAAGTATAATAACATTCCATAAAGCGATAAATATCAACATGAAAGCATGATGCAAAATGGACGTATCAATCTTCCTACTGGATTGATACCTTGATTTCATAACTTAGGGAAATACTTGTCGTTGATGTGCTACATCACCATTTAATCTTGGAGGGAAACCAACGGAATCAGCGGGGATTCACATACCATGCCTACAACACTGTGAAGATGCCACATTGTGGCAATGTCATCACCTTCTGTTGTGATGATGTGGAGACCCTGACTCATGAGTCGTGATCACCCAAGGCACGTGAATAGTGAACCCAGAGATCAATGCTCACTAAACACACAGAAGCTAGAGAATCAAGAATCTTACATCCATATATATCGTCTTTCACAAATAAAGACCATCATGGTCAAGTCTTAGATAGATAGGGCCACGAAGACCGACACACAAAACATAGCTAGCAGCAGAAGTCTTGAACGAATGTGTGAACCCATGCCATCTGCCTTAACCCTAGACGCATTCTCACTGGGAAGCGTCCTAGTTCACATGTTCGTCACCATCTAACTCTGCACCATATTCCTGCTCTTCCATGCATGTCCAATTAAGTAACTAGTGGCAAGACAATGAGTACTTTGAGCATACTCGCAAGCAACCCATGTTAGAGAATAACAATGCATGATATAGCACTAAATAGGTAGGTTGCGGAAAGATAATTTTGAGTGCTATGACATGGTCAATTACTTCTGAAGGCATGCATCATGAGTAAGCAGGTATTCATATGAACATGTTACATGTATCAATATAAATATGGTTTGAACAAATCATGTTCATTCAACATGTCACGTCATCATACCTAGCTCAAACATCATCTTTCCCATACACACAGACCATGTTTTGTAACCAATGGACATAGCCCAAGAGTGGTCATCCAACTTTCCTTGACCGTGGACACGGCTATTCAAATAGTTTTATACTCGGCCGAGGTTGCACACTTTACCCACAAGTCTCGGGGAACTTCTGTGTCATCCACGACTCGTGGTATATTCCATACCTGAGGTAAGCGCCCGGACAATGCCTTTCCCCTTGCGACACTAAACAAAGAGTCCAATCGTTGCTTCCATCCCTCGTGTTGTACATCATACGAGCCTCGCTCAAGATCGTACCATCCATGAGCACACGCAACGGTCTGTCCGGTGTCTATGAAAACAACACATGGTAGCCCTACCAGGCATGATCCCGTATCGATAGTGACCACGCCACCTTTGCCACTAGTAATGCAGGCTCTCTACTAGCGTCAACCAAGTAATCTACAAAGCTCCATCCAGTATAGGGGTATCATGGTCGCACATGTAAGGTTGGAGTAACGGTCGCAACTGAAACCAATCTGTTTTTGAAACAACACACTAACTTGCCTAGGAACACCACTTCTTTCTCAAGTGGTTACCTAGCTCAAGACCAACTCCCTCAGGCATTAGTGGCACCTGACGGGGTTTTAGAGAAGTCTTTGAAATTATTTCTTTTTCTGACACCATGCAAATCATCCCACTTGTGTAGCAACTACTTAGCATCCTAACTACTACCCATCCGCACAATCCTCATAGGAAGGTAGGGTCATGCTCAGTGCAAGTATCAACGAGGATAGTAACCAAGGTAACCCACAACAGTGGTCACCGTCTCATCATGCTTCAATGCAACAGAAGAAAGTGCTATATGCCATCCATAAAATTGTTTTTTAGACATGGTCAAAGGGCTGCCTGCATGGCCCAACAAAGTCTTCAGGGTCTTCAAAATCTTCTGGTACAACACCTTCTTCAACAATGCAATCAATGTTGCAACAATAATGGGCAAAAATAATACCATGACAAAAACAGGAAAAATATAACACTCGGAAAAATGTCAAATCAATTTTGTATAAAACTAGAGTGAATATTAGTGTTGTAAAAATTATTAGTTTCCGGCTTTGAAATGAAAAAAGTGGTCAAAAGCATTTAAACAAGGACTTTTAGTATTTAAAACAAGGTTTTAAATATGAACAGTGTATAAAGCCTTTTTCAAAAAATTCACAAGTGTCATAATCAAATAGGTTGTAATATTACAAGATTTTTGGAGGTGGAATTTTTTGAATTTGGGTAATTAATAAACACTGTAGGACTTTTGGAAAAAATGGTAGAGAATAGAAAAGAAAAAGGACAATGTGCCCACGGGCCAAAAGTAGCTTACCGAGCTGTCCCAGCCAGCAAGGCAGGCCCAGGCGGCTCGGTGCTATCGCGCGTGTTAATTTTAAACTTGACGAGCGGGGGGCGGGGGTGACCAAGAGAGAGAGAGGTGTGGGGCAAGACAGAGGCTGATGACCAGAGCCCACTGACAGGTCATCGTCAACCTTTGAAAAGTGGACGACAATGCTCACTTGCAATGGAGGAGGGCACAATGGGGCGAGTTGGCAACGGGAATGGACTCAGGGGTCTACCGCTATTCAGGAGAAGGTCGAGGGAACTACTGAGTGACCAGAGTCAGTGACTACGAGGAGTCCGTGGTGGAGGAGCTACAGGAGGAGCTCGAGGTTCACGGTTCCGACTGCAAAACATGAGGGAGAGGCAAGGGAACACATCACATGAGTGAGGGGAGTCCAGAGGATGAGAAAGGAACGTCGGAGGGGGGCTATACCCAGATATCATCGGCGAATCGATGCGGCGGATCTCGAGCTAAATCTCAAGCTCGAGAGCACTTGGAGAATAATGCGAGGTTTTGGTGTTCGATTTAGAGGGAGAGAGGGTTAGTAGAGGGGAGAAACAGTCGGGGGAGGCTTTAAATAGTCGGGGCGTGGTGCACCTTGGGCTCGTGTGCCAGCGAGGATGTGGTCGTTGCCAGAGGCAACGAGAGCTTGCTCAATTATGTCTAGGACACCGTTGGACCTGGCTTCGAGCCTAAGGAAGGAAAGAAGAGAGAGGAGGGGCTTTGGCACTTGCTATGCGAGGCCAAGGGTTGGCCGAGCAGGGAGGTTCCCTAGCACGCGCTATAGGGGCTCTCAAGAGAGAGGGAGAAGGGGATCGTTGCCCTATCGTGTTGTGGACATCGAGACGCAGCTCGTGGCGCGTGAGGAGTATCACAGGTGGAAGGGGACACGGGGTCAACCCTCTAGAGTGCGGTTGACACGCTCCAGGGTGCGACTTTGGCCAGCATCCACATGTTCCTGCACGCCTCCCTTGTCCCGATGAGCCTGTGAGCTACTGGGAATGCCCTAGGTGGCGTAGGAGTTATGCAAAGGCAAGGGAAGGTCAGAGGGGAGTGAGAAAGCGGAGGGAGAGAGAGAGATGTTTGCTCTATAGAGAAGGAAATCGGGTTTTACTCCGTCAATAATTGAGCGAACGCGAGGGGAAGTCTTCCTAGAGTTGTATGGGGTCTAGGAGGGGATGTGGTAAAAATTGGGGGCCAAGGAGAACAAGTTAAGATGGGAAAACAATAACTATTAGGAATGGCCAAAAGGTGTTTGATGCAAGTTTTGGTAGGTAAAAGACTCCACTGGCGATGGTATTTACTAGGGTCAAATGGTAGATAGAAATATGCTTGATCAACAATTTTGAACTCATTTTATGAAAGTCTCCAATGTAGACTTGGTAAACACTAGAAATGGACACAATTGGATTTCTTTAGATCTGGCTAAGCAAATATATTCCCCCTAATGCTTAATTTGGTGTAGCAATATCATTTGGGAATTAGATAATTTTTACAAGGGATTTTTATTCCCATGCCCCTCGTTCCTTAGATGTACTCAAATTTCCCCCATTTCTTTAGTTTTTGCTCACTTTTCCCCATGCGATGAAATTCTGCTTTCACATTTTCCTCACTTTTGCCACTGAAAAATGGCTCAAAATTTACCAAAAATGAGCGTGTGGGTAGAATTGAGTACGACTAAGGAACCAGTGGCATGGGGATAAAAATCAATTGGACTTTGGGTTTGAGAGCAATTGGAGAAACTTGACACTGTAACTTGCTCAAGTTTGGAGATGGACAGAGAGGGTTTTGGAATATCTTAGTCAATCAAATCAATTTGTATTGCGATGAAACTTGGCACAATTATCACATATATCATGTTGGACTTGCTAGAAGGTTCCTGGAATTATTTGAGAATATTTATTATAGAAATATTTCAAAAGCTTGAAATAGGCAGAAAAGGTTTTGAGGGGTTTATCAAATATTTTGAACATGAGCATGTGTTGAAACTCTTATGTTTGGAAAATATATGTCCACTAAGTTTCCCTAAATTTTCTCTAATATGTTTGAAGTATAAAAATCAATTTCCCTTATAAAGACCATTTTTGGCCTTAGAAAAAAGGTTTAAATAAAATGGGAAAATAATTTTCAAAATAATAATTTTGTGGTTTTGGGAAGTCTTTTAGATAATAGGATGCAAATAAAATATTTCATGCAAAACATTTTTCCTAATTTGAAGACTGTAGTACAAACCTCAACTTAGGGGGTTTTGAAAGCTTAAATTAAATAAATGCTTTTTCATTAGGTATTTTTTTGCAAAAATAGTTTTAGGTCCTATACACATGGTATGGTCATTGGGCAAGGATTGGGACCAAGGAATTGTGTTCTTGATAGAAGAAGACTTTTTGTGAATTAAACACAAACAAGCACTCAAGCAAATAGTAACGAATCCAAGCATCACAAGCAAGTAAAAAAGTTTGAATTGGTCCAAATTTTTATAAATTCATAGCATGGTATAGTGGTACAAGCACAAGGTGTGATAGACCTACCCCCCTTACAAGAATCTTCTCCCCAAGATTCCTAAGCTAGGCGCTAAAGAAAAAAGGGAACTCAGATCTAAGATAGTCTTCACGCTCCCATGTTGCTTCTGTTTCAGTGTGGTTGCTCTAGTGGACCTTGAAGTACTTGATGGTGCGGCTTCGGGTGCAACGCTCGGCTTCATCCAAGATATGAACTAGTTTCTCACGATAAGTGAGGTCTGGCTGAAGTTTGATAGCTTGATGATCGATGTCCTTGTACAGATCGGGGCGGTTGGGAATTGGAGGCACTTCCTGAGTTGTGACACGTGGAAAAGGTTGTGCACATCCAAAACTTCAGAAGGTAGCTCTAGCTCGTAGGCAACTTCTCCTCGTTTGTCGGTTATCTTGAAGGGGCCAATATATCTTAGTGCGAGCTTTCCTTTGACATGGAAGCGCTTGGTTCCCTTGTGAGGTGTGACTCGAATATAGACATAATGCCCAACACGGAAACTCATGTCTCGGTGATGTGAGTCGGCATAACTGTTTTAGGTGGTCTCCAGTCATTCTGTGATGAGTTGAACTTTCTCCTCAGCTTCGCGGAGGATATCTAGTCCAAAGACTAGTCTTTCTCCGGTTTGTGACTAGTTGAGGGGAGTGTAGCACTTGCGTCCATACAACACCTAAAATGGTGCCATCTAAAGACTGGATTGATAGGTGTTGTTGTAGGAGAACTCAGAAAAGGGCAAGAAATCTACCCATTTGGCTCCATATGCCGAAGCACAAGCGCGAAGCATATCCTCGAGTATCTGATTTACTCGTACTGTTTGTCCGCTTGTCTGAGGGTGAAAAATGGTGCTAAAGGATAGCTTGGTTCCCAATGCTTCTTGAAATTTGTCCCAGAACCTCGAGGTGAACTGGGTACCTCGATCTGACGTGATTCCCTTAGGAACTCCATGGAGGCTCGCGATCCGGTTGATGTAGAGGTTGGCCAGTTGGTTCTGTTGTAGGTTGTCTTGATGGGGATGAAGTGGGGTACCTTGGTTAGGTGGTCAACGATGACCAAAATGGAATCATTTCCCTTGCTTGATCTGGGAAATCCGGTGATGAAGTCCATCCGAACTTTGTCCCACTTCCATTCAGGCACTTTGAGAGGTTGTGGCAATCCAGCGGGTTGCTCATGCTCTGTTGTGGCTCTCTGGCATATGTAACACTTGGCGATATAAGTGCCTATCTCTATCTTCATGCCATGCCACCACAATCTTGCTTTGAGGTCTCAGTACAACTTGGTTCCTCCGGGATGGATGGAATACGGAGTGTCATGGGCTTCTTGCAAGATCATATTCTTGAGCTAAACTTTGTTTGATACGCAAATGTGATCCCCAAAACATACGACTCCTTCTTCATCCACTGAGAATCCCGGGGCCTTACCTTTATTTTCTTCCCCTTGATGCCTTCAATACTTTCATGACCTTTCTAAGCTTCCTTGATATCATCCATCAACGTGGGCTTTGCTTCTAGATTGGCCAGATATCCTTTGGAACTAGTTCCAATCTGAAGCTTTCAAGTTCTTCATACAAGGCGGGTAGAATTTCCCTAATAACTGCATTCAAGGAGCAAGCCTTTCTGCTCAATGCATCGGCTACCACATTAGCCTTTCTAGGGTGGTATTCAACACTGAGGTTGTAGTCTTTGCTCAATTCCAACCATCTTTGTTGCCTCATGTCCAATTCCTTTTGAGTGAAAATACCCTTCAAACTCTTGTGGTCTATGTATATCTCACATCGCTTTCCCAGAAGGTAATGTCGCCATGTCTTAAAGGCATGAACCACATCCACCAACTGAAGATCATGAGTGGCGCGGTTCTCTTCGTGAGAGCATAGATGTTTGGATAGATACACTACGATGTTGCCTTCTTGCATCAGAACACTACCAAGCCCGGTTCTCGATGCATCACAATATATCGCAAACTCCTTGTGAATATTGGGGCTGGCCAAAACTCGGGATGTCATCAATCTCTTCTTGAGCTCGTGGAAGCTTTCTTCACACTTCAACGTGCATTTAAACTTCTCGTCCTTCATCAAAGGCTGGGCCATGGGTTGGGCAATTTTTGAGAATCCTTCAACAAACTTGCGGTAATATCCTACAAGTCTGAGGAAGATTCTAACTTCCTCCATGTTATTTGGATATTGCCATTCAATCACGGCTCCAATCTTGGTAGGATCTACTAACAATCCTTCTGCCTACAAAACATGACCCAAACTCCAACCTCGTGCAGCCAGTATTCACACTTGATGAACTTCGCGTAAAGTTGGTGCTCTCAAAGCTTATCCAAGACCATCCTCAAGTGTTTCTCATGCTCCTCTTCGTACTTGGAGAATACGAGTATGTCGTCGATGAAGACAATGACAATCTCGTCCAAATACTCCATGAAGATTTTGTTCATGAGGTACATGAAGTAGATTGGGGCATTGGTTAACCCAAATGACATGACCGTGTACTCATACACACCATACCGGGTCACGAATGGCGTGTTCAGGATATCTTGGGGATGATCTTCAACTGGTAGTACCCAGACCTGAGATGTTGGGAAACACCTTCGCACCATTCAACTTATCAAACATGTCTCCAATCTTGGGAAGTGGGTGCTTGTTCTTTATTGTGACCTCATTGAGAGAACGGTAATTGACGCAGAGTCGAATGGTTCTTTCCCCCATTGACACTAATAGAATAGAGGATCCCCAAGGAGAGGCACTATGGCATATAAATCCCTTCCTGAGCTACTCTGCTAGTTGCTTCTTTAGTTCAGCCAACTCTTCCGATCCCATTCTATAGGGATTCTTATAGATGGGTATTACTCCAGGAAATAGTTCAATAATGAACTCGATGGCGCGGTCAGGAGGCATTCCGGAAGCTCATCACGAAAGACATCAGGATATTTGCATACCACTGACACTTGATCCAACTCAATTCCCGAGAGACAATTAACCCGTGGGGCTTCAGCGATGGTAGGGCTGGGAACATACTTGCCTTCCACTCATTGGTCATTGGTCATGGTGACGGTCCGCTTGGCATAGTCCAACATGCCTTAGTGCTTGGTTAACCAATCCATCCCAAGGATCACATCCATGCCTTTCGACTTCAGGATGATAAGATCTACTAGGAAATCTACACCGTTGATGTTATTCCCAACACCTTTACATCCTATCTTGGTCCTCATAACTGATCTCGGGGTTTGTACCAACATATGACTAACCATGGGTGTATGCTTAATACCACTTTCTAGTGCAAACTTTTGGGTAACAAAAGAATGCGAAGGACCACAATAAAATAGAACTTTTGTTGGGGTTGAGTTGACAAGGAACGTACCCAATATAAAATTGGGGTCTTCCTGGGCTTCCTCAGCAGTGACGTGATTCACACGAACTTTGCCATTGATGGGCTGGTTGTGGGGAACTGGGTTCCCTGGTGGTGCTCCACAACCTTGACCTTGATTTTGTGCATTGGGGCGGAGTGCATCGGGCTTCTTGTTGGGGCACTGCGTCCAGGTTGACCGCATCCAAAGCATGTGACCTACCCGAAGTTGTTGGCCTTGCCACCAACATTGTTATTGAGGTTGTTCTATGCTGGCTTTGGGTTGGCATACTACTGAGGCTGGTAGCTCGGACGAGGTGCAGGAGGCCTAACTTGCTGAGGCTGATAGGTTGGCTTGGTTGGGGCCGATTTCCAGGGGTGAGGCTTCTAGTTGCAGGATCTACCTTTGCTGAACATCTTGCGCTTGTGAGTGCCTCCCATGGCATGACGCTTGTCTTCGAGCATGAGGGCCTTGTTCACAATGTTTAAGAAGCTTCAATACTCATAGACAACAAGCTGGTATTGCACGGCTTGCTGGAGTCCTTCCATGAAGCAATCTATCTTGGCTACCTCTATGCTTACATCTTTAGGTGCATATCTTGATAGGAGGTTGAAGTTTTGCATGTACTCCTTGACAGAGCCACGTCCTTGCTTCAGCACTCGGAATTCCCGCTTCTTGATAGCCATTATACCCAAAGGAATGTGGTCCGTGTAGAATCCTTCCTTGAAATCAGCCTAGGTGATCACATGGTCACCTTGCATGACCTTGAATCCATCCCACGAAGCTTTGGAGGTACCTCAACGATCTAGATGAAGGTTGGGGGTGAATTCCTCATGAACTCCGACAGAGTGGAGCAACCATTGTCGTTCCCTCCTTGCCGGTTGTTCATAAGGGCCTGAGCCATTTGTTGCATAGAAACAGAGTTGGATTGGCATTCCTCTCAAAGAACTTGGAGAAACTAAGGTGTGGTCATGTTCCCTGATGGAGGTGGTGGGCGGGGATGGTCACCTTGTGGCTGCTACTGGTGATCTCCAGCTTGAGCAGGCCCACCAGCACTCGGCTATTGGCTAGAGTTGCTGAAAGTGCTTCTACGGGTTGTAGTCACCATCCTATTTGGAGCAGCCAAGTCAAACAACTAGAATAGACAAGAGGGAAAAGCAAAAGAGAAAAACATGACTAAGGGGGGTTGGTATAGTGCATGTGTGCTAAGACAAAGGTCGCAAGACCAACATATATCATTACGATAAGATAGGCAATGTAGTCGCTTACATGTTGCCTAAGGAAAAAGCACGACTTGCATCGAAACACAAACAACAAAACAAGCAACAAGCACACATGGTTTCATATGAACCATTACATGGACTCGACTTCACATGTGGGATACATGACTTCTACTACCGTAGGGGTTCTCAGACTCAAGTGGTGGATTTCTCTGTCTCATACTCACGCTCCTCTCGGTCTTCCTCCTGGTCATCATCCGTACGGGCATCATCTCTAGTCGAGGGGGTTGGAAGACAATGAGGTCCATCCCGACGATGCCTCGTTGATGGGTCGGTGAAGAACGCATGGTACTCCTTCGCACTCATGCGACGATGATGTGGTGGTACTCCTCCTCTGTAAGCAATAGCGAGTTGTCCCTCTGGGGATCCATCCTTCTTGATCTTGTGTGTCTTTATCATGGCTTGTCGGAGTAGCACACGGGTGTGTTGATGTTCCTTGCGGAGCCTCACACACTCCCTAATCACGTAGTGAGCCAGATTGTCGACGGAGAGGATGAAGTAGGTCAGGAACCTAAGTGGAATTCCATACTCCTTAGATGGGATCAACGTCCAACTCTCGCCGATATTATCCTTCCTGAAAGGAAGGTGGCAAGTAGCTGGCTCATCAACCATCCCTGGGATGATCTAAGGTGGATCAGTGCCTTCCATGCAGCCATCTCGACTGCTAATGTGAGTGTCTCCATTTGTGATCCTTCAAAGAACCAATTCATTGGGGAGTCATTTTCCTTCGCGACCACATCAACGTGGTACTCCTTTGCGGTGCCATCGACCCAGTAATCGTGGTAAAGGAAAACGGGGGATCGTCAGAACTAGCACTTCTCCAGGATATCCTCAATTAGTAGGGGAAAGACGGATGCTATGAGGTCTTCGGGTACGACGGCCATCTATAAAGGTTTAAGGGGAGGGTATCAGTAAAGTTTTGAAAGTAAAGTGGAAGAGGTAAGAAGTGCAGATACTCATAAGTGTGGGTATAGTTTTAGAAAGGGGTGCTATCCTAACTAACGTCCATGCTAACTGAGGCTTCCTACAGCCAAGATGGACAATCAAGAGTCTCACACCTGCACGGTGAACACACAGAAGCTTGACAATCAAGAGTTTTACATCCATACATATCCTATTTCACAAATAAAGACCATCATGGTCAAGTCTTACATAGATAGGGCCACGAAGTCCGACACACCAAACATAGCTAGCAGCGGAAATCTTGAATGAAAGCGTGAACCCATGCCATCAGCCTTAACCGTACAGGCATTCTAACAAAGAAGCGTCCTAGTTCGCATGTTCGTCACCATCGAACTCTTCACCGCATTCCTGCTCTTCCATGCCTCGCCAATTCAATAACTAAGGGCAAGCCAATTAGTACTTTAAATGTACTCACAAGGAACACATGTTTGGAACAAGCCAATAACAATGCATGGTATGACACTAAATAGGTAGGTTGCGGAAAGCTAATTTTGAGTGCTACCACATGGTCAATTACTTGTAAAGGCATGCATCATGAGTATGCATATATCCATATGAACAAGTTACACGTATCAATGTAAGTAGGGGTTTGAACATCTCATGTTCATTCATCATGTCAGGTCATCTGACATAACTCAAGTATCATCTTTCCTATATGGAGACACACACACCAAGTTTTGTAACCAACAGATGTAGCCCAAGAGCGGTCATCCAACTGTCCTTGACTGTGGATATGGCTATTTGAATTGTTTTACACTCCGCAGAGTTTGCGCACTTCACCCACAAGAGTCGGGGAACTTCCATGTCCTCCATGACTCGCGGTATATTACATACCTAAGGTAAGCACCCGAACAATGCCTTTCCCCTGGCGACACTAAACAAAGAATCCACTCGTCGGTGCTATCCCTCATGATGTACATCATACGAGCTCGCCCAAGATCGTACCATCCATGAGGGCACGCAACGGTGTGCCCGGTGTCTATGGAAACAACCCATGGTTTCCCTACCAGTCAAGACCTGGTATCCAGAGTGACCACTCCACTCCTGCCACTAGTAATGTAGGATTTGTACTAGCATCAACCAAAGTAATCAACAAAGCCCCGTCCCATCTAGGGGTATCGTGGTCGCACATGTGAGGTTGGAGTAACGGTCGCAACTTAAACCAATCCGTTTTAGGGACAACACACTCACTTGCCTTGGAAAACCACTTCTTTCTCAAGTGGTTACCTAGATCAACACCACCTCCCTCGGGCATTAGTGGCACCCAACATGGTTTTCGAAAAGTCTTTGACATCATTTCTTTTTCCGACACCATGCATATTCCCATCCCACTTGCGTAGCACCTACTTAGCATCCTAACTACTACCCACCCGCACAACCCCCATAGGAAGGCAGGGTCATGCTCAATCCAAGTATCAACAAGGATATTAACGGAGGAAACCCACCACGATGGTCACGGTCTCATCATGATTTAAAAACGGAATAAAGTGCTATATGCCATGTATAAAATGGTTTCTTAGACATGGTCAAATGCTTGCCTGGCTCAACAAAGTTTCCCGGGTGTTCAAAATCTTCTGGTACAACACCTTCATAAACAATGCAATCTAGTGTCGCAATAATAACGGGAAAAAATAAGACCACGGCAAAAACAGGAAAAATATAACACTTAGAAAAATGTCAAATCAATTTTCTCAACTGCTAGGGTGAATTTTAGTGTTGTAAAATTTTTAGTCTCTGGTTTTGAAATAAAAAAGTGGTGAAAAGCATTTAAACATGGACTTTTAATATTTAAAATAAGGTTTTAAATATGAAAAGTTTATAAAACCTTTTCCAAAATTTTGACAAGTGGCATAATCGAATAGGTTGTAATATTACAAGATATTTGGTGGTGCAATTTTTTTCATTTGTGTAATTATTTAACCCTACAGAATTTTTGCAAATAATGCCACAAAATAGAAAATAAAAATGACACTATGCCACGGGCCACAGGTGGCTGGCCGAGCCGGCCGAGGTGGCACGGTGCTCCCGTGCATGTTAGGTTTAAACCTAACGGGCGGGGGCCGGGGTGAGCGAGAGGGAGAGAGGCGCGAGGCAAGGCATAGGTTGATGACTAGGGCCCACAGGCAGGTCATTGTCAAGCTATGTCGAGAGGATGACAAGGCTCACTGGTGAAATAGGAGGGCACGACAGGGTGAGCTCGCAACGAGAATGAATTCTGGGGTCTCCCGCTGTTCGGGAGGAGGTCGAGCGAGCTGCTGGGGTGGCCGGAGTCGACGACGGCGAGGAGCCCATGACA
The DNA here is from genome assembly GCF_904849725.1 of Hordeum vulgare subsp. vulgare. Taxonomy (NCBI): domain Eukaryota; kingdom Viridiplantae; phylum Streptophyta; class Magnoliopsida; order Poales; family Poaceae; genus Hordeum; species Hordeum vulgare. Next base: position 327,246,931 of record NC_058520.1, on the reverse strand, counting down.
GAGGATCTCAAGGTCAATGGTTCTGACTGCAAAACACGAGGGAGAGGCAGGGGAATGCATCAGATGAGCGAGGGGAGTCTAGAGGAGAAGAAAGAAACGTCGGAGGGGGCTATACCTGGAGATCATCGACGATCCGATGCGGCGGATCCCGAGCTCGATCTCAAGCTTGGGAGCACTTGGAGAAGAATGGGTGGTTTTTGGGTGCGATTCAAATGGAGAGAGGGCCAATAGAAGGGAGAAACGGTCTGAGGGACGATTTAAATAGCCGGGGCATGGTACACCGTGGGCTCGTGCAATGGCGAGGGCATAGTTGTTGACACATGCCATGGGCGCGCGTTGTATTATGTCTAGGGCGTTCTTAGACTTGGCTTAAGGCCTAAGGAAGGAAAGGAGAGAGAGGAAGGGCTCTGGCACTCATGCATGCGAGATTGCGGGATGGCCGAGCCGGGCGGCGCCCTGGCACGTGCTGCAGGGGCTTTGGAGAGAGAGGAAGGATGGGGTGTTGCCCTGGCGTGTTGCCTATGTCGAGACGCGGCTCCTCGCACGCGAGGGGGATCCGAGGTGGTCGAGGATGCGGGGTCAACCCTTTGTAGCATGGCTGTGTGCTCTAGAACACGACTTTCGCTGGCAGCCATGCGTTCCCGTGTGCCTCCCTTGTCCTGACGTGCCTGGGAGCTACTAGGGATACTGTGGGCGGCGTAGGACTTAAGCAAAGGCAAGGGAAAGGCAGAGGGGAGTGAGAAAGATGAGGGAGAGAGATCTTTGTTGTCCACAGAAGGAAATTGGGTTTTTACCCCATCAATAATTGAGTAAAGGCTAGGGGAAGGGTTCCTCGAGTTGCATGGGGTCTAGGAGGGGATGTAGTAAAAATTGGAGGCCAAGGAGAACAACTTAAGATGGGAAAACGATAACTTTTAGGAATGTCTAGAAGGTGTTTGTTGGTGGTTTTGGCTAGGTAAAAGACTCCACTAGCTATGGCATTTATAAGGGTCAAATGGTAGATAGAAATAGGCTTGATCACCAATTTTGAACTCATTTGATGAAAGTTTCCAATGTAGACTTGTTAAACACTAGAAATGGACATAATTGGATTTATTTAGATCTAAGCAAATATATTCCCCGTAATTCACAATTTGGTGTACCAACATAATTTAGGGATTAGATCACTCCTACAAAGTTTTAGAGCAATTGGAGAAACTTGACAATGTAACTTGCTCAAGTTTGGATTTGGACAAAGAGGGTTTTAGAATATTTTGGTGAATCAAATCAATTTGGATTGAAATGAAACTTGGCAATATAATCACATATAAATTTGTGACTTGCTAGAATTTGCTTGGAATTATTTGAGAATATGTCTTTTTGAAATATTTCAAAAGCTTGAAATAGGAAAAAAGGTTATGGTGGGTTTTGTCCAATATTTTGAACATGGCCATGTGTTGAAACCCTTATATTTGGAAACATATGTCCAATGAGCTTCCCTAAGTTTTCTCAAATATTTTGAAAGCATAAAAAATTATTTTCCCTTATAAAAGACCATTTCTGGCCTTATAAAAAGGCATTTATGTAAAATGGGAAAATAATTTCTAAAATAATAATTTTGTGGTTTTGAGAAGTCTTTTAGATAATAGGATCCAAATAAAATATTCGGGGAAAAATATTTCTCCTACTTTGAAGACTTGTAGTACAAACGTCAACTCAGGGGGTTTTGAAAGCTTAAATTAAATAAATGTTTTTTGGGTAAAATAAAATTTTGTAAAAACAGTTTTAGGTCCTATACACATGGTATGGTCACTGGGCAAGGATTTGGAGCAAGGAATTTAGTTCATGATAGAAGAAGATTTTTTGTGAATTAAAACACAAACAAGCAATCAAGCAAATAGCTACCAATCCAAGCACCACAAGCAAATAAAAGTTTTAATTGGTCCGAATTTTTAGAAACTCGTAGTATAGTAAAGTGGTACAAGCACAAGGTGTGACATATTAGAAAGAGGTTGTGTGCTCTATTGAGCACACCTACAATGTTGCTGCCACCACGTACCCCGCGGATGAGGATGACCTCGAGCCTCCCGAGGCTGCACCCGCCAAGAAGAAACCGTTGTTCTCTCAAGAATGTGCTAAGATGAAGAAAGGGTCGCTGGGCGACACTGACTCCGAACCCTCCATTACCATCGACAACAGCCTCTCCTCCAAATAGGAAGGCGAGATCGTCGCATTATTCTGGGCAAACGCTGATATGTTTTCCTGGACACGATTAGACATGCCCAGTGTATCGAGGGAAGTTATCGAGCACCACTTAGCCATCTGCCCCAACGCATGGCCCATGAAGCAAAAAAAACATGGTGCTAGGCACTAGAGAAGCAGAAGTGCATCGTTCCAGAGACCAAGAAGCTCTAGGAGGCAGGCTTCATCCGTGAGGTGATCCACCCTGAGTGGATCACCAACCCAATTGTGGTTCAAAAACACTGCGTAGAAGGGCGAATGTGCATTGACTTCACCGACCTCAACAAGGCATGTTCTGGAGACCACTTCCCACTGCCCCGCATCGACCAGCTTGTGGACTCCACCGCCAGGTGTGATCTGTTATCCTTCCTGGATGCCTCCTGGGGTACCACCAAATCAAGATGGCGACGGATGACAAGGAGAAAATAGCCTCCGTCACCCCCCTATGGAGTGTACTGCTACATGTGCGTGTTGTTCGGCCTGAAGAGCAGAGTAGCCACCTCCAAGAGGATGATGCACATTTTCCTGGGACCACAAATGTGCAAAGATTCTGATGCTTATGTGGACAAAATCGTCATCAAGACCCGTGGGGTGAGCTTTCCTCATCAAGGACCTCGAGGAGACGTTCACCAACTTGCATAAGATCCTCCTCAAGATCAACCCCGCCAGTGCCTCTTCCGAGTTCCAATAGGCAACTTGATTGGCTTCCTGGTCTCCCACCATGGCATCAAAGCGAACCCTGAGAAGATCCAAGCCATCGAGAGGATGCAGTCTCTCTGCAACCTCAAGGAGATGTAGTAGTTGATGGGATGTGTGGCCTCACTTGGGTGGTTCATTTACAAGTTCGTCGAGAGGGTCGTGCCTTTCTTCAAGCTCATCAAGAGAATAGGCCCATTCAAGTGGACTCCCGATGCTAATGCGGCCTTCAGGGACCCCCAAGAAGTACTTGATGAGCCCTCCTGTCATGGTTGCATAGCGACCTTGCGAGCTCCTCCCTTGTATTTGGCATCCACCTCCCACGCGGCCAGTGAAACCCTATTGGTGAAACGAGAGAAGCAAGTCCACGTCAAGAGGAATCCATCAGCGTCTGAGCCCTTGAGGCCAAGACAACACTTCCTGCGGCACTTGAGCCCCCTGAGGCCTGTCCTCCGACACCTGCCGAGGGCCTTCCGGAGACTCACCAGGACACAGCAGTGCCTGCCGAAGCCCCACATCAAAAGACCCTAGGAGAACCACCTGATAAGCTCCCTAAATACCAAGCTGGTTTTCTTACGATGATAAAACTCGTGGAGCATCCTATCTACTTCATGAGCACAGTGTCGCGGGATGCGCCCGAGTGGTACACTATGCAGCAGAAGCTACTCCTCGCTCTCCTCATCGCCTCAAGAAAGTTGCAACACTACTTCGAGGGTCATCACATCTTATTCCCTAGAGCAAGTGCTTCGCAGCCCCAATGCCACAGGCTGCAAGGAAGAGTGGAACGTCGAGTTGCAGCCTTTTCAGCTGGAATTCCTAACTACAAGGACAATCAAAGGAGTGGCTTTGGTTGACTTGACCGTGGAGTGGACGGATCGACGACAAGACGAACCTCGCAAAGCAGAGTACCTGCTTCTCGGGAAGGATGCCCATGATGGTTGGACCATGCACTTTGCCAGGGCATTGTCCCAGCAGGGCACAAGGGCTGGCGTGGTACTCACCTCGCCAACAAGAGACAAGCTCTACTACGCGGTGCAGATCTGCATCACGCACAACGACAAGGTCTCCAACAACACCACGGAGTACGAGGGCCTCATCCCAGTCCTCAAGGATGCCATTGCACTTGGCGTAAAGCGCATACTCATCAAGGGTGACTCCCAACTCCTTGTGAACTTTCCCAACAAGAGCTACAAACCCAAGGATGAGCACATGGGAGCCTACCTCAAGGAAGTACGCAGGCTGGATAAATGCTTCCTCATCATGGAGCTGCAACATGTCCCCCACAACAACAATCAAGAAGCCAATGACATCACCAAGAGTGCACCTCGCTGTGATCCTCACGGCCCCTCCATCTTCTAGGAACGACTCGTGAAGCCATATACCATGCCACTAGCTGCCAGCGCAATGGCACCTCAGGAAGACCTGCCTCCCGCGCCTTCCACGGATACACCCAATTGCAGCCCACCCTCACGCACTCGCCTACTATTAGCGTTGGAGCCATAGGCTGGTGTCTGGTTCACGAAGATCCAAGCCTAACTCAAGAATGGCATGCTTCCTGAGGTCGACACTAAGGCCAAGTGTGTGGCCCGTCAAGCTGCTACTACTTCATGATGGATGGTGAGCTCCACCGCACGCGACACAATGGAGTCGCACTATGCTACAACTCTATGGATCAAGGGCGAGACCTGCTTGCTAATATACATGAAGGAGACTGCGACCACCACACATCGCCGTGCACCCTTGGTGGCAAGGTCTTCCGCGGAAGTTTCTACTGGCCCATAGTGCTTCAGGACACCACTGAACTGCTTCAGTCTCGTGAATCATTCCAGTTCCACTCCAATCAGAACCACAAGATGATGCGGAGACTCCAGTCAATCCCCCTCTAATGGACCTTTGCGGTCTGGGGGCTGGAGATCTTGGGTCGTTCCCCTCACGCGGATAGTGGCTACCATTTCCTCTACGTCACCATTGACAAGCTCACCAAGTAGGTAGAAGTGGGGCCTTTACACACCATCCCAATAGCGTCAGCTATCAAGTTCATCAAGGGATTGGTGAGCCGCTGATGTCTGATAGAACTACGTCGGTATTTCCCCAAAGAGGAAGGGATGATGCAGTATAGCGACGGTAGGTATTTCCCTCAGTGATGAGACCAAGGTTATCGAACAAGTAGGAGAACCTCCTCACACCACGTAAAAAATACCTGGACATAAATAACAAATACTCGCAACCTGACGTGTTAAAGTGGTTGTCAATCCCTTTAGGGTACGACGCCTGAAATTGGCACGTTGGCGGGAGTCTATCTTGACTTGATCTTCCCCGACAATGGCACGAGAAATTCCCTTCGGGTACGACGCCTCAGGATAGGCAAATAACGTGAGGCAAAATTGGTACATAGGATAAATAGATAGCGGAACAAATAAATTGTAGTAAGTTATTTTTGTATTTTTGGTTTAATAGATCTGAAAATAAAAGCAAAATAAAATAGATCGCAAAGGCAAATATGATGAAAAGAGACCCCGGGGCCGTAGGTTTCACTAGCGGCTTTTCTCGAGAAAAATAGCAAACGGTGGGAAAACAATCCGTGTTGGGCAATTGATAGAACTTCAAATAATCATGACGATATCCACGCAATTACATTAGTAGACCGACTCCTGCGTGCATCTACTACTATTACTCCACACATCGACCACTATCTAACATGCATCTAGTGTATTAAGTTCATGGAAAAACGGAGTATTGCAATAAGAATGATGACATGATGTAGACAAGATATATTTATGTATAAATACACCCCATCTTGTTATCCTTAATAGCAACGATACATACGTGTCGTTTCCCTTTCTGTTACTGGGATCAAGCACCGTAAGATCAAACCCATCAGAAAGCACCTCTTTCCATTTGAAGATAATTAGATAAAGTTGACCAAACAAAACCCAAACATCGGAGAAGAAATACGAGGCTATAATCTATCACACATATAAGAGATCAAAGAAGACTCAAATAACTTTCATGGATAAAAACATAGATCTGATGATAAACTCAAAGTTCATCGGATTCCAACAAACACCCCCGCAAAAGGACTTACATCATATGGGTTTCCAAGAGACCATTGTATTGATAATCAACAGAGAGAGAGAGAGAGAGGAAGCCATCTAGCTACTAACTATGGACACGTAGGTCTACAAAGAACTACTCACGCATCATCGAAGAGGCACCAATGGACATGATGAACCCCTCTGTGATGGTGTGTAGATTGGATCTGGTGTTTCTGGACTCTACGGTGCTTGGAATTGATTTTCGTACCCCTTCCTAGGGTTTCTGGAATATTCGGGTACTTATAGAACAAAGAGGCGGTGCGGGAGGCCAACAAGGAGGGCACAACCCACTGGGGTGCGCCTGGGACCCCAGGCACGCCCTGGTGGGTTGTGCTCCCATCAGATCTCCCCTCACGTGCGTTCCTAGCCCACTGGATGTCTTCTAGCCCAAAAAATACGAAAAAGGTTCGTTGCGTTTGGACTCCGTTTGGTATTAATTTCATGCGATGTAAAAAACATGTAGAAAACAACAACTGGCATTGGGCACTATGTCAATAGGTTAGTACCAAAAAAGATATAAAATGATTGTAAAACATCCAAGAATGATAATATAGCAACATGGAACAATAAAAAATAATAGATACATTGGAGACGTATCAGCTCCTTCCGCGTCCCCAACCGCATCATCACCGACAATGGCATGCAATTCACCAGCGGCCTCTTCAAGTCGTACTGCGCCAACATCAACACGTAGGTTTGCTACGCCTCCATGGCACACCCGTGAAGCAACGACCAGGCTGAGTGTGCCAACACTAAGGTCCTGAAGAGCCTCAAGAGAATAAGCTTCAACCAGAAGTGCATAGCCTGCGTCAAAGGTTGTCTCGACGAATTACAATCTGTGCTATGGTCGATCTGGACAACAGTGACCAAGGCTATCGGCTAAACACACTTCTTCCTCATCTACGGGGCGGAAGCAGTCCTCCCCATCGAGCTCAAGCATGGGTCCCCGAGGGTCTTGGCCTTCAAGGAGAAGCGCCAAGATGACCGGCGGGAAACTGATGTGCTCCTCTTCGAGGAGGCATACCGCGAGTCCGATCTCCATGTTGACCGGTATCAACGTGCGCTACGTTGCTACCACAACCGCAACATACACCCCCTATCTTGACGTTGGCGATCTTCTATTGCGACTGATCCTCTCCAGAGAAGGACTCCACACACTCTCACCAATGTGGGAGGCCTTGTTCAGGGTCATCCATGTTTCCTGACCTGGCGCAGCACAGCTGGAGATGGAGGAGGGTGTTTCGATATAAAACACATGGAATATCCAACATCTCCACAAGTTCTATCTGTGACCTCGCACGTACAAACGCAAGGGGCTATACATGCCCCAAAGCCTCTCTTCATGCATCACCTCAAGGCCACAAGAGCTTCCACCCATGTCCACGTGGGTCCCCCATGCCCATACATGGCACGAATGTAACCCGAGGGCGCAACCTAGCCACAAAATCCTCAAGATGGCTCATGTCCAGCATGACAACATTTTTGTCCACCCTTTGAGGGCGCGACCTAGCCACATCATCCTCAAGCTGACCTGTGGCCATCACAACAACAAGGGTTTTTTGGTTGCGAAATTTACTCTTTCGTGTAGTAGTAAAGTTGTTTTCGCAAAGTGTTTCATGTGTTAGATAACTGTTTTGTACTTAGGAACGGTTCGCACTTGCGACCTCCTTCATGACAATCACCCGAGCGGGTGCTAGGCATGGTGCCCGTATTCACAGCGCCGTGAAACCCAAGCAACTGAGCTCTAGCATGCGGGGCTGCTCCCGTGCACATCACCTCACCAAGATCATTGGTGTTCTATCTCCTCGCATGACACCCATAAGTGAGCTCATGAGCGTGTGTTGTCGCATCAACTTAAAAGATATGCTAGTACGGTTGTCACCGCGGGAACAAGGCGTCGAAGGCCTCGTGGGGGCGGTCTGCCGCTCTACATTTGCCGGACACCCAGAGGACGCATCACGAATCAATGCCTCACAAAGCACTTGCAGCAAGCTGCAACACCTCAGGGTTCAGGCATCACAAAAAAGCTAAGTCCGAACATTTTGTAATTTCCTAGGAGCTTCCTGAACTTTTCTTCCTTGTGATATTGTCGAGCACCTTTATTTTCTCCTTGGCACGATTGGCTTGCATGTCAAAGGGGCGTCCTAACATCGTGCCGGAGGAGCCATTACTGCCAGCCAGAAGGTTAACCTCACTGGCCTTGTTGGACCACGCCTCAACATACCAGTGGCGGTCAGTATGCTCGGGGGCTGGGTCCACGTGACGTAGAGCAAAAAAGGCAATGTAAAAAAGGAAGGCAAATCACACAAGAAAATCGCAGAATAGCAATAAAAGATTGGAACTTTGTGCGATTACAAAAATAAATTGCCTTTATGCCCCCACGGGGCCTTGTGAACTGTGGTGGGGCGGGAAGGAAATAAAAAGATAAAGTCCTCAGGCTGAGGAGGTGTCGTCTTCGCTGTCAGGACCAACCACCTCAGGGTCGCCTCCTTCTTTGGAGGGCTCAGCAACGTGCGTGAATCGCTCAATCAAGGACTCCACGTGCTCGTGCACCCCCTTCATGAGATTGTTTTGGAGCTCCTCCGGCACATGGTCCACCACATGGGCGAGGTCAAAGGCGGGTTCATAGCGGATGAGGTTGCTGAAGACGCGTGTTGCTGCCTGGTCCATGAGCTTGTGGGCACCTACCTCAATGGTGGCGTCCTGCCTGCTGACTCCCAGCTCTAATGTCTCCACCACCTTGGTGAATAAGTCGGGGTAGCTGCCGTCGTACTTGGTGATGGGCATGTCTGCAACGTCCTCGACGAAGCAGCTGAGCACCCCATGAGCTCGCGTAGCGAGCCCTAGGAACAGCTTGGCGTGTTATGACTCCATCGTCTGTGCCCACGCAACCTCATCTTGGGCCTTCTTAACAATCTTGGAGACGTCACCAACCTGCGCCTAGAGCGACTGCAACTACCCTTCAGCTTGTTCCTTTCCCTTATGGGCAAGGTGGAGGTTTTCCTCAACCTGCTGGAGCTACTCCTTGAGCTCAGTGACCTCCTTATGGAGCTCCTCGGGCTTGGCCTTAAATAGGTCTCCTCTTGCCATGATGCTCCTTCAGGAGATTTGCCCGCTCCTTCACAACCTGGGCATTATTATCAGCCTTGATATTTTCCTCCTTCCACTCAAGCTGAGCATTGTCCATGGCGCGTGCCTTCTTGAAGGCAGCCTTATCAACAAACGCGTGGTTTTCCATGGTCGTGAGGTGCTCCCGCTCCGCTTCCTGGTCGGAGGTGGTCTTGACGAGCCCACAATCCTGAATCGCCAGGCCCCCCTCACGGCCGGTGAGCGTCTCCTCCCTGTTGGCCAGTTCCTCCTCACGGGCGACGTAGTGCCACTCGCGTGCCGCGAGTGCGTCCTCGTGCACCCGGATCTCTTGCTCTCAGAGGGCGATCTTCTCCTCCACCCCCTTGCACGGGCCCTACCTCATGGCACTGCAGGTTGGCCGCCTCCATGTTGTGGATGGTGTTTTCCCAAAGCTCCTTGGCGTCATGGGCGGCTTTGTTCCTCTTCTCCTGGGTGTGCTCGTGCTGCTGGAGGCCCAGCTTGATGCCCAACTAGAGCTTGCACCACACAACCACTAATCCCAAGCGCTCAGCCACGAGGTGCGCCTCCTCCGCTTGGAGGTCGGCCTAGAGCATGTCGAGTGCGGTCCGAGCACTCTCGAAGGCCCTGTACCGCACTAGAGGGGTGTTTGGTTGGGCTTCCATCCAGCTTCCGGCTTTCGACTTCGAAGCCAAAAGCTCCTATTTAGGAGCTTCCGGCTGCAGCTGTGGCTTCCGGCTCCGGCTGTGACAAGGCCGAAAGCCACAGCTGCAACCCGAAGCCTCTAAATAGGAGTTTTTGGCTTAGAAGCCGGTAGACGGAAGCTGGCTGGAAGCCCAACCAAACACCCTCTAGGAAGTTGTTGCTGACCCGCTGTAGGACCAAGCATAGGCGTTTTCGGAACTGCATCCTAAGGCCACCACTTGTGTGGTTCCTATGAAGGCCTGCTCCCCTCCTGCCCCCTTGCCCTTGATGAGGGCCTCCTCTCCAGCCGCACATTGGGGGCTGCACGTGGTCTCTTCCTCTCCAGCTGTGCGCTAGGGGCTACGCGTGACCTCCTGCTCGTCCTGCCGCGGCGTCGTGTGCAGAGAGCTCGCCACGGCTTTCGGTGGGCATTATCTCCCATGGCAGGAGTAGAGATTGCCTGGGGTCGTCCTTAGGATCCACCACCATCTCGGTGGTGGCATCAGTGTTGGACACCTCCGTAGGCACCTCCTCCTCCTCTAGGGACTTCTCCCCAGGCTGGTGGGAACACGTTGGCTCCCCTGGCAGTTGTTGTAGGTGCGGGTAGCACGGATGTCACGACCCTCTGCTTCTTGTACATGCACGCCATACAAGGCTCATGACTCAGCCTCGTGTCTCAAGAAATTCAAATAGGAATGGACTGAAGAATAAAGGATGAGGGACTTACTCGTTCGTGGAGACCCATCACATCCTCTTCCGAAGAGGGTTGGACCGGCTGCTGCTATCGCTCCCATGAGGCCCTCCAAAGCTCCCTCCACAGGGCGCTCCGCGAGGCCCACGAGACCTTGCACCAGCCGCGCTGGGCTGGCCCATCTCCTTAGGGGCTCTGCAACCCTCTCATTCTGTAATGCCCATGATGCGGTCCTATCCTTATTTTGGCGCGAGGGCCTCGACAGGGTTAGAAACGCATCTCGTTGTTTCGCAAGAATAGATATCGTTACAAGTACATGTACTGAAAAGATGAGTATAAGGAGTTGGCTTACACTCGCCAGAAGCTACATCAGAGTCACATCAGTTCAATACATAAATTCATCATGAAGAAGAGCAAGGTCCGACTATGGACGAAAACAAACGATAAAAGAACGACGTCCATCCTTGCTATCCTAGGCTGCCGGCCTAGAACCCATCCTAGATCGATGATGAAGAAGAACAAACTCTAAATGAACAATCAACACGATCGCGTCAAGTATCTCTTTAGCTGTACCTGCAACTAGTGTTGTAGAATCTGTGAGCCAGAGAGGACTCAAAAATCTCATTTCCAAAGGTATCAATACTAGCAAAGCATAATGGGTGAGATAAGGTTAGGTGGTGAGGCAACAACAAGCGACTAAGCATTTATTTGGGGTGTCTAACTTACAAATACAAGAATAAGAGGGGGAAGATCTACGAATAGCGGACGTGAACTACTGATGATCAAATGAATGATCCTGAACACCTACCTATGTAAGACATAACCCCACCGTGTCCTCGATCAGATAAAGGAGCTCACGAAAGAGACAGTCATGGTTACACACTCAGTTGGCATATTTTAATTAGGCTTACTTCAAGTTATCTAGAACCGGATGTTAACAAAGTTTCCACGTTGCCACATAACCGCGGGCATGGCTTTCCGAAAGATTTAACCATGCAGGGGTGCTCAAACTAGTCCATCACAAACTACCACACGCTGCGACGGGATGACCTCGATCAGGGAAACCCGTGATCTCGTTGGGTTCCTATTGGAAAACCTCAAACTCGAGATAACCCAAAGCATCCTTGGAATCCATCGCACAAGACGCTCGAGAAAGGTAAAACAAGTCCAGCAAGGACGCCCGACGTGTCGATGATCCCGATAGGAGCCGCATATCTCGTTCTCAGGACAAGACGGATAAGTGACACGTATGGTGGCCTGATAGAAATCACCCAAGTTGCCCTGGGTTGGCCCCGCACAATGCTCTGTTTTGGACCAGCACCATCAACACTAGCCCTCCATACATTATGCTGAATTACTCCCCGGGTTCATGACGCCCTATGTTTTTTCAGTACCAATGTTGGGCCTTGCCAGATGAGCTTTATTCCAAAATGAGAATCTAGGGCGTCCCCATAACAACCCCAAGCATGTTAGGAGCGCTCATTTATGGAACATAACACCAGTAGCCGAAACTAAGGCGACAAAGGTGGAACAAAACACCAGGCTTGAAAGGCCGAGTCTTCCACCTTTTACCAAGTATATAGGTGCATTAATTAAATAGCATTAATATGGCGATATAACAAGGAACCCATGTTAACACATGGAAGCAACTACACCCGCAACTAGCAATGCTATCCAATGGTTAGGCAAGAGGTAACATATCAATGTTGGGAGGCTCATTTTTAACAGGTGGTAGGCACCGAGACATAACGATAGAAACGAAACAACTAGCATGGAAATGATAGTAATGGTATCTAGGGAAATGTTCATCTTCCCTGAGATCCCGCTTGGAAGAAGAACGACTCCGTGAAGTAGACGAACCGACGTAGTCGAACATGTCCTCACATTCCGACACGCTTGCGGAACTCTATCGAGACGAAGCAAACCGGAAACAAGAATTAACACACGATATTCCCCACAACAAATGCATGATGTGATGCACACCCTAATATGATGCATGATCAATTTCAAATATGCAAGGCATGGCATTTCACACAGTCAAAAGCCACACATTAAGTGACGCTCAATATGCAACGAGTTGCATGTTGACGGAACTCCACATTTAATTATTTAGTTCACTTCCGTTTATTAGCACAACAGTATTAAAATGTTGTTAACATGGCAAGGGGTGAAGCACAAATAATCTACCTATCTAGGCATTTTAAATGAGCCCGGAGACGACATATAGCATCTCTGAAATGACCCCATGTGTTACATTCTAATTCTGTACAGATTTGTCATAATAACATTTCATGTTTTTTAAACAGCAAAACAAAGGGGTTCACGTGAAACTACACGTCGATCTGGTCCATTTACATATATGGCTCATCTCCAACGGAGCTACAGTTAAATAACTACGACCTAAACCGTTTTTATCGCGGCGACACTCAAACTGATGCAAACAGCATGTTTAAGTATTTTTTTATTATGAATGATTGTTGGAAATTATTAATCTACACGAAAATCTACATGTTTTACATATACAAACTATTTCGATCCGACGCACGGTTTGAAAACTACGTGGGTTTGAAAATATGCTCTTTTGTGAAATTAAATAAATTCCAAAAACTTTAAAAAATCTAACGGGCCAAATCAGCGTACGGGCTAAAACAAAACATAGGCGCCATATAGAATATGGCACCTACGTTGCTAGATAGGGAAGCAGGGGGAGGATCACCTCGCGGGCCAAGGCACGTGGCTCGTCGGTGCGGGGGAAGCGAGGCTGGGCCGGCTCTGCTGCTGGGCTCGGGGGTTGAGGAGCCGGCCTGGAGAGGAGGCCGAGGCAAGGCCTGGGCCACGCGGTTTGTGGAGCTGGGCCGAGCGCTCGCATTGGGAGGTCGGCCCACGCAGGCGCTAGCGAGCGCTGGGGTTGTCATCCTCCCTTGCTCACCCACAAGCAGCGGCCATCGCAGCAACAACTAGAGGAGAGGGTGGCGGCGACTAGCACATGAATGACCGGGAAGGAATGGGGACGGCTGGATCCGTCCATTCTCGGGCAAACCACAGCGTACGGTCGCCTGCCGGAGTAGATCGCGCGGCGATGCCATGGACTTGGCGAGCTCGTGCATGGGAGACACGTGAAACGGGGTTAGGAAGAGAGATGGAGAAGAGGGAGATCCGGCGAGGGGAGCTCTTGGCGGCTCGCCGGCCATGGCGTTCCTGTGCTCATCGACGAAGGGGAGCCGAGGCAGTGCTCCAAGCAGCTGCTAGCAGCCACAGGATCTCGGGCTCCTCTCGATCCAGATCGGGATCGTGGAGGGAGCTACGGGCGACGACGGTTTCGGGCCCGGGCGGGCCTGCTCCGGGCCTCGGCGGTCCTGGGGGTTGAGGAGAGAGGTGGCGGCTGGCTGTTGGGGCGCGGATCCCGAGGACAACGGCTAGGGTTTCTAGATTAGGCAAGAGAGGGTCTATTTATAACAATGGGGCTAGGGTTAGCTGTTTTTCGCCCTGATTTCGACCGTAGGATAGGAATCGGACGGTACCGGTCACGGGGACGTCTAGGTGGGCTGTGTAAAGTGGCTAGGCGGATATGAGACGGAATGTGCGGCCTGACACGATATTATTAAAACACCGAAAAACATCTGCCGATAAAACGATGACGGTGCCGCTATGGTCGACCGTTCGGCTATCAAACGGAGTCCGATTACGATGAAATTTGGCATGCGGCCTACCTACGTTAAAATAAGACCGCACGCCAAGTTTCAACCCAATTCGACAATATTTTTTGGACACATTTAAAAACAAGATTTTTATCGATGCTGCGGGCGCGTGCATATGTGGTCGGGCTCAAAACGGTCAAGGAAAAAAACGTGGAGAACCACAAACTAATAACGGATACAAGTTTAAAAACTGGCAGCAACGGAGTGCCGATGCAATGCAGATGATGCGATGATGAATGCAAGAATCAAATAAATCACACGATGACAATGGAATAAAATGGGAATCTTCTGGAGCGTCGGTCTCGGGCTATCACAACTCTGCTACACTAACAAGAGATCTCGCCCCAAGATCTAAGAATGAAAGGGGAAGAGGAAGAGAAAGAGGTAAAACTTAGTCACTTCTTTGATGAATGAGTGAAACCAACGATCCTTGAAGGTTGCAAAGAGATGAAGAATGTTATGAGAAACAAGCAAGAATTCACACAAAAATTCGGCATCACTTCGGTAGGAAAAGGGGACAAAAATTTGATAAGATGGAACGATCTTGAGAAGATCCACGACAAACTAACTAAATTGAATAAGCAGTGAAAGATCATGATCTTCATAGAACAAGATGATAGATTGAAGAGAGCAACATCTCCACAACTCTGGAACAAGAGAATAGAGACTAGATCTTGGGAATAAAGGATGAAGAAGAAAATGACAATTTCCATCACAATTGAATTTGACAAGCAGCCTTGCAAGAAGAATTGAACGGAGTTGTTGGCAACCCAACAACGGAAAGAACAATCTTGTAGTGGACTTGTAAAAACCATCTCAACAATTATGAGGTGACAACCAACCACTAACAGAAACAAGGATTGATCGAGACCAACAAGATATGCACAACTTCTTTTGCGAAGAGGATACATTGAGAACTTGGATCAACAATAATCACCAAAATAGCCACAATTCATAGGAAACGCTTTAGGTGAAATCTAAACCAAGATATCTCAATGAAGAAATCATGAGTTGAAAAAAAGATCTCATGATCATAGAATTGGTGGGTTTAAATATTTAATTCTTGAATCAACTTTTCTTCGAGACTCATCCACTAACAAGAACGTTGTAACACCACCTCAAAGGATAAAGGAAAAGAAAAGATGGAGCAGTTGGGAAACGAATTGATATCATGAGCCACTCCGGAAGAAGAATTGAAAACACTATGAGACAAGAATAAGAATTATGTTCTGCTTATCCTTCATCAAGTTAAATTGATGACAAGCAACGGATTTAGCATACCACTTATTCTTCTTGAAAAGATTGAGGAGAGATATGAGAACAAACTTGAAGAGGTCTTGAAGGAGACACCGGTAAGAATTTCAAACGAAAGGGAAAGCTTTGAATGAATGGAGATGCATGAGTCAAAGAGATCATGAGCCACCTAAGAGAAAAACTTGAACAAGGCACCAGAATAATTGAGAGACGAACGAAGAGACAAGAATTGAGAAGAATTGAGGATGAAAGCTGAAAGCTGAGAACGAGAAATCTTCTGAGATGATGACCTTCGGAGGATCAAGAATGAAAACAAATCTGACATGCACCATTTAGACATGGAAGGGATTACTCACGATCGAGAACAATTGAGCGGATAACACGAAGCTGATATGACAATCTTGACAAGAATGGAGCAATATTTAAGAGAAACACTCCTGCGGTCTTCCAAGCTGAGAATGATGAGAAGGGACACCACCAAAAATAACTGAGACACTCTGAAATAATGAAAAAGGAAAAGTTGAGTCAACGAAGGAATTAATTCGAGTAGATCTTGGAGAAGGGATACGAATGATGAATTTCATGCTTGCGTCATATTTGAAAAGAATTAGAGATCTCCAGGAAAATATTAGAAGAGCTAGATAAGATCCTGGGAAAGAACCTGTGGGTTATGGGCCCACTCAAAAGATACCACCGTTGAAACAATAGCTTAGAAAGAGAGATTGCACCGGTGTAAAGAAAACTTGATGAGGTTAGGAACCTCGAAACAATTGAAAGGATTGAAAACAGAAACTTCTCAGATATCTTCAACACTCCGGATAGAAAAGAGAGGAATGAATAAACAAGATAGGTTTGGCAAGAATTCCCAACACGGAAATCATCACAGGAAGAAAAGGATATGATGAACACCTAGAGCTTGAATTGAATTCGCCGGAAAAGAGAACAAAATTAAGAAATTATGAACTCCGAACTCCCGAGAATCTTCACCAAGAATCACTGGAAACAACACATAAGATAAGATGGCGGAAGCAACACTGAAAAGAAAGGCACTAGGATGAATCTAATCAATGAACAAAAGGGCGGGAGAGCGGGGAAAAGAAAGACATCTTGGAACAGATGAGACAAGCTCCGAAAAGAAATGAGAGATTGATCTTGCAACATTGGAGAGGATAGAATTGACTTGAAGAGATGCACACCGGTTGAAAAAAGAATTGACATGACGAGTCTGGTTGACAAGAACTGAAAAGACAATTTGATTGAGCGAAATAATTAGCATTCCCATGAAATATGAGAACACCACTTAGGAAATATATGAAATCACCACTTGACATCGAAGCAACTTGAATTACCATATTCCAAAAAAACACAGGATGAGGCTTACGAAACAAGCCGGAACAAATTCATGATAGAGATTCCATCCGATATTTTCGTGGATAGGATCACACGGGCTCTATCCTACAGTAGCCATCATGTACAGGGCAGTGCACATGACATACGAAGCATCCCCGAGTCGTAGCAAGCTGCAACGACTCTTTAAGACACAACGAGAACCACTGTAAGACGACCATGAACAAACGAATCCACTAGATGTCGAACCCCAACCTCACATCATGCATCTGTTGGAAGATTGTCCTATAAGTAACTACTTGAATTCCCACCTAAGAGCTTCCGAAATATTCTGGTCATGCAATCGGGTCCACGGATACAAGGAGTAAAATTTCACTCAACTCCTAGCATCTAACCCGTCCAGTGTATCACATCCGTCAACACATAACCAGAATATCGGAAGCTCGTCTATCTCAGATCCTCGTAATCACAATGATACTAAGTATGGCGATACATTCGGACCTATCTGCACCAGTAATCGGGAAGCCAGACTCCTCTCGCCACTACTAGTATTGAAGCAATTTCGGACATCCTCCATCATGAGATACTAAGAAATCTGAGTGATAACGATGTGCTCGATAATTCCCTCGAGCTCAACTCCTCGGAATAAAATCAACACAACACGAGGCACCAAGTCAGAACTTCGTCACATTGGTATCATATAGATTCCAAAAATATCCACGTGATCCTAAATTTTTTTTGAGCGAGAAGAGGAGTATAATTAAAATCATTACGTCAAGATTCCTCACTAGAGCATAGAACAGGAAAAAAAAGAATCCTACTCTCCGATATATAAGTAGACTCAAAGCAGTTTTTCACTAAACTCTACTCGGCCAAGTTCGATCAATCAATGGGGATCCTAGGTCGGTACTGCTCTGATACCAACTTGTAACGCCCAAGATGCGGTCCTATCCTTATTTTGGCGCGAGGGCCTCGACAGGGATAGAAACGAATCTCGTTGTTTTGCAAGAATGGATATCGTTAAAAGTACATGTACTGAAAAGATGAGTATAAGGAGTTGGCTTACACTCGCCACCAGCTACATCGGAGTCACATCAGTTCAATACATACATTCATCATGAAGAAGAGCAGGGGTTGACTACGGACGAAAACAAACGATAAAATAACGACGTCCATCCTTGTTATCCCAGGCTGCCGGCTTGGAACCAATCCTAGATCGATGAAGAAGAATAAGAAACTCCAAATGAACAATCAACGCGCTCGCGTCAAGTATCTCTTTACCTTTATCTGCAACGGTTGTTGTAGAATCTGTGAGCCACAGAGGACTCAGCAATCTCATTTCCAAAGGTATCAAGACTAGTAAAGCTTAATAGGTGAGGTAAGGTTAAGTGGTGAGGCAACAGCAAGCGACTAAGCATTTATTTGAGGTGGCTAACTTAAGAGTATAAGAATAAGAGGGGGAAGATCTACGAATAGCGAACGTGAACTACTGATGATCAAATGAATGATCCTGAACACCTACCTACGTCAGACATAACCCCACTATGTCCTCGATCATAGAAAGGAGCTCACGAAAGAGAAAGACACAGTTACGCAATCAATTGGCATATTTTAATTAGGCTTACTTCAAGTTATCTAGAACCGGATGTTAAACAATGTTTCCACGTTGCCACATAATCGCGGGCACGACTTTCCAAAATATTTAGCCCTGCATGGGTGCTCCAATTAGTCTATCACAAACTACCACACGCTGCGACGGGATGAACTCGATCAGGGAAACCCATGATCTCCTCGGGTTCCTATTGGAAAACCTCAACCTCGAGATAACCCAAAGCATCCTCGGAATCCCTTGCACAAGACGCTCAAGAAAGGTAAAACAAGTCTAGCAAGGCCGCCCGGCGTGTCGACGATCCCGATAGGAGCCGCGTATCTCGTTCTCAGGACACGACGGATAAGCACGCGTACGGTGGCCTGAAAGAAATCACCCAAGTTGCCATGGGTTGGCACTGCAAAGTGCTCCATTTTGGACCTGCACCATAAACACTGGTCCTCCCTGTATTATGTTGAATTACTCCTCGGGTTCATGACGCCCTATGTTTTTTTAGTATTAACATAATTATTATGTAGGGAAGATATAGTACAATGTTGGGCCTTGCCACATGAGCTTTATCCCAAAACGAGAATCAAGGGGGTCACCATAAGAACCCCAAGCATGTTAGGAGTGCTCATTTATGGAACATAACACCGGTAGCCGAAACTAAGGCGACAAAGGTGGAACAAAACACAATGCTAGAAAGGCCGAGCCTTCCACCTTTTAACAAGTATATAGGTGCATTAATTAAATAGCATTAATATGGTGATATAACAAGGAACCGATGTTAACACATGGAAGCAACTGCACTTGAACTAGAAACGCTATCCAATGGTTAGGCAAGCGGTAACTTAGCCAATCATTGGTTTCTAGGTTGTAGAAAGGTTGAAGGTTTTCATGGCACTTTTGGGAGGATGATTTTTAACAGGTTGTAGGCAACGATACATAACGATAGAAACGAAACAACTAGCATGGAAATGATTGTAAAGGTATCTAGGGAAATGTTCATCTTGCCTGAGATCCTGCTTGGAAGAAGAACGACTTCGTGAAGAAGACGAACTGACGTAGTCGAACGGGTCCTCACATTCCGACACGCTTGCGGAACGCTATCGAGATGAAGCAATCCAGAAACAAGAATCAACACACGATATTCACCACAACAAATGTACGATATGATGCACACCCTAATATGAGGCATGATCAGTTTCAAATATGCAAGGCATGGCATGGTATTTCACACGGTCAAACGCTACACATTAAGTGAAGCTCAATATGCAACGAGTTGCATATTGACAGAACTCCACATTTAATTATTTAGTTCACTCCCGTTTATTAGCATGCCAATATTAAAATGTTGTTAACATGGCAAGGCGTGAAGCACAAATAATGTACCTACCTAGGCATTTTAAATGAGGCCGGAGACGACATATAGCATCTATGAAATGACCCCATGCGTTACATTCTAATTCTATCCAGATTTGTCCTAATCACATGTTTTGTTTGTTAAACGACAAAACAAAGGGGTTCACGTGAAACTACACGTCGTTCTGGTCCACTTATATATATGGGTCATCTCCAACGGAGTTATGGTTAAATTGTTAGGGAACGTCGCATGGGAAACAAAAATTTCCTACGCACACGAA
Organism: Hordeum vulgare subsp. vulgare; assembly: GCF_904849725.1. Classification (NCBI taxonomy): domain Eukaryota; kingdom Viridiplantae; phylum Streptophyta; class Magnoliopsida; order Poales; family Poaceae; genus Hordeum; species Hordeum vulgare. The sequence goes on along the minus strand of NC_058520.1, from coordinate 327,226,925 downwards.
GACCTATCATGGTGATGTCCATCTACGAGAGGAGATTTGGATCTACGTACCCTTGTAGATCGCACAGCAGGAAGCATTAAGAAATGCGGTTGATGTAGTGGAATGTCTTCACGTCCCTCGAACCGCCCCACGAACTGTCCCGCGATCCATCTCACGATCCGTTCCGATCTAGTGCCGAACGGATGGCACCTCCGCATTCAGCACACGTACAGCTCGATGACGATCTCCACCTTCTTGATCCAGCAAGAGGGCCGGAGAGGTAGAAGAGTTCTCCGGCAGCGTGACGACGCTCCGGTGGTGGTGACGATCTAATCCTGCAGAGCTCCGCCCGAGCTCCGCAGAAATACGATTTAGAGGAAAAACTGTGTGGTATAGGGTCGAGCAGCACGTGGCAAAGTTGTGTCTCAAAAACCCTCAATACCTCTAGTATATATACGAGGGAGGGAGGGGAGGAGGTAGACTCAAACCCTCAAGGTTTGGCCAAAATTGGAGGTGGAGGAGTCCTACTCCAATCCTACTTGGAGTAGGATTCCACCTTCCCACTTGGAAACTCTTTCCACCTTGTGTTTTTTCCTTCTCAAACCTTATGGGCCTTAGTGGGAACTTATTCCATCCCAGTAGGGGCTGGTTTATCTCTTTCCATAGCCCATGAGACCCCTTGGGGCGTGACATCGCTCCCGATGGTCCCCGGCACCCTTCCCGGCAATCCTGGTACACTACCTGAGCCCGAAACTTCTCCGGTGACCAAAACAGGACTTCCTATATATCAATGTTTACCTTCGGACCATTCCGGAGCTCCTCGTGACGTCCTGAATCTCATCTGGGACTCCGAACAACTTTCGGTTTCCAACACCTATAACTCAACTATACTGAAACTTCACCGAACCTTAAGTGTGCAGACCAGCGGGTTCGAGAACTATGTAGACATGACCCGAGACACTCCTCCCTCAATATCCAATAGCGGGACTTGGATGCCCATTTTGGATCCTACATATTCTCCGAAGATCTTATCGGTTGAACCTCAGTGTCAAGGATTCATATAATCCCGTATGTCATTCCCTTTGTCCTTCGGTATGTTACTTGCCCGAGATTTGATCGTCGGTATTCGCATACCTATTTCAATCCCGTTACCGGCAAGCCTATTTACTCGTTCCGTAATACAAGATCCCGTGACTTACACTTAGTCACATTGCTTGCAAGGCTTGTGTGTGATGTTGTATTACCGAGTGGGCCCCGAGATACCTCTCCGTCACACGGAGTGACAAATCCCAGTCTTGATGCATACTAACTCAACGGACACCTTAGGAGATACCTGTAGAGCACCTTTATAGTCACCCAGTTACGTTGCGACGTTTGATGCACACAAGGTATTCCTCCGGTGCCAGTGAGTTATATGACCTCATGGTCATAGGACCAAATACTTGACACGCAGAAAACAATTGCAATAAAACGACACGATCAATACACTACGTTCATAGTTTGGGTCTTGTCCATCACATGATTCTCCTAATGATATGATCCCGTTATCAAGTGACAACACTTGCCTATGGCCAGGAAACCTTGACCATCTTTGATCAACGAGCTAGTCAGCTAGAGGCTCACTAGGGACAGTGCGTTGTCTATGTATCCGCACATGTATTTGAGTTTCCAATCAATACAATTCTAGCATGGATAATAAACAATTATTATGAACAAGGGAATATAATAATAACTAATTTATAATTTCCTCTAGGGCATATTTCCAACAGTCTCCCACTTGCACTAGAGTCAATAATCTAGTTCACATCACCATGTGATTTTAACCAATCCAACACCCATATAGTTCTGGGGTCTGATCATGTCTTGCTTGTGAGAGAGGTTTTAGTCAACGGTTCTAAATCTTTCAGATCCGTGTATGCTTTACAAATCTTTATGTCATCTTATAGATGCTGCTACTACGTGCTATTCGGAAATACTCCAAATATATACTCTACTATACGAATCTGTTTTACTACTCATAGTTATTCGGATTAGTGTCAAAGCTTGCATCAACGTAACCCTTTACGATGAACTCTTCAACCACCTCCATAATCGAGAAAAATTCCTTAGTCTATTAGTTACTAAGGATAACTTTGACCGCTGTTTAGTGATTCAATCCAGGATCACTCTATGTACCTCTTAACAGACTTGTGCCAAGGCACACATCAGGTGCGGTACACAGCATGGCATACTGTAGAGTCTATGGCTAAGGCATAGGGGATGACCTTCGTCCTTTCTCTTTCTTCTGTCATGGTCGGTTTTTTGAGTCTTACTCATATTCACACCTTACAACACAACCAAGAACTTCTTCTTTGCTGATCTATTTTGAACTCCTTCAAAAACTTGTCAAGGCATGCATTTCATTTGAAAGTTCTGTTTAGCATTTTTTATCTATCTCCATAGATGTTGATGCGCAATGTTTAAGTAGGTCTATGCAGGGCTTCCTTTGAAAAACCCCTTTCAAACAACCTTTATGCATTACAAAAATTCAACATTAATTTCGATGAACAATATGTCAACCACATATACTTATCAGAAATTTTATAGTGCTCCCACTCACTTCATTGGAAATACAAGTTTCTCATAAACCTTGCACAAACCCAAAAGCTTTGATCATCTCATCAAAGCGTGTATTCCAACTCTGAGATGCTTGCACCAGTCCATAAAAGGATCGCTGGAGCTTGCATACTTGTTAGTATCTTTAGGATCGACAAAACCTTCTGATTGTATCGAATACAATCTTTCCTCAAGGAAACCGTCGTGGAAACAATGTTTTGTGTTCCTATGCGCAATATTTCACAAGTAATGCAGCAACTACTAACATAATTCCAACACATTTTTAGCATCGCTACGAGTGAGAAAGTCACAGCATAGTCAACTCTTTGATCTTGTCAAAAACATCTTTGCGTGAAGTCGAGCTTTTCTTAATAGTGACTTATCACCATCATCGTCTGTCTTCCTTTTAAAGACCCATCTTTACTTAATAGTCTTACTACCATCAAGTAGTTCTTCCAAAGTCTACACTTTGTTTGATACATGGATCCTCTCTCAGATTTCATGGCCTCCAGCCATTTGTCGGAATCCGGGCCCACCATTGCTTCTCCATAACTCGTAGGTTCATTGTTGCTCAACAACATGACCTCCAAGATAGGGTTACCGTACCACTCTGTAGTAGTACGCGACCTTTGTCAACCTACGAGGTTTGTAGTAACTTGATCCGAAGCTCTAATGATCACTATCATTAGCTTCCACTTCAATTGCTGTAGGCGCCACATGAACAACTTCCTGCGCCCTGCTACACACTGTTTGAAGTGACGGTTCAATAACCTCATCAAGTTCCACCACTTTCCCACTCAATTCTTTAGAGAGAAACCTTTCCTCGAGAAAGGATCCGTTTCTAGAAACAAACACTTTGCTTCCGGATCTGAGATAGGAGATGTATCCAACTGTTTTGGATATCCTATGAAGATGCATTTATCCGCTTTGGGTTCGAGCTTATCAGACTGAAACCTTTTCACATAAGCATCGCATCCCCAAACTTTCGAGAAACGACAGTTTAGGTTTCTCTAAACCATATTCTATAATGTGTCATCTCAACGGAAATATGCGGTGCCCTATTTAAAGTGAATGCGGTTGTCTCCAATGCATAACCCATAAACGATAGTGGTAATTCGATAAGAGACATCATAGTATGCACCATACCAAAATAGGGCGTAGCTATGACGTTCGGACACACCATCACACTATGGTGTTCAAGGTGGCATGAATCGCGAAACAATTTCCACATTGTCTTTAACTGTGTACCAAAACTCGCAACTCAGATATTCATCTCTATGATCATATCGTAGACAGTTTATCCTCTTATCACGACGATCTTCACTCTGAAATAGCATTGAACTTTTCAATATTTCAAACTTGTGATTCATCAAGTAAATACTCCCGTATCTACTCAAATCGTCAGTGAAGTAAGAACATAACGATATCCATTGCGTGCCTTAGCACTCATTGGACTGCACACATCAAAAATGTATTACTCCCAACAAGTTACTCTCTTGTTTCATGTGGCATGATTTGCATGTCTCAAGTGATTCAAAATCAAGTGAGTCCAAACGATCCATATCTATGGAGATTCTTCATGCATTTATACCAACAGGTATGGTTTGCATGTCTCAAACGTTTCAAAAATGAGTTAGTACAAAGATCCATCGGCATGGAGCTTCTTCATGCATTTTACACCAACATGACTCAAGTGGCAGTGCCACAACTAAGTGGTACTATCATTATTACTTTATATCTTTTGGCACCAATATTATGAACATGTGTAACACTATGATCGAGATTCAATAAACCATTGAGGGTAATTATTCAAGCAAATAGAATAACTATTATTCTCTTTAAATGAATAATCATATTGCAATAAATAAGATCCAATGGTGTTCATGCTCAACGCAAACACCAAATAACAATTATTTAGGTTTTACCACCAATCCCGATGATAGAGGGAGCGTGCGATGTTTGATCACATAAACCTTTGAAACACTTCCAACACAGATCGTCACCTCGCCTTTAGCCAGTCTCCGTTTATACCGTACCTTTATTTCGAGTTACTAATTACTTAAAAAAACCGGTATCCAATACCCTCGTGCTACTAGGATGTCACGCCCAAGATGCGACCCTATCCTCAATTTGGCACGAAGGCCTCGTCAGGGATAGAAGCGCATCTCGTCATGTCGCAAGAATGGATATCGTTACAAGTACATGTATTGAAAGGAAGATATATATATATATATAGAATTGGCTTACACTCTCCACAAGCTACATCAGAGTCACAACAGTACAATACATAATCATCATGAAGAATAGCAGGGTCCGACTACGGACGAAAACAAATGAGAAAAGAAGAATGAGGACCATCCTTGCTATCCGAGGCGACATGCCTGGAACCCATCCTAGATCGATGAAGAAGAAGAAGAAGAAGCAACTCCGAATGAACAATCAACGCCCTCACGTCAAATAACCTTTACCTGTACCTGCAACTGGTGTTGTGGTAATCTGTGAGCCACAGGGGACTCAACAATCTCATTTCCAAAGGTATCAAGACTAGCAAAGCTTAAAGAGTGAGCTAAGGTTAAGTGGTGAGGTTGCAGGAGTGGCTAAGCATATATTTGGTGGCTAACTTAGGAGTACAAGAAATAAGAGGGGGAAGATCTACGCATGGCGGGCATGAACTACGGATGATCAAATGAATGATCGTGAACACCTACCTACGTCAGACATAACCCCACCGTGTCCTCGATCGGAGAAGGAACTCACGAAAGAGACAATCACGGTTACGCACACAGTTGGCATATTTTAATTAAGTTAACTTCAAGTTATCTAGAACCAGCGTTAAACAAAGTTTCCACGTTGCCACATAACTGCGGGTATGGCTTTCCGAAAGATTTAACCCTGCAGGGGTGCTCCAACTAGTCCATCACAAATTACCACAAGCCGCATAGAAATCCTCGATCACGACACTCGCGATCTCGTGGGTTTTCTTAGTGGAAAACCTCAACTCTGAGATTACTCAAAGCATCACCGGAATCCCGATGCACAAGATATCTCGTCAAACATAAAACTAATCCAGTAAGGCCGCCCGACGTGTCAACGATCCCGATAGGAGCCGCGTATATCGTTCTCAGGACATGACGGATAAGCAAAGCGTACGGAGGCCTGATAGAAATCTCCCGAGTTGCCCCGGGTTGGCCCCGCACGGTGCTCTGTTTTGGACCAGCACCATCAGCACTAACCCTCCCTGTATTATGTAGAATTACTCCACGGGTAGCGCTAACTCCCTATGCATTTCAGTTTAACAGAATTATTATGTTGGGCAAATGTAGTACCAATGTTGGGCCTTGCCAGACGAGCTTTTATCTAAAACGAATTGTCAAGGGGGTCCCATAACAACCCCGATCGTGTTAGGAGCGCTCAATTATGGAACATAACAGTGGTAGCCGAAACTAAGGGGGCAAAGGTGGAACTAAACACCAGGCTAGAAAGGCCGAGCCCTCCACCTTTTACCAAGTATATAGGTGCATTAAATTAAATAGCATTAATATGGTGATATGACAAGGAACCCATGTTTCCACATGGAGGCAACTACACCTGCAACTAGCAACGCTAATAACAAGGTTAAGCAAGCAGTAACATAGCCAATCAGTGGTTTGCTAGGTCGAACAGGTTGAAGGTTATCATGGCATTGTTGAGAGGCTGATATTTAACGTTTTGTAGGCAACGAGACATAATCGATAATAACGGTAAAACTAGCATGGCAATGATAGTAATGGTATCTGGGGAAATGGTCATCTTGCCTAAGATCCCGCTTGGAAGAAGAATGCCTCCGTGAAGCAGACGAACCGACGTAGTCGAACGGGTCCTCACAATCCGGCACACTGCGGAACTCTAACGAGACGAAGCAAACCGGAAACAGGAATCAACACACGATATTCACCACACGATGCACAATACAAATGATGCATGAGAAGCTGAATACATGCAAGACACGACATGACAATTAACGTCAAACAAACACTACACATTAAGTGAAGTTCAATATGCAACAAGTTGCATATTGACGAAACTCCTCGTTTATTTATTTAGTTCTATGCCGATTAGATACACGACAATATTAAATGTGGTTAAACATGGCAAGAGGTGAAGCGTAATTAAACTACCTATCTAGGCATTTTAAATGAGGTCGGTAATGACATATAGCACCTCCGAGACGACCTCACATGTTAATTTACAATTCTGTCCAGATCTGAACTAACACATTTAATTGGTTGTTAAACAGCAAAATAAGTAGGTTCCCGTGATTCTACGCATCGTTACAAGCAATATACACATAGAGAACACCTCCAACGGAGCTACGGTTCAAAAGATACAAGCACCGCAAGATATGATGGCATGAATGCAATATGTGTGCAATGATGGTCACGAGCACTTTAAAACATACAACCAGCAAGAGAAAATGAAACTACACGATATTCTAAGCAAGTTTCATGTAGGACACGATCAAATCGGAGCTACGGTTTAACAACTACGAGCAAAACAAGAAATCACTACAATCTGCCAAAATCAGCCTCATAGCATTTTCTACACCCCACAACTACGAGCTACACAACTCAAATATAATCAACCAAGGAATGACACGAAATAGGGCAATAAGCACTACAACAAATTACTAACAACTACTAGCATGGCATCATGGATCACTAGGGAAAGAATTTACAAAATGGCTTCTCACACACAATTTCAGACTTAGTGAAAATAACACTTCATGAAAGTGCAGTTTTCGATCTGAAGGCATATTGGCAGCAGCAAAACCATAAGCTACAGGTCTTCAAATGGCATGAAAAGTCACAGCATGCTAGAGAATCACAAGGTCTACAACTAACTCCATTGGACCAACCTCAAAAGAGCTACAGATCACAAGTTAGAAGCAAAACAAAACAACAACAAAATATAACAGATTCTAGACTTAGAAATATTTCAGCACCTCCAAATCAGCACTATTTCTAGCAACTTGAGAGCAATCAAACCACACCTAAACATGCATTTCTATTGCAAACAAAAATACCAGGGGCTAGACTAAACATCAAAGATCAACTCTCTAGTTAACAACTCCGTCAAACGAAGCATGGAATAAATCCTACGAAATAAACAAAAGGGCATCACGGCAAAATATCGCGCGAACTAACTTGCTCAAAAGCTAAAACTAATTGTACACAAAAATCACATGGATTTTTCTACCCCGGAAACATATAAAATATGTGGGGTTGCACAACAAAAATAACGCCACACGTAAATGCGAGATAACAACCTAAGCTCGGAAAATAAACCAGCGGCAAATCCCTACAGGCAAAAATACCAATGACCGGTCTAAAATACATGGCAAAGGGGCAACTAAAACATGGGCATTTATTCTACGGCATCCGAGCAATTCGAACACGCACGGAAAATAAACTACGGAGCGGATCGTATTGGAATAGCATGTAAATCTATGCATATGCCGTCTCAAACTACGTCAAACAATTATGCATGTCGCAAAAACAGATTCTACGCGAAATTCTATGCCAAAACCATATCTAATTCATCGCGATCCGACTTACGGATTTAAAGTTACGGGCATTCTAAATATCGTCTTTATTCTGGAATTTAATTAAATTCTGAAAATAACCTAAAAAGAAAAAAAAACTACCGGGCCTAATCTAAATGCTATTGGGCTACATGGGCAAGCGTGGTTTAACTAAAACGTGCACGGGTGCCGATTAAAGGGCACAGGGAAAAAAATATCACCTCGGGCCGGATTGGACCGGCCTGGGCGCTCGAGAGGCCTGGCTTGTGGCCGGGTGGCGACCTGGGCCAGCTCGGGGGCGCTGGCCGACTGGGCCGGACTCGAGGAGGAGGCATGGCCTGGGGCTGCCGGCGGAGCAGCTGGGCCGGCTGCTGGCTCCCTGGGCCGCAGCGGTTGGAGGCGCTACGGGAGCCCACGCGGGGGGTACGAGCGAGCAGGTGGTCGCTGGCGGCTGGCGCTCCCTCGATCCCGCCTGGATCGAGGAGCAGGAACCAGCAGCGCTGCCTGGACCGAGCGGATCCAAACCCCAAGGACCCGCTCCCGACAGAGGAGGCGAGCACCGGCGGGCAGGGCGGCGCGGCGACGTGGGCGAGGAGCTGCCGGCGGCGGAGCAAGGGGCGAAGCAGCACAGGGCGAACGTTCTCCGGCCGGTTGCTTTTGCATCTCCGGTGATGTCGGGGGTGACCGGACGAGGGCGGCGGGAGGCTGCCGGAGGGACTGGCGACGAGGTGAGCCGGCGCGAGCTGTGGGGCGGCGACGAGGAGGCGGCGGGGCACGGCGCTCGGGGCTGCTGCCTCGAGCACGGCTGCCATGGACGGGAGTTCGGGACAGAACGGGTGACAGCCGGATGGGCTTCGGGCGGGCCGCGCGCGGGCTCGTGCGGGCCCGGTGGCTGGTGGGAGGAGAGAGGAGAGAGAGAGTGGGAGAGGCTAGGGTTAGGCACGGTTTTCGAGTTGGAGGGGGTTGGCTGTCCAAAATAATCAGGAGGGGGGTCTATTTATAGAGAAAAGGGGGCTAGGTTAACTGGAATTTCGTTCCGCATCCAACTGTGCGATCGGATTCGGACGATTCCGAACGCGGGAATGGTTACGAGGCCGTGTGGAGTGTATATCCGGAGACGAGAGGGAGAACGGGCGGCGCGGCAATGAATTTTAAAACACCGACAAACGTCCGACGAATAACCGAAGACGGTGCCGCTACGGTCGACCGTTCGGGTACGAGACGGACTCTGATCGCGACGAAATTTGACAGGCGGCCTAGCTATATTAAAATAAGACCGCACGTCAAATTCCAACCCAATCAGAGAAAGTTTTCAACACACTTTTAAAAACAAGATTCGAGCGATGCCCCGGGCGGGTGCGTGTGCGGTCGGGCTCAGAACGGACAACGCCGAGAACCGGCAACTAACAACGTATGCAAGTTTGAAAACTGGCGGCAACGGAATGCCGATGCAATGCGTATGATGCGCATGATGCGATGATGATGCGACAAAATAAAATAGACACACGACAAAAACGGAAAGAAAAGGGGAATCTTCTGGAACGTCGGCATCGGGGTGTCACAACTCTCCTACACTACAAGAGGATCTCGCCCCGAGATCCAAGAATGAAAGGGGGGAGAGGATGAGAAAGAACAAGAGGTAAAACCTTAGTTGCTTCTTGACAAACGAGTGAAACCAACGATCCTTGAAGGTCGCAAATAGATGAGGAATGATATGAGAAAGAAGCAAGAATTCACGGAAAATTTCGGCAACACTTCGGTAGGAAAATGGGAAAAAAATTCGATAAGAAGAGAGAATTAGACAATATTCATAACAAACAACTAAATAGAACAAGGGAACACCATGATCTTGGTAGAACAACATAATAGACCCAAAAGAGCAACATCACAAAGCCTCCGGAACAATAGAATAGGAACTAGCTCATACGGAAGAAAAGAATGAAGTGAGAATGACAACTACTAACTCCAATGAACTTGGCAAGCATTCTTGCAAGAAGAATTGGACGGAGTTGTTGGAAAAACAACAACGAAAAGAACAAGATAGTAGTGGGCTTGTGGAAACCTTTTCAAACTAATGAAGTGACAACCAGCCACTAACAGAAAGAAGGATTGATTGGGAGAAACAAGATATGAACAATTTCTTACACCAAGAGGATACATTGAGAACTTGGATTAATGACAAGCACCATGATAGAAACAATCCATAGGAAAAGCTTTAGGTGAAATCCAAACCAAGATAACTCAATGAAGAAATCATGGGTTGAAATATCTCATGATCATAGAATTGGTGGGTTTAATTATCTCGTCTTGAGAGGCAATCTCTTCGAGGCTCCTACACTAACAAGAATGCTATAATACCACCTCAAAGGAAAAGGAAGAACAAGTGCACATAGAAATGCAAGAGAAAGGATACTTGATCTTCTTCAATAAGAATCTTGAAGTACACTTGAGAATGGATTGAAATCATGAGCCGCTCCGGAAGAAGAATTGAAATATCTTGGAAGAAGGAAGAATGAGAATAAGAATTATGTTATGCTCATCCTTCATCAAATTTAATTGATGACAAGCAACGGATTTAACATACAACTTATTCTCCTTAAAGGAAACTTGAAGAGAGAGATAGATATGCACCACATGAAGCATAAACAAAGGAAGCACCGGTAAGAATTCACAATTGAATGGGAACACCACGAATTAATGGAGAAACATGAGAATGAAGAGATCATGATCCACCTAATAGAAGAAAACTTAAACAAGACACCAGAATAATTGAGAGACGAACGAAGAGACAACAATTGAGAAGAATTGAGGATGAAAGCTGAAAGCTGAGAACGAAGAAGTCTTCTCAAATGATGGCCTTCGGAGGAACGAGAATGAAAACAACTCAGAAAAGCACCATATAGCCAGAAAGGGGTTACTCATGATTGGGAACAAATTCAAGATGATAACACGAAGCTGAAATGATGAATATCCAAGATAATAGACCAAGATTTGAGATAAACACTCCTTCAAATTTGCAAGGTGAGAATGATGACGAGAAACAACACCAAGAATTACTGAGACACTCCGGAACAAAGAAGAATGCAAGGTTGAGCCGAATAAGAGAATTAATTCAAATTGATCTTGAGAAGGAATATGACTGATGAAATTCATACTTATGTCATAGTTGAAAAGAATTAAAGATCTCCGGAAAATATTGCAAGAGCTAAAAGATCCTGGAAAAAACCTCTGGGTTATGGGCCCACTCAAAGAAACCACCGTTGAAAAGATTGCTAGAAAGAGGTATATGGCACCGGTATGAAGAGAACTAGATGAGGTTAGCACCTCGAAATAATTAAAAGGATTGGAAACAAGAACTTCTGAGATAACTTCAGCACTCCGGATGAAATAGAGAGAAATGACAATAAGAAGACTGATGAGAATTTCCAACATGGGAAAAAATTACAAGGATGAATAGGATACAATGAACACGGGCAATTGAATTAAATTCACCGGAAAAGATGATAAGAATGAATAAATATGAACACGAAGCTCATGAGAATCTTCACAACGAATCACCGGGTAAGATAGAAAAGAACAGACAACAGAAGCACATGAAAAGAAAACTCTTGGATGAAAATTGAATCACTGAAGAAAAGGGTGGTGGGCGGGGAAAAACAAAGACAACTTGGGCTAGATGAGATGAACTCCGGAATAAAATGAGAGAGAGACCTTGCAAATTGGAGAGGATTGAATTCACTTGGAGACAAACACACCGGTTGAATGGAATCGATACGATGACTCCGGTTGACAAGAATTGAAAAGACACTTTGATTTGAGCAAAGAGAATTAGCATTCCCACAAAATATGAGAACACCGTTTAGAAAAGATCTGAAATCACCACTTGACATCGAAGGAACGCGAATTACCATATTCCAACACAACAAAGGGTGAGGCTTACGAAACAAGCCAGAACAAACTCATGAGAAAGATTTCGTCCGATATTTTCGTGGACAGGATCGCACGGGCTCGATCCTTACAGTAGCCATCAAGTGCAAGACAGTGCACCCGACATACGAAGCGTCCCTGAGTCGTAGCAAGCTACAAAGACTCTTTAAGACACAACGTGTACCGCTGTAAGTCGACCGTGAACAAACAAATCCACTAGATGTCGAACCCCAACCTAACATCATGCATTTGTTGGAAGATTGTCCTATAAACAACTACTTAAATTCCCACCTATGAATTCCCAAAATATCTGGTCATGCAATCTGGTACACGGATACAAGGAGTAATATCACACAACTCCTAGACTAACCCGTCACCTGTATCACATCCGTCAACACACAACCAGAATCTCGGACCTTCATCTACAACAGACCCTCGTGATCACAACGATACAAAGTATGGCAGTACTCCCAAACAATCTGCAACACTACTAGGGACATCGGGGTTATCTCTCCACTACTAGTATTGAAGCAATTACAAACATCCTTCGTCCTGAGATATTAAGAAATCTGAATGATAACGATGTGCTCGAGAATCCCCTGGAGCTAAACTCCCCGGAAGAAAATCAAATCAGACAGGAGACACCAAGAAAGAACTCCGTCACATCGGCATCATATAGATTCCAAAAATATCCGCGTGATCCTAAATTTTTTTTTGAATGAGAAGATGACTAGAATACAATTATTACGTCAATATTCCTCACCAGAGCATAGAAGAGGAGAAAAAAGAATCCTACTCTCCGATATATAACTAGACTCGACTCGGCCAAGTTCGATCAATCAAGGGGGCTCCTAGGTCGGTACTCCTCTGATACCAACTTGTCACACCCAAGATGCGACCCTATCCTCAATTTGGCATGAAGGCCTCGTCAGGGATAGAAGCGCATCTCGTCGTGTCGCAACAATGGATATCGTTACAAGTACATGTACTGAAAAGAAGAGAGATATATATAGAATTGGCTTACACTCGCCACAAGCTACATCAGAGTCACAACAGTAAAATACATAATCATCATGAAGAAGAGCAGGGTCCGACTACGGACGAAAACAAACGAGAAAAGAAGAACGACGTCCATCCTTGCTATCCCAGGCTGCCGGTCTGGAACCCATCCTAGATCTATGAAAAAGAAGAAGAAGAAGCAACTCCAAATGAACAATCAACGCCCTCGCGTCAAATACCCTTTACCTGTACCTGCAACTGGTGTTGTGGTAATCTGTGAGCCACAGGGGACTCAACAATCTCATTTCCAAAGGTATCAAGACTAGCAAAGCTTAAAGGGTGAGTTAAGGTTAAGTGGTGAGGTTGCAGCAGCGGCTAAGCATATATTTGGTCGCTAACTTACGAGTACAAGAAATAAGAGGGGGAAGATCTACGCATGGCGGGTGTGAACTACGGATGATCAAATGAATGATCCTGAACACCTACCTACGTCAGACATAACCCCACCGTGTCCTCGATCGGAGAAGGAACTCATGAAAGAGACAGTCACGGTTACACACACAGTTCCCATATTTTAATTAAGTTAACTTAAAGTTATCTAGAACCAGTGTTAAACAAAGTTTCCACGTTGCCACATAACCGCGGGCACGGCTTTCCGAAAGATTTAACCATGCAGGGGTGCTCCAACTAGTCCATCACAAATTACCACAAGCCGCATAGAAATCCTCGATCACGACACTCGCGATCTCGTGGGTTTCCTTAGTGGAAAACCTCAACTCTGAGATTACTCAAAGCATCACCGGAATCCTGATGCACAAGATATCTCGTCAAAGGTAAAACTAATCCAGCAAGGCTACCCCACGTGTCGACGATCCTGATAGGAGCAGCGTATCTCGCTCTCAGGACACGACGGATAAGCGAAGCGTACGAAGGCCTGATAGAAATCTCCCGAGTTGCCTCGGGTTGGCCCCGCACGGTGCTCTGTTTTGGACCAGCACCATCAGCACTGGCCCTCCCTGTATTATGTAGAATTACTCCTCGGGTAGCGCCAACTCCCTATGCATTTTAGTTTAACATAATTATTATGTTGGGGAAATGTAGTACCAATGTTGGGCCTTGCTAGACCAGCTTTAATCTAAACCGAATTACCAAGGGGGTCCCCATAACAACCCCGATCGTGTTAGGAGCACTCAATTATGGAACATAACACCGGTAGCCGAAACTAAGGGGGCAAAGGTGGAACAAAACACCAGGCTAGAAAGGCCGAGCCTTCCACCTTTTACCAAGTATATATGTGCATTAAATTAAATAGCATTAATATGGTGATATGACAAGGAACCCATGTTTCCACATGGAAGCAAATACACCTGCAACTAGCAACGCTAACAACAAGGTTAAGCAAGCAGTAACATAGCCAATCAGGGGTTTGCTAGGTCGAACAGGTTGAAGTTTATCATGGCATTGTTGAGAGGCTCATATTTAACATGTGGTAGGCAACGAGACATAATCGATAGAAACGGTAAAAGTAGCATGGCAGTGATAGTAATGGTATCTGGGGAAATGGTCATCTTGCTTGAGATCCCGCTTGGAAGAAGAATGCCTCCGTGAAGCAGACGAACCGACGTAGTCGAACGGGTCCTCACAATCCGGCACGCTGCGGAACTCTAATGAGACGAAGCAAACAGGAAACAAGAATCAACACACGATATTCACCACACGATGCACAACACAAATGATGCATGAGCAGCTGAATACATGCAAGACACGGCATGACAATTCACGTCAAACAAACACTACACATTAAGTGAAGTTCAATATGCAACGAGTTGCATATTGACGAAACTCCACGTTTATTTATTTAGTTCTATCCCGATTAGATACACGACAATATTAAATGTGGTTAAACATGGAAAGAGGTGAAGCGTAATTAAACTACCTATCTAGGCATTTTAAATGAGGTCGGAAATGACATATAGCACCTCCGAGACGACCTCACATGTTAATATACAATTCTGTCCAGATCTGAACTAACACATTTAATTGGTTGTTAAACAGAAAAACAAATAGGTTCGCGTGATTCTATGCGTCCTTACAAGCAATTTACACATAGGGAACATCTCCAACGGAGCTACGGTTCAAAAGATACAAGCACCGCTAGATATGATGGCATGAATTCAATATTTGTGCAACGATGGTCACGAGCACTTCAAAACATACAACCAGCAAGAGAAAATGAAACTACACGAGATTCTAAGCAAGTTTCATGTAGGACACGATGAAATCGGAGCTACGGTTTAACAACTACGAGCAAAACAAGAAATCACTACAATATGCCAAAATCAGCCACATAGCATTTTCTACACCCCACGACTACGAGCTACACAACTCAAATATAATCAACCAAGGCATGACACTAAAGAGGGCAATAAGAACTACAACAAACAACTA
Organism: Hordeum vulgare subsp. vulgare; assembly: GCF_904849725.1. Lineage (NCBI taxonomy): Eukaryota > Viridiplantae > Streptophyta > Magnoliopsida > Poales > Poaceae > Hordeum > Hordeum vulgare. The sequence goes on along the minus strand of NC_058520.1, from coordinate 327,211,417 downwards.
ACAACAACTAGCATGGCATCATGGATCACTAGGGAAAGAATTTACAAAATGGCTTCTCACACACAATTTCAGACTTAGTGAAAATAACACTTCATGAAAGTGCAGTTTTCGATCTGAAGGCATGTTGACAGCAGCAAAACCATAAGCTACAGGTCTTCAAATGGCATGAAAATTCACAGCATGCTATAGAATCACAAGGTCTACAACTAACTCCATTGGACCAACCTCAAAAGAGCTACAGATTACAAGTTACAAGCAAAACAAAACAACAACAAAATATAACAGATTCCAGACTTACAAATATTTCAGCACCTCCAAATCAACACTATTTCTAGCAACTTGAGAGCAAGCAAACCACACCTAAACATGCATTTCTATTGCAAACAAAAATACCAGGGGCTAGACTAAACATCAAAGATCATCTCTCTAGTTGACAACTCTGTCAAACAAAGCACGGAATAAATCCTACGAAATAAACAAAAGGGCATCATGGCAAAATATCGCGCGAACTAACTTGCTCAAAAGCTAAAACTAATTGCACAGAAAAAACCGGCGGAGGAGGCAAGCACCGGCGGGCAGGGCAGTGCGGCGACGTGGGCAAGGGGCGAAGCAGCATAGGGCGCACGTTCTCCGGCCGGTTGCTATTGCATCTCCGGTGATGTTGGGGGTGACCGGAGGAAGGCGGCGACGAGGCGAGCCGGCGCGAGCTGCGTGGCGGCGACGAGGAGGCGCGGGGCACGGCGCTCGGGGCTGCTGCCTCGAGCACGGCTGCCATGGACGGGAGCTCGGGACACAACGGGTGGCGGCCGGATGGGCTTCGGGCGGGCCGCGTGCGGGCTCGGGAGAGCCCGGCGGTTGGTGGGAGGAGAGAGGAGAGAGAGAGTGGGAGAGGCTAGGGTTAGGCATGGTTTTCGAGGTGGAGGGGGGTTGGCTGTCCAAAATAATCAGGAGGGGTCTATTTATAGAGAAAAGGGGGCTAGGTTAACTGGAATTTTGTTCCGGATCCAACCGTGCGGTCAGATTCGGACGATTCCGAATGCGCGAATGGTTACGAGGCCGTGTAGAGTGGATATCCGGAGACGAGAGGGAGAACGGGCGTCGCAGCAACAAATTTGAAAACACCGACAAACGTCTGACGAATAACCAAAGACGGTGTCGCTACGGTCGACCGTTCGGGTACCAGACGGACTCCGATCGCGACGAAATTTGACAGGCGGCCTAGCTAAATTAAAATAAGACCGCACGTCAAATTCCAACCCAATCAGAGAAAGTTTTCAACACACTTTTAAAAACAAGATTCGAGCGATGCCCCGGGCGTGTGCGTGTGCGGTCGGGCTCAGAACGGACAACGACGAGAACCGACAACTAACAACGTATGCAAGTTTGAAAACTGGCGGCAACGGAATGCCGATGCAATGCGTAAGATGCGCATGATGCGATGATGATGCGACAAAATAAAATAGACACACGACGAAAACGGAAAGAAAAGGGGAATCTTCTGGAACGTCGGCATCGGGCTGTCAAATAGGAGTACCAGTAAAGCACACATCAATATCATGTATATCACATATACTTCTGTCGACTTTTGCCAGCCTTTTTTTTTACCAAGTATCTAGGGTAGCTCCGCCTCAGTGACCATTCCCCTCATAATAGAAGCACTTAGTCTCGGGTTTGGTTCAATCTTTGGGTTTCTTCTTCAGAGCAGCAACTCGTTTGTCGTTTCATGAAGTATCCCTTCTAGCCCTTGCCCTTCTTGAAACTAGTGGTTGTACTAACCATCAACAATTGATGCTCCTTCTTGATTTCTACTTTCATAGTGTCAAACATTGCGAATCACTTAAGAATCATCATATCTATCCTTCATTTGTTTATAGTTCATCACGAAGCTCTAGCAGCTTAGTGGCAGTGACTTTGGAGAACCATCACTATCTCATCTGGAAGATTAACTCCCACTTGATTCAAGAAATTGTTGTGCTCAGACAATATGAGAACATGCTCAACGATTTGAGCTTTTCTCCTTTACTTTGTAGGAAAAGAATCTTGTCGGGGGTCTTATATCTCTCAACAAGGGCACGAGCATGAAATCTCAATTTCATCTCTTTGAACATCTCTTATGTTCTGCAACGTTTTCAAAATGTCTTCGGCGCCTTGCTTCTAAGCCATTAAGTATTGCGCACGGAACTATCATGTAGTCATCAAAGACGTGTATGTCACATGTTCGCAACACCCACAGCCGACGCCCGAGGTGCAACACACTGAGTTGTGCCTTAAGGACATAAGCCTTCTGTGCAGCAATGAGGACAATCCTCAGTTTTACGGACTCAGTCCGCAAAGTTGCTACTATCAACTTTCAACTAAATTTTCTCTAGGAACATATAAAAACAGTAGAGCTATAGCGCAAGCTACATCGTAATTCGCAAAGACCATTAGACTATGTTCATGATAATTAGTTCAATTAATCATATTAATTAAGAACTCCCACTCAAAAAGTACATCCCTCCAGTTATTTGAGTGGTACATGATCCAAATCCACTATATAAAGTCCGATCATCACGTGAGTCGAGAATAGTTTCAGTGGTAAGCATCTCTATGCTAATCATCTCAACTATACGATCCACGCTCGACCTTTCGGTCTCTTGTGTTCCGAGTCCATGTCTGCACATGCTAGGCTCGTCAAGTTTAACCCGAGTGTTCCGCTTGTGCAACTGTTTTGCACCCGTTGTATGTGAACGTTGAGACTATCACACTCGATCATCACGTGGTGTCTCGAAATGCCGAACTGTAGCAACGGTGCACAGTCGGGGAGAACACAATTTCGTCTTGAAATTTTAGTGAGAGATCACCTCATAATGCTACGGTCGTTCTAAGAAAAATAAGGTGCATAAAAGGATTAACATCATATGCAATTCATAAGTGGCATGATATGGCCATCATCATGTGCTTCTTGCTCTCCATCACCAAAGCACCGACACGATATTCTTGTCACCGGCGCCACACCATGATCTCCATCAACGTGTCTCCATCGGGGTTGTCGTGCTACTTATGCTATTACTACTAAAGCTATGTACTAGCAATATAGTAAACGCATCTGCAAACATAAACGTTAGTTTAAAGACAACCCTATGGCTCCTGCCAGTTGCCGTACCATCGACGTGCAAGTCGATATTAACTATTACAACATGATCATCTCATACATCCAATGTATCACATCACGTTATTGGCCATATCATATCACAAGCATACCCTGCAAAAACAAGTTAGACCTCCTCTAATTGTTGTTGCATGTTTTACGTGGCTGCTATGGGTATCTAGTAGACCGCATCTTACGTATGCAAAAACCACAACGGAGATGTATGAATTTCTATTTAACCTCTCCAAGGACCGCCTCGGTCAAAACCAATTCAACTAAAGTTGAAGAAACCGACACCCGCTAGTCATCTTTATGCAACGAGGTTGCATGTCAAGCGATGAAACCAGTCTTTCGTAAGCGTACGAATAATGTCGGTCTGGGCCGCTTCAATCCAACAGTACCGCCGAATTGAGAAAACACTAAGGAGGGCAGCAAATCGAACATCACCGTCCACAAAAACCTTTGTGTTCTACTCGAGATTGCATCTACGCATGAACCTAGCTCATGATGCCACTGTTGGGGAATGTCGCATGGGAAACAAAAAATTTCCTACGCACACGAAGACCTATCATGGTGATGTCCATCTACGAGAGGAGATTTGGATCTACGTACCCTTGTACATCGCACAGCAGGAACCATTAACAAACGCGATTGATGTAGTGGAATGTCTTCACGTCCCTCGAACCGCCCCACGAACCGCCCCACGAACCGTCCCGCGATCCATCTCAAGATCCGTTCCGATCTAGTGCCGAACGGACGACACCTACGCATTCAGCACACGTACAACTCAATGACGATCTCCACCTTCTTGATCCAGCAAGAGGGGCGGAGAGGTAGAAGAGTTCTACGACAGCGTGAAGGCGCTCCGATGGTGGTGACGATCTAATCCTACAGGGCTCCGCCCGAGCTCCGCAGAAATGCGATCTATAGGAAAAACTGGGTGGTATAGGGTCGAGCAGCACGTGGCAAAGTTGTGTCTCAAAAACCCTCAATACCTCTAGTATATATAGGAGGGAGGGAGGGGAGGAGGCAGCCTCAAACCCTCAAGGTTTGGTCGAAATTGGAGGTGGAGGAGTCCTACTCCAATCCTACATGGAGTAGGATTCCACCTTCCCATTTGGAAACTCTTTCCACCTTGTGTTTTTTCTTCTCAAACCTTATGGGCCTTAGTGGGAACTTATTCCAGCCCACTAGGGGCGGGTTTACCTCTTCCCATAGCCCATGATAACCCTTGGGGCGTGACACCCCTCCCGATGGTCCTCGGCACCCCTCCCGGCACTCCCTGTACACTACCGATGAGCCCGGAACTCTTCCGGTGACCAAAACAGGACTTCCTATATATCAATTTTTACCTCCGGACCATTTCGGAGCTCCTCTTGACGTCCTGGATCTCATGTGGGACTCCCAAAAACTTTCGCTTACCAACACCTATAACTCAACTATACCGAAACGTCACCGAACCTTAAGTGTGCAGACCCTGCGGGTTCGAGAACTATGTAGATATGACCCAAGACATTCCTTAGTCAATATCCAATAGCGGGACCTGGATGCCCATATTGGATCCTACATATTCTCCGAAGATCTTATCGGTTGAACCTCAATGTCAAGGATTTATATAATCCCGTATGTCATTCCCTTTGTCCTTCGGTATGTTACTTGCCCGAGATTTGATCTTCGGTATCCGCATACCTATTTCAATCTCGTTACCGGCAAGTCTCTTTACTCATTTCGTAATACAAGATCCCGTGACTTACACTTAGTCACATTGCTTGCAAGGCTTGTGTGTGATGTCGTACTAACGAGTGGGCCCCGAGACACCTCTCCATCACACGGAGTGACAAATCCCAGTCTTGATCCATACTAACTCAAGGGACACCTTCGGAGATACCTGTAGAGCACCTTTATAGTCACCCAGTTATGTTGCGGCGTTTGATGCAGACAAGGTATTCCTCCGGTGCTAGTGAGTTATAGGATCTCATGGTCATAGGAACAAATATTTGACACGTAGAAAACAATAGCAATAAAATGACACGATCAATATGCTACGTTCATAGTTTGGGTCTTGTCCATCACATGATTCTCCTAATGATGTGATCCCGTTATCAAGTGACAACACTTGCCTATGGCCAGGAAACCTTGACGATCTTTGATCAATGAACTAGTCAACTAGAGGCTCACTAGGGGTAGTGTGTTGTCTATGTATCCACACATGTATTTGAGTTTCCAATCAATACAATTCTAGCATGGATAATAAATGATTATTGTGAACAAGGGAATATAATAATAACTAATTTATTATTGCCTCTAGGGCATATTTCCAACATAAATAACTATGACCTAAACCGTTTTTATCGCGTTGACATGCAAACCGATGCAAACAACATGTTTAAGTATTTTTATCTTGCATAAAAGTTGGCCGGTCGGTGCGGAGGCATCCAGGCTGGGCCGGCTCTGCTATTGGGCTTGGGGGCTGTGGAGGCGGCCTGGAGAGGAGGCCGAGGCGAGGCCTGAGCCAGGAGGTTGGTGGAGCTAGGCCGAGCGTTGGCATTGGGAGGTCGGCCCACGCAGGAGCTAGCGGGCGCTGGGGCTATCGTCCTCCCGTGCTCACCCACAAGCACCGACCATGGCAGCGACGGCTAGAGGCGAGGGTGGCGGCGGCTTGACTGGAATGACTGGCAAGGAATGTGGACGGCCAGATTCGTCCATTCTCGTGAAAGCCACATCGTACGGTCGCCTGCCGGAGTAGATCGCACGGCGACGCCATGGGCTCTAGCGAGCTCCTGTAGGGAAGACACGTGAAACGGGGTGAGGGAGATAGATGGCGAAGAGGATCATCTAGCGTGGGGAGCTCCTGGCGGCTCGCCGGTGATGGCGTTCCTGTTCTCACTTATGAAAGGGAGGGGAGGCAGTGCTCGGAGCAGCTGCTGGCGGCCAGAGGATCTCGGGCTCCTCCCGATGCAGATCGGGATCCATGCCAAATCTGGAGGGTGGCGATGGTTTCAGGCCCGGACGGGCCTGCTCCGGGCCTCGGCGGGCCTGGGGGCTGAGGAGAGGGGAGGTGGGAGAGGTGGCGGCTGGCTGTTGGGGCATGGATCCCAATGACGACGGCTAGGGTTTCCAGATTTGGCAAGGGAGGGTGTATTTATAACAATGGGGCTAGGGTTAGCTGTTTTTTTGCCCTGATTTCAACCGTAGGATCAGAATTGAACGGTCCCGGTTGTGGGGACGACTAGGTGGGCTGTGTGGAGTCGCTAGGTGGAGATGAGAGGGAATGTGCGGCCCGGCACGATAGTTTTAAAACACTAAAAAATATCTGTCGATAAACGATGACGGTGCCGCTACGGTCGACTATTCGGCTATCAAACGGATTCCGATTGCGAAGAAATTTGGCAGGCGGCCTACCTACGTTAAAATAAGACCGCACGACACGTTTCAACCCAATCCGAGAATATTTTTTGAGCACCTTTAAAAACAAGATTTTTATCGATGTCGCGGGCGGGTGCATGTGTGGTCGGGCTCAAAACGATCAACGACAAAAACGGGGAGAACCTGCAAGTAATAATGGATGCAGGTTTGGAAATTGGCAGCAACGGAGTGCCGATGCAATGCAGATGATGCGCATGATGCGATGATGAATGCGATAATCAATTAAATCACAAGATGACAATGGAATAAAAGGGGAATCCTCTGGAGCGTCGATATCGGGCTGTCACATGTTTGCCACCTTGCGGGGGTATTACAACACCAGTACCTCGTACTCATCGTTGTCCTCAACCTCCATGCACATGGAGGAAGCGACCTTGAACTGACGGCTCTCCTTGTTGTCATCGCTTGCTCCGAGCAGCACCTACCGGCGGATCGGCATACGCCCTCTGTTGTTGTGGGCACCGATCCTGGAGGATGTCCCGCCCTCCTCGAAGTACCCTGAAGTTGGCACTACGAGGATGGGTTTGCCGCGAGGCCCCTCATGGCCTTTGGGGACGAAGCCCCATTCATCAAAGACACACATTTGAGACCGGATCTCCAACCTGTCGCCGTGGCAGTGCAGAGGGAGCACCTCGTCCGACAACTCCGCCACCCCAGGCACGACGAAGAGTTCATGCATAATCCCCTCTACCATCACCTCCTATAGGGTATCATTGCAGAAGAGATTCCTGTTGGCACGGACCCCATACTCTGACATGGGACGAGAGCATCGCTGCAAGGGCCCAATGCGGCTGTGCACAAACTCAGGAGCCACCATGACGCTCGTAATCCCAACCTCCCACGACGCCATCAGCTCTGTGTTCACAGGCCCAAGCCTCACATGTTTCACCTTGGCATGCTCCTAGCTGGAGCTATTCACGACACGCTAGCAGGAGGCACGAACAAAGGGCTGCTTGATTTGTGTTGGGTTTTCCATGAAGAGGAACGGGTTATCGCAACACAATGCAGGTAAGTATTTCCATCGGTTATGAAACCAAGATTTATTGAACAAATGGGAATATCAACCACATCCGTCTTCAGTGGCTGCACACAAAAGAACAAACAACTTGCACCCAACGCGAGCAAGAGGGTTGTCAATCCACTTGGTCTCGTTATTTGCAAGCAAATGAGGTGTGTAGATAATTGTAAAATTCATAATAAAATAAAAGCAAATAAATGGCGGCAAGGTGTTGGAGGTTCTAGCAATATGTTGTGAATAGACCCGGGGGGCATAGCTTTCCCTAATGGCATCTCTCATGAAACTAGCACACGATGCGTAAACAAATTACTCGTGTGAAAAAGATAGAAGAGCGGATAGTTATGCGATTTTCACGACAATGTTTATGTAAATATAGGCATCACGTCCATAAACAAATAGGCAGACTCCTACCTACACTTTTTACTATTACTTCACGTCAAGAGCGCTTCTATGCTTCCCTCTCTGCGTATTAAGTTCATGACGAACGAAGTAATGCTTGGAGTAAGATGCCAGGATGTAGACAAAATAAACTCAACCAATATGAATAAACCTCGTCGTTTTACCCATAGTAGCAGTAACACAAAGATGTAATTTGTCCCCTTATGGTCACCGGGATATAGAAACTCGCCAGGTTGAACCTACTACAATTCACCTCTCTCATCGAAGAAATATCAATCTTGTTGCCCAAACTATTTCATTAGACCAGAGAGACTTACAAAGCTATCATAATCATTAACATAAGAATCATATTATATATCAGAGGAGACACAAATGTTTATCATGAATAATCTGAACACAAAACCACGATTCATCAGATCCCAACAAATGCACCATACAAAAGAGTTACATCGTATGGATCAAAGTGAAGATGCCTTGATCAGTATACTAAAGATCAAAGAGATAGATATTGTCATCTAGGTACTGTTATGGACCCGTAGATCTATGATGAACTACTCACATATCATCATGAGGGCAACAAGGTTGATGAAGAAGCCCTCCATGATCGATCCCCCTCCACCAAAGTGTCGGAACGGAGATTTGGATGGCCTCCTGTCAAAACAAGACTTGGTGTGGCATGGAAGTGTTTTGGGACCATGATACATCCAAAACGTATCTATAATTTTTTATGGTTTCATGCTACTTTTATGCTTTTTATAATTGTTTTTATATTAAATTTATGATTTGTTTGGACTAACCTATTAATTGTTGCAAAAGTGCACAATGTTCTTGTTTTACACTTTTATGTGTAGGAACTATAAAAAATAGAGGAGGGAACCTTCTTGGAGTCGAATTGGGACTTTCCTGAAATCTGTCTGAAAACTCTTTTTAAGGATTGCCACGTTACGGCTCGAATACGGCCTCAAACGGAAATCTCACACAAGGCAAAAGTGTGGGGAATTTTATGCTGATAATTCTAGACATAAAATTCGGCCCATTTGGAGTGCCCAAGGAAGTTCTAGAGGTGCCCAAGAGCCCTTGGATCAAAGGGGCATCCATTGGAGGGCCAAGGATGATCATCCCAGCTCATATATTGCAAAACGTTTAGTGTGCGTAGAGTTGTGTCAATTGTTGATAGAACTTGAAGAGAATATTTATTCCACCTTTAGCTCCTCGTTGGGTTCGATACTCTTACTTATCAGAAAGTGTACACACGATCCCCTATACTTGTGGGATATCAAGACCTTTTCTGATGCCGTTGCCGGGGAGCAATAGCGTGGGGTGAATGTTCTTGTGTGCACTTGTTTTCTTTGTCTCTAAGTAGTTTTACTTTCAGTTTTAAGTTCTTATATATATTTATATGGATATGGAATGCGAATTACAAAAAAAATAGTTGTACTGGTTATCTAAAAACGTTTTCAAAAAGGAAAGTGATTGGAAAGATGAGTAATGGTTAAGTGGGGGACAACCTTGAACACTTGTGTGCATGTCTATGAAACCAAAACAATTCTTTCCATTGAAGCTTTTCAGTTAAAAACTCGTATATATTGTACATATTCCTCTGTACCATAAAAATAAAATGTATAGATAACTTCTAGTTTGTTTATGATGCAAGTTTGCCACTTTGCTGCCTAGAAACAGATTTCCGTGCTCCACCGTAGAAAATTTTAAAAATCACGAGAACGTGATCTTGATCTGAAATTTCTTGTGTGCAAAGTACTGTTTATTACGTTACTTACATTAGTTTTGACTTTTCTGATTTGAGGTGCGTAGATAGGTCTAATAATTCGATCTTTACTGACTGTTATGTTTAGACAGATTTCCTATGCTCCACCGTACAAAATTGTGATAAATCTCAGAATAGTACTTTGATCTGAAAGTTTTTGTGCATAAACCTGAGTTTATGATCTGTCTTCAATTAGTTTTGAGTTTTTAGATTGGAGCTACCTAACTATCTCGTTGAGTGTCATCTTTACAAATTGTTCAGTTTTGACAGATTATCATGATTATTTAGCATTGTGCTTATACTCAATGTTTATAATCTTTATTTGATCGATAAATGTTATAAATTGGTTAGTATACAGTAGGTAATCTTAAATTAAAAGTTTTCAAAGCTTGAACATGAGTGGATGTTATTTAATGAGTACTAACCCTACTAATGAGTTTTTGTCAAGTTTTATGTGAATGTAGTATTTAAGATCCAATGGAGATGGTGATACGAGATGAATGAGAAGAGAAGATCTCAATCTTGCGGACTCCCAAGTGCACCTCAATGAAGTATTCAAGAATATTCAATCATCAAAGCTTGGGGGTGCCCAAGGCATCCCTCCTTTTTCCATGCCTATCTAAAAGGCGTTAAAGAAAAGCGCTTGTGGGAGGCAACCCACTTTGTTTTCCTTATGTTTTCATGTTGTTTTCTTTCATTTTATTTTGTTTTCTTTGAGTCCTGGAAGTTGTTACCTCTGTATCAACCTCTCCTTATCCTTTTAATTTCGTTTTGTGCCAAGTTTTAGCCTTCGATTACAAGAAAGTTCAAAAGTTGTAACATGCTGTCGAGAAAAATTTCCCAAAAATCACCAGATCATCTTTTTGATCTGAATTATTTTGGCATTATTCTCTATATAATTGAATTTCTGGAGTCTGTTCTGAGTTTTTTGATTTGAGTTGCAGAAGTGCCCGAAACAATTATTAACTACCTGCTGGTTTGTTTTCCCAAGATTCTGCCCTATTTTGTGTTTTCATTGTTTTGCAAATCTTAAGCTTGCTTTTTCTTTGCAAAAAAACTTTTGGCAATCTTGAGAAACAATAGCTCTTCCTAAAAATATATACTTCTAGTAGAGAATAATTTATTTTATTATGGGCACTAACCACTCTAATCAGCTTATGATGAGTTTCGTATGAAGGGAGTTTTCAAGTATGCGATGGAAGATAATGAAAGAAGATCTAGGAGTGTCAAGCGCTCAAGCTTGGGGAAGCCCCCATGCACCCCCAAGAAATATTCAAGGAGACTCAATCGTCTAATCTTGGGGATGCCACCGTGCATCCCCTTCTCCATCAACAATCATCAGCTCGTCCTTCTCCATGCTATATTTTTATCACTTCATATGTTATGTGCTATGCTTGGAGCGTCCCACTCTTTACTTCTCAGTTTGTTTAGTTTTCTTTGCTGTAATAAATGGTCGGATCCCAGCATATTAGTTTTGAGAGAGACACACTCCATTTTAATTGCTTAGAACACTCTAGTTTTCACTCTTATTGTTTTGTGAGTGTTCACTTTTTGCTAGTACTGCGTTTAGCTCTTGTTTTCCACTCATATTTTTTTAGAGCTTGTTAGTTTGCTTAAGTTATATATGATTATCTTTCTGGTCTTTAATTAATATTATCTATGAGAGTTGTTTCAAGAAAGTTGATTGGTGTTGGAGAAGAGTAAAATATTTCACGCTTATAGTGGTGCAATAGGAAGCTCATTTAGACTGTGTCTTAGACTTTAACATTTCATCTTAGATATTATCTTAATTATATGCTAAGTAGTGATTGATGTAGCATAACTTGCCTCAAATAGCTGAGAGTGCTCAATGTGCCATTGAAAGAATCATGTGTTATTTTTATCGCATCGAAGCATAATATTGTGATATTCTCCTTTACTACTTCATTTGGGTTGACTTGGCGCATGCTCACACCATGTTATCACTACAAACCAGTCACTTATAGCCTCTATGATCATTTAGTTTTTGACTTGTAATACCATTTATGCTTTGATTAATAATGTTTTCTCGCTATGCATGATTATGGCCATTATTGCTCCCTTAATTTGTCGCTCTCGGTCTTTTGCTAGCCTCCACCTGTACTGAGTATGAGCTCTACTCATGCATCCAACTCCCGAAAACCAAAGTTTGCCAAATGTTCCCACCATACCTACCTACATGTGGTATTTAACCGCCAATCCAAGTATATTTCTCATGTGCTACCTTTAAATCTTTCAAAATTATTCCTCTTTTGTGCCTCTGTTTTAGCTCATGAGGAAGTAGTAGATAATTCATGATCTTCTCATACTGGACAATCTTTATCTTGGGTTTGCATGTCTAATCTGCGAACCACTAATACGAGGAGGGACTCGCATGAGTGCGCCCAGCTCGTAAAAGACAATAGCAGCAAACAAAACCTCCTTCACGCTTTGTTCATGAGAAATCAGAATAGTGATAAATAAACGAGGCTAAGGGGATGTGATGTCTCCACTTTGGGAGTCGTTCCTCAAAACTTGTCCAACATGAGAAGTATTGGGCTATCTGCTAGCATTCATTGAAGAATTATGCACCTCCCAAAAGCTTGTTTTACAATCTTATTGATTTCAAAAATCTCTAAAAGCTCTAGAACATGAGTAATCCCTGCTTCCCTCTACGAAGGGCCTTTCTTTTACTTTTATGTTGAGTCTTCATCTTGTAACTTTATGCACCAATTAAGAGAGCATAGTTGTAATTCTAAATATAATGTGCATAGTCCCAAAATTTATTATTGATTGATTCATGATGTGTTATTACTTGCTCTCAAATTATTTGTTCTAGTCATCCACTTGAACTTTGAAGGTGTCCTGGCATTTCTGTTTTGACCTACTCTTAAGGACAAGCGAAATACCACTTTGCTATGTTTTATTTTTGCTTGAAACAAACATATAACTTTCAAGTGCATTATTATTCATGATATTTTGTTTGTGTTACCTTTCATGTTGCAACATGGTTGCTAAGTTTCATTGTTAGAATTATATCTATCATGCCTATGTTTAGAGTGCTATGATCTCAGCTTACAGATGGTTTTAGAAATATGATGATCAAGATTATGTTGGTAGCATGTCACCTCAAAAATTATTTTGTTTTTATCGTTTCACCTACTCGAGGACGAGTAGGAACTAAGCTTGGGGATGTTGATACGTCCAAAACGTATCTATATTTTTTAATGGTTTCATGCTACTTTTATGCTTTTGATAATTGTTTTTATATTAAGTTTATGATTTATTTGGACTAACCTATTAATAGTTGCAAAAGTGCACAATGTTCTTGTTTTACATTTTTATGGGTAGGAACTATAAAAAATAGAAGAGGAAACCTTCTTGGAGTCGAATTGGAACTTTACTGAAATCTGTCTGAAAACTATTTTTAAAGATTGCCACGTTACGGGTCGAACACAACCTCAAACGGAAATCTCACTCAAGGAAAAAGTGTGAGGAATGTTACCCGGATAATTCTATACATACAATTCAACCTATTTGAGTCCGGACGCTCCAGGAAAGCCCGTTTTACCGGAGGAAAAATATCTGATTACGGGATTACAGGAATCGGTGACGTGATTGAGTGCAACTCTTACCATATTTGATGGATTCAGCCAAGCCACGACTTTGGGACCTCATTAGGCTGAGAGGGGTCCCTAGGAAGTTCTAGAGGTGCCCAAGAGCCCTTGGATCAAAGGGGCATCAATCGGAGGGCGAAGGATGATCGTCCCAGCTCATATAAGGAGAGGAAAACCCTTATTTTTGGGCAGCCATCAAAAGTCACGAATTTTGCCTGCCCCATAGCCTCATCTCCATGGCGTAGGGCTCATCTTCAGCACCAAGAAGCCATGGAGGAAGGGGGTTAAGGGGCAGTGATCCCCCATGATTGCCGGCCGGCGCAGGAGGAGCCCCCTGCGCCGATGACTGCCGCCGGCGCCGCCCTGCACGTCACGTGCTACCCTTTCTCCATCCTCTCCGCCATGATGCCGCCTTCACAAACACCTCCATCATCATATCCTCCATAGCTACAGAGGTCCACTCTCCCACAAACCTTTGTAATCCCCTATGTAAACATGGTGTTTGATGTTATAAATTATTTGCAAATGATCTATTGCATCTATGTCATGTTTGTGTAGTTCCCTTTTGTCATATGATTGATTGTTGAATCTCCATGGATGGTTTGAGCTATATATTTAATTTGTTACAGTCTTATGGTGCCCATTATATGTTTATGCGCGCATGGATCACATCATAGGGTTTGTAGTATGTGGAGAAAGCTAGAGGGTGGGCTGCTTGAGTGACAGAAACATGAGCCCCAATCTAGTGATCAAAGCATATGGGATAAAGAGGACCTTTTGATCTTAATGCTATGGTTGGGTATTTTTACCTTAATGTATCTTCTAGTATTTACGTATGTTTGCTAGAATTCCAATCATAAGTACTTGCAATCATAGGATAGTGAGAGCATGTTAGCTTTGCCTCTCCCACATCAAAGAGGAATATCAACCTTGTATTTGACTAGTTGATCATGGACAATTCCACCACAATTACCACCACTTTTCCGCACTCATGGTACTGTTAGTTTATGGTTACTTAGTATATTTTATCGTTGCAGCACTAACATTTACTTTCTTGTATTTATTATCTTGCAAAGCTTTCTCTCATACCCGTATTGTCACTCTAGTTTTATCTCCTGCATATTGCAAAATGTTTAGTGTGCGTAGAGTTGTGTCAATTGTTGATAGAACTTGAAGAGAATATTTGTTGCACCTTTAGATCCTCGTTGGGTTCGACACTCTTACTTATCGAAAAGTCTACACACGATCCCCTATACTTGTGGGATATCAGACCTCCCTCGAAATTTTTAGGGTAGATTAGAATTTATTAGCTAGAGAACGAAGTCTTGAGAGCCACAGGGGGGCAGAAGGCATCAGGGCGCTCCCACGCCGCGCCCTGTTGGCTTGTGGGGCCTTGTGCACCCTCCAGCCTTCTTCCGATGCTCCATGGTCTAGTTTTGGTCCAGAGAAAATTCACAAAAAGTTTAGGTCAATTGGACTTCGTTTGGTACTGAAACCTAAAAAGTTGAAAAACACGCAAAATATAACAACTGACACTGGGCACTGGGTTAATAGGTTAGTGCTCAAAGATAATATAAATTGGTAGATAAGTTCATAAAAAGTGTTCGAAAATGATAATATGTTAGCATGGAACAATAAAAAATTATAGATACGTTGGGGGCGTATCAAGCATCCCCAAGCTTAATTCCTGCTCGTCCCCGACGAGGTAAATGATAAAAATGGAATTTTTGATGTGACATGATATCCATGATGTACTCTTATGCATGTATGCTCATTCAGAAATGATGAATTAAAAAATATTAACATCGCAATATTTGTAAGTATAAGCAGCAAAACAATTAGGTTTTCAAAGTGTACAAACCTCACAGGTTGTTTCAACCATATCCATCTTTATTATACTAGCGAGGCATGGCTCTATCTTCACCACAGAACTAAAAATGTCAAGCATCATAGTTCCCAAGTGAGGGAATTGTATCATACCTTCTC
The DNA here is from genome assembly GCF_904849725.1 of Hordeum vulgare subsp. vulgare. Taxonomy (NCBI): domain Eukaryota; kingdom Viridiplantae; phylum Streptophyta; class Magnoliopsida; order Poales; family Poaceae; genus Hordeum; species Hordeum vulgare. Next base: position 327,196,079 of record NC_058520.1, on the reverse strand, counting down.
AATATGCATCAACTTTTTATTCTTCACACAATACATGAGCTTTAACCATTGGACATAGCATAAAGGTGGAATAGAATAAGGTGGTAGGTTTTAAATGGGTTGAAAAGTGGAGTAGATACTCTCGTACCAACTAGGTGTACCGACGGGCTATGGAGATGCCCATCGATACATATTGACACAAGGAGTAAAGATTGCCATGCAAATGATGCACAAGAGCTATAAGTGTATGAAAGCTCCACTTAAGCTAGGTGGGGTGTGCATCCAACATGCTTGCTCACGAAAACCGCGGGCATTTGAGGAAGCCCATTATCGGAATATACAAGCCAAGTTTATATATTTTTTGGTTCCCACTAGCATATGAATGATATAACATGAGACTCTCTACATGATGAACATGGTGCCACTTTGAGGCACAAGTGTGGTAAAGGGTAGTAGCAAGGCCCCTTCTCTCTTTTTCTCTTATTCATTTTTTATATATGGTGGGCTCATTTGGCCTCTGCCATCTTTATTTCCTTAGTGGGAAAATGGTCTAATAATGATGTTCATCACACTTTTGTTTACTTACAACTCATGGATAACTCGATATGATGAACTATGAAGCAACATGACTCAAATATGAATGCCTCTGGGAGTGTATGAAGATGTGCAATGATCTAGCGTGACATGTATTCAGCATATGATATTTGGTGGCTTTGCCACAAGTGCTATTACGAATGGTGGCTTTTCCACAAATGCTATTATGTACAGTGGCTTTTCCACAAATACTATGTGAGCTCTATATGATCATGCAAAGCAATATGATGTTGAACGAACTAGTCATGTTGTCACATCCTTGAATCCCTAATAGAGTTTAGCACGATTGTGCTCATGTCTTTTTCATTGCATCCAAGAAAATGAAATGAAATCAAAAGCAAAGAAAACAAATCAAAACCAAATCCTAGCAACTCTAATTCAAAACAATTCCAAATTTGGTGACAAATCAAAGAATCCAAAATGGCCATTATAAAATTCATCCTTTCTGTTAATTCTTGAAAACAAAATATCAAGGGTGAAATATATTTTCAAAATGCTTTTGGCATTTTATTTTAAACTTAAAAGTCACTAAAATCAATTATATTTTTGATTTCAATTATTTCCAATTCTCATAAAATGTTGAAACTTTTATATGTATTTGGAAATATTCCAAATAACACCTGAGTATCATTCAAACTATTTTAGAAATAGTTTGGAGCCAAAAATAAAATGAAACAAAGTCAAAATTGTTTTAACAGATAACAGAAATGGAATAGAAAAGAGAAAAGCTTAACTGTCGCTCACCCTGGCCAAGCCCAGCTCCCCCTCCTGTCGTCTACCTCGTGCCAGTCGACAGCACGGGCTGGCCGCCGCTCCCTCCGGCGCAGCCATGCACTTGCGTGCCTGCCTGGCCGCCACTTCGCGCTGGCAAGGAGGAGATAAGCCCCCGCGGCCTTCCCCCGTGCTCTACCCCTCCTCATTCGCCCCCTGCTCTCTCCCCTCTAGGACGCCATTAGAGCCCGAGCCGAGCTCGAGCTCGCCGTCGCTCCAGCCTATCTCCCTCTCACCTGAGCCATGCAGAAGAACCGCCTCGACCCCATGAAGCTTCACAGCGAGCCACGCGAGCCCTCAAGCCCTGAAACACCCGGACGCCAGCGTCTTCAACCTCGGATCCCCGGAGCTCGCCACTGTCGTTCTCCCTCCTCAGACCGTCCCCGAGCCCGCTCTCGTCGCCTCTGCACTCCCCGTGAGCCCAGGATGCTTCTCCCCCTCTTTTCCCCACCGATCCCGTGCCCTATCGCTTGATTTCACCGGAGCCAGACGAGATCCGCCGGGGGAGCTCGTCGCCGGTAGCTCTCCAGTGATCGGCTGGTCGTTCTAAGGCCACCAGCACCTTCAGTGCATCGCGTAGATGCTGTAAGAGCTAAGCCCTAGCCCTCTTAGCCTCTGGATCAATGATCCCGATGGTTCCCAAACTCCAGCAGCCGCTGAGCTCGTCGCCGGCGTCATCTCCGGCCATCTTAGCCCCTGTTCTTTGCAAAAATGGAACCGCGATCGACCAAATGTTCCTCCGGTGCCTTCCGCCTTGCGTTTGGTCGCTGGAATAGCAAACCCGAGGCCCTCCGTCGTTCTGGTGGTCGCCGGAGCCTCGCCGCCGGTGGGTTTGACCCCATCGCCGGTGGGGTTGACTCCCCTGAGTCCCTGGCAAGTGGGGCCAGCCCCCTGACTAATTAAGTTTAGTCAAAACCAAAATAAAAATTATATTAAAGGTTAATCATACACTGACACGTGGGTCCAGCCCTGTTAATTACTTAATTGGATTTAAATTTAATTAGAATCTAGCTAGAGTCACTGACTAGTGGGTCCCACTGGTGAGGTTTGACATTCAACGGCGAGCTGACGTGCTGATGTCATGCTAATGCAATAAATCCAATTGGGGGTTTTTAAATAATTCCAGAATAATTGCAAAACTTTGGAAATTCATAGAAATTTGATTATAACTCCAAATCAGACAAATAATATATGCAAATTGATCAGAAAAATTCAATGAACACAATGGTTTCATGCATGAAAAACAAAGTTATGAAACAGCATCACGTCAAATCAATTAAATGATTAAGATAAATATGCCATTTCAAATAATATTCGAATTTGGGTTTCAAACCAGATGCAAACTAAGGTTTCGGCAACCACATTGATTCATATCACTCTTCATTTCATGCCATGTTCATGCATCATGATTGTTGCATATGATTGCTATTAATTGTATGTTGTTATTCCGATAGGCCCCGCCCCTCCGGATACGACTGAATATCCGACTGACGGATATTACTCCTCTGCTGAGCAACAAGATAAGCACCCTTTTGATCATCCCGATATCATACCATGTTCTTGCTCCTGCTCCCACTTATTGCATTAGGACAAACTATTTCAAATGCTTTACTTCGGTAGTTGATCCTATTCCTTTGCATGACCTGTCATTGTCACAGTAAATAGCCAAACCATGCAACCTAGCATACCTGGTAGATGCTTGAGCTGTGATGTGTTATTCCTGCTATGCTTGCTATGCCTAGAAGTTGTGTCAGGTCTTTTTCATCTTGGTGATGAACAAGAATGGATGAATGTGTTCTAGTGACAAAGTTTAAGTGTCGAACCTGATTTGGTAAAGGTATCGATGAAAGCCTACATAGGAGTACATGGCGGGTTGTTTCATTGGAACCGTTCTTAGGAACTGAGTTCCGTGTATGTAATCCAAGACAAGATACTAGCACATGCTGGGCCCTGAAATATGACCCCGCTCGACTTATTAATCGCCTAGTACTCGCTCCAGGAGTCACAAATAGTTTCTGGTGTTTATAGTCATGCTGGAGGCCGTGCATAGTGCTGACCTTAGAGGTGGGCTATGATGCGGTAGGCAGTGGCACGGTGTACCAAGTGGCACCCAGACGGTGGGCTTGGGAACCCTGCGCACATCGTTTGGGGCCGTGGCGGAAACCTCGGCCAGACTTCCGTGCGGGTTACCCTCTGATAGGCGATAAACCTTGACTAGGTACTAATGTGGTTAATAATCGTGGCCGCGTCCCTCACTGAGCTTTCGCTTCAAGGTTGCCGAGGTGCATGACGTGCACATAGCAATAAGTGGCGAGAGCGTGTGTGAAGAAGTACACCCCTGCAGGGTTATGATCTATTCAAATAGTCGCGTCCGCGGATATGGACTACTTGGAGACATATGATGTTCATAGATAACTTTAGTGGCTACTCATAAAAGTATCAAGATAAGTGTGAGTGTCATGGATGGCATCTCCTAGGAAGACGGGAATGATTCCATGATGGTGTATTGTTGTGGAGTTAGCGGACTCGTGTGCGAGAAAACAAAGTTGCCAAAACTATTTAGAAAATGTAGTCTTGTCTAGCCAAGAGGTAAAGCTGGCTTGGTGCATGAAACACCACAACCCCTTTATTGATACTTGAGCATGAGTAGATAGATCTGTTCTAAAGTCTTGCTGAGTACTTTTTTACTCATGTTTGCTTAATAAATGTTGCAGGGAAACCCATGAGCCAACAGGTGCGATGTTTCTAGACATCGATGATGACGAGTAGCTGGTGTCCCAGCTACGACCTGGCCCCTTCCAGAAGAGATCTGCCGATAGTCAGGCTTTATGCCTTATCCTTTCATTTGTCTGTACTCAGACAACTCTTATGCTTCCATTGGTTTGTATGACTTTGATTGTATGACTTGCGTGTCGGGTCGTGTGACCCCTGCTTGTATGAACATATTATGCAAGACTCTTCCGAGTCTTCTAAATAAATGTCGTGATGTTGTATGGTTATGTTGTGATGCCATTGTTGTATCTATACATATCTAGTATGTCATGCGTACGTGTGATGCATTGTGATATGTATGGGATTCGACACCTAGTCGTATGCCTTAGTAGCTCTCTATAGAGAGAAATGCCCCTTTGTGACTCCATCGAGCCTTGGTAGTTCGCTAGCGCTCCGGACACATTGGTTGACCGGCATGTATCCTTCTTAGCAGTTGTGTCTATCCCTTCGGGGAAATGTCACATGGTGTAATGGAGTCCTTGTAGCTTGCTACGACTCGTCTACACTCGCTGCTGACCGACGCCTGCTTTGCTGGGTTATGTTTGCCTGTCTCTGTACAGTCGAGCCACTTGAATTTATGACTAGATATGTCGACCCGGTTTCTTTGGCATTGGAATTCTAGCGACACTAATGCATACGTGAGTCAAAAGGCACAAACGGTCCCGCCTAAGGTAAGGTGGCAGCCGTGGGGATAACCGTGCGTGAGACCGCAAAGGGATGCAATGTGTTACAGGCTGGATTCCTATGGCTTAGGATTGGGGTCCCGACAGCGTTGGTATCAGAGCCTGACTGAGTGTAGGATTACCAAGCCAAACTGGTCGAAGTTGAGTCTAGAATTGCTTTAGTTATATATAAGGGAATTGTTTGTGGAAGGGAACGTAAGATTCTTGCTTCTCTTCTCAAGTCATTCTATTCTGGTCATCCTCTTCTTTTCTGCGGGGATTAAGAACTAGGTTACTTATCTTTCTCACAGGATCGTGTATTATTAATGTGTAGATTATAGGACAACGAGTCGAGAGTTACTCCGAGTTTCTTTTGTTCCAAGGGAAAGAAAGTAAGTTTTGATGACCATGGAATTGAACTTGATAGTTGAGTGGTTATGCTATCCTATCTTTTGTGGGTTGTCTCAAAAATTGTTTTTGAGCATTTACATCAGTTATGCTGCCCAATTTTGTCTCTAGAGCTCTAATGCCTTTGCATTACTCTCTATTTTCATATGCCTAGTTGTCCTTCTCGTCAGGTGGTCCGTCTGATTAGGTGCATTGATGTGTCGGGTCACACGACCATGCTAGTCAGGATGATGTCAGTAGCCGGTTACCGCTGGTACCTAGAGTATACAGTGGAGGAGCAGTACCAGGATTTTAATCAAAGTCAGTACTTGTGCACTGTTAGGGTATTCCCAGATTACCCTGGAGCCGAGGAGCCGATCCATTGGTCTTATGGATTGGGGGTTACTGTTGACATGGCGGTACAAGATGCTGCCTATTCACTGTTGACCATCATGAGAGCCAGACATGCACTGCTGCAGAATTCCGAGTTTTGCTATGTTCCCGCCTCTCAGCCTGGAGAAGAAGGATACCTAAGTGGGTTCTACTTTGATTCCTCTATGGAGGATCCGCTGCTGTAGTCCACCGCTGAATGTTAGAGAATAGAGACAGAGATGCTCGTGCCCTTCGTATGGAGCTCTATGCTACCCGTGCCCTTCTGTGGATGGCTTTGACACAGCTTGCACCTGTAGTCCAGACAGGGTATGTAGATATGGAGATGCTGAACCCTGATAGGACCCATCTTCCAGCTCATGTTTACTGGCCTTCTATAGGAGGAGTTACCCCTCTTCGGGGACCTCTACTACCACCAGACAGGGGACCAAGGCCACACCCGTGTCCTTACGGTTCTCAGGGGTCTCAGGCTCGAGTTTTTCCTAATCCGCAGGTTGAGCTCCCAGGCCATGGAGGCAACCTCTATGAGGTGTTTTATGCGGATGCCTGAACCATTTGTGGAGGAGTAGTATGGTAGTAGCTGTACTTCCACAGTCCTGTGTGTCTTGTGGAGTATGCTTATGTCGTAAGATGAGTTCCGGAGGCATAGATAAATAATGTATAGGAAGCTTGGAAAGCCTCTGATGAGTAGTATCATCTTTTCAGTAGTTTGCTTTTCGGTTGAGGTTGTACTGAACTATGTAATGGTGTGTATGAACCATGGTGTATATATAGCAGTTCCTTGTTACCATGTTGTTCGGATGTTCATTTCCGCATTCCATGTGTTCAGTGCATTCTTAATCCATAGTTAGTATTGATGTTGATATTAGTCTAAGTTGTGAGTTTGTTTGTCAGGATGGTGTTCACCAGGTTGAACCGTTCCCCTGCCCATGACTTCCGGAACTGTTGAAACTTGAAGACATTCCGGTAGTCCGTGACTTCCCGGATGTTTTTCCAGAAGAACTGCCAGGAATTCCACCTGACATGGATGTAGAGTTTGTGATAGACCTTGTTCCGGGAACTGTTCCAATAGCCAGAAGACCCTATAAGATGGCACCCCTGGAGCTAGCCGAACTTAATAAGCAACTAGATGAGGCCTTGAATAAAGGTTTCATTCGTCCTAGCTCTTCTCCTTGGGCTTGTCCCGTCCTCTTCGTCAAGAAGAAAGATGGAACGGATCGGATGGTTGTAGATTATAGACCTGTCAACCTGGTCACCATAAAGAACAAGTATCCGCTCCCCAGGATCAACGATCTGTATGATCAGCTCGCTGGATCCTCAGTCTTCTCCAAAATGGATTTGAGGTTGGGTTACCGTCAAATCAAGATCAAGAACAGGGACATTCCAAAAATGCCTTTTGTCACTCGTTATGGCCAATACGAGTACACTGTCATGTCCTTCGGTTTAACCAATGCCCCAGCCACCTTCTCTCGCTTGATGAATTCAATCTTCATGGAGTATTTGGATAAATTCGTCGTGGTATACCTCGATGATATTCTCATCTACTCGAAGAACGAACAAGAACATGCCGAGCATCTAAGGCTGGTATTGATGAAACTTCGAGAGCATTGCCTTTATGCCAAGTTTTCAAAATGTGAATTTTGGTTACCAGAAGTGACTTATCTAGGCCACGTAATCTCTGGTAAGGGTATTTCTATGAATCCCGAGAGAGTTCAAGCCATCCTTGATTGGACTCAACCTGAATCGGTTAAGCAAGATTGGAGTTTTCTTGGTCTGGCGAGCTATTGTCGCCACTTTGTCGAGAATTTCTCCAAGGTTGCAAAGCCTCTAACTTAACTCCTCAAGAAAGATAGAAAGTTCGAGTGCACACCACAGTGTGAGCATAGTTTCCAGGAACTGAAAATATGCTTGACTTCCACACCTGTGTTGCTACCACCAGATTTTTCTAAGGACTTTGTTATCTATTGCGACGCCTCGCGACAAGGATTAGGTTGCATTCTCATGCAGGATCGTCATGTGATTGCATACGCATCTCGACAGTTGCGTCCACATGAGTATAATTATCCCACACATGATCTTGAGCTTGCAGCTGTAGTCCATGCACTTAAAACCTGGCGACATTACCTTGTTGGTAATCGTTGCGAAATATTCACTGATCACCAAAGTCTGAAATATATCTTCACCGAGCCGGATTTGAATCTCAGGCAAAGACAGTGGGTTGAGTTGATCACAGATTACGACTTAGGGATAACTTACACCCCGGGGAAGGCCAATGTTATGGCTGATGCACTAAGTCGTAAGTCTTATTGTAACAATCTGATGTTACAACGAGGTCATCCACATATCTATGAGGAATTTCGAAAATTAAATCTTCACATTGTTCCTCAAGGATTCCTTTCTAACCTGGTGGCGAAACCTACTCTTAGGGATCACATCATAGCTGGCCAAAAGCATGATAAGGGTATATCACGGATCAAGGAGAATATTTTTAGCAAAAACGCTAAGGAATTCTCCATGAATGATCAAGATGTTGTGTTCTTCCAGAATCGTCTAGTGGTTCCTAAGAATCCACATCTAAGGCAGTTGATCCTTAAGAAGCTCATGATTCTCCTATCACCATTCATCCTGGTAGTACTAAGATGTATCAGGACCTACGCTAGAGGTTTTGGTGGACTAGGATGAAGAGAAAAATTGCCGATTTCGTTGCTAACAACGACATTTGTCGTCGAGTTAAGGCAGAACATCAAAGGCCTGCTGGCACCCTTCAACCTTTAGCTATTCCTGAATGGAAATGAGATAAAGTGAGTATGGATTTCATCACTGGATTTCCCAAGACCAAGAAAGGAAATAATGCTATCTTTGTGGTCATTGACCATCTCTCCAAAGTAGCTCATTTTCTTCCAGTTCATGAGACTATAACAGCTAGCCAGCTAGCAGAGTTATACGTCTCTCGAATAGTGTCTCTTCATGGTGTTCTTCTGGAGATTAACTCAGATCGTGGAAGTATTTTTACTTCTCGCTTCTGGGAAAGTTTTCAGAATGCCATGGGGACTCAGCTATCTTTTAGCACTTCTTTCCATCCTCAATCAAGTGGTCAAGTAGAAAGAGTGAATCAAATCCTAGAAGATATGCTCCGAGCTTGTATTATATCATTCGGCATGAATTGGGAGAAGTGCTTTCCATTCGCCGAATTTGCTTATAACTATAGTTATCAATCAAGCTTGGGCAAAGCTCCTTTTGAAGTTCTCTATGGACGAAGATGTCGAACACCTCTTAATTGGTCAGAAACCGGAGAGAGGCAACTCTTTGGTCCGGATAAGATCCAGGAAGCAGAAGAGCAAGTTCGCATTATTCGTGAAAAGTCGAAAACAGCCTAGTCTCGTCAAAAGAGCCAATATGATCATCATCATAAGGCAGTGACCTTTGAAGTTGACGAGAAGGCTTACCTTCGGGTTACACCTCTGAAGGGTACCCATCGTTTCGGTATCGAGGGAAAGTTGGCTCCTCGTTACATCGGTCCTTTTCGCATTCTTGCCAAACAAGGAGAAGTTGCCTACCAGTTGGAATTTCCTCCGCATCTTTCCAAGGTTCATGATGTATTCCACGTCTCGCAACTCAGCCGTTGCTTTTCGGATCCTATTCGTGAAGTGGACCACGAAACGCTTGATCTCCAAGATAACCTTTCATACCGAGAATACCTTGTTCGCATTCTTGATCAAGCTGAGCGTACCACTCGACATCGAAACCTCAAGTTTCTTAAAGTTCAATGGTCAAATCATTCTGAAAAAGAGGCAATATGGGAAAGAGAGCATCGTCTTCGACTTGAGTATCCTGCACTATTCCCGACGACTTCCAAATCTTGGGATGAGATTCTTTTGAGTGGGGGTGAGTTGTCACATCCCTGAATCCCTAATAGAGTTTTGCAAGATTGTGCTCCTGTCTTATTCATTGCATCCATGAAAATGAAATGAAATCGAAAGCAAAGAAAAGGAAACAAAAGCAAACCCTAGCAACTCTAATTCAGAAAAATTCCAAATTTGGTGACAAATCAAAGAATCCAAAATGGCCATTATAAAAGTTCATCCTTTATGTTAATTCTTGAAAACAAAATATCAAGGGTGAAATATATTTTCAAAATGCTTTTGGAATTTTATTTTAAACTTAAAAGTCACTGAAATAAATCATATTTTTGATTTCAATTATTTCAAATTCTCATAAAATGTTGAAACTTTTATATGTTTTTGGAAATTTTCCAAATAACACCTCAGTATCATTCAAAATATTTTTAGAAATAGATTGAAGCCAACAATAAAATGAAACAAAGTCAGAATTGTTTTAACAGAAAACAGAAATGGAATAGAAAAGAGAAAAGCTTACCTGTCGCTCACCCTGGCCCGACCCAGCTCCCCCTCCTGTCGTCTACCTCCTGCCAGTTGGCAGCAGGAGCTGGCCGTCGCTCCCTCCGGCGCGCCCATGCACCTGCGTGCCTGCCTGGCCACCGCATCACGCTGGCAAGGAGGATAGAAGCCTCCCGCAGCCTTCCCCCGTGCTCTCTCCCTCCTCATTTGCCCCTTGCTCTCTCCCCTCTCGGCCGCCATTAGAGCCCGAGCCGAGCTCGAGCTCGCCGTCGCTCCAGCCTCTCTCCCTCTCACTTGAGCCGCGTAGAAGAACCGCCTCGACCCCCTGAAGCTTCCCAGCGAGCTACGCGAGCCCTTGAGCCCTGAGACGCCTGGACGCCATCGTCTTCAACCTCGGATCCCCGGAGCTCGCCTCCGTCGTTCTCCCTCCTCAGACCGTCCCCGAGCCAGCTCTCGTCGCCTCTGCACTCCCCGTGAGCCCAGGATGCTTCTCCCCCTCTTTTCCCCCTCGACCCCGTGCCCTAGCGCTTGATTTCACCGGAGCCAGACGAGATCCGCCGCGGGAGCTCATCGCCGGTAGCTCTCCGGTGATCGGCTGGTCGTTCTGAGGCCACCAGCAGCTTCAGTGCACCGCATAGATGCCATAGGAGCTAAGCCCTGGCCCTCTTAGCCTCTGGACCAATGACCCCGATGGTGCCCGAACTCCGGCAGCCGTTGAGCTCGCCGCCGGCATCATCTCCGGCCATCTTAGCTCGTGTTCTTGGCAAAAATGGAACCGCGATCGACCAACCGTTCCTCTGGTGCCTTCCACCTTGCGTTTGGTCGCGGGAATAGCAAACCCGAGGCCCTCCGCCGTTGTGGTGGTCGCCGGAGCCTCGCCGCCGTTGGGTTTGACCCCATCGCCGGTGGGGTTGACTCCCCTGAGTCCCTCGCAAGTGGAGCCAGCCCCCTGACTAATTAAGTTTAGTCAAAAAATTTATATTAAAGGTTAATCAGACACTGACAGGTGGGTCCAGCCCTGTTAATTACTTAATTGGATTTAAATTTAATAAGAATCTGGCTGTTGTCATGCTAATGCAATAAATCCAATTCTGGTTTTTAAATAATTCCAGAATAATTGCAAAACTTTGGAAATTCATAGAAATTTGATTATAACTCCAAATCAGACAAATAATATATGCAAATTGATTAGAAAAATTCAATGAACACAATGGTGCTACTTTCATTCATGAAAAACAAAGTTATGAAACAGCATCAGGTCAAATCAATTAAATGATTAAGATAAATATGCCATTTCAAATATTATTTGAATTTGGGTTTCAAACCAGATGCAAACTAAGGTTTCACCAACCACATTGATTCATATAACTCTTCATTTCATGACATGTTCATGCATCATGATTGTTGCATATGATTGCTATTAATTGTATGTTTTTATTCCGGTAGGCCTCGCCCCTCCGGATACGACTGAATATCCGACTGACGGATAATACCCTTCTGCTGAGCAACAAGGAAAGCACCCTTTTGATCATCCCGATATCATCCCATGTTCTTGCTCCTACTCCCACTTATTGCATTAGGACAAACTATTTCAAATGCTTTACTTCGGTAGCTGATCCTATTCCTTTGCATGACCTGTCATTGGCACAGTAAATAGCCAAACCATGCAACCTAGCATACCTGGTAGATGCTTGAGCTGTGATGTGTTATTCCTGCTATGCTTGCTATGCCTAGAAGTTGTGTCAGATCTGTTTCATCTGGGTGATGAACAGGAATGGATGAATGTGTTCTAGTGACAAAGTTTAAGTGTGGAACCTGATTTGGTAAAGGTACCGATGAAAGGCTATGTAGGAGTAGATGGCGGGCTGTTTCATTGGAACCGTCCTTAGGAACTAAGTTTCGTGTATGTAATCCAAGACGAGATAGTACCACATGCTGGGCCCTGAAATATGACCCCGCTCAACTTATTAATCGCCTAGTACTCGCTCCAGAAGTCGGAAGTAGTTTCTGGTGTTTATAGTCATGCTGGAGGCCCTGCATAGTGCTGACCTTAGAGGTGGGCTATGATGCGGTAAGGAGTGGCACGGAGCACCAAGTGGAACACAGATGGTGGGATTGGGAACCCTGTGCACATCGTTTGGGGCCGTCGCGGAAACCTCGGCCGGACTTCCGTGCGGGTTACCCTCAAATAGGCGATAAACCTGGACTAGGTACTAATGTGGTTAACGGTCGTGGCCGACTCCCTCGCTAGGGTTCCGCTTGAAGGTTGCCGAGGTGCATGACGTGCACATAGCGATAAGTGGCGAGAGCGTGCGTGAATAAGTACACACCTACATGGTTATCATATATTCGAATAGTCGCGTCCGCGGATATGGACTACTTGGAGACATATGTTGTTCATAGATAACTTTAATGGCTACTCATAAAAGTATCAAGATAAGTGTGAGTGTCACGGATGGCATCTCCGTAGGAAGAAGGGAATGATTCCATGATGGTGTATTGTTGTGGAGTTAGCGAACTCGTGTGTGAGAAAACAAAGTTGTCAAAACTACTTAAAAATGTACTCTTGTCTAGCCAAGAGTCAAAGCTGGTTTGCTGCATGAAACACCACAACCCCCTTTATTGATACCTGAGCATGACTATATAGATCTATTCTAAAGTCCTGCTGAGTACTTTTGTACTCATGTTTTCTTAATAAATGTTGCAGAGGAAACCCATGAGCCAAGAGGTGGGTTCTTTCTAGACATCGATGATGACGAGTAGCTGGTGTCCTAGCTACGACCTGGCCCCTTCCAGAAGAGATCTGTAGATAGTCAGGCTTTATGCCTTATCCTTTCATCTGTCTGTACTCAAACAGCTCTTATGCTTCCCTTGGTTTGTATGAGATTGTATGACTTGCGTGTCGGGTCGTGTGACCCCTGCTTGTATGAACATATTATGCAAGACTCTTCCGAGTCTTCTAAATAAATGTCGTGATGTTGTATGGTTATGTTGTGATGCCATTGTTGTATCTATACATATCTAGTATGTCATGCGTACGTGTGATGCATTGTGATATGTATGGGATTCGACACCTAGTCGTATGCCTTAGTAGCTCTCTATAGAGAGAAATGCCCCTTTGTGACTCCATCGAGCCTTGGTAGTTCGCTAGTGCTCCGGACACATTGGTTGACCGGCATGTATCCTTCTTAGCTACTATGTGTGTCCCTTTGGGGATATGTCACGCGGTGTAATGGAGTCCTTGTAGCTTGCTACGAATCGTCTACACTCGCTGCTGAACGACACCTGCTTTGCTGGGTTATGTATGCCTGTCTCTGAACAGTCGAGCCACTTGAGTTTATGACTAGATATGTCGACCCGGGTTCTTTGACATTGGAATGCTAGCGACACTAATGCATACGTGAGTCAAAAGGTGCAAATGGTCCTGGCTAAGGTAAGGTGGCAGCCGTGGGGATAACCGTGCGTGAGACCGCAAAGGGATGCAATGTGTTACACGCTCAATTCCTATGGCTTAGGATCGGGGTCCCGACACATGTGAAGTGACGATGGAATTTACATGGCAATATATCTTGGAATGGCTATGGAAATGCCATAATAGGTAGGTATGGTGGATATTTTTAGGATGATATAATAAGGCTTATGTGCAACAAAGCGTATCATGTCACGGGGTTTGTATGCACCAGCGAAATTTGCACCCATTCTCCAGGTGAGAATGGGCTATGCGCGGTACTGGAGAGTCTATAATATATGAGGAGGTGAGATTGCTTATGTCCATGGTGTCATATTAGTCATCAAGAACTCATATACTTATTGCAATGTTTTATTAGTCTTATCACAAATAAAAGTACTACTCGCATGCCCCGAGGGAGAGGGTTGGTAGGAATTAACCATCACGTGACTCCGACTCGAGACAACACTAGGTTTTCAACGAGGAATAGAAATACTCACACATCATCACCATGCCCTTTTAATTTTTTCAAATGTCGAGGACATCTTCACATCTCTAAATATCGATACCTCTCTGATTTAATGATTATGCACTCACACCTTTTCATATCACCACATCAATATCATTAACCACAATTTCTCTATATGTGCTACATCATGGTTTTAATTATCACTTATTGAACACTCATTATTTTTGATCTAGTCTTATGACCCATGCAAATTACCATCACTGTTAATTAACTCTCAAAAAATATAAGTGAGGTAAGAGAGCATATTATTTCAATATAATCTACACGCCACCATACTCAAAAATATATAAGTGAAGTACTAGAGCAACTCCTAAGCTGAAAAGATATAAGTGAAGCATATAAAGTATTCTAACAAATCATGATAGTGTTGTCTCTCTCTCAAATAGGTGTGTCCATCAAACAATGATTGTGACAAACTGAAAGTAAAAATAAACAAAAGCAAACGATGCTCCAAGAAAAACACATATCATGTGATGAATAAAAATGTAGCTCCAAGTAACATACCGATGGATTGGGACAAAAGAGGGGATGCATTCCCGGGGCATCCCCAAGCTTAGACTCTTGATTCTTACTATAATATTATCTTGGGGTGCCTCGGGCATCCCCAATCTTAGGCTCTTTCCACTTCTCATTTCTTTGTCCATCGAGATAATACCCAAAACTTGAAAACTTCAATCACATAGAACTCAACAAAATTCGTGAGATCCGTTAGTATAGGCAACATAATAAACACTTATATGTACTGTTATAAATTGATTCTTCTTTTGTTTAATATAATGTACTGTATTATAACTCCCCCATGGCTTATACCACCGATATAATCCATAACATAATCAAAACAAGCAAACTTTGCAGATTTTTTTTAAACAGAACAGTCTGTAGTTATATATTTATATACTTATGTAACTCCGACAATTTTTAACAATTGGAAAACTTGAGTAATTTATATATGAGTACTTTGTAAAAATTCAGCTTAAAAAGATGTTCCAGTAAAATGAGAGAAATTCTACACTCTGCGTCAAAGTTTCTGTTTTTTGCATCATATCAATTCTACTCATCATGCAAAACATCCCAAAGGCTTTACTTGGCACAAACACTAAATAAAAGATAAAAACACAACTATTATAGAGGAAATAATCATGTTATCACACACTAATAGAAACTAGAAAGAAAAATTAAAGATAACTATTGTGTTGCCTCCCAACAAGCGTTATTGTTTTACGCCCCTAGCTAGGCATATTGCATAGTTTCAAGTGTTGTCATCCTTGACATTGAATCCATAGGTGGCCCTCAAGATATATTCGTAAGGTGGTTTGATTATCTTTCTAGGTAAGTGTTCCATCCCTTTCTTTAATGGGAATGAGAACATTATGTTGCCCTCTTTCATATGAATGATTGCACCTATAGTTCGTAGGAAAGGTCTTCCAAGTATAATAGGACAAGGAGGATTGTAATCAATATCAAGCACAATAAAATCTACAGGCACATAATTTTTATTTGCGATGATAAGAACATCATTAATTATAATTAATGGTTTTCTTAATGGTAGAATCCACATGATGCAAGTTAAGGGAACATTCTTCAATATTAGTGAGACCAAGCACATGACATAAAGCTTTTGATATAGTTGAAACACTAACACCAAGGTCACACAAAGCATTGCATTCATATTTATTTATCTTAATTTTGATAGTAGGTTCCCATTCATCATGCAACATTCTATGAATAGAAACTTCAAGCTCAAGTTTCTCATCATAAGCTTTTACCATAGCTTCTACTATATGTTGCGTAAAAGCTTTATTTTGTTCATAAGCATTGGGTGACTAATAATGGATTGCAGCAAGGAAATAGATTCTACCAACAATCAATTATCATAATGAAAGTCCTTGTACTCCAATATAGTGGGCACATCAATAGTTAAAGTTTTGACCTCTCCAAATCCACTTTTTTCAATTTTATCATTAGGATCAACACCCTCCAAGCAAACGGGACGCTCCTTAACTAAACTTTATTAATCTGTAGTCCCATTATCATTAGTATTTAGATAAGTAAACAAATATTTAATAGGATAAGTACCAATCATTTTAAGGTCTTCATCATGATCACGGTAAATACCGGGTGGAAGACCCTTTTCTAGGAATTCTCACTTAGCTCTCAATTTAGCGGTACTCTCGTTACTCTTAGGATGAACTTGGATAGATTTAATAGTCTCATTAAAATCATGCTTAGGATGATTTTTTTACTTTTAAGAGCCTCTACATCAAGAGCAATTATATCCACATTCTTAGCCAAAGTATGCACAATATGCAATTTTTCCTCTACCATAGTATTGAAAACTTTTTGAGAATTAATGAATTCATTATTCATGTTCTCAAGATTAGAGGGTATCCTATTAGGATTTTCTTAATAATTTCCGTAAGCATTGCCATAAGAATTTCCATAGTTGTTGGAATAATTTCCACGATACAGCCTAGGATTGAAATTACCTCTATAAGCATTGTTGTTAAAATTATTTCAAGAAACGAAGTATGCATCAGTAGCATCATTATTTTGTTCAATCAAGGGAGACAAACGCATATCACTTAGATCAACATACATATTTTTATTAGCAACCATGTTCATAAGAGCATCCACTTTTTTCACTAAAAGTAGCGATTTCCTCAACAGAATTTACATTCTGACGAGCTGTTGCTCGTTCGGTATGCCATTCATAACAGTGGACCATGATGTTGTATAGAAATTTAGTGGCCTCTCCTTGGGTGAGATCCATGAAGGTACCACGTGCCACAGAATCTAGAAGGTTACTAGATGCAAAGTTTAGTCCCACATAGAAAGTTTCAATGATCATCCATAAGCTTAAACCATGCGTATCACAATTCCTTATCATCAATTTCATTCCCTCCCAAACTTGAGCAACATGTTTCATGTTCTTGCTGTTTAAAATTCATTATTTGATTTCTTAGGGAGATGATCTCAGTAGGAGGAAAATACTTGGCAATGAAAGCATCTTTACACTTATCCTATGTTCCAATACTATTACGTGGCAAAGATGAAAACCAAGTTTTTGCTTTATCTCTAAGCGCAAAAGGTAAATAATTTTAATTACATAATATCATTTTCCAGGTCCTTTTTATTCTGGATATCACAAAGTTCCAGAAAAGTATTGAGATGTGAAGCGGGATCCTCATCAGGACTTCCCGAAAATTGATCTTTCATGAGAAGGTTTAGCAATGAAGCATTAATATCAAAAGCATATGCACTAGTGGAGGGTGGTGTAGGAGTAATAATAAAATCATTATTCTTAGTATTTGAAAAGACACCCAACTTAGTAGTATCTTGAGACATGGTGACTAAGTGAGCAAGGTGACAAGTGTAACAAGCAAACTAGAGAGCGAAGATGCAATCTAGTGACAAGCTAAGTAAGCAAAGGTAAATATTTTTGTATTTTTATTTTTTATGATACAAAATAAATATAACAGCAAATAAAAATAGGAACACATGAATGAAATTTTGTGCGGTGTTACTTGATAGTTGGTGATGATATCCCCCCCCCCAACGGCACCAGAAATCCTTCGTGATACTTGCACCCAAAGTTATTGTAGCACAATGCGGGTAAGTATTTCCCAAAGTTATGAAACCAAGGTTTCTAAAACCAATAGGAATATCAACTACAACCGTCTTTAAAGGCCGCACACAAAATAACAAACAGCTTGCACCCACCGCGGGAAAGAGGGTTATCAATCCCCTTGGCCTCGTTATTTGCAAGAAAATGAGGTGTGTAGATAATTGTAAAATGCAATGTAAAATAAAATAAAATAAATGGCATCAAGGTGTTGGAGGTTTTATCAATGTGTTGTGAATAGATGCAGGGGCCATAGCTTTCCCTAATGGCATGTCTCATGAAAATAGCACATGGTGGGTAAACAAATTACTATTGGGCAATTGATAGAAGAGCGGATAGTTATGCGATTTTCATGGAAATGATCATGTAAATATAGGTATCACATCCAAAAACAAATAGGCCAACTCTTGTCTGCTCCTATTACTTCAAGAGCGCTTCTATACTTGCTTCTCTACGTATTAAGTTCATGACGACGAAGTAATGCTTGGAGTAAGATGACATGATGTAGAAAAAGTAAAATCAACCAATATGAATAAACCCCATTGTTTTAACCTTAGTAGCAGAAACACAAATCTGCAACTTGTACCCTTCCGTCACTAGGATATAGAAACTCGCCTGGTTGAACCTACTACAATGCACAACTCTCAGCAAAGAAATATCAATCTAGTTGGCCAAACTATTTTAACAGATCGGAGATACTTACAAAGCTATCATAATCATGCACATAAAATCATTTTATATATTAGAGGAGACTCAAATGTTTATCATGAATAATATGAACATAAACCCACAATTCATCGGATCCCAACAAACGCATCGTACAAAAGAGTTACATCATATGGATCAAGGCGGAGATGCAATGATCATTGTATTGAAGATAAAAGAGAGATATTACCATCTAGGTACTAGTATGGACCCGTAGGTCTGTGGTGAAATTCTCACACACCATCATGAGGGCAGAAAGGTTGATGAAGAAGCCCTCTATAATTGATCCCCCCTCCAGCAGAGTGCTGAAACGAAGCTCTGGATGGCATCCCATCGGAACAGAGACTTGCATTGGTGTAAAAAGTATCTCGGGACCTCCCCCAATGTTTTTAGGGTAGATGAGAATTTACGAGGGGGCACAAGACATCAGGGTGCCCCACAGGTCATGCCCTATTGGCTTGTGGGGGCCTCATGCGCCCTCTGGCCTTCTTCCGATGCTCCATGATCTTGTATTGGTCTAGAAAAAACACAAAAAGTTTTAGGTCAACTGGACTTCGTTTGGTAATGAAACCTGAAAAGTGAAAAACACACAAAAAACATCAACTAGCATTGCGCACTGGGTTAATAGGTTAGTGCTCAAAAATAATATAAATTGGCAGATAGGTGCATAAAAAGTTTTCTAAAATGATAACATAATAGCAAGGAATAAAAAAATTATAGATACATTGGAGATGTATCACTACCCTAGCCTACCTACATGTCGATCGAGCGTGCCCGCAAGTTCTACATCTTTTTGAGCACCACAGTCTCGCTGAAGCACTCCAAAATGCGGTCCACCATGCAGAAGGGGGTGCACCCAGTGCTTGGCCCCTGCTTGCACCTCATATTGTGGAAAGCGCAAGGAAGGGAGAAAGCAATGTGCAGAGGAGGCGTCTGGAGAAAGCAAGGCAATGATGGTGCATGCCCGGAACACGCGGTACTCTTATGACAAGCGTGCCATTAGAGAGGTATCGTGGGAGAAGTGGGTGCGTCATGTCTAGTCACGGCTGCCACACATTACCTCTGGGCCCGACAGTTTGTTAGGCCCTGCAGTGTTTCGATCCGTGTAGTATCGTGCTCAAGAGGCTGAATGTGCACGCAGCGGACTTGGGTGCTACTGTGCATCCAGTGGAACCAGGGTACCACGACCCACCTACTATTTGCCCAGTCGGTTGTGTAAAGAAGGCCCGGTATGGCAGACGACCCACTAGAGAATTTTGATGATCACCCTACAAGGTTCTAGCTCCATGAAGCCCTCTCTCTCTCTATCTCTCTCTGAGAAGGACCCACTAGACACATGTCCACAAGATGTGAGACACCTCACGAGGTATCCCCCAAGAGGTTGCTTCCTATGAAGCCTTCCGCGTGGAGAGGTCGCGCGGTGTTGATCAAACGGTCATGTGCCCACCACGTGGGTGACTTGCCAGGGCGGGATGAGCAGCAAGGACAGTGCCCACATGCGCATATAAAGAATATTTCCCCTTGTGTGATAAAAGGGCAGCGAGGAGCTGGCCCTCACAAAGATAAGTCTTGAGACTTACCTCTTTTGTGCAAGGAGACTAGCGTGACACCGGTCACCAGGATGGACGTCACCGGCGAGCCGACAAGCGCATCATGGATGGTGCCTTTGCAAGGTGAAGGCCAACTTTGTTAGAGAGTATTGGACGCTTGTTCGCCTACAAATTGCCGCCATGTGGTTGCCCCTTGCCTGCCAATATTTTGGGAAGAGAGGCCCATGGCAAGGATAAGAGGGGGAAACGGCCACCGTAGAGAGAGGTTGAATGATTGATCTCCCATCTCTCCCACCGAAGAGTTTCTTCTTCCTAACAGCTTGTGACACTTGTGCACCCAAGAGAGAAATCAATCCACAAAGCACGAGTAAGGTTTTACACTGCAAGGTGGCTCGGACCTGGGTAAACTCCAGTGTTCTTCTCATGCCATGTGTGCATAGCTTCATCTTCCTCGAGACATAGCTTGCGCTCAGCTCCCTAGTGTTCGAACCGTGTTTTTGAGAGGTTTTCCACTAGGCCCAAAACTAACCTCTGACAGGAGCTGCCACCTCCTATTCTTTTCTGGGAGGCCTAATCTCGAGCCTGTTTTGGGCTCTAGTAAGGGCAAATCACCGCTACAGTCCTCATCAAGCCCTCTTCATCAACAACCTATTGATTCTCACCAGTAGGAGTGAGTAATTCTATTATATGCATACTAGTGGTAGATGGATATGGATGAGAATGATCATGTAATCGAGCCAATTTGTTAGGGCTTGATCCCTAGTATTCACCATGTTCTGAGATTGATGTTGCTATGACCTTGCTTTGCTTAATGCGTGTCACTAGGGATCTAAACCTATTGCATTTTCGTGAATATAAGTGTGTTTTAGATCCTATGTTTCAAGTTGTATGCACATATTACGTGTTATGATCCACAGATCTAAAGGTGACAAAAATTTAGATTCATTCCGGCGATGACCACAAAATGAGGAGTTCATGTATTCACTATGTCTGGTTTGTTCCGGTTCTCTATTAAAAGGAGGCCTTAGTTATCCATAGATTTACACTAGGACCCTTCTGCCAGGGGAAGGTTGTACAAAAGATGTTATGCAAGTTCTTATTATAAGAACGTATAACTATATAAGGAATATATTCCTACATATGATTGATGAACTAGAGCTAGTTATGTGTCGCTCTAGGTTGTGACTGTAATATGATTAATTTCATCCAAATATCCATTTCTACTCCATGCCTATGCTTTTCTCACATTGTACTTGCTAAGTTTCTACTATTTTTGCTAATGTTACAATTATTGCTACTACTATTACCACTATTACTGTTACCACTACCATCAAAACTATCAAACTACCTTGCTACTAATACTGTGTTGCAGAGAATTCATCTTACAAGTGTGGTTGAATTGACAACTCAACTTCTAAGGCTTATAAATATTCCTTGGCTCCCCTTGTGTCGAATCAATAAATTTGGGTAAAATACTTCCCTCGAAGACTGTTGTGATACCCTATACTTGTGGGTCATCGGTGGCTGGAGCCAAGGTATTGTCACTCTAATGACCTGCGTGTCAAAACTCATTATTTTATCGACCGGACTGACATACGTGCTATGGAGGACCCCGAAGCAAGATGCCTTCACCAGGCACATGAGATCATGACGGTGGCTACGACATCATCTTGGAGAATCATCCCAGGCGCCAATGGCTATACCATATCATTATATTATGAAGTGCCTCATATGTTTATCCCGCATAGTACTCAATTTTTTAGGGTGATCTCTCATAGATTATATCAAGGTAAAATGGTGCTCTTCCTCGTGTTGCAACCATCTATAACATGCATCAGTTTGGAGTGCATCATGTCCAAATGAGTACAAATGAACCTTGAGGTGTAAGACGGGTGAAAGGTTAGACAGTGGAAGAAAAAACACTCGGGGTGTCTTGAAGTTTGTTGGGACCCCGATCCTTGGCCATAAGAATCCAGCATGTAACACATCACATCACTTTGTAGCCTCACGCACGGTAATCTCCACAGCTGCCATCTTACCTTGGCCGGAACCGTTTGCGTCATTTCGCTCACGTATAGGAATTTGTCGCTAGAAGTCATATGTCAGGGAACCCGGGTCAACATGACTAGTTATAGACCCAAGCGGCACCATCGTACAGGGACAGGAATACATAACCCAGCAATGCAGGTGTCGGTCATCAATGTGTGTAGACGAGTTGTATTTCCTCGTGGGGATAGGCACAACAACAAAGAAGGATACATGTCGGTCAATCAATGTGTCCGGAGCAGTAGCAAGCTACCAAGACTCAATGGAATCACAAAGAGGCATTTCCCCATAAAGAAGGCTACTAAAGGCATACAACTAGGTGTCGAATCCCACACATACAATGCATTTCAAAACATACACACAATATGCACAATATGTGTAGATACAACATGGCATCACAACATAACTCTATGACTCAAGCATTTATTACAGACTCATAAGAGTCAACATAGTATGATATTACAGACAAGGGTCACATGACCCAACACTCAAGTCATACAAGCATCAAGCGGAAGCACGACATGTCTGAGTACATACATCTACTAAAACTGGCTCGAGGATCCTAAAAATCTACAACGACCCTACCAAAGGATACAGACCTCTGTCTGGGATTCCCAAGCTAATCCGATCAACGTCAAACTAATCGCGTAGAAACCTTTAATGAGACAAAGGTCTCCTCTGCAAAACATAAATAAGCAACCGTGAGTACAAAGGTACTCAGCAAGACTTACATCAAAACTATCTACATATGCATCAGTATCAACAAGGTGTTGTGGAGTTTAATTGCAGCAAACCAACTTTGACTCTTGGCTAACTTTTACTACGACCACGAACACTTTCTTTGAGGTGGGGTAGTGCACACGAGTCCACATATTCACCAAATCAGTACACCACTACGGATTCATTCCCGTCTCCCTACAAGAAGGCCATCCATAGCACTCACTCTTTATCTTGCGTATTTTCGAGTATTCATTTCAAGTTGTCTATGTACCACATATTGTTTCCAAGTAGTCCATATCCGAGGACGCGGCAATTCAAATAGTTTAATTCACCCTGCAGGGGTATACTTCTTCACACACGCTCTCACCACTTATCACCATATGCACGCCATGCATCTCGGGAACCTTCAAGTAGAAGCACTAGCGTGGGCATCGGCCACGGCCGTTAACCACACAAGACCCTAGTCCAGGTTTATCGCCTATTTCAGACTGAACCCACAAGGAAGTCCGGCCAAAGTTTTCTCAGCAGCCTCAAACGATGTGCGCAGGGTTCCACAAGCCCACCATCCGGGTGCCACTTGGTCCACCGTTCCACTGTCTATCTACCACACTAAAGCCTACCCCGTCGGGGAGAGCTAAGCACGGCCGCCAACACTTTTCCTACAAACACCAAAAACTAGTTGCAACTCCTGGATAGAGATCTAGGCGGTTAATAAGCCGAGCGGGATCATATTTCAGGACCCAATGTGTGGTAGTAGTTGTCTTGGATAACATACACAGAACTCAGTTCTTAAGGACGATCCCAACGAGACAACCCACCATGTACTCCTACATGGCCTCTCATCGCGACCTTTACCAAATCGTGTTCACACACTTAACACTTACACAGTAGGACATGAGCACAACCATTCTGATTCATCATCCAGATGGATCAGATCCGAAATGACTCTAAGCATAGCAGGCACAGTAAGCAAGCATGGATGAGTTAGCACAACAAGACTCAATTAGTTGCTACTCATGCTAAGTGGTTTCAACTATTTACTATGGCAAAAACAGGTCATGCACAGGAATGGGTTCAACTACCAAAACATGTAGCAATTGAATCGTTGTTGTCCTAATGCACTAAAAGAGAGCGGGAGTGAGAGAGTGGGTTTATATCAGTATGCTCAAGGGGGTTGCTTTCTGACAGTTCAGGAGATAGTAAAGCAATTCATCAATGTCAATGATCACATCGTTGGAACCATTATCTACCGTGAGGGAACAACACCGGCAAACAGAAAAAGAACAACATTTACTTCACGGAAATGCAACACTATGATGCATGATCATGACATGGAAATATGCTCTTGATTGAGCTAATGCATCTAGAAACAACATTAAATGAAGTTAGTTTGAACCAAGGTTCAAATTCAAACTTCATATGTGGTTATTTAAATGGCATTTAATTGAATTGTCCAAAACATAGGACATAAGTTGTTTTAACATGCTTGAAAATCCATGAACAGATTCCTTGCATTCTTGTGATAATTTTTCATATATAATTTACTTCCATTTGATTTACGGCTGAATTTCTATGAATTTTTGAAGTTTTAGGTATTTTCTAGAATTCCCTAGTTTATTATTATATCAAAAACAATTAACTGCGTCAGGGCGACGACATCATGACATCGGCGGTCAACACTGGTCAAAACTGACGTCTCGGGCCTACGTGTCATTGACTTAGCATTAACCAGGTTAAATTTAACATATTCGATAATTAACCCCGGGTTACTTAGTTGGTGGGGCCACATGTTAGTGAGTGATGGTGCTTCTTAGGCTAATTAAACCGAGTCACGTCAGCTATGCTAGTGGCAGGTCGCCGATAACCATAGCCAACTGCGAAGGAACTCCTGCCGGCCGATTCCGGCAACAAATTCAGGCGCGGCTTGGCTCTATGGATAGCTAGGACTGAGCTGCATCTAGAGGTGGAGGAGATGGACCATAAGGTCGCCGGAATCAACGCCGGCGACAAGGTGAGTGGCTGCGGCGACTCTTACTTGGTCAAGCGCGGGGTTGCGGGGCACATACTAGCTGGGTGAGGATCCCTATGGGCTCTAGGGAGCTCCACGAGGTCGATTTTGAGCTTGGACGCACGAGTGGAGGACCACAACAACGGTGGCGAGAAGTTCAACGGTGGCAAGCTTCCGCCACACTGGTCCGGCTAGCTATGGCGCGAGAGGGGGAGAACGAGGAAAGGGAGAAGGACGACGAACTCACGGCGATGAAGAGGGGAGGCTCAGCTAGCTCAGGGATGCGCCGATGGTTGCGAATCAACAGGGAAGAGGAACGGTGGCCGGCGGTTGAAGACGAGTTGGAGACGGTGTCCTACGGTGTCAGGCCTCACGTTCCTTGCTGGATATATTGAGGGAGACGATACGGAGCTCGTGGTTGGCTCGGAGGGGTGAGGAGAGCGCGGCGGCTACAGATGTGATGGCGACGAGCTCGAGCAGGGTTCGGCCATGGCGAGGGGAAAAGAGCAGAGGGGAGAGAGAGAGCAAGGGAGAAGGAGGAAGAGGTTAGAGGGATCCGGATGGCTTCGGGATGTCTATCCTCACCATCGCGCTAGCGATCGAGGCAGGCAAGCACCTCGTGTGGCGCCTGCGCGGCGACCGCCATGCTCGGCCTCGCCTCTGCCAGTAGGCAGAGGTTGAAGACGGAGATGCCCCTGGTGGGTTGGGCCTTCTAAAGTGCTGGTCCACACAGGTGAGCGTTAGGTAAGGTTCTTCCCTCTTTTTTTCTATTTTCTATGTATTTAAGTTTTCTATTCTCTACAGCTTTGCTTTTAATTAATTTTTAAAACCAAAATACTTTCATAAATTCAAAAAAAATACTATGTGGCCTCTTAAAATATACCCAAAGCCACTCATAAATTTTTTAGGATTATTGGAGTTTTAAAATATTATTTATAGAATTAATCACTCCAATTCAAATATGTTAGAGAGTTAAACCAGAGCTCAAATATGACTATAAAAATATGCAACATTTTTGTGAGGAATTTAGCCTTTCCCAAAATTGATGAAGATTTTACAAGGCATTTTGGGTTCATTTAGAAAATCAATTTGAATTATTTTTATTAGGATGATCTTCTAGGGTTTATACAATACCATTTAAAGATTAAGGAAAACAAATTAACATGATGTCATGAATGCCAATGCAACTATTTACAAGCAATATACTAGGGTTGTGAGAACTGACCCCCACTAGACAAGAATCTCATCCCGAGATTCACGCGTTTGATAAGAGGAAAAGAGGGAACACAAACTAGCACAATATTCGCGATCGAATTGCCCTTCTCGAAGATGTTGATTCATTGCATCATGTTAAGCTTGACATCTTTGCCTTCAGGACATTCACTCAACAAGTCGACGAAGGAACGGGGAGCTCTATCAAAATCGATCTTCATGAAGATCGAGAAATTCATGATCAACTCATGGAATGAGATGTAGAGACATCTGTTGAGGTGAGACACAAAACACACATCGAGAACGATGGAAAGAAGAAGAAAATGGGTGTTCAATTTGGTAGGCAACAATTCCACACTAAAATAGATGGTGATGAGGTGTCAAAGTAGCAAGGAGTTAAGTTGCCCTTCATACCATAACCGGGCACCTTGGAAGGTGACTCATAGAGTTATTCCCTTAAGCGGCACAATTACTTTTGATACGAGATCATTGCAACTCTTCGTACCAGGCTAAGACAATTCACAAGCGATCGATTGAAGGAGTTCAAAGAAATGACATACTCAGTTTGGAAGGAAAAGCAGAGTTATAGAACAACTCGGTCAATGGAAAGCACATTCCAATTGATACCGAGTATATAACCTGGTGTCCGATCGTGCTCTCAAGAACTTGACAATTTCCATATTCATCAGGGTTTTACCAATATCTGTGCCAAGATCTCTGTGACACTTCATTCTACCATGAAGAATAACATTGGAGGATGCAGATGCAAAGGAAGACAACACTTTCTCAGATTTCACCTTAGCTATGCCGAGGAAAATGAAATTTGGATGATCGACCAAAAGACATTTAACACTCTGCTTCTAATGATCTCCTTGATGTACTAGCTTAACCCAACTATAGGTAACATTTGGTAGCTAGAACATCAAGTAAAGGTCAGACTTAGGGGGATGAAAGGGGTCCATGAGAAACAACTTCCAGAACAAGTCATACGAAGTCCTCATAGGGAAATGGCTAAGGTTGCTGATAAAAGATATTATAATGATAGGTCTTTCGACTAGGTGTGTTAGATATGACATCACTTTACCGAGTTACAAAGTGACCAACATTATAATTCTTGGGAATTGTTCCAACCGCATATCAGCTCGAGATTCAGATATGATTGGTGACAAGATATTTCAGACTCAACATGTCTGAAATGGAATGTTTGCAACACAAATCTACAAGATAACATTGCAGGATTCTCGGGAAATGAACTACGGAAGACAACTCGAAAACATGAGCTGGATTGCAAGGCACATGCGAACACACTGCCCCAAACAAGCATGATCACATAGAAGTCTTACAAGAAAACACTACCGAGTTCTGGGTGGGAACCATCATTGCGGTGAAGGAAGCCACGTGCAAGTCCGTCTGGAACCTTCGGGAATAACATTTAATTTCTTTTCCTTGAACAAGTCAATCAGTGCTTTGGGGTGCTAGGAGATACATATGGAATGGAGGTAGCTAATCTCTCAAACCATAGAATACTTCGCACGTGCATGACTGACTTGGGATGATTCCGAAGAAAACAAAATAACTTTTCTTGAATTCACGACGGCAACTTGCATCAAATGCACATGAATTAGAGGAAGTCACGCCTTACACCTAATATATACTTCATGTACGAGACATGAAGATAGTGCCTATGAAATATTCCAACACTAGCATGATGTTCAACAAATCATGGAGAGGATAAACGATGTTATCAGTGGGCTCAACAACAGTTCCTCAAGGTTTCCACATAGAAAGGAAATTCCATTACTATGTGAACAATGTGGTAGCATTGGCCAGACAAAAAAATATAATAGTGTATGCTCGAGGAAAACAATCACGGGTAAGACAACATTAAGAAGATCTTTGGTTCTAGTTTTGATTTGACGATAGCCCATAATAAAATCAAAAATTGGACAAGACAACACATACAACAATTGATCGCTCGAATTGACCAATGAGAATATCATCTTTCTTCAACACTCACACACACGCACAAAAAGGTACCCCTTTGGACTGAACTAAGTTAGGCAAAGCTTTTATCTTCCAACTCTCCAAGTTGTTGTTTAGCTTAACCAACTAGTTTTAGGGGTATCGAACACGGATTCTTGGAGAAGGGGTGGTTTATAGGAAAACCAACTTGATCACAAACTCCACACAATGGTCAAGGAACAACCTGGTAATGCTTCCGAGAAGATATTCCGAAAATCACGAACCACTAATATGTTATTAATCTTGGGAACAACCTTACCTTTCATGGCAAGATGATATGATCAAAGGAGCGAAGGATTGACACATCCCTAACCCATTGATCGAAGAGTGCACGATGAAAGATGGACTAGGTAGCACGATCAAACTTCCAATGGTGATTGAATAACCAACACGGTAAGAATGGATTTATTGTCCATTAGCTTCCAAGGCAATAGGCTTTCTAGGAGTATTGATTTCACACATCATGGTTCACTTGTCGATGTTCCGGTTACAACAAACGCGGAGACTGGGAAATGAATAATGATGGCGAGAAGTACCACTTTATCAAGAATTCATAAGAGGTTGTGCAATTCTCATGACATTCATGGCGTAAAGAGGGTAATACCTTAGGGTGGAACAGAGAAAAAGCTGGATTGATATTTTGATCTGTGAAGTACAACTGCTTCGCCAATCCAAGAAATGGATGAGGCACTAGAGTTTGCTTCTGCAAGTCATTCTGAAATAGAATGGCTCGACAGACCACAAGAATAGTAGGCATCGATGAACACGAATGCAAAACTACTCT
This sequence comes from Hordeum vulgare subsp. vulgare, assembly GCF_904849725.1. NCBI lineage: Eukaryota > Viridiplantae > Streptophyta > Magnoliopsida > Poales > Poaceae > Hordeum > Hordeum vulgare. The sequence goes on along the minus strand of NC_058520.1, from coordinate 327,167,520 downwards.
TAACTATCCATTGATAGGTGAAGGTCGAAATACAGCCGAGAGAGGCAACTCAAGAGCACATAATTTTTTTGAGTTGTCGATGCATATATTAACATGTTGAATGAGTTCAACATAATTCTTCCGGATAACCCATGCAGAAAGGAGGGATTGGTAGAGTCACAACTTTGGAATGGAGAAGTCATCACGAGCACTCATGTTGTTATTATTTAGTTCACAAAGAACTTCTTCCATGATAGTTCATGGTATTGGAAGAATGATATACCACAGACCTCGAGGTCTAGAGCGAAGTTACCAGTCATCCTAAAGGAACGAGCAACACTATCAACATGAGTGAGTAGAATGAACCATGGGTTCAAGAACCCGGAAATGGAATACCTACCAACTAAATAACATCACGGGATGCTTTTGATAATGAGGGACAGAATTATCACATTGGGAACGCAAAACACAACTAGACTATTGGGTGGTTCTCTGAGATAACATGGTTTCATAACACCTACAAAATTACGTCGAGGTATTAGAGTACCCCAACATAATAATTAGTGTGCTTTGTCTGGCCAAAAGGACGTCGGGAACAGAAGCAAGGGATTTGCAATTGCATTATATTATTTAGAAACCTTGGATAACTCAGACAACATAACGGTTGTACGGGCATGAAATATCAGGCAACCTGCATGAAAACTGACAACAAAACACGTAATTCTTATGGAGACACTGATGTAGAAAGACAACAACTTTCCTATAAGTCTCTACCTTAGTAACACGCCATCGTGATAGATAGTAGCACGTTATTTATAAAATTAATAACTCTAATTCAAATATGTTAGAGAGTTAAACCAACGCCCAAATATGACTATAAAAATATGCAACATTTTTGGTGAGGAATTTAGCCTTTCCCAAAACTTATGAACATTTTACAAGGCATTTTGGGTTCAGTTAGAAAATAAATTTTAATTATTTTTATTAGGATGATCTTCTAGAGTTTAGACAATCCGCATTTAAAGATGAAGGAAAATAAAATAACATGATGTCATGAATGCCAATGCAACTATTTACAAGCAATATGCTAGGGATGTGACAAAGTTCTAGCATAGTCATTCTAACCTCCGAGCATGAAGCATGGAAAGATGAACAAGAGACATATGGAGATATGATCAGAAAATAGTTTGCTTACTGGTTGAAGTTCACATTGATACGTCTCCGTCGTATCTAATTTTCCGACCTCTTTTTCCCTTGTTTTGGAGTCTAATTTGCATGATTTGAATGGAACTAACCCGGACTAACGTTGTTTTCAGCAGAATTGCCATGGTGTTGTTTCTGCACAGAAATAAAAGTTCTCCGAATTACCTGAAAATTTACGGAGAATTTTTCTGGAATTTATGAAAAATACTGGCACAAGAATCGGCGGAGGAAGTGGAGATGTGAGCCCACAAGGCCACTAGGCGCGGCCCCCCTGGCCACGCCTGGCAGGCTTGTGGGGCCCACAACGCTCCACCGGCTCCAAGTCCAGCTCTATTTAGTCTGTTTCATCCGGAAAAAAAATCAAGGAGAAGAGTTCATCGCGTTTTACGATACGGAGGCGCTGCCACCTCCTGTTCTTCATCTGGAGGGCAAATCAGGAGTCCGTTCTGGGCTCCAGAGAGGGGAGATCGTCGCCATCGTCATCACCAACCTTCCTTCATCACCAATTCCATGATGCTCTTCACTGTTCGTGAGTAATCTCATCGTAGGCTTGCTGGATGGTGATGGGTTGGATGAGATCTATCATGTAATCGAGTTAGTTTTGACGGGGATTGATCCCTAGTATCCACTATGTTGTGAGATTGATGTTGCTACTACTTTGCCATGCTTAATGCTTGTCACTAGGGCCCGAGTGCCATGATTTCAGATCTGAACCTATTATTTTGTCGCCAATATATGTCTGTTCTTGATCCTATCTTGCAAGTTATAGTCACCTACTATGTCTTATGACCCGGCAACCCCGAAGTGACAATAGCCGGAACCACTCCCGGAGATGACCATAGTATGAGGAGTTCATGTATTCACCAAGTGTTAATGCGTTGGTCCTGTTCTTTATTAAAAGGAGAACCTTAATATCTCGTAGTTTCCATTAGGACCCCACTACCACGGGAGGGATGGACAATAGATGTCATGCAAGTTCTTTTCCCTAAGCACGTATGCCTACATACAGAATACATGCCTACATACGGAATACATGCCTACGAGTCTTTCCTACTGGTCCTTGCTACATTACTTTGCTGCTACTGCTGTCACTGCTGCTACTCTTACTCTGTTTCTACTGTTGTCACTTTGCTGCTACTCGTTACTATTGCTACTGTTGCTATCACACTACCTTGCTACTGATACTTTACTACAGATACTAAATCTTTCAGGTGTGGTTGAATTGACAACTCAACTGCTAATACTTGAGAAGATTCTTTGGCTTCTCCTTGAGTCGAATCAATAAATTTGGTTTGAATACTCTACCCTCAAAAACTGTTGCGATCCCCTATACTTGTGGGTTATCAAGACCTTTTTCTGGCGCCTTTGCCGTGGAAGCACATCTATATTCTGTGAGTCACTTGGGATTTAAGTCTGCTGGTCACTATGAAGAATCCGATAGATCCAAGAACTAAAGTCTTGCCCTCAACTACGAGGACGGGTAAGGAACTGCCATCTAGCTCTCCACTTGATTCACCTTCAGTTATGAGTAAGTTTGCGACACCACCTCGTGCTAGAAATCTTGATATGTGGCATGTGCTTGATGATGCTACTTCTGCTGGCCATGATGCTTATGATGATGCTATGCTTGATACTGCGTTGCCACTAGGTGCATTCCTTGATGCACAAATTGCTAGAGTTGCTGCTAGATGTGATGATACTTCTGAAACTGCTGATACTATTGAAGTAGAACCTGCTATTTTGCCTGCTAGAACTAGCTCTCCTAGAAATGAATTCCCTGATACGCCTGAGTGTTATGTTATGGAGGGAGAGATAGCTAAGGACTTTCTTGCTTGTAAGGATAGGAATGATGTTGAGAAATTACTGCTCAAGTGGAAAGAAAAATCTTTGAACGCTAGGATGACATACAACCCGAAGTTTGCTACTTCGCCTATCTTTGTGACCGATAAGGATTATGAATTCTCTGTCGACCCTAAGTTAATCACTCTGGTCGAATCTGATCCTTTTCATGGTTATGAGTCTGAAATAGTTGTAGCCCATCTTACCAAACTGCACGATATAGCCACCCTATTCACTAGTGAGGAAAAAATTCACCACTACTATATCCTCAAGATGTTTCCTTTCTCGCTAAAGGATGATGCTAAGACTTGGTTCACTTCTCTTGCTCCTGGTTGTGTGCGTAGCCCCCAGGATACGGTCTACTACTTCTTTGAAAAAAAAATCTCTGCCCATAAGAAGCAAGCTGCCTTGCAGGAAATATACAACTTTGCGCAAGTTGAAGAAGAGAGTCTCCCACAAGCTTGGGGGAGGCTCGTCCAGCTACTGAATGCTTTGCCTGATCACCCTCTTGAGAAGAATGAAATACTTGATATCTTCTATAATGGACTTACCGATGCTTCTAGAGACCACCTAGATAGTTGTGCTGGGTTTTTAGGGAATGAACCGTAGAACAAGGGGAGATTCTACTGAATAACATCTTGTGCAATGAGAATGCTTGGACTATTCCCGAACCACCTCCTAAGCCAACTCCAAAGAAAAGAGGTATTCTATTCCTCAGTCCTGAAGATATGCAACAAGCTAAGAAATCTATGAAAGAGAAAGGCATTCAATCTGAAGATCTCAAAAATCTACCACCTATCGAAGAGATCCATGGTCTTGATAACCCGATACAGGTAGTAGAAGTAAATTCTCTGCGTAGGTTTGATGAGAGTGATATTCCTTTTGATAAACCTTCTAGCTTATGCCTGGAGGAATTTGATAACTTTGTTGCCAAACAACAGAGTTTCAATGATTATGTTAGCAGACAATTGGAACAGAATGCTCGTATGCTTAGTCATTTAAGTGCTTGTGTGGATAGAAATGTCAATGATCTTAAGCTTCTGAGTAAACATGCCTCTATGGTTACTACTCAGGTAGAACAAGTACTTCAGGCTCAGAATGACTTGCTCAATGAGTTGAATGACAATTCTGTCAGAGTCATCAGTAGAGGCGGTAGAATGACCCAGGAACCTCTGTATCCCGAGGGTCATCCTAAGAGAACTGAACAAGATTCTCAAGGAGTTAGCACTCATGCACCTAGTCATCCTAGAAAGAAGAAGAAAGATGATAGGAACCTGCACGCTAGCAACCCAAATGTTGATACACCTGAGAGTCCAAACGATGTCTCTGTCTCTGATGCCGAAACACAATATGGTGATGAACATGAGCCTAATAATAATATCGATAATGACGTTGATGTTGATGCTCAACCTATCAACGATAAGGATGTGGAGATTGAACCTGTTGATCTTGATAACCCACAGCCTAAGGCTAAGAGATACGATAAGAATGAGTTCATTGCTAGGAAGAATGGTAAAGAAAGGGAACCATGGGTTCAGAAACTCACGCCCTTTCGTCCCAAACCATCCACAAAAAAGGATGATGAGGATTTTGAGCGATTTGTTGAAATGATTAGACCTGTCTTTCTGCAAATGCGTTTGACAGATATGCTCAAAATGTCTGCATATGCTAAGTACATGAAGGATATTGTGACTAATAAGAAGAGGATACCTGAGGTTGAGATTTCCACCATGCTTTCTAATTACACCTTCAACGGTGGAACTCCCAAGAAACTAGGTGATCCCGGAGTGCCCACTATACCTTGCTCCATTAAAGGTAAGTACGTTAGAACTGCTTTATGCGACCTTGGAGACGGTGTTAGTGTTATGCCTCTCTCTCTTTATCGTAGGCTTGAACTGGATAAGTTGACACCCACTGAAATCGCTCTGCAAATGGCTGACAAATCAATTGCTTTTCCTATCGGCATTTGCGAGGATGTGCCTGTAATGGTTGCGAATGCCACTATCTTAATAAACTTTGTTATCCTGGATATTCCCGAGGACGATGCCATGGCGGTCATTCTCGGAAGAGCCTTTTTAAACACTCCAGGGGCTGTTATTGATTGCAACAAAGGCAATGCCACTTTCCATGTCAACGGTAATGAGCATACGGTGCACTTTCCAAAGAAACAATATCGAGTACATTGCATCAATGCTATCAAAAAACTTCATCGATTCTTATTGGGAGCTTTGAATGCCCTATACCTCCTGTTAAGATGAAGTATGATTTGCTTGTTGGGGAAATACACATCCCCATTGAGGTAACCTAGTGACTATTCAAAAATTCTCCGTTCTCTTTTGCGATTCGAAAAGGTTTGTCAAGGAGACTTGATCAACCTCATTGATGGATTTCTTTCAATGACATGAGATGGATGAATCGAGGAGTCACAAACCTCTGTTCCAAGCTTTCACCTTTGGTTGCTTAGAAGAAAAATCATACGTTTAGTTTAGTTTTCCCTGTTTTCTGTTTTAGCGTCCCGTAGAAAAGTACCCCAAAAATAAAAGTTCTCCGAACGTCCTGAAAATCAAGTATGGTTTTTTCTGGATTTTTTGAAAAATACTGAGACGAAGAGCTAGTCTGGGGGCTGCACTAGTGGGCCACAAGCCCTGGAGGCGCGGGCACTCCCTGGACGCGCCTACCAGGCTTGTGGGGCCCACGTGAACCCCCTCCACTCATTCTAGCTCTCATATGCTTCTCCTACCTCTAGAAAAAATCGTTTCATAGCTCAAACCCGTATTCTTGCTCTTCTTGCTGGGATTTTCGATGTCCTTGCTGAAAGCACCATTCTCCGAACTGTTTTTGGGGCAATTGCTCCTTGGTAAGTGACTCCTCCATTGGTCCAATTAGTTTTTGCTCTAGTGCCTTATACTTCGCGTATTTTTGCTGCCTCGGTGACCATGTTCTTGAGCTTTGCATGCTAATTTTAGCTGGTCCCAAGTAGTTTTGATGCGTATTATGGCTTCTAGGCACTTGTGGGAGTAGTTGCTACAAGTTTAGTTGATCCTTGTTCACTTTTCCTTAGAGTCACTGAAAATTTCAGAAAAGGAAGATGTTCAGGAGAAACTATCATGGTGGTTCCTCAAGCAAGAGAGGTCCCCGTCTTGCGATTCGGGAGCCCGATCCTTACCAACCAAGGAACGCATAGGTACAACCATGTGAATGGCCTTCTGATGAATTTATGATTGAGGCAGGTTTCAAAGACGAGTTTGATACACTTGATCACAACGTCGGACTCGAAGAATTCATCTCCGATAAATGTGAACATTATGTTGCTCTCACTACCTCTTTTGTTCGTAGATTCAAATTTTCAGTTGGCCGTGATACATCTGTTTGATCTCTATGAAAAATCGTATACCATGGATTTAGAGGATTTCAATAGAATTTGCAAGATACCTATTTGGGGTAGTCTCAGTGATCCTCCTAAATCTTCAGTTAGAGATTTTTTCTCTGGTATAACTGTCGGAGAAACTAGAAATATTACGCAGGCTACCATGGGGAGCATTCATTTTCCTGCCTTGCATTACTTTGCCCTCTTCATAGGCAGATGCATTAACGGCCAGATTGAGAATTGTCAGCTCTGCGCACCCGACCTTAGTATTCTTAAGAGCGCGGTAATGGGTGATAGAAGTTTCAACATGGGAGCTATAATAGCAAGGAGACTGAATAATAATGCTAATGAAGGGGATTTCTTTGGTGGGATCTATGCCACTCGCATAGCAAATTTTCTTGGAGTACCCATCTGCGAAGGAGATCCCCTGCTCCATACGGCTTTCCTTCACCGCGTCACTTTGACACGCTACCAGTTCCTTGAGAGGGATGATGAATCCCTCCTATACCGTTTAATATTTAACCGGTAGTGTGTTTTCCATATTACCCTTCCTGCTCCTGCCTTCTTTGACTTTCAGGTAAAACGGAGATATTACATAACCAGAGGAGAGGCAGAGGAGTATGAGAGGGAGGCAAAGGTTGCTCGTCTCCGTGAGGCAGCTATTCAGGCAGTGGCTGCAACGCTCCCGTACAACCCCCACTATGATTTTGGGTGTTGCCCGGACCATCCTTGGGAGTAGACCAACTTAGGCCAAAAGCCTAAGCTTTGGGGAGTATGTGTTTCTCACCGACATTATATTCTTGCTTATGCTTTCGCTTTGTTAGTCGGTGTTCACACTTTGCCACTGTATCATCCATGCTAGTTTATTTTTTTTCTCGTTTTCTTTCCGTGTGTCCGTCTAGTTTGAGAAAACCCAAAAAGATTTTCTTTTTCTTATTTTGCTTGTTGGGAGCTTTCCCGTGTAAATAGTTTTCTTTTTCTTTGGGTCAAGGTAGAAGACCATGGTTACAATGTTTAGTGGCTCTCGCATGCATATCTGTTTATCTGTTAAAGAGCCATATTACTTTGTATTCTCCTTTGTGTTTGCCTTAGATTCCAGCGTAGTCCAACGCACGAGCACTCTTATTATTGTTCACATCATTCGGTCGTGCAAGTGAAAGGCAATAATGACGATATATGATGAAATGACTGAGCCTGGAAAAGTTGGTATGAACTCGATCTATTTTGTTTTTGTAAATATGACTAGCTCATCATTCCTGATTCAGCTTTGTTGTGAGAGAAACATGTTTGCAATGACAACTTAGAGATCATAGTTGTTGATGCCATGCTTACTTAGCTAGGAGCTTATAATGGTTTGTCTTGGATGCCAATATGAATGTTGAGATGACTATGATGTAGTATGATAGGATGGTGTCCTCCTTTGAATGATTCAAGTGGCTTGACTTGGCGCATGTTTACGCATGTAGTTGAAACAAATCAACATAGCCTCTATGATATTCATGTACATGGTGATTTATGTCCTACTCATGCTTGCACTCAATGTTAGTTAATCTCAATGCATTTTGATGACTGTTGTCGCTCTCTAGTTGGTCGCTTCCCAGTCTTTTGCTAGCCTTCACTTGTACTAAGCGGGAATACTGCTTGTGCATCCACTCCCATAAACCCAAAGTTGTTCCATATGAGTCCACCATACCTACCTATATGCGGTATGTACCTGCCATTCCAAGTAAATTTGCATGTGCCACTCTCTAAACCTTCAATAAATAATATGTTTTGCATGCCCAATCCGCTCATGTGGTGACAGGGGGCTATCAGTATCTTCCATGCTAGGCGTGTTACCCTCGATATGTGTTTATTCAGTATCATTCATGAGAAAGGGGCTGGTAATTGGAATGCCCAGTTCCATGCTCAAATCAAAAAGATAATTGCAAAGAAAACTCCCCTGGATTGATGTTGGTACGGACGGCACCCGAGTATTCGGCTAGTCGTGGAGTGTGATTGATCGGTGGTGGGGGAGTCAAAACTTTACTTTTTTGTTTGGGAACTCCCTATAGCATGTGTAGCATAGAAGATGGTGAGAACTCTTAGTCATTGCATTGACAATGAAAGCATGCCACCCAAAATTATTATGTATGTTTTCAAAGCTTGAGCTCTGGCACCTTTGCAAATCAATGCTTCCCTCTGCGAAGGGCCTGTCTATTTATGTTCCTGTTGAGTCATCCTCCTCTTATAAAAGCACCAATTAGAGAGCACCTCTGTCATTTTTATGCTTTGCTTTTAACTCTGTTGAGTATGACTGTGACTGGATCTTCTTTGCCATGAATTACAATGTTTAGTCAGCCCTTGGTCTTTGAAGGTGCTCTGCATTTATGTTTTTGCGGTCTCACAAAGAGCTAACGAGATACCATCTGTTCGTACTGCTTCATGTTGTTTTGATTGAAGTGTTGACGTTTGAGACTTATTATTATTTGCTCGCTAGTTGATTATGCCATTGATATGAGTTTACCGTGAGACCTAGATGTCATTTGCTTATGTGGTTAGCTTGTGATCTTGTTGAAATTCTGGTTATGAGTTAGACATAGTTGCAACAACAAGATCAAACAGAGTTCGTAAAAGTGTTTCTTTTGTCTCTTTCAGTTTGTCAACTGAATTGCTTGAGGACAAGCAAGGCTTTAAGCTTGGGGGAGTTGATACGTCTCCGTGGTATCCAATTTTCCGAACTCTTTTGCCCTTGTTTTGGACTCTAATTTGCATGATTTGAATGGAACTAACCCGGACTAACGCTGTTTTCCGTAGAATTGCCATGGTTTTGTTTTTGCGCGGAAATAAAAGTTCTTGGAATGACCTGAAAATTTACGGAGAATTTTTCTGGAATTTATGAAAAATACTGGCACAAGAATCGGCGGAGGAAGTGGAGATGTGAGCCCACAAGCTCATCGGGTGCGACCCCCTGGCCACTCTTGGCAGGCTTGTGGGGCCCACAATGCTCCACTGCCTCCAAATCCAGCTACATTTAGTCCGTTTCGTCCGGAAAAAAATCAAGGAGAAGAGTTCATTGCGTTTTAGGATACGGAGGCGCTGCCACCTCCTGTTCTTCATCTGGAGGGCAGGTCTGGAGTCCGTTCTGGGCTCCGGAGAGGGGAGATCGTCGCTATCGTCATCACCAACCTTCCTTCATCTCCAATTACATGATGCTCTTCACCGTTCGTGAGTAATCTCATCGTAGGCTTGCTGGACGGTGATGGGTTGGATGAGATCTATCATGTAATCGAGTTAGTTTTGACGGGATTGATCCCTAGTATCCACTATGTTCTGAGATTGATGTTGCTACTACTTTGCCATGCTTAATGCTTGTCACTAGGGCCCGAGTGCCATGATTTCAGATCTGAACCTATTATTTTGTCGCCAATATATGTGTGTTCTTGATCCTATCTTGCAAGTTGTAGTCACCTACTATGTGTTATGATCCGGCAACCCCGGAGTGACAATAGCCGGAACCACTCCCGGAGATGACCATAGTATGAGGAGTTCATGTATTCACCAAGTGTTAATGCGTTGGTCTGGTTCTTTATTAAAAGGAGAACCTTAATATATCCCGTAGTTTCCATTAGGACCCCGCTGCCACGGGAGGGATGGACAATAGATTGTTGGGGAACGTCGCATGGGAAACAAAAATTTTCCTACGCGCACGAAAACCTATCATGGTGATGTCCATCTACGAGAGGGGATGAGTGATCTACGTACCCTTGTAGATCGTACAGGAGAAGCGTTAGAGAACGCGGTTGATGTAGTGGAACGTCCTCACGTCCCTCGATCCGCCCCGCGAACAATCCCGCGATCAGTCCCACGATCTAGTACCGAACGGACGGCACCTCCGCGTTCAGCACACGTACAGCTCGACGATGATCTCGGCCTTCTTGATCCAGCAAGAGAGACGGAGAGGTAGAAGAGCTCTCCGGCAGCGTGACGGTGCTCCGGAGGTTGGTGATGATCTTGTCTCAGCAGGGCTCCGCCCGAGCTCCGCAGAAACACGATCTAGAGGAAAAACTATGGAGGTATGTGGTCGGGCAGCCGTGAGAAAGTCGTCTCAAATCTGCCCTAAAATCCCCATATATATAGGAGGAGGGAGGGGGACCTTGCCTTGGGGTCCAAAGGATCCCCAAGGGGTCGGCCGAGCCAGGGGGGAGGACTCCCCCCCCCCCAAACCGAGTCCTACTTGGTTTGGTGGGAGGGAGTCCTTCCCCTTTCCCACTTCTTCCTTTTTTTTTCTTTCCTTTGATTTTTTCTCTCTTGGCGCATAGGGGATTGGTGGGCTGTCCCACCAGCCCACTAAGGGCTGGTGTGACCCCCCCAAATGTCTATGGGCTTCCCCGGAGTGGGTTGCCCCCCTCCGGTGAACTCCCGGAACCCATTCGTCATTCCCGGTACATTCCCGGTAACTCCGAAAACCTTCCGGTAATCAAATGAGGTCATCCTATATATCAATCTTCGTTTCCGGACCATTCCGGAAACCCTCGTGACGTCCGTGATCTCATCCGGGACTCCGAACAACATTCGGTAACCAACCATATAACTCAAATACGCATAAAACAACGTCGAACCTTAAGTGTGCAGACCCTGCGGGTTCGAGAACTATGTAGACATGACCCGAGAGACTCCTCGGTCAATATCCAATAGCGGGACCTGGATGCCCATATTGGATCCTACATATTCTACGAAGATCTTATCGTTTGAACCTCAGTGCCAAGGATTCATATAATCCCGTATGTCATTCCCTTTGTCCTTCGGTATGTTACTTGCCCGAGATTCGATCGTCAGTATCCACATACCTATTTCAATCTCGTTTACCGGCAAGTCTCTTTACTCGTTACGTAATACAAGATCCCTTAACTTACACTAAGTCACATTGCTTGCAAGGCTTGTGTGTGATGTTGTATTACCGAGTGGGCCCCGAGATACCTCTCCGTCACACGGAGTGACAAATCCCAGTCTTGATCCATACTAACTCAACGAACACCTTCGGAGATACCTGTAGAGCATATTTATAGTCACCCAGTTACGTTGCGACGTTTGATACACACAAAGCATTCCTCTGGTGTCCGTGAGTTATATGATCTCATGGTCATAGGAACAAATACTTGACACGCAGAAAACAGTAGCAACAAAATGACACGATCAACATGCTACGTCTATTAGTTTGGGTCTAGTCCATCACATGATTCTCCTAATGATGTGATCCCGTTATCAAGTGACAACACTTGCCTATGGCCAGGAAACCTTGACCATCTTTGATCAACGAGCTAGTCAACTAGAGGCTTACTAGGGACAGTGTTTTGTCTATGTATCCACACAAGTATTGTGTTTCCAATCAATACAATTATAGCATGGATAATAAACGATTATCATGAACTAAGAAATATAATAATAACTAATTTATTATTGCCTCTAGGGCATATTTCCAACATAGATGCCATGCAAGTTCTTTTCCCTAAGCACGTATGACTACATACGGAATACATGCCTACATTAGATTGACGAACTAGAGCTAGTTACTTATCTCGCCATGGTATAACTGTTACATGATGAATAGCATCCGACATAATCATCCATCACCGATCCAATGCCTACGAGTGTTTCCTACTGGTCCTTTCTATGTTACTTTGTTGCTACTGTTGTCACTGCTGCTACTGTTATTCTGTTGCTACTGTTGTCACTTTGCTGCTACTCGTTACTATTGCTATTGTTACTATCACACTACCTTTCTACTGATACTTTGCTTCAGATACTAAATCTTTCACGTGTGGTTGAATTGACAACTCAATTGCTAATACTTGAGAATATTCTTTGGCTTCCCCTTGAGTCGAATCAATAAATTTGGGTTGAATACTCTACCCTCGAAAACTTTTGCGATCGCCTATACTTGTGGGTTATCACACATCACCAATAATCTCTGAATGAATTGTTGTGAATAAGATTAGGGTGTTGAATCACTTGCAATCAATCATGAGAGATATTGGTTTAATTAGGAGCACAATTATTTATTAATTAAGTTTAGTCACAAGTGCAAATTAAATAGCAACAACGCTTATGTGTAGTTTGCATTATAGTTGTAGAATAGTGGCTCGCGGTTCCACCTTTGTTGTCAAAATTGATTAGTTGTTATTTATCTCATTGAATCTTTATGATTGGTAAACATAATGAGAGGATTGTCCTCTAAGAATGCCAAAAAGGATTTTGTTCTACTACATACTGATGGCCCACAAGTATAGGGGATCAATCGTAGTCCTTTTGATAAGTATGTGTGTCAAACCCAATGAGGAGCTGAAGGAAATGATAAGCAAACTTTAGCAAGGTATTCTCTGCAAGTGCTATGAGTAACAATGATAGATAGTTTTGTAGCAAGATAATTCGTAACAAGTGACAAGTTACAATAGTAGCAAGGGTGCAGAATGATATCCCAACTTTTTTGTTGCAAAGGACATGCATGAAAGTACTCTTATATGAAGAAAAGCTCTCCAGAGGACTCATGTAAATTTTCATCTAGTCATGTTCATCATGTTGAGTTGCTTCGTGTTTGTTACTTTGATAATTTGATCTGTGGGTGGACGAATGCTCAGCTGTTGTTCTTACTTGACCAAGCACCCCACTTATGATTACCCCGTCTCGCTAGCATCCGCAACTACGAAACAAGAATTAATATAAATCTAGCCGTAGCATGGAACATGTGGATCCAAATGAGCCCCCTATGAAATAACGCATAAACTAGCATTTAAGATTATCTCACTCTAGCAAACCATCATCTACATATTACTCCCCGTGCCTTCCCTTAGGCCCAGAACATGGTGAAGTGTCGTGTTGTCGATGTTCATACTACACCACTAAGAGAAGCAACAACAAACATATCATCAAACTATCGAATGGATACCAACTTCACATGATTACTTATAACAAGACTTATCGCATGTCCTCGGGAACAAAAGTAACTACTCACAAGTCATCACCACGTTCAAGATTAGAGGTGTAATAATTATGAATGTGTATTTGAACATATTATCTTCCACCACTCTTGAAATCATAGAATTTGATGTCAGTTGGTTCTTTGCCATGTGCCAGCTGACGGCAAAGAAGGTCTTTGTCGTTAGCTTTCAAAAAATGGACGAGAAAGAAAGAACTAATGTCGAAGATGTTATTTGCCATCAGTGCATTCTTGGACGCCTGCTTGTGGACGACAAAGAGCCCAAAGGCAGATGGCAAAGATGCCACCTAGACCCCAATGGACCTTGGACCTAGCTAGGTGCAATGGACGGACTATATGCCGTCCGCTGGATATTTGGCATGCGTTGGAAAGCTCTTTCGCATCCGCTAGCGGACTTCAAACAGGGTGCCTGCCTCTAACGACCATCTCCCCCACCCCTCTCTCTCCCCCTATCCCCCCCTCTCTCTCTCTCCACTCACACCACACACCTCTCCCTTGATACTCTTCACCCACCACTATATGTCCTCCCTCACTGCATCGGACCTACTCCCTGCGGCCACACCTCCCGACGCCACGAAGCACCACTGCCAACCACACCCTCCGCCGACCCCTGCGCCAGTCCCGCCCCCTGGCCCCTACACCTGCACCACTGCAACTCCTCCCTCCCTGCGCCACACCTCCTCCCTGCGACCACTCATCCCGACGCCGCCCAACACCACCGCCAGCCACACCCGCCGCCAACCACTGCGCCCGCCCCGCCCCCTGGTTCGTACGCCCGCCCACATTGCCTCGGCCCTGCCTGGCCGCCCCCGCCGCTTTGACACCCCCGTCCCTAGCCCTGCCTGACCGCCTCCACAGCTCAAGCGCCCCCGCCGCCCCCTGCGTCCCCGTCACCACCTAAGCCCGGCCACCCACCCCACCTCCTGTGAGTATCCTTTTTTTATTTTTTATCTGTTTTTTCATCTAGTTAGATTAGTAGTTAGCTAGCAACTGTTAGTTAGGTTAGAAAAAAGGGAAATGGAAAAGAAGAAGAAGAAGAAATTAGAAGGAAAAGAAGAAAAGTAGAAGGAACAGAATAAGAAAATAAGAAAAAAAGGAAAAGGAAAAGGAAAAGAAGAAAATAAGAAAAGGAGAAGGAGAAAAAGCAGAAAAGGAGGAGAAGAGGAGAAGAAGAAGAGGAAAAAGAAGAAGAAAAAGAAGAAGAAGAAGAAGAAGAAGAAGAGGAGGAGGAGAAGAAGAAAAAAAGGAGGAGAAAAGGAAAAGAGGAAGAGGAAAAAGGTAAATAAGGACGAACAAGAAGACTAAGAAAAGAAGACGATGAGGAAGAAGAAGAAGAAGAAGAAGAAGAAGAAGAAGAAGAGAAGAAAATAGGAGAAGAGGAAAAGAGGAGAAGAAGAAGAGGAGAACTATAGGAAAAAAGAAAAGAAGGAAGAAGAAGAAGAAAAAGAAGAGGAGGAGGAGGAGAAGAAGAAGAAGAGGAAGAAGAAGAAGAATAAGATCCTTGTATCGACACAGATGGGTTCAATCCCTTTGGTATGACGGCAACCCAATACAGTAGTTGCCATGTATTTGTCATTCCACTCAATCTCCCCCTCGGACAGATTATGCAAAGAAATAACATATTCCTGACGTTGATAATTCCAGGGCCCAACTATCTCGGAAATAATATGAATTTGTACATGCAGCCGCTTAAGTATGAATTGCAAGAAGCTTGGGATAGTGGGTTCAAGACATACGACGATGCTAGAAAAGAAAACTTCAAAATGCATGTCTGGTACATGTACTCGATGCATGACTTGCTGGCGTATGTGCTATTCGCTCGCTGGTGTGTGCATGGAAGGTTCCCGTGCCCCACTGGTACGTCTCCAACGTATCTACTTTTCAAATCTCTTTTGCCCTTGTTTTGGACTCTAATTTGCATGATTTGAATGGAACTAACCCGGACTAACGCTATTTTCAGCAGAATTACCTTGGTGTTATTTTTGTGCAGAAATAAAAGTCCTCAGATTGACCTGAAAATTTACAGAGAATATTTTTGAATAAATAAAAAATATGAGCGAAGGAATCAACTGGAGAGGCGCCACCACCTGTCCACAAGCCAGCGCCCCTCCCTGTCTTGTGGGGCCCCTATGGCTCCGCCGACCTCATTTCCACTTCTATATACTCCTATTCGGGGAGAAAATAAATAAAGAAATAGATTTCATCGCGTTTTACGATATGGAGCCACCACCACCTCCCGTTCTTCCTCGGGAGGGCAGATCTGGAGTCTGATTTGGGCTCTGGAGAGGGGAAATCGCCGTCGTCGTCATCACCAACCATCCTTAATCACCAATTGCATGATGCTCTCCGCCGTTTGTGTGTAATTCCATCATAGTCTTGCTGGACGGTGATGGTTTGGATGAGATTTACCATGTAATCGAGTTAGTTTTGTTAGGATTTGATCCCTAGTATCCACTATGTTCTGAGATTGATGTTGCCATGACTTTGCTATGCTTAATGCTTCTCATTAGGACCTGAGTGCCATGATTTCAGATCTGAACCTTTTATGTTTCCATGAATATATATTTGTTCTTGATCCTATCTTGCAAGTTGTAGACACCTATTACGAGTTATGATCCGCATCCCCCAGTGTGACAATAACCGGGATTCTTTCCGGTAATTACCATAGTTTGAGGAGTTCATGTATTGCTAAGTGGTAATGCTTTGGTCCGGTTCACTATTAAAAGTAGGCCTTAATATCCCTTAGTTTCCATTAGGACACTGTTTCCATGGGAGGGTAGGACAAAAGATGGCATGCAAGTTCTTTTTCATAAGCACGTATGACTATATATGGAATACATGCCTACATTAGATTGATGAATTGGGGCTAATTCTGTATCACCCTATGTTATAACTATTGCATGATGAATGCCACCCGACATAATTATCCATCACTGATCCATTGCCTACGAGCTTTCCACATACTGATCTTTGCGTAGTTAATTTCCCGTTGCTAATGTTACAATCACTACAAAACTGCCACTATCACGTTTGTCACCATTACCGTTACTTCCATACTGCTTTGCTACTAAATACTTTGTTGCAGATATTAAGTCTTCAGGTGTGGTTGAATTGACAACTTAACTAATAATACTCGAGAATATTCTTTGGCTCCCCTTGTGTTGAATCAATAAATTTGGGTTGAATACTCTACCCTCGAGAACTGTTGTGATCCCCTATACGTGTGGGTATCAAGACCTTTTTATGGTGCCGTTGCTGGGGAGCATAGCTGTCTTCTCTAAGTCACTTGGAATTTATATCTGTTGATCACTATGAAGAATCTGAAAGACGCTAAAACCAAGATCTACCCTCAACTACAAGGACAGGTACGGAAGTGCCATCTAGCTCTGCACTTGATTCACCTTCTCTTATGAGTAAATTTGCGACACCACCACCTCCTACTGAACCTGATTTGTTGCAAGTAATTGACGATGCTACTTCTGCTATGCATGATGCTTATGATCATACTTTTCTTGATACTACTGTGCCACTTGGTGAATTTCTTGATGAACTATTTGCTAGAGTGAATGCTGAAACTAATGATATTTCTGAATCTGATGAAATTATTGAAACTGAACACTATGATACACCTGCTAGACCTAGATCTCCTATATATTAATTGGCTAATATGCCTAAGGGTTATGTTATGGAAGGAGAAGTAGCTAGGTACTTTCTTTCTTGTAAGGATAGAGATGATCTTAAGAAATTGCTATGCAAGTGGAAGGAAAAATCTTTGAATGCTAGAATGCAAAATTATCCCAAGTTTGCTACTTCACATATCTTTGTTACTGATAAGGATTATGAATTCTCTGTCGATCCTGAGTTAATTACTTAGGTAGAATATGATCCTTTCCATGGTTATGAGTCTGAAATTGTTGTGGCACAGTGTTAGAGCATATTTCTCCATATGTGGTTTTGGTAATTGATGACAGTCCCTATGGAATAATGGTTTCCTTAAGTTATATTCGAAGGATTCATCCATAGGCACTTCTTGAAAGTCCATGTGTTCGTTTCAAGGAGTTTATACGATGACCAAGGTGGTATTCAAAGTATTATCCAAAGATTGGTCATAAAAACACAAGGTTTATCAAAACTAAGCAGAGAGTAAATCAAGATGATCAACAGAGAAAGCGTACAAGATGTACCGAGAAGGATAAAGTGATACCATGGTATGGTAAGCATTGTCCATAACGCTTTTGTGTACTAACCCATGTCTTCATGAGAGGTCTATGTGGGGTTAGTTGTGTTTCCATGGGTTTGCGTCAAGAGGAAGATCTCATTCAACCTATGAAGGATGACATCAAGTGGTGATCGTCATCAATATTGCGGTGTGCAAGTTCAAGTGGAGCATCACGAAGATATCATGCTTGAAGCTTGCCGTCCATTGTGGTGGCAATGGACTTGTGAAGAATGTGCTGAAGAGTGGCTCACCCATAGTGAGTATGTGGGAGCAATCAAGAAAGGTGGTCCATCTTGAGGAAGCAAAGATCATCATCATCTAGCTCAAGTAGATAGTTTGTCTTACTGTCAAGGGGGGCTCTCAACTGAGTAGCTTGATCGTATGGTTCATTGAGAGCTCAAACCATTTGCATCCTTGCAACATATCTTGGTTCTTGTTTGGTGTTTCTCCTTGTGAGTTTTACATCTTATGGTCATCTTCATGACAAGCTCGAGTTCATCGAAAACGGAGACGATATGCATCTTCTATGATGTTTTCGAAGTTGGAAGTTTTTGTCGGTTCTTCATTCATAGAGGTCTCACATCTCTATATCATTGGTGTTCTCATAACTGCATGTTCTTAATATTTTAGGACAGTTGGATAGCTCTTGTCATCGTGAATTCAACAAGCTTGAGTTTGTTCGATTCGGAGTTCGTCTGTGAAAGTTATGACAGTTTCAGTATCCCCCGGTAGTACCGCTCCTGGTGCCAGCGAAAATACCGCTCCTGGAGCGGTAGTACCGCCCCTGGAGCGGTAGTACCGCCCCTGGAGCGGTAGTAGTTTTTTACTACCGCTCCCTCGGACGTTCTGGGAGCGGTAGTACCGCTCCCGTCGGGCTGTGAGTGGGGGTAACGGTTGGATTCCTTCCCCCACTATATAAAGGAGGTCTTCTTCCCAATTGGACCTTATCCATCTATTGAGCTTGTGTTCTTCCCCCATTGTTGACCTTCTTAGAGCTTGCTAACTCTCAATTCCACCAATGATTCTTGCTAGTTCTTAAGGGAAAAGAGAGAGGAGATCTAGATCCACATCTCTGCCAATCACTTTCTCCTCTATGTGAGGGGAACCCTCTGGATCTTGATATTGGAGTTCTTTGTGAGATCCTTGTTCTTCCTCTCATATTTCTCCATAGCTTTTGTTGTTGTGGAGGGAATTGAGTGTGAGGGACTTGACCACTTCGTGTGTTCTTGCCATTGTATTAGCTGCATCGTTTTGAGTTCTCCACGGTTATACGTGGAAGTGAGAAGTTGAGAAGATTATTACCCTTGGGGTACTTGGTACCCCTAGATATTGTTCTTCATGGATGCTTTGGCGTCCTAGAAGCTTGGTGGTGCCTCGGAGCTCAATCATTGTGGTGTAAAGCTCCGGGGAAGCATCGGGGTCGCCAATTAAGTTGTGGAGATTGCCCCGAGCATTTGTGTTCACCTCGAAGCCATATGCCATTGTGGTGAAGCTTCATGTTGTTGTTGGGAGCCTCCAATTAAGTTGTGGAGATTTCCCCAACCTTGTTTGTAT
Source organism: Hordeum vulgare subsp. vulgare (assembly GCF_904849725.1). Lineage (NCBI taxonomy): Eukaryota > Viridiplantae > Streptophyta > Magnoliopsida > Poales > Poaceae > Hordeum > Hordeum vulgare. The sequence goes on along the minus strand of NC_058520.1, from coordinate 327,148,383 downwards.
GGGTTTGGTGACCGCCCTCAAGGGTCCCTTAGTGGAATCACGGCATCTTGCATTGTGCGAAAGCGTGAGGAGATTACGGTGGTCTTAGTGGCATCTTGGGGAGCATTGGGCCTCCACACCGCTCTAAATAGAGATTAACATCCCCAAGGGTGTGAAATTCGGGATACATCGTCGTCTCCTTGTGCCTCGGTTATCTCTTACCCGAACCCTTTACTTATGCAATTTACTTTGTGATAACCATATTGTTTCTTGTCATATATTTTGCTATCACTTGTTTATCTTGCTTAGCACAAGTTGTTGGTGCACATAGGTGAGCCTAGTTGTTTTAGGTATTGTGCTTGATAAATTAAACGTTAGTTTTATTCCACATTTGTTCAAGCTTTAACCGTAATTATTTTAAAGCGCCTATTCACCACCACCCCCTCTAGGCGACATCCACGTCCTCTCACACACATTTAAAATTGAATGATATAGCCACCTGTCGGCGATGCTAGGTCGACACCTATGGGAATCAACGTGAAACCCTAGGATCATAGGGCGGGGAAAGACGACGTCAAGAGCAGAGCTAACGATCAACACCCGGCAAGCCTTTTTACCCAGGTTCGGGCTGCTTACACGTAAAACCCTACGTCCTGCTCGTTTGGTTGTATTAAGCGTTTTGTTGTTTGTTACAGTGACTGATGATAACCGTCTTCTGGCCAATGTCTAAAGAGTCTAACATCTTGAGAATGAGCTAAGGGCCTCCTTTTATAGGCAAAGGGGTCACCTACAGTGCTCAGTGGTAGGTTCACGAGAAGTTACAGTGAACCTAGAGCGGTGCTTATCCATCTACCGGTGTCAGGTGCATTAAATGCACGTCTTGTCCTTGTTAGCAATGTGCTGGTGAAGACACGTGTCCAGGCGTTTCGACACCTGGAGGCATGTGCTTGCGCATGCGGAATGCTCTGGAACTTGGGGGCGGTGGCACTGTGGCAAGGGTGGTTGCCCTCCAGTGCCTAGCCCGTCATCCCGGCAAGGGAGCTTGCCGGGTCCTTCGGTCTTCGGCTTGGCAAGGAAGCTTGCCGGGGGGCTTCTGCTGTCGTCCCGGCAAGGGACGCTTGCCGAGGTCTTGTGCTTGGTGAGTTCATCACGCCCACTAAACAGGTGTGGCCTTGGTTATGTTCCCGGCAAAGCAGGCTTGCCGGGGCCTTGGTAATCTTGGGGGTATATCTTGTCTGGATCCTGCCCTGCCCTACTGTCAGGTGATCTTTACGCCCGTGCACAAGTCCGGCGAACTAGGGACACCAGTCTTTAGTGCACCGACAGGAGCCCCCAGGCCTGGGCCACACACGCGTACGGAGCGTTGTTGGGCCAGTCCCAAAGAGGTGCACGGGCCTTCATGCTTGAATCTACTCGCGGTTGCTTTTCTCCACGTGGTGCATCTGATGCACGAAGTGCGAGGTCATGCGCGGAGTGGCCTCTCCGCCTCCTGAAATGCCTCTGCCACACTCGTGGCATGCATAGTTATGAATGAACAGGTGGCAGACGTGGCCTTGAAAGGCGTAGTAGTGGTTGGGCCCGCCCGCGCATGCATTGGTGCAGCAAGGCGGTTCTCTGTTCGCCTGTGAGCTCGGCGATTGGGCGAGAAGGGTGGTGGCTTCTGGAGTAAGAGAGGCTAACCCCTGCGCCCCGTCCTATAAATTGGGAGTGTTTGTCAGGGGTTTTGCTCACCCAACTCCTCCTGAATCCACCAAGTCCTCAGCCTTGGTCTTGAGAATCTTCTTTTGTGTGCAGGTGGCACTCGCCCCTAACCATGGTTAGGGAGCGGGGTCGGCCACCGTCGGCCACCAGGGCGGCGAGGGGATCCCATTCGGATCATGCCACAACTTCTGGGGGTGCCGCGGCGGAAGACGACCCGAGCGCCCGCGGCGGAGGAAGGGCGAGGGGCCACAGTCGTTGTGGAGGCCGAGGCCCGGGGAGGCGGAGCGCTACTCCAAGGCCTCCGCCTTCCCCGGGGCTTGCTCCTGAGGCGGTCCTCCATGTTTCTTTAGGGGCCCCATATGTGCTTCTCGGCTGCTCCAAAGGGAGCCTGAGCGACGCCGGCTGTCCTACCTCGAGCGATAGCGACGAGGAGGACAGGCGGTGGCGGTCAGGTCCGTGTTAGATTAGGGCCACGGGGTGTCAAGTTGGAGGTCGATTCCCTGGGGCCCGACTGTACATAGACCGCACCACCGCGGCTAGCTCACGGCTCGCCCCCCCTGGCGGGGGCGTCTTGCCGGAGCTGGCGTCGGTGTCTCGTGTTTGGGGAGGAGGCACTTCTGCCAGCTCTGACTTCTCCAGGTCCTCTGCTTGGACCACCTCACCGGAGCGGGTATTGGCTCCCCGGCTCCAGGAGGAGGCGCGCCCGCTGACTCTGGATCCTTGGCCCCTTCCTGTGCCCCGCCCTCTGCTCCTCGGCCAGAGTGGGGCCAGGTGGCGCACGCCGGGGCTGATCCCGTTCTCGTCGGCATAGTGCTGGACCTGGGAGGCCAGCCCTGACTGCGCCGCGGACTCAGCCTTTTTGTCTTTTTGAACTTCGCTTCGACGAGCGTAGTTCCTCGTCAAAGACAAAAGTTCTAGGTTAGAGTAGATCATATCATCCATGTAATATGCTTGAGAATACCTCAAACAAATGAATGAAAAGTCTGTTTTCCCCTATTCCAATTCCGTTCTTTGTATGATTCGCCTTTGCATAAGCTCGGAGCTTGCCGGCAACTACCGACAAGGCTCCTTGCCGCGTTCAGCGCAACCATGGAAATCGCCAAGCGCAGCTCGAGACAAAATCGGGTGCTACGTAGCTGCTTCTGTGTTGATCAGGTTCGCAACTGTTTGAAGGCGCTCTGTGGCTGTTCAGGTCATTTGAACGAGTTCGAAACGAAGACAAGGTGCACCAAACTTTGGGAAGGTCACAGTACGCGCAAACTCCACACACAAAGATTGGAAACTTTCGAAGGGAAAAGGCAGAGAATTTATCTACCTCAGATCTGAATTTTAAACTTAAAAACTTATCTGTTCACGCCATGGTTGCATGGCGCTTGGATCTTTTGCCGGGGCGTCGGAGCCCTTGGCAAGCAGGAAATCACCGCTCCTGGAGGCCTTTTCTCCGACAAAGTCTTCTTGCTGACAGTCTGTGACCGTCGTTTGGAGAAAAAGCCGGCCAGGGCGATGATGCGACGCTCTCAGGGGCGCAACACTCGCGCTGGAGTGCCTGCTGGGGCTTCAGGACCGTGTGGCGCATCCTCAACGACTATGCATCGCTCCACGGAGGTGCGTCCGCTGGAGTATGCATCGAGGCCTCTCTGAAGCGCTCGGGCACGCCCTCGACAGCTACACGTCGGCCCCGAGCGACGCATCGGCCTGACCGCGCTGCTCTTGGAGCCTCGCCTCCCTGCCTCGCGCGCGTGTAGAAACGCGCTCGCGCAGGCCTTGAGAAGTCGGAACGCGGCGTAGCGCCCAAACTTCAAAGAATCCGGTGCTGAGCTTGCTCTAATTCACGCACAACTCCGCTCCCCTACCTGGTGCGCCGAACATGTCGGCGATGCTACGTTGACACCTATGGGAATCAATGTGAAACCCTTGTGATCGTAGGGTGGGGAAAGACGACGTCAAGAGCAGAGCTAACGATCAACACACGACAAGCCTTTTTACCCAGGTTCGGGCCGCTTACGCGTAAAACCCTATGTCCTGCTCGTCTGGTTGTATTAAGCATTTTGTTGTTTGTTAAATTGACTAATGATAACCGTCTTTTGGCCAATGTCCAAAGAGTCTAACCCCTTCATAATGAGCTAAGGGCCTCCTTTTATAGGCAAAGGGGTCACCTACACTGCTCGGTGATAGGTTCACGAGAAGTTACAGTGAACCTAGAGCGGTGTTTATCCATCTACCGCTGTTAGGTGCATTAAATGCACGTATTTTCCTTGTCAGCAATGTACTAGTGTAGACACGTGTCAAGGCGTTTCGACACCTGGACGCCTGCGTTGGTGCATGCGGAATGCGCTGGAACTTGGGGGCGGTGGCACTGTGGCAAGGGCGGTTGCCCTCCAGTACCAAGCCTGTCCCTTGCCTGGGCCTTAGCTCTTCGTCCCGACAAAGAAGCTTACCGGGGGGCTTCAGTTGTCGTCCCGGCAAGGGAGGCTTGCCGAGGTCATGTGCTTTGTGAGTTCATCACGCCCACTAAACGGGCGTGGCCTTGGTTATCTTCCCGGCAAGACAGGCTTGCCGGGGCCTTGATAATCTTGGGGGTGCATCTTGTCTGGATCCTTCCCTGCCCTACTGGCAGGGGCTCTTTGCGCCCGTGCACATGTCTGGGGTACTAGGGACCCCCAATCTTTAGTGCACTGACACCACCCTATTTACTCATGAGGAAAAAATCGTTATTACTATATTCTTAAGTTGTTTCCGTTCTCATTAAAGGGTGATGCTAAGATATGTTTTAATTTTCTTGCTCCTGGTTGTGTGTGTAGTCCCGAGGATATGATTTACCACTTCTCTGAAAAATATTTTCCGTCCCATAAGAAACAAGCTGCCTTGCAGGAAATATTTAACTTTGTGCAAATTGAAGAAGAGAGTCTCCCACAAGGTTGGGGGAGGATTCTCGAGTTACTTAATGCTTTGCGTGATCATCCTCTCAAGAAAAATGAAGTACTTGATATCTTTTATAATGGACTAACTGATGCTTCTAGGGACCACCTAGATAGTTGTGTTGGTTGTGTTTTCAGGGAACGAACTTTTGTACAAGCTGAACTACTATTGAATAATATATTGAGCAATGATAATGATTGGACTATTCCCGAACCTCCTCCAAAACCAACTCCGAAGAAAAGAGGTATTCTATTCCTCAGTCCTGAAGATATGCAAGAGGCTAAGAAATCTATGAAAGAAATAGGTATTAAAGGTGAAGATGTTAAGAATCTACCACCTATTGAAGAAATACATGGTCTTGATAACCCGACACAGGTAGTAGAGGTAAATTATCTCCGTAGATTTGATGAAGGTGATATTCCTTATAATAAGTCTGCTAGCCAATGCTTGGATGAATTTGATAAATTTATTGTTAAGCAAGAAAATTTCAATACTTATGTTAGTAGACAATTGAAACATAATGCTCACATGCTTGATCGCTTGGGTGATTATATGAGTAGAAATGTTAATGATTTTAGGCTTATTAGTAAACATGCTTCCATGGTAACTACTCAAGTAGAACAAGTACTTAAGGCATAGAATGATTTGCTCAATGAGATGATTAGTAAGAACAATGATCATTCTGTTAGAGTTGTCACTAGAGGTGGTAGAACGACTCAGGAACCTTTGTATCCTAAGGGCCATCCTAAGAGAATTGAGCAAGATTCCCACAGAGTTAATATTGATACACCTGGTCATTCTAATAAAAGGAAAAAAATGATGATATGACTTTGCATGCTGCTAGTTAACATGTTATAAATTCACATGAAAACCCAAGTGATATCTCTATTTCTGATGCTGAGACACAATCTGCTAATGAACATGAACCTAGTTATAATATTAATGATGATGTTCATCTCGATGCTCAACCTATTAATGATAATGATGTGGATATTGAACCTGTTGTTGATCTTGATAACCCACAACTTAGGAATAAAAGATATGATAAAAGAGACTTTGTTGCTTGGAAGCATGGTAGAGAAAGAGAACCATGGGTTTAGAAACCCATGCCCTTTCCACCTAAACCATCCAAGAAGAAGGATGCCACACCCTGTTTTTACCACCACTTTCTCTGTAACTCAAAAATCTAAGTTTATTAAAAGTTTTTCAAACCAATGACGTGAGTGCCATGATTGCCATTGTATGCTTGTATGCTTGCTCATGTGATGATAAAAACTACATTTCTCAAGATCACATTATTTTCAAAATCCTTTTTCTTATTTCTGTTTAAGGCAAAGCCCTGCTTTGAGTTGCACTACATGCCCTTGATGGCAAGGAGTGTTCTTACACAAAGTTGGTGATCTCGTTCTAGCACCATTTTAGAGCACCAAAACCATGATATAATTATTTTATGAATTATTTTCCTAATTTATTTGCATGTCCATTTCTAAGGAAAGAAATGGTATTCCTATATGGAAAAAAAATACTTTTATGCCTTAGAAAAATCTGATAAAATTTGGAGATGATCAAAAGGACATATATTTTCCATACATAAGATTTTTAACCCCTATTTCTATTATTATTATTTGAGTAAAACCATGAAAACCATTTCTGTCTGTTTTGACCTTTTGAAATATTTCCAAAGGAAATATTTTCAATAAATCCCTAGAAAATTCTAGTGGTATCCCTAAGCCTTAGTTGGTGTCCATATAAAGTTTCACCTCGATCCAAGGTGATTAAGGACACCAAATAACTGCAAAACCCCTTCTGTCCAGATTGAAGTTAGAGCAACTCTACATAGCAAAGGTTATCCTATGGAGTTGAAACTTGGCAGGAGTGCCCAATACCTCAAATGAGGGTTCCATACCAAAAATGGGATTTGTGGGACTTTATTTTCTCACACTCTCTTTGGAAGGAACACATCTGGTCATTTGGTGATGTTTTCAAGTTTACAAAGCTAAACTTGTCCAATGGAGCTCAAACTTGGTGAAACCCCTTGTTTTAGCACCACATCCAATCATGTAAAGTTGCAAAACCAGTGGCGAGGTTCAACCACCCCACATCACTGTCGAGCACCTTCTGACAGATGGGTAAAAGCCCCCCTAACCTTAGCTAAACCGCAACCCTTTTCCCCAAACTCTCAGATTAGGTGGCTAGCATCAATACCAAGCCCACTCAACTGGCCCCTCTCTAGTTCAAAGTAGAAATGACAAAATCCCCATTCTAAGCTTCAGCTCAAAACTGACAACACCTGTTTTTCTTGTCCCCCTTGACCAGCCAAAGCTCCCACGGGTCTTCAACAGCTAGCCACATCCCAGCCAGTGCCCAGGACATGCTAGACACGTCCAAGGCACCCCAGGGCACGCCAACATGCTGTGGCATGCCAAAGATGTGTTGTGGACACGCAACAGGAAGCCACTGAGGTGGGAGCGACGCTCTCAGACAGTTCCAGCCTCCCCCCAAGTGTCTAACCTCTTCCCCCACAGCCCCTCTGCATCAGGCGACCATTAGGGCCCCTCCTCTCGTGCGCTAAGAGATAGTCTGACGCGTGCCCGCGCGCACCAGAACCAGCCAGAGATGCGCGGCCACGGATGCTCGTCTCTCCTCTCTCTCCCTTCCTCGGAGTGAGCCCTGGCAGTCCAAAACCATGTCCCGAGACCATGATTTCGCCCCTAGCTCCTCTCCGCACCCCATGCGCGCCATGGTGAATCATCGGCCCTCCCGAGTTGGCTCACCGTCGCGGGCCTATTTATAGCATCCCCCTTGCTCCAGCACCCCTCAAACCTCATCGTAGCAACCCCTAGCACCTCCCTAGCGACCCCAGTAAGCCAGCAGAGCCCCGGTGCTCGAGATCGACCGAGGCCCCTCCGCCTTGGAGCTCCGGTCGATCTTTGGCTACATGTCGGCTCCTACGTCTCTCTACCCACCAAACCACTCCCCGTGACACCAGGGATTTCCCCCCCCCCCTCTTTCCCAAGCAAATCTGTGCCTCTAGTTACCACCTCCACCTTCGCCCAAAACCCCTCCACCACGGCTACCTCGTCGCTGGTGAACCTGAGCCCCTCTGACGTTGTCTCGACCACCATCAGGTAGGCGACGATGAGTCGGACCCATTCCCATCATCGTCAGGGCCTGAGAACGTCGGTAGCCATGCCGACGTGCTCCTCCTCCTCTCTGGCCACAAGTAGGAGATGACCCCGACAGGTGTGCCCCACCTCTCGATGGCCCATCTCTCTCTCGCTCGCCGCCCGTAGTCACTGACCGCACGGGCACTTGGGCAGGCTAGCTAGCTGGCCTTTGGGCCGGCCCAGTTCCAGGTCAAGTCAGGCCAGGGACTGTAGCCCTTTTTCTTTTATTTTAAAACTTGATTTTCAATGATTTTTATAAAAAAGATTTAACCAGTGTAAAAATATATTTTTGTCCACTGTTATTCTTCTAAAAATGTGTAGTATTTAATAGTACCATTGGTTGAATTTTTCCAGCAACTATTCTATTTTATAATAATAAAAAGATTAATTTGGAATAGTTTTGCTTCTGTTAAGTTGATTTTAAAAATATTCCTATACTAAAAATAGAAGAAAATATTTTTCCAAATAACAACCTAGATTTATCAGAAATAACCAACATTTTTAAAATGACTTTGTGATCTGTTTTGGAGTGAGCTACTTATTATTTTTATCTTTATACGACGATAAAAAACCCGTATGACGAAGGAGTCGGAGCGGAAGACCTCGAAGACCCCGGACACCTAGCTGACCAAGGCAAGCAGCCCTTTAACCATGACTGAGCATATCTTATGATGCATGCTAGTGTAGCAAATATTTCCGTTGCATATGATCATAAGTGCCGGTAAATCATTGAAGTGATGTTACTCATGGCTCCTCCGGAGCACATTTATTGAGCTTGATCCTACCACCTATGAGGGTCATGCTAATATCATGTGGACAAGTAAAGCTAGAGTAACAGTAGCATGAGCATGTTGTTGGTATAGATCAAAGGTTTATGGAAACCCAGTCGGGTGCCACTAATGCCCGAGGGTGATGATGAGTTAGGTGGCTACTTTTGGTGAAGTGGTGCACCGGGTATTTGTGTGTGTATGGTTTCGGAAATGGGATTATATTTGTGATGTGTCGACCGTCCCAACCTTACATGTACAACCACGTTACCCCTTTATGGGACGGGACTTTGTTGATTACTCTGGTCGATGCTAGCAAAGATACACATTACTAGTGGTGGGAGTGATGTGTGGTCACTCTCGTGATCGGGTCGTGCCAGGTAGGGTGACTATGCCGTTTTTACGTGTTCGAGGCACACGGTTGATCCCTGCATGGATGATATTGTCCAGAATTGGTGCTCGTAAGACGTACATCATGTGGGTTGGGTACCAATCGAGTGGACCTCTTTGTCTAGTATCGTCAGGGGAACGGCATTGATCGGGTAGTTACCTCGGGTATGTTATATACCGCGAGTCGTGGATGACACGGAAGTTTCCCGAATCTCGTGGGTCCAGCGTACTACCTCTGCAGAGTGTAAAACTATTCGAATAGCCATGTCCACAGTCAAGGACAATTCGGTAATCCTGCTTACACTACGTCTAGTCGTTTCCGCATAAAGTGTGTGAGTATGTGTTAAATAGTGTTTTATGAAACAGTTGATATGACCAAGTTTGGTGACTTGGCATATAGGGTAAACCTGGATGGTTCAGCCCTTGACAGATATATTGATATCTGTAACCTGTTCTTCAAAAGTAGTTTTTAACTTATGATGCATACCCATGATCATGTTTACTTACCACCAAGAAGATATCCACCAAAGAAGCATATTATTGTTATCCTTCACTTGCATTGTTCATATCATGGGTTGTTTGCGACTACACTCAAAAGTTCTCACTGGCTTGCCACTGGTTATATTATTGACCAGACATGGAAGGACCGGAGTTTGGAGATGAGTACGTCTTCGGGGACGCCCCTGCGAACTAGGACGCTTCCTAGTCAGAATGCATGTTGGTGTAGGCTGATGGCATGGGCACCCGCTTAGCCCTAAGATTTTTGCTACTATTTGTATCCGTGTAATTTGGCCTTAGGCCTAACCTTGTGAACTTGACCATTCGGTAGCGTGATGTAATAATTCAATATTTGGATGTAAGACTTTTAATATTCAGTATCTTGTGTTCGGTGAGCATTGATCTCTGGGATCACTGAGCATGTTCATTCGGCGATCTCGACTCGTAAGTTGGGGTCCCCACAGAGCTGGTATCACAGCCATCCTGACTATAGGAAGCCTTAAATAGTATGGATGTTAGCCAAGACAATTAGTGCACCTAGACCTTAACCTAAGATTCTGCACCCACTAAAAAATTTCTAACCTTCTCCCCTACATCTTGTAGATGGCCGCCGTACCTGAGATGCTTCTCGAGACGGGCTTTCCCCTACTTTTGGGTGATAGCCTCGAGAAGTACCAAGTATGCCGCACGCCCATCTTCCTCTACCACGAGCACTGGGTCAACGCCGACACCAAGGAATATCACGTGGATGTGATAGTGAAGGATAATGACTCCCCGACTAGCTGGTTCTTTGAAGGACCACAGATGGAGGATCTGATGTTGGCAGTGGAGACAGCCTCATGAGAGGCGCTCGTGCGTCTGCGCGACATCCTTCACGAGATGGCTAACGAGCCATCTATTCGTCACCTAACTTTTGTTAACGATGGGATAGACGGGAGTTGGAAACTCAACCCATCTTCCGAGGATGGGACGCCACTAAGGTGTCAGACCTACTCTAGCCTCTCCTCCGACACTCTGACGCACCTTTTGATCAAGGAGTCCACAAAGATTCACCAAGAACTGCATCAAGTCAAGGACCTGCTCCGCATGGAAAAGATGAAGAACCGCAAGGTGAAGAAGGAAGGAGCACCCGAAGGACGATCATGCCTTGCTTTCCGAGGAGGAGTACCACCGCTACAGGCCACTCCTATTCAGAGTCGCCGCCTGACCGCGGAAGAGTACACCGAACTCTTCGCTGCCTCACCAACGAAGAGACGCCGTGATGGACCGCTTACTATCCCACCCCTCTGAAGGAGGGAAGTACTGATGAAGACGAAGATGAAGACGAAGATCCTGCAGAACCCGCTTATGAGACCGAGCAGTCCATCGCTTAGGATTATGACGTAGGCAATTAGGAGTTTCTTCCCACGCGTAGGAAATTCATGTATCGGATCATGCGAATCATGAGTGTTGTGTAAGCATGTTGGATGCAAGTCGCATTCTGCCTTAGGCAGCTTGTAAGCGGCTATATCACTTGTTTTAATCTAATGCATTAGTCTTTTCCAAAACTCTTTGGCTTAAAAATATATCACTAGCACAACACTAGACCCCCTTATTAGAGCATCTTCCCTTATGATTCCGGCCACATCGGCAATTGACCTGTCTACTCCCCTGACAGGATGGTGATTGCAACTTGCATTTGCACCTTCGGCAACCCCGGATCTGCCTCTTCAGGTCAGTGGCAGGGAACCGGAGGGGATGCTCAAGCTGGAGATCACCACGAGCAGCAACAAGATGATGTTCCACCGCCACCGCCTCCTCCTGAAAGCTTGACTATGGCTCAGTTCCTTCAAGCTCTCCGCGAGGAACGTCAAGCCAATAATGCCGCTATTTAGCAGCTGGCTCATATTCCTCCCGGAATGATGACCATTAAAAAGCATGAATTCCGAGCTGTAAGGCAAGGCAGTGGATCCGTCAAGGAGTATTTGCAGAAGTTCAACCTCCTATCCAGATATACACCGAAGGATGTCAACACCGAGGCCGCTAAAGTGGAATGCTTTATGGAAGGACTACAGCAGTCACTTCAGTATCAACTAGTTGTGTGTGAATGTTGGACCTTCAGCGATCTGGATAATAAGGCTCTTATGTTGGAGGATAAGCATCGTGCAATGGACGACACCCGTAAGTGCAAGGTGATGGGTAGTGGAGGACCTAGTAATCCGAACCCACGCCCATGGCAGTCAGCTCCAGCAAGACCCAATTATCAATAGCATCAATACAAGTCTCCAATATTTCGCCAGAACTACCAGCCTCAGCAGCAAGTCAACACCAACCCAGCATTCAACCCGCCGAACAACAGTGGAGTCAAGACCCACCTTCCAGCACAAGGTACCTGTTTTGGATGTGGACAAATAGGGCACTATTCCAGGCACTGTCCCAACAAGAAACCTGACGCATCGCGACCCAATGCAGCAAACCAAGGCCAAGGAGCACCAGGCAGGAACCAAGATTCCCACAACCAGCAGTATCACAGCAAGGGGCGGATCAATCATATCTCCGCCGAAGGGGCACATGAAGACCCGGACTGCATTCTGGGTATGTTCCTCGTCAACTCCACCCCAGCAACAATATTGTTTGATTGTGGTGCTTCACATTCTTTTGTTACACAAAGATTTGCTGAAAAGTGTTGTTTAATGCCTACTCTACTCAATGGGCAAATGACAATACAAACCCTGGGAGCAGTATTAAGTACCAACCTAGGGTGTAGGAAAGTCGGGATTGTTATCAATGGGATAAGATTCTCAGCAGACCTCATTAATGTCATTAAGTCGCAAGGCCTAGAAGTAATTCTCGGCATGGATTCGTTGGCGAAACATCAGAGCATCTTGGACTGTGCCTACAGGGCTATTACCATGACAAGCGACCAAGGGGTCAAAGTCAAGTATGTCTCTGAGCCAGTAACCACTCGAGTACCATGGGTTAACAGCCTGTCAGGAGAAGAGCTGTTCCGAGGGCCGATAGTCTGTTAGTACCCGAACGTCTTTCCTGATGAGCTACCAGGAATGCCTCCCGACCAAGACATCGAGTTCATCATTGAGCTCATGCCCGGGTCAAGGCCTATCTATAAGAAGCCTTACAGGATGGGATCCGAAGAGCTAGCGGAGCTGAAGAAGCAACTAGATGAGCAACTCAGGAAAGGGTTCATTCACCTGAGTGCATCACCTTGGGGATCACCTCTTCTGTTCGTGTCTAAGAAGGATGGAACTATCAGACTTTGCGTCGATTACCGTTCTCTCAATGAAGTCACGATCAAGAACAAGTATCCACTCCCCAAGATTGAAGACTTGTTTGACCAGTTAAATGGAGCTAAGCTATTCTCCAAGATCGATTTTCGATCTGGATATTACCAACTGAAGATCCAACCTGAGGACATACCCAAGACTGCGTTCATGACCCGGTACGGTCTATATGAATGCATTGTCGTGTCTTTCGGGTTGACTAATGCCCCATCTTACTTCATGTACCTCATGAACAAGGTCTTGATGAAATACCTGGATAAGTTTGTCGTCGTATTTATTGATGACATATTAATCTTTTCCAAGTCCGAAGAAGAGCATGAGCAACACTTGAGGTTAGTGTTGGAAAATCTTCGAGAGCACCAACTTTATGCCAAATTCAGCAAATGCCAATTCTGGCTGAACGAAGTTGGATTCTTGGATCATACCATGACAGCAAGTGGATTGGCAGTTGATCCCTCCAAGATTATTATGGTAACCAAGTGGGAATCGCCAATTGATGTGAAGGAAGTCAAGAGCTTCCTCGGGCACGCGGGATACTACCACAAGTTTGTAGAAGGATTCTGCCGCATCGCTCGACCCATGACTCAACTCTTGAAGAAAGGAAAGAAGTTCGAATGTACGTTGGAGTGTGAAGCAAGCTTCCAGGAGTTGAAGAAGAGATTAACTACCACCCCAGTATTGGCCACTCCAGATATCAGCAAGGAGTTTGTGATATATTTTGATGCCTCCAGAACCGGGCTCGGTCGAGACCTAATGCAAGACAACAGAGTCGTGGCGTATCTGTCTGGCAATTGCATCCGCATGAGGACAATTATGCCACCCATGATCTCGAGTTGGCAGTAGTAGTGCATGCTCTAAAGACATGGCGACATTACCTTCTGGGAAGCGATGTGAGATATACACCGACCACAAAAGTCTGAAGTATATCTTTACTCAAAGCGAATTGAATATGAGGCAACCAAGATGGTTGGAATTAATCAAAGACTACGATCTCAGTATTCAATATCACCCCGATAAGGCTAATGTAGTGGCTGATGCCTTAAGCAGAAAGACCAGCACCTTGAGCATTATGCTCAAGGAAAGGCTACCCGCCTTATATGAAGAAATGGAGAACTTCGGGTTGGAGCTAGTGGAATCAGGATTCCTAGCTAACCTCGAAGTCAAACCAACGCTGGCTGATGATATCAAGGAGGCCGAGAAGGGGCACAAGATCATCGAAGACATCAAGAAGAAGATCCAAGAAGGCAAGGCCCCGGGATTCTCAGTGGATGAACAACGAGTAGTGTGGTTTGGGAAACGTTTATCCGTACCCAACAAGGCAAAACTCAAGGATTTGATCCTGCAGGAAGCACATGACTCATCCTACTCTATCCACCCCGGTGGTACCAAGATGTATCAAGATCTCCAAGAAAATTTCTGGTGGCATGGCATGAAGAGGGAAATAGCATCTTATGTTGCCAAGTGCGATGTGTGTCAGCGGGTCAAGGCTGAGCATCAGCGACCTGCTGGACTGCTACAACCTCTCCAAGTGCCCGAATGGAATTGGGACAAGGTAGGATGGACTTCGTTACCGGCTTACCAAGGTCTAGGAGAGGCCATGTCTCTATATGGGTCATTGTCGACCATCTAACCAAGGTATCTCATTTCATTCTGATCATCACTACCTATGGGGGCGAAAAGTTGGCTAGCCTCTACATTGAGCGAATTGTGAGCCTTCACGGAGTTCCCAAGGAGATTGTATCTGACCGAGGCACGCAGTTCACCTCAAGATTCTGGAAGAAGTTCCAAGAAGCCCTCGTAACTAAACTCTCTTTCAGCACCGCTTTCCACCTGCAAACGGGCGGACAAATGGAGAGAGTAAACCAGATACTCAAAGATATGCTCCGCGCTTGTGTCTTGGCACATGGTGCAAAATGGGAAGACTGTCTGCCATTCGCAGAGTTCTCATACAACAACAGCTACTAGTCCAATCTCCTGATGGCCCCATTTGAAGTGATGTATGGATGAAAGTGTCGCACGCCGCTCAACTGGTATGAAACCGGTGAAGGATTGATTTTTGGGCCGGAAGTTCTGCAAGAAGCAGAAGATAAGGTGCAGCTTGTTCGAGAAAACCTAAAAGCAGCCAAGTCGGGACTGAAGAGCTATGCGGATTCTCGCCTCCGAGATGTGGAGTTCATTCCCGGAGACCAGGTGTACCTTCGTGTCACACCTCTTAAGGGAACCAAGCGTTTCCATGTTAAAGGGAAACTTGCTCCGAGGTTCATTTGACCTTTTAAGATCATGGCAAGGCGTGGGGAAGTTGCTTACCAGTTGGAGCTACCTCCAGAACTTTCGGGTGTGCACAACGTCTTCCACGTGTCACAACTTCGGAAGTGTCTTCAAGCGCCAAACAGCCCCGATCTTTACAAGGACATTGACCACCAGGCCATCGACCTTCAGCCAGACCTCACTTACCGCGAGAAGCCAATCCGCATCCTGGATGAAGCAGAGCGTTGCACCAGAAGCCGCACCATCAAGTATTTCAAGGTTCAGTGGAGCAACCACACCGAAGCAGAAGTAACATGGGAGCGTGAAGACTATCTCCGATCTGAGTTTCCATACCTTTTCAGTGCCTAGCTTAGGAATCTCAGGGACGAGATTCTTGTAAGGGGGATAGGTCTGTCACACCCTGTTTTTACCACCACTTTCTGTGTAACTCAAAAATCTAAGTTTATTAAAACTTTTTCAAACCAATGATGTGAGTGCCATGATTGTCATTGTATGCTTGTATGCTTGCTCATGTGATGAGAAAAACTACATTTCTCAAGATCACATTATTTTCAAAATCCTTTTTCTTATTTCTGGTTAAGGCAAAACCCTACTTTGAGTTGCACTACATGCCCTTGATGGCAAAGAGTGTTCTTACCCAAAGTTGGTGATCTGGTTCTAGCACCATTTTAGAGCACCAATACCATGATATAATTATTTTATGAATTATTTTCCTAATTTATTTGCATCTCCATTTCTAAGGACAGAAATGGTACTCCTATATGGAAAAATTACTTTTCTGCCATAGAAAAATCTGATAAAATTTGGAGATGATGAGAAGGACATATATTTTCCATACATAAGATTTTTAAACCCTATTTACATTATTATTATTTGAGTAAAATCGTGAAAACCATTTCTGTCTGTTTAGACCTTTTGAAATATTTCCAAAGGAAATATTCTCAATAAATCCCTAGAAAATTCCAGTTGTATCCCTAAGCCATATTTGGTGTCCATATAAAGTTTCACCTTGATCCAAGGTGATTAAGGACACCAAATAAATGCAAAACCCCTTGTGTCCAATTGAAGTTAGAGAAACTCTACATAGCAAAGTTTGTCCTATGGAGTTGAAACTTTGCAGGACTGCCTAATACCTCAAATGAGGGTTCCATACAAAAAATGGAATTTGTGGGACTTAATTTTATCACACTCTCTTTGGAAGGAACAGATTTGGTCATTTGGTGATGTTTTCGAGTTTACAAAGCTAAACTTGTCCAATGGAGCTCAAACTTGGTGAAATCCCCTGTTTTAGCACCAAATCCAATCCTGTTAAGTTGCAAAACCAGTGGTGGGGTGCAATCACCCCAAACCACTGTCGAGGACCTTCTCATAGATGGGTAAAGCCCCCTAACCTTAGCTAAACCCCAACCATTTTCCCTAAACTCTCAGATTAGGTGGCTAGCATCAATACCAAGCCCAGTCAACTGGCCCCTCTCTGGTTCAAAGTAGAAATGACAAAATCCCGATTCTAAGCTTCAGCTCAAGGCTGACAGCACCGGTTTTTCTTACCCAACCCCCACCTTGACAAGCCGAAGCTCCCACGGGTCTTCAATGGCTAGCCACATTCTAGCCAGTGCCCAGGACATGCTAGAAACGTCCAAGGAACCCAGGGCGCGCCAGCATGTTGTGGCATGCCAAAGCTGCGCTCTGGGCGTGCTACAGGAAGCCACCGAGGTGGGGGCGACGCTCTCGGCCAGTTCCAGCCTCCCCCGAAGTGTCTAACCTCCTCCCCGACAGCCCCACTGCATCACCCGACAATCAGAGCCACTCCTCTCCCGTGCTAGGAGCTGGTGCGACGCATGCCCGCGCGCACCAGAACCGAGCAGAGATGCGCGGCCACGGATGCTCGTCTCTCCTCTCTCTCCCTTCCTCGCAGTGAGCCCTCGCAGTCCAAAACCACATCCTCACACCGTGGTGTCGACCCTAGCTCCCCTCTGCACCCCCATCCGCGCCACGATGAATCACCGGCGCTCCCGAGTCGGCTCACCATCGTAGGCCTATTTATAGCCTCCCCCTCGCTCCAGCACCCCTCAAACCTCATCGCAGCAACTCCTAGCACCTCCCTAGCCACCCTAGTAAGCCAGCAGAGCCCCGGTGCTCGAGATCGACCGAGGCCCCTCCGCCTCGAAGCTCTGGTCGATCTCCCGCTACACGTCGGCTCGTACGTCCCTCTGCCCACCAAACCACTCCAAGTGACACCAGGGATCTTTCCCCCCTCTTTCCCAAGCAAATCCATGCCTCTAACTACCACCTCCACCTTCGCCCGAAACCGCTCCGCCGCGGCTACCTCGTCGCCGGTAAACCTAAGCCTCTCCGACGTTGTCTCGGCCATCATCAGGTAGACGACGAGCCAGACCCATTTCAGTCATCGTCAGGGCCTGAGAACGTCTGTAGCCACGCCGACGTGCTCCTCCTCCTCTCTGGCCAGAGGTAGGAGACAACCCCGACAGGTGTGCCCCACCTGTCGGTGGCCCATCTCTCTCGCCCTCGCTGCCCGCAACCACTGACCGTAGGGGCCCGCGCGTCAGGTTCAAACCTAACGGCGCGCGCGCCTGGGCAGGCTAGCGGGCTGGCCTTTGGGCCGGCCCAGTTCCAGGCCAAGTCAGGCCAAGGGTTGTAGCCCTTTTTCTTTTATTTTAAAACTTTATTTTCAATGATTTTTTATAAAAAGATTTAACAAGTGTAAAAATATAATTTTTCCACTATTATTCTTCTAAAAATGTGTAGTATTTAATAGAACTATTGGTTGAATTCTTGCAGCAACTATTCTGTTTTATAATAATAAAAAGGATTAATTTGGAATAGTTTTGCTTCTATTAAGTTGATTTTAAAATATTCCTTCACTAAAAATAGAAGCAAATATTTTTAAAATAACAACCTAGATTTATCAGAAATAACCAACATTTTTAAAATGACTTTGTGATCTGTTTTGGAGTGAGCTACTTATTATTTTATCTTTATACGACGATAGAAAACCCGTGTGATGAAGGAGTCGGAGCAGAAGACCTCGAAGACCCCGGATACCTAGCTAACCAAGGCAAGCAGCCCTTTGACCATGACTGAGCATATGTTATGATGCATTCCAGTGTAGCAAATATTTTCGTTGCATATGATCATAAGTGCCACTAAATCATTGATGTGATGTTACCGATGGCTCCTCCGGAGAACATGCAAGCTTGATCCTACCACCTATGAGGGTCATGCTAATATCATGTAGACAAGTAAAGCTAGAGTAACAGTAGTATGAGCATGGTGTTGGTATAAATCAAAGGTTTATGAAAACCCCGTCGGGTGCCACTAATGCCCGAGGGTGATGATGTGTTAGGTGGCCACTTTTGGTGAAGTGATGCACCGGGTATTTGTGTGTGTATGGTTTCAGAAATGGGATTAGATTTATGATGTGTCCACCGTCCCAACCTTACCTGTACGACCACGTTACCCCTTTATGGGACGGGGCTTTGTTGGTTACTCTGGTTGGTCATGATGGGAGTGATGTGTCGTCACTCTCGTGATGGGGTCGTGCCAGGTAGGGCGACCATGACGTTTTTACGTGTTCCAGGCACACCGTTGGTCCCCGCATGGATGATACTGTCCAGAGACGGTGCTAGTAAGACGTACGTCATGTGGGCTGGGTACCAATCGAGTTGACCTCTTTGTCTAGTATCATCGGGGGAAAGGCATTAATCGGGTACTTACCTCGGGTATGTTATATACCGCGAGTCGTGGATGACACGGAAGTTTCCCGGATCTTGTGGGTCCAGCGTACTACCTGTGCATAGTGTAAAACTATTCGAATAGCCGTGTCCACAATCAAGGACAGTTGGGTAATCCTGCTTACACTACGTCCAGTCGTTTCCGCATAAACCAGGTGTGTGTGTGTTAGTATGTGTTAAATAATGTTTTATGAAACAGTTGATATGACCAAGTTTGGTGACTTGTCATATAGGGTGAACCCGGATGGTTTAGCCCTTGACAGATATATTGATATGTGTAACCTGTTCTTCAAAAGTAGTGTTTAACTTATGATGCATACCCATGATCATGTTTATTTACCACCAAGAAGATATTATTGTTATCCTTCACTTGCATTGTTCATATCATGGGTTGTTTGCGAGTACATTCAAAAGTACTCACTGGCTTGCGACTGGTTATATTATTGACCAGACATGGAAGGACCGGAGTTTGGAGATGAGTACGTCTTAGGAGACGCCCCTGCGAACTAGGACGCTTCCCAGTCAGAATGCGTGTCGGTGTAGGCTGATGGCATGGGCACCCGCTTAGCCCTAAGATTTCCACTACTATTTGTATACGTGTGATTTGGCCTTAGGCCCAACCTTGTGAACATGACCATTCGGTCACGTGATGTAATAATTCGGTATTTGGATTTAAGAGTCTTAATATACAGTATTTGTGTGTTCGTGAGCATTGATCTCTGGGATCACTGAGCACGTTCATTCGGTGATCTCGACTCGTAAGTCGGGGTCCCCACAAAGGATGATGAGGATTTTGAGCGCTTTGTTGAAATGTTGAGACCTGTCTTTTTACGTATGCGCTTGAGTGATATTCTAAAAATGTCTCCTTATGCTAAGTATATGAAAGATATTGTTAGCAGTAAAAGAAAGATACCGGAAGCTGAGATTTCCATCATGCTTGCTAATTATAATTTTAAGGGTGGAATACCAAATAAACTAGGAGATCCCGGAGTACCTACTATACCATGCTCTATTAAATAAAATTATGTTAAAACTGCTTTATGTGACCTCGGAGCTGGTGTCCGTGTTTTTCCTTTCTCTTTATATCATACACTTGATTTGAATAAGTTGACATCTACTGAAATCTCTGTGCAAATGGCTGATAAATCAACTGCTTTACCCATTGGTATTTGCGAGGATGTGTCTGTTCTGGTTGCAAACGTTACTATCCTAACGAACTTTGTTATTCTTGATACTCCCGAGGGCGATAGTATGTCGATCATCCTTGGTAGACCCTTTCTGAATATTGTGGGGGCTGTTATTGACTTCAACAAAGGCAATGTCAGTTTTCATGTTAATGGTAATGAGCATACGGTACATTTTCCAAAGAAACAACCTCCAGTTCATAGTATCAACTCCATTGAAAAAATTTCAACGATTATTATTGGAGACTTTGAATTCCCTCTCCCTACTATAAAAAAGAAATATGATATACTTATTGATGGGGACATGCATATCCCCTTTGAGGTAATCTAGTGTTATTCGAAAATTCTCTGGTTCCATGTCATTCGAAAAAAAGTTTGTCAATAAGACTTGAAAAACCTTATTGATGGATTCTTTTTGACGGGCATTAGTTCAGAAAAGACAAGAAGAACTTTATCAACGGTAAAGTTGTCAAAAACTCGACACCACATGCGTTAACAGTCCAACAGATTATGATTAGTTAAACGCTCTCGATCTTGATCCAGAGTGTCTAGGGTATTTCAAGGGGTATAATTCAGAACACGCGTGCACTCACAAGACATGCTTATGGGATCTTCCTTACTTTGAAGACCTCCTTATTCATTACAACATCCACATGATGCACACTGGCAGAATATTCGAGAGGTCATTTTTGTTACATTGTTCAGCATAGAGGGGAAGTCAAAGGATAATCCTAAGGGTAGAGTCGACCGCAGACTCTATGTGATAGATTGTTACAAAACATGCTACAGTCGAAATGAAAGTAGAACTGGTCGAACCAAACGTCTGGTTCAGTCTGAAAAGGTGAGTTATGAAGAAAATTATCTTGTGGGTCAAAATGTAGTTGATGCTCCCCAATGGTTATGCAGCGAATCTAAAGAGGGGAGCGAGTCTTGAATAATTGAAAATATTTGGTCTCAAGAGTCATGATTTGCACATATGGCTTGAGCGGGTAATGTTGGTGATGTTGTGTGGCTTAATTCCTGAGGATGAATGGCTAGTACTGGCAGAGCTGAACTATTTCTTCCATTTTCTTTGTCCAAAAGAACTATCACCTGAATGGTAGATGACATGGAGGAGTTGGCGTTGGAGTTGCTCTGCAAGTTAGAGAAGATTTTTCCACCGGGCTTCTTTAATCCAATGCAGCATTTGAGTTTACATCTCCCGATCGAGCCAAGATTGGGTGGGCCCATGCAAAATAGTTGGCGCTTTGCAACTTAAAGGATGCACAAGACTCGTTGAGCAAAATGTAAAAATAAACATAGAATTGAAGCATCGATGGACAAGGCATTCCATTAGTGAGGAGGTGGCAAACTTCGTAACAACACACTACGAAGCCAGAAATCGTCATTTGCATAATACCAAACCCCAGTACAATGATGGAGACCCTAAAAAGGTGGATCCAACCTAAGCCTATTCAAAGGGAAGATCGCACCAGTCGGTGCTTCGAAACCAGTAACATTGTATGTCAAAGAACGGCGGACCATTTCGTTGTATATCTTCAACAACCTAACAGAAGTGTGGCCATACATAGAATAGGTTCTTGGTACATGTTTCCACCACTTCTAATTCCTTTGAACTGCTCTTATTCCTGGATATTTGATACAGTCGATACATCGCCAAATTCTCGGATGGAGCGGTAATCGAAAAGGATTTCGTCGAAGAGTATGAGCTTCTGGCAAAGCATGGAGGCGGCTATCCCGGTTTCGTCTCTTGGTTCAGACAAATGGTAATTATCAATAATGGACCATTTCATTTCTTGGTCTAATTTGCGCCTAATGCAAAAATCCTTTCATATTAAACTTGTAGGCTAATTCAGAGTCTATGGACGCCGAATTGAGACAAGCCGCTAATGGTTTTGACTATAAGGTCCGTTCATTTGAGAAATACAATATCAATGGGTATCACGTTCATACCTTCGGCAAAGAGATATCTATGCCCGACCAGAAATCTACACATTGTGGTGTCTCTACTATCGATGATGAAGGTATCGAGTATTATGGAAGAGTTGAAACAAATTATGAACTTCAATTCTATGGTGAAAATCCACCGAACATCATAATCTTCAAATGTTATTGGTTCCAGCCGAAGGAGACTAGAATGACTCATGAACATATAGATCTAGTCGAAATCAAAGAAAGCCCCCATTTAGATGTTCCTGATGTATATATTACGGCTCAAGAGGTGACCCAAGTTTTCTATCTCCCATGGGCCTGCCAAATTGATGAGAATCTGAATGATTGGGATGTTGTTTATGAAGTGCCGCCACATGCTAGACCACCTCCCCCCAATCAAGAGGATTATGAACCTCACATTAACACAGACACATATGACAGAGAATTCTTCCAAGAAACACGTCTTTCCGAGAAACATTTGAAGAACCGCTCTACTTCACCCCAGAACATGGAAGTAGACAGCGATAGTGAATCAGACTTCACTCCTGAGCCGGAACTAGCAGATCCGGAACTAGAAGAGTTTACTGTTGCGGATGACCTGTCAATGCTTGACCGATTACAGAAAGGCCTTCTACATGTTGATGCCGTTGAACCCGATGAGCATGTCATTCATGACAACACGCATGATAGTTACGATGATGATGTATTTATTGATCCCGGAGCATATATAGACGATTGAGACTATTATTAGTTTCTATGCATCCCAACTTAAATTATATATGTACATATTATTATTCATGTGAGGTATTCAATTTTTTATGTTGTACTAATTTCTATTACTCTTTGTCATAGAAAGTGTTGAAAGATGGTGGGCACGGGTCCACATCACTCCACGTGTACTTGCCCGTGGGAGGGGTACTTCCATTGCACCCCAATCTCTCCATAGAGTGTTGGCAGACTGTCTGGGGATACCCGCGGGTGCTTCTTTGTCGACGTCGTTGCCCACCGGGAGAGGATGTCGGGTAGGGAAGAAGGCAAAGGGTACAGGACGTGGTCGCAGGAGAGGTAGGCGAACTGCTACGCTTTCCTCGCCGCCACCCTGAACTCATTCGCCTGAGCAAAAGACTACTAGGGTGGACCCATTTGAGGTGGAGGCTACAGGGACTCCGGATGAGGAGCCTCGGGTCAACGGCCCTTCGGCCCATGACACTCCGGCTCTAGAGGTTTCGGCCCACGAGACTCTTGTACCACGGGCTACGTCCTAGGAGACTCAGGCCCCAGAGGCTTCGTCCAACGAGACTTGGGATCTAGGGGATATGTCCCAGGAGACGTCCGGATGGGGTACCTGGCTGAATCGGACCGAGGGGTCGGGTAGCCATGCTGATGGTGGTGGGGATTAGTGTACTGATAGTGAGGGCGAGGTGGTTGAGGGGGTCACCATGTACTTATGTGGTGGTACACGTCTCCCGGCCGTGCCGCCGACCCGCGAGTAGAGGCCGGTGATTAGGCCTGCTAGGGATAAGTAAGTGCATTTACTCTTTTGTACCTTTTGCATTCACATTTCTTCAAATATCTAATACGTTGACCTCGTCATAATGCAGGGCTTGGCGTCACCCTTGTGGAGTCCGCAAGCCGGACACCATCCTTGGTGTGCTTTGCCGGAAAAAATTCCCCGGGTTTGTCACGTTGCCCAATGAGGGTCAGGTTCGTCAACTAGGAATTCACTGGGAGCACTACAAGGCTGCCCAGGCCCCGCCGGAGGAGATGATCGATGGTGTCTTGTGCCACACAAGGGCCGAGATGGTGATCAAAAGCTTTTGGGTAATTTCTCATTTTACACAATCTAAAATTAACAATATAGCTAGTTATTGTACGAATCAGTGTTGTCTCATTTGATTGCAGACCTTCTATACGTGTGAGGAGGGATATGAGGAGGTGGTGGCCAAGGTTATTGATACCGAGTGCAAGTGCCACGAGGCTTGGGTCCAGGCTATTCCAGACTACTACGCATCGCATAGTATTAAGAAGGACAAGTCATCATGCCACAAAAATATTAGGAGGAAGGAGCAGTACATGAAGGTAATAACCTATTCTTAAGGGCTTGTACTTAGTTTCCTAGATTTGATTCGTAGGCGTAGCGCTCAAATTTCTCCTACTAACTTATAGGTGCCCCCGAGATGGTGTGCAGATAAGATGGATTGTTGGGAGACGTTGGTAGATGAGTGGTGCACATGCCAATGGTGAGCCGACACGACAATGCGAAGGACCGGCGTGCCCAAATGGTTGGTCTGCCACACCATCAAGGCAGCGCCGACTTATTTCAGTTCTGGCGAAACTAGGTATGTGTTTTGCTTCATGATTCATGCAATTCATTCTTCATGCTAGCTTGAGCCTTTACTAATACATTGTTCCTCTCTTTTAGGCTCATCACAATAACACAGAGGTGCCAGAGGTATACGACCTCTATGTCATGGCCGATACTGCCTCCTACAATAAGGCCAAGGCATTCTCTAAGTCTGAACTCGATTATCCAGAGAAGTTCATCAACATCTCCTCCCACCGCAACCTCATGAGTTACAAGGAGGTGGGGAAGGCGAGGAAAGGGGAAGACTATAAGCCGAGCCAAGAACCTTTGGATCTAGAACTGATGATGATATCTAGTGGCAGGAGGCACCATGGCTCGATAGCCATTGGAGATGGGCTGATACATTGTCCTCACACTCCCACGGAGATCAAGGCACGCCAAACAAGCTCATGTCCTGAGATAAGGCCTCATCCATGTCCAGTCGATCTCGCCATTGAGGTTAGTTATACGGAGTCGGAAAACTTTCCTCTGTTACATTGTGTGTGGCCATCGATGATTACAATTCTAATGAGGAGTGGTCTTGGAGTCTGCTCTTCAGAGAGAGAGAGAGAGAGAGAGAGAGAGAGAGAGAGATAGAAAGAACCCAAGCTTCTCTTCAGGAGCTTGTGCACGAGAAGGACCGCGTGCCGGTGGAGACGGCTCAGGCCGCGGAGGAGAATACGGCTCAGTTCTTGGAGGAGGAGAGGGCCTAGAATGAGGCGGTTAGCCGGGCTATGTACGAGCTCGTTGTGGTAAGTTTCTTTTTCATATTAGCCAAATCAAGCATGTAATGTCTGTTTCATTACTAACTAATATGCTGACTCTTCAAAACCAAATGTGCAGTCTATGTGTGAGAAGAATGGCCAGACCCCTCCGTCGATGCCAGACATTTCTACGGTTCGAACGGTGAGTGTCATAATGCTAACAAGACATTACAAATGATCTTTGTTGTAGAATAACTACCAAGCCGCGTCGCACAGCCCTTCTCCAGGGCAACCTTCTCCGGGTCAAACTGCCCCAAGCAACCCCGATGATTCACATCCGTGATAACGAGGATGGTAAGTTTTCTCTAGTGTTCTACTTAACAAATGCATAGTTAGCTTTGTACATGCTTGTTAGCCCTATCATGCCACATATTTATCTTACTTTCCCCAAGAAATACATACTTAGCTGATTATACTCTAAAATGACATAATTAGCTTATTTAGTTCATTTATGACATAATTATCTTAGTTAGGTCAACAATGGCATAATAACCTTGGTTAGCTCATAAATGTCATATACTTAGCTTATTTTCCTCCAAAATGACATTATAAGCTAAAAATGGCATAAAAAGAAAAAGAAAGAATGGAAGAGGAAAGAGGATAAAAAGAAACAATATAAGAAGACGAATGAGCTTCTTCTTTCTTTCTTCTTATTATTTTCCTTCTCTTTCTTCTTCTTCTTCTTCTTCTTCTTCTTCTCCTTCTTCTTTTAGTCTTTTTCTTCTTCTAGTCTTCTTATTCTTTTTCTTCTTCTTATTCTTCTACTTCTTCATCTTATTCATCATTATCATCATCATCATCATTGTCATCATCATCATCTTATTATTATTATTATTATTATTATTATTATTATTATTATTATTATTATTATTATTATTTTCTCCTTCTCATTGTTCTTCTTCTTCTTCTCCTTTTTATTCTTCTTCTCCTTCTCCTTCTTCTTCTCCTCCTCCTGCTTCTTCTTCTCCTTCCTCTGCTCCTTCTTCTTCTCCTCCTCCTCCTCCTCCTCCTTCTTCTTCTCCACCTTATTCTTCTTCTTTTCCTCCTCCTTCTTCTTCTTCTTAGCTAATCATCCTACAAAATGAAAACATTAGTTAGATCACAAATGGCATAAGATCCTTGGTTAGCCCATAAATGCCATATACTTAGCTTATCTTCCTCTAAAATGACATAATTAGCTTAGTTAGGTCATAAATGGCATAATAACCTTGTATAGATCATAAATGTCATATACTTAGCTTGTTTTCCTATAAAACGAAATCATTAGCTTAGTTAGGTCAAAAATGGCATAATAACCTTGGTTAGCTCATAAATGTCATATACTTAGCTTATTTTCCTCCAAAATCACATAATAAGCTCAAAAATGGCATAAAAATAAAAAGAAAGAATACAAGAGGAATGAGAAGAAAAAGAAAGAATATAATAAGAAGAATGAGCTTCTTATTTCTTTCTTCTTATTATCTTCATTCTCTTTGTTATTCTTGTTCTTCTTCATCATCTTCTTCTTTTTCTTCTTCTTCTTCTTCTTCTTCTTCTTCTAGTCTTCTTCTTCTTCTTGTCTTCTACTTCTTCTTGTAACTTTCATATTCTCATTTTGCAGATTTGATTCACTTCATGGAAGCTGACATTGATGGCTGCTACTATTTTCTTTTTGTTTCAATTTGTATGGATGAACATCGTGATGTTTGAAACTATGTGTATGTATGGATGAACAATGTGAAGCTATCCTATTTGTTGTCTTGCTCAATATTTTCACGATGATGTTGGATACATGGCCTATGCTTCTTCTATGATGTTTGAAACTACATATTATGTTTGAAATTATATATATCATAGAAGTATTCTGAAAATGCAGGGAAATAACTGAAAATAAACAAAAAAAGTGGCAATACAGTCATTTTGCCATCTGCCAGCCGACGATAAAGGCCTTTGCCATTTGTCAACTGATGGAAAAGGTGCCATGTGGCACCTACGTGTGCAACCTGGGAGCAGCAGGTCTGACCCATATGATCACTTTCCCATCGGCGATATCCACGCAGACGGCAAAGGGGAACTCACCCATACGGCAAAGGGGCACTCACGCACATGACAAAGAGGCACCCAGGTAGAGGGCAAAGGACATGGCACGCAGCTGGCTGGCGGAGCTAGTGGTGACGTCAGCTGGCAGACGATAAAGGATGCCGCCAGCTAGTAGACGACAAAGGCTTCGTTAGCCACCTAACGAAGTTGACAGCTCTCTGATGCCATCTAGCACCTTTGACGTCTGTTGGCCTAGATAGACCGACGGCAAAGATCTTTGTCGTCCGTTACCAGCTGGCAAACAGCAAAGAATGCCTTCACTGTGACTTCCAGTGCCGGAAATTTTGCCATTTGCCTGCACAGAACAAAGGTCTTTGCCGTCCGTGGAGTGGACCTTTGTCGTCCGCTATGGCAGATGGCAAAGAAGCAGATTCCTGTAGTGCACCAAATAAACCAACTAGCATCAAATACAATATTTAATAAACACTACTAGTAACCCACAGGTGCCAATCTGAGGTTTTGAGACTAAGATTGAATACAAGATATGGACTAGGGTTTGAGATGATATGGTGTTGGTGATGATGTTTATGGAGTTTGGTCCTCCCATGAAGGAGGAAGCGTTGGTGATGATGATGGCTTTGATTTTGCACTCTCGGAGGGAAGTTTCGTGGGCAGAATCACTCTGAAGGAGAGCAAAAGGTCCTCTGCCCAGGTTTCAGCCTCGAGACGATGGCGCTTCATCCCTAAAGTAACCTCTTATTTTTTTCTAGCTCAATACCCATCTTATAGCAAAAGAGGGAGGCGAGCGCACCTGGAAGGTGGTCCTAAGCCATCAGTGCGCGCCCTGTTGGATTGACACCAACAGGTGGCCCCCCTTTGGTATATTGTTGCTCCACAAATTCTCATATATTCCACAAAAATTCTCTTTAAATTTTCTGGTCATTTGGAGTCTAGTGAATTTTCAACCTTTTTCTTGGTTTTTAGGTCTAGAATTCGAGTTTCTCGCAATTTCCCTCTTTCTGATGTACCTTGTAAATTCAGAGAGGAAAGGCATACTAATTGTATTATAATGTTGAATAATGACCAATACTAACATGAATATCAATAGGAAATCATGATGCAAAATGGACGTATCACATGCTTACAATACTTTCATGTTGATGCTATGGATGACGAGACTCACATCTTTCGAGCCAAAAGGCTAGGATTACACTACATTTTGCTTGTTTCCTAGAAACCTGAACTTCAAAATATTTGGGATAGTTATGTGATATTCTTGGAACTCAAAATTGATTTCATAAACAAACAAAGGTTAAAAGATATGTGATATCTAAAGAAGTGATTTGTTTGCAAGTTCGAGTGAAGTGTTCAACTATGTTTAAGACTGAAATGTGTAATACCCAAAAGAACTTAAAGAGAAATAACAAAATCCAAGGATGTAATAAGACTTACATGCCTAGGAAAGTTCAGGGCTCACGCCACTCTTAAAGTTGGATGATTCTTTCGTGAGTAGGAGAAATATTGAAGTAAACTTATAAGAAGTAAAAATGGCAAAAGAAAGAAGACTGGAATATCACACTCAGGTATGAATGTCATACGAGTTATAATATGTAGAGAAAGTTGGTCAAGTAAGTGTAATTATTGGAAATTATGATTAAATTGTTGCTCACTAATTTCTCTACATTGTAGTTAAAAGTTGATCACCATGATATCGACTGGATTGCATGTTGTTGTGAATCATTAGAAGAAACTACAACAACCTAAATGACCACCAAACCATGAGGTGAAAATATGTGTTGAAAACTTTGGAAAAGTTATGGTACTTTTCATTAGCATATTACCGATGTGTTTATTGTCATAATTTTGTAGAGTTTTGTACACTCTAGCCCATTTCATAAAATGTTGCAAGGGGGTTGTTTAAGATAGGACAATAGTTGTTGGGTATTATGAACAATTGGCCATACTCCTATTGTGAATAGCATCTATGTTATGAATATTGATAATGACATTGAAGATCTAGAATACTAACGCTACATATCACAAGACTAAAATAATACCACATGTGTGTGGAACTGTTTAGTCACATTGTAGAGTTCGGCATGAAGAAATTCCGTAGCGATGTAATTTCAAGTCACGTGATTATGAATCATCCCGCACTTGCAAATTTTATCCAAATACAGAAATAAACTAAGATATCATTCACAAGCCATAAAGAACGAGCAAACAATAATTAGAAATATGCATATTGATGTTTCTAGTCTAATAAGTGTTGTTGCAAGCACTGGATTTATCTATCTTCAAGGATGACTCGACAAGATATTTATGTATTTACTTATTGAGACCTGAATCTGAATTCTTTGAAATGTTTCAAAAAAATCAGAATGAAGTAAAAATTATTGTTACAAGAAAATTATGTTTCTATGATTAGATTGCTGAAATGAATATATGAGTTACAAGTTTAGCTAATGTGTGGTGAGTTGTACAAATAATTTTATAGCTTGTACCACCGAGAACATCACTAAGACTAGAATGTTTTGTGTAGGTGTAATCAAACTATGTATGACATGGTGAGACGAAAGATGGCATTAATCAATTTACCTATATACTTTTTAATGTGATGCTTTAGAGACAACGACTTTTACACTGAAAAAGAGCATCAAATCCGTTGAAACGACACCATATAAGATATTGAATGGTATGAGTGCTACTTTGTTTGTTATCCCAAATAATTGGGTATCCCTCTATCACTATGCCAAGATAAAGTGTTTTGCAAAATAGTTTAGTAAATTTTGAAGAAAGTATTTTCTTCAAAAGAGTGAGTGGGAGAACAATGCAACTCAACGAGATTACAGATTCTTTGTAATTAGGTCAAAGAAAACAAATGCTAGAAATAATTCTATAATTTCCTACCACGATTGACACAAAATACCCTACATGAGATATATAGACTTCGGTCAAACTTGTAGATGAACTATATATGTTGGGCTAGTGTGCAAACAAAATAGTGTTGAACAAACAATGAATCTACAATACACACACAAAAGCGTTGATGGGCCATGACTCAGGAATTGCCTATATGCCTAAATAATCCAAGATAATATCCATATACATAATTCAAGTTTAGAACTCGATGGATCCTCTCAAAGACTTAGAGTGTAAAGTATAGTAATGGATTTATAAATTGACAAAAATAAAAAAATGTTTTATAATGTTTGGCTTGTTATAAAAGTTTATGATAAGATCAAGGAGCTTATTATGAAGAGATTGTCTCAAGATAAGCAATAAATAAAGTCAATTCAGGTCAGACTAGAAATTACTAAATATTTCAATTATGAGATATAATAGATGGATGTCAAAATGATGGAAATAGAACCAAGGTTGTGTATGTGATACAATCCAGGCTAATTTTGTCAATCGAAAGGATGCTAGTAAGTGCGCCAACATTAAGAGATCATGTAATGCATTGAAGCAAGTATAATAGAATTCGAATCTTGGTTCTCATGAAATGCTCAAATAATTTGATTTCATCTAGGAAAGCAAAGATGCTTGTATTTACAAGGAAGTAAGTGGGAGCATGATAATATTTCTAAAATTTTGAGTGTGCATGACACATTATTGACTAGAAATTATATAAATTTCTTGACAAGGATTAAGGCTATATTGAAATTAGTTTTTCAATAAAGTACTTAGTCAATATGGTCATGGTATTAGAATAATAATCTATGGAGATAGTAGTGTATAATCAAGCTTAGACAACATACATGTTGACACAATATTAAAGCAATTTTGTATGAAAAACAACAAGAAGAGTTTCTTATGTAGTCACAAGGATTAAGTTCTAAGCAAAAATCGATATCGTGAAAGACTGATGAGAGAAATAAATAATTTCAATCACACTTGTGTTAATTATATTCCATGGTATTTAAACAACCAGATATGTCCAGTACTCCAAGTAAGTTGTGAGTAATGTTACCAAAATTGTCAAATTGTTGATCATAGGACAACGGTAAAAATGTCATTAAGTACTGACAACATGCTTCTCGCATACAGAGAAAATGAAGAGATTGTGTAAGGAATTATATTAATACATGCTCGTTGTAAGTAGTAAATTAACATAATCTCCATCTATGCTCAAAGTAATTTCCGATTTCAATTAAATAATTTATGGTGGCACGATAAGTTAGAGTTTGTCCAGAAAGTTACTTTGGTGAATTCTATAACAAAAGGTTGAGTATGTTATCACTTTTTAAGTAACAATGGTGGGTAATGAATCAAAAGTTCATTTATGAGCTTTGTATGGTTTCTAGATGATTGTGCCAATGGAACACTATTCTTAATAGTGGCTCCGTAGCTCAGTGTATGGACTTAAAGGTCATGCGATTGATTCAATATATACAAAGCCAGTTTCACAGAAATTATGAATTCTTGTGAATGCATGATAGATGTATTGAAATCCAAATGATACACAAGGGTCTGAAGTTGTCAAATTCGATAGGAAAAAGACTATTCCACAAGCGAAACATGGACTCAAACCGAATTGCCAGTGTTGTAAAAGTAAAACATGGTAACTAGATTATTGACAATAGTGCAAGTGGGAGATTGTTGGAAATATGCCCTAGAGGCAATAATATTGTATTATTATATTTCCAGATGTTAAGATATTATTCTATGCTACAACTATTATGATCCTAGAATGTGTGATCCACTACAAAACTCATATGCACATGTGAAATGATAAATAGTAAAATAGTATTGCTCGTTTGGCCTCTAATACTAGATCAAGTCTTGGTGGTGGTGGTCACATTTTGTGGATCTTAGGATATCGTTAAGTGTAATGTTAGTCTTAAAACAACTTTGATAATATGATGCTAGAAGAACGATCATATTGAATCGACCCAAAGCTTGTTTCTTATACTTTGAGATTATCAACTATTATAACGTGAAAAGTTAACTTATGCTTAAGTTTCTCACACCATGAGGGTATTGTAGTTTATTTTTACCGTACTATGAATTTTGGGGTTGCTCAAATGTCATCTGTAACAGGGTGATCATAACAACAACTTACGGGTTCATCAGAAAGTTTGATAAGGGACTAGATAGATCTAGAGTGGGATTTGCTCCTCCGATGATGGAGACATATTCTTAGGGATCTCTCGATGTGACGGCTTCCATCATCGGCTAACCATACACAGGTGACTATGTCACGGAGATGCTAGAACACATCAACGAGATAGAAGAACAAAACCGGTAACGAGGATAACGATATATAGTGAGCATGTGTATGGCTCAAGATCATACCATACTTTGTAAAGTATCACAAAGAAACGGGAATGACACATGATAACCAAAAGTCAACTTGAATGTCATTCATGTACTCATAGGGGTTGATATGGTCGTACACGGTTTCGCTGTGAGTTATTGAATGAAATGTTTATTTTGATTATGTCTATGTTTTACCGAACCTACACGGTCACAAGCTTAAGTTAATCATGAACAATTGAGTGTTAGTAGGACAAGATTAATGGGAAAATATTCGTGAAATAGTTTCACTAATATTCAAAATAGTTTCAAGAGGAAATGGAAGCATTTTCGGGTTACCAAAAGGGTTTGGGGGTTTATCGGTCAATACCGGGTATTATTCATAAATAATATATATGTGAAAAATGTTTTAGGTGATGTTATGTTAATAATAAAAGGCTCTAATAATACTTAGGAGGCTTTTATATTTAATTTAATATCGACGGGCCTTAAAAGGCCAAGTGGTAGAGAGCTACTTGGCTAGTTGGGCTCAAATAGACGTGGCGCCCCTTCCCCCTAGGTGGAAGGAAGGGGGGACGAATTAGAGGGGGAATCCCCCTCCTCTTTGCTGGAAAAGGGGCCAATACCTCCCCACTTGTGTGGTGCCCCCTCCTCCTTGTCCAACCTATATATACTACTGTTGTTTGCCCTATTTTCTACACAAGTTTTTGGAGCCTTCTGTAGTTCACTAGTTCTAGTTCTAGTTCTAGTTGATCCTAGTTAATATAATTAGAGCTAGACCAAGATCCTCTAATCTTCATAATTAGAATCTCAGTGTGGTTTTAATCCCCACCGTCTAATTCTTTGGTGATGATTAGCTTTGGATGGTGAAGACCCGCCGGATCATGAAGACAGTACGCCTGCAATATGTGGAAAGGACATGCTTTCAGTCTTTCGTTTGACGGATGATTCATCGATGGGTTGAGGGGATCCAAGTACGATTTACACCAACTCATCTTATTCCTCTTGAACTCTAAGTTGGTAACCATCCGACCCATACCGTTATTGTGTCTACATAGTGTTCCTGGTTGACCATTGGGCAAAAAATGTTGTTTTCTACTATGTTTCCCAAAATGTCCTACTCTTATTGAATTGATTGTGATGGGGTACAAAGTTGTTAGGGCATATTTCTCCCTAAGTGGTTTTGGTGATTCATGAAAATGCTTGTGTGGACTAATCATGTACATTGAGCATTTCAGATAATACATGTCTAGGCACAAGACAATTCGGTGCCCCTCGGAGTCTATCAAAGACGGTTGCTTTATACTTTTCTTTTCGGTGGATTTCAGTCGCAGGAAAGCCATACTATCAAGGAGGGACCGCTTCGGGAAGGCTAGGGTGGAATCAGCACATTCACATATGTTCTTTTGCACCACCTTTCCATCACTTCAATGGAGCTCCAGTCCATTTCCCCTTGTCTGTGCAAAGTGAAAGCAGCAAGGCGCTTGTTTTCAGTGGCCAGCGGTAGTACCGCTCAAGGGAGGTAGTACCGCAGGTGCCAGTGGTAGTACCTCTCCTAGCAGCGGTAGTAACGTTGTCACCAGCTTCTAGTACGAGCGCCTACGGTAGTAAGAATCGGTCGCCGCCTTACCTTGTTTGTGAAGGGCACCGCTAGTGGAATCACGCCATCTCGCATTGTGTGAGGACGTGAGGAGAATACAGTGGCCCTAATGGCTTCTTAGGGAGCATTGTGCCTCCACACCGCTCCAACGGAGACGTACTTCCCTTCAAAGGGAAGGAACTTCGGTAACACATCCTCGTATCCACCGGTTCCACTTTGTGCTTGCTATTGTTGTGTTGTATTCCTTGCATGCACTAGTTGTTGTTGTTTTTGTTGTTAGCATCATACAGGCTGCTCACCTAGTTGTTCATCTAGAGAACATTTTTTTTCTAACCCTAATTTGTTAAGAAAAGCTAAAATTGATAGTTGCCTATTCACCCCCCTCTAGTCAACCATATCGATCCTTTCAATTGGTATCAGAGCCTCGTCTCTTTATTAAGGATTTCACCACCCGAAGAGTATGGTGATGATGGTGGTGGTGGGAATGAAGTGCCCAAGGTCGTGGAGTTGAATTCGATCACATGTGACGACTTGAATGAGGCTATGGCCTCACTCAAGATGTCCATGAGATCAAAGTCAAGTCCATGCTTAAAGAATTGCTTGAGGGGATGAAGCATTCTCTGGAACCATTACTTGTGGCTACACCCAGCGCATCGGAGTCGGAGAGAAATTCCGACAAGGAAGCAGCTAGAGGTACTCAAACTTCTTCCCCTCTTGACAAGAATGGGACGGAACCTTTGCCTCGGTTCCTCCTCCCGGGTCTATTGAGGACCGATCCCTACACTGCATATTAATAAACTTGGTCCTCCTCCTAAGCTTGTTAAAGGTGATTTTGCTAATTTGGTTTTTCGCATCAAGTCTCGTTTGAATAACAGCTCAATATATCTTTGGAGAATCATCTAACAAGGCTTCTACCCACATGATCCAAAGAATTTCATTCCAAGAGAAGAGGCAGACAATCAATTCAATCATTCTGCATTGTTCATCCTTCAAGCCGCAGTTCCTCTTGAATATCTATCTCACTTGCGCCCCTTCACTCGTGCAAAGGATTGTGGGGAGCACATCACGTTTTTGTACAAGGGGAGCTCAAGAATTCAACGGTCCAACTTTGAAGTGGTACTTGATGAGGCCGATGAGTTTGTGATGCTAGAAGACGAGGATCCTCGTGATCTCTACTGAAGGGTGAATACTCTTGCCGTTTCTCTCCAAGATCATGGGAGCAAGTATACAGATGAAAATTGGATCAAGCACAAGTTTCACAAGGCCATCATGCCATTCAACAAATCCATGTCCTCCATAATTCGTAAAGGCCGAATTTCCACACCTTGACCTCAAGTGAAGTGTTGGATAAGTCCATTACCATGAATATCATGAACAAGACCGCCGACAATGCTCTAGCTCATGTGCGGTCAAACAAAGCCT
This sequence comes from Hordeum vulgare subsp. vulgare, assembly GCF_904849725.1. Taxonomy (NCBI): domain Eukaryota; kingdom Viridiplantae; phylum Streptophyta; class Magnoliopsida; order Poales; family Poaceae; genus Hordeum; species Hordeum vulgare. The sequence continues at coordinate 327,113,140 of NC_058520.1, read as the reverse complement.
CACCCAACCTTGCCTTAAGTGCCAATGCCATTTCGGAAGAAGAAGAGGAATAGGAAGAAGAGGGTTGCCCCGAAGACACAAAGTATGCTTATCACTAGCACATGGCTCTTGCATCAAGGCAATTTTGGGGCAACAAGAGAACCTCAAGGCCCAGCTTCTCCAAGAATAACTCTAGTGGGTCCAAGAACAAGCGACGAGTGAGGACATGCTACAATTGCGGCAATGTGAGTCACTTTGTGGTGGATTGTCCTTATGAGAAGAGGTAAGACAATGGGGGCAAGCTCATTCGCAAAGACAAAGCCAAGTCATTCCCAAGCAAGAAGAACTTCACCAAGAACACTCGTCCAAAGAGTTTGGTGGGACTTTAAGAGTACACCTCCGATGATGACAAGGATGATACAAGCTCTGAGGAGATGGCAACGGCTACCATGGACATTGCCACCTCCTCCCCCAAGGTGTCTCTCTTCGGCGCCCCCAACAAGAACCACATCGCCAAGTGCCTTATGGCCAAAAGTATCAATGAGGTAACCCCAACATTAAGACCACTATCATTACTACTCCTTCATTGTTAGATTGTGTTCATGATAGTGAAGTAGTGGAGCTTGATGAGGATGGGTTTAACAAATTCATGAGTAAGCTCAAAGTTGAATCCAAGAAGCACTTTGTTGCTCTTTTGGAACAACTTGGTGAGGCCAATGATATCATTGAGTCTCATGAGGATACTATCTCCAAGATGAAGGGACATAGTCGTGAATATGCCGATGAGATTGCGGAACTATCCATTGCTCTAGAGGAAGAGTGTGGTATTTGTTTGGCTCTTGAGGAGTCACACAAAGTTGACCATGCTAATTTGCAAAAAGATCTTGATCGTGCTATCGGTCTTACCGATGTGCTTAAGTCCGAGAAAGTTGCACTTGGGGTTGGCCATGATAGACTCAAGGAAGAATTTGACAGACTTGAGAAGGCCCACAAGGTCTTGAAAGGTGTTCATTCATCTCTTAAGGAGTCTCATGATCAACTCCAAGTAAAACTAACCAAGGAGATCTCTACTTGCCCTCCCTTCGTTCTAATTGAGAATGCTTGTGCTACTAACCCTTGTTGTGAGCACGTGCATCTTTTGTAGGAGAATGCCAAGTTGAAAGAACAACTAGAGAAGGGCCTCGTGTCATCCATCCAAGGCGATAAGAACCTAAATGACTTTTTTACTAATCAAAAGGAAGTTGTAGGAAAGGAGGGACCTCGGTTTGCACGCAAGTCTAAGAAGAAAAAGAAGAACAATACCAAGCAATCTCTTCCTCTCAAGGACACTTTTGTCAAAGAGGGTGGGAGTACTCATTCGAAGAAGAATAACAAGGAGGGGGTGGAAATGCCAAGAAGGGCAAGATTGTCCCTACCAACAAAGCCGGCGACTTTAACCCCTCTTATGTTTTATGTCGTGCTAGTGATGGGCATGTTTATGGTAAATTTGTTGGTTCTTATTATGAGTAAATTTAATGGTATATTTATGTTCCTAAGACCCTTGTTACTAACATCAAAGGACCCATTCAAGATTGGGTACCTAAACCCACGCATTGATCTCTTGTAGGAGTTTGCTTCCGGGTGGGTGTCATGGTTGCTCGACAGTGGAGCCAAAAATCCTATGACTGGGAGCAAGGACTTGGTGGTAGATGTGCATCCAATTCCATCTATCCCCACCCATGTCCAATTTTGTGATGCCTCAACATCTAAGGTATTGGGACTTGGCAAGGTGGTCATCTCTCAAGATTTATCTATAGTGAAGGTCATGCTTGTTGAGTCTCTTACATACAATTTGCTTTCCGTTTGTCAACTTGCAATTATGGGCTTTGTCACATTCTTTGATCTTGACCCCATGGAATTTTTGTGAAGCAACACTCTTAAATTATCCTTTGTTGGACATGTCGAGAACGGTCTCTATGTGGTGAACTTTTTGGAGCAACACACTAAGACCGCGACTTGTCTAATGGCTAAAGTTGATGTGGGTTGGCTTTGGAACCGCCGGCTAGCTCATGTCAATATGAGATCTTTGCAAAGTATCCTCAAAGGGGATCATGTTCTTGGACTAACAAATGTGAGTTTTGCCAAAGACCGTGCTTGCAGTGCTTGTATTGAAGGAAAGCTTCGTCAAATGGATCACCGTTCCACGACTATCATCTACTCTGAGAGGCCCTTGGAGCTCCTTCACATGGATCTCTTTGGTCCTCCATGCTTTGATAGTCTTGGGGGACGAAAGTATTGCTTAATGATTATGGATTATTACTAAAGATACACTTGGGTGTACTTCTTCAAGAAGAAGAGTGAGACTCAACAAACCTTAATCGACTTTCCTAATGATGCTCAACATCAACATGAAGCAAAGATATTCATGATTAGAAGTGACAACGGCACCAAGTTCAAGAACTATACCTTGGATGGGTTCCTTAGTGACGAGGGGATCAAGAACCAAATTCGGCACTCTATACCCTCAACAAAATGGTGTGGCAGAGAGGAAGAACTGGACGTTGATAGACGCGGCAAGAACCATGATGGCGGAGTTCAAATCTCCGTACAACCTTTGGGCCGAAGCCATCAACACCGCGTGTCATGCATCCAATCGGCTCTACCTCCGCAAAGGCTTGAACAAGACTCCATATGAGATTCTTACCGAGAATAAGCCCAACCTCAAGTACTTCTAGGTGTTCGGTTGTAAGTGTTTCATTCTCAAGAAACGTGTTCATTTGTCTAAATTCGAAACTAGACCTCAAGAGGGCATATTTGTTGGTTATGCTACAAACTCTCATGCTTACCGTGTACTCAACAAGTCCATCAGACTCATTGAGGAGACATTTAACATAGAGTTTGATGAAAATAATGGCTCCCAAGTGGAGAAAAGTGGTATTTGTGATGTAGGTGATGAAATTCCTCCTCAGCCATAAGAAGAATGGCAATTGGTCAAATACTCCACATTGAGGAACCCCTTGTGGTTGAAGGAGAAGGACAATGCTCTACTCAAGTGGAGCCTTCACCCTCGCTAGACCCACACGCTTCCGAAGAACAAAGTGGCCCTCAACCCGATGAACAAGATCAGGGACAAGATCAACCTCATGAAGATGGTGATGCACCAAATGATGTCCAAGATCATGCTCAAGACTCCGAGCTTGCTCAAGGCCAAGTGCAACCACATGATCAAGGGAAAGCTTGTGAGCAAGCTCAAGACGGTGCTCAAGATGATCAAGATGAGGATCCTCAATTACCTATTGACGAACTCTTGGAGCGTCGCACCACCAAGGTGGCTTCCAAGCTCGAGCATCAACAACATGTCTTGGAAAATGTGCTTGGAAGCTTGAGAAAAGGGGTAACTACTCGTAAACAATTATCAAACTTTTGTGAGCATCACGCGTTTGTTTCGAGTGTTGAACCCCAAAAGGTACATGAGGCGCTCGATGATGAGGATTGTCTTGAAGCCATGCATGGTGAACTTAACAACTTCGAGTGCAATCAAGATTGGAAATTAGTGCCAAGGCCAACGGAGGAACATAATGTCATCGGGACCAAATGGATCTTCAAGAACAACCAAGATGCGAATGGCGTTGTTGTTCTAAACAAGGAAAGATTGGTGGCTCAAGGCTACTCCCAAGTCGAGGGTATCGACTACGGTGAAACCGGTGCCCCTGTTTCTCATCTTGAATCTATTCGCATGTTGCTTGCATATGCATCTCATCATGATTTCAAATTGCAACAAATGAATGTGAAGAATGCATTTCTTAATGGTCCCTTGAATGAGTTGGTATATGTCAAACAACCCCGTGATTCGAGGATCCCAAGTTCCCACTCATGTATACAAACTCAAGAAGGCACTCTACAGCCTTAAACAAGCCCCACGTGCGTGGTATGAGCACCTTACCGACTTCTTGCAAGATCGTGGGTTTGAAATTGGGAAAATTGATCCAACCCTTTTTACCAAAAGGGTCAAAGGGGATTTTTTTTCATATGCCAACTATATGTTGATGATATTATATTTGGTTCTCCTAACAAATCTTTCAATGAAGAGTTTGTTGCACTAATGACCGAGAAGTTTGAGATGTCTATGATGGGAGAGTTAAAGTTATTTATTGGGTTCCAATTCAAGCAAAGAAGAGAAGGAGCAATCATCAACCAAGCCAAGTACACCCAAGACATCCTCAAGAGATTCAAGCTAAAGGACATCAAGCTGGTCAAGTTTCCCATGCCAACGAAATGCAAGCATGAGAGTGATCCAAATGGTAAAGCAGTGGATCAAAAAGTATATCCCTCCATGATTGGATCCTTGCTCTACCTTTCTGCATCTAGACCGGATATCATGTTGAGTGTGGGAATTTCTGCACGGTTTCAATCCACGCCAAAGGAAAGCTACTATGCATCCGTCAAGCGAATCTTTCGATATTTGGCTCATACCCCAAACTTTGGCTTATGGTACCCCAAAGGAGCAAGCTTTGATCTTGTGGGTTACTGATACGTGTCCAACGTATCCATAATTTTTTATTGTTCCATGCTACTATATTATCTGTTTTGGATGTTTTATATGCATTAATATGTTATTTTATATTATTTTGGGGACTAACCTATTAATCTAGAGCCTAGTGTCAATTTATGTTTTTTCCATGTTTTTGAGTATTGCAGATAAGGAATATTAAACAGAGTCCGAACGGAATAAAATCTCTCGAATGATTTTTCTTGAACGAGAAGAAACCTGCCAGACTGGGAGAAGGGGGCAGGAGACCTGCCGGGAGACGACAAGCCTGAAGGGCGCACCCTAGTGGGAGCCACCTGGCTCACGGGCCCGTTGCAGGCCTCCTAACACTAATCTTCGTCCTATAAATTCCCAAATAAGCCCCCAATACCATAAGGAGACAAAAAACACTTTTCCGCCGCCGAGAGCCTCTGTTCCCATGAGATCCAATCAACGAGCCTTTTTCGGTAATATATCGGAGGGGGAATCGGTCACGGAGGGCATCTACATCAACTCCATTGACTCTACGATAATCGTGAGTAGTTCACCACACACCTATGGGTCCATAGCTAGTAGCTAGATGGCTTCTTCTCTCTCTTTGTTCTTCAATACCATGTTCTTCATGATCTTCATGAAGATCTATCCGATGTAATACTCTTTCGCGGTGTGTTTGTCGAGATCCAATGAATTGTGGGTTTATGTTCAGATTATCTATGAATATTATTTCAAACTTCTCTGAATTCTTGTATGCATGATTTCATATCTTAGCAAGTCTCTTCGAGTTATTGGTTTGGTTTGGCCAACTAGATTGGTAATTCTTGAAATGGGAGAAGTGCTTAGTTTTGGGTTCATTCTTGCGGTGTCCTCACCGAGTGACAAAGTAGGGGCAGTGAGGCATGTATTGCATTGTTGCCATCGAGGATAAAAAGATGGGTTTTTCATCATATTTCTTGAGTTTATCCCTCAACATCATGTCATCTTACCTAATGCCTTACTGTGTTCTTCATGAACTTAATACTCTGGATGCAGGCAGGAGTCGGTCGATGTGTGGAGTAATAGTAGTAGATGCAGAATCGTTTTGATCTACTTAACACGACGTTATGACTATATGCATAATCATTGACTTGGATATCTTCATAATTATTCTCTTTTCTATCAATTGCTCGAAAGTGATTTGTTCACCCACCGTATTATTTTCCTTCATGAGAGAAGCCTCTAGTGAAACGTATGGCCCCGGGTCTATTTTCCATATTATACTTGCAGATCTATAAAAAAAATACCAAAAATATATTGCTGCCATTTATTAATTTTTTTTTTACTTTTAGTTCTAGCAATCTTTTATATCTATCTCTATCAGATCTCATCCTTGCAAATAACCGTGAAGGGATTGACAACCCCTTTTTAGCGTTGGGTGCAAGTGTTTGATTGTTTGTGTAGGTGCTAAGATTGGGGCCTTGCTTGTTCCTCCTACTGGATTGATACCTTGGTTCTCAACAAACTTAGGGAAATACTTATCTAGTTTTCTGCATCACCCTTTCCTCTTCAAGGGAAAACTAACGCAAGCTCAAGAAGTAGCAAGAAGGATTTTTGGCGCCGTTGCCGGGGAGGATACATAGCAAGATCAAGCTTGCCTTTTGCCTCTCGTTTTCCTCTCCCCAATTTCTAATACGATTTTTAGAAAATACCAAAAAAATTGCCTTTTTATTTGCCCTTCTTCCATTTGTTTTTTCGTTTGATTGCTTGTGTGCTAGATTTCTTGCTTTGTCACAATGACTCAAGAGAATACCAAGTTATGTGTTTTTTCCACTACTAACAATAATGATTTTATTAGTACTCTGATTGCTTCCGCCACTAGTGTGGAATCTTATGAAATTAATGTCGTTTTGCTCAATCTTGTTATGAAAGAACTATTTTCTGGCCTTCCTAGTGAAGATGTTGCATCCCATCTAAATACTTTCATTGAGTTGTGTGATATGCAAAAAAAGAAAGATGTGGATAATGAGATTGTTACATTGAATCTTTTTTCCTTTCTCACTAAGAGATCGCGCTACAACTTGGTTTTCATCTTTACCTAAAAATAGTATTGATTCATGGAATAAGTGTAAAGATGCTTTTATTTCCAAGTAATTTCCACCCGCTAAGATTACCTCCCTTAGGAACGATTAGTGAATTTTAAGCAACTTGATCATGAGCATGTTGCACAATCTTGGGAGGATAAAACTAATGATTAGGAATTGCCCTGCGCATGGTTTGAGTTTATGGATGATTATACAAATATTTTATGCGAGATTGAGTTTTCCTTCTAGAAATCTTTTAGATTCCTTTGCGATTGGTACTTTTATGGAAATCACATTATGAGAAGCTAGTAAACTCCTATATAATATTATGGCAAATCACTCTCAATGGCATACCGAAAGATCTCCTACTAGTAAAAAAGTGCACGCTATTGAAGAAATAATACTTTGAGTGAAAAGATGGATGAATTCATGAAATTGTTTGCCAGTAAGAGTGCTCCTATTGATCCCAATGATATGCCTTTGTCTTCTTTGATTAGAAATAATAATGAATCTATGGATGTGAATTTTATTGGTAGGAACAATTTTGGCAATAACGCGTATAGAGGTAATTTCAATCCTAGGCTGTTTACTAGTAATTCCTCTAAAAATGGTGGTAATTCCTACAACAATTCTTATGGAAATTATAATAAGATGCCCACTGATATTGAGAATAATATTAAATAATTTATTAGCTCACAAAAAGGTTTACATGCTATGATTGAAGAAAAATTGCTCAAGATTGATGATTTGGCTAGGAATGTTGATAGAATTTCTCTTGAGATTGATTCTTTAAAAATTAGATCTATTCCACCCAAGCCTGATATTAATGAGTCTTTAAGAGATATGAGAATTTCTATTGATGAGTGTAAGGAAAGAACCGCTAGAATACGTGCTAAGCGTGAATAGCTTGAAAAGGTGTTTTCTCGTGATAATAATGATGAAGCTCTTAAAGCAATTGATGTGACTCGTATTGGATCTTTGTTTTCTAGTGTAAATCTTTAAAAATATGGACTGGAGATAAGTCAACTTTAGTTCAAAGGCGTCCCAATGATTCGGAGTCTAAAGATCTTAATGCTAAGATTGACAAAAGTGGGATTGAAGAGGTCAAAACTTTAAATAGCAATGAACCCACTCTTTTGGATTTCAAGGACTTTAATTATGATGGTTGTTCTTTGATTGATTGTGTTTCCTTGTTGCAATCCATGTTGAATTCTCTGCATGCTTATAATAAAAATAAAGCTTTTACTAAACATATTTTGGATGCTATGATGAAATCTTTTGAAGAAAAACTTGAGTTGGAAGTTTCTATACCTAGAAAGCTTTATGATGAGTGGGAACCTACTATTAAGATCAAAATTAAATATTATGAGTGTCATGCTTTGTGTGATTTGGGTGCTAGAGTTTCCACGATTCCAAAAACTTTATGTGATGTGCTAGTGTGGGGACCCCGACTTACTAGTCGAGAATCGCCGTGCTCAGTGATCCCAAAGATCAATGCTCACTCAACACAGATACTGAATAAAGAGTCTTACATCCAAGTACCTATTATTACAACACGTGACCGAAGGGTCAAGTTCACAAGACAGGGCCTAAGGCCAAAATCACACGAGTACACTAATAGCGGAAAACAAAGGGGCTAAGCGGTGCCCATGCCATCAAGCCTACACCGACAGGCATTCTGACTCGGAAGCGTCCTAGTTCGCAGGGGTGTCTCCGAAGACGTACTCATCTTCAAACTCCGGTCCTTCCATGTCTGGTCAATAGCATAACCAGTGGCAAGCCAATGAGTACTTTGAATGTACTCGCAAACAGCCCATGATATAATCAACGAAAGTGAAGGATAACAATATCATGCATTTCTAGTGTAACTCATCTGGGTGGAATGATCATGAATATGCATCAAGTTAAAGAATTACTCTTGAAGAACAGGTTACACATATCAATATATCTGCTGAGGGCTGAACCATCCAAGTTCACCCTTTATGCCAAGTCACCGAACTTGGTCATATCATTGCTATCATAGCAACACCTTTCTCATGACCACACACACACACAACTCACGCACACTTAGTTTATGCGGAAATACTAGGACGTAGTTTAAGAAGGATTACCCAACTGTCCTTGACCGTCGACACGGCTATTCGAACAGTTTACTCTCTGTAGAGGTAGTACGCTGGACCCACGAGATCCCATAAACTTCCGTGTCATCCACGACTCGCGGTATATCACATACCCAAGGTAAGTACCCGATCAATGCCTTTCCCCTGAAGATACTAGACAAAGAGGTCCACTCGATTGGTATGCAGCCCACATGTTGTACGTCTTACGAGAACCAACTCTGGACTGTACCAACCATGCGGGGACCAACAGTGTGACTGGAACTCATAAAAATGGCATAGTCGTCCTACCCGGCACGACCCCATCATGAGAGTGACCACACATCACTCCCGCCACTAGTAATGTGGCTCTTTGCTAGCACCGACCAGAGTAATTAACATAGCCCCGTCCCATAAGGGGTAACATGGTCGTACTGGTAAGGTTGGGACGGTCGACACATCATAAATTTAATCCCATTTCCGAAACCTTACTCACACAAATACGGGGTGCATCACTTCACCAAAAGTGACCACCTAACTCATCATCACCCTCGGGCATTAGTGGCACCCGATGGGGTTTTCATAAACTCTTGCTTTATGACAACATCATGCTCATGATAATACTACTGCTATCTTTACTTGTCAACATGGTATTAGCATGACCCTCAAGGGGTAGAGCCAAGCTCAATGCAAAACACTCCGGAGGAGCCTTCGGTAAAATCATATCAAATGATTACCGGCACTTATGATCATATGCAACGGGAATACTTGTTATTTTAACATGCAAAATAACATATGCTCAGTCATGGTCAAAGGGCTACTTGCCTTGGTCAGCTAAGTATCCGGGGTCTTCGAGGTCTTCCGCTCCGATTCCCTCGTCACACAGATTTTCTATCGTCGATAAAACAATAAATAAGAAATAGCTCACACAGAAACAGACCACAAAGTCATTTTAAAAATGTTCTCTATTACTGATAAATCTAAGATATCATTTTAAAAATATTTGTCTTAGTTTTCCTTGAAGGAATATTTTTAAAATCAACCAAACAGAAGCAAAACTATTCCATTTTAGTCCTTTTTATTAATATAAAATAGAATAGTTGTTGGAAAAATTCATCTAAGCATATCATTAAATACTACACATTTTTAGAATAATAACAGTGGAAGAATTATATTTTTACACTGGTTAAATGTTTTGTAAAAATCTTAGAAACCAGAGATTAAAATAAAAAGAAAAACACGCTGGCTCCTGGCCTGGCTCGGCCCAGAGCTGGGCTGGCCCAGGGCCAGCCGACAGACTGCCCAAGCGCGCGTCGTCAGGTTTGAACCTGACGTGCGGGGCCCTGCGGTCAGCGTGGGGGAGGAGGCTGGGCCACCGACAGGTGGGGCACACCTATCGGGGTCGTCTCCTACCTCCGGCCAGAGAGGAGGAGGAGGACGCCGACGAGGTTGCCGACGCGCTCATGCTCCAACGAACACGGGAATGGGTTTGCCTTGTCGTCGCCTACCTGCTGGTGGTTGAAGCAACGTAGGGGTGGCAGGGGTTTGCCGCGACGAGGAGGCCGTGGTGGAGGATTTTCGGGAGGTGGTCGAGGGGGTGGCTAGAGACACGGAAAAGCTCAGGCGAGTTGGGGGGAAGCTTCCTGGGATCGAGGGGGTTAGTTTGGTGGGTCAAGGGGAGCACGAGCCGTCGTGTAGCCGGAGATCGACTGGGGCTCCGAGGTGGAGGGGCCTCGGTCGATCTCGAGCACCGGGGCTCTGCTAGTTTGCTGGGGTGGCTAGGGAGGTACTAGTGATCGTGGTGAAGCTATCTGAGGGGTGCTGGAGCGAGGGGGCCTATTTATAGACCCGCGACGGTGAGCATATTCGGGAGCGCCGGTGACTCACCGTGGCGCGCATGCGGGCGCAGAGAGAGGTTGGGGTTGAAACCACGGTCTCAGGACGTGGTATTGGACAGCCCGAACCATTTGCAGCAGAGAGAGAGAGAGAGGAGAGTCGAGCATTCGTGGCCGTGCAACCTTAGCCGGTTCTGGTGCGCGCGGGCATGCGTCGCGCGAGCTCTAGCGTGAGAGAGGAGGGGCCCTGAGGCTTGGTCCACGCAGAAGGGTTGTCAGGGAAGAGGTTGGACATCTCGGGGGAGGCTGGAACTGGCCGAGGTCGTCGCCCCCCACCTCGGTGACTCCGTGTAGCGCGCCCAGAGTGCAGTCTTGGCATGCCACGGCATTCTGGTGCGCTCTGAGGCACTTTGGACGAGTCTAGCATGTCCTGGCACTGACTGGGGGTGTGGCTAGTCGTTTGGTTCTAGTGGGAGCTTCGGCTTGTCAAAGGAGGCAAGAAATACTGGTGCTGTCAATCATGAACTGAGATCTAAATTGGGGTTTTTGGCCTTTCCAATTTGAACCAGTGAGGGGCCAGTTGACTGGGGTTAGATACAGGTGGTGGCCACTTAATCTAAGAGTTTGAAGCGAAGGAGTCTGGTTTAGCTGTGGCTAAGGTGGCTTTTTCCTATCTGTCAAAAGGTGTTCGACAGTGGTTTTAGGGCGTTGCACCCCACCACTGGTGCTGAAACTTAACAGGTTTGGTTTTGGTGGTAAACCATGGAGTTTCGCCAAATTTGAGCTCCAAAGGACAAGTTTAGCTTTGTAAACATGTAAACACTCCAATATGACCAGATATGTTCCTTCCAAAGGGAGTGTGGGCAAACTAAGTCCCACAAATCCCATTTTTGGTGTGGAACCCTCATTTGAGGTACTAGGCACTCCTGCAAAGTTTTAGCATCATTGGACAAACTTTGCTATGTAGAGTTTCTCTAACTTGATTCTGGACACACAGGGTTTTTGGGTTATTTGGGGTCCTTATCCACCTTTGATCAAGGTGAAACTTTATGTGGACACAAAACAAGGCTTAGGGATATCACTGGAATTTTCTAGGAATTTATTGAGAATGTTTCCTTTGGAAACATTTCGAAATGCCAAAACAGACAGAAATAGCTTTTATAGTTTTAATCAATAAATATAATATAAAATGACGTTTAAAATCTTATGTATGGAAAATATATGTCCTTCTCATCATCTCTAAATTTAATCAGATTTTTCCAAAGCAGAAAAGTATTTTCCCATGTTGGAATACCAATTCTGACCTTAGAAATGGACACGTTATTTAATTAGGAAAATTATCACAAAAATAATTATTTTTGTGGTTTTGAAATATAAAGATAGGTAAAAATCAGATTACCAAATATGAGTAGAATCACTTCTTGCTATCAAGGACTTGTAGTGCAACTCAAGGTGGTTCTACTTTGGGTCACCAATAAGCAAAGGTTTTTGGAAAACACTATAATATCAAAGGACTTTCGGGTTTTAAATCCTCACATGATCAAGCATACAAGCATACAATGTCATTCATGGCACTCACAACATTAGTTTTGAAAAGTTTTAACAAGCTCAGAATTTCACAATACAGACAAGTGATAGAAAAAACAGGGTGTGACAACTAGGTTTCCGTGAATTTGATGATTGCTCTTTAAGTTTGCATATAGTGGATTCTACAATTAAGAAACCTACGGGAAGGATTAATTATGTTCTTATTATTGCAAATAGGAATTATGTGCCCGTAGATTTCATTGTTCTTGATATTTATTGCAATCCTACATGTCCTATTACTCTTGGTAGACCTTATCTTAGAATGATTGGTGCAATTATTGATATGAAATAAGGAAATATTAGATTCCAATTTCCATTAAGGAAAGGCATAGAGCACTTTCCTACAAAGAAAATAAAATTACCTTATGAATCTATTATGAGAGCTACTTATGGATTGTATACCAAAGATGACAATACCTAGATCTATTGCATTATGCCTAGCTAGGGGCGTTAAACAATAGCACTTGTTGGGAGGCAACCAAATTTTATTTTTATGCTTTTGTTTCTTGCTTATGTTTCACTTTGGTGTTTTAATTAGCGTTTGAGCCAAGTAAGACCTTTGGGTAGTCTACGGTGTTTGTGAGTTGATTTTGCTGAAAAACAAAAAAATCGCTCTAGTACAGGAATTTTGTAAATTCAGTGGAATGTTCTTTTGATCTGAAATTTGTACACAAGATTGATATACAAGTTTCACTGATTTTCCTAACTTTTCAGAGTTTTTGGACTTACATAAGTAGTCGAAGTTTATAGATTTCTACAGACTATTCTGTTTTTGATAGATTCTGTTTTCTTTGTGTTGTTTGCTTATTTTGATGAATCTATGAGTTGTATCGGGGGGTGGGGGTATGAGCCATGGAGAAGTTGGAATACAATAAATATTATACCAATATAAATAAAGAATGAGTTCACAAGAGTACCTAAAGTGGTGATTTAATTTTCCTATACTAATTTTTGGGGATATTATCTATTGATAACCCGCCCTAGTTGGGACGGGTCACCAAAGCTGGCGACTCATCTAAAATGTAGTTTGGGCCTTGGTCTGGTAAAGCCGAGAGTGGTATGGCGGTTTATGACCTTCGGAAGGAGTCCATAATAAAGAAGTTCTCCAAGCCTCGGAAGGGCGGCGACTTAGAGATCGCAACAGTCACGATTTGTAAAAAGGAAAGGACCCTTGTAAAACCTAAGGACTCGACCTGTATATAAAGGCGAGTCCCAGGGGAGAAGAGGACAGGTTAGAAATCATCGAGTACTAGGTCTGGCGAGTTACGCCCTCCTTGTAATTGAAACTCCATCAATACAACTCAAAGCAGGACGTATGCCTTTACCTCCTCACGAGGGGCCGAACCTGGGTAAATCGCCGTCTCACTCCCGTTCAACCCCTTTGAGTCGCCACCAAAGTGCGATGGCTCCAATACTAAGTCCTTTCACGAGGACATCTGCCGTGACAAAACCACGACAGTTGGCGCCCACCGTGGAGCCTGCGCACGGTGGCGTTGAGTTCTCAAAGGGAGCCCTACCAGGGTTTGGGAGCTACGCGATGGGGATCATGACCCGGAGCCGCCGTGGGAAGTAGTACATCAACAACCTGCAATGGGGGCCCGAGGCGGATTCGACAGAATCTGGTTACAGGGTCCCCTTCGGCAATATCAACTTCTTCATCGACATGATTGGATCATCCGTGCCTGAGCCGGACATCTCCACCGATATCGTCGAGCCGGCTAGGTACGTCCGCGCAGTAACTGCGCCAAATCTGACTCGCCCGGTCTTTGTTGGGTTCACGTAGGGATCGGAGGGACTAGAACACTCAACGACCCAGGAAACCACACCAATCAACACTGATGACGAATCATCCATGGGCGATTCAGATTCAATCCGGTCTCTACATGGGAATTGTCTTGGGGGCTTGTCGCTGGCCATGGACCCCTAAGTTCTTGACCGAACCCGCCGTCAGATTGCCATTTACATGGCTGGGGCGACTCAACCCTCGCCAAAACCGGCAGGCGGGGATGGAACTGGCGAGACATCTAGAAGCCCGGCCGCTGTCTTGGTGGAATTAGCAGCGGAAATTACTAGGCATATGGCAACCCCCATCACACCGGTAAACTAGGAGGCAGTAAACACGGAGCTGGCAAAACTAAGAGAAGGAGTGGCAAAGGCTCATCGGGACGCCGAGGTGGAGTCCGCCAGGATCAAGACCCGACAAGCTCAAATTACCACCGAGATAACTCGAATACTGACAACACGCGACACCAGCACGCATCTGATGTCGTCCATCAGCGGAGGCATCAGGGTCGCCTGCCCCCTGATCTCAACCCGACCCGCCTGTTCGATACTCCGCGAACTCCTGGGGCGGGAGCCGCCCCAGGGGAAGGACCGGGCCAACCGCCTAACCCGCCGGTTCAACCAATTGTTGATCGCATCCCCCGATTCCGGACACCTCAAGGTCACTTTTCCAACCCAGTGGACAGCGTCCTTGCTGCAACTCGCCATTTGGAATCCCTTACGATTCACGGCAATACTCCTGCCGAGGTAGAAGCAAGGAACTCCATTGAGATGTTGAAGACGGCGGTGGTTCAAAATGCCCAGTTCTCACATAGCCTAGATAGGCTGCATTCCACTCCCCAGGCGAGTCACACCAGGAGTCGGCCAGAGGACCAGCCCGCTGTAAACAGCGGACCGCGACTCATCCCCCAGGACAACCCGCCTGATCATCAAAACCCGCCGGGCCGGGGTCTCCTGGACATCCAAGTCGCCCCAGCCCCTCTCGTCGGGAGCGGCTGACGAGTGGGGGTGCCGTGCTTGGCCCCCGCCCTTCGCAACGAACGAATGCCCAAGGATTTTAAAGGGCCAAGGAAGGTGCCTAACTACACCCCGGACCTTGAGCCGACGTCGTGGGTCGAGAGTTATGAAATCGCCATGGACATGCTCGACGTAAACGAAGCAGTTTGCGCCAGATACTTCACGATGATGCTCGAAGGGACAGCGCGTACTTGGTTAAAAAACTTACCCCCCAACTCCATCCAGACCTGGGCTGAATTGAAAGAACGCTTCATCAAAAACTCCCGAGGAACCTGCAAACATCCAATGACGATTGTCGATCTGCAGCACTGCGTTCAGCGCCCCGATGAGTCGGCCCACCACTGGTCACGGCGGCCGCGGAAATTATTCATTCATCAGACGGTATTACGGCGGCTCAGGCTGTGTTGATTCTCAAGCAGAATTGCCACTACGAACCCCTGTTACAGAAGTTGGGGCGACTCAAGCGAAAGGTCCAAGACATGGGGGAGCTAATGGACACCCTCACTAGATACGCTGAAGCGGACGACACGAAAGATCCCGGTGAGGACGGTAAAGCTAACTCGCCAAAGAAGGGCGAGTCATCCAAACATCATGCCCGGTTCCAGGGACGTAACCGCCACAATCAGGGAGCCAATGGCAAGAGAAGGCAGCAGGAGGAATCTTCGGATTTAGTCGCCAATACCAACACCAACAATGGCAACCAACGCCAGAAGAAAAACAGGGGATACAGTGGTAAAAAGCCGTGTAACTATGAAGAGTTACTCAAGGGCCGTTTCCCGCACCATGCCATGGCAGACGGACCAGCGACTCATTCCTGGGAGAACTGTTTCGTGATGCGGGAGTTTCGGGCGGAGGCGATCAAAAAAGGGCAAAATGGTAACCCGGACCAACGGCAGGAGCAGTTTGCTGCACCCAAGCAACGTCAGAACCCCTTTGGCGGTTTTCCCGAGCCGGGGGCTCAGGGGGGCTCGCAGCCAAGCAGCGGCAAGTATCCGGTGCATCACCAGCGGCGGTATAACCTGCCCGGAGCTTTTCAGCAACCGCCCCCACAGGGGGCTTCGCAGGGCCAGGATGACAACGGTGGCTTTCGCAACAACCCCAAACAGTTAAGCAATGGGCAATACCACGTTTTCACCACTAATGCCTGCAGGCATGATAAGAAGGTGAGTCACCGGGCGTACGGTGTGTCTGAGCCGGCACTCCCCAGGTACCTCCACTGGTCCGAGCAGACCATATCATGCAGTAGGGAGGATCATCCGCCAAGAATTGACAATCCTGGCGACTTAGCATTGGTTGTAGCTCCCCAAGTTGGGGGGTATACCCTGTCAAAGGTGCTAATGGATGGTGGCAGCAGCATTAATATTTTGTATTTTGACACTTTCAAAAGGATGAACCTATTGGAGAAGGATTTGATGCCTTCAACCACGGTATTCCATGGAATCGTCCCGGGCAAGTCGGCGTACCCCATAGGCCGAGTAAGACTCACAGTTGCATTTGGAACAGCATATAAATACAGGAGTGAGTCACTGATGTTTGAGGTGGTCAAATTTAAAAGCCCCTACCATGCTCTGTTTGGGCGGCCGGCTTACGCCCGGTTCATGGCTCGCCCATGCTATGTTTACCTTAAACTCAAGATGCCTAGTCCTAAGGGACCCATCACGGTGGACGGTGATAGAAGAATTGCAAAGGAATGTGAAGAAGGGGACGCGGCTTATGCAGAAGTCGCCTGCGCTGTAGAAGAGCTCAAGTATCATCGGGCCAATGTTGATCTGGCTGACATGACACCCTTAAAAAGCCAACAACAGATGCTGAGCCACCCCTCAAGTTCAAACCAACGGATGACACTAAAATGGTTGATTTCGTTCCGGGCGATTCATCCAAGCAGTTCACCATTGGGACGGGTCTGGATCCCAAATAGGAAAGCGCGCTCATCGAATTCATCCGTGAGAATCGGAACATCTTCGCATGGAAACCTTCTTACATGCCTGGTGTGCCGAGAGAATTAAGCTGAGCACCATCTATATGTTGACCCAAAAGCAAAACCTATCCAGCAGTATCTTCGCAGGTTTAACGAGGAACGGCGCAAGGCAATCGGGGAAGAGGTTGCCCGTCTCTTAGCCGCCGGATTCATCGTGGAAGTTTTCCACCCCAAATGGTTGGCTAACCCGGTCTAGGTACTCAAAAAGAATGGTACTTTCCGTATGTGCATTTATTACACGGACCTCAACAGAGCTTGTCCAAAAGATCCTTTCGCTCTTCCCCGCATCGACCAGATTATTGACTCGGTGGCGGGATGCGAACGTTTGTGCTTTTTGGACGCCTACTCTGGATATCACCAAATCAAGATGGCCATGGAGGATCAAGAGAAAACAGATTTTATAACCCCCTTTGGGGCTTTTTGCTATGTATCCATGCCGTTTGGGCTCAAGAGTGCAGGGGCGACTTATCAGCGCTGCATCCAGAATTGCCTCCGCAGCCAAACCGGACGCAACGTCCACGCCTATGTCGATGACATTGTGATTAAGACCCGCCAGGGGGAGACGCTACTGGAGGATCTCAAGGAAACTTCCGATAATCTGCGCGTGTATCAGATGAAGCTGAATCCCACCAAGTGTGTTTTTGGTGTTCCTGCAGGGAAATTGCTGGGCTTCCTGGTGTCTGACCGTGGCATTGAAGCTAACCCGGACAAAATCGAAGCAGTTACGTCCCTTGGAAAACCGGCAAATGTTAACCAAGTCCAACGAATGGCGGGTCGCATTGCGGCTTTAAGTCGCTTCGTAAGCCGCGTGGGAGAAAAGGCGATTCCCCTTTATCAATTACTGAAGAAATCTGACCATTTTGTTTGGACAGATGAAGCAGACGAAGCTTTCGAAGCCTTGAAATGACAACTGGTCAACCCGCCGGTCTTGGCCGCCCCGACTGAGAAAGAACCCATGCTTTTGTATATTGCGGCAAACTCTAAAGCAGTAAGTGTGGCGGTGGTCGTTGAAAGGAAGGAGGAAGGGAAGGAATACCCAGTGCAGCGCCAGGTGTATTTTGTCAGCGAAGTGCTAACTCTTTCCAAGCAACGGTACCCACATTGGTAGAAGTTAGTGTATGGGGTGTTTATGGCGAGTCGAAAGCTTAAGCATTATATTCAAGAGCATCCCATCACGGTGGTTAGTTCCGCCCCCCTCGGGGACATCATCTAGAATCGGGAGGCAACAGGGCGGATCGCCAAGTGGGCGATTGAACTTGGGCCGCATCGCGTACGATACACCCCTCGCACAGCCATCAAATCTCAAGCCTTAGTTGATTTCGTCAATGATTGGACGGAGTTGCAGGCCCCGGAAGACAGGCCTGATCTTACATACTGGACTATATATTTTGATGGATCCAGATAGCTGGAAGGCTCGGGGGCTGGTGTGGTACTGGTGTCCCCTCAAGGAGATAAATTCTGCTATGTCCTCCGACTCATGTTTCCGTGCACTAACAATGCTGCGGAATATGAAGCTTTGCTTCACGGTTTGCGACTCGCCAAGGAGATGAACCTTATGCGGGTCAGATGCTTTGGCGATTTTGATCTGGTGGCGCAGCAAGTTTCAGGCACTTGGGAATCTCGAGACCCCGTGATGGCGGCTTACAGAAGAGCTGTGTCCGATGTGGCGGGTCATTCCCATGGCTATCAGGTTGATCACATTGACCGGCGCCTTAACGAGGCAGCTGACGCCCTTTCACCTCTTGGTTCCCAGCGAAAGCCGGTTCCCCCCAACGTTTTTCTGGATATTTTGCATAATCCCTCCGAAAGTTGCCGTCAGAGGAGGAGTTGGCGATACCAGATCCTGAGTCTCAATTCATGGCGGCTCTCCACGTCATGCCGGATTGGGTTCTTCCTTATCTGGCCTATCTGCCCGGGGCGAGTTACCAACAGACGAAGTTTTGGCCCGCCAAATTGTTCGGCGAAGCAAATCCATGGTGATCATCAATGGCGAATAATATAAGCGGAGTGCCTCTGGGGGTTTTCAACAATGTGTTCCTCCGAAGAACGATGCGTAATCCTAAATGACATTTATTCCGGAGATTGTGGGCATCACGCCGGGTCACGCTCTTTGGTTTCAAAGGCATTCCGTCATGGTTTCTTTTGGTTGACGGCTCATGCAGATGCAGAAGAGATAGTTCGTCGATGCGAGGGATGCGAGCGTTATGGACGACAAGCTCATGTGCCGTCTCAAGAACTAAGAATGATTCCCATCACTTGGCCTTTCGCGGTCTGGGGGTTAGACATGGTTGGCCCCTTTAAAATGTCATCCAACAAGAAAACCCATTTGCTGGTGGCGGTTGATAAGTTTACCAAGTGGGTTGAGGCAGAGCCTGTTGGAACTTGCGATGCGGAGACGACGGTCAAATTCTTGAAAAAGCTGATCTTCCGGTTCGGATATCCACACAGTATCATTACTGATAATGGCACTAGTCTGTCTCAAGGTGCGATGCAGGAGTTTTGTCGTCGAGAGCATATCCGGCTTGATGTTTCTGTGGTCTCTCACCCGCAATCTAATGGGCAGGCGGAACGAGCAAATCCGGAAGTTTTACGGGGAATCAAGCCCCGGCTCATGGTTCCCTTGGAAAAAACCCCGGGATGTTGGGTTGAGGAGTTGCCTTCAGTGTTATGGAGCATCCGGACCACCCCGAACCGGTCCACGGGTTTAACCCCTTTCTTTCTGGTCTATGGAGCAGAAGTTGTTCTTCCCACTGACATGAGGCATGACTCGCCCAGAGTCGCCGCTTACGTGGAACAGGACAACGAACTGGCGCGTCAAGACTCTTTGGACGCCTTAGAGGAGGCGCGTGACTTGGCTGCGGCCCGATCGTCCATTTATTAGCAGGATTTACGGCGTTATCACAACCGCCGGGTCAAGAGCCGAACCTTTCAGGAAGGCGACTTAGTGCTTTGGCTAATACAGGATCGTGCTGGCATGCATAAGTTATCACCACCATGGGAAGGACCGTTCGTCGTCAACAAAAATCTTCACAATGGCTCTTACTATCTGGTGGATCTCCGGCCTAACCGGCCAACCACAGAGGCTGAGTCAACTCGCCCTAGAATATTGCCAACTTGCGGCCTTACTACACTTGAGCTTTTAAGTTCTGCATTTTGTAAGTTTTTTAGTCCTTATTATAAAGCAATAAAATTAAAACGCCTGCCGACTTGGGGGCTTCCTCTCATTGAGATCACTTTTATTATCCATTTGGCCTATGAAATTATAATCTTGGGTGGCGCTTGAGCTTTTTGACTCGCCCTATCCTGTCGCGACCTTATGAGCCGACGAAATCATTATCTTGGGTGGCGCTTGAGCTTTTTGACTCGCCCTATCCTGTCGCCACCTTATGAGCCAACGAAATCATTATCTTGGGTGGTGCTTAAGCTTTTTGACTCGCCCTATCCTGTCGCGACCTTATGAGCCGACGAAATCATTATCTTGGGTGGCGCTTGAGCTTTTTGACTCTCCCTATCCTGTCGTGACCTTATGAGCCGAAGAACCTGCTATCTTGGGTGGCGCTTGAGCTTTTTGACTCGCCCTATCCTGTCGCGACCTTATGAGGCGACGAAACTGCATTCTTGGGTGGCGCTTGAGCTTTTTTAACTCGCCCTATCCTGTCACGACCTTATGAGACGACGAAACTGCTATTTTGGGTGGCGCTTGAGCTTTTTTGACTCGCCCTATCCTGTCGCGACCTTATGAGCCGAAGAAATTACTATTTTTTACCTTCCTCGCACTGCCGCAAGGTTTTTCAGACTTTTTTCTGATTCGTCTGAAAATATTTTGGGGCGACTGCTATTTGTTATCACTTATTATTCATTGAGATGGTTTCACATATGTTTTTCAAGCTTAGAACAGGTTGATGATTAAAATCACTCAATCCATGGCGGATTAAGCATCATAAAAAAGCCTCAAACGGCGGATCAAGTATTTCAAAACGCCTTAAGGGCGACATAAGGATTTTTAAGGTATCACAAAAGCAGTGTCGATTCCTAAAGAAGACCTATTACATGGCTCTCATGGCCAATTCAATGAAATTTTATTCTGCTGACGCCCTTGGATCAGCCTGCTGCGAGCTTTGGCCAACCTCAATCTGCAAGTCGCCCAGTACCCAGTTACACTTGGACAGAGCGGCAAATTCATCTTCATCGGTCAGGATTGATGAGAGATCCGCGTCCAAGTCAAAAGGATTCTTGGGTCGGCGCGGAGTTAAGCTGGTCGTCACAAAGGTTGGCGGGTTGACCGTCTTGTTCTTATTGTCATAGGCGGCCTGGTATTTTGATAAGTCCAGGCTTGCAGCAAGCTGAGTCGCCGCCAGATGGGAGTCCTTGACAACACGCTGGTAGTCCTCTTCGGCGAATTCTGACCCATCATCCTTGAGTTGAGGAAAGCCCGCCGCTACTTCTTTTGGGTTGATCTCTCGAGCATATGCTAAGCATCGACTCAGTGTAGTCAGCACTCCTTTCCGGGCGGCTGACCGAGTTAACTCGCCAATCTGGGGAGGAAGCGTGGATAGGCAACCAAGCATCTTCTTTATTGATGTTATAGGCTCCTTGGCGCCCATCACCGCTTTCATAGTCAGTACACTGCCGGTATATAGCTGCTCTGTCAGCGTGTAAATCGCCTTCAGCGTCAGGACGCAATCATCTTGAAGGTTGGCGGCTCTCGAACCTCTATAAGGGGTAATGATAATCAGCGACTCAGATAAGAGTTATTTGTTTAAAAAGGTCAAGAGTTAGTATTTTACCAAAGACGGCTTGCGCCATGTTTGAGATATGTCGTTTTAAACCGGACAGCTCTTGTTGCACAGTAACCAGCTTGGCTTCAGCCTTTTCTGCTCGCTTTGTTGAAGCATCTTGGTCAGCTTGAGCCCTTTTTAAATCGGCTTTTAGCTTTTCCATCTCAGCTAAGACCAGTTGATACTTCTCCTCTGATTTGGCCCGGGCATCCTGCTGATCAGATAAGCTTTTCTTCAAGTCGCCAAGTGCTGATTCAGTCTGGATAAGAGATTCCTGTTGAAGCATATGGTTAAGGGGCAAGTCTTAGAACTATTGCAAGCAACATCCCTGACACTTGGGGGCTAATGTATAATTTTTTTAGAAAAAATTATACAGCATCAAGACCCGGCTCATCTTTTTACTGATGACCCGGCCCTTGGGGGTTACTGGTCGAAAGTTTTTTAAGTCATCAAGACCCGGCTCATCTTTTTACTGATGACCCGGCCCTTGGGGTTACTGGTCGAAAGTTTTAAAGTCATCAAGACCCAGCTCATCTTTTTACTGATGACCCGGCCCTTGGGGGTTACTGGTCGAAAGTTTTGTAAGTCATCAAGACCCGGCTCATCTTTTTACTGATGACCCGGCCCTTGGGGGTTACTGGTCGAAAGTCTTTAAGTCATCAAGACCCGGCTCATCTTATTACTAATGACCCGGCCCTTGGGGGTTAATGGGGATAATATAGTATACAACAAAACTTACCTCATGTTTGTTTTTCAACATCCGAAGCAGGCTTTTCTCCATCTCATAACTCGCCTCCAGGCGACTTGAAAAACCAGAGCAAAGTTCTTTGAATTCCAAATGTTCATATTGAGAGAGCTTCGGCTTGGAGAGTTCATACTCAGGAACAGTTTGACATGATGATGATACGTGCTTTGATAAAACCGCTTTGGCCGGTTTACAGAAGCTAGTACCAGTGATAATTACAGCGTCCGGGTCTTCTGTTGTTGTCAATGGACTTGGCGGCTTGGGGGCATCCATTGTTTCCTTGGGAGAGCTAGGGAGATCCATTTGATCTTCAGGCTTGTCTTAGTCCAGGTTATCTTGGATCGGCGCTGACTTTTCGGTAGGCTCCGAGATTATGTTGGAGTTGACATGCCAGTTTTTCTTTTCTTCACTTGTGCCCTGAAAGGAGCAGGGGGTGCGGTTAAAGGACTGAAAATTTATCACCATCAGATTAAAAGTAAATATTATCAAAAGACTTACCCAGGGACACGGATCATCGATGGAAGTGCCGACATTACTGAGTCGCCAGATGTAGGAGGACAACTCTGCAGGAATTGTACTTTGAAGATATAAGCAGGTTACAAATACGATCCAAAAAGACATAAAAAAGTGTCGTTAAAAGGATACCTCATTTGGCCTTTTCTTGTTCCTTGTTGGTAAACCGGACACCAGATCGCCGGAATGACTTCGAGTCTTCCGATTTGAAGTGTGTTGTGCTTTCTTCAGAAGAAAATTTGGGTCCAAACAAGCATTTGGGTGTGAGAAGGGAACTTCCCCACAAATTCGCCTGGCCGGCTTAGGTGGAGAAGGAGATGAATCGGAAGAAACAGAAATTACCTCTACGGAATCCTCTTGGCTTTCATTGTCTTCATTCTATTCAAGAGATGCAGAGGTATAAATACAAAAGTTATCTGTAATGGATGGCGAGTTAAGAGAGGATATGTCTTTAGCTCCGAAGGTGCGTCGCCGACTTGGGATTCATCGGCCTCAGATGGTTCAGTCACAGCAGCTTTGCCCTTGCCCTTGGATTTCTTCTTTGGAGGCGGCCTAGCTTGCTTCATGGCTGACTTTTTTGGCCTCTTGGACCAAAATTTATCACCTTTCTGAAATGGCATATTTTCTAAGAAGCCATAGTTCGAATGAGACATAAAAAGTAAAAGACAAAAGGCGGGTTAAAGTTGTTTTCCTTGGGTGCCGGGTTAATTTTGCAGAAAGGTTTGAGACCTATTTGGCCGCATTTTCCCTTGGGCTCGCCGGTCAGCTTCTTGATAATGGTGACAATATCACTTTCCGTAAGAGCCGTGTGGAAGTAGCATTGAGGATGATCTAGAGTGTCGTCGAATTCGCACATTAACCCGTCCCGGTGACTTAAAGGGAGGATGCGCCATTCGACCCAACAGCGGATCAAATCAACTCCACTAAGGCCGTTGTTTGTCAAAGATCTTAACTCGGACAATACTGGGATGAAATCTGACTCCTCCTCTTCGGTGAGCTTGTCTGGAGGCTTGAAATTCGTTGGAAGGCGATCTTCCCTATAACCCAGAAGTTTGTTTTCACCTACAGGCGAGGTTTCTTGACAATAAAACCAAGACTCGCCCCAGCCTTTGGGGTGGCTTGGCATGGCGAGTGACGAAAATGGGCTATCCCTGCGGCATTGAACAACTACACCGCCGAGCTCCAAGCTGGGGCCATTGTGAAATTCTGTTTGGCGATTTAAGTGGAAGAAATACCAGAATAAGGGAACTGAGGGTTCCACCCGCATGTAAGCCTCACAAAACACCTGGAACTGGCATAGGTTGCTTATCGAATTGGGCCCTAGATCTTGGAGGCGGACATACATGAAAGCCATGGCGTCTCTGAGGAACTTCGATCCAGGCGGCTTAAAACCCCGCTCAAGGTGTTCAACGAAAACAACTATTTCCCCTTCTTTGGGATTGGGGGTTTCTTCTTCGAACCCGGTACGCCAACCGATAACATCCTGAGGGTCCAGATCTCCCGTTTTCACATAATCCTCTAGTATGGCATCATTAACCTTGGTAGGGAGCCAGTCACTTTTGAAGACGGCGCCCATGCTAAAAAGGGATAAAGTACGGGTGAATTGACACGCCAAAACATCTATTGTAAGAGGTGAAACGATTTCATTTGACTCGCCAAGTAATTTGTCCGCTGGCTGAGGAAAAATTTTGATCCACCAATGAAGGCCCAGGTCAGGTTGCTAGGGCGACTTACGAAACTTTGGCTACTTAAGGGAGCGATGTTTCCAGGGCATCAGAGGCATTTATCCAAAAATGGCGAAGTACAAAGATTACAAACAGTTTTCACATAACAAGCGGTAGATTATGGATCTACTGGACAGATGGAAATAAACGCGGAAAATAACCGGAGATGGTAACCTACGACTAAGATGGGATAATACTGTTGATTTGATGAAGTGCTAGTCTCAGTGTGCAAATCTAGAGCGGACAGATAAAGGTATCAAAGACATTGGTTTTCTCGTCATCGTCGCCATCAATTAAACAGGAACAAATAGAGCCATTTGGGAGATGCCAAAAGCACAGTAGGTATGAACTTCGAAAGAACTTGGATCTACTCTTAAAATGGCGGAAGCTAACCTGGTGGATATGGCCGGAGACGTCCGAAGAAGGGTTCGCCGCGAGCGCTGCGCGGACGGCGATGAAGGTTTCGGACGAATGCGAAAGCCTCGAGGTGGCGACGAGATGTTCGGCAATGACGAGGTGTACGGCGGCGACAAAGTGCTCAACGGCGGCGAGGCGTTCGACAACGACGAAACTGCTCGGCCACGACGAGGTGTTCGGCGGCGACGAAGTCTTCGGACAGCACCAAAACTTTCGAGCGGCGACGAGGACTTTGGGCGGCGGGGGAGCTCTCGGGTGGCGATGAGATTTTCGTTGCGATAGTGGGGGAGAGACGGGCGACAATGCTAGTAGGTGAAATGCGCCCAGTCCTTTCCCCCCACCTATTTAACAGGGCAGGCGCTGGAATCTAGGCGCCGTGAGCGGGAACTGCCAAAAGATAAAGATTCGCCATGATGGCGCCCCGAAATTTTTGGGATAACGATATCGAAGGATCCGTTGAGAGATTACGTCATTATCCTTTCCAGGATTCGAGGAAGGAGCTAACAAGAACTGGTTTGGCGACTCAGGTTTTTCCGCAACAGATGGCGGTTTGAGTGCATGGTGCATAAGAAGAGTGAAGATGAATCGCCCTTAAATTGAGAAAGGATATTGGCGTGAAGGAAATTCAAGTCAATCTGGGGCCTAATGTTGGGGATATTATCTGTTGATAACCCACCCTAGTTGGGCCGGGTCACCAAAGCTGGCGACTCATCTAAAATGTAGTTTGGGCCTTGCTCTGGTAAAGCCGAGAGTGGTATGGCGGTTTATGACCTTCGGAAGGAGTCCATAATAAAGAAGGTCTCCAAGCCTCGGAAGGGCGGCGACTTAGAGATCGCAAGAGTCACGATTTGTGAAAAGGAAAGGACCCTTGTAAACCCTAAGGACTCGACCTGTATATAAAGGCGAGTCCCAGGGGAGAAGAGGACAAGTTAGAAATCATCGAGTACTAGGTCTGGTGAGTTACGCCCTCCTTGTAATCGAAACTCCATCAATACAACTCAAAGCAAGGCGTAGTCCTTTACCTCCTCACGAGGGGCTGAACCTGGGTAAATCGCCGTCTCACTCCCGTTCAACCCCTTTGAGTCGCCACCAAAGTGCGATGGCTCCAATACTAAGTCCTTTCACGAGGACATCTGCCGTGACAAAACCACGACACTAACGGATCTCATGAGTTTTCTGTTGAGTTTTGTGTTCTGAAGTTTTCAAGTTTTGGGTAAAGATTTGATGGACTATAGAATAAGGAGTGGAAGAGCCTAAGCTTGGGGATGCCCAAGGCACCCCAAGCCATATTCAAGGATACCAAAGAACCTAAGCTTGGGGATGCCCCGGAAGGCATTCCCTCTTTTTTTTGACCGGCTACTGTAGGGAAACCCCCACGGCCTTTTTCTTTTATTCCCATATATAAGAGCAGTATGTACAAGAAGAAATTAGAATGTACAAATGGGATGAGGAGCTAAGGCTACAAACCTCAAGGAGGCAAAAAGGAAACCCATTTAAGGAGATCATCCCTGAAACTAGCCTTAATCCTATGAGCTAACAAGGAAATGTCATGGATGAAACCAGATCTCCATTTTCTGAACTTTGGTTGCTCCTGGTTAAAGACCTTGGCATTTCTGACAGTCCAGATGTTCCAACATGCAGTGAAGACCACCTCAGCAAAAAAGGGGTTATGGAAGTCTCACTTAGCAGCTACAATAGCACTCCACATGGATGGACCCTGGCATGTGATCTGCAGGTAATTCCAGACCCTGGTACTGAAAAGACAGTTGAAGAATAAGTGATCTCTGTCTTCCTTGACTCGAGCATGGCATAGAACACAGAGATTGGAGTCGGAAACATTCCAGTGACGCCGTTCAAGCATGTCTTGGGTGTTAAGCATGTCCATGATGAGCATCCAGGCAAACATCTTGATCTTCATGGTACAACAACTTTTCCAGATCCAGTTGAGTAAAGGGTTTGGTGTAATACTGCTGTGAATGTGAGTATAGTATCTCTTGGCTGTGTAGGCCTTAGCATCCTTTCCCCATACCCATCTGTCAGAGGCCTGGTGATCAATATCCAGGTCTTGAAGCAAAGATTGAACTGAAAGCAGCTCCTGGTAAGCTTGAGCAGACAGTGGCAAGTGGAACATAAAGAGCATGCTATAATCGTAAAAGGCTTTAAAGACCTCTTGAGCTGTGCGGAAAGGATCAGCCACAAAAGAAAAAAGTCTTTGAATCTAGCAGCCAGGGGCCTAGTGGAGTTTCCAATTAACCAGGAGTCAGACCAAAACAGGAAGGAGTCACCCTTGTTAGGCTGAACATATGTAACTGATCTGAATTTGTCAAGCCGTTTACAGACATCCTTCCACCAAAAATAACCACAAAGGGCAGTTCCCTGAGGTACTGTGTCATGATAGTAAGTGTTCCAGATTAAGTTAACCCATGGGATATCAGCATGATTTAGAAATTTATCAACATGCTTGAGCAGCAGTGCTTCATTCTGGATTGCTAGATTCATAATTCCTAACCCCCCTTTATTTTTAGGTCTGCACACCAGTTGTCAGGCAGCAAGAGAGGGTGCATGATCTTGCCCATTTTTTCTCCATAGACATTGCCTCTGAATTCCTTCAAGCTGCTTCATTATGCCTGGTGGGATATCCAGACTGCATAGGAAGAAGATACGCACAGAAGACAGTGCTGAGTTTAAATACTATAACCTTCCCCCCTGAGCCAGAAAAGATGAACTAGCACTGAGCCTTCTTTCCATGTTATCAACCAGTGGCATGAGATCAATGATTCTTGGTTTAGTTGTCCCAACTGGAAGGCCAAGGTATGTGAAGGGCAAAGATCCCACTTTGCAGCCAATGGAGTCTGCCAGGTCCTCGAGTTGCTGTGGAGGAGTGTTGACAGGTAGAAGGGAAGATTTGTGATAATTCACATGTAATCCAGTGGATTGGGAGAAAAGTAAGATCATTTTCTTGAACTGTAACAATTGAGATTTATCAGCAGGTAGGATGATAAGGGTATCATCAGCATAGTGCACTATAGGGAAATCCTTATCATGACAAGGTATGGGCAGCTGAATCAGACCCTCCATCAGCAGTTGGTTAACCAGAGTCTATAAAAAATCAGCAGCAATAGCAAAAAGCAGTGGGGACATGGGATCTCCCTGCCTGACTCCTTTCTTGCACATAAACTTCTTTCCAGGCACACCATTGATCAGGACCGAAGATGAGCCAGAAGTTAGGAGCTGCTTTACCCAAAGTATCCATCTGTCATTGAAGCCTTTGTGTTTGAGAATCTGAAAAATGAACTCATGCTCCACAGAGTCGAATGCCTTTTCCAAATCCAGCTTGAGAATGACTATTGGTTTCTTGGATTGATGGCATTGGTGCAGGTACTCCAGAGTCCATCCAACACAATCTTGAATGGTTCTAGACTTGATAAAACCATACTGATTCTTGTGAAGACACTTCACAATCTGCAACTATAACCTGTTAGCAATCATTTTGGACAGAAATTTGAGGCCCATCCCAGTAAGTGATATTGGTCTGTAATCTCCCACTTGATCAGGTGATCTCTTCTTGGGAATCAGAGTAATATAAGATGAGTTCATGTTCTCAAGTTGAGCATGACCAGCATGGAAAGTAGCAGCAAGTTGATAAAACTCACGGGAGATAATGGGCCAGCATTTCTTGAAGAAAAGACCATTAAAACCATCAGGTCCAGGAGCTTTGTCAATGGGCATTTCCTGAACAGTCTTGTCCATTTCAGACTTAGAAAAAGGTTATGTGAGAATATCCAGACCCTCCACCTTCTGAAGCATAGATTGTAAATCAAATGTCATGTTAATGCCAAGAGAAGTTCCCATTCTATCCTTAAAGGATGCCCAAAAACATGCAGCAATTTGATCATGATCAGATATGATGGAACCATCATTTAACTTGAGAGATGCAATGGAATTCCTCCTATATCTCTCAGTTTCCATAGCATGAAAGAGTTTAGTGTTTTCCTCACCAACTTTAACAAATCTGATAGTGGCTCTCTTTTTCCAGTATAAGCACTGGAGATGCAAAAGATGCTCCAAGTGTAACTTAACAATATTCCTGAAGTTAGCCTCTGGTCTGAAGAGTGTCCTCAATTCCTCAAGCTCATCCAAGCACAACACAGCTTGATTGCATCTGGAGATGAAAATTTTCAACTGGGATAGGTTTGTCTGCCATTTTTTTAGAGCCTGCCTGAGATGTTTCATCTTATCCATAATGACAGCAGTAATATGGGTTTTCCTGGAAGGAATGAGCCAGGATTGCCGAACACACTCCATGAAGCCCTCCATTTCAACCCAGTAGTTTTCAAAACAAAATAAGTTACACTTAGGGATGGAAGTGTTGACAGTGATCACACAAGGAACATGATCAGAAGCTGTCTTTGCAAGGGGGAGAACTTGTGTAAGAGGATATGAGGAGATCCAGTTGGCTGATGTGAAAAACCAGTCAAGCTACTCCAGAAGAGGGGAATCTTGCATATTGGACCAAGTGAAAGATCTGCCTTTAATGGGTAGTTCCAGTAATCCCAGATGCCCAATAATTTCATTGAAGATGAACATATCATTTACATCAGTCCCAGGAAGATTTCTGTTGTTAGGGGATCTAATGAAATTAAAATCTCCAAGAAGCAACCAATTAGCCCCAGTGGGTATATGAAGATTGTATAGCCAGCTAACAAATAGATCTCTAGCTTCACCTTGACAAGGACCATAGACATTCACCAAAGTCCAGGATTCACCAGTATGATTTGAGGTAAAGGAGATGATCAAACCATAGGGTGTGCATTCAACTAACTGACCAGTAAGAATGGAAGAGTTCCAAAGGGTGATAAGCCCCCCTGATGCCCCCCCGGGAGGGAGAGTAGGCAAACTGATCAAAACGTTTAGGACAGAAACACTTGACTGTACGGAACTCAATTGACTGCATTTTGGTTTCCTGCAAGCACACCACGGCAGCTAGGCTCTTATCAATCTTGTTACGAACCGCACGTTGCCTATGGTCCGAATTTAGGCCACGCACATTCCAGCACAAGCCAACTTCTCGTAGAACGACTATCCATTGGATAATATACATTGAGCAAACGCAGGGCTATGTAATAGCCCGTGCGACCAAGGTTCAGTTAACCAAAAGACAGAGCAAGCAGTAGTCTCACAGTACATGGAGCCAGTACAGTAACAAATTAACATAAGTGAACTAATCATCAGCAGATGATGGCGCGGAATCAGCAGGATCTTCCATAAGTCGATCCACAGTTAGCTTCTCACGGGCAATGCCAAGTGTCTGCCCGACCGCCTGTATCACCGGAATAGGAGTGGCAGGAGGTACTTGCACATCATCAGTATCCTGCGGTGGAGAAGGCATTGGCTTGGCCTTGGGCTTCCTCTTCTTGGGGACGTGCGCTGGCAGCTCCTGCAAGATCGGTTTGAAGCCATCCCGCTTGATGGAGCCGCGGGTGCATCGACGAACAGAGGAATCGACGACAGGAGTAGCCTTCTTGCGGGTCCCTTTCTTCGTTGGAGCAGGAGACTGAAAGGAGAAGTCCTCTACAGACGAAGATGGACTGACAGGGATTACCTCATCCACGGTGAGTGTGCTGCTTGCAGGCTCTGGTGCTGGTAGTGCTGGAGCAGCAGAGTCGAAGGGCGCCGCCCATGATCGCTTGGGGATAACAATGGGCGCCACCATTGGCATCTGCAGCTGGCGAGGCACGTGCATAGAGGCAGCAGCTCCCATTAAAGCATCAAAAGTACGGGACCAGGATAGAACCGGCGGCAGAGGAGGCCCATAAAAAACCCTGGCAGCCCCAACAAAGAGGTTGCCAGACTGAATCTGAGGGGGTTTGTATGGGACAATCGCCAGAGGATTGTCATCTTGCGCCTCCTCCACCCCTAGCACATCCTCCTCCGGCTCAGCAGCAGGACCCTGGACAACCGGTGCCATGTCAGCGTCAGGGGCGACAGGGTTAGCCATTACCACATCTAGGTTGGGAGCCGGGGGGCTTGATCAGCAGGTTCCACCTCAATGTCACCCTGCGGCTGAGGGTCGAGGTCGACAAGCTCATGAACCGAGTCACAGGAAGAAGGAATCGGTTGATCAATCACCATGGACTCCTGATCCTGAACAGGATCAGCAGCAGGTGCTTCTGGGGCCGCTTCAGGTTCCCATTCTCCTCCATCAGCAGCTGCCGACGGCTGTCCCCAACCACCGTCATCAGCACGAGCAGCAGCAGGTACCACTTGATCTTCAGGTGCTAGCGGCACCGCATTCCATCCCAAAGCAGGGTACGGGGGCAGAGCAAATTGCAGGTTGTCATTGAAGAGATGTCCAGGAAGCGGGTGAGGGTTGCCATTGAGGGGCATGGGATCCTCATCATTGGGCAGTACTTCGGCAGGCGCCGCCCCCAGGATGTATACAGGTGCAGACCAGGACACTTGGCCCCCCCAAGCAGCATATTCAGAGAAGTTGATACTGCGAGGGACAAGTCGATCGTCTGGGAACGATGCAAACACAATAGAGCGAACCAAGTAAGGATCGTCGCTGACCCAATGATGGAACTCGCCGAAGGTGTTGACAGCAGCCCGCAAGTCTTTAGTATTGCGGAAGTCCAGGGGGAGCCCCAGAAGCATGAGACACCCATGGCGAAAACCCTCTTGTCCACGGAAACCAACGCCCTGATCATGTCGCAAGAAGCGCACTACAGAGTTATGGGCAACTTCCTGCGGAACCATGTGAACCGCAGCATAGCTCTCCGCTGCATCTCTAAGTTCGAACAGCCCAACGCCCTCAATCCATGGCTGGGCTGATCGAACATGAAGTCCTCGGTGAAGAAGAAGAGCGGCTACTTCTTGCCGTACCTGGACCAAGTGGTCAGCCGGGGGTGCAGGGTGGACGTCAGCAATTACAAAGCGCTCATGACACCTGGTGATGGGGACAGCAGGCGTGGTGTAGGTCCGATGCAGCCGGTCAAGTCCTCTTTCGATGATGTTGTGGCCCGGCGGGAGAAAGAACTCAGGGTCGAGCTCGAAGTTAGCCATTGCGGGAGGCGGTGGCGGAGTGGTAGGCGGCGTCTCGGAGGGAGTTCGAGGATGCGATGGTGATGAGACAGGGCGGAACTGTGCTGCAGGCGTTGCGGTTTCGCCAAGAGTATCAGCAGTTCCCGAGATATCAGCGACAGGGGAGGTGGTGGGTCTCTTACAGTTCCAAGTAAGACAATTATTACGCATAAAAGAGGCTCCTCTAGATCGTGTGTGACCCACAGCTCTGTCAGCGTATCCAGGCGAAGCCGTGCAGTTGGCAGCTAGATGTCCTCGAGCATTACAAATCGAGCAAGAAAAGATTTCCTCAACCATGCCATTAATAAGTTCATCAAAAGCCAGATGGGCTTCCTGTGAGGAGGGAATATCCATCCTAGGATTAGGTTCGGGCCGAGAGAAGGAGGTAACCTCAGCAGGCTCATTAATGAGCGTGGAAATCGGCCCAGAGTCCAAACTTTCCACCGAAAATTGATTCTCATAATTCAAAACACCATGAATCTCGGCGAGATCAGCTGCAGCACCTTGTTGCACGAGAGAAGTTCCGTTAATTTTGGCTATTTGAAAATCAGCTCCGGGAGATCTGGGGGGTGACTGTTGGCGAGAACCGGTGCCGAACGTGATATGCGGCGTGGCCGTTGTCCACCGGAGTTCTGTCGGCGGTGGCGCACAGATGATGACACGTTCAGGAGAAGGCACCGTATAACCAACCTTTTCAAGCGTGAGTAGCTCATCGTGGGAAACATGACATCTATAACCCTTGCAAACCTCATATTGTTGGAGGGATGCGAATGTGAGCTTCTTACGAACAAATGATCCAGATTTAAGAGAAGATTTTAGAGGTCTGGAATGCATTGCCATCACACCTAGTGAGGCTCTCCTCTTAGATGGACTCACAATAATCCATTTAGCATCACATTACTTCTTCCACAGAGAGAATTCCCGACGCCAATTCGGACCACCATGGCCCCATAGATGGAAAAAGCACTTAAAACTTGAGCATTTGAACGAGCGTAGATCCAAAATATGAAAACCAACTTGCATGCAGGACACTTTGAAGGAGAAAACCGAGTCTGTCACTTGAGAGACGCGAAACTCAATGGCAGAGCCCCCAATCATAGATTCTAGAGCTGAGGCGACCGTGTCCTTAGAGAGACGGAACACATGGCGACCAAAATAAACCACCATGATGAAGGAGCGGCGGTGCTTCATAGGGTGCACCGTAACCCCAGAATGGCGATAAACCTCCTCGGCGAAAGCCAAACCATGAGAAAAATCCAGATCCAACGTGGAACCACCCATGCAAGCCATGCACGACCACGTGAAGGGGGTCCGGACGGTTCACCTAAGAAGTAGAGCGACGATAAGGGTAGATGCACCGGCTAGAGCACCAGATCGCCATGGAGTCGCCGAGGTGGGAGGTGGGAGGTGGGAGTCGCCATCGCCTGGATACGCTAAGGCATTCCCTCTTTCGTCTTCAATCCATCGGTAAATTTACTTGAGGCTATATTTTTATTCACCACATGATATGTGTTTTGCTTGGAGCGTCTTGTATGATATGAGTCTTCATTTTTAGTTTGCCATAATCAACCTTGCTGCACATATCTTTTGAGAGAGACACGCTGAATCATGAATTTATTAGAATACTCTATGTGCTTCACTTATATCTTTTGAGCTAGGCAATGTTGCTCTAGTGCTTCACTTATATCTTTTAGAGCACGGTGGTGTTTTATTTTTAGAAATTATTAAACTCTCGTACCTCACTTATATTATTTTGAGAGTCTTTTTAAACAACATGATAATTGGTGTAGGTTATGAATTTATTCCTAATATAATGGGCATCCAAGAGGGATATAATAAAAACTTTCATATTGAGAGCATTGAATATGATGAGAAGTTTGATTCCTTGCATATAGTTTTGACATATGAAGATGGTAATATGAGAGTCATGCTAGTAAGTAATTGTGAATTGGAAGAAATACTTGTGTTAAAGCTTGTGATTCCCGTAGCATGCACGTATGGTGAACAGTTATGTGATGAAGTCGAAGCATGATTTGTGTAATGATTTTCAACCTTTGTGTGGAGGTCGGGATCACGCGATGGTTAACTCCTACCAACCCTTCCCCTAGGATAATGCATCTAATACTTTGCTTCGATAACTAATAGGCTTTTGCAGTAAGTATGTATCTCTTTATGACTAATGTTGAGTTCACGAATTATACGCACTCTCACCCTTCCACCTTTGTTAGCCTCTCTAGTATCGCAGAACTTTAGCCGCTACATTAAACCCACCTTCCTCAAAACAGCCACCATATACTTTCCTCAAAACAGCCACCATATCTACCTATTAAGGCATTTTCATAGCCATTCCGAGATATATTGCCATGCAGCACCACCCTTCCGTTTTTTATGACACGCACCATCACTTCCATATTTCTTATAGAGTCATATTTTGTTCTAGATATCGAGTTGTAATCTTTGAGTTCTAAGTAAATAAAAGTGTGATGATTTGCATTATTAGAGCATTGTCTCATGTGAGAAAAGGATGATGGAAGCTATGATTTCCTCACAAGTTGGGATGAGTCTCTGGACTTTTACAAAAAATAAAAGAGGCCAGCGAAGCCCATAAAAAAATAAAATAGGCCAAAGATGCCCACCAAAAAAAAGAGAAAAAGTTTAAAAATGAGAGAAAGAGAGAAGGGACAATGGTACTATCTTTTTCCACACTTTTGCTTCAAAGTAGCACCATGTTCTTCATAGAGAGTCTCCTATATTGTCACTTTCATATAACTAATGGAATTTCATCTTTTGCACGACCACTTAGTTTTCTTTTTGAGCTTTCATACACTTATAGCTCTAGTGCATTTGTTGCATGGCAATCCCTACTCACTCACATTAATATCTATTGATAGGCATCTCCATAGCCCGTTGATACGCCTAGTTGATGTAAGACTATCTTCTCCTTTTTTTTCTTGCAACCTCCACCATATTCTATTTGACCTATAGTGCTATATCTATGGCTCACGCTCATGTATTGCATGAGAGTTGAAAAGGTTTCAGAAAATAAAAAGTGAGAAACAATTGTTTGACTTTCATCAGGGTTGTGCATGATTTAGATACTTTGTGTGGGGAAGATGGAGCATAGCTAGACCATATGATTTTGTAGGGATAACTTTCTAAGGCCGTGTTATTTCAGAAGGACACAATTGCCTTGTTAGTATGCTTAAAGTATTATTGTTTTTATGTCAATATTAGACTTTTGTTTTGAATCTTATGGATGTGAATTTTCATGTCACAATAAAGAATATTACATGGATAAATATGTTAGGTAGCATTCTACATAAAAAATTCTATTTTTATCATTTACCTACTCGAGGACGAGCGGGAATTAGGCTTGGGGATGCTTGATACGTCTCCAACGTATCTATTGTTTTTGATTGTTCCATGCTATTATATTATCTTTTGGGATTTTTATATGCATTAATATGCTATTTTATATTATTTTTGGGACTAACCTATTAATCTAGAGCCTAGGGCCAGTTTCTATTTTGTCCATGTTTTTGAGTATTGTAGATAAGGAATATTAAATAGAGTCTAAACGGAATAAAATCTCTGGAATGGTTTTTCTTGGACCAAAAGAAACCTTCCATACTTGGAGAAGGGGGCACGAGACCTGCCGGGAGATGACAAGCCTGCAGGGCGCACCCTAGGGGGCGCCCCCTAGCTTGTGCCCCCCTACAGGCCTCCTAACCCTAATCTTCGTCCTATAAATTCCCAAATATTCCCCCAATACCAGAAGGAGACAAAAAAAATACTTTTCCGCCGCCGGGAGCCTCTGTTCCCGTGAGATCCAATCTGGGAGCCTTTTCCAGTAATCTGCTTGAGGGGGAATCGATCATGGAGGGCATCTACATCAACTCCATTACCTCTCCGATGATGTGTGCGTAGTTCAGCATAGACCTATGGGTCCATAGCTAGTAGCTAGATGGCTTCTTCTCTCTCTTTGTTCTTCAATACCATGTTCTTCATGATCTTCATGAATATCTATCCGATGTAATACTCTTTTGCGATGTGTTTGTCAAGATCCGATGAATTGTGGGTTTATGTTCAGATTATCGATGAATATTATTTCAATCTTCTCTGAATTCTTATATGAATGATTTCATATCTTAGCAAGTCTCTTTAAGTTATTGGTTTTGTTTGGCCAACTAGATTGGTAATTCTTGCAATGGGAGAAGTGCTTAGTTTTGGGTTCAATCTTGCGGTGTCCTCACCCAGTGATAAAGTAGGGGTAGCGAGGCACGTATTGCATTGTTGCCATCGAGGATAAAAAGATGGGGTTTTCATCATATTGCTTGAGTTTATCCCTCTACATCATGTCATCTTACCTAATATGTTACTCTGTTCTTCATGAACTTAATACTCTAGATGCAGGCAGGAGTCGGTTGATGTGTGGATTAATAGTAGTAGATGCAGAATCTTTTTGGTCTACTTGACACGGACGTGATGACTATATGCATATCCATTGCCTTGGATATCTTCATAATTATTCGCTTTTCTATCAATTTCTTGATATTAATTTGTTCACCCACCATATTATTTTTCTTCTTGAGAGAAACCTCTAGTGAAACCTATGGCCCCCGGATCTATTTTCCATATTATACTTTCAGATCTATAAACCAAAAATACGAAAAATATATGGCAGCCATTTTTTTTTACTTTTAGTTCTAGCAATCTTTTATATCTATCTCTATCATATCTCATCCTTGCAAATAACCGTGAAGGGATTGACAACCCCTTTTTAGCATTGGGTGCAAGTGTTTGATTGTTTGTGTAGGTGCTAAGATTGGGGCCTTGCTTGCTCCTCCTACTGGATTGATACCTTCGTTCTCAACAAACTAAGGGAAATACTTATCTACTTTGCTGCATCACCCTTTCCTCTTCAAGGGAAAACCAACGCAAGCTCAAGAAGTAGAAGTTACTCTGACTCAGATTGGGATGGAGACTGTGTGGAGAGGAAGTCAACTTCTGGAGGATGACAATTCCTTGGTCGCTCTCTGGTAAGTTGGTCTTCGAAGAAGAAAAATTGCGTGTGACTTTATTCCATCGAGGCCAAGTATGTTGCTGCCGCAAGTTGTTGTGCTCAATTACTATGGATGGGGCAAACTTTAAAGGATTACGGTGTCACTTGTGACAAAGTACCTCTTCTATGTGACAATGAAAGTGTTATCAATATTTCTCTCAATCCGGTGCAACATAGCAAGACCAAGCATATTGAGATTCGTCATCATTTCATTCGAGATCACATCAAGGGTGGAGATATTGAGGTCATCTACATCAACACTCAAGAGCAACTTGCGGATATTTTCACAAAGCCTCTAGATGAAGCAAGGTTTCGTGAGTTAAGGCATGAGCTAAATATCATTGATTCGAGCAATGTGGCTTAAAACTAGGCACACCACACCACACTCATCATTATATCTTGCTCTAGGTGTAGACATGGACATAGGGGGAATGTTGTTCTCTCAATGAACTTTCCCTCCCCAATTATGCATAGATTGATCACGTCTTTCACATTAGCCATTGTTGATGGCACTTGTGCTTCAAAGTCGAGCTTTGGTCATGGACCCAAGGATAATTCTTCGCGGTTTCATACCAATTTTCTCAAACATAGGTGGATCCAGCCACCGCCCTCTCTTCATGAGAGGATTCGTTTCCGTGTTTATTGTTCGTGTTTGATTTGCTTTGTTTGTGCTCTCTAGTGTGTGTCCCTTTCGCTTGGTATTGTGTTTCTTCGTTTTTCCCTGCAAGGGCCCGAACCTGCCTTTTCTTGTGTGAGTGGTACTACCGTGGATCGCCAGGGTTCTACCAATGGAGAAGTGTTACTGATGCACGTGCAGTAGCAGAACCGGCACGGTACTACTGCATCCAGCGCGGCAGTAATTTTTTTTCTGCCGTTGAACGAGCAGTACTACCGCCCAGCAAGCGGTAGTAAATTTTTACTACTGCTGGCTAGGCGGTACTACTGTGATGACGTGCGGTACTACCGCGCCGTCGGGACCGCGAGGGGTTATGGACGGGCAGGGGGAGTTCCTACTCCCCCATACCCATTCACCCCTGCTCTCGTGTCTCTCTCTCCTCTCAAGGAACGGTGTCAGAGGACCTCACCAAATCTCCGTCTCCGGCCACTCTCCTCCCATTCCGTTTGGTTGGATCATTTCCCTCCTCTCCCTCGTGCCATGGAACCCGGTATTGCCCATAGTTCTTCTCTCTTTGCTTCTATTTTGTTGGATCTAGGTTTAGGGGCCTATGAGTTGGTTTCATCGATTTGTGACTAAAATCTTTGCATGAGTGGATGGTTGGAGAGTGCTTGTGTGGTAGAAATTCTATTTAGTAGGATACAAGATGGTAGTTTTGATCTACGATAGTACCGATATGACTTTTGGTTGTCAGATCTTGCAGTTTTTGCCCCGTGCGGTACTACCACTCATCCTGGAGCAGTACTACCACAGTGGGTGCGGTAGTAAAAATTTACTACCGCTTGACCTGTGGTACTACCGCTCGACCCGAACTTGCCCTGTTTTGTCATGCTCATTTTCATTTCTTTGTGGTTCTTTGAGTTGCTTTGTTCTTTGCATTGACTTCTTTCGATTTTCTCTTGTGTTCGCGTTGTGTGTCATAGGTGGTGGCTCTGGTTCTGGCTCGGGCGCTCGAATCCTTATCGAGATACAAGTTCCAAGCGCCTTCGCAATCAAGAGGCACCTGAGGGATCCAATGCTTCGGAGCACAACTTCAAGAGGCCCGCAAACAAGAACAAGGAGCACACTGTCTGTTTGGAGGGGATACCGCAAGCAGAGTTTCAGATTCGCCTGAAGCTCAACCCTATATCGACCATAGGGTTCATCTCAAGGGCTGTGAACTATTCTGGACCAAGCAACATGCTCTCATCTTTCTAGATGTGATCAAGGCAAAGAATAATATCTATGTACCGGTTCAGTGGATTGACATGAATCATCTTAGCAAGGACCCGACATACTATGTTGAACCTCTGGACATGGTGGAGCAGATTTGCATCGAGGAGATCATCTCTTTTCAGCTTGACTATGATCCTGAGATTGTGGCTTGGTTCTTTGCTTCCGTCCACTTCCACACTGATG
This sequence comes from Hordeum vulgare subsp. vulgare, assembly GCF_904849725.1. Lineage (NCBI taxonomy): Eukaryota > Viridiplantae > Streptophyta > Magnoliopsida > Poales > Poaceae > Hordeum > Hordeum vulgare. The sequence goes on along the minus strand of NC_058520.1, from coordinate 327,073,909 downwards.
AGGAGTGAACAATGACTTGGATGAGCAATGGTGGGAGGTTGTTTTCTACGTGGAAGGAGTTCATGGATCTTTTGCACATTCGCGATGAGGGACTTGAGAAGCCAGTTGGTTTGCACCTGCACTAGAACCCAAATGCTGCCCCCAAGGAAAAGCTACTGACATACCTTATTGAGAAGGTGTCTCCAACTGGCGAACAATCTCATGTGCTAAACCCGTTTCTTGATGTCATGCACAGAATCTTTCGCAACACTCTCTTTCCTCGTATGGGGAATATCTGACCCATGTTGCTCGGAAGGAGAGTTGTCAACGCGACAAGCTTATTCTGAGGAAGTTTGCCGAGAACATCTCAAGTGGGTCTGAGAAGAACATCACTCCTAAAGCTGCTTGGATGGACAAGAAGAACTTTCAGTGGGATGAGTCTGATGTGGAGTTCAATGGTTGATATCTCTGCAATAGGAGCTACCACCTCTGTCTTAGGTGTCCTCTCTGCCATTTTGGTGTCTCAATGCCAAAGGGGGAGAGATTATAGGATTTGCAAGTTTTTTCATTTTCCTTATCTCCTTGTTTGTTGAACCTTCGACGTTGCTTTTTTTTTGTGTAAGACCAGGAGACTTATTCTATCATATGGTGTGAGACATATGCTATCACTCTTCTCTCATTATTGTCCAGTGTGTTAGTAGCTTGTGATTCTATTTATTGTGTGCCCTTATCTTCATGCTCACATGCTATGCCTTGCTTCCATGCTTAGTGTTAATCAGTTTGTTGCAAGGATTGCCTCATCTATAAAATTTAGGGGGAGTGATGATCCTTTGTTGTGTGCTTTGCAGTCCATAGCATTTCTCTAGTATGCACACATCTAGGGGGAGCTTGTCTATATTTTATAGATTCCGGGTTTGCATATGTTATTTTTATATCCTTTTGTGCAAATCCTATGTTGTCATCAATCCGCCAAAAAGGAGGAGATTGTTAGGCATATTTCTCCCTAAGTGGTATTGGTGATTGATGACAATGCTTGTGCGGACTAATCGTGTGCATTGATCATTTCAGATAATTCATGTCTAGGCACAAGACGATTCGGTGCCCCTCGGAGTATATCGAAGACGGTTGCTTTCTACGTTTCTTTTTGGTGGATTTGAGTTGTAGGAAAGTCGTACTATTAAGAGGGGGTCCGCTTCGCAAAGGTTAGGGTGGAATCAGCACGTTCACATATGTTCTTTTGCACCACCTTTCCTTCGCTTCAATGGATCTCCAGTGTGTTTCCCCTTGTCTGTGCAAAGTGAAAACAACAAGGCGCTTGCTTTCAGTGGCCAGCGGTAGTACCGCTCAAGGGGGCGGTAGTACCGCAGGTGCCAGCGGTAGTACCACTATCACCAGCTTCTACTACGAGCGCCCACGGTAGTAACAACGGACATAGTTTTATTACTACCGCCCGAGGGGCGATAGTACCGTAAAACCGTGTCCGGTACTACCATGCCGGATTTTTGCAAAGCCATAGCCTCAGCGGAGGTAGACATGAAAGTATTTTTTTTTACTTCCGTGTACCTCCTGTGGCAGTTGGATACTACCCTGCGGTAGTACCGTAAGAGCGTGCAGTAGTACCGCTCCGGCGGTTGTACCTCACGTTGCCCCGTGTAGTAGTTCCTCCCTCTGCCACTACCGTGTCTGCTGTAGTACCGCACCGGGAAGCGTAGTACTGCTATGCTCGGGCTGAAAGTGGGGGTAACGGTTGGATTCTTTCCCCCACTATATAAAGGGTGTCTTCTTCCCCAAGAAGACCACCTCTTCCCTTCCTAAACTCCATTGTTGCTCCAAATCTCTTTTTGTCCCGGTCTCTCTCCCTAGCCAATCAAACTTGTTGATTTTCTAGGGATTAGTTGAGAAGGCCCCGATCTACACTTCCCCCAAGAGAATTTTGATTCCCCCACTAATCCCTTGCGGATCTTGTTACTCTTGGGTGTTTGAGCACCCTACATGGTTGAGGTCACCACGGAGCCACATTCCATTGTGGTGAAGCTCCATGGTCTTGTTGGGAGCCTCCAAGCTTGTTGTGGAGATTGCCCCAACCTTGTTTTAAAGGTCTGGCCGCCGCCTTCAAGGGAACCGCTAGTGGAATCACGGCATCTCGCATTGTGTGAGGGTGTGAGGAGAATATGATGCCCTGGTGGCTTCTTTGGGAGCATTGTGCCTGCACACCGCTCCAACGGAGACATACTTCCCTTCAAAGGGAAGGAGCTTCGGTAACACATCCCCGTATCCATCGGTTCCACTTGTGGTTATGTCTTACCTTTACTTTGTGCTTGCTATTCTTGTGTTGTATTCCTTGCATGCACTAGTTGTTGTTGTTGTTGTTGTTAGCATCGTATAGTTTGCTCACCTAATTGTTCATCTAGAGAACCTTTTGTTGCTAACCCTAATTTGTTAAGAAAATCTAAAATTGGTAGTTGCCTATTCACCCCCACCCCTCTAGTCAACCATATCAATCCTTTCAAAAGTACATGATGATCTACCTCAAGATCGTATGAATGAATTCTCTTAACCTCTACGGTCTAAACCCCTCGGCTTATATAGGCACCAAAAGTATCTAGGGATACAAGTATGTAGGCTATATCTAGGGATAAATATGTCGGTCATTCAAATATTTGTTGGAGTATGCGCCGAGTCTTTGAGAATACCATCTTTAGTGTGCCGGGGGCCGCGAATACATGACCCATTCTTTAGTAGTCGGTGGGTACTCAGCCCAACCCATGAATGGTTGGCCGACGTGGTGAGCACCCCATAATCCAAGACACCATCAATGGTCAACTTGGTCATAGTGCTTTCAAGAAGCGTGTGGAGGTTGTGCACATGCTTGTATTTGGTTGTCCAACTGATTCTATTGATGATTGGTTTCGAAGGCTACCAGTGAGCACCAAATGAATTGGACGCTGCAAGACTTCCACCATGCTTTGAAGTGTTGGTTGCATGCATTCGATATGAGAGAATTGCATACATAATGACATGTGCAATTCAAAGGCAATTGTAAACATGCAACCATAATTCTTAAAGTTGTGACATCAAATTATTTATGGATTTATATTTCATATTTTGGTTTGCCAGGATTACACAGTGACATCAGTGTCTTGAAAATATCTCATTTGTTTGCAGTTCTAGCTATTGGGAGGGCACATGTGAACTTTAAAGTCAATGGTCATCAATACAACCCGAGATACTATCTTGTCGATAGAACATGTCATTTATGGTCTTCATTCATAACATGGGCACTCACTTTAGGAGCCATCAAGAAATCATGTACAAAAGATGTCGATGAATTTTGGGTACTACAAGCTTGATTTTCCATTGTTTGTGGCCCTGTAAGATGCTCGCACCAAAAGTATTTGTGGCGCATCATGAGCGCGTGTGTGATCATGCGAAATATAATAATAGAGGACAAGCAAGACTAGCTAGAAGACTTCCGATAGGAGAACGAGGGGAGCGAAATTGATATATCACCTGTCCATTCCTAGATGAATGAGCATCGACTTTAGAGATTTCTTCAAGTGCATCCCTAGATAGAAGATCGCGCGGGGCATGAACAACTTCGTGATGACCTTTGATTTGCAATTGTGGGAGCTCCACATGCAATAAACCTTTTCACCTCATGTTAATTTGATTCATCTGATATTATTTGTTTTGCTTAAAGTTAAATTGAAATTTTACAAATTGTAGATTAGAAATGAAGTCCAATTATGTGTGTTTGAAACATCATTATTTGAACTATTATGGTGATAAATAGAGATGCATTTTTCAATAAAGGTTGAATTTCATTGATTCATAATGTCACATCAATAAAATACAAGGATCGTGATCATACATACATCCTCTGTATAACTAAGATGCATACAACCAACAACAACTGCCACAAGGATGGACACAACCAACAACAACTCACACACAAAGAAGAAGAAAGACACAATTCTCGGAAATGGGGGAACATATGTCATCTATATGCAAGTTTAAGGAGAAATAAGAAAAAACAGATTATTTGGACGAAATTAGGGATCTGTGTAAGCGTCCATCCCAATCGAAAGACCAATAACCAATCATCAGGAAGATGTTTTTTGGGCATCTATTGAAGACCTTCCTACAAGCAAGTACAATAGAGTAATGTAGGTGAATTATGAGAGATGTCATATTATATTTGTGCCTAGGTGGAGAAAATAGGAGAGGGGAGAGAAGAAAAGGATTGTAGCATGAGCTAAAACACTTGTTTTGAAAGAAAATGATGGGCCATATATTAATGATATACTCTTTTCGTCCGGAATTACTTGTAGCATAAATGGTATAAATGAATGTATCTAGAAATGAAATATATCTAGATACATCTATTCCTATGACAAGTATTTTCGGATGAAGGAAGTAGCATACTAGTATGCCCGACTATTATATGAGTGGGTTATCAGTTTGGCTACAAATAACGTGGCAAATCCATATAACCGGGTGTTAGCTATATTATTAACCATGTTCTAATAATCTTAGTTGTGACATAGTAACACAATACAAATCATAAGAACACAATACAAATGTATACTACTCCCTCCGCCGTCCCATAATACTATGGGACGGAGAGAGTAGTATATATCAACAGTAGTAGCCACTCCATGTGACATGAATCATGTCGGGTGACATCGTCATGAAAGGTGTTAATTACACGGAAGTACCACAATTGGGGCAGAACGTGCAGATTGGTACCGAGATTCCTAATTTTTTCATGTCACTACCAACATTGTGCGGGGCCATTGCACATAAGAGGAGGAAGAGGCGAGCCTGTCCATGGATCAACGGGTGCGGCTCGCTGAGATTTGGGTGGCCTACCCCACCACAAGCCATCACCTTACCAGTGGAGTGGGTGGAGTGTTGTAAGTCCCTAAACAATAGAGTCCTAGGGTTTGTGTTCGAATAGCACTAAAAATATGATTTTTGTCATGGATTGTAGGTTAGATGATGTTTTATTGGTTGTTAGGATTCAGTTTGAGGCTGGCCATAATTCACTTTGTTAGGATTTGCATCAGGTTGGTTAGTAGTGTTAATTCGCTTTGTTAGGATTTACTTTGTTTGGATTCAGTGTTAACTGAATAGAAAAATACATTTATTAGTACTTTGTATATTTCTTTATTTGTTTTGTGTTTTGTTATGTTAACTCAAATTCTAGACTTACTTAATTTATTTTTCATTTGATTTGTAGTTTGGACGAAGACATTTGGGAAGTAATAATCCATTTTGATGTAAGAGAACCATTGGAGAGAAAGTTGTCCAGTTCAGATATTACTTATCTGAATTTTGTGCCACTGATGGAAACACAAGGATTTCATGCATATGATTGTTTGTATCACATTTTAAATCCATCTTTAGGAGAGAAAGGGCTAGATTTGATAGATTGTAACTCTGAATTGCAGATGATAAAGAGTAGTCTAAAGAGGAACATTGTAGATGATACTTTGGTGCTTAATATGCTAGCTAGGGCTTGTCCATCACGTGTTAGTGAATTTGTGAGGCAAGAATGTGATGAGCAACAATCTGATGAGCAACAATGTGATGAGCAAGAATTGTCCACTATTGTGTACGAGGAGCATGTTTTGTTTGATCTGAGTGATACTCATGTCTTTGTTGTTGATCAGCAAGCAGGGTTTGAAAGTCAGGGTAGCAGCTCTACCATAGCTCATCTTCCTTGTGCTTGCACACAAGAAAGCAAGAATGTGAATGACAAGTTGAAATGTGTTTTGGAAGAAGAAGAAGAAGAAGAAGAAGAGGGATATAAATATGATGTATATGAGGACAGTGATGGAGATTTAGAGATGGAAGAGGTAAAGAGACCGAGAGAGCAAGAAGTACTAGAGGAAGAGGAAGAGGAAGAACCAGATGATGAACAAACAGAGGAGGAGGAAGTGCTGCATTATGAGGGTGACACTGAAGTTGAGGAGCCATTTCAGGTAGAGGAAGATAACACATTGGGATCATAAGAAGAAATTGTAAATAAGAAGTAGAAGCTGCCAGTTAGAAGAGGACCAACAACAAGGTCACATTCCAGTAAGTTACCATAGGTTGAACCTAATTTCAAACCTTCATCAGATGAAGAAGAGAAGGGTTTACTGAAGGATAGTGATGATGATGGTTTTGAGCCACTGTCATTTGTCCCACCAAAGAAAAGGAAGAGTAGGTCAAAGAAGAGGCCTGCTAGAAAGTGGTACAATGAGAAAATGGACCAACCACATGAACAACTATGTCTAAAGTTGTGTTTTAGGGATCATCATCAATTCAGAGATGCTTTGTTGAATTTACACATCACTCAGAGCAAGAATTTCAAGTACGACAGGAATTTAGATCAGAGGGTAATTGTTGAGTGTAGAGAAAAACAATACTAGTTCTTCATGGTGGCAACAGTTATAAAAGGGGAGAAAACCTTTGTATATAATAACATGAGACTAGAGCACACTTTCCCTACTAGTACTGAAACCACCAGGGTGAGTGCTAAGTGGCTAGCACAGAAATATTAGCACCTCTTCAGATCTGATCCAACTACTGGCATTCAGACTATAATCGATGCCTACATGGAAAAATATGGTGTTGATGTGCCCAAGTCCATGGCATATAGGGCAAAGAACATAGCTATTGAAGTTGTTTTAGGAGATCACAAGTTGCAATATCCTAGGCTCAGAGAATATGCTCAGACTGTCATGGACACAAACCCTGGGAGTAGAGTAATAGTCACAACAGTTACTCCAATACCAATTGAAAAAAATCCCCACCCACGCCCAAGATTTCATGTAATGTTCTTTTGCATCAATGGAGCAAGGGAGGGGTTTCTCAAGGGGTGCAAGTCATTCATTGGTTAGCTTCGGAACCTTGGGAAGCACTTACATATTGTATCTCATTTGAATGTATTTAATTCGTTGAAATGCTGATTATGCAGGTGTTGATGGATGCTTTATTAAGCTCACTACTGGTGCTCAACTACTGGCTGCCACTTGTAGAGATGGAAACACCAATATATATCCACTGGAATTTGGCATAGTTGGACAAGAGGACACATCTAATTGGTGTTGGTTTCTACACCAACTCATAATTTGCCTAGGGGGAGAAGTGGGACAGTTTGGACCATATACTATAATGTCAGATAGACAAAAGGTATGTGTATGCACAATTGTTTACAATGGCTTGCAACACTTAAATTTGTTATCTATCTTCTAGCTTGTAGCTTAGACTTGTTAAATTATGTGTATCAGGGGTTATTGAATGCAGTGAATGCTCTGTTTCCAAACTGCAACCAAAGATTTTGCCTCAGACATATATATGCAAATTTCCAGACTACTGGTTTTAGGGGGAAGATCTTAAGAAGTGCATGTTCAATGCTAGCTATGCCTACAATTAACACAAATTTAATATTGCAATGATGGATCTCAAAGCTGAAAGTGAGGAAGCTTGGCAGTGGCTTAGTGCAATACCAAAAAACACGGGTAAGGCATGCATTTGACACAAACTGCAAGACTAACTTGGTAGCGAACAACTTGTCTGAGGTGTTCAAAAAGTACATTCTAGATGTTAGGAGAAAACCTATAGGGACAATGTGTGATGGGATAAAAGATAAGAAGATGGTGAGGTGGCACAGGAACAGATAGAGTGGAAAGACATCAAGATGGAGGATAACACCTCATTATAGTGAGAAGCTAGAGATTGAGAAGGAGAGGGCCAAATACCGCAAGCCAATACAAGCTGGGGTGAACTTATGGCAAGTTACAAGTGGGCAGCAAACACATGCTGTCAACTTGGAACTTCAGACTTGTGGATGCAGGAAGTGAAACCTTACTAACATCCCATGCAACCATGGCATCTCTGCAATAAACAAGGCTAAAAGGTTTCCAAAGGATTTTGTCAGCACATTCTTCATGAAATAGTTTTGTTTGGCAGCTTATGAACCAATGATCTTTCCTGTTCCTGGTGAGCATGATTGGACAAGGACCCCTGGTACAGATATAGAACCACCTACATTTAATGTGAAGAGAGGAAGAAAGAAATAAAAAAGGATCAAGGGAAAATTTGAAGTACCAAAGCCAAAAGACAGTTCAAGAATGGGGACTATAACATGTGGAAATTTTGGTCTTCAAGGGCATAGGTACACAAGCTGTGTGAAACAGTTGAAGCCTGAGCTAGCTTTGAGGAAGAACAAACATGTGGTAATAATGTTTCACCTTGAAGTATACACTTTTTGCCTTTGTTGTATATTTCTTTCCTTCCAGTATTATTTACTGTTTTCCCTGTGTATGCAAGGCTACTCCAATCCACTCACAGCCAAGAGCTACTGGTCATGCTCCCACAACACCATCACAGCCAAGAGATGTTTCTTCCACAGGAGAGTTGTCACTGGAGGAGCTGGCAGAGGAGGAGCTGGCACAGGAGGAGCTGGGAGAGGTGCTGGTAGAGGAGGAGTTGGCACATGTGCTGGAACAGGAGGAGCTGGGAGAGGAGGAGCTGGCAGAGGTGCTCGCACAGGAGGAGCTGGCAGAGGTGCTCCAAGGCCATTCACTGCCCCTAGGCAATCTCCTGCCTCCACTTCTAGTGCTATTCCTACTCATGGTGCACACATTGGATGGATGGCCTACTTCACTGCTAGTGGTGCTGGAAGATTCGGCATGTAATGTTGAACTAGAGTTTGTTGTTATTCTGGTTATGGTACAATGAGCTATAATGCTACAAAGTGATGTTGAACAGATTCTACAGTTTGTTGTTATTTTGGTTGAGCTCCTCCTCTCCTCTCATCAGCTCAGCAACCTGAAGCTCCAACTTTCCCCTGTCTTCACTGTGCACTTCCTTTCCTTTTAATAGATCAGCAATTTGAAACTTCAACTCCAGCTTCTCTTGAGTAAGCTTCTCTCAGACTTTGTGAGCTCTGCATTCTTCAACTCCAATTTCTCCATAGCTTCAGTGTACAGTTGCTTCTCTTTCATATGCTTGAACTTCAAGTTCTGGATGACACCTGCTTGAGCTCTTGTCAGGTTAACCAGGAGTTCATATTTTTCATCTAGATGGTTGTGATCTTCATCTTTCTTTGCCATCTGTCCTTTCATATCAGCAACTGCTTCACTTCTACATTGCTGCCGATAGGTTAGGTTAGACTACAGATAACTCAAATCAATCACCCTTTCCTCCTGGAAATCAATCAGACCATGCACATCTTTAACTAACTTGTCATAGTTGGCATCCAGATTATTCTTCTCTTCTGTTAGATGGTGAAAAGTTAGAGCACTCTTAAGATTATCACTCACCCCTACCATTCTTGGTATCTTCAAACATTGCCCAAAGCTTCAACAATGCATTCTCCATTGTTATGGACCACTCCTGATCAACCCATTCAACAAAACCACAATTATCACCTTCCTGCAATTAAAGATCAAATTGAACCATTACAACATAAGTACATCAATTACTCTGCTATTCAAAAATTCAGCTATTACAACATAAGTACGTCAAATACTCTAACAACAACTATAGTTATCAAATTATGCACTTTTTTACAGCAACAAGAGCTCTAAAATTTTGTTGTTCTTTGCTCAACAACAAGAGCATATGAAACTGGCATCAAGGACACTATCATTTCTTTACAGTAAACAAACAATATAATCTATCAACTAAGAAAGAAACTTACAGGCTCTGCACATGCTAAGAACCTTCTCCCTGTGTTTGTGCCTTCAAATGCGACATGCCTCATCGATGCCTTGCCGTGCTTATCACAGAACATCATGATATCAAGCTCAAGCCCATGGTAATCCGGGTCCTCAACTGAAGCTGGAACCTGCACAAGCTAAAACATATCACTCCACTGCCAAAGGATGAGGAACAAACCAAACCAAAAGAAATCCTCAAGTAAAAAAGCTATCTAAATAGAAAAATCGCCAAATATTCTAACCCTAACCTAACCCTAGCTCGAATGAGCTCACCTGGTAAATCCCATCGGTGGAGGAGTTGGAGGAGTGCATGTACGGGAGGGTAGACTGGTCGTCGCTGCTATCGTCCTCAAAAACCATGGCGGCAGCGACGACGCGCTGCTACGGGCGTGTGGCGCTCGAAAACGTCGGCGAGGAGAGTGGTCGGTTGGGGAGGAGGGGAGAGGCCGACCGGGTCGGGCTCGTCCTAGTCACCGCGAGGGCACGAGTCGGTTGGCCACCGTGGCACCCGACGGGTGGGACCAACCGGTCAGTTCGAGCGTCAATACATATAAAACACGAATATAGAGTTATGTGCAACGGCGTCACATAATGTTGATATTGAATAAAAAATTAGGAATCTTGATATCAATCTACACGTACTGTCTTAATTATGATACTTCTTGTGATTAACTCTCACATGAAGGAGAACGTGAGTATAACGTAGAATAGCACGGCGGCACGAGCAGGCAGCGTGCCACGGCGCATCCCACCACGTGTAGGCAGCGTCTCCAGACCTGGCCGTCGCCCGTCGCGACCACTCCACTGCCTCACCCACAAAAAACCGCAAGCAAAAACCAGCGCCACGTAAAAGGTACACGGCTATACATGGTGCCGTGCCCTCTCGCTCCTTCTCTACTCACGTTTGTACGGTAGGCTAGAAGATAATAGGCGTGAGTTTTTCCATGTTGCTCCGCCTGAAGATTACCACCGTCCAGCCTGTGGCGCTGCTTCTTGGGCACGACCATGGCGGGACAGCATCCCCGCGGCAGTTCGCCGGAGCCTTTCCGCAGGGCGGCAGAGCGTCCACGAGGACAAAGAGGCTGAGGGGCGTGGCGGTGGCGATGGCGCTAAAGGAGGAGGAGCCGGAGAGCAGCCGAAGCCGCTTCGCCGGGGGCGGCCTGAGCTGGGACCCCAGGATGGAGATCGGAGTCCCATACGAGCAAAGACCGGTATGGTTTACCGTCTCGAACAGAAAGAATTGCACTTGGGGCATGCACCTTGCAGTCTGAATGAAAGATGTACTACTACTCATTTTGCTGGTTAATTTGGATGATTGGCTCAGGTTAACGAGTACTCCGCTCTCAAGGAGAGCACCTTGTATTCGTGGGCAGAGCTCAGTCCAGGCTCCTTCTTCATGCGCCTAGGCAGCCTGTGCCTGGTCACATTTACAGTTCTGGCGGCCCCAATCTCAGCCGCAAGTTTCAGTCCCGGAAAGGTATGACAGTTCCTATATTTTCAGTTCCGTTCGAAAGTGTCATTTCAGTACATAATAAGCAGCGGAATTTATGTACTCCCTTTGTCCTAAAATAAGTGATGCAAATTTTGTATTAAGTTAGTATAAATTTTATATTAAAGCAGCGACACTTATTTTAGGAGCGAGGAAGTACTAGTATGTTATTCCCAACAGTGCAACAAATACATGATGTGTGTGACCATTTCTCCGTGACATGTATGTCAACGCTATGCAGGATCCGCTCAAGTTTGTGCTGGCTGCTGGGATTGGGACCCTGCTCCTCGTATCTCTTGTGGTTCTCAGGATTTACCTGGTAAGTGTGGCGAACGCCGGCCGTAATCCCTAACAGGAAACTGTGCTAGTAGGCTGGTTGTAATGGAAGTATCATAAGTAGTATTATGTATGCCACCTAGGCGTATTTGATGAGGTGACACAGAATTAAATAAAGAAAGAGATGATTGAGAGGATGCTTGGATCCAAGAGACTAAAACTAATCTAACTAAAACTTGTCTCTTTAAGAGGCTAAAGTTTTAAGCACCCCTGACTAAAGAGAGGCTAAAACTAGTCTTGAGGCTAAAAATTTTTAATCAGAGATACCCCTACTAAAATGTGCATTAGAGCATGGTTAATAGTATAGCCAAATGCTGGTTATAAGCCATCTTATAGCCCACCTTATAGCTAGCTTGTACAATAGTTAGCTACAAAAGAGTACTACTTTTATCATATATGGCCCACCTTTCATTCTCACAAAGCACCTAGGAGCACGTGTTAGAGCTGACTCTTCACGAAGAGCCCGCTTCCCTTCTCTCTCCTCTTCTCTCTCATCCAACTCAGCAAAAATATAGTATTTTAATCCTTACAGTCTGCTGACTGTACCTTATTGTACTTGCTCTTAGTCCTCTCTCTCCTCATTTAACTCCTCATGCAAGTTCTGGATTGGAGGGTTTGGAGGATAATAAATGTTCATTAACTTGATTTTAGTCTCTTTAGTATTTGGATCCAAGCATGGGTGAGGCTAGCAAGTTTTAGTCTCACTATTTTTAGTCATGGGACTAAAACGTATCCAAGCACCCTCTAAGTATCATATTATAATACCGTATCATATTAAATGATGTGCTAGTATATGTCATGCATGACAATAAATGAACCGTTCTATGATACTAGTACATGATACTATGCACTACGGATGTGGTATCATACACTAGTATATTACAACCAGCCGTATAATGCTGCAGGGTTGGAGCTACGTTGGCGACAGGCTATTGTCGGCAGTTGTGCCTTATGAGGAAACCGGATGGTACGATGGCCAAATGTGGGTCAAGCCAGCAGAGGTACTCCATGCTTGCTTCTTCAGCTTAAGCGCAGCCATGCAATTCAGACTGCCTTTAAACGTATAATTCCTTCTTGATGCAGGTGCTGGCTCGCGACAGGTTATTGGGATCTTACAAGGTAACTTGTAGTTTGGCAGGAAAACATGTAGTATTATCATTGACGCTTAACTAAAAAGGATTTTCATATTCCATTATTTTGGTGATTAACTGATTCTTCAGGTAAAGCCGGTGATCAACCTGCTCAAACAGACACTGGTGGGCACAGGTGCGCTGCTCGTCGGGGCGGTCGTACTCTTCGCCTTCGCCGTCCCCGTCGAGGAATTCGTCCACTCCTTCAATGGAGCCCCCTCTACCGCCTCCTCTAAGCCGATCATGAGGTGAGTGAGTGAACTCAATGCTGCTACAGTGCTACCCAGCTTTCACAAAGTGAACTTCATTCAATGCAAGTTCATACTTTCCTCATAGACGTAAGTCATTGTTGCAAATGGAATTGACTGGGCGTGCCTGCGTGCAGGAGAGAGGAGCTCCTGAAGCTGCCTGCTGAGGTGAGGCAAGACGACGACCTCGCTGCGGCTGCTGCGGAGGCCGCCAATGGACGCCCGGTTTACTGCAGGGACCGCTACTACCGGGCGCTCGCCGGCGGTCAGTACTGCACCTCAGACGACCTGCTCGACTGATTAAAGCAAATAGTAATACATACGTATTCTGGTATATGCAGTTTGCCACATTGATATGATATGCACAAGTTAAGCAAATGTATCTTATCGGAATGAAATTTTGGGAAGATCGATGTTGGTGATTCTGTAATAAATTGCCTCATAATAACAACTTAAAGAATCTCTGGCCCTTCTCATGAAACTTAAAATTTTAAACCACTTCCTACAAATTAGCTCCAATTTTAAGAAGCGAACGTAGAAATTAACCTAGTTGTAGTCTAAGGTCACGTAAGTTTAGAGCTCTAGATTCCTTGCTAAAAAAATAGTCCTAGATAGTTTTGTCACGAGTTTGTTCAAATTTGTTTAGGAAAGAGATTACATGATTATCTTTAGGGCATTATCTCCGGCAGTCTTTCACTTGCATTAGAGTCAATCATTTAGGCATTACGTGCGCCTCATGATTCGGCTGCGGGAGACATTTAGTCAATGAACCAGTAACATTTAGATCTGTGAGCCCCTTGCATATGCTTATATCACCTCTTAATAATATCGCGATAGCAGCACTATTATCACAATAGAGGTCGAGTGGATTGGATGCACCCTGAACCACACCAAACTCACAAATTAAATTCTCCACCCAAACACCTTCTTTCGCAACTTTAGAAGTCGCAATGTATTTGACCTCCATTGTAGAATCGACAACAATATCTTGCTTGGAAATCTTCTAACACACCGCTCCTCCGTTAAAAGTGAACACAAACCCAGATTGCGATCAACAATCATCTATATCGGTTTGGAAACTAACATTGGTGTAACTCTTTACAATGAGCTCATCCTTACCTCCATAAACTACGAACATATCCTTAATCCTTCTCAAATACGTAAGGATATTTTGAACTGTTTTTCAGTGACTCTCATCTAGATCGGTAGGGTATCTGCTCACTACACTTGAAGCAAAGCAGACATCTGGGCGAGTACATACCATAACATACATGATGGACCCGATGGTTGAAGCGTACAAATTGCATCCATGCGTGTTCGCTAATCAGGACTTGAGGGACTCTGATTCTTGCTAAGATTAATTTCATGCGACATAGAGAGGAGTCTTTTCTTGGCATCTTGCATGTTGAACCACTTTAACAGAACTCGACGGGCTCCCAGTCTTGCTAAGACTAATGCCATGTGACATGGACAAGAACCCTTTCTTGGTGTCTTGCATGTTGAACCGCTTCAACAACTTAATCCAATAAGCCTCCTTGATCTATCTCTATAAATCTTGATTCCTAGAATATAAGTTGCTTCTCCCAAGTCCTTCGTCGAAAAATTGATTTTCAACGTATCCTTGACAAACTCACGCATTTGAACATTATTTTCAATCAGTAATATTCATCCATATATGAGATTCGAAATACAAATGAGATCCCATTGACATTTTGGTAAATACAATGACCATTTTTATTCTTGATGAAGCCAAACTCTTTGACAGCTTCATTAAAGGTAATGTTCCAACTTCGATATGCTAGCTTCAATCCATAAATGGATCTCTGAAGCTTGCATATCTTACTAACATTCTTTGGATCAACAAATCCTTTAGGCTGCATTGTATACATGTCCTCGGTTAAATTTTAATTAAGAAAAGTCATTTTGTAATCCATCAACCATATCACATACTCAAAATATGCAACTATAGCTAGAATTATCCGAATTGATTCAGGCATTGCTACCGGTGATAAGGTCTCATCATAGTTAACCTTTAGCGACAAGTGGATCCTTATGGACTTGAACATTTTCGTCCATATCAATTTTCTTTCTAAAGATCTATTTGCACTTCTTAGCACCGTCAACTCGGATCTCATGGCCACAAGCCAAAGCACGAAGTCTTGTATCATCGTCACTTCCGCATAAGTAGTCGGCTCGTCATTATTTAACAACAATACATTACAATCGCGCATGTTGTGCAACCTTACCAACCTCTATGGAACCGACGTGGAATCCACTACGGGTTCTCTGACTAACTCTGCTACGATAGAATCATCAGCCGAATCTTCCCAGAGTGGCTCCCGAACTTCTTCAAGTCGGACCGACCTCCCAACAACCTCTCGACTGAGAAACTCTTTCTCAAGGAAAACTCCATGTTGAGCCACAAATATTTTCCCCTCTTCATGGCTTTAGAAGTAGTATCCCAAGGTTCCCTTTGATATCCCACGTTTATGCACTTGTTCAACTTGGGTCTGATCTTGTCCAACTGGACTCGCTTGACATATACTTTAAAGCCCCAAATCTTTAGAATAGACAAATTGCGACTCTTCCCGGTCCATATCTCATGGTACGTCTTAACTATGGACTTTGACGATACCCTGTTTAGTGTGAAAGTTGTAGTTTTTGGAGAGTATCTCTAAAATGTGAGGGGTAAATCTGTTTGACTCATAATTGATCAGACCATGTCACCTTCTCTCTGTGTCATACACGGAGGAATGACTTGCGGAACTATTTGATGACTCTTCAGATGATCATCAAACTCCTGGCTTATATACTCACCGCCACAATCATATCGCACAAGTTTGATTGTCTTGCCGAGTTGATTTTCCACTTTGTTCTGAAACTCCTTGAACTTTTCAAAAGTTTTTGACTTGTGCCTCATCAAGTAGACATATTCATATCTACTCAAATCGTCAGTAAAAAGTGACGAATTAATAGAAACCACCTCCGGTGGTCATGCTCATTGGTGGACATACATCACTCTTTATCATGCTCATTGGTCGACATACATCACTCTTTATAAGTTCCAATAGCTCGTACGCCCTATCGCAAAAAGGTATTCTTAGTCATCTTGCCGAGTAGGCAGGACTCAAACGTCCCGAATGGTTCGGGGTCGAATGAAGTTAGAAGTCCATCATCATGGAGTTTCTTCATGTGCTTTTAACTAACGCGTCCTAGTCTTCATGTGCTTTTGACTAACGCGTCCTAGTCTTCATGTGCTTTTGACTAACGTGTCCTAGTCGACAATGCAAGAAGCAAGTCAGATTTATTTTGTTAGGCTTATCCCTCATGTCCTTTATGTTATAGACCGATTCATCTTCAAGATCTAAAATAATAACCCATTATAACAGGTACAAAACCATAAAACATATTATTCAAGTAAATAGAAGAATCATTGTCCTTAATATTGAATACATAACATTGTCTCGTCAAATATAAGGCATATATGATATTTGGAGCTGAAGTACACACATAATAACAATCATCAAGTTTCATTATGTATCCTGAAGGTAAATTACGTTGCATATTGTCAACAGCTAATGCAACAACTCTTGCTTTATTCTCAACGCTTATGTCAACTTCTCCTCGACATTCCTAGTTCTTCTTAGCCCCTGCATCGAGTTGCATAAGTGAACAACTGATACGGTGTCATATACCCAAGAGCTACTAGAAACATCGACATGCTAAGTGTTTATAATATTATAGAACAAGTGTACCACTTACAGTCTTCTTACCCTTCTCGGCAAGCTACTTGTTGCAGTCCCTCTTCAAGCTACCGGTTTCCTTGTCGTGAAAACAAATCGTCTTGAATTCGGCCCCGACTTGGGCTCAGCGGTGGGCTCAGAGTTGCCCACTTCTCCTTGCCCTTTGCCTTAGCCTTTTCTTTGGAGAGGATCTTCTTCAACTTAGCTAAGTATTACATAATTAAAATTCGATGATGTATGCATTTCCTGATATCATGTTCTACCACCTTAAGCATACCATGCAATTTGTGAGCTTATTTTTCATGTCGTGCATGCGGTAATTTGAGATGATGTCGTGTAGCTGACAGGAAGAGAACCTGGAATTGTATCGGTGGACAACTCGTTCCCAAATGGGATGCCTAACCGATCCAAAGCTTGCATGTGCGTGATCATATTGATCACATGAGTGCTCAGTTGATCACCCTCTTTCGTCTTACAGTCCATCAAGGATCGCCATACGTTGAACCTTTTGGTCCTAGCCTAAATTCAAAACATGCTCTTAGGGTTCTCGATCATATTGAAGGCCTTAAAAATAGGCGAGACTTGAAACAATTTTATCGCCGCCGCAAGTCGTTGTTCTTTCGCAATCCCATCTGGAGGCTCTTTTCAATGCTCCAGCACATGGGAACCCATCACGGAGGCGTTCTTAATCAACATTTCTTCCTCCACGATGATGTGTGAGTAGTTCCTATAGAACCTATGGGTCCATAGGAGTAACTATTTCTCTCTATCTTTCTTTCTCTCTCTCTCTCTCTCTCTCTCTCTCTATATATATATATATATATATATATATATATATATATATATATATATATATATATATATATATATATATATATGTAAAATGTTTTGGGCACCTTATTCGAATCCAATCCGTTAAGGTTTTTTTTGCTTGCAAATACTTAGTAGTACTTTTCAAACAGTTTTCTTTCCATTTCTACGTGCATGCATTAGTACCCTCCACGCCTATTGATTGGAAATTAGTTTCCAAAAACAATGCATGCCACTAATTCTGTCATAACAATTTTTTCCATTATACAATTATACTATTGTCTCTTTAAAAGTAGTCTTAACATTTGTACTTGGCTACTATCTTCCAAATAATTTATTCAAAAGTCTAAATACCTATAAAAACTGTCCAACGAGTCTTGTACACGCACCAGGATTATCATACCTAATGATAATATACGCAAACTCTGTTACTACCTTTCTATTTTAACACTTCTACTCACCATACATACCCGGTTATCTATTGGAAATATGTACGTATTACGACTATATACTTAGCACATTCGTGTGATAATAGTTGGGGGTATTATACCTACTGGTAGTTGTTGGTAATATACCTAATAAAATTATACACATACTCGAGTTATTATATGTAACAGAAATATAAAACATTCCAAGTGTATTTTATACCTAATGAAATATACACAATTGCTATTTTGTACCGAAGAATAATACACATAAATTCGGTTACTAAATTCCTATTTTAACTTCTGCTCACCATACATACAGATTTCTTAAATTTTCAAAATATACCTAATGTTGTAAAAATCCTTTGTATTTTAACTTCTCCTGAACATACATACTCGGTTACTAACTGGTAACCGATATAGACTCACACTTTACTATACGAACTGATATATAGGGCTGTCCATCTATCGCGTACTAATAAAAATGTCAACACGAGTGTGAGGAAAAAATATACCTAAGTAGTACATTTACGCCTAGAAATCTTGACATTAAATCTTGATTCTCTCTCCAATTAACATGCATGCATGATCCTCCATCTGTTTAGGATACTAAATAAATGATAGTATCAATTATCTTTTCCAAATCAATGCTAATTGATTAACCCATTAATTAAACTTTCCATAGCAGAACCTCCACGCAACAAAATTATGAGGTAACTAGCATACGTGGGTATCCTTCTTTCCAACGAAAGTATGCATGCATACTATATTTTTGGAATGTACCTATTGACGTATGTGGGTATGAAGATGCAACGAAATTATGGAATATTTCTTATGACCGATAAAGATATATATGGAAAATCTAAACTAGTTTCTTAACGGGTCAAACCCAATAATCAATCTGCCATCTAAAATCCAATAGTGACATGTGAATGGCATCTAGGCAAACTGCGTGGGCACCTAGGTGCCCCAAACGGCCGTCATATATATATATATATATATATATATATATATATATATATATATATATATATATATATATATATAATTTTATCTACCATCAGTGGTAGTTACCA
The DNA here is from genome assembly GCF_904849725.1 of Hordeum vulgare subsp. vulgare. Lineage (NCBI taxonomy): Eukaryota > Viridiplantae > Streptophyta > Magnoliopsida > Poales > Poaceae > Hordeum > Hordeum vulgare. The sequence goes on along the minus strand of NC_058520.1, from coordinate 327,054,957 downwards.
CCACTTGCGTTTTGTATGTTGTTGGAGTATGTATCAAATTGGAGAGTATGTATGCGTAGTATGTAGTATATAATCATGTTTAGGTAATATATATACTGTTTTTTTGATAGTATGTATCATATTTTGTGTATGCTCTTTTTTACATACAAATATATATGTATTTCACAAATATAATAAAAACTATGGGTCAACTTGTAATTTTTTCATGTAACTCACTTTCAAAAATCTTGTATATAGTATATGAACATAATTAAAATGATAAATTAGTATATATACTCCCGCATGGTAGTATATTGAACATGTGGGGTAACTACCCCTGGGTGGTAGGATGTATTTTTCCTATATATATATATATAAGTCTTTGCCACCCCTCTGGCTTTCGTTTGATCTCGCTTTGAGATCCGTGTAGCATATTTTAGGCTTGGCATTGATTAGTCTTTCATTTGTCTAATTGCATTTAGATGACTTCTTAGCACTAAGAAGTGACAATATTAAATGTTGAAACTGTGTATATGCAAGGGTATTTTTTGGGGGAACCTTTTTTTATTTCACAGAGAATTTATTTTAGGAATATAAGTCTTAATCACCGACCAATTTGTTTATACTATTACAAAAATTTAGCAAGTAATATTGTTTTTTATACTCTTATGGAATCTTTTTGGTCAAGTATTCATGACCTGAGATTTTGATACCCCTAGTTTGACACATACTCTATTGGAACCATATTAGTGTGATCATTAGCATGCTTCATTAACTAAATCCCGATGGAGGAATGATGATAGCATAGTGTTTGCCCGGATCATGAGGCATGAATTGAACAGAGATAACTTGGGGTGGCACGACCACCCAAATGGGTGGCATAGTCACCGGGTGTTAAAAATCCACTCTAATATATTATGATATTCACTACAATGATCTCTTAAGAGATATATTTAATGTAATTTTCATGGTGTGTTTGTTAGGATTCGATGAATTGTGGGTTTATAATCAAATTGTTCGTTGAAAGTAATTGCATCGTTTCATATCTATTATGTGTAATTTGATAGCTATGTATTATTTACGATCTATGAGTTTTCTTTGGAAAAATTAATGAGTAGATCATCAAAGGGAGTGGTGCATAGTAGTTGGTTCAATCCTACGGTGTCCTTACTCTATGACAAGAGAGGTTGCAAGGCATGTATTTTATTATTGCTACCAATGATTAAACGGTGGGGTTTGAACCTGTCGAATTTCGGGCTCTGCAAAACCCAAAGGATTCGAACACTCGGGCATGTACGAATATTCCTCCCTGTTTCACCTTGCCTAGCCCGCTACTCGATGGGAACGGCGGAGAACTCACTCGAAGGTGAGGAGAACTCAAAACACAGCAGTTTACCCAGGTTCGGGCCGCTACGAAGCGTAAAACTCTACTCGTGCTTTGGTGGATTGCCTCTCACGGAGGTTGATGAACGAGATAGTACAATGCTTTTGTGCCTCCGGAGGCCAAGTGGCTTGGTGTGTTGCTCTATGGTTACGATCCTCCTCCCCCTCTTCTCAGGTATCCTACCCTCTCTATTTGTAGTGGAGGCCAGGGTCCTCTTCCCTTATCGTAGGCAGGAAGGGATCCCACAACTCCCAGTTTCAGTGGGAGACAAGGGAACATGCCTTCCTTGTCAAAAGTAGTCTTCGCCTGCAAAGCCGCTGCCAGCACCGCAGAGGTGAGCACAAGGATGACGTCCGTCCTGTCGGCGGCCGACCAGGATCTTGTTGCACCGGAAGGGAAACCTTTAGAAAATGCCTTTGGAGTCCTGATTTGCTCATGCCTTCTTTGCACCAAAAAGGGGAAGTTGTCCTGTCCTGCCACCTTCTGATCGCCTGCCCTTTCCTGGCGTCACCCTTGACTCCTGAGGCCCAACCTTACCTTGGAATATCCGCCGCTCCGAAGGGGTCCTGGGAGGCCCCCCTGCGGGTCTTGACGCTGCTCCTCCTCGTGAGGCTTGGCCCCTCACAAGGGCCTTGTCCATGGTGTTGTTGTTCCTTGCCGATCTTGTGTTGACGAAGTGGGCCAACCCTGGGCCACAGGCAGGCAGGTCTGGGTATCCCCGTTCCTAGAACACCGACAGTAGCCCCCGGGCCCAAGGCGCGCGTGGGTTGGCTTCCTGGCGAAGCTCTGAAGACAGCCCAAAACGTCACGTGCCCCACTTGCCTGCGGTTCTGGCGACCCACGTGTCTTGAAGTTGCGCGGCGACGCCCTCGCTCCTTAAGGTGCCCGAGCGGTGCCAGGCCGCGACGGTGCGATTCCCAAGAATCGCGCATGCCATCATTTTGCCCATTGAATGCGCCCATACCCAACGGCCCTAGGGATGTGATCGATCGATGGACAGGTGAGGCGACGTGAGTGGCAGCGCTTCTGCCGGCCCACCTCGCGGCCCTCGCGAGGCGTGCGACGCCCACGGTCCCGCGATGGTTGGTGGCTAGGGCTCGCCTATAAGTATGCCCTGCCTCCTGTGAGGGAGGCACCACAACCTTGGGCTCCTGCTCTGCTTCACCCAGCCGCCGCGAGGAGACTTCTTCCCCTTCTTCGCTCTTCACCTTCATGGCATCTCCCGGAGATGGCTCTGGCTGGGGAAAGCGTGCGGCGCCACCTACGCCTTTGTCCGCCCCCGGGGGCAGTGGCGAAGGGCCTTGGCGCTTCCGCCCCACTGGGTAATGGCTGACGAGTAAGTCCTTCGTTGCGTTTCCTGTGTTGTCCTGTCCGTTGTCCTCGGCTTGATTCTCCTTCTTCATTAGCACGCCCGCCTTTGAGAAGCCAAGGTTGGGAGTGCTTCAGGAGGAGGCAGAGGGGCTGCGGGCCCAGCTTGCGAATGCCGAAGCCGCCCTCCGGACCGCTCGTGGGGAGGAGGTGGAGGTCGTAGCGGAGCTGGCCTCACTACAAAGGCAGGTCCAGGAGGCGACCGACGCCGTCCTAGCTGCCGATGGTGAGGCGTCGAACACCCGGACGATGGCCCGCCAGCGTGCCAAGCGTTTCGCCGCCGTAGCTGACCGGGAGGTCGGCACGACGCGCCGACTGGTGGGGGTGGCCCCGGCGCTGCCCAATGTGACGAGCGACGGGGGCTACCTCACCTTCTTTGAGGGGTGGTGGAGGCGCTGGAGACCGACGTCCCCCTTGCTGAGGAGGATAGCGCGGCTGACGCACGCGAGCTCCTGGGCCTTGCCCTGACGCTTGTCTTCTCCAACTTGTGTCGCCTTGCTTCGGGTCTTGACCTTCGGCGCATTGTCAAGCCAGCGCCGGCAGGGTCCCATCGCCTCTCCTGAGGTCAGGCCCTTCCTCCCCTGACAATGGCTTGATCAAGGATGTTTTCAAGGGTGGCAGGTGGCCTTATGACTGTTAAGGCTCCTAGAGCGCCATGCTTCGGAGCCCCCCCTTTTTGACGTTCAAGCGGCTCTGCGTCGTTAGGACCCGGTCCTGCACATTTCCCGACCGCCGCTGCCTGGGACCGAATAAACGATCTCGGACACGGGGTCAGGGCCTGCCTCCCTTGATAATGATCGGATCACCAAGGACAATATCAAGGGCGGCAGGTGGCCTTATGACCGGTAAGGCTCCTGGAGCGCCATGCTCTGGAGCCCCCTTGGACGCTCAAGCGACTCTATTTTTTTTCTTGCCGATCATGGTCCTAGGGAGTAGTGGGGCTCCCCTATCCCCTCGTTGGGGCGATGCGTTGTGGCCAGTGCTCCCGAGCGGAGAAGGTAGGTCGCCGAAGGACGCAATCAAGGCAACATGTCAGGTTGCCAAGTGGATGTAATGGAAATTGTAAAGCATGCGACTTGTAGGAGTATGCCCTAAGTAGTCGGAGTTCATGCGGTCAGCAGATACTCCTTAAGGCAATGGATCCAAAAAGTGACGTCGTCGAATAGTTGAAGCCCCTTCAGCGTCTAAGGAACGCCGCGCGAGGCCCTGCCCCCGACGCCCATGCCTGCGCCTTGGCCATCGCAGGTGATCCATGCCGCTAGCATCTCGTCGCAGCATTCGACTCGTCCTCCTGAGGCCCGTGACTTTGGCTTCGCGTAGTCCCTCCACGGGGAAAGGTAGCTGGTGCCACACCCCGCGGTTTGAGGGCGCCCTCCTGCCCGGGCCCCTTGGGCCCGGCTGAGGGAGGAGCCCCCGAACGCTCCTTACTCCTGAGGAGGGCACGCACCCCAGGGGGACGCCTGATATTCTTCCTCGTCAGGAGGGTCAGGTAGCGCCGCATACTCTGGCACATACGGCTCCTCGTAGGCGCTTGCCCGTCCCCCGCATTCGGCCATTGGCGCGATGGTGGCTGTCCCTCTTGGCGGTGGAGGGGGATCCCTCCGGTCGTGCTGCTCGAAGATCTTCCTGCGGTAGGCCTCTGCGCGAAGTCGCTTGTTCCTGCTGTCGCCCTCGGCTGGTCCCGGCGCCGTCCGGTGCTGACTTCCGCCTTGATATCATGTTGTGTCTCCGTTGTCGTAGTTCATCCGCGCCATCGCCTCTGCCCTCTGCTGGCTGCACCGGATGGAGTGCTCCTGTCGAGCCGCCCCTGGTTGTCGAGGGCCGACCTGGTCTCGCTGATGTGTGCCAGCGTGCGCGTCGGTCGTCCCGCCGTTGGCTTCGCGTCCTAGGTGGTTGTCGGTGTGGTGCGCTTCAGGGCCGGTCGCTGCAGTCTGGAGGAGGTGGAGGGCAGCGCGGAGTGCGTCCCTCTCGGCCCCGCCAGAGCGGGCAGGGCCCCAAAACTTGTAGGTTCGGGGGCCGGCACACGGTGCGAGCCCCAACGCCCGGTGCCTGTGACCTTGAAGATGTACCAGGTTGGATGGACTTCTGGGTGATGGCGATTAGCTCCATGATGTGGTCCGCCCAAGCGTCGAAGCCCTCGGGTGTGGGTCGTTGGCGGAGCATCTCTCTTGCCATCCGCAACGCATCGTGTGCGCTGAGGTCCCCTAAGTCGATGCGGCGCATTGCGGGTGCCCGGGCCGCCACCCAGCCCCCATGCGCCTGGGTGGCACGGGTGGCGGTCACGGTGGAGACGATGTTAACGGCCTAGTATGAGCCGCCTGGTCCCGCGACGCTGGTACGTGAGCCTCCAGCTGCTGTGACGTGGTGGTCGGAGATCAGCTCAACGAGGCTCGGAGAAGCCGGTTGGTGCCGGCCATCGGTGCAGCGGTCTCGGACAGAGGAAGCTGGAAGAAAGCTTTCACACGCCCCTACCTGGCGCGCCAAATGTCGGATTTCGGGCTCCGCAAAACCCAAAGGATTCAAACACTGGGGCATGTACGAAGATTCCTCCTGCTTCATCTCGCCTAGCCCGCTACTCGACGGAAACGACAAAGAACTCACTCGAAGGTGAGGAGAACTCAAAACACAGTAGTTTACCCAGGTTCGGGCCGCTGCGAAGCATAAAACCCTACTCCTCCTTTGGTGGATTGCCTCTCACGGAGGTTGATGAACGAGATAGTACAATGCTTTTGTGCCTCTGGAGGCCAAGTGGCTTGGTGTGTTGCTCTAGGGTTATGATCATCCTCCCCCTCTTCTCAGGTATCCTACTCTCTCTATTTATAGTGGAGGCCAGGGTCCTCTTCCCTTATCGTAGGCGGGAAGGGATCCGAGAACGACCAATTTCGATGGGAGACAAGGGAATATGCCTTCCGTGTCAAAAGTGGTCTTCGCGTGCAAAGTCGTCGCCAACACCGCAGAGGTGAGCGGAGGGATGACATCTGTCTTGCCGACAGGCGACCAGGGTCTTGTTGCACCAAAAGGGAAACCTTTAAAAGATGCCTTTGGAGTCTTGATTCGCTCCTGCCTTCTTTGCACCAAAAAGGGGAAGCTGTCATGTTCTCCCACCTTCTGATCGTCTGCCCTTTCCTGGCATCACCCTTGATTCCTGAGGCCCAGCCTTACCTCGGAATATCCGCCGCTCCGGAGGGGTCCTGGGGAGGCCCCATGCGGATCTTACGCTCCTGCTCCTCGTGAGGCTTGGCCCCTCACGAGGGCCTTGTCCAAGGTGGTGTTGTTCCTTGCCGATCTTGTGTTGACGAAGTGGGCCAGCCCTGGGCCGCAGGCAGGCAGGTCTGGGTACCCCCGTTCCCAGAACGCCGACAGAACGTATTGATTGATCTTACCTTGTCTACATTATGTCATCTTGTTTTAAGCACTACTCTGTTTTTTGTGAACTTAATATTTTGAGATGCATGCTCGATAGCGGTTTTGGAGGGGAGTAATGGTAGTACGCATCAGTAAGTTTAACGGTCTAGTTATCACAAACATAATACCTATATATGAATTATGTAATGAAGAATCACAATTATAAGTATGCACTTTTCTATCAATTACCAAAAATAATTTGTCTACCCGCCGTACTATGCTCATGGGAGCGATGCCCCTAGTAAATGGTGTGACCCTCGGGTCTACTTTTCCTACTAAATATAAGACGACAAATTGCTTGTTGTTATCATTTACTTTTTATTTTATTATCTACCTAAAACTACCAATTTAATCCTTGTAATCAGCGGTGACAAGGGGATTGACAACCCTCTTAGCTTCGTTGGGTGCGAGCATTTATTTTGTATTTGTGCAGGTATTGTTGACGTTATATGTGTGGTGTGTTCTATTGGTTCAATAACCTTGGTTATTAACTGAGGAAAATACTATGTGATATTATACTTGCTCACCCTTTCCTCTTCACGGAAAATCCAACACCTAGACCAAGTAGCAAAAGGATTTTTAGCACAGTTGCCGGGGAGGCGTCACGAAATAACCTAGTTGTCTTCGCACACATTTATCAATTTGCTTGTTTCAATTTTATTTCCATTTTGCTTTATCTATTTACTTTATATAGAAAATTAAAATACCAAAAATATTTGAGTTACTATATATACATGTTGTTATGGCTAGCTCTTAACTTGTTGCCTTCACACCACTCCAGACGGAGATTAGCATACACAAGGGAGTAAACTTTTGGAATACATCATGGTTTTCGCGTTCCTTAGTTATCTCTTATTAGAAGCCTTTATTTATGTACTTTACTTTATGTTAGGCAGAATGTTTCATGTTATGTATCTTGCTATCACTTTGTTTTTTAACTTGTTTAGCATAAGTTATTGGTGCACATAGGTGAGCCTGGTTGTTTTAGTTTTTGTGCTTGAAAAATTAAGCACTATTTATTATTTATTATTTGTTCAAGTCTAAATCGTAATTATTTTAAAGCACCTATTCACCCTCCTCTAGGCGACATCTACGTCCTTTCAACCTTGCTGCATTTTTTATACATCTATAACTATCATAATTAATCCTTGCAAGTAACGAATTCAAGGGGATTGACAACCCTCTTGCCCACGTTGGCTGCAAGCATTTGTTTTTGTGTGGGTGGTTGCTCAAAATAGAATTTGTGTGGTTCTCCTATTGGTTTGATAACCTTGGTTCTCACTGAGGAAAATACTTATCCTCTACTATATTGTTTCACGCTTCCTCATCGGGAAAAAACCCAATGCAGCTCAAACATAGCAAATTACCATAATTATTAGAGGGATTAATATGTTACCTGTAACGCATAAGATGCGGTACTATACTCATCCAGGCTCGAGGGCCTCGACAGGGATAGAAGCACATCTTGTCGTTTCGCAAGAATGGATATCATAACAAATACATGTAAAGAGAAAATGAGTATATGAAATTGGCTTACACTCGCCACAAGCTAAATCATCTCAAATACAATCATCCATTGCAATCATCATACATATATAAAAGCTGGGTCCGAGTGTGGACGAAGTCAAACTATAAAAGAGGCATCCATCTTGCTAATCCGAGGCTTCCAACCTGGAACCCACCCTATGATCGTCGAAGAAGAAGAACTCCAAATAAAACAAGCATCGCTCTCACGTCAAAGCATCACATTACTTGTGCGTGCATATGTTGTCATAGTAATCTGTGCGCCATGGGGACACAACAATCTCATTACCAAGGGTATCAAGACTAGCAAAGCTTAATGGGTGAGGTATCGTTAAGTGGTGAGGTTGCAGCAAGCACTAAGCATTTGATATCTGGCTAACTTACGAGTACAAGAATAAGAAGAGTGATCTACGCATGAACGGACGTGAACTAGTAATGATCAAGAAGTGATCGTGAACACATACTTACGTGTCATTCATAACCCCACCGTGTTCTCTTCTTTGTTTAAACCTCACAAGAAGAGGCGATCACGGTTACGCACACGGTTGGTGTAGTTTAATTGAGTTTACTTCAAGTTTTCTACAACCGGGTATTATTAAGTTTCCAAGTTGCCACATAACCACTGGCACAGTTTTCTGAAAGATTTAACCCTCGAGGGATGCTCCAACTCATCCATCACAAACTAACCAAAAGATGCAGTGGAAAACCTCAACCTCGAGATAGCCCAAAGTATCCTCGGAATCCTGTTGCACAAGATATTTTGTCAAGGTGAAACAAATCCATCAAGGCCTCTCAACATGTCGACGATCCCGATAGAAGCCGCGTATCTCGTTCTTAGGACAAGGAAAATTGTCCAAACTTCCGGTAGGCCAATCACAGAGTTGCCCCTAAAGGCCACCGACGGTTGACACGTTTGCGCCAACACTCATGAGGAGCATTGGCCCGGTTTGTTGATTAATTATCCATGGGGTAATTACTCCATATGCAAGTTTTATTAGGTTGGAGAATGGTAAAACCAAAGTTGGACCTTGCCAGAAGAGTATTATCCAAAAACGAATTATAAAGGGGGTCTATAATCACTCCGAGCATGTTAGGAGCGCTCCATATGGAACATAACACCGGTAATTGATAACTAAGGCGGCAAGGGTGGAACAAAACACCGACAATCGGTAACTAAGGCAACAAGGGGTGGAACAAATCGGTAACTAAGGCAACAAGGGGTGGAACATAACACCAAGCAAAAGGCTGAGCCTTCCACCCTTTACCAGTGTATGGATGCATTAATTTAAATAGCAAGAATAATGTGAGATCCCAAGATATCCATGTCCCAACATGAAACAACCTGCACCTGCAACTAGCAACATTATAAAAAGGGTTGAGCAAGTGGTAACGTAGGCAAACAACGGTTTGCTAGGAAGGTGGATGGTTAGAGGCTTATCATGGCATTTTGGGAGGCTTGAAAAAATAACTGATAGGTAGCAAGATATAGAGATAGAAACGAGACAACTAGCATAGAAATGATAGTAGGAGATCCAAGGTCATGATCATTTTCGTGAAATCCTGCTTGGAAGAAGAACAAATCCGTGAATAAGACGAACATAAATAGTCCAATGAATCCTCACACTCCAAAACACTTTCGGAACTCTAGCGAGAAGAAGCAAATCCGGAAACAAACAAACAAGACGGTAAACACCACACCGTATTCATGATATGATGCACAAACAAATACTCCATTCATTTTTAAATATATGACCTTTTAGAGATTTTACTATGGACTACATACAGAGAAAAATGAGTGGACCTACACTGTAAAATATGAATATATACATCTGTATGTAGTTCATAGTGTAATCTCTAAAAGGTTCTATATTTAGGAACAGAGGGAGTATGATGCATGTCCGGTTTTAAATATGCATAGCATGGCAAGGTGCACAAACATTCATTACACATTAAACGAAGCTCAATATGCAACGTGTTGCATATCGACGAAACTCAACTCCACATTTAAATTTAGTGCACTTTTATTTAGGTATCCAACAAGTTTAGATGTTGTTTATCATGGCAAAAGGTGAAGAAAAATTAAACTACACTATCTAGGTATTTTTGAAATGAGGGCGGAAACAATATATGGTATTTCCGAAATGACCTCATATGCAATTTTTGAATTTGAACCAAATGTGTCCTAAACATACTTTATATTTATTAAACAGGAAAATAAAGAGCACCATGTTATTATACTCATTTTTCTAATCATGTTACAGATAGTTTAATTAATTCAAAGCTACGGTTATATAGTTATGGAATAAAGCGTCTTTAACAAGCTATCAGGCATTTTTTAATGCAAAAAACATTTAAAAGTTTTTAACATGAATGTGGATGACAAACACAAGTTATATGTAATTTTATGAAAATATTGACATATAATATGATATGAGCATTTGTCGTCACGACGGAAAGAAATGGATGCTGAAAACGGTGCCACGATAACCTTCTGGTTCCGGCAACTCATTGAGATGACGGTGCAAAAGAACAAGTTTGTGTGAAACATGCAAGAATGACAAGGAGTGATCCCGATTAGTGGATGTCCCACATGACTTGGCAATTGAGAAACGTGTAAATATTTAATTCGGACACGGAGCAAGCATATACATACAACACATAGACATACAACACATGCATTCGTTCATGGGCGGTCGACTCGGCGATTATACATTCGAATGGTGCATTTAGGGGTGGACCAAGTTCAATGTGGTGTAGTCATTCATGCGTTGTGGAAAGTAGTGGTACACCGGTCTTCATTGAAAGTAGTGGAAGTTGTGGATGTAGGGGTACTCGCGACGATACATCGAACTTGGCGCTTGCAGTTCCGAACGAGTGGATGGACTTGAAGAATCGTAGTCGTACTCGCATACATCGGCGACTGTAGTTCTACACTTGTCAAAGAGGATCTTGACGAATTCAATATTTTCCGCGGTCAACGGTAGTGGTACTTGGCGCATCGTCCTGGCACTTGGCGAAATCCACGGAGGTGGTCTTGGTGAATCGAAGATGTACTTGGCGGTCTTGGTCTCCACGATTTAGATGTGTTCGGGGACGTCTCCGTCGGTCAACAAAGAGGCCATGTAGTCAAACTTGCCGTCAACAGCAAGGTAGTATAGTCACACGGGGCAACAAGCCAACAACTTGTTGGAGGCCGAACGAGGCACGTGCAACTCTTGTTCGATGATGCCGGATGCGCACCTGAGCAAAGCAAGCATATCAGTAGCAGCAAGTGGAGCAAGGCACGAGCGGCGGCTCTGTCATGGGTGTGCAGCAGAGCGAAGCGGCGCCGTGAAGGATGGCAATAGGGCGACAGGTAGAGCAGAGAGGAAGTGGTTGTGGCGGTCTGGAATAGTATACCTACGATGACAGACCCGATCCACTCCTTCAACAAGAAGCTTAGAGCAGTTGCTCGGGCCCTGTCGGTCTGGAGTAGGGCCAGAGTTGGGAACCTGCAACTGCAGCTTCTCGCGGCACAAGAACTCATTCTCCGGTTGGATTGTGTCCAGAATGAGCGCGCTCTCACACCTTACGAAAGCGCAACCAACTAAACCTTAAATCAAGGTGTCTTGGACTGGCAGTTTTGCTTAGAATCAAATAGCGACAGCGTGTGAAGGTGTCATGGTTAAAAGACAACCTTTCCAGTTCTAAAATGCTTTTCATCAAAGCAAACTCGCGTGCAAGGAAGAGCACGATACATTCACTGTTAGACCCTCTTGAAACGCTTCTCAGTGACCAACCAAGCATCCTTCATGCGGTCGGCGAACATTTTACCGCTGTTGGGGGAACACCGACTGAAACCTCAAAATCTTTTTGCTGGGACTTCCTCCAAATTACTCCTGAAAATCTCCAGGATCTTGAGCACGGCTTCTCTCTTGAAGAAATCAAGAATGCAATCTGGGACATGCCAACAGATAAAGCGCCGGGCCCCGACGGCTTCCCAAGAACGTTTTATCGCGCATGCTGGGAGATTATTAAAGAAGATCTGCTGGCTGTTTCCCAACGGCTTTTTAACCTCAACTCCAGATCGTTTCATAAGGTCAACGATGCTTTGATAGTGCTGATACCCAAAAAGAAAGATCCTACACAGATTGAAGACTACAGACCAATCAGCCTGATCCACAGCGTCATGAAATTAGTAACAAAAGTGCTCGCAAGAAGGGTAGCGCTACGGCTACCCTCCCTAATTTCAAAATGCCAAAGCGCATTCATGAGCGGACGAAGCATCTAGGAAAATTTTCTCTATGTTGAGAATCTGGCAAAACACTACCATGGGCCATGACTCCCATAAGTCCTGCTAAAACTTGATCTGGCAAAAGCTTTTGACACCGTTTCCTGACCGTACATCTTAAACTGTATGCACGCAATGGGTTTTGGACAACGATGGTGTTCCTGGATAGCCATGATCTTATCCTCCTCTTCATCAATGGTCATGGTCAATGGTGTGCCGACTGAAAGGATCTGGCATAAATGTGGAGTTCGACAAGGAAATCCAATATCGCCCTTCCTCTTCATCATCGCTATGGAGCCCCTCCACAGGATTTTAGACAGGGCAACCGAACATGGGTTCCTATCACCGCTTCGCGGACGGGCAGCCACAATGAGAACGTCGCTGTACGCTAATGACCTGGCGCTTTTCGTAAACCCAGTTCAAGAGGACATGACAATGGTTGTATTGATCCTACAGACATTCCAACAGGTAACCGGTCTTCGTACAAATTTCGTAAAGAGCATTGCGTTGCCTATTCGTTGTGATGGCCTTGACCTCCAACAAGTGTTGCTTCCACTGGGAATACCAATTGGCACATTTCCATCAACCTATCTTGGGATGGTGCTCTCTGTCAAGAAACTACAGAAAATTCACTACCTAAACATCATGTCCAAGTTTGACAACAGAATGGCGGGATGGAAAGGCAAGCTAATGTCCAAGGGGGATAGACTAACCCTCGCAAAAGCGGTTCTACAATCCCTTCTTGTCTACATGCTCTCATCACATAAACCTCCAAAGTGGCTACTAAAATGGTTTGACCAATGCACTAGAGCCTGGTTTTGGTGTGCCGAAGATAAATGCAATGAAGGACAATGCAGGGTAAGATGGGATGTCGTCTGTCGCCCAAAACGACTTGGTGGTCTTGGGCTACATGACATGGAGAAGTTTGCATGTACACTCATATTAAGATGGATCTGGCTACAATAGACCGCTGCCAATATTCACATTGCGGGCGCAGGAAGACCATGTGATGATAAGAATTTCGCCATATTTGCCGGGGCTACTAAAGTAAACATAGGTGATGGAAAAACAACTCTTTTTTGGAAGGATGCATGGCTAAAGGGGATGGCACCAAGAGATATTGCAACAATTCTGTTTCCAGGATCATCCAGGAAAGGTAGAACCGTCCATGATGCGTTGTTGAGAGACAACTGGGTCCACGACCTCCAGCGCAACTGGCATGATGATATGATTGAGGAGCTTGTTAACCTCTCCAATCTGTTGGATCAAATTAATCTGAACACGACGATTAGAGACTCAATTACATGGAAACTAACCACAAACAGTTCATACTCTGCCAGATCCGCCTACCTCTTCCAATTCGAGGGGATGATCAACTACAATCTGTACACATCGATATGGCGGACCTCGGCACCTCCAAAATGCAAGATTTTCCTCTAGACGGCCATGCAAAAGAAGATCCTAACCGCAGACGTCCTACTATTGAGAAGTTGGGACAATAATTATTCTTGCCCTCTATGCATCCGCTCCTTGCAGACAGCCGCACATCTCCTCTCTGAATGCTCATGGTCGAGGAAGGTTTGGGTCGCAATGGCTGTTTCTGCAGGTAGGCCATCTTTGCAACCTGCCTCCTGGATGGCTGAGCGACCCATCAGCGATTGGTTTCAGGCTCTAAGCCCTCCTGACTTGGACGCACGCCGTAAAAAAGGGACACGGGCTCTTGCAATGTTGGTCTGCTGGGAGCTTTGGCTCAAACGCAACCGTAGGATTTTCCAGAAAAAAGAGCTTCTGGTGTCGGCGTTGATCACACGTATTAGAGATGAAGCTGTAGCCTGGAAACTTGCTGGCTGTCCAATTACTTTTGACCCGGGCTAAAACTTTGCTATTTTCTATTCCCTTGGTTGCCTGGCAAAGCCGGCAACAATAGGCTTCTCTTTTCTTGGTATTACTGTGCTCTTTTGCATTACACTGTAACTGGCCGTCGGCCTAATAGAATCACATCAGATCTCTTGCTGTCTTACTAAAAAAGAGCAGAGAGGAGAACGGGAGGAGCAGCGAGGCGACGCCACCATGACGTGTGGCTCGGGCGAGCTGGCAGAGCAGGGGCGCACGTCACCAGCATGCAGGATGGTCACGGGATAAGCACGACATGCAGGCTCGCACGCGAGAGGAGACCCATAGCGAGGAGGAGAGGCCGGGTGGAAGCTTGCGAGGGGCACCATCCGCGAGGACGAAGTGAGACGACATCGGGATGGCTGGAAGGAATTTTTGGTTAAATGGACCCCTTGCCGAACGCAATTGTCAGAAAAGACCACCAACGAGACATATTGTCAAAAAAGATCACTTTTCAGCAGGCGGCAGGCGCGCCAGATGACAAGTGTCACCTGCCGCCACGGGCAGCAGCGGTTGGCACCTGCCGCCACAGGCAGCAGCGGTTGGCACCTGCCGCCAATATGTGAGGCGGCCAACCTCTTTTCTGTTTCCAGCCACGACCCGGCCAACCTTTTTCCCTGTCTTGGCCATGGCACTTTCCCTGTTCCTTTTTGCTGCTGGCCGCCATGCGTTTTGGCGGCAGGTGCCGACCGCCGCTGCTCGTGGCGGCAGGTGACACGTGTCACATATGTCACCTGGCGCACGTGCTGCCCGCTGAGAAGGTTTTTTTTTTACAATATGTCCTGCATAAGGTCTTTTCTAACAATTGCGTTCGATAAGGGGTTTTTTAAGACAAAAATTCAGCTGGAAGAGGCGAGGCCTTACAGTGTTACTGCGGTAGGACGCAAGGGGCATCGGATCTCGCGGGAGGAGACACGGATCGTCACGACGGCGCCATGGCTTTGCAGAACTCGGGACCTAGAAGAGGGCGCCATGGCGGATCGCCGTGGGCGTGTGGGAGAAGGGCGGGTTCGCCGGAGCGGGGTGAGGAAGGAGGTGCGGGACTATGACCGAAAACTGCGGTGACGAGCACGACGGCCTGGTAGGGGCGACAGTTATGGCAAATAGGCTCGCCAGTGGTAGAGGCGGGGGGGGGGGGGGGGGGGTTGTGGGCATGGGGATCGGACGGGACGATGTTCTCTCGTGGCGACGCGCTAGGAGGTTGAGGGGACGCAAGGGTGTTATGGTTATTCCCAAGTTAATCGAACATTTATTATAGCTTCTAGAATATTGAGAGGATATGTTATGAAGACAAATGACCATTTACATTTTCTCAATTTAAATAGATCAAGAGATCTATGCAATTTATTAATTTGATTTAAAAATAATGACATGGTTGCACGATGAAATGATGCAATGCAAAATAAAATAAAGCAAACAATAGAATAATGGAAAGAATCGGGCTTGGGATTTTAAAGTACAGTCTAGTATTGAAGTTCACTCCATAAGCACTATTGAAATTATTTCTAGCAAGAAAATTCACATGAATAGCATCACTATTTTTCTGAATCAAGGTAGATAAAGGAACATCATTTGGATCAAGGTGAGAATTTTTACTAGCAAGTAAATTAATTAGATCATCCATTTTGTCAGTCATAATAGAAATTTCTTCAACAAAGTTTATCTTCTTACCAGTTGGAGCTCACTAGGTGTGTCATTGGGAGTAATTTTTCGTTATGTTGTCAAGAATTTTTGTGGCTTCCCCTAATGTTACTTCCATAAGTGTTCCATCAACAAGTGAGTCTAGAAGGTTTTTCGAAGCGAATATTAATCCATCATAGAAGTTTTGTATAATCATTATAAATTCAAACGATGAGAGGGGGGGGGGGGTTCAAATCATTAATTTATTCTTTCCATTGTTGTGCAACATGTTCTTGCTCATGTTGTTAAACTTCATGATTTAATTCCTAAGAGATATTATGTTCGGAGGAGGGAAATATTTAGCAAAAGGCATCCTTACATTTATCCCAAGTACAAATACTATAACAAGGCAATGATGAAAACTGAATTTTAGCTTTATCTCTTAGTGAGAAAGGAAATGATTTCAACTTGACAATATCATTGTCCACATCTTTTTTCTTTTGCATATCACATAATTCAACGAAAGTATTAAGATGGGATGAAATATCTGCATTAGGATTTATAGCAAATTGTTCTTTCATAACAAGATTTAGCAATGCGGCATTAATATCAAATGAATCCTCACTAGTGGTGGCTGGTATTGGAGTACTAATAAAATCAGTATTATTATTATTATTCAAAAACTCACATCATTTGGTGTTTTCTTTAGACATAGTGACCACCTAGAAAGCAAGTAAGCTAAACATTCTTGAATGTTTGAAGTTTTTTTTATAAAAAACAGGTAAAAGCAAATAAAAAGTATAACAAGTAAATGACAATGTGTGTGAATGAATCTGAAGTTGATTGGTGATGCTCCCTGGCAACGACGCTAGAAAACCATCTGCTATTTTATAGATGTGTTGGGATTTTTCCTGAAGAGGAAGGGATTGATGTAGTAGAGTAGCAACAAGTATTTCCCCCAGTGAGAACCAAGGTTTCTCGAACCAATAGGGGAAACAGGCAATCAACCGTCGACGGTTACTGCCCAAATAGGAGCAAATACTTGCACCCAATGCGGGCAAGAAGGTTGCCAATCCCATTATAGTCATTAATTGCAATGATCAAATCTAGTAGTGATAGATATATAAAATACACAGTAAATAAAAGGTAAATAAGTAGCAGCAAGTAAATGGATCTTAGGTAAATATGTGGAATATATCCAGGGGCCATAGTTTTCACTAGAGGCATCTCTCTCAAGAAAATTGCATATGTCGAGTAAACAAATTACTCTTGGGCATTTGATAGGCAAGTGCATAGTTATGATGTTATTCATGGAAATGATCATGCATATTGGCATCATGTCCATAAAAAGTAGACCAAAATGATTCTACATCTACTACTATTACTCCACTACAAGAGCGCTTTTATGCTTGCCTCTCTAGATATTAAGTTCATAACAAACAGAGTAAAACATTAAGTAAGATGATATGATGTAGAAAAAGTATGAAAAAACATATGTTTAGACCTCGACATTTTATCCTTAGTAGAAACAAGATAAATACGTGCCTTGCTACCCCTTCCGTCACTGGGTGACCACATCACAAGATTGAACCTACTACTATGCACCACTCCGTGTGGAGATCTACTCATCCAATTGGAGAAAGAAGACTCATAGATCGGAAAGCATATATATATATATATAATAATTATGCACAATAAAGTTCAAAAAAGACTCAATTAATTTCAATGAATAATTTGATCATAAACGCACAATTCGTCGGATCCCAACAAACACACCGCAAAAGAAGATTACATCAGATAGATCTCCAAGAAAATCCAGGAGAACATGCTATGGAAGATCAAACAAAGAGAGAGATCCATCAAGCTACTAGCTATGGACCCGTAGGTCTATGGTGAACTACTCACACATCATTACCATGGAGGCAACAATGTTGATGTAGATGGCCTCCATGATCGATTCCCCCTACGTCACAGTACCGTAGAAGGCCTCCACATGGGATCATGACGGAACAGAGACTTACGGCGATGGAAGAAGTGTTTAGGGCCTCCCTCTGATGTTTTTGGAATATTTTAGAATATATAGAGGTGGAATTAAGTCAAAACACGTTACGAGGGAGTCATGAGCTCAGGGGGTGATGGTGTCCTCGACTATGGGGTCCTAGTTCAACTGATCTAGTCCATGGGCCAGACTGGGATCCTGACAAGGAGGAAGGACTTTAGAGGCTCTCAAACTAAGGAGAAAGGGTGATTTTCTCAGCATGTAATCTCTAGATAGTTACCGACATTTGTGTAACCCTAGATAGTGCCAACACCTATATAAGACGAAGGATTTAGCCCACAAAACACAACCATACATGTTCATCATCACCCCTAGGTTTAGACCACCACATCTGATCTCAAGGTAGATCAACTCCACACTTTGCTGCACCAATAATACAAAAAGAGCAGGGCGTAGGGTTTTACCTCCATCATGAGGGCCTGAACTTTTGTATCCTGTTACCCATTGATCCGATCTCACAGCTCGGGCCCCCCTACTCGAGGTCTACCCATTTTGAAACCGACATTGGTGCTTTCATTGAGAGACCGGTGTGTGATCATCTTGGAATGATGGCCTCTCTGATTGGCGATCTAAATCCCATCAAAACTTTTGTCGTCTTGGCGACCCTCGACAGCAAGCCATGTGAGGAAACGGTGGACCCTGAGTTGCGCTCCTCCATAGAGGTGGCAGGATGCGATATGGAGTTCCACCCGGAGCGACATGCCCCTTCGAATAGACCGTCCAATGGTTTTCGAATTGAGGAAATCTCGAAGGTGATCTCCCCTTTAGGGGATGGAAACAAGGCCAATTGGGTAGGAAGAACATATGTTTCACGCTTTGATACAACCCCATATGACTTCCTTCCATGCCACCTTCCCACCAGAAACTTAAGGGTGTGTTGGAGCCCCCACCGATCGAATTAAAAAAATGATACCATCCACTCTCGACATTGGGTACTGACAGAGTAACTCCAGGCTACTAATGTCTGGGATGTGATGTGCATAAAACAACATGCTCATGAATCCGTCTAGCAATTTTGGTCGAGATTCTTATCAGACAAGAACACAATAGTCGATTGAAGGGACAACAGAATACTGGTTGCCTTCTGCCACAACCGTGGCAACACGGGGGCATTAAACACCCTTGCCCGGTGTCGAGTCCAGACATTCCCCAAAATGTGTGACTTGGTATCAAAATTTTGCGCCCTAGAAGACGCATGGCTAGTCGAAAATCCTATCGGGTCCGATGACCCTAAAATCTACCACTTAGCATTATAACGGGAGCCTTTTAGGTGTCCTGCATTTGTCGCACCACCACCAAAGAAGAAAATCTGGGGCCACGGACAAACCTTCACAAACTACTGGATAGGCCATGTCATATACATGCAACTCTGCTCAACCACAACCCAAACCACAACCTTCGAGCTTGTTGGGTCGTGAAGCAGGTAGCCAAATATGGCGAACCACTCCTCATTGGTGGTTGCTTTATTAACAACATGGTAAATATCTCGTACAAAAACAAGATCATGATGATCTAGCAAATGTACAAACCAGGGAATCAAAGAAAATGGGCACTATGGGAGTTCGGCCCTCCACAAGTGCAAATGCCCTCGGCTGCCTGGTTGGATACACCGATCACATTTGTGCAATACAATCAGCTGATGGTCGACCTAAGCCAATGCCCAGAAGCCATGGTAGACCCAATAGTAGATGGATGTCGGCTACATAAATTACCAATGGACGGTGGCAGCATCCTAAATCTCATTTATGAGGGCACACTCGACAAAATGCAGCTTGACAAAACTCGCATCCAGCAAAGCTCCACAACATCTCGAGGAATTATCCTCGACAAAGAAGTGAGATGCAAGGGGCAAGTCACCCTCTACATGGTTTTTGGCACCCCTGAGATCAATCATTCTGAGGAGTTAAACTTTGAGGTCGTACCTTTCCGAAGTGGCTATCACACCCTCCTTGGACGGGATGCATTCGCAAAATTTTACGCTATACCCCATTATGTTTACATGAATCTCAAAATGCTAGGCCCTCATGGTATAATCACTTTGTAAGTAACATAGACATGACACTTCGGGCCGAAAATAAAACAACCCCCCTCGCCTTAAAGTCGATGTCTCAGACCTTTGCAACCGAAGAGTTAACAACACTTTGGGCCTCGGTTGATAGGGACGATGTCATTCTCGACAAGTGAACCAAATCAACTTCGTTCAAACCAGTGGAAGAAATCATAAAGTTCCAACTACACTCGACGGATTCATTTGTCTCAAACATATCTACTTTTCCAAACACGTTTGCTATTTTTTGGACTCTAGTTTGCATGATTTAAATGAAACTAACCGAGGACTGACGTTGTTTTCAGTAGAACTGCCATGGTATTATTTTTGTGCAGAAATAGAAATTCTCAAAATTGGAAGAGCCTTTTGTGTTATTTTTTTTGGAAAGTATGAAGAGTTATGGAGCGAAGACCCACCAAAGGGGGCCATCTGTTGGTGACAAGCGAACATGGTGCACCCACCCGCTGGGCGAGTCCTGATGGCTTGGGGACACCTTGTGGATCGTCTCACCCTAATTCCAGTCCTATAAATTCAAATTACAGAAAAAATAAGAGATAATTTTTCATCGTGTTTTACGAGATGGAGCCGCTGCTGCCTCCCGTTCTTCCATGGGAAGGCTGATCCGGAGTCTCTTTGGGGCTCCAGAGAGGGGAATTCATTGTCGTACTCATCACCAACCCTTCTCCGTCAATAATTTCATATGTCTCCAACGTATCTATACTTTTAGATTGTTCCATGCTATAATATTCTCATTGTAGGATACTTTTTGGGCATTAATTTGTTGATTCATATTATTTTTAGCACTAACCTATTAACCTAGTGCCAAGTGCTAGTTGTTGTTTTCCGCATGTTTTTGGTTTTTAGATTTACAGTACCAAATGGAGTCCAAATACCATCAAACTTTTTAATGGTTTTTTGGGGACCAAAAGAAGACCTAGAAACTTCAGGAGAAGGTCAGGGGCCACATGAGGGCCCCACAAGCCAAAAGGACGCGCCCAGGGTGGTGGCCACATCCTGTTATCTTGTGGGCCACCTCCTCATCTTGTAACCTTGTTATGTAGCATATAAATTCTCACATATTCTAAAAACCCTAGGGGTGCTCCCGAAACACTTCTTCCGCCGTCGCAAGTTTCTATTTTGTCATGTGCCCATCTGGAGCCCTGTTCTGGTGCCCTATCAGAGGGGGGTCGATCAGGGAGTGCCTCTACATCAACCTTGTTGCTCCCATAGTTATATGTGAGTAATCTACCATAGACCTATGGGTCCATAGCTACTACCTAGATGGCTCTTTCTCTATATGTTCTTTAAGACAAAGTTCATCTCATCTTCGTGATGATCTATTCAATGTAATCACTTTGTGAAGTGCGTTTGTTGGGATACGATGAATTGTGGGTTTATGGAGAGATTATTCATGATAAATACTTGAGTCCTCTCTGAATTATATGATTCTTATTTCCTTCATTATTAGAGCTTCATAAATCTATCCTATCTATTGATTTGCTTTAGCCGACTAGATTGATCTATCTTCAGTGAGAGGTGTGCGTTGTAGTGGGTTCAATATTGCGGTGCTCAATCCGAGTGACAAAAAGGGACATGGCATGTATTTTTATTGTTTCCACTAAGAATAAAATTATAGGTTTCATTCATATTAATTTAGGTTACTTTGTCTACATCATGTCATTGTTCTCCAAGCATTACTCCATTTTACTTAACACTCTAGAAGCATGTTGGATAACATTCGATGGATGGAGTAATAGCAGTAGATGCAGCTAGGAGTCCGTCTACTTGCTTATGGACGTGATGCCTATATAGACATGATCATTGCCGTGAATAAATATTGCATAAGTATGCGATTTTCTATCAATTGCCGAACATCAATTTGTTTACCCGTCGTATGCCTTCTTCGAGAGAGATGCACTAGAGAACACTATAGACCCCGGATCAATTAACTTATAAATTTAGAAAAACTATAAATACCTTGCTTCCTTTTATTATTTTTATTTACTTTTTATATTTAATATATTCAAATTATCTATCTACACTACTTATCTTCTTGCAAGTAATGAGTTCAAGGTGATTGGCAACCCTCTTGCCCGCGTTGGGTGCAAGTATTTGCTCTTTTGTGCATAGGCTCTTGAGATGGGAGTTGTGTGGTCCTGCTCTGGGTTTAATAACCTTGGTTCTCACTGAGGGGAATATTTATCTATATTTTGTTGCATCATCCCGTCCTCTTTGGGGAAAAACCCAACGCAGATCACAAGTATCCAGAAGGATTTACGGCGTCGTTGTCGGGGTGTATCACCAACTTACTATCAAGTTCCTTTGAACAAATTATCATTCACTTCTTCTCCTTTTTTTTGTTGTTATATTTTTCTTGCTGTAAAAATCAAAATACAAAAATATTTACCTTTGCTAGTTTGCTTGTTTCGTTTCCTAGTTGTTTGCTTGAAGTTTCTACCATGTCTGATTTTATCATCAAGAAGGATGATGAAGGTAAATCCCCAAAACAGAAAATTCCCCCTCCGTGAGATGTAGAAGTCCTTGTTGCACAGAGGGGGAATATCATAGGGAAAAGCATTATCTAAGAATTCTTTAACTATACTAGTACTTTAGCTTGCAAGGACACGCCAATCCTTAAAAGAACCAAAAGTTATGCTGATGTTACTTCTGCTCTTGTTCTCAAACTTGAAAGAGGATTTATGCATACTCACCCTACTTTGTGAAAGTATTCTATGAGTTTCTGGTCATGAAGATGGACACTCTTATCCTTATGCATGAATTTGACTATATAGTGCAAGAGGCTCATGATATATGTGATCACTACAATATGAGTCGTGAACATCCTGTGATAGATGAAATTTTATATAATGAGGGATATATGATGAGGTATGTGTTTCAAGATAACTATACCTTTGATGAAAATACTAAGAAAGAAGTTTCTCCCATTCATATTATGCAACAATTTTTCAATGCTATCAATAAACAATATTCTTGGATATTAAGGGAGAATACACACGGTTTTGAGGAGAGTGGTATTGATAATGCTAAGATATTGCTTGATGATGTGTTTCTTATTGTCTTTGAAAAGCCTCCTCATAAACACACATCCCAATATATGAATGCCAAGAAAGGTGATATCACGTGAAACATATGCATTATGCCTAGCTAGGGGCGCAAAACAATATCGCTAGTTGGGAGGCAACTCAATAGTTATCTTATTTTTCATGTTCTACTTTCTATTTGTGTGATATAACATGATTATTTCTACTTTAATTATATTGCGTTTATGTTTAAATTAGTGTTTTTGCCAAGTAAATCCTTTGGGATGATTCGAATGATAAGTAGAATTGATATGGTGCGAAAACAAAAACTTTAGCGTCTAGTACAGAACTACTCTAATTTTACTAGAGCATTTTTATCTGATTTTTTACCAAGTATTGTTATATAAATTCCTCATGTCTTACTAATTTTTCATAATATTTGGAGTTACAGAAGTAGGGTGTCTTTGCTTATCACTACAAACTGTTCTGTTTTAGACAGGTTCTATTTTTGCTTGCATAGTTTGCTTGTTTTGGTGATGCTATGGATTATATCAGGGGGTATAATTCATGGAGAAGTTAAAATGTAGTACTTTATCCAGTAATAAAATATTATTCAATTTATAGCAGTACCCGATGTTTATGGTACACCTATCCTACTAACATATCTCATTAGTTTTCTGTTGAGTTTTCTGTGCTGAAGTTTTCAAGTTTTGGGTGTTTTCATGATGGATGAAGGAATATGGAGCGATAAGAGCCTAAGCTTGGGGATTCCCAAGGCATCCCAAGTTAATATTCTAGGAAGACTCAAGCGTCTAATCTTGGGGATCCCTGGAAGGCATCCCCTCTTTTGTCTCAATCTACCGGTATGTCACTTGGAGCTATATTTTTGTTCATCACATGATATGAGTTTTGCTTGGAGCGGCATTTGCTTTAGTTTGGTTTTGTTTTAGTTTTCCTGAATAATTGTTTGCTGAACACACCCACTTGAGAGAGATACATGTTCACCATGGTTTGTTATAATACTCTTTGTGATTCACTTATATCTTTTGAGCTAAGCAATTTCTCTAGTGCTTCAGTAATCTTTTAGAGCAGGTGGTGTATAGATTTTGTAGAAATAATTGCACTCTCGTTCATCACTTAAGTTTCTTGAGATTTAATAAACAACAACGGTAATTTTAATGGGTCATAAGACTAGCCCAAAAATAATAGGTATTCAAGGAGTGCATAATCAAAACCACATGTAGCACATAAAAGAGAAATTGTGGGTTAATGATATTGATGTGGTAATATGAAAGGGTATGAGTGCATGATTTTTAGTTAGTAAAAATAAAAATATCAATAGTTAAAGCATGTTAATTCGTTGTTCATCCAAATATTGGTTATGGCATGTTGATGATGTGTGAGCATTCTTATTCCTCATTGAAATCTTGTGCTGCTTAGGTCGGGGGCGCATGATGGTTAACTCCTACCAACCTCCCCCTATGGGCATGCAAGTAGTACTTTGCTTCGAGAGAGCTAATAAAACCCGACGGTAAGTATGTGTGTTCTTTATGACTAATGTGAATCCTTGGATGTACGCACTCTCACCACCTCAGATTTGCTAGCCTCTTTGGTACCGTGCATCGCCCATTCTCACCTCGAGGATCGGTGCGAACTTTGCCAATGCATCCAAACCCCCGACATGATACGCTTTGTTGCACATAAGCCAACTTATATCTTCCTCAAAACAACCACCATGCCTACCTATCATGGCATTTCCATAGATATTTCGAGATATATTGTCATGCAACTTTCGTCGTCACTTCGTATGACTAGTACCTTCATTGTCGTATTGCTTTGCATGATCATGTAGCTGACATAGTATTTGTGGAAAAGCCACAATTCATCATTATCATACATTTATGCTAGATCATTGCACACCCTGGTACATTACCAGAGGCACTCGTATATAGTCATATTGTTTAGTAGTTTTTTCAAGTTGAGTTGTAAGTAAAAAAGAAGTGTGATTCTATTCATTATTTAGGGCAATGTATTTGTGAGGAAAGGATGATGGAGACACAACAGGAATTTGCCAGCAGATGGCAAAGAATTGGCTGATGGCAAATTCCCTGATTCCATTAGTGAGACAACGATTCCCCCACAAGTCGGGATTAGACGCTAGAGGAAAAAAAGAAAAAAAGGAGAAAAGAAAAATAAATAAAGGAAGAAAATGAGAAAAATAATAAAAAATAAAATAAGAGAAAAGAGAGAAGGGACAGTGCTACTACCTCTTTTACCATACGTGTGCCTCAAAGTGGCACCATGTTTTTCATATAGAGAGTCTCTTGTTTTGTCACTTTCATATGCTAGTGGGAATTTTTCATTATAGAACTTAGCTTGTATATTCCGATGACATGCTTCCTCAAATGCCCGAGTTCTTCATGAGCAAGCAAGTTGGATGCACACCCACTTAGCCTCAGTCGAGCTTTCATACACTTATATCTCTAGTGCATCTGTTGCATGGAAATCCCTACTCCTCACATTGATATCTATTGCTGGGCATCTTCATAACTGGTTGATACGCTGAGTTGTTGTGAGCTGTTCTTGTCCACTTTTACCCCCTTTGAAACCTACCACCATATTCTATTCCACCTATATGTTATGTCCATGATTCACACTTATCTATTGAGTGAGTAATAAAAGTTGAAGCACGTAACAAGTAAGATCCAATTGCCCGGCTTAACACAGTGGTGCTTAACATTTGTATTTATGTGGTGAAGATAGAGACATGCCATGCTAATATGAGAAAATGAATGGGCGTTAAACATTCCTTAAGGATCGTATATTTTGAACATTGATGATCATGTTACTTATGTTCATGTTCACGTTTGTTAATTAATCACTTCTAAATGATCACACCTCGAGTAGATTACATGTTGGGTAGCATGTCACATAAAAAATTCTGGTTTTATCATTTACCTACCCAAGGACGAGCAGGAATTAAGCTTGGGGATACTGATACGTCTCCAACATATCTATAATTTTTTATTATTCCATGCTATAATATTATCATTCTAGGATATTTATTTCATGATTCATATTATTTTTGAGCGCTAACCTATTAACCTAGTGCCAAGTGCTAGTTGTTGGTTTTTGCATGTTTTTGGATTTTCAGGTTTACACTACCAAACGGAGTCCAAATACTATGAAACTTTTTGATTATTTTTTCGGGACCAAAAGAAGACCTCGAAGCTTCAGGAGAAGGTTGGGGCAACACGAGGGCCCTACAAGCCAACAGAGCGCGCCCAAGGGGTGGTTGTGCCCCGTTAGCTTGTGGGCCACCCCCTTATCCCCCGAACTCATTCTCTGGCTTATAAATTCTCATATATTCTAAAAACCGTAGGGGATCTCCTGAAACACTTTTTTCGCTGCCCGTAGTCTTTGTTCCGCCGTGTACCCATCTCGAGCCATGTTCTGGTGCCCTGCCAGAGGGGGATCGATCAAGGAGGGCCTCTTCATCAAGCTTTTTGCTCCCATGGTGATGTGCGAGTAGTCTACCATGGACCTACGGGTCCATAGCTAGTATCTAGAAGGCTCTCTCTATATATGTTCTTCAATACAAAGTTCATCGCATCTTCGTGATGATCTATTTGATGTAATCACTTTGTGCGGTGCGTTTGTTGGGATCTAAGGAATTGTGCGTTTATGTTCAGATTATTCATGATAAATATTTGAGTGTTGTTTGAATTGAATTGTGCATTTATGTTCTGATTTATTGATTTGGTTTGTCCAACTAGATTGATCTATCTTCAGTGAGACATGTGCATTGTAGCGGGTTCAATCAAGCGGTGCTCAATCCCGGTGACGGAAAGGGACGTGACATGTATTTGTATTGCTTACACTAAGGATAAAATGATGGGGTTCATTCATATTAATTGAGTTTACTTTGTTTTACATAATACTCTAGATGCATGCTGGATAGCGGTTAGAATATATTACAATGTTAGAATATAAAATATATTACAATATAAAATGAATATAAAATATTAATATATATTACAATGTTACAATATAACATTTAGTCATGAATGTTCTCCTTTTTTTGTTGTTATATTTTTCTTGCTGTAAAAATCAAAATACAAAAAATTTACCTTTGCTAGTTTGCTTGTTTCGTTTCCTAGTTGTTTGCTTGAAGTTTCTACCATGTCTGATTTTATCATCAAGAAGGATGATGAAGGTAAATCCCCAAAACAGAAAATTCCCCCTCCGTGAGATGTAGAAGTCCTTGTTGCACAGAGGGGGAATATCATAGGGAAAAGCATTATCTAAGAATTCTTTAACTGTACTAGTACTTTAGCTTGCAAGGACACGCCAATCCTTAAAAGAACCAAAAGTTATGCTGATGTTACTTCTGCTCTCACCCTACTTTGTGATTTGTGAAAGAGGATTTATGCATACTCACCCTACTTTGTGAAAGTATTCTATGAGTTTCTGGTCATGAAGATGGACACTCTTATCCTTATGCATGAATTTGACTATATAGTGCAAGAGGCTCATGATATATGTGATCACTACAATATGAGTCGTGAACATCCTGTGATAGATGAAATTTTATATAATGAGGGATATATGATGAGGTATGTGTTTCAAGATAACTATACCTTTGATGAAAATACTAAGAAAGAAGTTTCTCCCATTCATATTATGCAACAATTTTTCAATGCTATCAATAAACAATATTCTTGGATATTAAGGGAGAATACACACGGTTTTGAGGAGAGTGGTATTGATAATGCTAAGATATTGCTTGATGATGTGTTTCTTATTGTCTTTGAAAAGCCTCCTCATAAACACACATCCCAATATATGAATGCCAAGAAAGGTGATATCACGTGAAACATATGCATTATGCCTAGCTAGGGGCGCAAAACAATATCGCTAGTTGGGAGGCAACTCAATAGTTATCTTATTTTTCATGTTCTACTTTCTATTTGTGTGATATAACATGATTATTTCTACTTTAATTATATTGCGTTTATGTTTAAATTAGTGTTTTTGCCAAGTAAATCCTTTGGGATGATTCGAATGATAAGTAGAATTGATATGGTGCGAAAACAAAAACTTTAGCGTCTAGTACAGAACTACTCTAATTTTACTAGAGCATTTTTATCTGATTTTTTACCAAGTATTGTTATATAAATTCCTCATGTCTTACTAATTTTTCATAATATTTGGAGTTACAGAAGTAGGGTGTCTTTGCTTATCACTACAAACTGTTCTGTTTTAGACAGGTTCTATTTTTGCTTGCATAGTTTGCTTGTTTTGGTGATGCTATGGATTATATCAGGGGGTATAATTCATGGAGAAGTTAAAATGTAGTACTTTATCCAGTAATAAAATATTATTCAATTTATAGCAGTACCCGATGTTTATGGTACACCTATCCTACTAACATATCTCATTAGTTTTCTGTTGAGTTTTCTGTGCTGAAGTTTTCAAGTTTTGGGTGTTTTCATGATGGATGAAGGAATATGGAGCGATAAGAGCCTAAGCTTGGGGATTCCCAAGGCATCCCAAGTTAATATTCTAGGAAGACTCAAGCGTCTAATCTTGGGGATCCCTGGAAGGCATCCCCTCTTTTGTCTCAATCTACCGGTATGTCACTTGGAGCTATATTTTTGTTCATCACATGATATGAGTTTTGCTTGGAGCGGCATTTGCTTTAGTTTGGTTTTGTTTTAGTTTTCCTGAATAATTGTTTGCTGAACACACCCACTTGAGAGAGATACATGTTCACCATGGTTTGTTATAATACTCTTTGTGATTCACTTATATCTTTTGAGCTAAGCAATTTCTCTAGTGCTTCAGTAATCTTTTAGAGCAGGTGGTGTATAGATTTTGTAGAAATAATTGCACTCTCGTTCATCACTTAAGTTTCTTGAGATTTAATAAACAACAACGGTAATTTTAATGGGTCATAAGACTAGCCCAAAAATAATAGGTATTCAAGGAGTGCATAATCAAAACCACATGTAGCACATAAAAGAGAAATTGTGGGTTAATGATATTGATGTGGTAATATGAAAGGGTATGAGTGCATGATTTTTAGTTAGTAAAAATAAAAATATCAATAGTTAAAGCATGTTAATTCGTTGTTCATCCAAATATTGGTTATGGCATGTTGATGATGTGTGAGCATTCTTATTCCTCATTGAAATCTTGTGCTGCTTAGGTCGGGGGCGCATGATGGTTAACTCCTACCAACCTCCCCCTATGGGCATGCAAGTAGTACTTTGCTTCGAGAGAGCTAATAAAACCCGACGGTAAGTATGTGTGTTCTTTATGACTAATGTGAATCCTTGGATGTACGCACTCTCACCACCTCAGATTTGCTAGCCTCTTTGGTACCGTGCATCGCCCATTCTCACCTCGAGGATCGGTGCGAACTTTGCCAATGCATCCAAACCCCCGACATGATACGCTTTGTTGCACATAAGCCAACTTATATCTTCCTCAAAACAACCACCATGCCTACCTATCATGGCATTTCCATAGATATTTCGAGATATATTGTCATGCAACTTTCGTCGTCACTTCGTATGACTAGTACCTTCATTGTCGTATTGCTTTGCATGATCATGTAGCTGACATAGTATTTGTGGAAAAGCCACAATTCATCATTATCATACATTTATGCTAGATCATTGCACACCCTGGTACATTACCAGAGGCACTCGTATATAGTCATATTGTTTAGTAGTTTTTTCAAGTTGAGTTGTAAGTAAAAAAGAAGTGTGATTCTATTCATTATTTAGGGCAATGTATTTGTGAGGAAAGGATGATGGAGACACAACAGGAATTTGCCAGCAGATGGCAAAGAATTGGCTGATGGCAAATTCCCTGATTCCATTAGTGAGACAACGATTCCCCCACAAGTCGGGATTAGACGCTAGAGGAAAAAAAGAAAAAAAGGAGAAAAGAAAAATAAATAAAGGAAGAAAATGAGAAAAATAATAAAAAATAAAATAAGAGAAAAGAGAGAAGGGACAGTGCTACTACCTCTTTTACCATACGTGTGCCTCAAAGTGGCACCATGTTTTTCATATAGAGAGTCTCTTGTTTTGTCACTTTCATATGCTAGTGGGAATTTTTCATTATAGAACTTAGCTTGTATATTCCGATGACATGCTTCCTCAAATGCCCGAGTTCTTCATGAGCAAGCAAGTTGGATGCACACCCACTTAGCCTCAGTCGAGCTTTCATACACTTATATCTCTAGTGCATCTGTTGCATGGAAATCCCTACTCCTCACATTGATATCTATTGCTGGGCATCTTCATAACTGGTTGATACGCTGAGTTGTTGTGAGCTGTTCTTGTCCACTTTTACCCCCTTTGAAACCTACCACCATATTCTATTCCACCTATATGTTATGTCCATGATTCACACTTATCTATTGAGTGAGTAATAAAAGTTGAAGCACGTAACAAGTAAGATCCAATTGCCCGGCTTAACACAGTGGTGCTTAACATTTGTATTTATGTGGTGAAGATAGAGACATGCCATGCTAATATGAGAAAATGAATGGGCGTTAAACATTCCTTAAGGATCGTATATTTTGAACATTGATGATCATGTTACTTATGTTCATGTTCACGTTTGTTAATTAATCACTTCTAAATGATCACACCTCGAGTAGATTACATGTTGGGTAGCATGTCACATAAAAAATTCTGGTTTTATCATTTACCTACCCAAGGACGAGCAGGAATTAAGCTTGGGGATACTGATACGTCTCCAACATATCTATAATTTTTTATTATTCCATGCTATAATATTATCATTCTAGGATATTTATTTCATGATTCATATTATTTTTGAGCGCTAACCTATTAACCTAGTGCCAAGTGCTAGTTGTTGGTTTTTGCATGTTTTTGGATTTTCAGGTTTACACTACCAAACGGAGTCCAAATACTATGAAACTTTTTGATTATTTTTTCGGGACCAAAAGAAGACCTCGAAGCTTCAGGAGAAGGTTGGGGCAACACGAGGGCCCTACAAGCCAACAGAGCGCGCCCAAGGGGTGGTTGTGCCCCGTTAGCTTGTGGGCCACCCCCTTATCCCCCGAACTCATTCTCTGGCTTATAAATTCTCATATATTCTAAAAACCGTAGGGGATCTCCTGAAACACTTTTTTCGCTGCCCGTAGTCTTTGTTCCGCCGTGTACCCATCTCGAGCCATGTTCTGGTGCCCTGCCAGAGGGGGATCGATCAAGGAGGGCCTCTTCATCAAGCTTTTTGCTCCCATGGTGATGTGCGAGTAGTCTACCATGGACCTACGGGTCCATAGCTAGTATCTAGAAGGCTCTCTCTATATATGTTCTTCAATACAAAGTTCATCGCATCTTCGTGATGATCTATTTGATGTAATCACTTTGTGCGGTGCGTTTGTTGGGATCTAAGGAATTGTGCGTTTATGTTCAGATTATTCATGATAAATATTTGAGTGTTGTTTGAATTGAATTGTGCATTTATGTTCTGATTTATTGATTTGGTTTGTCCAACTAGATTGATCTATCTTCAGTGAGACATGTGCATTGTAGCGGGTTCAATCAAGCGGTGCTCAATCCCGGTGACGGAAAGGGACGTGACATGTATTTGTATTGCTTACACTAAGGATAAAATGATGGGGTTCATTCATATTAATTGAGTTTACTTTGTTTTACATAATACTCTAGATGCATGCTGGATAGTGGTTAGAATATATTACAATGTTAGAATATAAAATATATTACAATATAAAATGAATATAAAATATTAATATATATTACAATGTTACAATATAACATTTAGTCATGAATGTTCTCCTTTTTTTGTTGTTATATTTTTCTTGCTGTAAAAATCAAAATACAAAAAATTTACCTTTGCTAGTTTGCTTGTTTCGTTTCCTAGTTGTTTGCTTGAAGTTTCTACCATGTCTGATTTTATCATCAAGAAGGATGATGAAGGTAAATCCCCAAAACAGAAAATTCCCCCTCCGTGAGATGTAGAAGTCCTTGTTGCACAGAGGGGGAATATCATAGGGAAAAGCATTATCTAAGAATTCTTTAACTGTACTAGTACTTTAGCTTGCAAGGACACGCCAATCCTTAAAAGAACCAAAAGTTATGCTGATGTTACTTCTGCTCTCACCCTACTTTGTGATTTGTGAAAGAGGATTTATGCATACTCACCCTACTTTGTGAAAGTATTCTATGAGTTTCTGGTCATGAAGATGGACACTCTTATCCTTATGCATGAATTTGACTATATAGTGCAAGAGGCTCATGATATATGTGATCACTACAATATGAGTCGTGAACATCCTGTGATAGATGAAATTTTATATAATGAGGGATATATGATGAGGTATGTGTTTCAAGATAACTATACCTTTGATGAAAATACTAAGAAAGAAGTTTCTCCCATTCATATTATGCAACAATTTTTCAATGCTATCAATAAACAATATTCTTGGATATTAAGGGAGAATACACACGGTTTTGAGGAGAGTGGTATTGATAATGCTAAGATATTGCTTGATGATGTGTTTCTTATTGTCTTTGAAAAGCCTCCTCATAAACACACATCCCAATATATGAATGCCAAGAAAGGTGATATCACGTGAAACATATGCATTATGCCTAGCTAGGGGCGCAAAACAATATCGCTAGTTGGGAGGCAACTCAATAGTTATCTTATTTTTCATGTTCTACTTTCTATTTGTGTGATATAACATGATTATTTCTACTTTAATTATATTGCGTTTATGTTTAAATTAGTGTTTTTGCCAAGTAAATCCTTTGGGATGATTCGAATGATAAGTAGAATTGATATGGTGCGAAAACAAAAACTTTAGCGTCTAGTACAGAACTACTCTAATTTTACTAGAGCATTTTTATCTGATTTTTTACCAAGTATTGTTATATAAATTCCTCATGTCTTACTAATTTTTCATAATATTTGGAGTTACAGAAGTAGGGTGTCTTTGCTTATCACTACAAACTGTTCTGTTTTAGACAGGTTCTATTTTTGCTTGCATAGTTTGCTTGTTTTGGTGATGCTATGGATTATATCAGGGGGTATAATTCATGGAGAAGTTAAAATGTAGTACTTTATCCAGTAATAAAATATTATTCAATTTATAGCAGTACCCGATGTTTATGGTACACCTATCCTACTAACATATCTCATTAGTTTTCTGTTGAGTTTTCTGTGCTGAAGTTTTCAAGTTTTGGGTGTTTTCATGATGGATGAAGGAATATGGAGCGATAAGAGCCTAAGCTTGGGGATTCCCAAGGCATCCCAAGTTAATATTCTAGGAAGACTCAAGCGTCTAATCTTGGGGATCCCTGGAAGGCATCCCCTCTTTTGTCTCAATCTACCGGTATGTCACTTGGAGCTATATTTTTGTTCATCACATGATATGAGTTTTGCTTGGAGCGGCATTTGCTTTAGTTTGGTTTTGCTTTAGTTTGGGTGTAAGTTTGTGTCACTCTAGCCACCCACTATAAGTGTATCATGAACATATTGCAAACCCATACGTGTGCGCGGCACGAAGGGCACCATAGGACATCACCAAAACAAAACATACACTCAAATCAATCAAGATCATCAATCAACCCAAAGGACAACATAAATCTACTCAAACATCATAGGATGGCAACACAACATTAATTAATAATACGTGGCATGAGACACCATGTTCAAGTAGGGGATTATAGCGGGGTGTGGTAGAGTGGACTGCCATATATAGATGAGGGAAGGTGATGGAGATGGTGATGTTGTAGAATACGATCATTGCAACGATGGTTCCTCTGGTGGCACTCTTTCGCCACCAGAAGTGAGGGGGAGACAGTCTCTCTCCTTAGGTTTCCTCCTCCATGGCCTCTCCCTAGATGGGGAGAGGTTCTCCCCTCTGGTCCTTGGCCTCCATGGCTCATGGAGGAGCGAGAGAACCTCCAAGATTGGATCTCTCTCTCTCTCTCTCTCTGTTTCTCTCCTATTTTCACTATTTTTTTGCTCCTTCACCATTTCTTGAATATCCGGTGATCCGTAACTCAGACCGGGCTAAACTTTTGAGGGTATTTTTATCGGAAAAATATATTTCTCGCACAGAATGTAGGGACCCAAACGACTTAAGGATGATCCATAAGGCATCAGGGCGCGACCACCCCCTCGCTGCATCATGTTGCCTTGTGAGAGCCTTGGGCATTGTGTGGCGTTGATTCTTCTTCCCAAAATTAACATATATTCCAAACAAAATCTCCATAGATTTTACCGTGTTTGTATTTTGTTTGATATGAAATTTCTATGAAAAAAACGCAAAAAACAGGAATTGGCACTAGGCAGTGGGTAAGTAAGTTAGTCCAAAAAAACAATATAAAATGTTGCCAAAAGTATATGGAAGTTGAAGAATATTTGCACGAATACTTTGTAAATTATCGATATGTTAGATAAGTATTAACATCCCCAAGCTTAATTCCTGCTCGTCCTCGAGTAGGTAAATGATAAAAGAAATAATTTATGAAGTGTGAATGCTAGCATAGTATATAAGTTTAATCAGTGTTACTTCCAATCACTTTTTCTAGCATCATAAAAGAGAAACTAGTTTCTCATAGAACTTATCGTGATCAAGTAACAATCTATTCACATGTTAAAATATAGACCATATACTTTTTTGAAAACTAAAAAACTATGTTTTCAATCATCAAACAATTGCAATTCATATTATTTTTAGGAAGGGTATATATAAGAGCTTTGATTTAGCAAATTCCACGTAGTCAACTATCATTTAGTCTTCCATGATCGGTGACACTCAAGGCATATTTTTAGAACGAACAGTCTTAATGTTTTCCTCCCAACTTATTTATCTCACGGATAATGTCAACAATAATGAATCATGATCACCTATGTCCAACTGGATATATGTGCGTGGATCTTTCCCCACCACATGATGCTTGTCAACTAAATAATTAATATATTGGAATAGGGATGAACATTATTTACTCTTGCATAAAGTAAATGTAGAAAAGTAAAAGATAGGACCTTTGCAGAGGGAGGCAGAGATTTTCATGCGCTTTTTATTTTTGGATGTGCAGTCTCTTAATGATAAGGAGCGTCACTTGATATTGCTGCTTGTGATAGCAAACTTTATTATCCAGTCCATCGCTTTTATGTCTTTGCCATCACAAGATCGTACAAAGCTTATTTCCCTTACAATAAAATATCATACATGTTTAAGAGCTATTTGTATTGCTTTGTGCACCAATGACAACTTACTTGAAGGATATTATTCAATCCATAGGTAGGTATGGTGGATTCTTACGACAAAAACAGGGTTTAAGGGTTATGGATGCACAAGTAGTATCTCTACTTAGTGTGATTTTTTGGGCTAGCAAAAGATCCTAAGAAAGCACCACATGTTAGAGGATCCATGGAAATATAACTACTATGTGAATATAAGAAAACATAACCATTACGTTGTCTTCCTTGTCCAACGTCAACTATTTGATCAAGTTTGAAAATAATTGATGGGGGCTCACAATCATAGAAGATTTCCAAGATAGTATATTTATATGTGAAATCTCTCTTCCTTCAATATTATTTCATGAACTGTTCAAGTGACCAATGCTATGTTTGCTAACCTCCAATAATTTTTATTGCTTAAACTCTTAATATATGAAGTCACTACTCCCCATGGGACAAGCATATGATGCATATATAATTTCATGTTTTATGACATTCAATTCATTCAGTATTTTCTCTTATGACATAATTGAAGCACAAGAGCGATCATCAAACTACTCTCAAAAACATAGAAGTGAAGTTCATAGAGCATTCTTGAAGGAATATAGAGAGACAAATATCCAAGCTCAAAATATATAAGTGAAGCACACAAATCATTCTATAAAGGCATACTCAAAAAATTTAGGTGTAGCACATGAAGCATTCTATAAATCAAACAAGTATTATCTCATACAGACATGGTTCATAGAATAAAAGGGAATAGTAGACACAAAATATGCTCCAAGAATAGCATATGTGAACGAAT
The DNA here is from genome assembly GCF_904849725.1 of Hordeum vulgare subsp. vulgare. Taxonomy (NCBI): domain Eukaryota; kingdom Viridiplantae; phylum Streptophyta; class Magnoliopsida; order Poales; family Poaceae; genus Hordeum; species Hordeum vulgare. Next base: position 327,019,295 of record NC_058520.1, on the reverse strand, counting down.
GAGAACTTAGGATCAACATTGGCTAACCGATAATTGTTGACGAAAAGAGGTGGGATGCGTAGCATCCCCAAGCTTAGATGCTTGAAACTTCTTGTAATATTTACTTAGGTTGCCTTGGCATCCCCAAGATTGGTATTTAGTATCCCGTTCAATCCTCTCATATCCCAGTTTCACCTAAGTCTCAAAAACTTCATCCACACAAAACTTGAAAAGAACTTGTGAGATAGGTGAGCACTTATAAGAATAAATAAACACTTCATGTGCTGCCTAGACAAGTTGAATACTATTTTTTCAAGCATTATGTACTGTATAATATAATTTACACAATTTATATCTACCAATATAAGCCAAGAAAACTCTAGGATAAGTAGATAACAAAACTATGACAGCAGTGTGTTCAAATAGAATATTCTGTAGTAATCAATCTAAATAGTGTAGTTATATATTTCCAAAAATTCCAAATATTTACGACAAGATAAATAATTTGTATGGAATTAATATGCATAAATTTTAGAAAATTTCCACATTCCAGTAAAATCTCATACTTCAAATACTACAGAAAAAGTTTATGTTTTTATACAGCACACCTCACACATGCAATTCAAGTATTCTTAAGTAAATTCTTGGAATTTTTTATTGAAAAACAAGATTATAAATAAAATTAATAAAATACTAACAAAATAAAATGATGCTCCAAGCAAAACACATATAATGTGACGAATATAGCTCCAAGTAAGATATATAGATAATATTGAAAATGAAAGAGGGGATGCCATCCGGGGCATCCCCAAGCTTAGACGCTTGAGTCTTCCTTGGATATTACCTTGGGGGTGCCTCGGGCATACCAAGATTAGGGTCTTGATTTTCCTTATTCTCCTCAAATCAGTTTGTCACCCAAAACTTGAAAACTCCAATCACACAAAACTTAACAGAAACATCATGAGATCTGTTAGTGTAATAGGAAAATCATAAATTTAGGTACTATTATAAATTGATTCATATTTATTATTTAATAATGTAATATATTATAACTCTTCCATGTCTTATACCCCCCGATACAGTCCATAGCATCAGCAAAACAAGCAAACTATTGAAGCAAAAGCACAATATGTCTAAAACAGAACAATCTGTAATGATGAGCACAAATACCAAAGTTATGTAACTCAACAAATCCTGAAAAATTAGGAGGCCCTAGGTATTTGTTTATTAATTTGGTGTAAAATATTTAGATCAAAAAGATGTCCCAGAAAAATCACAGAAATTCGGCACTGGACGTCAAAGTTTCTATTTTTGCACCATATCAATTCTACTTGTTATAGAAATCATCCGAGAGGCTTTACTTGGCACATTATTGAAATAAGAGACAAAAACATGATTAATACAGTAGATTAATCATGTGAACACAAAAAAACCAGAAAGGGTAAGTGTTGGGTTGTCTCCCAACAAGCGCTTTTCTTTAAATCCTTTTAGCTAGGCATGACAATTTCAGTGATGCTCACATAAGAATGGTAGATGAAACATGCAAACTAGCATCATGAATATTATGAAAAGTACATTATTTTTACGGTACAATGGTATATACAAGGGGATAATTATTTTTATGAGAAAATTCCATGAAAAATTCTACATTGTTTCCATGAGCATGAACAAAAGTGTTCAAGGTCGATCCTCACTTCTTCAATGCATAAGTTTCCAATCGCTTCACTTTTAAGAGGCAAGTAATTTTTTTTGTATTTTGTTCAATTTTATTTGTTTGTTTCACCAAAAAATAAATAAAGAAAACAAAAACAAAAGAAAAACAGAATCTACTTAGCGATAAAAGCAAACAAGCATACACGAAAACATTAACCCCATGCTATTGCTCCCCAGCAACGGCGACAGGAAATAGCTGGGTAATCCCCAAGTGTAAGGAATCATTGTAGCACTTTCCAAAGATGGAAGTGATAAGTATGGAGTGTCGAAGCCACAAGGAGCCTAAGGTAAGATCAGTATTCTCTGGAGTCCTATCTGCTACTGATACGACTCTACATACCCCAGACGTTTGCTTCTACCTAATAACAAGAAATAAAATTGCGTTGTGGGTATAAAGAGGATAACTTTGCATGATATTGGAGAACAAAAATATGAAAATGGTCGCTACCTAAATAAAGTTAGAATATATTATAATATAATACAAATAGCTAGTGTGGAATAATGATGGTCTGGTGTGCGGAATCATCCTAGGCAATTCATAACATGATTGGTAATCATTCTTGCAATTTTATATGAGGGAGAGGCATGAGCTAACATACTTTTCGTACTTGGATCCTATGAACTTATTATTGGATATCTCGCAAGCATCTACAACTACTATAAATAATTAAGGTAAACCCAACCATAGCATTAAACATCAAGTCACCTTTACTCCCATACACAAACAACTCCCTTACACGGGTGTAAGCTTCTGTCACTATAGCCACCCACTATAAGCGAATCATGAACATATTGCAAACCCTCACGTGTGTGAGGCACGAAGGGCACCATAGGACAACACCAAAATAAAACATACACTCAAATAAATCAAGATCATCAATCAACCAAATGACAACATAAATCTACTCAAACATCATAGGATGGAACACATCATTGATTAATAATATGTGGCATGAAACACCATGTTCAAGTAGGGGATTACATCGGGGTGCAGGATAGTAGAATGCCATACATAAATGAGGGAAGGTGATGGAGACAGAGATGTTGATGAATACGATCACCATGGCGATGGTTCCTCCGGCACCACCAGAAGAGAGGGGGAGAGAGTCTCCCCCCTTACGCTTCCTCCTCCATGGCCTCTCCCTAGATGGGGAGAGGTTCTCCCCTCTGGTCCTTGGCCATCATGGATCTCGGAGGGGCGAGAGCCCCTCCGATATTGGATCTCCCTCTCTCTCTCTCTTTCTCTCTTGCTTTTGTTGTTGTGTTATGGCCCTTCATCATTTCTTAAATATACGGAGATCCATAACTTCGATTTGGTTGAATTTTTGATGGAATTTTAATAGAAAAAATATCTTTCTTGCGGCGAAAGTAGGGCCCCAACTGACTTAACGAGTATCCACAAGGCATCAGGGCGCAATCACCCCCTGGTTGCGCCCTGTTGCCTTGTGAGAGCCACAGGAATTGTATGACGTTGATTGTTCTTCCAAAAATTCACATATATTCCAAACAAAATATCCATAAATTTTTATCGTGTTTGGACTTTGTTTGATATGGAATTTCTGTGAAACAAAAAACACACAAAAATAGGGACTCGCACTGGGCACTTGGCAAGTAAATTAGTCCCAAAAAAAAAAAAAATGTTGCCAAAAGTATATGGAAGTTGTAGAATATTGGAATGAATACTTCGTAAATTATCGATACGTTAGAGACGTATCATTATCCCTAACCTTAATTCCTGCTCATCCTCGAGTAGGTAAATGATAAAATAAATATGATGAAGTGTGAATGCTAGCATAGTATATAAGTTTACTTCTAGTCACTTTTTCTAGTATCAACAAACAACAACTCTTTTCTCATAGAACTTATCATGATAAAGTAACAAGATATTCACATGTTAAAGTATAGACCATAAACTTTCTTGAAAGTAGCAAACTATGTTTTTAGTCATCAAGCAATTACAATTCATCTTATTTTCAGGAAGGTTCTATATAAGAGCTTGGTTGTAGAAAATTTCACATACTCAACTATCATTTATTCTTCCCCAATTGCTGGCACTCTAGGCATATTTTAGAACAAGAAGTTTCAATCAAACACATAGGAAGATAGGGCCTTAATGTTCACCTCCCAACTTATTTATCTTAGGGATAATGTCAACAATAAAGAATCATGATCACCTATATCCAACTGGATATATGTGCATGGATCTTTCCCCACCACATGATACTTGCCAACTAAAGAATTAATTGATTGGAATAGGGATGAACATTATTGATTCTTGCATAAAAGTAAATGTAGAAACGTAAAAGATAGGCCCTTCATAGAGGGAAGCAGAGGTTGTCATGCGCTTTTTATTTTTGGATGTGTAATCTCTTAATGAAAAGGAAAGTCACTTTATATTGCCCCTTGTGATAGCAAACTTTATTATGTAGTCCATCACTTTTATTTCTTTTCCATCACAAGATCGTACAAAGCTTATTTTCCCTTACAATAAAAGATCATACATGTTTAGGATCAATTTGTATTGCTTTGTGCACCGATGACAATTTTTTTTGCTATGCTTAATGCTTATCACTAGGGCCCGAGTGCCATGATTTCAGATCTGAACCTATTATGTTTATCTAATATGAAAATGTTTAGATGATATCTTGTAAGTTGTATGACCTATTACGTGTCTTGATCTGCATCCCCAAGGTGACAATAATTGGGATTCTTTCTGGTGATTACCGTAGTTTGAGGAGTTCATGTATCCACCATGTGTTAATGCTTTGTTCTGGTCCTCTATTAAAAGGAGGCCTTAATATGAATTAGTTTCCTTATGGACCTCGCTTCCACGAGAGGGTAGAAGAAAAGATGTCATGCAAGTTCTTATTGCAAGCACGTATGACTATATAGAAAATACATGCCTACATTATATTGATGAATTGGAGCTAGTTCTGTGTCGCTCTAGTACGTAATTGTTAGCTGATTTATGTCATCTAAATCATTATCCATCACCGATCCACGTGCCTACGCTTTTCATATACTAATCTTGCTAAGTTACTATTATAGCTGCTAATGTTACAATCTCTATAAAATTGTTGTTGTTACTGTCACTACTACTATTTTGTTGTGCTACTAAAATCTTTGTTGTAGATATATATCCTAGGTGTGGCTGAATTGATAACTCAGTTGCTAAGACTAATAAATATTCTTTGTCTCCCCTTGTGTCAAGTCGAGAAATAAGGGTGTAGTACTACCCGGGAAGACTGTTGGGATCCCCTATACTTGTGGATTATCATGACTGTTTTCTAGCACCATTGCCCGGGAGCATTCCTCTATTTACTGTGTTCACTTGAGGATACACTATGAAGAAACTGAAAGATACTAGAACGAAGATCATACCCTCTGAGACGAGGGGAGGTAAGATACTGCCATCTAGCTCTGCTTTTGATTCACCTACTGTTTTGAATCAGCTTATGAAACCACCACTTGCTGCTCATTCTGATATGTCACAATTACTTTATGATGCTCCTTCTGAAACTCGTGAAACTTATGATGATGCTACTTCTTTGCTTTATAAAAATAAATTTGTGTCACTTGGTGAATTGCTTGATGCTCATATTGCTAGATCCTTAGAAACTAAAAATGTTGAAACTAAAAAAGACTATGATTCACCTTTTATGCCTAGTTCTCCTAATATATATGCATTACCTGATGTACCTGAGGGTTATGTTATGGATGGGAAGATAGAAGAGACTTTCTTGCTTGTAATGATAGAGTGATTTAAAGAAACTACTATGCAAACTGAATGAAAAATCTATAATGGAGAAAATGTAACATGATCCTAAATTTTCTACTTCCCCTATATGTGTTAGTGATAAGGATTATGAATTCTATATTGATCCTGAGTTAATCACTATAGTAGAATTTGATCCTTTCCATGGTGATGAAATTAAAACTATTCTGGGACACCTCACTAAATTCAATGATATTGCCACTTTGTTTGTTCATGAGGAAAAGATGTGTTACTATTATATCCTTGAGTTTTTATTCCTTTTTTGCTAAAAGGCGATGCTAAGAAATGGTTCCTTACTATTTCCCCTGGTTGTGTGCATAGCTCCCAAGATATGATATATTACTTATGTGAAAAATATTTTCCTTCTCATAAAAAACAAGCTGCCTTACAGGAAATATTAAACTTTGTGCAAATTGGAGAAGAGAATCTCCCTCAAGCTTGAGGCAGGATTCTCCATTTATTAAGGGATTTGCCTGATCATCCTCTTGAGAAAAATGAAATACTTGATACCTTTTATAATGGACTAATCGATGCTTCTAGGGAGTGCCTAGACAGTTATGTTGGTTGTGTTTTCATGGAACAAACTATTGGACAAGAGGAAGAATTATTGAATAACATATTGCAAAATGCTAAGAATTGGACACTTCCTGAACCACTTCCAGAACCTATTCAAAATAAGAGAGATATTATATTCCTCAGCCCAAAATATATGCAAGAAGCTAACAGAACTATGAGGGAGAGAGGTATTAAATGTGATGAAGTCAATAATTTACCACCTATTGAAGAAATACATGGACTTAACATCCCTACACAGGTAGTAGAGGTAAATTCTCTGTGTAGACTTGATTCAAGGGATATACCTTGTACAAAAACTCCTAGTTAATGCATGGACGGATTTGATAATTACAGTGTCAAGCAAGAGCACTTCAATAATTATGTTAAAGATACTTACAATGTAATGCCATGATAATAGATTCCTTGAGTGACTTGATGTTTAGGATTGCTAATGATGTTAAAGGTCTAGGTAAACATGCTTCCATGGTTCATCCTAAACTAGACAAAATTGCTAATTCGCAAAATGATTTTCTTGCTAAATTAAATGTATATATGAATGAACATGCTGATAGAGTAATGACTAATGGAGGTACAATGACTCAGGAACCTCTTTTTCTTGAAGGTCATCCTAAAAGTATTGAACAAGACTCTCACGGATTAATGATGATGCATCTACTCCTTCTAAAGATAAAAATAAAAATAAAAATGATAGTTCTTTGTATTCCTTTAGTGAACCTGTTATAGAAAAACATGCTGAAAAACAGAATGATGTTTCTATTTCTGATGCTGAGGCACAATTTGGGAATGAACATTCACTTAACGATAATGATAATGATAACGATAACAATGATTTTTACGTAGATGATCAACCAGATAATAATGAAGAACCTTATAATGATGTGGAAATAGAACCCGCTAAAGATCTTGATAACCCACATCCTAAAAATAAATGTTATGAGAAGAAAGACTTTCTTGCTAGAAAACATGGTAAGGAAAGAGAACCATGGGTTCAAAAACCTGTACCATTCCCTCATAAGTCTTCCAAGAGTAAGGACGAGGAGGAGTTTGAATGCTTTGCTGAAATGATTAAACCTATCTTTTTGCGCACTCGCTTGACTAATATTTTGAAAATGGCTCTGTGTGCTAAGTATATGAAGGACATTATAACCAAAAAAGGTACCTCGACTTAAGTTCCTAACATTCTTTCTAATTATTCTTTTATTTTTTTCTATGCATTGTTTTCTTGTGCTGGTTGCACTTTGGTTTGAGAAGTTGATGGTGTGGTGTGCATCACACCATGAGGGTGATTTATCTTCCCTCACAACAATATCTACTGCCTAGTATTTTTTTTGATGTTTGCAAGTAGATGCCTATGAATAGGAGTTGAATCTTGTGAATAGGTGTTCTAGTGGTAAGTATTCCGACGACGGCGGCGGTGGAGCGGGGAGGGTGCGGGGGGTGCTCGGCGGCGAGGGGGATCTTGCGAGGGGTGATAGCGATCGAGATGGAGGGGGTCGAGATCGAGTGTCCTCATGAATATTCAATATTTTTTCATATTGAATATGAAAAAATATCATCAAATTTGAAAATGTCGAAATACAATCGAGAAACGAAGGCTACAATTTAAATACAATCGATCTTAGCTAGCTATTTGTTCACAATCTTCTTGCCCTTATTTTTCATAAATGGAGTTCTTCTCTTGATCGGACGTCCTTTAGGTAGGGTGGTCCTGCTTCTTCTTGTGGTGTATGCTGGTACTTCATCATCGTCGTCATGTTCCATCTTTGGGTCGCCGTACTTGTCGAAGTCTTGCTCATTGGCGACTCCATCCATTCCGATGATCTTCCTTTTGCCTCTCCTCACGACAACACAACTAGGCTTTAGCGGGTCGGTAATGAAGAAGCATTGGTCAACTTGGGAAGCCAGTACCCATGGCTCATTTTTCGCGGTGACGTTTGCGCCCGCGGTCTTGGATTTGGCTTCGGGTATAACCATGGTGGTGAAATACCGGTCTTCTTTTATGACGCTCTTGGCCCATCTGACACGGAACATCGGGACCTTGTCTCCAGCGTAGCTCAGCTCCCAGATCTCCTCGATCCTTCTGTAGTATCTGTCCTTGTCGTTACCGGTGTAGGATTCCATCGTTACCCCGGAGTTCTGATAACCATCGCTCTTCATGTCCTTTCCCTCGGTGTAGAATGTGTAGCCGTTGATATCGTACGCCTCATATGTCATCAGGTTGTGCTCGGCGCCCTGTGACAAGGCGAATATGAGTTGTTCTTCCGCGGAAGAATCCTCATGTAAATGGTACGACAGAAGCTTCTCTTGAAAACGCGTGAAACATGAGTTGTGCTCTTTGATCATAGCTCTGTCCGTCCTCTGTTGGCCTCGGTCATTGTACGTCTTCTTAATAAAGGTTTTGTGCTCTATGACCCAAGGATCGACCACGTCTATGTGTTGTAGCGTGACTAGGTTTGCTCTTTCAAAGTCGGCGAGTCGACCCTCGAAGTCGGCATGCATTTCGCGGCGACCCTCATGGTGACCCCATCCTGCGAGCCTGCCGAGGTGCGTGTTGACGGGCAGACCAACGGGGTTCTCGATGCCTAGATAATTCGTGCAGTAGGAGATGCACTCTTCGGTCAGAAAGCCCCTGGCTATGCTTCCCTCTGGACGTGACATGTTGCGAACGTATCCTTTGATGACACCATTCATCCTTTCGAATGGCATCATGCTGTGCAGGAACGTCGGCCCGAGTTGGATGATATCCTCCACGATATGGACCAGCAGATGCACCATAACGTCGAAGAATGCGGGCGGGAAGTACATCTCAAGCTCGCATAGTATCACCACGATCTCTTCCTGTAGCCTTCTGAGTTGCCTCACGCCAACCGACTTCCGAGAGATGACGCCAAAAAAGTTGCATAGGCCAAATAGCGTTTCATGGACGTGCGCGTCCATGATCCCACGGATTGCAACTGGAAGTATCAGCGTCATCAGCACGTGACAGTCGTGAGACTTCATCCCGCTAAACTTCTGCTTCGTTGAGTCTAGGTATCTACTTATCTTCCCCGCGTAACCGTAAGGAAGTTTTACTCCTACGAGGCAGGTGAAAAACTGATCGATCTCCTCCTGACTTAGAGTGAAGCGCGCGGGAGGGAAGTCATTTCCGGTCTTCTTGGCCTTTTTGCCTTTGCGACGACTTTTCATGTCCTGCTTCGCCTCATCATCATCATCATCATTAGCGTGAAGCTCCTCCCTGATGCCCATTGATTTCAAGTCTGCCCTTGCTTTCGGTCCATCTTTGGTCCTCTCTGGCATGTTGAGCAGGGTACCAAGCAGACTCTCGCACACGTTCTTCGTGGTATGCATGACATCAAGGCTGTGAGGCACACGGAGGATCTTCCAGTACGGCAAGTCCCAGAAAACAAACCTCGTTTTCCATACCTTCAGCAGCGGCTCTGGCGCCTTTCGCTTCTTTCCCGGCTCTGGCGCCTTTCCCGGCGGTGGGCACTCTTTCCAATTTTTCAACAGCTCGTATATTTCCTTGCCGCTCCTCATAAGGGGGCGTCTTCGGGGTTCGATTTCACCATCGAACAGATCCTTGCGTTTTCTCCATGAGTCATCGTCGCGTAGCCACCTTCGATGTCCCATGAACACGGTTTTTGAAGACCTGGGATCTCTATCTAGCTGGCGATACATTGTGTCATCCATGCACCTGACGCATCCAGAAAATCCGTGGACCACCTGCCCCGTGACATATCCGTAACCGAGATAGTCGTGCACCGTCATGAGCAGTGCGGCTCTCATAGGGAAATATTCTTTCTCTGCGGCGTCCCACGTATTGGCTGGCGTTTTCAACAGTGTGTCTAGCTCCTCTTTCAGCAGCCCCAGATACATATTGATGTCGTTCCCTAGTTGTTTCGGCCCTTCAATTAGCATACTCATGTGAATGTACTTCGTCTTCATGCACAACCAGGGGGAAGGTTGTACATCCACACAAACACAGGCCAGGTGCTATGTGTGCTTCTCTGGCTGCCAAATGGATAGACTCCATCGGTGCTCGCGCCCAGCACGATGTTCCTTGGATCGTCCCCAAATTCTGGGTATTCGTAGTTCAACGCTTGCCACTGGCTCGCATCCTTAGGGTGACTCAGCATCTTGTCTTTTTCATTTATCTCCGGATCATTTCCGTCATCTTCTCGCTTTTTCTCCTCCCTATCCGCATGCCAACGCAGGAGCTTCGCTACCTTAGGGTCCACGAAATACCTTTGCAGACGAGGAGTGATCGGAAAGTACCACACCACTTTTCGAGGAGCTTTCTTCCTCTTCTTGTATCGACTGACGCCGCACACCGGACATATGGTAGACTCCGCGTGCTCGTCCTGATAAATGATGCAATTGTTCATGAACACATGATATTTCACGTGCGGTAAATCCAGAGGACACACGATTTTCTTCGCCTCCTCGAAACTGGTCGGGAACTTGTTCCCCTTGGGAAGACGTTCGTGCCAGAATGACATGTTCTCGTCGAAGCATGCGTCGGTCATTTTGTGTTTTACCTTCATCTCCAGAGCCATGAGCGTTACTTTGAGGCGGGTATCCTCGGGCCTGCATCCTTCATACAATGGAGTAACCGCGTCTATCTCCAGTTGATCCAGCTTGGCTTTCTCTCGGGCGACAGCTCTTGCGTTATCCGTCTGCTTGAGAAGCAGCTCTTGAATATGAGGGTCCTGCACCCAGGCCATCGATGGTCCATCGTCGTCTGCTCCGGCATCTTCATCTTCATGATCATGCCCTTCGTCTGCTCCGGCATCTTCCTCATCATCATGTCCGGCATCTTCTACAAGATGACTGTGTCCTGGAGATTCTTCGTCTTCTCGCCCGCCCTCGCCGCGGTTGTCTTGCTCATGCCCTTCCTCATTTCTTTCCCGGCCCCCATGGACGACTTCATAATCATCTTCATCACCTTGCCACCGATAGCCATCCATGAAACCACACAAGAGCAGGTGGTCCCGCACCTTTACCGAATCCGGGTCCATAAGGCTCTTCAGCTTGCATCTTCGACACGGACATCTTATCTCCGTCTCGTTCTTTTGAAGCATCTCGGCCTTCGCGGAGCTCAAAAACCTATTCACGATGCCTTCAGTCATCGTGCGGACCATGGTCGCCTGCGGGGTAGAGCAAAACGATATTTTAGAACCAATTTTTTTGGCATGACTTTGCCTAAAAATAGGACAAAAAAGAATGCATAGTGCCAAATTCTCGCCGAAACGGAAATGAATCAACATTCCGGGAAAATATTGGCAACTATTGCATTTCAAATACCGGTACCTGCAAACAGAAACATATATGCAACACCACAAACATATGCAACACCACAAACATACGTAGATCTAGCTAGGCCATAAAAAGTGCATGTGCACGTTGTTGGAGGGAGAAAAAAGTAGATCTACAACATAAAAGCTTTCCGCTTACTTACCTATCAAAAAAGGTAATTTAACCACTTAATTTGGGTGAATCTATGATGCAAATGAGGTGAGGAGGAGGAGGCACCCGAGACAAGCTTGGAGGAGGAGGTGGAGAGAATGAAAGTGTGGAAAGTGAGTGTGGTAGGTGGCTGTCCAAAATATCTAGCCGGGCCCAGGTTACTAATGGCGCACCACCTACATATGCGCCATTAGTAACCCTGGTTACTAATGGCGCACCTTCTGTGGTGCGCCATTAGTAGTTCTGAAAAAAATAGTAGTGGCGCACCATCAACAGATGCGCCATTAGTAACACTCCTTACTAATGGCGCACTAGCTGTGGTGCGCCATTAGTAGTTTGCAAAAAAAAATTATAGTAGTGGCGCACTACCAACAGATGCGCCATTAGTAACCCTGGTTACTAATGGCGCACCAGCTGCTGGTGTGCCATTAGTAGTTTTGCAAAAATAATAATAATATAGTAGTGGCACACCGAGTGTGTGGTGCGCCATTAGTGTCCATCACACTAATGGCACACCTGCACATGGTGCGCCACTACTATATAGTAGTGGCGCACTACTTGTGTGGTGCGCCATTAGTATCTATATCATCTATAGCCTTTTTCCTAGTAGTGCTAAGAAGTTGGGAGATCTAGGTATACCCACAATACCTTGCTCCATTAAACGAAGTTATGTTAAAACTGTTTATGTGATTTAGGAGCTGGTGTTAGTGTTATGCCTTTCTCTTCGTATAAAAGACTTGATTTGAATAAGCTTACACCTACTGAGATATCCTTGCAAATGGCTAATAAATCCACCGCTATACCTATTGGAATTTGTGAGGATGTTCCTGTTGTGGCTGCAAATGTTACTATCTTGACAGACTTTGTTATTCTTGGGATGCCCGAGGATGACAAAATGTCGATTATACTTGGTACACCCTTTTTAAATACTATAGGGGTTGTTATTGATTGCAACAAAAGCAGTGTTACTTTTCATGCCAATGGCAAACAACATACAGTCAATTTTCCGAAGAAACGGGCTTTGGAAAATAATATTAACGTCATTGAGCCAATTGACACAGTCACTATTGGAGGGTTCAAATTTCCTATTCCTACTGCCAAGAAGAAATATGAAGTTCTTACTGTTGAGAATATGCACATCCCCATTTAGATAACTTAGTGTTTTACAAAAATTCTCCGGTTTCATCTCAATCGAAAGTGGTTATTAACAAGACTTGATAACCTTATTAATGCATCCATTTTGAAAGACATGTGGTTGACGAATTTAGTAAGCACAACTTTATATACCATTAGTTTACTCTCTGTTATTATTAGTCAAATAAAATAAAATATCATGATTATCCTGTTTTCCAAGTTTCTCGCACAATAAAAATGATCCAAAAATAAAAATTCTCAAAATGCCACAACATTTTAACATGAATATTTCTATAATATTTCAGAATTTCTCGTGATGAAAAGACCCCGGGGGGTGCACCTGTTGGTGCCACGCCAACAGGGCACCCCACCCCCCTAGGCACTCCCTAATGGCTTGTGGACCCTGAAGGGACCCACTCACTTATCTATTCAGCCTAGTTCTTCTCCTACCTCTAGGGAAAAATTGCTTGTTGCTCTCTCATTCATGTTATTGCTCACAAACGTGAGTATTTTGATCTCTTTACTTGGAACCCCGTTTTTGAAACTGTTTTGGGGATTGCTCCTTGGTATGTGACTCCCATTGATCCAATTAGTTTTTCCTTTACTAGTCTATACTTTGCATATATTGCTGCACTTGGTGGTACTGAAAATGAACTTGCATATTGAATTATTTGAGTTCCAAGTAGTATGAATGCTTCATATGGTCTCTAGGCATCTATATTAGTAGTCACTATCAATCCTACAAAATTTTATTGACATAATTTTGTGGCCCAAGTTTTTTAGAAAACAATTCATAGAAAACTGAAACTCTTTAGGAGGAGTTCTTTGAGCCGGAGTCCGAATAGAGTTGTTGGGAGTGTTCAAGACCATGACGTCCACCTCGCTTGCAACACGAAGGTTAGGTCGTGCAAATGGCCACATATACCATTCATGATCGAAGCGGGGTTCTACCAAGAGTTTGTGTAATTCATTGCAAATGTCGGGCAAACCAACTTCCTTGCACATGAGTGTGATTAATACTATATCCTCACAATTTCGATTGTGCAAAATTTCTATTTTTTGCATAGGCTTGATATTCCCATCGTACGCTTTGATTTATATGTTGAACACTTCGAACTACCATTCACCCAGTTCTACCAAATATGCTTGATTCCCTATGAAGGGGGAATAGGCGAACCTAATTGAAGGAGTTCGAGGAGTTCCTCCTTATTTTAAGTGCAGGTGAGACCAGGGCCGTGTTAAACACAACAACCACTAGTTTGCATTTTCCTCTTGTGCATTACTTTGCTTTATTTATAAGAAAATGCTTAGCTGCTATGGAGCAGGGTGGCGGCCTTAGTGCCCCCACCCTTGCTATCTTGCGCTATGCATTATTTGGTGATGATATATTCAGCTTAGGAGCTATCATTGCACACCGCTTGCATGGTAATCGAACTAGGGGAAAGATCCATGATGGTATTTATGCCACTCGTTTAGGAAAATAATTTGAAATCAATATACGTCCCAGTGATTACTTGATAACTAAGATTTATCTAATCATTAGTCTATGATAAAACACCAGTTTATTGATGAGCCTCAGTGTCTGCAGCATATTCATTATAACGTAGTTTATAGTAAGAATACTCGTGATGTTATTCTATTACATGGCGCCTTCTTTGTTTGACTATCATGCGAGGAACAGATATGTCTTCAAAACATTAGATATAATTGTTTATTGGAACGAGTTGGCTGAGGCGGAGGCCATGGCTCAGGCTTGGGACACTCATGTACCTCAGCCCAACTACTTTCCTCTTGGACCAGATGGCTACTACACATGGTGATCACCAATCTAGGCAAAAGCCGAAGCTTGGGTGAGTACGTATTTCTCATCGACACCACATTCTTGCTCACACACTTCATATCAGTTGTCAGTGTTCATCCTCTTTCATTGTATATCCATGTTAGCTTTATTTTTCACCTTCTTCTTCTGTGTTTGCAAAACTTGGAAAATCCAAAAATATTTCTTGCTTATTTTTGTTTCTCTTTCTTGTTTAATTAGTCTGTAGTATTAAAAGAAAACCCAAAATGATTTCATTTGCATGTTGGGAGCTTTCTCGTGTAAACATTTTTCTTTTTTTTTCTTTTTCCTTTGTTTATTTGCTTATCCAAAAATATTTCACTGTGTTTCCAAGAATTTGTTTTCCTTTTGTTGAGTCATTTAAAGGGGAAGATCATGACGAAAATGTTGACTCCTCATAATCAAAACTCCCTCATATGAATTAGTGTTGATCAAACAAAGATTCAATATTACCATGTCTTCTCCTTTGTATAAATTGTTTCGCAGATTCTATCTTAGTTCATGGCGCACTTGCACTATTATTATTATCACTTAATTCGGTCATGCAAGTGAAAGGTAATAATGACGATACTTGATGAAGTGATAGTGGTAAAGGAAGCTGGTATGAACTCTTCTTGATTTCCTTTTTTGTAAATTTGTTTAGCTCGTTTTATATTGATTCAACATATTATGAGTAAACATGTTTATGATGACAATTGGAGATTATAGTTGCTCATGTCATTCTTAAATATCTAGGAGTGGATAGTGATTTATCTTATGTGTCAACATGCATTTAAATGTTTATGATGTGCTATGGTAGTAGGGTATTTCCCTTTTAGTAATTCCAGCGGCTTGACTTGGCCCATGTGCAAACATGTATTTGATTCAAAACCAATGCAACCTTCATGACGTTTAAATTCAGAGTGTCCATATCCTATTCATGCTAATGTTCAATGTTAATTATTCTCAATCCATGATTATGACCGTTTTTGCTATCTAGCTGGCCGCTTCACAATCAATTGCTGGCCCTCACGTGTACTAAGCAGGAATACTGCTTGTGCATCCAAACTCCTAAACTCAAGTTATGCCAAATGAGTCCACCATACCTACCTATATGCAATATTACCTTGTCGTTCCAAGTAAATTTGCATGGGCCACCTCTAAACATTCAAGTAAACATCCGTTTTGTGTGCTCGTACCGCTCATGGAGTGATGCGGTGGTCGGCATGTTCCATACTAAGAGGGTTATTATCAAGATGGGAATTTATTCGCCTGTCATTGCAAGAGAGAGACTGGTAAAAAAGATGTCCACTCCCGCATAATCATAAATAAAATAAACAAAACTCCTGGGATAGTTGTTATGTTGGAGGGAACTCGTGGATTCAGTGAGCCATGGCTTGTGTATGGATGGTGGATAGGAATAAACTTTATATTTCCACTTGGGAACCGCCAATAATGTGTTTACATGAAAGATATAAAAAATTCTATCGTGACGTTGGTATGAAAATGACACCACCCAAAATTACAATTTCATCTCTATTTTAAATCATTAACTCTGACACCTCTGCAAATCAATGCTTCCGTCTGTGAAGGGCCTTTCTATTTACTTTTATGCTATTTACTTTTATGTTATTTTATTTCATGTTATTTTATTTTATTTGAGCCATCACGTCTTACTAAAAGCTCCAAGCCTGAGAGCACTATTTAATTCTTATGCATTGAGTATAGTTAATGTTGGATGCGTGCATGAATAGATCTTTTCTACTCTGAACTGTAATGTTTAGTCGTTGCTTGGATCTGAGAAGTGCTCTGCATTTATGTTTTGAAGTCTCAAAAAGGGCTAGCGAGATACCATATCATCATATTATATCAAGATTTTTTTCCAAATTTTTGGCATGAGAAATATTTTATTATTGCTTGCTAGTTGGTTATGTATTGCCATGACTGAATATGATGTCTAATCGTTATCATGGATATGGTTATTTATGATTTATGCTTAAAACTTGAACATTACCTAAGCATATATATAACAACAAGAACAAAAGAGTCTGTAAAAGTTTTCTTTATCACTTTCAGTTTATCAACTGAATTGCTTGAGGACAATCAGTGAGTTAAGCTTGGGGAATTGATATGTCTCAAACGTATCTACTTTTCCAAACATTGTTGCTCTTGTTTTGGACTATAATTTCCATGATTTGAATGAAACTAACCCAAGACTTACGTTTTTTCCGGCAGAACTAACACGATGGTATTTTTGTGCAGAAATATAAGTTCTCACAATTGGTCGAAACATTTTGTGGATTTTTTTGGAAAATATGAATATTTATGGAGCGAAGACCCACTATCAAGGGGGGCATCTATTGTTCACAAGCCAACAAGGTGCGCCCACCCCCCTGGGCATTCCTTGATGGTTTGGGGCCACCTCGCGGCTCCTTCGACCCTAATTCGAGTCCTATATATTGCTGAATTCATTCATGATGCTACTGAAAATTATTATGAGAGAGGATCATATGCTTCTACATATTGCAATAATATCAAGCTTCCTCTCCATGTGTTGAAACTTTTGAAGTCATGCTTGTTTTATCTTCCTATGCTAGTTGATTCTTGCTCCAATAAATTGTTTGATCACAAAATCCCTATGCATAGGAAGTGCGTTAGACTTAAATGTGCTAGTCATATGCTCCATGATGCTTCCATTATGTTTCAATCTTTATCTTTTATGTGAGCATCATTGAAATCATCATGCCTAGCTTGAAAGGCATTAAAGAAAAGTGCTTGTTGGGAGACAACCTAATATGTATCCTCACTGTTTTTGTGTGTTCACATGATTAGTCTACTGTATTAATCATGTTCTATAGCTTTTATTTCAATAAAGTGCCAAGTAAAGCCTTTATGATTAGTTTGGCTGATAGTTGTTTGATCATGCTGAAAAAGACAGAAACTTTGCACTCACGAATATATTTTCATTCCTATCCAGAGAGATATTTTGAGTTGATTATTTTTGCTACTGATGGATATACAAATGTTCGTAATTGTCATAATTGTTTCAGAATTTGTGGAGGTGCAGAAGTATGGTTATCATTCAGATCATTATAGACTGTTCTGTTTTTGACAGATTCTGTTTTGAATGCATAAATTGCTTGTATTAGTGTTTCCATAGATAATATTAAGTGATATAAATTGTGGAAATGATAAGATACGTGTCACATCCCTAACCCCTTAAGCAAGTTAGTCTTGTGCTCATGTCTTCTTGGCATTGCATCTAAGAAATCTTCAACAAGAACAAAGAAAGAGGTGAAGGAAAAACTCAAACCCTAGCCACTTCTTCAAATAAAGGAAATCTCAAAACTAGTTAAAATCAATGAACCCAAAATGGCCTCAAGAAAAGTTCAAACTTTCTGATAAATCATGAAAGTAAATGAGCAATGAAGAACACCATTTTCTTGACACTTTAAGCATTTTAAATAAATGCAAAAAGCTATTGGTTTCAAGTTTTAAATTTGAAATCAGAAACTTTAAATTTTCAAAAATGTTGAAAACTTTGGAAATGGTTGGGAATATTCCAACAAATATTCAGGTGTGTTTTAAATAGTTTTTACAACCCATTTTGGAGCTGAAATAAATAGCAAAACAATAGTTAGCAAAACAGAAATAAAATAGAAAAGAAATAAGAGAAAGAAATAACTTACCTCTATTTGTCGCCGGCCCAGCCCACCAGGGGCTCCCCGGTCATCTTCCTCCTCCTGCCAGAAGGCAGGGGAGAAGATGAGCACGGCGGCCGAGCCGACCACCTCCTGCCTGCCTGCTCGCTGCTGGAGGCCTCGAGGAGCGCCAGCGCGACGCCCGCGTCTTCTTATCATCCTCCTCCCCGCGGCTCTATCCTCTCCCCTAGGCCTCTCGATCCCCTTCCCCTCTCGGATCTCTCTCCCCGAAGCTCCGGTCGCCGTCGATCCGTCGTCTCCCGGTCCTCCCCGAACCTGCCGGCAGCCTACCAAGATCCGCCGTGAGCTCCTCTTCCTGTTCCCCCTCTTCCCGAGGCCTTCCCCCTCCTCTAACCACGTTAGCCGCCGGAGCCCAAAGGACCTCGTCGCCGGCCATGTCATTGCCGTCGTTGTGGTACTCGGCTCGCGAGGCCGAGCTCAGGAATGAGCTCCTCGAGCTCTGTACATGGCGTAGGGCCTCTCTCCCAGCTCGCCAGCCCCCTGCATCGGCACTCTCGTCGACGCCCGAGCCGCAGCCGCCGCTGGCCTCGTCGCCAGCAAGGATTCCGATGACCACCGGGTCCAGCTCCACCCCAGATAGATGCGGCGTTTCACCAGCTGCCTGTAGCTCTCTTCTGCGCCCAAAACCGACGGCCGTAGCGCTGTCTGGCTCTCTCCGGCGAGCCCTCCGCCACGCCCGTGGTCGCCGCCGGCCATACTCCGGTGGGGGCCGACGTGGCCAAGTTAATCCAGTAGCTTAGAGGCTTAAACTCTTGTTGACAGTGGGCCCAAGGCCAAGTCAACTTAGTTAAAGGGCTGGTCAGCGCGGGATTAACCCCAGAGGGGCTGACCAGTGGGTCCCCCTGTCAGGTTTGACCTGAACAGGTCGGCTGACCTGCTGATGTCAGGCTGACGCAATAAAGAGAATTTCCAGTATAGAAATAATTCCAGAAATGTTTAAAACTTAAAAAAATCATAGAAATTAATCTGTAACTCCAATGAAAATAGTTTATATATGAAAAAGTATCAGAAAAATTCAAGGAATCTGAATATGATATTTTCATTCATGTTTGAAAAAGTTACAGAACCCAAACATGTAAATTAATGATTAATCCAATTGTTATAAATACTTTATAAATGGAATATAAAAAGTAATTAAATTTCTTTTTGAATGACATGATCACACACTGTCCTAATTACAAATCAGTACCCTAACATGACATCTCATGCATGTTAACATCAAGTTGATCTGAGCATCAGGTCGAATCAATTAAATCGGTATTCGAGAATACCTCATTTGAATTGATATTTGAATGTGATTCAAATCAACTTCAAACCTAATACATGTTGATTATAATAGTATATCACCTTGCATTCTCATGCCATGTTCATGCATCATCTTGTTTGCATATGATTGTTATTGATTGTTGCCATTCATTTCGGTAGGCTCCGCACCCCCGGATTCCACCGAATATCCGTCTGACGGATATTGTTCCTCCTCTGAGCAACAAGGCAAGCAAACATTTTGATCATCTCTATAAATCCTATATTCCTGCTCCTGCACTTATTTATTGCATTAGGATCAAATGCTTCAACTGCTTTTGCCACGTTAGTTGAACCCACTTCCTTTGCATGACCTATCCTTGTCACAGTAAATAGCCGAACCTTGCAACCTAGCATACCTGGTAGTTGCTTGAGCCATGATGTGCCTTATCCTGCTATGCATGCTATGCTTAGAGTTGTGTATGGTCTGTCATCTGGGAGATGAACAGAATTGTGAGAATGCGTTCGGTAAGCAAAGGTTGTGTGTTGAATCTTATTTGGTAAAGGTACCGGTGAAAGGCTGTGTAGGAGTACATGGCGGGTTGTTTCATTGGAACCGTCCTTAGGAACTGAGTTCCGTGTATGTAATCCAAGACTAGATACTACCACGCGTTGGGATACTTAATTGACCCTCTCGACTTATTAATCGCTTAGTACTCGGTCCAGGAGTTGCAAGTAGTTTCTGGTGTTTATAGTAATGCTGGAGGCCGTGCATGGTGCTGGCCTGAGAGGTGGGCTGTGATGCGGTAGGCAGTGGCACTGTGTACCAAGTGGCACCCGGATGGTGGGCTTGGGAACCCTGCGCACATCGTTTGAAGCCGTGGCGGAAACCTCGGCCGGACTTCCGTACAGGTTACTCTCAGATAGGCGATAAACCTGGACTAGGTACTAGTGTGGTTAACGGTCGTGGCCGACTCCCTCGCTGGGCTTCCACTTGAAGGTTGCCGAGGTGCATGACGTGCACATGGCGATAAGTGGCGAGAGCGTGTGTGACGAAGTACACCCCTGCAGGGTTATGATCTATTCGAATAGCCGCGTCCGCGGATATGGACTACTTGGAGACATATGTTGTTCATAGATAACTTCAATGGCTACTCATAAAATTATCAAGATAAGCGTGAGTGTCGTGGACGGCATTTCCGTATGGAGACGGAATGATTTCACGATAGTGTATTGTTGTGGTGTTAGTGGACTCGTGTGCGAGAAATCAAGTTGTCAAAATTATTTAAAAATGCAAGTTGTCTAGCCACGAGTGAGACGCTGGCTTTCCGCATGAAACCCCACAATACCCTTTTGATACCTTGCATGAGTAGTTACTTATCCTAAAGTCTTGCTGAGTACCTTCGTACTCATGTTTGCTTAATAACTGTTGCAGAGGTTGCTAATGACCCTAATGGAGGGTTCTTCGTAGACATCGACGACGACGAGTAGCTGGTGTCCCAGCTACGATCTGGCCCTACGTTGGATCTGTAGTATAGTCAGGCCATGTGCCTTCTAGTAGTCCTGTCTGTACTCACACAGTTTAAACTCTTCGGCTGGCTTGTAACTGAATGACTGCTATTGTGGGTCGTGAGACCCTTAATGTGTAATATTATGTGTGTGGCTCTTCTGAGCCTCCTAAATAAAGCTTGTATGTTTATGGTTATGTTTTGATGCCATCGATGTATCTATACGTATCGGTATGACATGCGTACGTGTGTCGTACCTGATATGTATGGGATTCGATTACCTAGTCGTGAACTTTAGTAGCACTCCTTACAACGAAATGCCCCTTTGTGATCCAACGAGCCTTGGTAGTTCGCTACTGCTCCGGACACATTGGTTGACCGGCATGTGTCCTTCTTAGCTGTTGTGTCTGTCCCCTTTGGGGAAATGCCACGCGATGTAATGGAGTCCTTGTAGCTTGCTACGACTCGTCTACATTCGCTGTTGACCGACACCGGCTTTGTTGGGTCATGTATGCATGTCCTTGTGCGGTACTGCTACTTTGGTTTATGACTAGACATGTCGATCCGGGTTCTTTGACATTGGAATGCTAGCGACACTATTGCATACGTGAGTCAAAAGACGCAAACGGTCCCGGCTAAGGTAAGGCTGCAGTCGTGGAGTTAACCGTGTGTGAGACCGGCTGGATTCCTATGGCTTAGGATCGGGGTCCCGACAATACGGTAGGCATAGTGTGCGAACATTTATGAATCTTGTCTTGACAGTACCAAAATGAATGATTTCTCTTTATTATACTAACCCATCCCACGAAGTTCCGTTAAGTTTTGTGTTGTGAAGTTTTCAAGTTTCGGGTAACGTTCGGATGGACAAACGAACAAGGAGTGGAAAGATCCTAAGCTTGGGGATTCTCAAGGCACCCCAAAGCCATATTCAAGGACACCAAAGAGCCTAAGCTTGGGGATGCCCCGGGAAGGCATCCCCTCTTTCGTCTTCAATCCATCGGTAACTTTACTTGGGGCTATATTTTTATTCACCACATGATATGTGTTTTTCTTGGAGCGTCATTTTATTTTATTAGTAATTTCTTGCTGTTATTTATATTAATATTTTTCATCATTTAGTTCAATAAAAATGTCAAGGATAGCCTTTAACATGCTTAATTTGCAAGTTTAGGAGTTGCTGTTCGAAAACAGAAAGTTTGCTTGTAGTCCAAAAATTCCCTAGAATTTTATGTATGTCATAATAACTTGAAATTCGTACACGGTATGATCTTATAAATTCTCTACAGTGTGGAATTTTTTCAGACTTTTTGGAGTTAATAAAGTATGGATCTTGCTGCATTCTCCACACACTGTTATGTTTAGGCAGATTGATGTTATGTTTGAATTGTTCGCATATGTTTGCTTGTTTAATGATTCCCTTTGAGGATGGGAGTTTTAAATATGCAGAGGAATTTAGTATGCAATGTCCAATAATGATTTTAGTGATTTGCTACAGTAGAGGATGATAAAGTTTTGCATTGATTTATACTAACCTATCTCACGAGTTCTTGTTGAGTTTTGTGTGGATGAAGTTTTTAAGATTTTGGAAACCGTCATATGAGAGGAATTAAGGAGACACAAAAAGCTCAAGATTGTGGATGCCCAAGTCATCCCCAATCCATATTTCAAGAAGTCTCAAGCGTCTAAGCTTGGGGATGCCCCGGTTGGCATCCCACCTTTCTTCTACAACAATTATCGGTTAGTATCGGTTGAATCTAAATTTTTGCTTCTTCACACGATTCGTGCTATCCTTGGAGTGTCAATTTATTTTGTTTGAATAAGGTACTTAATATATGAAATTATTAAATGGGAGAGTCTCCACATAGCCAAATAATTATTCAACTACTCATTGAGCTTCACTTATATCTTTTGGAGTAGTTTGCCTTTTGCTCTAGTACTTCACTTATATATTTGTAGAGCATTGCGATGATTTTATTTTATAGAAATAGTTTAACTCTCATGCTTCACTTATATTATTTTGAGAGTCTTAAACAACATGGTAATTTTCTTAGGTTATGAATCTAGTCCTAATATGATGGGCATCCAAGAGGGATATAATAAAAACTTTCATATAGAGTGCATCGAATACTATGAGAAGTTTGATTCTTTGCACGTAGTTTTGAGATATAAGGATGGTGATATTACAGTCATGCTAGTTAGTAATCATGGATTGATAGAAATACTTGTGTTAGAGTTTGTGATTCCCGTAGCATGCACGTATGGTGAACCGTTATGTGATGAAATCGGAGCATGATTTCTTTATTGAGTGTCATCCTTTGTGTGGAGGTCGGGATCGCGCGATGGTTAACTCCTACCAACCCTTCCCCTAGGAACATGCGTCTAATACTTTGCTTCGATAGCTAATAAACTTTTGCAATAAGTATGTGAGTTCTTTATGAATAATGTTGAGTCCATGGTTATACACACTCTCACCCTTCCACCGTTGCTAGCCTCTCTAGTACCGCGTAGCTTTCGCCGGTGCATACACTCACCATATATCCTTCCTCAAAGCAGCCACCATACCTACCCATCACGATATTTCCATAGCCATTCCGAGATATATTGCCATGCAACATCCACCGTTCCGTTTATTATGACACGCATCATCATTGTCATATTGCTTTGCATGATCATGTAGTTGACATCGTATTTGTGGCAAAGCCACCGTTACCTTTCATACATGTCACTCATGAGTCACTGCACATCCCGGTACACTGCCGGAGGCATTCATATAGAGTCATATCTTTGTTCTAAGTATCAAGTTGTAAGTAAATAAAAGTGTGATGATCATCATTATTAGAGCATTGTCCCATGTGAGGAAAGGAAGGAAGCTATGATTCCCTCACAAGTTGGGATGGGACTCCGGACTTAAAATGAAATGAAAAAAGAGGCCAAAGAGCCCAAACAAAAAAAAAGAGAGAAGGGACAATGCTACTATCCTTTACCACACTTGTGCTTCAAAGTAGCACCATGATCTTCATGATAGAGAGTCTCATATATTGTCACTTTCATATACTAGTGGGAATTTTCGTTATAGAACTTGGCTTGTATATTCCAGTGATGGGCATCCTCAATTGCCCTAGGTCTTTGTGAGCAAGCCAGTTGGATGCACACCCACTTAGTTTATTTTTGAGCTTTCATAAACTTATAGCTCTTGTGCATCTTTTGCATGGCAATCCCTACTCACTCACATTGATATCGATTGATGGGCATCTCCATAGCCCGTTGATACGCCTAGTTGATGTGACCATCTCCTCCTTTTTGCCTCACAACCACCACCATATTCTATTCCACCTATAGTGCTATGTCGATGGCTCACGCTCATGTATTGCGTGAGAGTTGAAAAGGTTTGAGAAATTAAAAGCCTAACCGTTTTGGCACCCTGCCGGAGGGGGAATCCATCTTCGGTGGCCATCTTCATCATCCCGACGATCTCCATGACGAGGAGGGAGTAGTTCTCCCTCGGGGCTGAGGGTATGTACCAGTAGCTCGATCTCTCTCTCTCTCTCTCTCGTGTTTTTGAGATGTCTTGATCTCGATGTACCGCGAGCTTTGCTACTATAGTTGGATCCTATGATGTTCTTCCCCCTCTCCCTTCTTGTAATGAATTGAGTTTTCCCTTTGAAGTTATCTTATCGGATTGAGTCTTTAAGGAATTGATAACACTTGATGTATGTCTTGCACGTGTCTATCTGTGGTGACAATGGGATATTCATGTGAGTACTTGATGTATGTTTTGGTGATCAACTTGCGGGTTTCGTGACATTGGAAATCTATGCATAGAGGTTGGCACACGTTTTATTCTTGACTCTCCGGTAGAAACTTTGGGGCACTCTTTGAAGTTCTATGTGTTGGTTGAATAGATGATTCTGAGATTGTGTGATACATATCGTATAATCATGCCCACTGATACTTGAGGTGACAATGGAGTATCTAGGTGACATTAGGGTCTTGGTTGATATGTGTCTTAAGGTGTTATTCTAGTACGAACTCTAGGATAGATTGAACGGAAAGAATATCTTCGTGTTATTTTACTACAGACTGTTGAATAGATCGATGAGAAAGAATAACTTTGTGGTGGTTTCGTACCCGACAATAATCTCTTTGTTTGTTCTCCGCTATTAGTTACTTTGGAGTGACTCTTTGTTGCACGTTGAGGGATAGTTATATGATCCAATTATGTTAACATTGTTGAGAGAACTTATACTAGTGAAAGTATGAACCCTAGGCCTTGTTTCCACGCATTGCAATATCGTTCGTGCTCACTTTTACTATTAGTTACCTTGCTGTTTTTATAATTTCAGATTACAAAAACCTATATCTACTATCCATATTGCACTTGTATCACCATCTCTTCGCCGTACTAGTGCACCTATAAAATTTACCATTGTATTTGGTGTGTTGGGGACACAAGAGACTCTTTGTTATTTGGTTGCAGGGTTGCTTGAGAGAGACCATCTTCATCCTATGCCTCCCAAGGATTGATAAACCTTAGGTCACCCACTTGAGGGAAAATTTCTACTATCCTACAAACCTCTGCACTTGGAGGCCCAACAACATCTACAAGGAGAAGGTTGCGTAGTAGACATGAATCACATACATTGCCTAGGAAGAAACTGTTTGGCATAGGGTTATCCATCAAACACACTTTTTATGTGCAAACTTTGTGATAGGTAACCTAACGCACATAGTTGTCGGCCGGAAGTCGTGTGTGATTGTTAACTGATTGCCTGCCAGTCCTTCGTCCTCTTGAGGAAGACTTCAAGATTATACTATGGGTTTAGTATGAATACCTTTCGCTCCTCTTGACCATAAAGGTGGTATGAAACGTAATCATCGATGAACTGCCTTGAAAAGGACTAAAAACAAAGATATGTATAAATATCTTTTCTAAAATTTGAAATGGCACAAAGGGAAAAGGACAAGGTGAAAGAGATAGTACCATCCTATAGTTGACTGATGTCATCTTGATTGTTGATATGTCCCAAATGTATCAATAATTTCTGCTTGTTCCATGATCTTTTGGGTGACATTGTTATATGTTTTGCTACACTTTTATATCTTTTTACACATATTTGGACTAACCTACTAACTTAGTGCACCCAGTGCCAGTTTATGTCTGCTGATGTCTTTTTTTGCACGGACTTTTACCAAAATTTACAGAGTCCCAAAAATCCCGAGAAACATATATAAAAATCAGCGTGACGGAAGCTTCATGAAGCACGAAGATGGGCCAGAGGGGAGCCAGGGGCTGCCCAGGCGGCCTCCCTGCACGACCTGCACCCTGGCCGCTCCCACACGTAGCTTGGGTGGGTCCCACGCCCTCTAGTGCTCTCCTTCAGCCTATATTTACCTCTCCGAGAGGAAACCCTTCCATCATATCCAGAATCATGAATTTCTCCATGGTTCCACCGTCGCAGCGTTTCCGAGATCGGGAGCGTTAGAAGACCTCTTCCCGACACCCTGTCAGAGGAAGGATTGACCTCCAGGAGCTTCTTCACCGCCATGTACGCTTCCCGGACGTGCCGTGAGTAGTCCTCCTTGGACCATGAGTCCATGACCTGTAGCTATGTCATGTCTTCTCTCCAATCTTGTGCTTTAATGATTAGCCCTTGTGAGCCGTCGTACACGATCAAGGCATCTATGTAATTTTCCTTCTATTGCTATGCTCGGTTTGCTGGGATCCAATGGATTATGAGATTATGTTCAGATTTTGATGAGTTATATATTTGGTTATCCTTTTATATTATGTTCTTTAGTGATTCTTGCATGTTCTCCGTTGCTCTTTATTTCTTTGGCCGATTAGTAGATTGTAACTCCAAGAGGGAGCGTTATCCATGATTGTGGGTTCATGCCCCCTGATGTCTAGCTTGAGTGACACAAACATGAGACTAGGGGATGTGTTGTTCCCACCAGGGAGAAAACAACGGTGGTTGTGACCACGGTTGCAAGGATTGTTTACCTTACGCAAAGTTCATTAATGCAGTTGTCTGTTGCTTTGAGTTTACACTTTGGGTGGGGCTCGCAACTTAATACCAACAAGATGTTCTAGATAGATATATCAATGTGGATGATTAGTAAGTAGATGCTAATGAATAAACGGTCTACTTGTCTTGGCGTACTGCCCATTACTTTTGAGCCTCTAACTTTCTAGTAGCATGATTAGCATTATGGTGCGTTTATAATTCTGTCAATTGCCCAGCTGTAATTTGTTTACCCAAGCATAGTTGTTTATTATCTTTTGGGAGAGAGAGACATCACTGGTTAACATCATGTGACTCAGGTCCATATTACCACCATTGCTTACACCTCCTTCATTTACTGCTTTATTTAATTTTCCGTTGCAATCACTATCACTATTCCCGCTTGTGATTTGAT
The DNA here is from genome assembly GCF_904849725.1 of Hordeum vulgare subsp. vulgare. Classification (NCBI taxonomy): domain Eukaryota; kingdom Viridiplantae; phylum Streptophyta; class Magnoliopsida; order Poales; family Poaceae; genus Hordeum; species Hordeum vulgare. The sequence goes on along the minus strand of NC_058520.1, from coordinate 326,991,947 downwards.
CCTTTGCAAACTACAAGGCCGGAGAGATTGACAACCTCTCTGTACTCGTTGGGAGCAAAGTTATTTGTTGTGTGTGCAGGTCCATGTCTTCTGCTAGCGCCAGAGCAGCGGACACCTACTTGTCGATCCTCGGAGTCCTCCTGGTTCGATGAACCTTACAGTCCCCGTGTAAGGGAAATCTGGTGCTAACTACATCTCCACCTTCCACTTGGGGTAACCAACGAGGGGCGAGAAGTATATCCATCAACTCGTCATCAATTGTGCAGACAAACATCTTGCTATTTTTTGTAACTAGTTTCTTTATCTTAACAATCTTTTCGAGTTTCTTGATTTGACTGATATTTATGGACACCTCATTTCCCCACACACAAAAAGGGTCAAACAGTTGGTCTAAGCCTCTTACAACACGACCTACATGTGCAAGAACAAATTATTAGAAACTTAGATATTAGAATGATTCCTAAAATTGCACAATAATGTGTTATTAGCCTAAGCACCATGGATGTGCAGACCTTGATGGTAAATTTGAGTGACTCCCATTTCCCCTACAACATATATAAGATAGATATTGATCAGATTATAAGTGAGATTTTGCATATACTATGAGTAAAATATGTTAATGAAAAATAAATACATTGCAGATTGATACGTCTCCAACGTATCAATAATTTATCAAGTATACATGCCCAATTTACCCATGTTTACAATATTTTCATATGGTTTTGATGCACTTTATTTGATTTGATCGGAACTAACCTGGATTGATGTTGTTTTAGCACGGTTACCATCATGTTGTTTTCTTATGTTGGAAATAGAAGTTCTCCGAATTGCCCGAAACTTTTTGACATTTTTTTGGAACATATGAGAAACACTCGAGCGAATAACCATCGGAGGGGGGCCATAGGGTGACCCCAAGCCAACAAGGCGCGGTACCCCCCACGCACACGCTAATGGATTGGGACTATCTCATTACTCTGTTTGACGTGATTCCAACGCTAAAAATACTATATATTGGGAAACCCCCAGGAGTTCACCTAGAACTTCTGCTCACCCGCTGCAAGCCTCTGTACCAAACAAAACTCATCCAGAGCCATGTTTTGGCACCTTGCCGGAGGGGGAAATTATCACCGAAGGCCATCTTCATCATCTCGGTGGTGTCCATGACAAGGAAGGTGTAGTTCACCCTCGTGGCTGAGACTATGTACCGGTACCTATGTGTTTGATCTCTCTCTCTCTCTCTCGTGTTATTGAGATGTCACGATCTTGATGTATCACGGGCTTTGTTAATATAGTTGGATCATATGGTGTTTGTCCCTTGCTATCTCTATGTGATGAATTAAATCTTTCCCTTTAAGGTTTTGTTATGTTGGATTCAATATTGGATTTGAGATCAGTTGATATTTTCTTGCATGTGGATACCTGATACGTCTCCAACATATCGCTAATTTATGAAGTATTCATGCCATATTTTCCTATGTTTACAATACTTCTACATGATTTTGATGCACCTTATAGGATTTATTTAGAACTAACCCAGACTGACGCTGTTTTTTTGTAGAATTACCATGGTGTTGTTTTTTGTGTAGAAAGTAAAAGTTCTCGGAATCACACGAAACTTTTTTTATGATTTTTTTCTGGAGAAAATGAGAAATACCGGAGTGAAGAACCACAGAAGGGGAGACACCTATGGGGCACGAGGCAAAAGGGCGTGCCCACTCTCGGGGTCAAAACCGGTTGATCTCGAATAGGGGGTGTCATCTATGGATCTAGGGTCGATGGGTACCAAGAGATGAAGAAGACGGTGTTTGACCCAAGTTCGTGCCCTCTTGATGGATGTAAAACCCTATGTCCCGCTCTTGTTGGTATTGATGGAGTTGTACAGAGTACATAGTTGATCTATTGTGAGATCGGATGTTGTGGTCTAAACGCTAATCGTAATGAGCTAAATGTGTCCTACAAATTGTGGCCCCCTTGCTTATATAGATACTAGGGGTTCTAGGGTCACACAAGGTTGGTTATAATAGGGTCGGAATATTCCCATCACTACATCGCCTTGGATTGTATGCCAAGTCTTTGGAAGAGTCCATCTTGATTTTGATTCTTCTAATGACTGTCGAATATGCCTAGGAGTCCGGCCCATGAGAGTAGACAGACGGCCCGAGGACCCCATAATCTCGGACTCCCTCAGCAGCCCTCGAACTAGCCTCCAATGTTGCAACCTTCTTCCTTTTGTTATCTCATAGGGAATCTGGCTTGCGAAGCGAGTTCTTCTCTTCCTTTAACCGATGATAGTTCGGCTGTCGATTACCTCCCCTCCTTCAAATATATAGACAAGGATATATATATATATATATATATATATATATATATATATATATATATATATATATATATATATATGAATTTAAATTTTTAGGCCGACCATTCAGAAATGAATGGTGTCCTTCTTTATCCGAAAGGCCGCGGTTGGTCAAGCGCCGTGGCCCTTTATGAAAGAGCGTTTCGAGACCGTTTTTCCTGAAGCATACCATCATGGAGATCGTGTCCATCTTTTCCAAGGATATGGTTTATGGTTTGGGTTATCCCACACGCCCATAATAACACGATTTTATCGGGAAGCGACAGAGTTCATGGTGCAGTGGTGGGGCTTTTGGTATTTTGGCGAGCCATAAAAGGTAAAACCGTCACCTCTGCCCCTTCACGCACCTCGGATCACGCAACACCGTCGCCATTCCCTACCTCCAAAGCTCCAGCGCTCAAGCTCCCCTTCTCCTCGCGTCCTTTCGAATCCTTCCATCAATCCAGTGATGGAAAGTGCAGGCTCCAAGGGAAAGTGGGAGGCCTCCTCTATTACTAAGAAGGACATCCTAGGGCTGAAGAGCTTCGACTACCTCTCGGGAAACATATCCCATCATGTTCCGAAGAAAGGACAGGTCATCCCCACACCCAAATATGGGGAGAGAGTGGTTTTTATTTCTCATTTGATTCGGGGTTTAAGTTTTCCCCTCCACTCATTTTTTTGGGGAGTTAATTTCTACTATGGGCTTGACTTCCACAATCTCTCCCCTAAATCCATCACCCGCCTCTCATCCTTCATCACAGTATGGGAGGCATTCTTGTGGGTGCAACCTCACTTTAGCCTCTAGCTAAATGTTCTCAATGTCAAGCCAAAGGTTGTCAACGGCGAGGAGGCTGACTACGGAGGGTCAATGATCAACAAGCTTAGTGGGGCCAAATGGACGAAGGGCACTTCCATTAATACCATCAATGCGTGGCAGAAAGAGTGGTTCTGCATCACCGAGCCGCGCAACGCAGGTGAGACAACTGCTCTCACATTTAGATCTGCCCCTCACACCCATCTTGTGTCCTGGACGGAAAAGGCCCTAGATTGGGGGAGCCAGCGGAGGTGAAGGAGCTCATGAAGAAGATCTATAATCTAGTAGAGAAGAAAATAGATCTCACCAATGTCATTCAGGTGATGTTGTATCGCCACCTCCTCCCATACCAGTGTCAGCCTGTCCCAATGTGGAACTTCAATCCGGAGGACCCGAACAGTGCCGTAGTCCTTGTGTGGAGTTTTTCCGCACTACTCGCGAGAAGTCGTGTAAGGCGCTTTTCAAGCCACAAAAGACATGGCCCGCCGAGGAGGAAGACGAAGGCCTTTCCCTCCTCAACCCTTCTGATCCGGTAAGGTTTTTATCATATTTTTTAGTTTTGATACCTTCCTTTTGATAAGGTTCTCACATTTTCATTCTCCCGTGTTTGTAGATCTGGCTAAAAAAGTCTGAGGAGATCAACTGCCCAACACCTTTACCCGAAGATGATATGACCCCACTATTGGTGGCCATGTTAGCCAAGAACCCGTAAATGGCTCCGAGGGAGAAGGAGGAGCAGAAGAAGGGGAAGAAGAAGAAGATCCAGGAGGGTCTTGAATCGAAGGGTCCCACAAAAACTAAGTCCAAAGAGATGATGAATCCCTCTAACCTCGAGCGAAAGGAAGAAGATGATAAAGCCCATACAACTAAAAGAGCACCTTCCGAAGACATCGACGGAGATCGAGCTCCCATTGTTCCAAAGAAGCAACATAGGGCCCCCATGGCCCTATTTGGGGATATTTTGGACTCGGAAGAGGAGTCCAAGGATGAAGCACCTGTCCCCCGAAGGACCCTTAGGGTGAAACACCGAGCATAAAGGTATTTATTGAAAACCCGAATACATCGTTACTCTAGGTGTTGTGGTTCTAACCAGGCTCATTTTCCTTATTGCAGCCCACAGTGTGACTTCCCCACCAATCAAATATCGGAGGGGGATTCTTTGCCAGCCAATCTGGCTGAAAGTGGGACCGGCTCTCCCAACACACCCCCTCAAGCCGAGGAGATCGGGGAGGTGGTATCTAGGGAGGTCCCCCGTGTGCCGGAAACTACGGTCGGGGGTGACGACATTATGGCCGAGGTTGACACCTCGACCACAATGGACTAGGAGGATGAATCCCTCCATGCGGGAGAGGATGGTGGGTCCGGAGCTTTAACACCGTTAGTAGTAGTCTCCCTCTTCAACGCCGTTAGTAGTAGTCTCTCCGCAAAGGGAGACTGCTATGGTGCATCTGGAGCCATCCACAACGAAGCAACTCCGAACTGGATGTCCCACCGTATGGGAGGAAAGTCTCAATGATCATTCCGTTCTTGAAGAGTGCCGCACTCATCTGAGTCAGGTATTGGAAAACATTTAGTCTGTTGACAATGATATAAAATAATCTTTTGACGCACTGCTCCCAGGCATCAAGGTAATCCGCTTACTTTTCTCTTTATATTTTTACATTGTGTGAAAGCAATCTTATGCTAAGTAGCCCCCGACCACTGTGTGAGTTAGAAAAACTCATGCGGGGGTCATAATAGTTTGGAAAAAGTTGCGTGGAGCACCCAAGCTCTGGTGGGTTGATAAGAAACACCCTAGTAGAGGATTTAAAAAACAATCTGAGAACTATAAAGGTCTGAAAAATGCTCTTCTAGAGGCCTCCAGATTAGGCACAACCCCCAACTCCCTGGAGTTGGCGGAAATGAATCGAAAACTGAAGGTTTCTGAAGAGGAGCTGGACCACATCAACAAGCGTTTTGAAGACGCCTAAAGTAAGTGTGCAAACCTTAGCTCTCTCATTGAGATTGTTGAAATCTTTGTTTCTAAGTATATTATGTCTAAATGACTACTACAACTGTTGATGGTGACATTGATTGGCTTAAAGCCAAACTGGGAAAGGCCAAGCAAGAGGCCGCCGAACAGAGGGCGGTAGCCGCACAGGCCAAGGCTGCTAGCAAGAAATCTGAGGCCCGGGTTAGTGTAGTTCAACAAGAGCTGAAGGAGGCCATCACAAAAAATAAGGCCCTCGAGGCGAAAGACAAAGAAAAATAAATCCAAACTGACATCGGTTTCCGCCGCACTCCAAGAACCATGGAAGGAGGCACACGATCTTCGGAAAGAGATCCATCAGACCAAGCAAATCATAGATGGTAAGCGATATTTACTACAATGTACATTTGGCAGACGAAGATTTGCATTGCTTACTTGAGTATGGAGTTCTCCAGGTGTTATTGCCGATCTCCCGAAGAGTGCGGCAGAATATGGCAAGTACTATGCCTCCCAGGAGGGCTCAGTGTAGCAAAGGCTGTTCTGGGCGCAATTCCAAGGCCCGTAGCGTCCCCTGCTTTTTTTTGATCAGTTAAAACAACTGATGGAGCTGCACAAGATGACCAAGCCGACCTTGAAAGACCTTTGCATCACGCTATAGCCGATAGAGCCGTTGCCCAACAGTTATTTTAGCCTCGTGCAAAAGTTGATTGTTGTTGCACCCCAAATAAAACATTATGAAGTGCTCGGTCTGCATCTAGGGAGCTCGGATGGCCTTTGCAAGGATGATGATGCACTAGCCAAAAGGTAGAGCCTTTGAAGATAGCCACTGCGCCTCCGCCACCTCGGAAGGAGCACGATTCCCCGAGCTATAATTCTCCATGGCCTTGGAAGGTCCTCGAGCTGTAGAAGCACAATGCTCCAAAGACTTAGTCTTTGAGTAAAAAATGCTATCGTGTAAGAGCGGTTGTATGATACAATGCGTGTTTAGTTTGTGCATGCTAGACCATGTCTTTTTTAATTGCAGCTCATGTTTGGTTGTTTTACATATTGAAAGTTTGCAGTCATCGGCTTCAGCCCCACTGCCAGATACTAGCAGGGGTGTTTTCGGCTTCCGCATTGTTTCCCTCAGCAACATCTTGGCAACCTAAGGCAATAACGTGGGAGAAAACCAGCCAATCGGACTATTCGGCTTCGATGCTTTCATTTAACCATAAGAGCTTGACTTCGTGTGCTAAGTAGAACCCTTTTGTAAATTGTGACGTTCGGTTTATGTCATGGTGTAAAACCCTATAATCACTTGGTCTGAATGATTTCAAACCATTCGCAGAAAGCGATGAATCCCCTGCGGTCCTTAGTTTAACACATTTCTTCAGATCGTAGACAAATTCTCACTTATCACGCCCGTGAGTTTTCGAGATTTCTCCACTGAGTTACTTAACCAGACTAGCTGAAAATACAATTGCATCGAATCTCCCTTTACCCTGTTAGCTGAACTCGCGGAACGTAAATGGGTGTCGAAATCGGGGCTCCATGGACCCGGAAAAGGTTCAAACTCTGGGTGCGCTTGCTCTCCAACCCTGTTCTACCTCTCAACTTCACGACAACTCTCCGACGGCTCGATCTAAAGAAAGAAAAAGGGAACACATGGCAGTTTAGCGAGGTTTGGGCCACCTTGCGGTGTAAAACCCAACTCCTCCTTGTATGGATTGCTTGAGGTGGAAGACGAGTACAAAGGTGAGTTCTTGCCCTAGTGGAGACGATGGGGGTCCCCTCTACGGAGGTTGGGCCTCTCTTCTATACTGGCCTTGGTCCTCTTTCCTCGTAAAAACACTCAACGAGAATAGTTTCCATAACGACCATTTTGAAAGGGGACAGGACTACAGTCCGCCCTAACAAAGGTGGTTTTCACCTACTAAAGCCTCTCTTCGTGACGCGCTGGTGGGCTTAGGGGTGACCTCCTTCCTGCTGAGCCCTCATCTTTGGTCCTCTTGCATCGATTGGGAAACCTTTGGGAGTTGCATTAGGAGCCCGCCAGCTGGCCCCGCTTCCTTAGCATGGAAGTGGAAATCCTTCTTTTTCGTGCCCGCTCGCACTGCTCGTGCGCCGCCTGTGCAGCCTGCATCAACCACATGAAGTTGCAAGGCTGTGGGGACCTGCCATGCTGCCCTCGATGATCCCGCCTCGCGAGAGCCCTAGGGGTGGCCTCGAGGAGTGTCCCTGCAGTGAGCGCCCTTTCGCAGTCCTCGATGATAATCCTTAGATGCTCCCCTTGCGAGGCTAGGGCCGTCGGAATGGTCTTCCTCCTTTAGCATGCCGATGGGCCGGGCCAGACTTGAACAGTTGTGTCGCTCCTGGGGCCGCAGGCCAACGGTCCTAGGCACCCTCAGTCCCAGGGGCCCAATAGTAGCCCCCGGGCCTGTGCTGTGCACGACTCCTCCCGATGGGAGGGGTGAGACGATGCTCGCTACACGCGCCTGTAGGTCAGGCATGACGTATGGCACCCGGCTAGTCGTAGGATGCCCTTGCTCCTCCCCATGATGCCTCAGCAACTAGCCCGAGCGGCCAAAAAGCTTGCGCGTGTAGTTGTCCCGTCATTGCTCTCCCTTGCCTTTCGCTGCCTCCCTGTGTCTTCCTTGTTACATAAGATTGTTCCCATCCGTCAAGCGACCATCGTCCCTTCCCTCATAGCGATACCACAGCTCCTCCAAGCAGGGAGGGTGAGGGAATGGGGGCTGAGGAAAGGCGTGATACGTCTCCATCATATCTACTTTTCCGAACTCTTTTGCCCTTGTTTTGGACTCTAATTTCAATGATTTGAATGGAACTAACCTGGACTGACGTTGTTTTCAGCAGAATTACCATGGTGTTGTTTTTGTGCAGAAATAAAAGTTCTCGGAATGTCCTAAAAATTTACGGAGATTTTTTCTGGAATAAAAGAAAAATACCTGCGCAAAGATCCACCGGAGGGGGCGTGCCAGTGGGCCACAAGCCCACAGGCCACGGCCACCCCCTAGGCCGCGCCGTGAGGGCTTGTGGGGCCCACGTGGCACCACCGTCCCCAAACTCAGATTTATTTATTCCGTCTTGCCCGGAAAAAAATCAGAGAGAAGGTTTCATCGCGTTTTACGATATGGAGGCGTCGCCACATCCTGTTCTTCATCTGGAGGGCAGATCTGGGGTCCGTTTCGGGCTCCGGAGAGGGGAAATCGTCGCCATCGTCATCATCAACCTTCCTCCATCGACAATTCCATGATGCTCTTCATCGTTCGTGAGTAATCTCATCGTAGGCTTGCTGGATGGTGATGAGTTGGATGAGATCTATCATGTAATCGAGTTAGTTTTTGACGGGCATTGATCCCTAGTATCCACTATGTTCTAGATTGATGTTGCTACTACTTGGCTATGCTTAATGCTTGTCACTAGGGCCCGAGTGCCATGATTTCAGATCTGAACCTATTATGTTGTCGCCAATATATGTGTGTTTTAGATCCTATCTTGCAAGTTGTAGTCACCTACTATGTGTTATGACCCGGCAACCCCGGAGTGACAATAGCCGGAACCACTCCCGAAGATGACTATAGTATGAGGAGTTCATGTATTCACCGCGTGTTAATGCGTTGGTCTGGTTCTTTATTAAAAGGAGAACCTTAATATCCCGTAGTTTCCATTAGGACCCCACTGCCACGGGAGGGATGGACAGTAGATGTCATGCAAGTTCTTTTCCTAAGAACGCATGACTACATACGGAATACATGCCTACATTAGATTGACGAACGGGAGCTAGTTACTTATCTCTCCGTGTTATAGCTGTTACATGATGAATCACATCCGTCATACTCATCCATCACCGATCCACTCCTTACGAGTCTTTTACTACTGGTCCTAGCTACGTTACTTTGTCTAGGCTTGTCCCTTGCTACAAAAGGGATTGGGCCACTTTGCTGCTACTGTTGCTACTGCTGTTACTCTGCTACTGCTGTTCCTTGCTACTTCGCTGTTACTTGTTGCAAGATCTTTTCCGACACTGTTGTCGGGGAAGAATAGTTACCCGCTCACGTGCAGCTTACTGACGCCATTGGTACAACATTTGGGAATAGTCTGGCATCAACACATCGTTTGTGGCACCGTTGCTATCATACTACTTTGCTACTGATACTTTGCTTGTAGACACTAATCTTTTAGGTGTGGTTGAATCTGACAAACTCAGCTGCTAATACTTGAGAATATTCTTTCGCTTCTCCTTTGGCGAACCAACAAATTTGGGTTGAATACTCTACCCTCGAAAACTGTTGCGATCCCCTATACTTGTGGGTTATCAAGACCTTTTTCTCGCGTCGTTGCAGGGGAGGCACATCTATATTCTCTGAGTCACTTGGGATTTTCGTCTGCTGATCACTATGAGGAATCCGAAAGATCCAAGAACTAAAATCTTGCCTTCCACTATGAGGAGAGGTAAGGAACAGCCATGTAGCTCTGCACTTGATTCACCTTCAGTTATGAGTAAGTTTGCGACATCACCTCCTGCTAGAAATCTTGATATGTCGCCTGTGCCTGATAATGCTATGCTTGATACTATGCTTGATGATGCCATGCTTGATACTATGCCTGATGATGATATGCTTGATACTATGCATGATGATGCTATGCTTGATACTGCTTTGCCACTAGGTGCATTCCTTGATGCACAAATTTCTAGAGTTGCTGCTAGATGTGATGATACTTCTGAAACTGCTGATACTATTCAAGTACAACCTGCTGTTATGCCTGATACGAGCTATGTTATGAAGGGAGAGATAGCTGAGGATTTTCTTGCGTGTAAGGATAGCTATGATGTTGAGAAACTACTGCGCAAGTGGAAAGAAAAATCTCTGAACGCTAGGATGAAATACGACCCGAAGTTTGCCACTTCGCCTATCTTTGTGACCGATAAGATTTAGGAATTCTCTGTCGACCCTGAGTTAATCACTCTGGTCGAATCTGATCCTTTTCACGGTTATGAGTCTGAAACGGTTGTAGCCCATCTTACCAAACTGCACGATATAGCCACCCTATTCACTAGTGAGGAAAAGATCTGCCACTACTACATGCTCAAGCTGTTTCCTTTCTTGCTAAAGGATGATGCTAAGACTTGGTTCACTTCTCTTGCTCCTGGTTGTGTGCGTAGCCCCCAGGATATGGTCTACTATTTCTCTAAAAAATATTTCCCTGCCCATAAGGAGCAAGCTGCCTTGCAGGAAATATACTACTCTGCTCAAGCTGAAGAAGAGAGTCTCCCACAAGCTTGGGGGAGGCTCATCCAGCTACTGAATGCTTTGCCTGATCACCCTCTTGAGAAGAATGAAATACTTGATATCTTCTATAATGGACTTACCGATGCTTCCAAAGACCACCTGGATAGTTGTGCCGGTAGTGTTTTTAGGGAACGAACTGTAGAACAAGCTGAGATTCTGTTGAATAACATCTTGTGCAATGAGAATGCTTGGACTATTCCCGAACTACCTCCTAAGCCAACTCTGAAGAAAAGAGGTAGTATATTCCTCAGTCCCGAAGATATGCAAGAAGCTAAGAAATCTATGCGAGAGAAAGGCATTAAATCTGAAGATGTCAAAAATCTACCACTCGAAGAGATCCATGGTCTCGATAACCCGATACAGGTAGTAGAAGTAAATTCTCTGCGTAGGTCTGACGAGAGTGTTATTCCTTTTGATAAACCTGCTAGTTTATGCATGGATGAGTTTGATAACTTCGTTGCCAAACAACAAAGTTTCAATGATTATGTTAGCAGACAATTGGAAAAGAATGCTCGTATGCTTAGTCATTTGAGTGCTTGTGTAGACAGAAATGTCAATGATCTTAAACTTCTGAGTAAACATGCCTCTATGGTTACTACTCAGGTAGAACAAGTACTTAAAGCTCAAAATGACTTGCTCAATGAGTTGAATGACAATTCCATCAGAGTCGTCACTAGAGGCGGTAGAATGACCCAGGAACCTTTGTATCCTGAGGGTCATTCTCAAGGAGTTAGCACTGATGCACATAGCCATCCTAGAAAGAAGAAGAAAGATGATAGATACCTGCATGCTAGCAACCCTGTTGCTGCTACACCTGAGAGTCCAAATGATGCCTCTGTCTCTGATGCTGAAACACAATCTGGTGATGAACATGAGCCTAACGATAATCTCAATAGTGATGTTTATGATGATGCTGAACCTAGCAATGAAAAGGATGTGGAGATTGAACCTGATCTTGATAACCCATAGCCTAAGAATCAAAGGTACGATAAGAATGAATTCACTGCTAGGAAGCATGGTAAAGAAAGGGAACCATGGGTTCAGAAACCCATGCCCTTTCCTCCCAAACCATCCGAGAAAAAGGATGATGAGGATTTTGAGCGATTCGTTGAAATGATCAGACATGTCTTTCTGCAAATGCGTTTGACGGATATGCTCAAGATGTCTCCGTATGCTAAGTACATGAAAGATATTGTGACTAATAAGAGGAGGATACATGATCTTGAGATCTCTGCCATGCTTGCCAATTAGACTTTCAAGGGTGGAACTCCTAAGAAACTAGGTGATCCCGGTGTGCCCACTATACTTTGCTCCATTAAAGGCAACTACGTTAGAAGTGCGTTATGCGACCTTGGAGCCGATGTTAGTGTTATGCTTCTCTCTCTTTATCGTAGACTTGAACTGGATAAGTTGACATCCACTGAAATCTCTCTGCAAATGGCCGACTGTAGTGCCCCAAGTGTAAACCTTCCCTATTTGGAACCTATTGCAAGTGGGTCCACCTTGTCAGGGATATGATGATATCATTTGTGCCATGACTTCATGTGTTGTACCTTGTATTTTTCTTCCTTGCATGCATGCAGGTCATATCATCTCTTCCATGTATCTTTGTGACTTTGTGATTGCAAGGTGGTAGTGATGATGTGGGGTCTTGTGATTTCTTCTGATGTGGGTGCATATGTGTTGTGGTGGAAAGTATAAGTGGTAGTGTGGTGTTGGATCTTTGCAAAAACCCTTTGGTTGCAAACCCCTCTCTCTCTTTATTCCCTAGTTGAAATATTTACTTGTTCCTTCCCTGTTTTTAAAATGTCCAACGTTTAGAGAATATTGTGAGGGTGATGGAGTGACATATTTGATGTTTTGTTGAGTTGAAATAAGGGTGCAAATAAATCCAAAATAGAAACTACATTGCTGTTTTGCATTTATTCAAGTTGCTCCAAAAATTCCCTTTGTATTATTTCAAATATGTTAAATGTTTTCATGACCAGGGGCATTTTCATTTGGTTTTTATCTCCTATAGAAAGCCCTGGTCTATTTTTTTTCTTTTCTCTGGTTTTTGTCTTAATGGGAATTAGCCCAGACGCTTCTTCCTCTATCTGCCGCCCTAGTGGGCTTCCTCCCACCTAGGCCGGCCCATCCTCCCCTCTCTCACGCGCACATCGCCTTCTTCCTCCCCTTTTCCAGCGAGGCAGAGGACCCCACCTGTCATCCCCTCTCTCCCGTTCCCCTCTGTTCCACCAAGAGAGAGCGAGCGCACATGGCCGATGGCACGCCCACGCTCCCCTCACGCTATATAGCCCCTTGGCGTCCGTGCAGAAATGTTAGGGTTCCTCCCCGCCGCCGCTCCGTCCAGATCTCGACCCCCCTCTCTCTCTCGTCGCAGCAAGGTAAGAGGAGGCTCGGATCCGCCATGACCGACGGGTGAAGATCGTCGTCGCCGACGTTCTGCTACCCCTACTTCCTCTTCGAAGGCTCCAGCAGCTCGAGGGCATCTCGAGGAGCCCGTTCCCACCGCTGGATCGACCTCCCCCGCTCTTCTTCCTCTACTTCCCAACGACGCCTCTCCTCGGACGAGCAGCTTCACCGGCGGCCTTCTTCCTCTACTTCCTCTATGGGGCGCTCCCTCCTCGACCCGTACGTGAGGTAGTGCTCCTCCTCCTTCCTCCATGTCCCAGATCGAGCACCGTAGCAGTAGAAATCGACGGCGTGTTGTCTCTGTGGCCAGTGCCGCTGATCACCGTGGCCACGTCGCTGTAGAGCCCCTCGGGCATAGCTGGGTGTTGGAATGAGCTCGTGTGGGTGTGGGCTTACTCCCATCCACGAGCCGGAGAAGGATTTGGCTTGTACCGCCGGCAAGCACCTCCCCTGTTCCGGCCAGCCGTCTGTAGCAGATAAGCAGAGAGGATCCTTCGTCTGTTTCTTTGCGCGTATTAGTTCAGTAGTCGTATCTTAGCCGAGTGGTATGTGTGTGTGATGTGCCTGTTGGAGGGCGCGGGTTCGATCCCCCTCGGCGCTATTTTTGTTTTCTCATTTTTCGTGCACAGTAGCAGCAGGGAGCAAGTTAACCCTGCTTGCTACCTTTCTAAGTCGAGCTTATGGCAGTAGTGTAATGGCTAGGTGTGTTGTAGTGCACAGGGGCACTGGGGTTCGAATCCCAGGTTGCCCCTTTTCTTTTTTATTCTTGCTATATTTTCCCCCCTCTTTGCTTGTTGCTATTCTTGTGCCTAATCCATAGGTGACAATGGCATTTTATTTTTTCCTTTGCTGCTATAGGAGTGCCAGATGATGTGATGCATGTGTGTGTTCATGTGAGAGGTGTATGTGTGTGTGTGTGCTTACACATGGTGTTAGCCACATGTGTAGGTGTGTGTGTAGTGCCTCCCTTGTAGATGATGTAAGTGTAGGTGGCTTGTGTTCTTTAGCTTGTGTGTCTAGTTAGATAGCAGTAGGTATGTGCATGTGTGTGTGAGTGTTGCACACACATGAGGTGTTGCTAGTGTAGGTATGCATGTATGTCTAGCTTTCATATCACTTTCTTGATAGCCTTCCCTTATGTTGTACTTGGGGTCTTAGAGCTTATGATGAGTTTTTGGTTTGACATGTATGTGGTAAAACAGCCCCATATGCAAGTTGTGCACCTCCTCGTGTTTAATATGAGAGAGAGCATGAAGTGTGTGTGAGTGGGTGACTTAGTGAGAAGTATCTGTGTTGTTGATGTGCTTGACACCAACATGGGGTCCAAACCCTCATATCCATATTGTATTTGTGCACATGAGCATAGATATGTGATAGTGGTACTAGTAGGAGTTGCAAGAAATGTTGCACTATTCACTATGTTGGATTCTATGTAGTTTTCCTTCCTAGTTTGAGCTCACTTGCTCCAAGCAAGTGCATGTGTTTGATATATGGTTTTGGGGTAGAAAGATCCCAGGAATCCAATGGTGAAATCATTTTTTCCATTGTAACATTTTATGGAAAGGTCATATTTACATTTTCTTCTAAGTTTAGAGCTTGGTTCCATGGATTGTGATGTGCTCTTGTATTTGTTTCTTGCTTGTGGTAGTAGAGGGTGACCCCCTCTACCACATGTTGGTTTCAATTCATGATTTGGAATCCATGTGTGCAAGTTGTGCCCATCCAAAGTAGGCTTGTGGCTGAAATTCCAGCTTAGTGAAAATCTGAGATTTTCACCAAGTCTGAGAATCTGTTTATATTTTCTTCCCCTGTAGATGAGGTTGTGCTGGTCATTGTGTTGTGATACAGCCCTAGATCCCAACTAGAAAGTTGGACCTGATATGTTTGTCTAGCTCCCTGTAAAATTTCATGTCATTTGGAGCCCTGTAGGTATTGTTTTGGCTGCTGTCAAAAATCTTCAGAGCAAAGACAGAAAGTTAGGTGCAGGAATTTTCACTAAGTCCCTGTGATCTGATGGTTTTGGGAAAGTTTGCAGCCTTGTATCTTCCTGTGTTTAATTCTTTTTTGTGTGATTATTGCTTGTGCTGGTAGTATTCTTGGCTAGCTACAGCCACATATATTATTTGTCATAGTTGGGTGGCGGTAGGTGCTTTGCATGTAGCTCACAAAGTGCTATGATGCAGTTTATGGCAGATTATGTAGTTTTGTCATTTTGATGTTTGTGAGTGCTTAGTTGATGTTGTGGTGTTCTTCTTTGCTCCACCCCATCCATGATGGGTTGTTTTATGTCTTGGCAACCTGGGAATACCAGATTTGTGCCATTCGAGTGTGTGGTGAAGATTTTGACACGTAGGGCTTCATATCTTGTTTCGTTGATTCCCGTTGATCCGTAGCTCCGATTGTAACGTACTTTGTATGGTTTTGCATTTTTTTTCTCGAGACGCATCTGGTCATGTCATTCTCATGCATGTCAAAATAGCTTAGGGTACAGTTCAATCCAGGAACTTGTATTAGCTTCTCTTGCTTGTGCTAGTGATAGAAATTAGTGATGCATGCTCATGTTCATCTCATGCATCATGTGCTTGTTGCATCTTGAGGTGCTGTTGTTCATTGGATGTTATTCTTATGTTGGGCAGCACCGGGATCGGAGAACGAGTACGTGGATACGAGAGAGTACGTGCAGGACGAACAAGAACCATTCCAAGCTGAGGATATCACAGGCAAGATGATATGACCTTGATTCCATCTCTAGACTTGTTATGCTAGTTTACGCTTCCCTTGTCAATTGCTCACTGCCTACCACTGAAGTATTTGCCTCTTGATATGCCATGAACCCAAACACTGATCCCTTCCTAGCAAACTTGAATGGCTAAGTAGGCTTTGCTCAGCTACTAATGTTAGCGTTGCTAGATGCAGGTGATTTGATCTCATGTGATAACATGAGCTTGATATCATTATCTTAAATTCTGTTATTTAATAAATGCACCTATATACTTGGTAAATGACGGAAGGCCTAGCCTTTTGCTGGGTGCTTTGTTCCGTTATTGCCGCCATAGTTACCGACTACCGGTGTTTGATTCCATATTGATCGCTCCTAACACATTCGGGGTTGTTATGGGGACCCCCTCGATAAATCGCGTAGTGATAAGGCTTGTCCGGCAGGACCCAACATTGGTGTTAATTTGCTAATCACTTAATAATAATCTGCATAGGGAATAGCTACCCCGAGGAATTTAATCAACAACCCGGGCGAGTGCTCCTCATGAGCGTTGGTCCAACCCAGAGCAGCTTATTACGCTCCCCGGGGCAACTCGGTGTTTTGGCGTGGTAACCATCGCTCATCCGGCGTGTCCTGAGACAGAGATACACGGATCTTATCAGGGTCGTCGACACGTCGGGAGGTCCTGCTAGTCTTGCCTTACCTTAGCGATATATCTTGCATATAGGAATCCCGGTGAAGCTTTCGTTCTCCCCAGAGTTGAGGTTTTCCTCTAAGGAATCCGACGAGATCACGAGATTCATGATAGAGGATTACTTTGCGGCATGTGTACGTTTGTGATGGACTAGTTGGAGAACCCCTGCAGGGTTTAATCTTTCGGAAAGCCGTGCCCGCGGTTATGTGGCAACTTGGAATATTTTGTTAACATCCGGTATTAGATAACTTAAACAAAAGCTAATAAAATTGCCAACTGTGTGCGTAACCGTGACTGTCCCCTCGAAGATCTCTCTTCAATCGGGAACACGGTGGGGTTATGTATGACGTAGATAGGTGTTGAGGATCACTTTGTGATCAAGTATTCACGATCTCTAGCATAGTCCACCTTCATAAATGTTCTGCGTAAGTTAGCCACCTTATCAAGCTTAGGATGCTGCAACCTTAAACACTTCACCTTATCCTACCTAATAACTTGACTAGTTCTGGCACCAAGGTCTTAGATTGCGAGTCCCCGTGGCTCACGGATTCCTCCACAATACCAACAGGTTCATGTACCCCAGAGACAGATGATCCCGAGGGCACGCAGCTGGTGTGGCAGTACGATGAGGAGACAGACCGCCTGTACGTGAACTATCCAGAAGACTGAGGCGTGGTCGTGATCGTGGGCCTGCAGGCAGGGTAGCATAGCCTTTCTATGTTTTGTAGTCCGTAGCGGAACTACTTTGGTTGTATGCGTGATGTACTCTGATATATTTATGAGAAGGCAATTGAACCCCTAATTGTCTATCTTTATTATTATGTATGTGTTGTGTTACCTGTTTGCGAGAAGCTTAGATGAGCTCCTTTCCAATTCGGGGCCTCGATCCCTAGATCGGAAAGTACCGCATCTTGGTCATTACACTGACAAATCAACTGCTTTTCATATCAGCATTTGCAAGGATGTGCCTGTTGTGGTTGCAAACACCACTATCTTAACAGACTTTGTTATCTTGGATATTCCCGAGGACGATGCCATGGCGGTCATCCTCGGAAGCCCCTTTTTAAACACCGCATGGGCTGTTATAGATTGCAACAAAGGCAATGTCACTTTCCATGTTAACGGTAATGAGCATACGATGCACTTTCCGAAGTAACAATATCGAGTACATTGCATCAATGCTATCGAAAAGACTTCATCGATTCTTATTGGGAGCTTTGAATGCCCTATTCCTCGTGTCAAGATGAAGTATGATTTGCTTGTTGGGGAGATACACATACCCATTGAGGTGACCTAGTGACTATTCGAAAATTCTCCGTTCTCTCTTTTGCGATTCGAGAAGTTTTGTCGAGGGGACTTGATCAACCCCATTGACGGATTTCTTTCGATGACCATGAGATGGATGAATCAAGGAGTCACAAACCTCTGTTCCAAGGTTTCACTTTAGGTTGCTTAGAAGAAAAATGATAGATTTAGTTTAGTTTTCCCTTTTTCTGTTTTAGCGTCCGGTAGAAAAGTACGCCGAAAATAAAAGTTCTCCGAACGCTATGAAAATCAAGTATGATTTTTTCTGGAATTTGTGAAAAAATCTGAGACAAAGAGCTTGTATGGGGCCCACACCAGTGGGCCACAATCCCTAGGGGCGCGGGCACCCCCCTGGCCGCGCCACACAGGCTTCTGGGGCCCACAGGCACCCCCTCCACTCATTCTTGCTCTCATCTGGTTCTCCTACCTCTAGAAAAAATCGTTTCGCAGCTCAAACCCGTGTTCTTGCTCCTCTTGCTGGGATTTTCCATCTCCTTGCTCAAATCACCATTCTCCGAACTGTTTTGGGGAAATTACTCCTTGTTAAGTGACTCCTCCATTGGTCCAATTAGTTTTTGCTCTAGTGCCTTATACTCCGCGTATTTTTGCTGCCTTGGTGGCCATGTTCTTGAGCTTTGCATGCTGATTCTAGCTGGTCCCAAGTAGTTTTGTTGCGTAATAGGACCTCTAGGCACTTGTGGGAGTAGTTGCTACGAGTTTAGTTGAACCTTGTTCACCTTCCCTTTGGGTCACTGAAAATTTCAGAAAAGGAAGATGTTTAGGAGAAACTTTCATGGTGGTTCCTCAAGCAAGAGTGGTCCCCGTCTTGCGATTCGGGAGCCTGATCCTTACCAACCTAGGGACGCGCAGGTACAACCATGTGAATGGCCTTCTGATGAATTTATGATTGAGGCAGCTTTCAAAGATGAGTTTGATGCACTTGTTCACAACGTCGGACTCGAAGAATTCATCTCCGATAAATGTGAACAGTATGTTGCTCTCACTGCCTCTTTTGTTCGTAGATTCAAATTTTCAGCTGGCCGTGAGCCATCGGTACTGTTTGATCTCTATGATAAATATTATACCATGGATTTAGAGGATTTCAATCGAATTTGCAAAATACCTATTTGGGGTAGCCTCAATAATCCTCCTAAATCTTCGGTTAGAGATTTTTGCTCTAGTATTATAGTTGGAGAAACTAGAGACATTACGCAAGCTACCAAGGGGAGTATTCATTTTCCTGCCTTGCATTACTTCATGCTTTTTCAGGGAAAGATAGACAGTCTATCATATGGAATAGGGCATTCAGCAGTTTGAAGAGGTAGCCTTTTTCAGTAGCAGTCTTGTAAGCAAGCGCCGTACGTGCAATCTATACTAGCGAGAGTCTTTCCTCTTTTAATACAAAGCCTGAGCGTGTTGCATGACTTAATGCCAGCTCTTTATCATACATCTTTTGTAGAACCAATAAATATAAGGGATATGTGTTAGCACATCTTGTTCGTGCTCTCCACCACGTTTTTCCTGTATACCGGCAGCTAGCATCCCATCAGTAACCTACGGGCGAGATTTCTTGAGGGGGGCTGGCCATGGTTTTTTAACCCCCCACTTCATAGGCAGATGCATTAATGGCAGTATTGAGCATTGTCACCTCTGCGCACCCGACCTTAGTATCCTTAAGAGTGCCGTGACGGGTGACAAAAGCTTCAACATGGGAGCTATTATAGCAAGGAGGCTGAATCAGAATGCTATTGAAGGGGATTTCTTTGGTGGGATCTATGCCACTCGCATAGCAAATTTTCTTGGAGTACCCATCCGCAAAGGAGACCCCCCGCTCCATACAGCTTTCCTTGATCGCGTCGCTTTGACATGCTACCAGTTCCTTTAGAGGGATGTGAATCCCTCCTGTACCGTTTGATATTTAACCGGCAGCGTGTTTTCCATATTACCCTTCCTTCTCCTACCTTCTTTGATTTTCAGGTAAAACGGAGATATTACATAACCAGAGGAGAGGCAGAGGAGTATGAGAGGGAGGCCAAGGCTGCTCGTCTCCGTGAGGCAGCTATTCAGGCAGTGGCTGCAGCGCTCCCGTATAACCCCCATTATGATTTTGGGTTTCGCCAGGACCATCCTTGGGAGTAGACCAAGTTAGGCCAAAAGCCTAAGATTGGGGGAGTACGTGTTCTCATCGACTTTACATTCTTGCTTATGCTTTCACTCTGTTCATCGGTGTTCACACTTTGCCACTGTATCATCCATGCTAGTTTATTTTCTTTTTCTTGTTTTCTTTTCGTGTGTCTGTCTAGTTTGAGAAAACCTAAAAAGATTTTCTTTTCTTCTTTTGCTTGTTGGGAGCTTTCCAGTGTAGATAGTTTTCTTTTTCTTTGGGTCAAGGTACAAGGTATTGGTTACAATGTTTAGTGGCTCTTGCATGCATACCTGTTTAGCTTTCAAAGAGCCATATTACTTTGTCTTCTCCTTTGTGTTTGCCTGCAGATTCCATCTTTAGTCCAATGCACGAGCACGCTTATTATTGTTCACATCGTTCGGTCGTGCAAGTGAAAGGCAATAATGACGATGTATGATGAAGTGACTGAGCCTGGAAAAGCTGGTATGAACTCGATCTATTTGTTTTTGTAAATATGATGAGCTCACTGTGCCTAGTTCAGCTTTGTTGTGAGAGAAACATGTTTGCAATGAGAACTTAGAGATCATAGTTGCTTATGCCATGCTTACTTAGCTAGGAGCTTATAATGGTTTGTCTTGGTTGCCAACATGAATGTTGAGATTACTATGATGTAGTATGATAGGATGGTATCCTCCTTTGAATGATTCAAGTGGCTTGACTTGGCGCATGTTCATGCATGTAGTTGAAACAAAATCAACATAGCCTCTATGATGTTCATATTCATGGTGATTTATGTCCTACGCATGCTTGCACTCAATGTTAGTTGATCTCATTGCATTTTGATGACTCTTGTCGCTCTCTAGTTGGTAGCTTCCCAGTCTCTTGCTAGCCTTCACTTGTACTAAGCGGGAATACTGCTTGTGCATCCACCTCCATAAACCCAAAGTTGTTCCATATGAGTCCGCCATACCTACCTATGTGCGGTATCTACCTGCCGTTCCAAGTAAATTTGCATGTGCCACTCTCTAAATCTTCACGAAATAATCTGTTTTGCATGCCCGAACTGCTCATGTGGTGACAGGGGGCTATTGGTATCTTCCATGCTATGCGTGTTATCCTCGATATGTGTTTATTCACTATCATTCACGAGAAAGGGGCCGGTAATTGGAATTCCCGGTTCCATGCTCAAATCGAAAAGATAATTGCAAACAAAACTCCCCCAGGATTGATGTTGGTATGGACAGTACTCAAGGATTCGGCTAGCCATGGAGTGTGATTGATTGGTGGTGGGGGAGTCAAAACTTTACTTTTCTGTTTGGGAACCGCCTATAGCATGTGTAGCGTGGAAGATGTTGAGAACTCTTAGTCATTGTGTTGACAATGAAAGCATGCCACCCAAAATTATTATCTCATTCAAAGCTTGAGCTCTCGCACCTCTGCAAATCAATGCTTCCCTCTGCGAAGGGCCTGTCTATTTATGTTCCTGTTGAGTCATCCTCCTCTTATAAAATCACCAATTAGGGAGCACCATTGTCATTTTTATGCTTTGCTTTTAACTGTGTTGAGTATGACTATGACTGGATCTTTGTTGCCTTGAATTACAATGTTTAGTCAGCCCTTGGTCTATGAAGGTGCTCTACATTTATGTTTTGCGGTCTCAGAAAGAGCTCGCGAAATACCATCTATTCGTACTGCTTCATGTTGTTTTGATTGAAGTGTTGACACTTGAGGCTTATTATTATTTGCTCGCTAGTTGATTATGCCATTGATATGAGTTTACCGTGAGACCTAGATGTCATTTTCTTTTGTGGTTTGCTTGTGATCTTGCTGAAACTGTGGTTATGAGTTAGACATAGTTGCAACAACAAGATCAAACAGAGTTCGTCAAAGTTTTTCTTTTGTCTCTTTCAGTTTGTCAACTGAATTGCTTGAGGACAAGCAAGGCTTTAAGCTTGGGGGAGTTGATACGTCTCCATCGTATCTACTTTTCTGAACTCTTTTGCCCTTGTTTTGGACTCTAATTTGCATGATTTGAATGGAACTAACCCGGACTGACGTTGTTTTCAGCAGAATTGCCATGGTGTCGTTTTTGTGCAGAAATAAAAGTTCTCGAAATGTCCTGAAAATTTAAGGAGATTTTTTCTGGAATAAAAGAAAAATACCTGCGCAAAGATCCACCGGAGGGGGCATGCCAGTGGGGTACAAGCCCACAGGCCGCGACCACCCCCCTAGGTCGCGCTATGAGGGCTCGTGGGGCCCATGTGGCACCACCGCCCCCAAACTCAGATCTATTTATTCCGTCTCGCCCGAAAAAAAAATCAAAGAGAAGGTTTCATCACGTTTTACGATACAGAGGCGCATCTAGAGGGCAGATCTGGAGTCCGTTTCGGGCTCCGGAGAGGGGAAATCGTCGCCATCGTCATCATCAACCTTCCTCCATCGACAATTCCATGATGCTCTTCATCGTTCTTGAGTAATATCATCGTAGGCTTGCTGGAAGGTGATGAGTTGAATGAGATCTATCATTTAATCGAGTTAGTTTTTGACGGGGATTGATCCCTAGTATCCAGTATGTTCTAGATTGATGTTGCTACTACTTGTCTATGCTTAATGCTTGTCACTAGGGTCCGAGTGCCATGATTTCAGATCTGAACCTATTATGTTGTCGCCAATATATGTGTGTTTTAGATCCTATCTTGCAAGTTGAAGTCACCTACTATGTGTTATGACCCGGCAACCCCGGAGTGACAATAGCCGGAACCACTCCCGGAGATGACCATAGTATGAGGAGTTCATGTATTCACCGCGTGTTAATGCGTTGGTCCGGTTCTTTATTAAAAGGAGAACCTTAATATCCCGTAGTTTCCATTAGGACCCCGCTGCCACGGGAGGGATGTCACATCCCTGGAACCCTAATCAAGTATAGCATTGTGCTCATATCTTCTTTGCATTGCATCAAAGGAAATTGCAACAAGATCAAAGCAAGTGGTGAAGCAAAACTCAAAAACCCTAGCCACTTCTCAAAATCAAAGAAATTATAAACTTGATAAATCAATGAACCCAAAATGGCTTCAAGAAAAGTTCAACTTTTCTGATAATTCATGGAAGCAAGTAAGCAGTGAAGAAAACTATTTTCATAACACATTTGGCATTTTATTTAAATGCAAAAAGCTACTGGATTCAAGTTTAAATTTGAATTCAAAAACTTTAAGTTTTCAAAAATGTTGAAAACTTCAGGAATGGTTGGATATATTCCAACAAATATTCTGGTGTGTTCAAAATAATTTTGGTAAACTATTTTGGAGCTGAAATAAATAGCAAACCAAAATAGTTAGTCAAACAGAAAACAAAACAGAAAAAAGGAAGAAACACTTACCTGTCACTCACCTCTTCCATGTCGTCTTCCTCCCCGTCAGTGGGCAGCAGGAGGAGGCTGCCGCGTACTCCAGCGCGGCCACGCACCTATGCACCTGCCTGGCCGCCGCTCTGCGCTAGCACGCGAGGGGATAACACTCCCGAGGCGTGCCCGAGCTCATCCTCTCCTCATTCTCCCCCTCTGCTTCGTTCCCCACTGCCGCCATTGGAGCCCGAGCAGAGCTCGAGCTCGCCGTCGTTCTAGCCTACCTATTTCCCTCCTGAGCCGTGCAATAGAACCGCCGTAGCTCCCTGAAGCTTCCTACCCACGAGCCCAACGCCGAGACGCAGTGAAACGACGAGTCGCAGTCGTCTTCTTCCTCAGGTCACCGAAGTTCATCGCCGGCGTTCTCCCTCTCCAGGTCGTCCCCGAGCAAGCTAGCGCCACCACTGCACTCCCCGTGAGCTTGCGCAGCTTTCCCCCAAGTTTTCCCCTTCGATTCCTTCCTCTAGCCTTGATTTCACTGGAGCACGACGAGATCCGCCGCGGGAGCTCATCGCCGGTAGCCCTCCGGTGAACAGCTCGTCCTTCTGAGGCCACCAGCAGCTTCAGGCCGTTGTGTAGATGTCGTAGGAGCTCAGCCCCGTGCGTAGCTCCCTCTGTTTCGATGACCCCGATGACGCCCGAACTTGGGCCGCCGCCAAGCTCGTCTCCGGCCCCGGCTAAGTGCAACAATGAACCTGCGGGAGTCGTGTTGTTCCTCTAGTGCACTCCGCGCAGAGTTTGGCCGCCTATGCGCCGTTTCCGAGCCCCTCCGCCGTACTGGTGGTCGTCGGAGGCTCCCCGCCGTCGAGGACGACCTCGCCGCCGGTGGATCTCAGCTGGCGTGAGCCACTGACGCGTGGGGCGAGCCTCTGGAAGTTTTGGATTAATAAAAATAAAGTTAATTAATCTAATAAGTCACTGACATGTGGGTCCAGTACTGTTAATTAGCTAATTAAGTTTAAAACTAATCTAAAACTGACCAGAGTCACTGACCAATGGGTCCCACTGGTCAGGTTTGACTTTCAACGGCCAGTTGGACCTGCTGATGTCATGGTGATGCAGTAAAGATTTTCTGATTAAAAAAATTCCAGAAAAATGCCAAAACTTCTAAAAATCATAGAAATTAATCTGTAACTCCAATGAAAATAATTTATATATGAAAAAGTATCAGAAAAATCCAAGGAATCTGAATATGTCACTTTCAAACATGTTTGAAAATGTTACTGGACCAAACATGTAGAATAATGAATATGTTAAATTTTATAAATGCTATGGAGATGGAATTTGAAAATCATTTGAATTCCACTTCAAATGCTATGATCAAACATTGTTCAATCACAACCAGCAACTTAACATATCATTTCCATGCATGTTAAAAACAAGTTGATCTGAGCATCAGGTCGAATCAATTAAAATGGTATTCGAGAATACCTCGTTTGAAGTGGTATTTGAATCTGATTCAAATCAACTTCAAACCTAATAAATGTTAGCTATATTAGCATACCACCTTGCATCCTCATGCCATGCTCATGCATCATCTTGTTGCATATGATTGTTATTGATTGTTGTCATTTCTTTCGGTAGGCTCCGCTCCTCCGGATTCCACCGAATATCCGACTGACGGATATTGTCCCTCTTCTGAGCAACAAGGCAAGCAACCATTTTGATCATCCCGATAAACCCCATGTTCTCGCTCCTGCACTTACGTATTGCATTAGGATCAAATGATCAAATGCTTTTTCCACGTTAGTTGAACCCACTTCCTTTACATGACCTGTCTTTGTCACAGTAAATAGCTGAACCTTGCAACCTAGCATACCTGGTAGATGCTTGAGCTATGATGTGCCTTATCCTGCTATGCATGCTATGCTTAGGGTTGTGTATGGTCTGTCATCTGGGAGATGAACAGAATTGTGAGAATGTGTTCAGTAAGTAAAGGTTGTGTGTTGAACCTGATTTGGTAAAGGTACCGGTGAAAGGCTATGTAGGAGTACATGGCGGGTTGTTTCATTGGAACCGTCCTTAGGACCTGAGTTCCGTGTACGTAATCCAAGATGAGATACTACCACATGCTGGGCCCTGAAATATGACCCCGCTCGACTTATTAATCGCTTAGTACTCGGTCCAGGAGTTGCAAGTAGTTTCTGGTGTTTATAGTCATGCTGGAGGTCGTGCATAGCGCTGACCTGAGAGGTGGGCTGTGATGCGGTAGGCAGTGGCACGGTGTACCAAGTGGCACCCGGATGGTGGGCTTGGGAACCCTGCGCACATCGTTTGGGGCCGTGGCGGAAACCTCGGCCGGACTTCCGTGCGAGTTACCCTCAGATAGGCGATAGACCTGGACTAAGTATTAGTTTGGTTAACGGTCGTGGCCGACTCCCTCGTTGGGCTTCCGCTTGAAGGTTGCCGAGGTGCATGACGTGCACATGGCGATAAGTGGCGAGAGCATGTGTGAAGAAGTACACCCCTGCAGGGTTATGATCTATTTGAATGGCCGCGTCCGCGGATATGGACTACTTGGAGACGTATGTTGTTCATAGATAACTTCAATGGCTACTCATAAAATTATCAAGATAAGTGTGAGTGTCGTGGACGGCATTTCCGTATGGAGACGGAATGATTCCATGATGGAGTATTGTTGTGGTGTTAGTGGACTCGCGTGCGAGAAAAGAAGTTGTCGAAAATTGTTTTAAAATGCAAGTTGTCTAGCCACGAGTCAAATGCTGGCTTTCCGCATGAAACCCCACAGTTCCTTATTGATACATTGCATGAGTAGATAGTTATCCTAAAGTCTTGCTGAGTACCTCCGTACTCATGTTTTCCTAATATTTGTTGCAGAGGTTGTTAATGACCCTAATGGAGGGTTCTTCCTAGACATCGACGACGACGAGTAGCTGGTATCCCAGCTATGATATGGCCCTAGGGTGGGTCTGTAGTATAGTCAGGCCACGTGCCTTCTAGTTTCATCTGTCTGTACTCAGACAGCTTATCTACTTCCGCTGGCTTGTAACTTGAATGACTGTTATGATGGGTCGTGAGACCCCTACTGTGTAATATTATGTGTGAGGCTCTTCCGAGCCTCTTAAATAAAGCTTGTATGTTTATGGTTAAGTTGTGATGCCATCGATGTATCTATACATATCGGTATGCCATGCGTATGTGTGTCGTACTTGATATGTATGGGATTCGATTACCTAGCCGTAGACTTTAGTAGCATTCCTTACAGGGAAATGCCCCTTTGTGATCCAACGAGCCATGGTAGCTCGCTACTGCTCCGGACACATTGGTTGACCGGCGTGTGTCCTTCTTAGCTGCTATCTCTGTCCCTTCGGGGAAATGTCACGCGATGTAATGGAGTCCTTGTAGCTTGGTACGACTCGTGTACATTCGCTGGTGACCGGCACCTGCTTTGCTGGGTCATGTATGATTGTCCTTGTGCGGAAGTGCCACTTTGGTTTATGACTTGACATGTTGATCCGGGTTCTTGTCATTGGATTGCTAGTGACACAATTGCATACGCGAGTCAAAAGGTGCAAACGGTCCCGGCTGAGGTAAGGCTGCAGCCGTGGGGTTAACCGTGCGTGAGACCGCAAAGAGATGCGATGTGTTACAGGCTGGATTCCTATGACTTAGGATCGGGGTCCCGACAACGTTGGTATCAGAGCCTGACTGACTGTAGGACTACTAAGCCAATCTGGTCGAAGTTGAGTCCAGAATTTCTTTACTTATATATAAGGGAATTGTTTCTGGAAGGGAACGTAAGACTCTTGTTCTCTTCTCAAGATTATTCTATTCTGGTCATCCTCGTTTTTTCTGCGGGAAATAAGGACTAGGTTACTCATCTTCTTCTAGGCTTGTGTTTCTGATCGGTAGATTATAAGACTACGGGTCGAGAGTTATTTTGGGTTTCTTTTATCCCTAGGAAAAAAGGAAGTAAGTTTGATGATCAGAGAATTGAACTTGATAGTTGAGTGGTTACGCTATCCTATTTTTTTGGGGTTGTCTGAAAATTGTTTTTGAGCATTTAGAGCCGTTATGCTGCCCAATTTTGCATTCAGAGCTCTAATGCTTTTGCATTACTCTCTATTTTCAGATGCCTGGCCATCCTTCTCGTCAAGTGGTTCATCTGACCAGGTGCATTGATGTGTCGGGTCATACAGCCATGCTGGTCAGGGTGATGTCGGTGTGCGGTTACCGCTGGTACCCAGAGTATACAGTGGAGGAACAATACCAAGACTTCAACCAGAGCCAGTATATCTGCACTGTTAGGGTATTTCCAGACTACCCTGGAGCTGAGGAGCCAATCCATTGGTCCTATGGATTGGGAGTCACTGTTGACATAGCAGTACAAGATGCTGCCTATTCAATGCTGACCATTATGAGGGCGAGACATGCACTGCTGCAGAACTCAGAGTTCTGCTATGTTCCTGCCTCTCAGCCTGGTGAAGAGGGATACCTCAGCGGGGTCTATTTTGATTCCTCTATGGAGGATCCGCTACTGCAGTCCACTGCTGAGATGCTAGAGAACAGAGACAGTGATGCTCGTGCTCTCCGCATGGAGCTTTATGCTACACGTGCCCGTGTGTGGACGGCTTTGACGCAGCTGGCACCGGTAGTCCAGACAGGGTACAGAGATATGGAGATGCTGAACCCTGTTAGAACCCATCTTCCGGCCCATGTTGACTGGCCAGCTATAGGAGGAGTCACCCCTCTTCGGGGACCCCTACTACCACCAGTCAGGGGACAAAGGCCACATCTGTGTCCTTATGGATCCCAGGGATCTCAGGCCGGAGTATTTCCTGATCCGCAGGTTGAGCTTCCAGGCCATGGAGGCAATCTTTATGAGATGTTCTATGTGGATGCCTGAACCGTGAGTGGAAGGATAGTATGGTAATAGCCGTACGTTCACAGTCCTGTGTGACTTTTGAAGTATGCTTGTGATGTGAAATGAATTCCGGAGGCCTAGATAAATAATGTATAGGAAGCTTGTAAGCCTCTGATGAGTAGTTTCATAATTTCGGTAGTCTGCTCTTCAGTTAAGGTTGTACTGAACTATGTAAGGGTGTGTATGAACCATGGTGTATATATAGCAGTTGCTTGTTACCATGTTGTTCGGATATTCATTTTCGCATTCCATGTGTTCAGTGCATTCTTAATCCATAGCTAGTATTGATGATGATATTGGACTAAGCTGTGAGTTTGTTTGTCAGGATGGTGTTCACCAGGTTGAACCGTGCCCCTGCTCATGAGCAAGGCGAGGGTAGTCAAGCGTCGCAGGAAGACCTGCCTCACCCTTCCTCTGTGGCGGAAGTTATGCTTGAGGCAGAGAGAAACAAAAGGGAGACCAACCGACTGTTAGAGCGTATTGAGCATAATACGGCTCGTTAGCCTAGGAATGCTGCAGTGTCCCTCAATGACTTTGTGAAGCTGAATCCTCCAAAGTTCCATGACTCCGTCGATCCCCTCGACGCTGATGATTGGTTGTGCAATATTTCACGTAAGATTCGCTCTGCGAATGTTTCTGAGGCCAACAAGGTGACCTTTGCGGCATATTTTTTGGAAGGACCCGCCAATCTGTGGTGGGAGAACTTTGAAGCTATGCGTCCTGCTGAACCAGCAGCCACATGGGCAGACTTTAGTGCAGCCTTCCGTCTGCACCATATTCCAGCGGGCCTGATGGACAGAAAGAGAGAGGAGTTCTGTGCATTCACCCAGGGAAAGTTGACCGTAGATGCCTATAGCCGCGAGTTCGGTAACCTCGCCCGCTATGCAACAGAGGAGGTGTCTACTGACGCCAAGAAGCAAGCAAGATTCCGTAAGGGTCTGAGCCCTGAGCTTCGTCGTGATTTGCGCCTCCACGAGTGTACAAGCTTCCAAGCCCTGGTCAACAAGGCAATCAGTGCCGAGACTGGTCATACCGACTTCGAAGCCACAAAGAAGCACTCCCGTGACTTTGGCTCGTCATCTGGTTCCGCGTTTCCAAAACGCAGGTTGTGGGTTCCAAACAGTTCTGTGCCGCCAAGATACACTCCGAGGCCATCCTACGTGGCACCTCGGACGAATCAGACCAACCCTCCAGCAAAACCTATGGTGGTCCAGCTAGCAATGCTGCACCACGTGCCAACCAAGTGATATGCTACAAGTGTGGAGAACCAGGGCACTATTCCCGTGAGTGTCCTCAGAATGTGGGTGCCGAGCAACCCGGAAAGTCCGTCGGGCAAGGCAAGTCGGGCAAAGCTTACTATATGAAGCCAACTCCTGCACGTGGCCGTGTAAACTATGTCTCAGCAGAAGAAGTTGCAGAGGATCCCGACGTCATGCTGGGTACGCTTCTTGTTAATCATCACCCAGCGTCTGTTCTTTTTGACACTGGGTCTTCTCATTCTTTCATTTCAGAAAGTTATGCACAGTTGCATAACATGGTCTTTTAGTGATATGCCAATTCCATTGGTTGTCCAAATTCCTGGTAGTAAGTGGCAAACCTCTAGGATAACCTATGACAATGAAATTCTAGTAGACAGGCTAGTTTTTCTAGCCTCTTTGATAGCCCTGAAATCTTCGGATATTAATATCATCTCGGGTATGGACTGGATGTCAGCTCACTATGCCAAGATTGATACTCATTCTAGAAATGTTCCGCTTACCCATCCCTCGGGTGAGATAGTCAATGTCTCTACTCGAGTTGCCAACTGCCAACTCTATTCCCTCAATGCCAACCCCCTTCCGGAACTTGAAGACATTCCGGTAGTCCGTGACTTCCCGGATGTTTTTCTCGAGGAACTGCCAGGAATTCCACCTGACAGAGATGTAGTGTTCGTAATAGATCTTGTTCCGGGAACTGTTCCAATAGCCAGAAGACCATATAAGATGGCACCCCTGGAGCTAGCCGAACTTAAGAAGCAACTAGATGAGGCCTTGAATAAAGGTTTCATTTGTCCTAGCTCTTCTCCTTGGGCTTGCCCCGTCCTCTTCGTCAAGAAGAAAGACGGAACGGATCGGATGGTTGTAGATTACCGACTAGTTAATCTGGTCACCATAAAGAACAAGTATCCGCTCCCCAGGATCAACGACCTGTATGATCAGCTCGCTGGATCCTCACTCTTCTCCAAAATGGATTTGAGGTTGGGATACCATCAAATCAAGATCAAGAACGGGGACATTCCAAAAACGGCTTTTGTTACTCGTTTTGGCCAAT
Organism: Hordeum vulgare subsp. vulgare; assembly: GCF_904849725.1. Lineage (NCBI taxonomy): Eukaryota > Viridiplantae > Streptophyta > Magnoliopsida > Poales > Poaceae > Hordeum > Hordeum vulgare. The sequence continues at coordinate 326,961,679 of NC_058520.1, read as the reverse complement.
ACGAGTACACCGTCATGTCCTTCGGTTTAACCAATGCCCCAGCCACCTTCTCTCACTTGATGAATTCAATCTTCATGGAGTATCTGGTTAAATTCGTCGTGGTATACCTCGATGATATTCTCATCTACTCGAAGAATGAACAAGAACATGCCGAGCATCTAAGGCTGGTATTGATGAAACTTCGAGAGCATCGCCTTTATGCCAAGTTTTCGAAATGTGAATTTTGGTTACCAGAAGTGACCTATCTAGGTCACGTAATCTCTGGTAAGGGTATTGCTATCAATCCCGAGAGAGTTCAAGCCGTCCTTCATTGGACTCAACCTGAATCGGTTAAGCAAGTTCGGTGTTTTCTCGGTCTAGCGAGCAATTGTCGCCGCTTTGTCGAGAATTTCTCCAAGGTTGCAAAGCCTCTAACTCAACTCCTCAAGAAGGATAAAAAGTTCGAGTGGACACCACAGTGTGAGCATAGTTTTCAGGAACTGAAAAGACGCCTGACTTTCGCACCTGTGTTGCTGCCACCAGATTTTTCTAAGGACTTTGTTATCTATTGCGAAGCCTCGCGACAAGGATTAGGTTGCATTCTCATGCAAGATCGTCATGTGATTGCATACGCATCTCGATAGGTGTGTCCACATGAGGATAATTATCCCACACATGATCTTGAGCTTGCAGCTGTAGTCCATGCACTAAAAACCTGGCGACATTACCTCCTCGGTAATCGTTGCGAAATATTCACTAATCACCAAAGTCTAAAATATATCTTCACCCAGCAGGATTTGAATCTCAGGCAAAGACGATGGGTTTGAGTTGATCTCGGATTACGACTTAGGGATATCTTACACCCCGGGGAAGGCCAATGTTAAGGCTGATGCACTAAGTCGTAAATCTTATTGTAATAACTTGATGCTACAACGAGGTCAACCACATCTCTATGAGGAATTTCGGAAGTTAAATCTTCATATTGTTCCTCAAGGATTCCATTCTACCCTGGTGGCGAAGCCTACCCTTAAGGATCACATTATAGTTGGCCGGAAGCGTGACAAGGGTATATCACGGATCAAGGAGAATATTATTAGCGGAAACGCTAAAGAATTCTCCATGAATGATCAAGGTGTTGTGTTCTTCCAGAATCGTCCAGTGGTTCCTAAGAACCCACATCTAAGGCAGTTAATCCTTAGGAGGCTCATGATTCTCCTCTCACCATTCATCCTGGTAGTACTAAAATGTATCAGGACCTACGCCAGAGGTTCTGGTGGACTAGGATGAAGAGAGAAATTGTTGAGTTCGTTGCTAACTGCGACGTTTGTCGTCGAGTTAAGGCAGAACATCAAAGGCCTGCTGGCACCCTTCAACCTTTAGCTATTCCTGAATGGAAATGGGATAAGGTCAGTATGGATTTCATTACCGGATTTCCCAAGACCAAGAAATTAAATAATGCTATCTTTGTGGTCATTGACCGTCTCTCCAAAGTAGCTCATTTTCTTCCAGTTCGTGAGAGTATAACAGCTAGCCAGCTAGCAGAGTTATATATCTCTCGAATCGTGTCTCTTCATGGTGTTCCCCTAGAGATTAACTCATACCGTGGGAGTATCTTTACTTCTCGCTTCTGGGAAAGTTTTCAGAATGCTATGGGGACTCACTTATCTTTTAGCACTGCTTTCCATCCTCAATCAAGTGGTCAAGTAGAAATAGAAAATCAAATCCTAGAAGATATGCTCCGAGCTTGTGTTATATCGTTCGGTATGAATTGGGAGAAGTGCCTTCCATTCGCCGAATTTGCTTATAACAATAGTTATCAATCAAGCTTGGGCAAAGCCCCTTTTGAAGTTCTCTATGGACGAAGATGTCGAACACCTCTTAATTGGTCAGAAACCGGAGAGAGGCAACTCTTTGGCCCGGATATGATCCAGGATGCAGAAGAGCAGGTTCGCATTATTCGTGAAAAGTTGAAAACAGCCCAGTCTCGTCAAAAGAGCCAATATGATCGTCATCATAAGGCTGTGACCTTTGAAGTTGACGAGAAGGCTTACCTTCGGGTTACACCTTTGAAGGGTACCCATCGATTCGGTATCAAGAGCAAGTTGGCTCCTCGTTACATTGGTCCTTTTCGCATTCTTGCCAAACGAGGAGAAGTTGCCTACCAGTTGGAACTTTCTCCGCATCTTTCCAAGGTTCATGATGTCTTCCACGTCTCGCAACTCAAGCGTTGCTTTTTGGATCCTATCCGTGAAGTGGACCACGAAACGCTTGATCTCCAAAATAACCTTTCATACCGAGAATACCCCGTGCGTATTCTTGATCAAGCTGAGCGTACCGCTCGACGTCGAAACCTCAAGTTTCTTAAAGTTCAATGGTCAAATCATTCTGAGAAGGAGGCCACTTGGGAAAGAGAGGATCGTCTCCGACTTGAGTATCCTGCGTTATTCCCGACGACTTCTAAATCTCGGGACGAGATTCTTTTGAGTGGGGGTGAGTTATCACATCCCTTGAACCCTAATCAAGTATAGCATTGTGCTCATATCTTCTTTGCATTGCATCAAAGGAAATTGCAACAAGATCAAAGCAAGTGGTGAAGAAAAACTCAAAAACCCTAGCCACTTCTCAAAATCAAAGAAATTATAAACTTGATCAAATCAATGAACCCAAAATGGCCTCAAGAAAAGTTCAACTTTTCTGATAATTCATGGAAGCAAGTAAGCAGTGAAGAAAACTATTTTCATAACACATTTGGCATTTTATTTAAACGCAAAAAGCTACTGGATTCAATTTTAAATTTGAATTCAAAAACTTTAAGTTTTCAAAAATGTTGAAAACTTCAGGAATGGTTGGATATATTCCAACAAATATTCTGGTGTGTTCAAAATAATTTTGGTAAACTATTTTGGAGCTGAAATAAATAGCAAACCAAAATAGTTAGTAAAACAGAAAACAAAATAGAAAAAAGGAAGAAACACTTACCTGTCGCTCACCTGGCCCGGCCCAGCTTCTTCCCTGTCGTCTTCCTCCCCCGCCAGTGGGCAGCAGGAGGTGGCCGCCGCGTACTCCGGCGCGGCCAGGGACCTGTGCGCCTGCTTGGCCGCCGCTCTACGCTGGCACGCGAGGGGATAACCCTCCTGAGGCGTGCCCGAGCTCATCCTCTCCTCATTCTCCCCCTCTACTTCGTTCCCCACTGCCGCCATTGGAGCCCGAGTAGAGCTCGAGCTCGCCGTCGTTCTAGCCTACCTCTTTCCCTCCTGAGCCGTGCAATAGAATCGCCGCAGCTCCCTGAAGCTTCCTAGCCACGAGCCCGACACCGAGACGCAGTGAAACGACGAGTCGCAGTCGTCTTCTTCCTCGGGTCACCGAAGTTCATCGCCGACGTTCTCCCTCTCCAGGCCGTCCCCGAGCAAGCTAGCGCCACCCCTGCACTCCCCGTGAGCTTGCGCAGCTTTCCCCCAATTTTTCCCCTTCAATTCCTTCCTCTAGCCTTGATTTCACCGGAGCCCGACGAGATCCGCCGCGGGAGCTCATCGCCGGTAGCCCTCCGGTGAACAGCTCGTCCTTCTGAGGCCACCAGCAGCTTCAGGCCGTCGTGTAGATGTCGTAGGAGCTGAGCCCCGTGCGTAGCTCCCTCTGTTTCGATGACCCCGATGATGTCCGAACTTTGGCCGCCGCCAAGCTCGTCGCCGGCGTCATCTCCGGCCAAATCAGCCCCGACTAAGTGCAAAAATGAACCTGTGGGAGTCGTGTCGTTCCTCTGGTGCACTCCGCACAGAGTTTGGCCGCCTATGCGCCATTTCCGAGCCCCTCCGCCGTACTGGTGGTCGTCGGAGGCTCCCCGCCGTCGAGGACGACCTCGCCGCCGGTGGATCTCAGCTGGCCTGAGCCACTGACGCGTGGGGCGAGCCTTTGGAAGTTTTGGATTAATAAAAATAAAGTTAATTAATCTAATAAGTCACTGACATGTGGGTCCAGTACTTTTAATTAGCTAATTAATTTTAAAACTAATCTAAAACTGACCAGAGTCACTAACCAATGGGTCCCACTGGTCAGGTTTAACTTTCAACGGCCAGTTGGACCTGCTGATGTCATGGTGATGCAGTAAAGATTTTCTGATTAAAAAAATTCCAGAAAAATGCCAAAACTTCTAAAAATCATAGAAATTAATCTGTAACTCCACTGAAAATAATTTATATATGAAAAAGTATCAGAAAAATCCAAGGAATCTGAATATGTCATTTTCAAACATGTTTGAACATGTTACTGGACCAAACATGTAGAATAATGAATAGGTTAAATTTTATAAATGCTATGGAGATGGAATTTGAAAATCATTTGAATTCCACTTCAAATGCTATGATCAAACATTGTTCAATCACAACCAGCAACTTAACATATCATTTCCATGCATGTTAAAAACAAGTTGATCTGAGCATCAGGTCGAATCAATTAAAATGGTATTCGAGAATACCTCGTTTGAAGTGGTATTTGAATCTGATTCAAATCAACTTCAAACCTAATAAATGTTAGCTATATTAGCATACCACCTTGCATACTCATGCCATGCTCATGCATCATCTTGTTGCATATGATTGTTATTGATTGTTGTCATTTCTTTCGGTAGGCTCCGCTCCTCCGGATTCCACCGAATATCCGACTGACAGATATTGTCCCTCTTCTGAGCAACAAGGCAAGCAACCATTTTGATCATCCCGATAAACCCCATGTTCTCGCTCCTGCACTTACTTATTGCATTAGGATCAAATGATCAAATGCTTTTGCCACGTTAGTTGAACCCACTTCCTTTGCATGACCTGTCTTTGTCACAGTAAATAGCTGAACCTTGCAACCTAGCATACCTGGTAGATGCTTGAGCAATGATGTGCCTTATCCTGCTATGCATGCTATGCTTAGAGTTGCATATGGTCTATCATCTGGGAGATGAACAGAATTGTGAGAATGTGTTCAGTAAGTAAAGGTTGTGTGTTGAACCTGATTTGGTAAAGGTACCGGTGAAAGGCTATGTAGGAGTACATGGCGGGTTGTTTCATTGGAACCGTCCTTAGGACCTGAGTTCCGTGTACGTAATCCAAGATGAGATACTACCACATGCTGGGACCTGAAATATGACCCCGCTCGACTTATTAATCGCTTAGTACTCGTCCAGGAGTTGCAAGTAGTTTCTGGTGTTTATAGTCATGCTGGAGGCCGTGCATAGCGCTGACCTGAGAGGTGGGTTGTGATGCGGTAGGCAGTGGCACGGTGTACCAAGTGGCACCCGGATGGTGGGCTTGGGAACCCTGCGCACATCGTTTGGGGCCGTGGCGGAAACCTCGGCCGGACTTCCGTGCGGGTTACCCTCAGATAGGCGATAGACCTGGACTAAGTATTAGTGTGGTTAACGGTCGTGGCCGACTCCCTCGCTGGGCTTCCACTTGAAGGTTGCCGAGGTGCATGACGTGTACATGGCGATAAGTGGCGAGAGCATGTGTGAAGAAGTACACCCCTGCAGGGTTATGATCTATTTGAATAGCCGCGTCCGCGGATATGGACTACTTGGAGACATATGTTGTTCATAGATAACTTCAATGGCTACTCATAAAATTGTCAAGATAAGCGTGAGTGTCGTGGACGGCATTACCGTATGGAGACGGAATGATTCCACGATGGAGTATTGTTGTGGTGTTAGTGGACTCGTGTGCGAGAAAAGAAGTTGTCGAAAATTGTTTTAAAATGCAAGTTGTCTAGCCACGAGTCAAATGTTGGCTTTCCGCATGAAACCACACAATTCCTTATTGATACATTGCATGAGTAGATAGTTATCCTAAAGTCTTGCTGAGTACCTCCGTACTCATGTTTGCTTAATATTTGTTGCAGAGGTTGTTAATGACCCTAATGGAGGGTTCTTCCTAGACATCGACAATGACAAGTAGCTGGTATCCCAGCTACGATCTGGCCCTAGGGTGGGTCTGTAGTATAGTCAGGCCACGTGCCTTCTAGTTTCATATGTCTGTACTCACACAGCTTATCTACTTCCGCTGGCTTGTAACTTGAAGGACTGTTATGATGGGTCGTGAGACCCCTACTGTGTAATATTATGTGTGAGGCTCTTCCGAGCCTCTTAAATAAAGCTTGTATGTTTATGGTTAAGTTGTGATGCCATCGATGTATCTATACATATCAGTATGCCATGCGTACGTGTGTCGTACTTGATATGTATGGGATTCGATTACCTAGCCATACACTTTAGTAGCATACCTTACACGAAAATGCCCCTTTGTGATCCAACGAGCCATGGTAGCTCGCTACTGCTCTGGACACATTGGTTGACCGGCGTGTGTCCTTCTTACCTGTTGTGTCTGTCCCCTTTGGGGAAATGTCACGCGATGGAATGGAGTCCTTGTAGCTTTCTACGACTCGTCTACATTCGCTGGTGACCGACACCTGCTTTGCTGGGTCATGTATGCATGTCCCTGTGCCGAAGTGCCACTTTGGTTTATGACTAGACATGTCGATCCGGGTTCTTGTCATTGGATTGCTAGCGACACAATTGCATACGCGAGTCAAAAGGCGCAAACGGTCCCGGCTGAGGTAAGGTTGCAGCCGTGGGGTTAACCGTGTGTGAGACCGCAAAGAGATGCGATGTGTTACAGGCTGGATTCCTATGACTTAGGATCGGGGTCCCGACAAGGGATGGACAATAGATGTCATTTAAGTTCTTTTCCCTAAGCACGTATGACTACATACGAAATACATGCCTACATTAGATTGACGAACGGGAGCTAGTTACTTATCTCTCCGTGTTATAGCTGTTACATGATGAATCACATCCGTCATACTTATTCATCACCGACCACTGCCCATGAGTATTTTACTACTGGTCCTCGCTACGTTACTTTGTCTAGGCTTGTCCCTTGCTACAAAAGGGATTGGGCCACTTTGGTGCTACTGATGTTACTCTGTTGCTGCTGCTACTGCTGTTCCTTGCTACTTTGCTGTTACTTGTTGCAAGATCTTTTCCGACACTATTGTCGGGGAAGAATAGTTACCTGCTCATGTGCAACTTACTGGCACCATTGATACAACAGTTAGGAATAGTCTGCCATCAACAGATCATTTCTGGCACCGTTGCTATCATACTACTTTGCTACTGATAATTTGCTTGCAGACACTAATCTTTCCGGTGTGGTTGAATCTGACAAACTCAGCTGCTAATACTTGAGAATATTCTTTCGCTTCTCCTTTGGCAAACCAACAATTTTGGGTTGAATACTCTACCCTCGAAAACTGTTGAGATCCCCTATACTTGTGGGTTATCAAGAGGGCGCGAGGCACCAGAACCCGCCTTGGGTAGGTCCATGGTGCTGAATCGCGAAGGGCTCGATAAGTTTCTCCCCATGGTCGCGGATGGCTCAAGCGAATGGGGGTCGACCAAGATCTCACCGGCATTGGCCCCCTCGTCGAGGTGTCGGCAACCTCCATCGCCCTTCATCTCCGGGCGCTCTTCTCCGGCCTGCTTCCCCAATTCTCGGAGTTCTTCAATGCCGTTCTCGCGCATTACCGAATTGATGCACTGCATCTTCATCCGAGGTATGTTCTCCTCCTCTCGTCCTTCTCCTTCCTCTGTGAGGCCTTTCTTGGTGTTCCTCCCTCGGTATCGTTGTTCCAGCACTTCTTCTCTCCCCGGCTGACCGCACCCGACCAGCGCTCCGGCTGCGCGACCTTACGGGCCATGGTCGGGACTGCGGGCGGGTGCATCAATATGAAGATCAATCACTTTGTCGAGGGTTTCAGGAGGCAGTGGGTATTCGTGGATGCAGGGCAGGTCAGCATCCCGCTACTGACCCCATCCTCTCTAGCGGCGCCGAGCCCCAGGTGGGAGCATGCTCGGCTTGACGACTCAAGGTTATCGCTTGTGCGTGGGAGATTGGAGACCCTTAGGGAAGCGGGGGTGACCGTTGCGCTGGTCATGCGGGAGTTCCTTAGGAGGCAGATTGCCCCCTTCAACGTCACTCTTGCCCGATGCGGACCTTTTGTGAGCCAAATGATCCCATGCGGCTGCATCCAGAGCGCATGTCGGTCGACACGCTCGACGGGTTCTCTGGGTCTTGTTTGGAAGCACCGTCGGCAGCCTCCCCCACGCGGGGCGCCCCTTGTACAAGTACAAGAACAAGGGAGACTTTTCTCGGACGATGCCCCACTTCGATCAGTGGGGGCTGCTTCCCGGGGGCCACAAGGGGCCTAAGGACACACTTGTCATGGTGGCTTCCGCAATGGGATATTTGGTAGGCCCAGAGCCCCCATGCGCGGCAGCGGGGGGTGGCGGGCCTTCTCCCCAGTCCCGACCCGAGGGCAGCACTAGGGCCGTGCCAAGGGTGCTGAAGAGGAGGACAAGGGCCGCCAAGGACGAGTGAGTGCCACCCCTCTGTTTGCCTTTCTTCCGCTCTTTAGGTGTGACTGATCCCTTCTTTGTGCAGTGTCCTGGCGAGCAAGATGGCGAAGAAGCCCCCTCGTCCAGCGTGTGGCTTCCCTCTTTCGATCGGGATGGGGAAAGTGGCCTAGGCGTGCCGGACTACTGCGTGTGTGAGGCGCCTTGTCACGATGCGAATCCGCCCTTGGATGTTGAGGCCGCAAGGGGAAGGGCAGCGACTCCCCCGGTGTCTCCCGCCGGGAACCCCGCGGGTGAGGATGTGTCGAAGGGGCCGGAGCTGCTAGTCTCCTTAAGTGCCCTGCCAGATACCGCACACGATGTCAAGGAGCCAATCACCCTGGAGGGGGCCTCGAGCCCCCTGCGCATCATGCCCAACCCTGACCGGGCGGGCCGAGCATCAACCAGCTCCCAGCCCCTAGCAGGTGGAGATGGGGCCTCGGGGCCCCGTCCGGGATCGAAAGTGCTAGGACCGAGCCGGAGTGGGCCCTAGAGCTCGTGGCCTCCCGGACCTCGGTGTGCCACGACCTCTGGAGGAACGCCTTGAGCACGGTGGGGCAGGTTGGGGAAAATCTTCAGGACGCAGATGTGCGCTTTGTCGAGGAACGCGTGCACTTGGCTCGCCGGTGACATCATCTTGAGGTGGCCGTCAATCTAAGTCGCTGCCAACATGAAGCAGTGCATTTGAAGGCCGAAGCATCCACCACCGCGGCGAGGGAGGCGTGCGAGCATGTCCTCCGTGAAGCTGAAGAAGCAGCCGATCGTCGCGAGGCCGCAGAAGCCCATGATATCGCTTGAACGACGTCGGTATTTTCCCCAAAGAGGAAGGGATGATGCAGCACATCATCCCTCGATGATGAGACCAAGGTTATCGAACCAGTAGGAGAATCGCGCATCACTATGTAGACGGCGCCTGCACACAAATAACAAACACTTGCAACCCGACGTAAGAGAGGGGTTGTCAATCCCTCATGGGTAAAAAGATAGATAATTTGATGATAGTTTGTATAAAAAATCTCTCATAAACGTAAAATAAAAGAAGTAAAAAAGTGCAGCAAGGTATTTTTGTGTTTTTGATAATATAGATCTAAAAATAAAAGTCGCAAATAAAGGAAAAGGAAAATAGCAATATGGATGTGAAAGTATATGATGATGAAATAGACCCCGGGGCCGTGAAATTCACTAGTGGATTCTCTCAAGAAAACATCAACGCGCGGGGGGGGGGGGAGGGGTGGACAAATTACTGTTGAGCAATTGGCAGAACAACAAATAATTATGACGATATGCAAGACAGTGATCATGTATATAGGCATCATATCCAAGATTAGTAGACCTACTCCTCCCGCATCTACTACTATTACTCCACACATCGACCGCTATCCAACATGCATCTAGTGTGGTAAGTTCAAGGAAAACGGAGTAATACAATAAGAACGATGACATGATGTAGAAAAGATCTATTCATGTAGGAATAGACACCATATTTTTATCCTTAATAGCAACGATACATGTGTGCCTTCATGCCCCTTCTATCACTGGGAAAGGACACCGCAAGATCGAACCTGTCACAAAGCACCTCTTCACATTGCAAGATAAATAGATCAAGTTGTCCAAACAAAACCCAAATATCGGAGAATAAATACGAGGCTATAATAATCAAGATTGGATATAAAATTCAAGCCAAAATCTGATCATAAACTCATTGTTCATCGGATCTCAACAAACACACCGCACAAAAGCATTACATCAAATAGATCTCCAAGAGACCATTGTATTGAGATACATAGAGAGAAGAAGCCATCTAGGTACTACCTACGGACCCGTAGGTCTGATATGAACTACTCACGCATCATCGGGGAGGCACCAATGAGGATGATGAACCCCTCCATGATGGTGTTCCCTTTCGGCGGAGTACCGGAATAGGGCTCTAGATTGGTTATCGTGGTTTGGGCGGCTGGAATTGTTTTTCATCGACTCTCTTAGGATTTCTGGAATTTTGGGGGATTTATTGGGCGAAGAGGCGGTGCATGAGGCCACCGAGGAGGGCACCACCCACCACGGTGCACATGGGCTTCCTAGCGTGCCCATGTGGGTGGTTCTCCCCTCGGAGCCCCCCTCTCGTACGTCTTTGGCCCATCCTGTGTCTTCTAGACCATAAAGATTCTCCAAAAACTTTTGCCGCGTTTGGAATCCTTTTGATACTGATTTCCTGCGAAGTAAAAAACAAGCAAAAAACAACAAATGGCATTGGCCACTATGTCAATAGGTTAGTCCCAAAAAATGATAAAAGTTGCTATAAAATGATTGTAAAACATCCATGAATGGTAACATAACAACATGGAACAATCAAAAATTATAGATACGTTGGAGATGTATCAGCCCGCAAGCGGGAACTTCAGGCTTCCAACACCGCTTTGGAGCAACAGCTTCCAGGGCGGAGGGTTGAGGTGGATGAAGCGTGCGAGGTAGTCGTTCACGAGGCAAACTTATATGTCCTCAAATAGCACCTTTCCTTGGTGTCGTCGGAGCTGGCCTTGGAGCGCTAGTGGCTGGAGGCACTAGATTGGGGCGTTGCCGGAGCCGCGACTACCTACAACCAACATGTAGAGAAGATCCAAGGGGACGCTGACACACGGGTCGAGCAGGCCCATGAGGATTACACAAGCAAACTGCAACTGCAGGAGAGCCGCTTCGCAGCTCGGCACGCGGAGTTGTGGTGCGAGATTGACGATCTCAAAGAGGAGCTTACCATTGCGGGAGGCCGGGAGGAGGCCGCACTCTAGACTCAGGTCGTCACCGCGGTCGAACTCGCATCGCTCCAGGGTCAAGTGAGCAGCGCCGCTTCCCTCGTAGAGCGGGTGACTGACGAGGAGAGAGAGGCCCGGGGGCTGTAGCTCTTGCGCTCGAAGATGTTCCAACGCCTCGAGTGGTAGGTGATACGTCTCCAACGTATCTATAACTTTTGATGGTTTCATGCTATTATCTTGTCAAACTTTGGATGTTTTGTATGCCTTTTATATCTTTTTTGGGACTATCTTATTAACTCAGTGCCAAGTGCCAGTTCCTGTTTTTCCGTGTTTTTGACCCTTTTCAGAGGAGGATTTTAAACGGAGTCCAAACGGAATGAAACTTCCAAAAAGAGTTTTTTCAAAACAAAAGAAGATCGGGGAACCTGATAATCAGGGCAGGGGGCCACTAGGGACCCCACAAGCCCCCTAGCCGCGGCCAGGGGGGCCGCGCCTCCCAGGCTTGTGGGCTCCCTGGGCCACCTCTTCCCTAGGTCTTTCTCCTATATATTCCCTAAAATCCTAGAAAAAATCAAGAGATCATCGAAAGTACTTTTCCGCCGCCGCAAGCTTCTGTCTCGCCCTTTTGCTAGGGCGATGGAGGCCGCCAAGCCCCTGTCTTGTGGTTGCAGGCATATGGTTTCTCCCACGGTGCTATGCAAGTGCACACGGAGTACCCAAAGCGCCGCTCCATGTTGCTCGGGCGGGGTTGGAAAGCCTTCGCCCGTGCCCGAAGCCTCGAGGATGGGCATATCCTCCGCTTCAAGCTAGCGGAGGCTAATATGCTTTCCGTCAAGTTTTACGGGCGCTCACGTGTGCGTCTCGGCTGCTGCGAAGAGATCTCGAGTGGCGCCGAATGTCCCTCCTCGAGCGATAGTGACGAGGAGAACAACGGCGACAGTGGTGCTCTTGGCACGTTAGGATCTCGGGGGGCCAGGTCGGTGTACGACTCCTCGAGCACGGACTGACTGCCGGACCTCCGCCGAGGCCCGCTCACGCCTCTCCCCCGCCCGGTGGAGTTACTCTGCAGGAGCCCACATCGATGCCTCGTCTTTGAGGAGGTGCAATCGCGGACTCTGGCTTATTCATCCCCTTAGGTCGCCCTGTCTTCAGCCCCCATTCTCCTCCGCGTAGTGCTCGTCCAGGAGAAACCAGCCTGCGTTGCGCCCGGGGTCGTCCCGCTTTTTGTCTTCTTGAACTTCTGTCCGGCGAGCATATCCCTCGCCGACAGACAGTGTAATAGGTTAGAGTAGCAAAAATCATTCATGTACGCAGGAAAAATCAGGAGATCATCGAAAGTACTTTTCCGCCGTCGCAAGCTTCTGTCTCCGCAAGATCCCGTCTGGGGCACGTTCTCGTGCCCTGCCGGAGGGTGGATTCGGATACGGAGGGCTTCTTCATCAACACCATGACCTCTCCGATGATGCGTGAGTAGTTCACCATAGACCTACGGGTCCATAGCTAGTAGCTATATGGCTTCTTCTCTCTCTTGGATCTTCAATACAAAGTTCTCGATGATCTTCATGGAGATCTATCCGATGTAATCTTCTTTTGCGGTGTGTTTGTCAAGATCTGATGAATTGTGGATTTATGATCAGATTATCTATGAATCTTATTTGAGGTTCTTCTGATCTCTCTTATGCATGATTTCATATCCTTATAATTCTCTTCGACTTGTGGGTTTTGTTTGGCCAGCTTGATCTATGATTCTTGCAATGGGAGAAGTGCTTGGTTTTGGGTTCATACCGTGCGGTGACCTCACCCAGTGACAGAAGGGGTAGCGAGGCACGCATAGTGTTGTTGCCATCAAGGGTAAAAAGATGGGGTTTTCATCATTGGTTTGAGATTATCCCTCTACATATGTCATCTTGCTTAAGGCGTTACTCTATTCGTCATGAACTCAATACACTAGATGCATGCTGGATAGCGGTCGATGTGTGGAGTAATAGTAGTAGATGCAGAAAGTATCGGTCTACTTGTCTCAAACGTGATGCCTATATGTATGATCATTGCCTTAGATATCGTCATGACTTTGCGCGGTTCTATCAATTGCTCGACAGTAATTTGTTCACCCACCATAATATTTGCTATTTTGAGAGAAGCCTCTAGTGAACACTATGGCCCCCGGGTCTACTCCACACCATATTTTTAGCCTTGCTCTTTTACTTCGTTGCACTTTCCACCTTCAGATCTCACTTTGCAATCAATCTTGAAGGAATTGACAACCCCTTTATAGCGTTGGGTGCAAGCTCTTTTGTGTTTAGGCAGGTACTCTGGACTTGACGAGATTCTCCTACTGGATTGATACCTTGGTTCTCAAACTGAGGGAAATACTTACTGCTCCTATGCTGCACCACCCTTTCCTCTTCAAGGGAAAACCCACCGCAAGCCGAGCCTCCGTCAACGTGTCAATCTCTAGCGCTGTTGTCTGTTGCTGTAGTAGAAGAATTTCTGGCGTCGTTGCCGGGGAGGATCAAGTCAAGAACTCATCCAAGTAAGTGTCGCAAACTCATCTCTTGCATTTACTTTTTTGCCTCTCGTTTTCCTCTCCCCCACTTCTGAAAAACAAAAATTTACAAAAAAATATGTGCCTTTTTCATTTGCCTTTTTTCGTTTTCCTTTTTCGTTCACCCTTTTCTCTCGCTTGCTCTCTGTTCGCTTGTGTGATTGCTTGCTTGCTGAAGTCACCATGACTGAAAACACCAAAATTTATGACTTCTTGAATACTAATAGTAATGAATTTATTAGTACTCTGATTGCTCCCGCCACTAGTGCGGAGTCATACGAAATCAATGCCGCTATGCTGAATCTTGTTATGAAAGAGCAATTTTCCGGCCTTCCTAGTGAAGATGCCGCATCCCATCTTAATACCTTCATAGAGCTTTGCGATATGCAAAAGAAGAAAGATGTGGATAATGATGTGATTAAATTGAAGTTTTTTCCTTTCTCGTTGCGAGATCGAGCAAAAACTTGGTTTTCGTCTTTGCCCAAAAATAGTATCGATTCTTGGGATAAGTGCAAAGATGCTTATATTTCCAAGTATTTTCCGCGGGCTAAGATTATCTGTCTCCGTAATGATATCATGAATTTTAAGCAACTTGATCATGAACATGTTGCACAATCTTGGGAGAGAATAAAATTGATGATTAGAAATTGTCCCTCTCATGGCTTGAGTCTTTGGATGATTTTACAAATCTTCTATGATGGCTTGAATTTCGCTTCTAGAAATATCTTGGACTCCGCCTCAGGTGGAACGTTCATGGAAATCACATTAGGAGAAGCCACGAAACTCCTAGACAATATCATGACGAACTACTCTCAGTGGCACACTGAAAGGTCACCTACTAGTAAGAAGGTACACGCTATAGAAGAAATTAACTCGTTGAGTGCTAAGATGGATGAGTTAATGAATTTGGTTGCTAGTAGAAGTGCTCCTTTAGATCCTAATGATATGCCCTTGTCTTCCTTGATTGAGAGTAGCAACGCTAGCTTGGACATTAATTTTGTTGGTTGGAATAATTTTGGCAACAACAATGCTTTTAGAGGAAACTATGTTCCTAGGCCTTTTCCTAGTAACTCCTCTAATAACTTTGGCAACTCCTACAACAATAATCATGGAAATTACAATAGATTACCCTCTAATCTGGAGAGTAATATCAAAGAGTTTATCAACTCGCAAAAGATTTTCAATGCGTCCATAGAGGAAAAACTACTCAAAATTGACGATTTGGCTAAGAGCGTTGATAGAATGTCTAGTGATATTGATGCTTTGAAAGTTAGATGTGCTTCTCCCAAGAACAATATGGATGAAACTTTGAAATCTATGCGTGTTTCCATGATTGAGAGCAAAGAAAGAACCGCCCAAATTCGTGCTAGACATGAGTGGCTTAAAAAGGCATGTTCTCGTGATAAGAATCACGAAGATCTTAAAGTGCTTGGTGTGACTACCATTGAATCTTTTTTTTCTTGTGTCAAACCTAATGATGATGGGGCTGGTCATGGATCCACTTTGGTTGAAAAACGCCCCAATGATTCAGAGTCGATCTATCTTGATGCTAAAAGCATTGAAAGTGGAGTAGAAGACATTAAAACTTTGAATAGTAATGAAATTGCTACTTTGGATTTCAAGGAATTCAATTATGATAGTTGCTCCTTGGTTATGCATTTCCTTGATGCAATCCATGCTAAACTCTCCACACGCTTATAGCCAAAACAAGGTCTTTACCGATCATATCGTCGAAGCTATGATAAAATCTCTTGAAGAGAAACTTGAATTGGAAGTCTCTACCCCTAGAAAGCTTCATGATGAGTGGGAACCTACTATCAAAATCAAAATCAAAAACTATGAATGCAATGCTTTTTCTGATATGGGTGCTAGTGTTTCCGCGATTCCAAAGTCTTTATGTGATGTTCTGGGTTTCAATGAGATTGAAGAGTGTTCTCTTAATTTGTATCTTGCGGATTCTACTGTCAAGAAATCCATGGGAAGGATCAATGATGTTCTTATTATTGCAAATAGGAACTATGTACTCGTGGATTTCATTGTGCTTGACATTCATTGCAATCCTACATGCCCTATTATTCTTGGTAGACCTTTCCTAAGGACTATCGGTGCTATCCTCGATATGAAGGAAGGGAATATTAGATTTCAATTTCCTTTAAAGAAGGTCATGGAGCACTTTCCTAGAAAGAAAATATGATTTCCTTATGAATCCATGATGAGGGCTACTTATGGTTTGAGCACCAAAGACGACGATACGTGATTCTATCGCCTTATGCCTAGCTAAGGGCGTTAAACAATAGCGCTTGTTGGGAGGCAACCCAATGAATTTATTTCTTCTTCTTTCTGTTTTGTTGCATCCAAACTATCATAATTCTGTTATGATTGTGTATTTTGTGTTTCTTTTTGTGTTTGAGCCAAGCAAAACCTTTATGACTAGTCTTGGTGATGGTTGTTTGATCCTGCTGGAAAAAGACAGAAACTTTTCGCTCATGAGATGATTTTTAATTTTTATTCAGAAATATATTTTGATTTGATTCTTTTTGCTGTTGGTTTATATTACTTTTGCCCAGGCAGTAGTAAATGTTCAGAATTGTTTAGGTACCAGAAGTATGCAGATTGCTACAGATTGGTATGTTTTTGACAGATTCTGTTTTGTTGAGTTGGTTGCTTGTTTTGATGAAACTATGGATAGTATCGGGGGGTACTAGCCATGGAAAAGTGAGAATATAGTAATCTAACACCAATATAAATATAATTCAAGATTTCTACAGTACCTAAACAGGTGATAGTTTGTTTTCTTGTGCTAATGATATCACGGGTTTCTGTTTATGTTTTGTGTTGTGAAGTTTTCAAGTTTTGGGTGATGTTCTCATGGACAAAGAGATAAGGAGTGGAAAGAGCTCAAGCTTGGGGATGCCCAAGGCATCCCGAGACAAATTAAAGGACACCAAAAATCCTAAGCTTGGGGATGCCTCGGGAAGGCATCCCCTCTTTCGTCTTCAATCCATCGGTAACATTACTTGGAGCTATATTTTTATTCACGACATGATATGTGTTTTGCTTGTAGCGTCT
Organism: Hordeum vulgare subsp. vulgare; assembly: GCF_904849725.1. Classification (NCBI taxonomy): domain Eukaryota; kingdom Viridiplantae; phylum Streptophyta; class Magnoliopsida; order Poales; family Poaceae; genus Hordeum; species Hordeum vulgare. The sequence goes on along the minus strand of NC_058520.1, from coordinate 326,944,911 downwards.
TGTATCGTAGGAGTCTTTTCTTTTTGTTGTGTCACAATCATCCTTGCTGCACACCTTTAGAGAGAGACATGCACTCATCGTGATTTTGCTAGAATGCTCATCGTGCTTCACTTATATCTTTTGAACTAGATAATTTTGGTCTGTGTGCTTCACTTAGATCTTTTAGAGCATGGCGGTGCGTGACTTGGTAGTTGGCTTATGCTATGAAAGTAGTCCCAAAGGATAGGTACTCAAAGAGGATACAAAAACCTCCATCTTCATGTGCTTTGAGTAGAAAGAGAAGTCTTGATTCCTCTCAATTAGTTTTGAGACGTGGATTTGGTAATATTAAGAGTTATGTTAGTAGGGTGTTGTGAATCTAGAAATACTTGTGTTGAAATTAGTGATTCCCGTAGCATGCACGTATGGTGAACCGCTGTGTTAGGAAGTCGGAGCAAAATTTATCTATTGATTGTCATCCTTTGTGTTGAGGTCGGGATCGCGCGATGGTTAACACCTACCAACCCTTCCCCTAGGAGTATGCGTTTAGCACGTTGTTTTGATTACTAATAAAAACTTCCGCAACAAGTATGTGAGTTCTTCATGACTAATGTGATTCCATGGTATAGATGCACTTTCACCTTCCACCATTTCTATCCTCTCTAGTGCCGCGCAACTTTCGCCGATACACAAACCCACCATATGCCTTCCTCAAAACAACCACCATACCTACCTACTATGGCATTTTCATATCCATTCCGAGATATATTGCCATGCAGCTCCCACCGTTCCGTCTCATGACTTGTGCTGTCACTCTCATATTGCCATTGCATGATCGTATGATAGCTAGCGAGATGTTTCAACATCATACGCCAAGCTAGATCGTTGCACATCCCGGTACACTGTCGGAGGCATTTCCTATAGAGTCATCATCATTCTAAGCTTTGAGCTGTGAGTAAATAAAAGTGTGATGATCATCATTATTTGAGCATTTTCCCATGTGAGGAAATAAAAAAAAAGAGAAGAGGCCAAAGAGCCCAAATAAACAAAAAAAGAGAAAAAAAAGAGGCCCAAGATCCCAAACAAAAAAGGAGAGAAAAAGAGAGAAGGGACAATGCTACTATCTTTTTCCACACTTGTGCTTCATAATAGCACCATGTTCTTCATTATTGAGAGCCTCTCGTTTCGTCACCACCATATGCTAGTGGGAATATTTATTATATAACTTGGCTTGTATATTCCAATGATGGGCTTCCTCATAATTGCCCTAGGTCTTCGTGAGCAAGCAAGTTGGATGCACACCCACTAGTTCTCCTTTTGAGCTTTCACATACTTATAGCTCTTGTGCATCCTTTGTATGGCAATCCCTACTCATTCACATTGATATCTATTAATGGGCATCTCCATAGCCCTTTGATATGGCGAGTCAATGTGACCATCTCTTCCTTTTTGTCTCACAACCACCACCACACTCTATTCCACCTATAGTGCTATATCCATGGCTCACGCTCATGTATTGCGTGATAGTTATAAAAAGTTTGAGAAACTAAGAGTGCGAAAACAATTACTTGGCCAATACCAGGGTTGTGCGTGATTTACATTAGTTGTGTGAGGATGATGGAGCATAGCTAGACTATATGATTTTGTAGGGATAACTTTCTTTGGCCTTGTTATTTCAAAAGTTCATGATTGCCTTGCTAGTTTTCTTGAAGTATTATTGTTTCCATGTCAATAGCAAACTATTGTTTTGAATCTTACGGATCTGAACATTCATGTCACATGAAATAAGTTACAAAGGACAACTATGCTAGGTAGCATTACACATTAAAAGTTCAGTCTTTATCACTTCCCTACTCGAGGACGAGCAGGAGTTAAGCTTGGGGATGCTTGATACGTCTCCAACGTATCTATAATTTTTTATGGTTTCATGCTATTATCTTGTCAAACTTTGGATGTTTTGTATGCCTTTTATATCTTTTTTGGGACTAACTTATAAACTCAGTGCCAAGTGCCAGTTCCTGTTTTTTCCGTGTTTTTGACCCTTTTCAGTGGAGGATTTTAAACGGAGTCCAAACGGAACGAAACTTCCAAAAAGATTTTTTCCGAAACGGAAGAAGATCGGGGAACCTGAGAATCAGGGCAGGGGGCACCAGGGACCCCACAAGCCCCCTAGCCGTGACCAGGGGGCGCGCCTCCAGGCTTGTGGGCTCCCTGGGCCACCTCCGCCCTAGGTCTTTCGCCTATATATTCCCTAAAATCCCAGAAAAAATCAGGAGATAATTGAAAGTACTTTTCCGCCGCCGCAAGCTTCTGTCTCCGCAAGATTCCATCTATGGCACGTTCTGGTGCCCTGCCGGAGGGGGATTCGGATACGGAGGGCTTCTTCATCAACACCATGACCTCTCCAATGATGCGTGAGTAGTTCACCATAGACCTACGGGTCCATAGCTAGTAGCTAGATGGCTTCTTCTCTCTCTTGGATCTTCAATACAAAGTTCTCCATGATCTTCATGGAGATCTATCTGATGTAATCTTCTTTTGTGGTGTGTTTGTCGAGATCCGATGAATTGTGGATTTATGATAAGATTATCTATGAATCTTATTTGAGTTTCTTCTGATCTCTCTTATGCATGGTTTCATATCCTTGTAATTCTCTTCGAGTTGTGGGTTTTGTTTGGCCAGCTTGATCTATGATTCTTGCAATGTGAGAAGTGCTTGGTTTTGGGTTCATACGGTGCGGTGACCTCGCCCAGTGATAGATGGGGTAACGAGGCACGCATCATGTTGTTGCCATCAAGGGTAAAAAATGGGGATTTCATCATTGGTTTGATATGATCCCTCTACATCATGTCATCTTGCTTAAGGCGTTACTCTGTTTGAACTCAATACACTAGATTCATGCTGGATAGCGGTCGATGTGTGGCGTAATAGTAGTAGATGCAGAAAGTATCGGTCTACTTGTCTCGAACGTGATGCCTATATGTATGATCATTGCCTTAGATATAGTCATGACTTTGCGCGGTTCTATCAATTGCTCGACAGTAATTTGTTCACCCACCATAATATTTACTATTTTGAGAGAAGCCTCTAGTGAACACTATGGCCCCCGGGTCTACTCCACACCATATTTTCAGCCTTACTCTTTTACTTCGTTGCACTTTCCGCCTTCAGATCTCACTTTGCAATCAATCTTGAAGGGATTGACAACCCCTTTATAGCGTTGGGTGCAAGCTCTTTTGTGTTTGCGCAGGTACTCTGGACTTGACGAGATTCTCCTACTGGATTGATACCTTGGTTCTCAAACTTAGGGAAATACTTACTGCTCCTGTGTTGCACCACCCTTTCCTTTTCAAGGGAAAAACCAACGCAAGCCCAGCCTCCGTCAACGTGTCAATCTCTGGCGTTGTTGTGTGTTGCCATAGCAGTAGGCATGCCGAGGCGTGGGTTTCATCTGCAGGGGAAGTGGCCCCATTACTCCCATACCCGACGATGTCGGATACCTTAACTTCTTGACCAATGTCAGGGAATGGCTTGAGGTAGGCACCCAACAAGTGGGATGCCTGATTGAGTACGAAAGCCATGATCTTCTGTCCCAAGCACTAATGCATGTCTTCAGTAACCTCTTCCACATCGATCCCCACTTTGATTTCGAGGCCGCGATGGCCCCGGTTCCTAAGGCGAGCCGCGGCGCCATGGGGAAGGTAGTGAAGGACCACGTCGATGGGCTGAGAGCGCAGTTTGCCCCTGATGACTTTCAGGCCTAGTGGGGTGCCGAGGGGCACGCGATCGACGAAGGAGGCAACGAATCCAAAGTGCATGGGGACAACAACGATGGTGATAAGAGTGGTGCGTCCCTCTAGGCCTCTCCAACCCCATGACACTATCGTCTTGTAGTCTCGCCGAGGCGTGAAGCCAGCACCTTTTTCTTGAACTCCCTTCTCTTGTCATGAATGTTTATTTTTGTATGGATTTTGATGCCTCTGGTGTTACTTCATACTGTAGGTGCATCTAGTGCCCTTAGTGATTTTGGTGGTTTGAAGACTTATAGGTGAAGTAACTAATGTGTTTATGAGTGTACATAGGCTCTATAAGTCATTGAGGAGTTTGAGTTATATGATGAATATCGACCCCTAAAAATGTATTTCTTCGGCTTAAGAAATTGGTCTAAGCTTGAGGATTTTGATCGCAAAGAAATTGCGATGAAATTGATATTCCTCATGAAGATATTGAAGATGAGGAATTCGGTGTGTCCTGAAGAAAAACTGCCCGAATACTTCGAAGCGTAAAGACTTACTCTTTCTGTTTCGTTTTCTTTATTCTTGAGTCTTAGGAACACCGTACTCTTAAAGGGGGTCGAGGTAATACTACGGAATGACTTTCCTCCTGATGCTCAACCCAAGCCTAAACGTACAAAAGCCTCAAGTGAGGAATATGAGAGACATGAGGACTCTCAAAGTTGAGAGTTCCGACCGTTGCTGCGATCCGCGCCACCTCACCGATCTTATCCACAACAACGGTCACAATATTTAAGGGCACTTATGTCAAATCATGTCGGGGTGCTCCCAGGCTATAAATATCCACCCCCACAACCACTAGCTAGTTGGCTGTTCCGCGAGAAACTAACACTTGTCATTTAGAGCAACCCAAATTTCTCAGAGTCTTCGAGATTAAATCATCAAGTGAGGAAATACCCCCAAACACCAAACCACAAACCAAAAACCAAGTGATTGAGCATCACTGAAGAATTTGTTCCTGTGTGAAACTGAAGCCTTTTAACTTTGAGGACTATTCATCCTCCATACTTTTAGGTGTCATGGTCTAGAGCATCCAGCAGTCAATTGTGGATCGTCGGGTGACCGAGTTTGTGAGGGTTTGGAAGTCTTCCATGAAGACTTACCACGAGTATTGGGCGAGGACTGTGTGTCCTTAGCTCAAGGAGAATACGATAGGGACTGTGTGTCCTGCCACTGTGTGTCCTTTGGTTGCCATGCCAAGCCGCTCCAAACCAAACGTATGACTGTCACAGCAGTTGGAATTGGGTCATCAACAACTGCTTCATCGTGATACGGGTTCTATTTCTTCACTCTTTCAATTCCTCAATATTGTATGATTGAAGACTTTCTTTGTCACCGTTTGAAGATTTTCTCTTAATTTCCTCAACCTCAAATTCTTCATACCAGTTAATCTTCACTTGCTTATTTTGTGCCTGCATACTATGCAAACCGATTCTCATAATCTTAATCAAGTAAACTACTATTGTAATCTTTACACCGCTGATCCTGCGATATTTCCGCTGCAAGTTATTCATCAGTGAGGAATTTCCTCAAAGCGAATTTCCACAGAGTTGAAATTTTAAAAATCGCCTATTCACCCCCCTATAGTCGATATAACACACTTTCAATTGGTATCAGAGCAAGGTACTCCATTGTTCTGTGTGATTTTGGTTTAACCACCTGGAGTTTTAGTTATGTCGACTACAGGTATAATCAAGGTTATTGCAGGATGTCCTACTTTCGAAGGAAAGGACTTTCTCTATTGGAAGACCAATATGCACATGCATCTTCAGGTTATTGACAATGATCTCTGGTACATTGTGGAACGTGGCATTCCCTCTATCGCTGCTACTATCTCTACCGTTGATGTGAAGAAATTCAAGCAACTTGATTCTCAAGCGAAGAATATCATCTGTGGCCATCTGAGCAAAGGTCAGTATGGCAGAGTGAGTGCTTTGGGCACAACAAAGCTAATCTGGGATAGGCTCTCCAAAGACAACGAAGGAATCTCAACTCAGCGTGACTCTCGTGTTGACGTTCTTCGCAATCTCTTCAATCGCTTCAAGAGGCTTGACAATGAAAGCTGCCAAGATACCTTTGATTGCCTCACTGACATCACAAATGAACTGCAAGCACTCGGAGCTCGAGATATCACTGACCATGAAGTTGTGCATAAACTACTAAGATCTCTGGATCCATCATCTGATACACTGGTTCTGATGATTCAAGAAAGAGCAGACTATAAAATGCTTGATCCTACTGATATACTCGGAAGACTCAATACTCATGAATTCCAACAAGAAGAAAAGAGAGATCTGTATGGACCAAGCTACTCTAGACCTCGTGCGCTGAAGGCCAAAGCAATTTCCTCATCTCAAGAAGAAGACTCAGAATGCAACATTGGTGATCATGAAGAACTTGGACAGGAGCTTGCAATGCTCGTGAGGAAATTCCAGAAGTTTACAAGGCATGGCCAGTTTGGTAAATTTTCAAGAAGAGATATGAGGAAATCAGAGTCTTCATCTGAGGACTACAAGAAAAGAACCTTCAACAAATGCAAGAAATCTGGTCACTATATTGCTGATTGTCCTTGCTGGGTGAAGGAATCAAAGAAGAAGAAATACAAGGATGAAAGTTCTGATGACTCGAAGAAAACGAAGAAATCTTCAAAATCGTCATCCTCAAAGTCCTCATCGCACAAGAAGACTAGTTTCAGAAAGGCTTGGGCACTCATTGGCAAGGAAATGGATTCTCGAGAAGAATCTGAGGAATGTGATGAAGAGGAAGGTTATGAACAAGACTCGGAGACTGGTGTGGCAAGTCTTGCACTGGCTACCACATTCGTCAGCAAGTCAATCTTCAACATTGAAGAAAATGACAACGCTATCTACACTGATGACTATGTTGATGACTTTGCTCCAACCTATTGCTTCATGGCAAAAGGTTCAAAGGTACCAAATGACACTTCCTCCCCTGATTGAAGTGACTGTGATGATTATAAAAAAAAACCCAGTTACAGTAAACTTGCCAACATTGCAACTAAACAACAAAGTGCCATTGAAAAGCTTCAAAAAATGCTAGACAGAAGCGATGACATGTTGAATGATGGAATGAATCATATCCAAATCCCTACTGAAGATGTGAAAAGTATTCAGTCCAGATTTGATAGTCTTCAAGATCGTTATGGCACACTCTTGGCTGATCATGAGAAACTTTCCTATGAATTTCTTCAAAGGAAACTTGATCTTGAGAAGTTGAAGATGTCTCATGATGATGTTCGAATGGAAAACTATTCATTACTTGCTCAACAGATCAGTGTCGCTCAGGTTGAATTCACTCCACCATGTCTCAAATGCATCGAGCCTAAAACTGCCAATTCTTCACCAGAATCATCAAATGCTTCTATTGCTACAAATTCTTCAACTGCTCCTGTGGTAACAAATTCCTCACTTGAGGAAACCACAAATGTTACTGACGAAAATGCAGGTTTGAAGGAATTGTATGTGACAGGCATGTACAAAAGTCTCAAAAGGCATCAAACCCTTTGCGATGTGCTCAAAAAGCAGATTTTAAACAGGAACCCGAGGAAAGAAGGAATTGACTTTGAAAGGAAACTGAATACTGATGGATCATACTGGAAACCTGAGCAGTATCCCAAAACCTCATGGGTTGCTGCTAAAGTACCTCATGTTGATCCATCCAATCTAACAGGCTTTACATGTGAATTATCCTATTCCTCGGATGAGTCATTTGACTCCAACTATAAACTGTTCAAAAATCAATCTGGTGAAGTATTTGCTCGATATGTTGGAACTAACTGCAGGAATGGACCACCCCTGAAGAAGATCTGGGTCCCCAAACATTGCTTGGAAAATCTTCAGGTGAATGTCCTCATGACACCACTAGTGAAGAACCTGAACCCCAGATCAAATTCCTCAGGTGGACCAAAGTCTTCAAGAGGATCAAAATCCTCAACTGGTAAAAACTATGCTCATATTCGTGCTAATGCTTATGATATGCAAGGAAATTACAAGGGATATGAATATGAGAATTATACATCAAATCATTATCTTGATAAATCCTCAAAGAACTTCTCTGCCTATTCATTCAAGTACTCTAACCCCCCTACCGTGAAGAGAAGTGCATTAGCTTCAATGCCCCCTTTCTCATATGGTGCGCGCAGGATGATGAACTCTTTGCCACCCCTTCAGTTGTGGGTGGTGAAGAAATTGAAGTAATCACTTCTGCAGATCAGGTCTCCAGATAAAAATCATCATCTGAAGAATTTGGTGGAGACCTGAGGCAAATGCTTGATTGGATGCAAGCTAAAATTGATGAAATGATAACATTTCACACGTCCTCAAATTTACTGTTTATGATGAAATTCCTATGCGATGAAATTGATATCATTCTTCAAGTCTGGAGCATATGAAATGGTAAGCTGTACTCATTCATCTGCAGGATGACAAACCCAAGAGTACTGGGTCGGTTCTTGATAGTGGTTGCACAAACTACATGAGTGGTGATAAAATCTTGCTGAAGAATATGCCACTGACTCCATCACCACTAAAGCAAATCACTTATGCTGACAAAGGTAAAAGAAAGGTATTGGGACTTGTCAAAGTTGCTATTTCCAAGGACAGGCACATGGACAAAGAGATGCTTGTCGAATCCCTTGGGTTTAACCTCATGCCAGACTCAATGCTTTGTGATCTTGATATGGTTGTTATCTTTGGAAAATATAGATGTGTAGTCATCATGGAATCTGACAGATCCAAAGTCTTCGAAGGCTTTAGGAGAGGAGATTTGTACATTGTTGATTTTTCCACAGGTCCTCAACCAGCCACATGCTTACTACCAAAAACCTCAGAAGGCTGGCTTTGGCATCGAAGACTTGGTCATGCAGGCATGAGGAATTTGCACACGCTAGTGAAGAAGCAACATGTCATTGGCATCGAATCAGTCAAATTCCTCAAGGACCACCTCTGCGGTGCTTGTGAGTGTGGAAAAATGACAAGATCCAAACTACTACTCGTCCGTTTGAATTGCTTCACATGGATCTATTTGGACCTACTCATTATGCCACTCTAACCAATGCAACATCCTTATATGGCTTTGTCATTGTTGATGACTATTCTCGATATACTTGGGTGCATATCATTCTGTGTAAAACTGAAGTGCAGGAAGTCTTCAAACGATTTTCCTCAAGGGCCTCGATGAACTTCGGCGTCAAGATTAAACACATCAGGAGTGACAATGGGACATAATTTAAAAATACTGGTCTTGATGATTATCTTGATGAACTTGGTATTGCTCACGAATTATCTGCTCCTTATAGTCCTCAACAGAATCGCGTCGTTGAACGCAAGAACATGACTCTGGTTGAAATGGCACGGACTATGCTTGAAGAATATTAGACTCCTCGCCGTTTCCGGCCTAAAGCTATCAGCACTGCTTGCCACATCATCAACAAGGTATATCTTCACAAATTCCTCAAGAAAACCTCATATGAACTCCTCACTGACAAGAAACCCAATGTAACTTATTTCAATGTCTTCGGTGCAAGATGCTGGATTAGAGATCCTCACCATAGCTCAAAATTTGCACCTAAAGCACATGAGGGTTTTATGCTTGGTTACTGAAAGGACTCGCACACCTACAAAGTCTTCAACACCTATCACAGCAAGGTTGTTGAAACAGTAGATGTGCGGTTCGATGAAACTAATGGCTCGCAAAGAGAGCAATTGCCTCATGTGCCAGATAAATTATCTCCTGAGGAAGCAATCAATTTCAAAGCTACTGAAGACATTTTTGCTACTGAGGAAATTGCTGAAGAAATCGTCCCCAGCACTAATGAAATTCAAGAAGGTGTTCCTGAGGAAATTGCTCTAGAGAAAATTCCTCAGCCCAGACAAAATCCTCAACCAGCCCATCCAAGGATTGCAAATGAAGTAGAACTTGACAAAATCCTCGATGAAATCAGCACGCCAGGTCCTCTCACTCGCTCAAAAGCTTCACATTTAGTTAACTTTTGTGGGCATTCCTCCTTTGTGTCTATCACAGAACCCTCGAAACTTGATGAGGCTTTCATGGAACCTGAGTGGATTCAAGCCATGCAAGATGAACTTCTTCAATTCAAGCTAAATGATGTGTGGGAACTCGTCAAAGGACCTGATCCTCGCAAGCACAATATCATCGGCACCAAGTGGATTTTCCGAAACAAGCAAGATGAGGATGGTCAAGTGGTGAGGAATAAGGCACGACTTGTAGCCCAAGGCTACACAGAGGTTGAAGGAATTAATTTCGATGAAACTTTTGCACCTGTTGCTAGACTTGAAGCTATTCAAATTCTACTTGCTTATGCTAATCATCCTAACATTACTATATATCAAATGGATGTGAAAAGTGCATTCCTCAATGGTAAGCTTGAGGAAGAAGTATATGTTCCTCAGCACCCAAGTTTTAAGGATCCGAAGCATCGAGACAAAGTCTTAAGACTAAAAAAGGCACTCTATGGCCTCAAGCAAGCCCCTCGGGCGTGGTATGGTACATTGAAGGAATTCCTCATGAAGAAAGGCTTCAAACCTAGTTCACTCAATCCAACTCTTTTCACTAAATCCTATGATAATGAACTATTTGTGTGCCAAATATATCTCGATGACATTATCTTTGGCTGTACTGACAAACGTTACAGTGATGAATTTGCTTACATGATGAGTGAAGAATATCAGATGTCTATGATGTGGGAGCTGAAATTATTCTCAGATCTTCAAATTCGTCAACGGTGCAATGGGATCTTCATATCTCAGGAGAAATACCTCAAGGATGTTTTGAGGAAATTCGACATGCATGAATGCAAAGGCGTCAAGACTCCCATGCCTACCAACGACCACCTCTGCACTGACGAAAATGGTAAAGATTTTGATCAGCAGGTATATCGCTCGATGATTGGCTCTTTATTGTATCTATGAGAATCTAGGCCAGATATAATGCTTAGTGTTTGCATGTGTGCTCGTTTTCAAGCAAAATCGAAGGAATCACACCATAAGGCTGTGAAGCATATTCTTCGATACTTAGCTCACACACCAACACTAGGATTATGGTACCCCAAGGGCACAAATCTTCATCTCGTTGGATATTATGATTCTGATTATGCTGGTGACCGTGTGGATCGCAAGTCAACTTCTGGCACTTGCCATTTCCTCGGAAGATCATTAGTCTGCTGGCTCTCAAAGAAGCAAAACGTTGTTTCTCTCTCCACTTCCAAAGTTGAGTACATTGCTGCTGGATCCTGTTGTGCTCAACTACTATGGATGAAGCAAACCCTCAGAGACTACGACATCAATATGAAGAAGAGTAAAGTCTTATTTAAACCTTGATATTGTAGAGCTGGATCGAAATGAACCCCAACTTTTAAATCCCTGAAGTTGGTACCCTGACCTTGCTAATCCCGGTCATTCTAAACCTTCGACATGTTTGGCACACCGGGAAAGATCCATCCCGCCCGGGACCAAAGTTTACTCTCACTTACATCCCTACCCCACATGTCATATCCATCTCTATCCCCAATCCTCTCTCTCTCTTCAAATCACGAACGGCGCCTCAACACCACCAACAAGGTCGCGTTCCCGCTCGAGCTGCGCGTGAGCTCTTCCAGTTCTCCCGCCACTGCAATGTCTTCGTCGACGATGTCAAAGACCACGTCCAACAAGAAGCTTAGAAGCACAACACACGCATCAACAACCTATTCCCACAAGCAACATGGAAAAGGAGGCAAGGAGTATGGGGGAGCGTTGCCTTATGCAGTAGCAGTGCACACCCACAGGGTACTCGACATAATGCTGGCAGCTGAGCAGAGTAGAAATAGCAGAAAAAGGGGAGCCTAGTGAGCCGGGATTGATTTCAGGAGATACAGGAGAGGAGGATAAGCGCGGCACCGGGGCCAAGAGCATAGAAGCAAGCTTGTGTGGGCATGGCAGGAGAGGACTGGTGAACCCGATGGCCACTAGTCTAGGCAGCTAGATGGGCACATACTGCTCCTAGAGAAATCAATCCAGATGCTTCGGACGTACACCAAACCTATATTAGTGAATTGATCTAGTCTAGGATTCTAAAAGCAGTACCGCCTAGGAGACCGACGACGCTATTGATACAGGCGATCGAAACGTGCGGAGTTCGCCTCGGCCTCCACGGCCATCACGTAAAAGGTATGGAGTGTTGCGGATGGCCGGGTTGCTGGATGTAGACGCATCAGCGACGAGTGCATGGCACGTAAGCACCAAACCCATCATGGGCTCGTGTCGCTGGCGGCGTCGGCATGGCGAGCAGGGGGCAGAACTGATGAGAGGGAGGCCAGGGAATACGAGCACATGGCGTCATCGTGCTAGAACCAGGCGCACGGAGGAGAACATTGATCCTTCCCGCACAGTGACAAAAGAGAGAGGAAAGTGCATCGGGATTGGGAGTGAATTTGTGTGAGAGTCTGAGACAAGGATTGGGGAAGAAGATGAATAATTCATGTGCGTCCGCATAATCAGTGAGAGTACAGGTTGATCCTGATTGGGATTGTCCTTTTTCGGATACAACAAACAAGATTTTAGTTTTTGGAGGTTAGGATTGACCGGGATCAGCAAGTTTAGGGTATCGATTTCGGGGATTGGAACGTCAGGGTTTATTTGCGACGAGCTCTACAACCTCAAGGTTTGAAACAAACTTCACTCTATGAAGAATGTGCCTCTCTACTGCGACAATGAGAGTGCAATCAAGATAGCCTACAACCCAGTACAACACTCAAAGACTAAGCACATCCAGATTCATCATCATTTTCTTTGGGACCATGTCCTCAAGGGCAATATCATCATTGAGCATGTGAACACTAACAATCAACTAGCAGATATTTTCACTAAGCCCTTGGATGAGAGAAGGTTTTGCAAGTTGCGATGTGAGCTAAATATCTTAGAGTCTTCAAATGTTTTGTGAAAACATGAACACATCCTAACACTTATCCAAAATTGATGACTTAGATGTGCAACACACGAAGAATCAATTTTCTTCAATCAATGAAGAACATCACTCTTAGTGTGAGGAAAATAATGAAGAATTTGGTTCTTAGGGCCCTACGACAATTGTACGCGGCGCCTGAAATCATCATTCTTATACGGTGGGTCACGCCACCACCCAAGTTCGAAGTTCTTCAAGCTGTTTTTCTTCAAAGTTGAAATTCATCAACCTGACGCTTTGTCACAAAATCCTCAAGATTTTCAAAATCATCAAAATCTGCAAATTCTTCAAAAACATTTGATGATTTTCATTTGCCTATATATATATAGACCGAGACTTCAAAGTCCTCAACAACATTCACTTATAGCTCTGTCTTCAATTTGATATTTCATCTAAGTGAATGTGATCGGACCCGACTCCCCTCTATGCTATACTCAACATAGTCTATTCATTTCTTCATATGGGTTCTACTTGAAACTTGCTCAAAATCCTCACTATGTCCTTGTCAGCTGTGGACTTTGCGAAATCCTCAAAACTTCAAAAATGAATTTTTATAACGTTACACAATAACTGGACCCACTTCCCACGATCGGATAACCACGATCTCCACTGCTTCAATCGTGGGCTCCACGTGTCATGCGGAGACGAATGGGCAAGGGTAGTTCGGTCCAAAATTTTGGCCGAACAGTTTTTCACCTGAGCTATAAATAGGCCCTTACTCCCCCTCAGTCAAAACTCTTCGTCCTCTCGTCTTCTCACTGCTCGAGCTCAACCCTAGCGCCACCGGTAGCAATCTCATCGCCGGTAAGAAAAACTTCACTTCATCGCCCTCCCCCTCGCCGAACTCACGCCGGAAGCGGAATCTCTCCCTCGGCCACCGCCGTAGCTGATTTCTGCCGCCAAGTTAGGGCAAAGAAGATCTGAACTGAAGAGCTTCACTCTTCTACTGCTCCTATTCTTCGTGTTCTTCCCTCAGGGTAATTAAAATCTTATTTACTGCCTTTGTTGATCTAGTACTTCACTTTAGAGTCACGAAATCTATTTTTCCTCAGAGTGTCTGTCAGCCACACACACTCATTCCTCAAACACTTGATGAATTTCACTAAGTCACTCAAATTCTTCATGAGATTCCTCAATTGTGTAAATTCTCGAATCCGCGCAACATTGGAACCCAAGATAAGAATGCTTACTCAAATTCCTCAACCCACTGGTCAAATTCCTCAACTTCTATTTTTTCAATTTCTTCTAATCTAAGAACACATATGACATCTCCAAATTCTTTGCACCCATACTCTGTTCACAGGTACGAAATCTCAGCTGATTGATCACTAGGTTCTCATCAACTTAACTCATTTGCAGCGTTCCTCGAAGAAACTTTACCACGGTCATCAGAATCTTCAAGAGTGCATATTCCTCAGCAAAAGCTTGAGTTGAAGAAAATGGAAGATGACAGGAAGCAAAAGGGAGGAAAGAAGCTTGAATAGAACACTGCTTTTGATATTCCTGAAGAAACATATGCCGACTATTGCACTCCTAATGAGGAAATATATGGCAAAGAAACCATGGTGAAGCGCGAGATAAGGCTTCAAAAAATCGAACGCGAGTGGGCTAAGGAGTGGAAGGAATACCACTATGTAACTCCAAAATATGCGAAGAAATTTGCCCTCAAGCCCCCTTGCAAGAGTCCTCCTCAGGGTGATCAACAAGCTGCTCATCCCTCAAGCGTTGAAACAATTGAGAACTATCCTGATGAGAAAGACAATTATTTGTCTAAGCTACAAAAGAAAGCAGAAGCAGTCGTGAAGAAATTCAACGATGACTCTGCTGCTACTGCCACTGCCGCCTCCTCTTCAGCTGCTGAAGCCTCTGGTACAACTATTCCTCAGAAGAAGACTGTGCCGAAGAAACCAAAGGCCTCAGTGCCAAAAGAGTGATTGCCTCAGAATGCTGCACGAGTGCCAAAACCTTCAAGAGCACCACAGTCATCACAGTCTCAACAGAAGCAGGTAGTTAAGCATGAGCCTGCTCATTCTAGTTCCTCAATGCCATCTTCCACGAGTTCAACTACAAAGTCTTCACCACCTCTCTTGAAGACTAAAATGACTGCTGGAAGAGGCATCAGGCCTAGTCCTAGCAAAGTCATCAACGTTCCTTCTACATCAGAAGGAAGTGAGGAATTTGATGATGAAACTCTTCTAGCAATCATCAGAAACAAGCAGGAATGAGTTGCACGAGCCTAACACAACTCTATTCCTCTTGCCATGGACCTGAAGGTTCTGCTGGACTTCATCAACCTCTGGTATGAAGATCCAAACACTCCCATTGATGACTTGAAGCTTCCCCCTGGTTTACTCACATGGTTGCAACCTTCATCAATGAGGCAAAATGGAAAGAACAGCAAGCCAAGCAAGCAAAGGCTGCTAAACTAAAGAAGGAGAAATTCCTCAAGCAGAATCTCCTCAATCTGACGCCTGAAGCTCTTCTATCAACTCAGGCTGAACTAAAAACCTTGACAGATAAGTACACAAGCCTATCTGATCGTCAAAGTGTCAAGGTGAATTTCATCAAGGTTGCAACAACCGCAGTTGATGAATACAACAAGAAAGTTGCTCCTCTTGTGCAGCAAAAGCTATCCGAGTCCAGCTACACGCTTCAGCTGACAGAAGAAGATGAAGCTGATGAACCTGCTGTTGAGGAAATTCCTCAAGAAACTCCAGCTAAAGAATCTGCTCTAGCTGAAGAAAATGCTTCAGCTGAGGAAACTGCTAGGACTGTGTCTGGACCAGCTCCTGATGAAACTATTCATTCACCTCAACCCTCAAAGGTGAAGAAGATGATTCCGTCTGCATCAGACGTCAAGAAGACCAAAGCTGCTGAGAAATAAGCAAAGAAGAGAAAAGCTTCAATGACCTTAGAATACTCAGAGGCCAAGCTCCCAAAGGTCATTCACACAGAGTCTTCTATTGCCCCTGTGGATGCTACACCTCTGAATGTAGATCCATCCTACTCACTGGTTCCCTTCAGAGTTGACTACGTCATTCCTAAAGATGATGAGGAAATGGAGGATGCTGAAGCTGAAGAAATCATGGATGAGGAAATACAAATTGATGATATTCCTCAACCTACCATTCCTCAAAAGACCTCTGATGAAAATGTGGGTGATGATGAAACTGGGTGCACCACTCCAATTATTCATGATGACTTCTGGGAAAAAACTCATCGCTCACCAAGGTCCACTCAAATTCCTCCTACTCCTGTTGCAACAGAAATCCTCACAGGATCTGATGGGAAGACCTTCCGTGAGGAATCTCCTCAAGAATCAGCTGCATCACGTGAAGATAATGCAACGACTAATGCTACAACTACCTCCTCCAACAACAGAATTCCTCAAGCTCAGGAAAATCCTCAAGCCGAGGAAAATCCTCAACCAGATGAAAATGCTCAGATTGAAGAAAATGCTCCTGCCCCAAATACTGAAACTACTATTGTTGTGGTAAACACAAAAACTGCAATGATAGTAGCTACTCCTCAAGAATAGTAGCATATTCTTCAACCGTAGCAGAATCAACCTTTCTCTAAAAGGCCAAAGTTTCAAAGGAGGCATTTTATGAAGAACGCATGTACTTCATTGGCGCAAATCCTTATGATAAGCTTCGCATCAGGCACCGGAAGTTTTGGACGAGGAACCAGCTCAACTATTATGCTTCAGTGCTCTATGGGCGGAACAAGATATTTCAGCACAAGCATAATCCTCACTGTGACATCGAAGAAATTCCTTGCTTCACTCTAGTCCTCAATGTTCTTCATGAAGCTGGATTGCGGCCTCTCTGCATTGACATTGGCGTCTGGAACTGCGACATCATTCTTCAATTCTACGCCACACTGCACATCTCTGGAGACCCAAAGGATGTTAACACTTGGGTTTTGGATTGGATGACTCAGCACATGCACTACAAACCGCCTGCCACCGAATTGCTTCGAGCTCTTCCAGTCTCAATTCCCTCAGAGAATGTTGTGCTGATGTATGATGAACGTGAGCTGCCCAACAGACTGATGGAAGTCCTCATGAAGCCTTTGCCCAAGGACCAATCTCCAAGGACTCGTTTTCTGGTTCAAGACTTGAAGTATGAACCACGAACAGTCTATAGAATCCTGGCCAATGTCATCGCTCCTATCAAAGGCCATGATGATGAAGAAGATGTCGTGGGCATCATGAAGAATATCCTTTTCAATATCATCCATGGCATACCAATAAACCTTCATGACTTTTTTCTGAGGACTTTGGCTGATAGTGCACTGTCGACTTTTGACATGAGGATTTATGCACCGTGGATCATGAGATTCATCAAAAGTAGGTCAAGCATCAACTACCATGCTGATTTTCCAAATCACATCGGAGATATGCCGCCAATCACAATCATCAAGAAAACATTTGAGCCTGTTGAAGGCAAAGGAAAATCTGTGATTGATGAAAGAAATCGGCCCCTTGATGGCTAGTTTCCCCAAGCAGAGTCATATTCTTCATATGATGAAACTGCTATCCAAGATCCACCAAGCCCAACTGCCCCAAGAGTGATGAATAACAGAGAGCTACTCCTCAGTCTTCATCAGAAGGTCGATCGCAATCACAAATGGGTCAAACGTCAATTCAGTGCCATTGTGAAAACCCTCAACGAGACTCAGAATGTCGTGAGGAAAAATCACTATTATCTTCATGAGGTGTTTGATCGTACCTCGGCCACCTTGGCTCATATGAAGACTCTAGAGGAACTTGAGAAATTGGAGTTTACTAAGTACTTCGACTGGTCGTGGCCTGTCAAGAAGAAATTCAAGCAAATTCTAGTTCCTGACCTTGAGGACAATTCTTTTTCTTCATTCAGCACTGTAGAGTCAGATGAAGAACCAGAAGGCACTACAACTGGTCCAAGGAAAAAGCCCGTCGCCAAGAATCCTCACGCCTCTTCATCAGCCAAGAAGTGAAAGTCTTCATGGGGTGTTAGTCCTCAGTTTATCCCTTTTCGTCACTTGATGACAAACGGGGAGAAATCTGAGTTAGTCTTCAAATGGGGGCTTATGAACTTTATTAAGTTACAAACTCTTCATTCTTCTGAAGAGTTTTATGTAACGAGTTGTAACTTAAGCCCGATGGTACTCTGACTCTTTTGAACATTTTTCTTCGCATGCTTATTCCTCAATAAAATATTAATGCAGGCATGCTGAAATTCGTCATATACCATTTCTCATCATGCATTCTCACATTCCTCCTTTTATATGGCAAATGTATGCATGATTTACAAGATACATGGGAAGATCTCCATGATATAAATCATCAATGTGCATCTACTGTGAAAAGCAAATTCCTCAAAATATGGACATCTTCAGGGGGAGTCTCTCTGTATCTTGATTTCAAATTCCTCAAACTCAGTATTTACACTTCATATTTTTATCCCCGTTGAAAACTTAACCATATTGTCATCAACCACCAAAAATGGGGAGATTGTAAATGCATCTAGTGCCCTTAGTAATTTTGGTGGTTTGAAGACTTATAGGTTAAGTAACTAATGTGTTTATGAGTGTACATAGGCTCTATAAGTCGTTGAGGAGTTTGAGTTATACGATGAATATCGACCCCTAAAAATGTATGTCATCGGCTGAAGAAATTGATCTAAGCTTGAAGACTTTGATCACGAAGAAATTGCAATGAAATTGATATTCCTCATGAAGATATTGAAGATGAGGAATTCGGTGTGTCCTGAAGAAAAACTGCCTGAAGACTTCGAAGCGTGAAGACTTACTGTTTCTATTTCGTTTTCTTTACTCTTGAGTCTTAGGAACACCGTATTGTTAAAGGGGATCGAGGTAATACTACGGACTGAATTTCCTCATGATGCTCAACCCCAGCCTAAACCTACAAAAGCCTCAAGTGAGGAATATGAGAGACATGAGGACTCTCATAGTTGAGAGTTCCGACCGTTGCCGCGATTCGCGCCACCTCACCGATCTTATCCACATCAATGGTCACAATATTTAAGGGCATTTATGTCAAATCATGTCGGGATGCTCCCAGGCTATAAATAGCCACCCCCACAAACACTAGCTAGTTGGCTGCTCCACGAGAAACTAACACTTCTCATTTAGAGCAACCCAAATTCCTCAGAGTCTCCGAGTGTAAATCATCCAATGAGGAAATACCCCAAACACCAAACCACAAAGAAAAAACCCAGTGATTGAGCATCACTGAAGAATTTGTTCGTGTGTGGAACTGAAGCCTTTTACCTTTGAGGATTGTGCATCCTCCAGACGGTTAGGAGTCATGGTTTAGAGCATCCAGCAGTCAATTCTGGATCATCGGGTGACCGAGTTTGTGAGGGTTTGGAAGTCTGCTCTGAAGACTTACCATGAGTGTTGGGCGAGGACTATGTGTCCTTATCTCAAGGAGAATACGATAGGGACTGTGTGTCCCGAGACTGTGTGTCCTTTGGTTTCAATAACAAGCTACTCCAAACCAGACGTACGACTGTCACAACAGTTGGAACTCGGTCATCAACTACTGTCTTCATCGTGATACGGGTTATATTTCTTCAACTCTTTCAATTCCTCAATATTGCATGATTGAAGACTTTCTATGTCACTGTTTGAAGAATTTGCTGAAGACTTTCTCTGAATTTCCTCAACCTCATATTCTTCATACTAGTTAATCTTCACGTGCTTATTCTGTGTGTGCATACTGTGCAAACCGATTCTCATAATCTTCATCAAGTAAACTACTGTTGTAATCTTTGCACCACTAATCTTTTGCTATTTCCGCTGCAAGTTATTCATTAGTGAGGAATTTCCTCAAAAGTAATTTCCTCATAGATGAAATTCTAATAATCGCCTATTCACCCCCCCCCCCTCTAGTCAATATAACGCACTTTCACATACCTTGTGTCGTCCGACCTGTAGCCCGCATCCAGGGCTCAGGTGCCACATGGGAACTAGGCGACGATCACCTGTGCAAGTCTGAGCGGTGAGGGTGCCCGCGGCAGGCCGGGGCCCTCCTAAGGCGTATGCCCAATAGGTCGTCCTTTGTCGGTTGTCGCGCCTTTGCATGGGGCTCCATGCCTCGGGGGCACAACGCACGTTTGTCGACTCGCTTTTGTGCGTCGCACGAGGGAATTAGGCGTTAAGGCCTTGGTGAGGTGGTGCGTGCCGGAACAAGCCCATGGACGAAGCCTGTATCTCGGGTGTGGGCACTGTACCCCAGCCCCTGCTCGTGTGACATTCAAGAGGGAGGTGGCGAGCGCAAGTGGTGAGAAAAGAGGAAACCAACGAAACACCGTGAAAACTAGAAGAGCAAGACCTTTATTGAAACAAGAGACAAACTTGTTTATAAGACCGAAAGGGGAGGTGCGGTTGCCATGTCTAGCATGAATCAGCGTAGTGAGCTTGCTTGTAATTCAAAAAGGGAAGAAGGAAAAGCGATTGCCGTACCCAGGCATAGTTCAACCTAGAGAGCAAGTGCGGCTAACGTATCCAACACGGGACAACCTAATTGAAGTGTTAGCTACGGCTCGCGAGACATCTTCTTGGATTGATCCCAGGCGTGATGCAAGGGCTTCCAATATGCGTGGGCATAGTCGCGGTTCGACAGTCATTCAGCCAGCGCTCAGCATAGGGACTTCCATTTGGGAGTGAGAGGGGCACTTCACCGCGGCCACGATGCGGCTCATCCTCGGGTTACACTGAGGAGGCCCCGGGCATATATAGCGCACTCATTCTTATGTGAGAGTGTCACGGGTACAACCTCGGGAGATGCTCAATGTTCCATGCGTTGACCATCGTGGTCCCATCCTCAGTCTCTAGGCACGCGACACTAGACCATTAGACATGGACGATCCAGAAGAGGCCCTCCCACATAGGGGAGAGCTTGTGAAGGCTCTCCTTGGAGAGGACCTGCCTTAGGACAAGATCCCCGACTTCGAGGGTGCGGGGGAATACGTGATGGCTGTGGTAGCGCCACATCACCTGCTGGTACCTTGCGGCACGAAGGGCTTCCCGGCGGTGGGCCTGCTCGAGGATCAGGAGGTCGACTTCCCGTGAGTCGGCTTGATGTGCCTCATCAAACTCCAACACCCGCAGGGAACCATACATGAGCTCCACGGGGTGGGCCGCCTCCGCCCCATAGATGAGGAAGAAAGGGGTCTCGATGGAGGGCTTGGTCGCGGTGGTGCGGATGGGCCACAACATAGACTGCAGCTCGTCGAGGTAGCCCTTTCCGCAAGCTTCGAACTTCTTCTTGAAGCTCCTGGTCTTGAGGCGCTTCAGGACCTCGCCGTTTGCGCACTCAGCCTGAAGGGCCAGGAGAGCGGAATGGTTTGCAGCCCATGCGCGGGTTGGTGGATCTACTTGGCATGGAACTCGGACACCTTCCAAGCCCGGACCAACTATGTGGCGTCATGAAGCATCGTGGGCCAACATGAGCTGCTACGAAACAATGTGTTGACGAGGGTGCGCGACGAGGAGTGGTGCCCGCAATCCCCTCCGTGGATGTCGGCGAGTAGCTCGTGCCCTTGCTGCTCCGAGATGCACCGCAATGAGACAATGTTGGGTTGCCTGTGGTACAACTCCCCATCCTGCACGCAGTAGGTGGTGGCTTGTCGGACGACGCGCTCCGCCCCTTCGTCTTCCACACGGAGGTCACTGCGGAGCAGGTAGGCCTTAAGCTCGGCGGGTCAGTCGCCTTCTTTGGTCTCCTATGCCAGCAGCAGTCGAGGCCTTGAGGGCGGGTCACAGTCTGGCGCGCCCGTCAGTGGCGCGGGCGGAAGCTCCTCAGGCGGCGGTGCGTTGCTAGTGAAGGGGGGCACGGCCGACGGATTGAGGAGCCATTCCTCAAAGACGCCAGGCCGCTAGGACTCCCAGCGTGACGCCCGCTCGGCGATGTCATCGGCCTCCTGATTGGCATCGCGAGGAATGTGCTGCAATTCTAAACCAAGGAACCGTTTCTCAAGCTTATGTACCTCCTTCAGGTAGGCTGCCATGTGCTCGTCCTTGGGTTTGTACTTCTTGTTGGAGAAATTGACGAGGAGCTCGGAGTCGTCCTTCACAACGAGGTGCTTGACGCCGAAAGCCAAGGTGGCCTTGAAGATGGCGATCCAGCTTTCGTACTCAGCAATGTTGTTGGAAACCTTCATGTTGTGCCTGAAGCAAAATTGGACCGCATAGTAAAGCTTGTCCAATTTTGATGAAGTGAGCACCATGCCAGCCCCGTGCCATGCCTGGAGAAGGCATCGTCAAAGAGCACGACCTAGACGCAATGCGCTTCGTCTCCGGGCAGGCTTGATTCGCCCTCGCGAGGATCCTCTTTGCTCGGGTCCGTACACTCCATGACGAAGTCTGCCAGGGCCACACCCTTGATGACCTTGGTGGTGCAGAACTCTAGCTCGATGGCTTGCAACTCGACGTTCCACTCGGTGACCCTTCCAACAGCGTTAGGGCTGCGCAGGAATTTAGGATCTACTCCAAGGCGTAGGCAAAGATAACCTTGATCGGGTGCCCCTGGAAGTAGTGATGTAGCTTTCTAGAGGCGATGAGGAGCGCGAGGAGGAGCTTATGCTGCATGGGATAACGCCCGCGCTCATCTCTTTGTTTGTACTGACATAGTACACGGGGTGCTGCATGTGCCTTGTGACCGTGGTGTCGTTGTCACACCCATTCAGACGCTCGTGGGGCAAAGCTACGAGGACTTCCAAAGGTGCATCGTCACGAGTCTCAGGAGCCTCCTGCGGCAAGGCAGCCTCCTGAGGGGAGGCATCCCTCAGGGGGAGGGTAGCCTCATGAGGACGGGCACCTCCCAGAGTGGGCGGCCTCCGGGTGGGGACCCATGCTTGGCTCTCACGAGGCCCACGCAAGCCCCTGCGGAGCATGCTGGGTGGCCGCCAGCCACTTCTTGGGGAGAGCGGGTCCTCCCCGCTCAACCACGAGAGCCGCGCTCGCCATGTGAGGGGTGTCTGCCAGGTACATCAACACCCACTTGCGAGGCCGTGACACGACCATTATGGGAGGGCTCATGAGGTACCATTTGAGGTCTGCGAAGGCCGCGTCCGCTCCAGGGGTCCATGCGTATGGGCCTCACCTTTTCATCGGCTTGAAGAATGGCCATGCCCGCTCGCCAAATATGGAGATGAAGTGCCCCGAGGGAGGCTAGGCACCCTGTCAACTTTTGTATTTCCTGGAGGGTTCGGGCAGGCCGCATCTGCTCGGTGGCCTTGACCTTCTTCGGGTTTGCCTAAATCCCCAATGCGACACGATGAAGCATAGGAGCTTGCAAGAGGGGACCCCGAAGATGCACTTGTCAGGATTGAGCTTCAGGTTGACCTTTTGCAGATGGGCGGAAGTTTCCTCCAAGCCCTCGATGAGCGTCCCGGCCTCACACGTCTTGACCACAGTGTCGTTGATGTAGGCCTCAGCATTCCTTCCCAGCTAGGGCCCCAGCACGATCTGCATTAGCCGCTTGAAGGTGGCACTAGCGCACTTCAGGGCGAAGGGCATACTCACATAACAAAACACCCTGCAATAGGAGACGAAGGCTGTTTTTTCCACATCTCCCCCCGCCATCTTGATCTGATGGTAGCCCGAGAAGGTGTCCAAGAAGCACAATATATCATAGCAGGCGGTAGAGTCCATGGTGTGGTCGATGCGTGGGAGAGGGAAGGGGTCCAGTAGGCAGGCCTTGTTGAGGTTGGTGAAGTCGACACAGATCCGCTCCTTCCATACTTCTTGGGGATGATGATGGGGTTAGTGAGCCACTCCGGGTGGTGCATCTCGCGGATGACCCCGACCTCTTGCAGCTTCTGCACTTCCTGCATGATGAAGTGCTGCTTTTCCGTTGTTTGGTGCCACACCTTCTGCTTGACGAGCCGCGCGTTGGGGCACGCTGACAGGTGATGCTCAATCACGGGCATTAGCACCCCAGTTAGGTCGGTTGACTTCCACGCAAACACGTCCACGCTTTCCATAAGGGAGGTGATGAGCATGCTCTCTTGATCCCGAGGGAGGTCGGCGCCAGTGGTAAAAGTGGGGCCCGAGCCACCGCCATTTAGCGAGACCTTCTTCATCTTGGTCCGTTCTTGCGCGAACTGCAACTTCTTTCTCGCCGGGGCCACCTCGAGTAGGCTCTTGGGAGGCACAATCTCACCTCCGTCAGTTGCACACACAACGTCCAACACTTTGCGTGCTTCCTTGAGGTAGCTCCCCGCGTCCCTCTCATCGCATCTGACATCTAGGACACCACTGCTGTTGGGGATCTTAACGATGTTGTACCCTGGATGAGTCGTTGCCACGAATCTGACGAGTGTGCGGTACCCCAGATTGGCGTTGTACGGAGGCCAACATGCGCCACATCAAAGTCGAAGAGCTTGGTGCGGTAGTTGGAGCAGGTGCCGAAGGTGACGGGGAGACAGATCTGGTCGAGAGGGGTCGTAGTCTTGCCGACTACCCTAGAGAAGGGCATGTTAGGCTTCAGTTGGCCATAAGGCACTTGAAGTGCCTCGAAAACCACGACGGAGATGATGTTGAGCCCAGCGCCCCCTTCGATGAGGGTCTTGGTAACAGCGACCCCGCCGATGGTGGGGGTGCACACCATGGGGAGAGCACCCGAGGCCACCAAAGACCCGAGGCGGTCCTCCACGCTGAAGGTGATTCCGTGCAGCACCCGAGCAGCCCCGGGAGCAGTACACGGGAGCCCCACATTCTCTCGCCCTCGAGGGCCACGCTCGCCTTACGGAAGGATAGCTTGGAGTGCCGGCCATCGCCCGGCGCCTGGGTTCCACCTAGGATGCAATAGACCTCACGCCACCACTGGCGCATCGCGGTGCCACCGCCAGCCAGGGGCGTGTCATTTTGACACACACCCGGGCCAATGCCTTGGGAGTCATGCTCCGCGCCTCCTGTGTGCATCAACGGGGAGCAAGGCGGTGGGGGAGGCGCCCTGGCCCCTCCGAGAATGGGGGTGAGCCTGACGTGCTTCCCTGTCGGGTGATGGACCTCGTGCCCACTAGTCGAGGATGGAGAGGCCCACGTGCCCTGTGCAGCGAGGCGAGGTCATTTGCCTGCCCGTGACCGACACGATGGAGGTGATCCACGACGCGACCGTCGTCCCACGGCTCGGGAAGACGCGAAGGAATCCGCCATCCCCGAGCGGCGAGTTCGACGAAGGTGGCGGTGATGGTGCACTCAGCGGCCTCCTACTCGGCGTGCAGGTGGTGGGCATCCGCCATGGAATTAGTCAAGCCCGAGTCGAAACCGGAGTCGGAGAACGCCCGCGCACCCCTACCTGACAAGCCAAATGTCGGAATCGGGGCTCCGCGCACCCCTACTCTCGAATATGGGATGCGCTCGCTCTCCAACCCTGTTCTACCTCTCAAATTTATAGCGACACTCCAGCAGCTCAATGTAAGGAAAGAGAATGGGAACGCACGAAATTTTACCCAGGTTCGAGCCACCTTGCACTGTAAAATCCTACTCCTGCTTGCTTGGATTGCTTGTGGTGGAAGCCATACAAAGGTGAGTTCTTTCCCTAGTGGAGACAATGAGAGTCCCCTCTACGGAGGTTGGGCCTCTCTTTTATACTAGCCTTGGTCCTCTTTCCCCGTAAACACATTCGACGAAGAAGGGTCGGCACAACTACCATTTTTAAATGCGATACGACTATAGTCCGCCCTGACAAAGGCAGCCTTCGCCTGCTAAAACTTCTCTTCATGATGCGTTGCTGGGCTCGGGGGTGACCTCCGTCTTGCCGAGCCCCCAGGCTTGGTCCTCTTGCACCAATAGGAAAACCTTTGTTAGTTTCTTTGGGAGCCCGCGAGCTAGCCCCACTTCCTTAGCACGGAAGTGGAAATCCTTCTTATCTATGCCCGCTGGCACCACTCTCGCGCCGCCTGTGGAGCCTGCATCACCCACGTGGAGGTGCATGGCCGTGCGGCCCTGCCATGCCGCCCTCGGCAAGCCCGCCTTGTGAGAGCATTAGAGGTGGCCTCAGGGCACGTCCCCATAGTATGCGCCCTTTCGCAGTCCTCGATGATGATCCTCAGATGCTCCCCTCGTGAGGCTAGGGTGCTCGCAAGGGTATTCCTCGTTTAGTCCGGCGATGGGTCGGGCCATGCTTGAACGGCCTTGCCTCGCCTGAGGCCACACACCGAAGGGCCTGGGCACCCCCGATCCCAGGGTCCCGACAATGGGTAAACACAGGAGCAGGGCAAACCAACTTTTGACCAAAGACATAATTCCGAACCATTGCATATAATGCGAATCCAAGACTCCGCACATGTGAAAATTCCAAATAGTATTGTGATCATTCGAAGGGATGGTCATAGCGGCCAAGCCTCGTGTCAATTTAGCCAACAACTAAGATGTGCGTGAAGACAGACTAGTGTTGGTGTTCATAAAATAGTTCGGAAAAAGCGGGAGGCAAAAGACATTGCGACACTCATAATTCACAAAGAGCATTCCTTATTTGCAAAAAAGTTAATCATATAATTCGAACTCACTAAGCGGTTATATATATCTAACGGAATAGAAGTTTATAGAGTAGATGTTTACACAGGGCTTGGTATAACTAGCTTGATGTTCCTTAGACGCCCTGCTGCATGTCTACGCCTTCACTCTTCAAGAAATATTGCTTTAAAGGGGATAACTTCAATGAAGAACTCCTTTTAAACAATGGAGATCTATAGAAACCACCGATGTATGGGTTTGCTTAACGCAAAGATCAGTCCTTAACGGTACCTATATGTGTCCGAAGATTATACTTACCTATGGTTCGATTTATCCGAATAATAAGTTGTATATTATTAATTCCCATATCTTCCCATGATATATTAAGCATAAAATTGTATTTTTGAGGTACGTACTTTGCTGGAGGCAAGGTTTTTACTATGGGGAGCGTATCACTATTTAGCTGGCGTGATATGTAACCGCGGTAGGTTGCGAGCTTGTTATGCTCCTTGACAGCCAACTTTGGCCTGGGAGTCATATCACCGGCCTATACTTCGGCTACCAAGGCCGTAGTGTGTTCCTCAGTCCGGAGGGATCACTCGGTATTACCATTGACTATGATATCACCCTTAGATCTTGGCATCTTCAGCTTGAGGTATGCATAATGGGGGACGACACTGAAGCGAGCAAACACCGTATGACGGAGATGTGCATGGTACCCGCTGTAGAAGAGGACAATGTCAAAGATCAAATCTTTGTTGCGGAAGTTGTAGGGTGAGCCAAACATTACCTCCAGGGTTATTGTGCTTGAACGGTATACCTCGACGCTACGAATTACTCTTTTGCAGGTGGTTTTGTTGGATTGGATTCTTGATGGGTCAATGCCCATTTTCCACATTGTATCCTCATAGATCACTTAAGGCTGCTACCTCCGTTCATGAGGACACATGTGAGATGGTACCCGTCAATGATGGGATCGAGTACCAAGGTTGCTCACACCCCGTGTCGGATACTGGTAGGTTGATCTATGCGATGATAAGTGATCGACCATGCCGACCGTCATTTTTACTTCGGGGCTATTAGCTCTATGGCATATACGTCCCGAAGTGCGTGCTTCCTCTCCCTTTTTGGCAAGCGGGTGACGTGGATCATGTTCACCATTTTTTACTTCAGGGGGAAACTACTTTTGGCCCCCATTGTTTGGGCGATGAGGTTCTTCGTCGTCTTGCTGCGGGGGTTCTTGTCGTGGTCTTCAGCCATGCTCTTGCTTGCCGCCTTGATCCCCCAACAGTTATGGTTGGTGTGAGTAGTAGGCTTGTTTTGATTGTCGTGTATCTGACAGGGCCTCTCAAGTATTTTGTCTAGCGCGGTCGACCCATCTTGACTTACTTTGAAAGGCTTATTTTTGGATACTGGCTTGGAATTGCTGAATTCGGCATTGACTGTTGTGTCATCGGGTTCACCACTATTGTGTCAATGCTTGTTCTTGTTGCATCGTGACTTTCCATTACTATCCTGGACTATTGAAGTGTTGGGTTTAAAGGAGGGTTGCTCTGACGAGCTAGCCAAGTATCCTCAGCCACGCAATGGCGAGTCATGATGGAGGTAAGGGCGGCCATTGTCCTTGGACTTTCCTGCCCGAGCGTCCTGGTTAGCCATTCGTCTCGTTTATTGTTGCGGAAGGAATCTAGTGCCTCAGCGTATGAATAATCAACAATCTAATTTTTCTTGGTGAGGAATCTCTTCCAGAATTACCGAGATGACTCATCGGGCTGCTGAATGATGTGGCTTAGTCATCAGACCCAGGTGGCTGAACATAAGTGCCGTGAAAGTTGTCTCGAAAGGCATATTTGTGGTCCTCCCAACTCCCAATGGAATTTCCACGAGGTTGTTCAACGAGTTCCAAGTTGTCCCTTTGAGCTTGAGTGGTAAGTATTTTATGGTGTGGAGATCATCTCCACGAGCCATGTGAACTTGGAGGAGGAAATCTTCAATCCATACGATCGGGTATGTTGTCCCGTTTTACTACTCAATATTTACGGGTTTAAAACCTTCGAGGAATTGATGTCGCGTCACCTCATATGTGAAGCACATTGGGTGGGTGGCGCCCCTTATCATAGCTGTGTCATGCTAGAGATCGGACAAGATCCTACCGCATTGCTGATCCCGAACTCCATCGTTCTGATTGGGCCGAGTTGGTATCTGTCTTGTCTCATGGGAGTGTGACTTCTGGATCTGTATATGGATCTGGTTTATCGTGCTTTAGACTTAAATGTGCTTTCATAGATCAAATGGATGTCTGGGTTGAACCGGTTCTTTTGTCCTGTTCCGTCCTCGAGGAGGACGGTGTCGTTCATCTTCTTGTGCGAGTCTGGGTGGTGCGGGCTCCAAGGCCTCATATTCGAATTGTGGAAACAAGCGACGATGCGCTTAACTTTTAGTTTGCCCTTGTCATTCGTGTCCATACCTCTCTTCGAAGGACAAGACATTTTTCCATCTTCAAGTGATGGAATCATATTCGGCTTTGAGCTACCTCTGCTTTAGCTTAAGACTCTCAGCAGTGGCTATGAGATGCCGCCTAAACACTTCTTGATCAAGTGGATCTTCGGGGGCGATGAAATCCTCGGCTCCTAAGATGTCTTCCTACTTGATCGGAGGGACGTAGTTGCTGTCTTCGGAATCGCCGAGATCTTCAGGTTTGTTTGTATCCATGTAGCCTAGCAGGTCGGGGTCGTATTCGGGGTCGGAAGGTTTTGGGGATTCTGCGAGATTTTCTGTATCCTCGGGGTTTAAATTTCCCCCGTGTGTGCATTGCTTTCCTTGCCCTTACGAGCTTCAGGATTTTTGTGTTGGCGACAGCGCTTGACGGGTTTATCACCAC
Source organism: Hordeum vulgare subsp. vulgare (assembly GCF_904849725.1). Classification (NCBI taxonomy): domain Eukaryota; kingdom Viridiplantae; phylum Streptophyta; class Magnoliopsida; order Poales; family Poaceae; genus Hordeum; species Hordeum vulgare. The sequence continues at coordinate 326,915,805 of NC_058520.1, read as the reverse complement.
TGTTCTTGGCTGGGGTTTCATCATCGCTTTTCCCTGTGCGACCCTTGTCCCTAGGGGTATCCACCATGTAGACATCATACGTGTAGTAGGCGGTCCATTGTCCTATTACGGGAGGACTGGGTGATTGAATAGTTGTGTCCATATCTTCGGCTTCTTCGGAGGAGAAATCTAACAGATCAGTTAGATTTTCAATGGTGGCGATGAAGTGGGTGGTGGGTGGGGAATAAAGTTCCCCACGCTTGGTCCGAGGGTTGGGAGGCTACTGGATCGGGATTGGTCCGTTTGAACCATCAACGGTTCGGGTTTGGGTCATCGTCTCGTTTGACCATGGGAGATTTGCTGGACAGATCCCCGGAGCCCTGTCATAGCTAAACTTGGTGCTTCAGCGTAGGAAATGTGTTCGGGCAGAATTACCCTCAAGCCTCCAAACACCATGGTCAGATCTTGGCTCGAGGGAAAATTGAGGTGAGAATCTATTCCCGACTCGAGGTAGGGAAGAAGACCCAAAGTCAAGGCTTCGGAGTTTTCGAGCTCTTCAGCAAAAGACAGACCTCACAGAGGATCAGATAGCCATGGGTGTCAATGACGAATTCCAAATCACCGAACTTGAATTCCTGGCCCGGGGTGAGAGAGCTGACGTGCAGGGTGGTGCTGCTAAAAGCAGGGGGTTGGTAGGAGATGAAGATATCCCTCGCCTTGACGTTATCGCTGGTGACCAAGCGGGCCATCGGTCATTTTTGTGATTTCATAGCGGAGCTCTTAATGAAAGCAACAATGTTGGTGTAAAAACCGGCTGATCTCGAGTAGGGGGTGTGAACTATGGATCTAGGTTCGATGGGTAACAAGAGACGAAGAAGATGGTGTTTTACCCACGTTCGGGCCCTCTTGATGGAGATAAACCCTACGTCTTTCTTGTGCTGGTATTGATGGAGTAGTACAGAGTACAGAGTTGATCTACTGCAAGATCAGATGTTGTGTTTGAAACCCTAGTCGTATTGATCTTAATGTGTTCTACAAACTATGTTCATGTGGCATATATAGATACGAGGGCGATAGGGGGGTCCTTCCCACACGACCTAAAAAACGTTAGGGATAGGGTGTGGGAATGTATACGTTTTGCATAACTAAGTGTATGCGATGCCACACCTATCCCAAACACAAGTCTTCGGACAACTATTTCTGATATCTCCAATATCCCAAACGCTCCATGCTTGCTACTCGTTTGTGCTCGCATTTCTATCAGAGTCATACTTTTGTGGTTTTACCTTAATTACCACGCACAGTCGAGGCAGAGTCTAGGCACGGGAGTTTTTCAGGCACATACCAAACTCGCTCTACGTTTATGATGCACGCCACATCACATACGCTTTGCAAACGACAACAATGTGCATGGTTACACATGTTTCCTCTCCGTGAACCGTGTCAGATTATGATGTATATCACACACACTGTGCTTTATAGACCGTGTGCAATGTAATGACCTACAGAGCATATTTTTACCCTAATTTACCTGCCGCTATTTAATCCCTACATATAAAAATCATAGTTTTTGAATTTGAAAGTAGGCAATCACTTATTTCATATCGAACCATGTTTATTACAAATATAGGTTCAAGTATGAATGCATATTTCATATCGAACCATGTTGAACCACCAACTAAGGAATGATGAACCAAAGTTGTACTAAACACTGTAAAGAGAGGCAAAAGACATTCTGGTTGTTGGAGAAGGTGAAGCGGAATGCCCATATTGTGCCCTCCTCCATCCGTAATGCGCGCATGACTCTAGGCTAACCCCTTGTGATGGTTGCCCGTCCATCCTTCACTGTCTTCATTAGGACTTCTCGGTGCTCATTGTAGTCTCGATGAAATACTTTAACCTTCATTTCATGTCGATCAATCATGTACTTTGCAAGGTAATTCCGAGTAAATTGCTTTGGGGACAATTGCACACGAAAAATATTCAAACATTGTTGTGTAACAACTCATTATGGGAAGAAAAAAGAGAAGGCTTGACAGTTCGTAGTTACCATCCTATAGCTCACTTTTGTGTAGGATAGAGCGTAAACAAATAATCTGATTGTCACTGTTCATATCTTTTTTCTAATAATCCTTATCGGTTTACTAACTTGGTGCTGGTTCATGAACATATTATTGCCCCATACATAGAAAGGGTCGGTTCGGGGATCTTTGCCAAGGACGTATGTACCTACAAGGAACAAGTCAATATTAGAAGCTAAAAAGTGTCCAGGCCTGGATTTTTATGCACTACATTATGGAACTTCAGGGGAGTACAGGACGAGGGATGAAACTAACCTCGGCGTAAAATGTTGGTCACTCATTTTGTTGTGTTGCATCAGTAGTAGAAAGGCATGACAAGTACAACAACCTTAACATCAAACAAATATAGCAAAGGTAAACAAAATCATCTACAAATGATGAAGCGGATATAAAATGGAAGGGATTGTTAATTACAACAGGCTTAACATCCACCAAATATTTTAATTCAAACCGGTATTGTTGAAAAGGAATAGAACATAGGTCATGCTTAAACATCAGAGTCGATAAATGTGTAAAACTGAAATAAACAACATGTGTAGTATATGCTTGAAAACTAGACAAATGCTCATTACAAATATAGCAGGAACCAAATATAGCCGTTCAAGCCGGTATTGATGAAATCAAACTGCATAGTTCTGACTTGCACATAATGAACATCACATTGTGAATAACTGAAATAAACAAGGCATATATGATCAGTATAACGACCAAATATAACAATTTAAAACTGCATAGGGGCTCACTGCAACCAACTGAACAAGCAAATACAGATAAACATGACATATGCTTGAGAACTGGACAAATGCTCACTTCAACCAGCCTAACATGCAAATAGAGATAAAAAATGCATCTGCTTGAAAACTGGACAAATGCTCACTTCAACTATCCTAAAAAACAAATACAAATAAAAAGGCAGTTATTCACTATAAACAACCAAATATAGCCATTCATGAAACTGAAGTGGACAATCATACTTAAACATCACATAGCCTTGTTGAACATTATATTTTTTGCATAACTGAAATAATTAAACATGGCACGGTTAAAACACCGCATGGAAAAATCTACTACAACAAAGGGTATGGATTTGCTAGTTAGAAAAGGTAAGATTTGCTGATAGGATGTTGACTCACTTGTCATGGACGGGATCTTCCAGTTGGAAGAGCACAGACCCAGGGTGCACTCTTTGATGTCGTAGATGCGCTCTTTCACCTTGGAAGACCCTTGGTGGGTTCCCTCCTCGTGGTCGTGGTCGATGAGATCTGACTTGGCAATTTAGGATCCCAAGCCGCTGCCGCACAACATGTCCTTCAGAAATGACAAAATGGGATTGATGGCGTACAAGGATCGGAAATCCTTGACCACGTGGTGGAGGAGATCAACGGCAGGGCCTTCAAAGAGATCAATGGTTGTTGAACCGGATGGGTTGAGGATGTACCACTTCACCTGTGACATGGCCCACATGAAGTCATCGCTGTTGATGAGCTTGATGTTCTAGCCAGCTTTCTGGAGATACAGTAATACGCTAGCCCGCTGACATTAAGCTTTTTGCATGGCAACGTAGTTAATGTCCTCGTAGGCTTCCATGGCGAGGTGTTGCTCCGGGATCGACAGATCGGGATGAACGACAGTCAGCTCGCCAACATCCGTCGGAAAGGCCATGGTAAACCTCTTTTTGGCCGATCCTTGTCGGACTCCTCGGGATGCGTGACCGGGCTTAGGCTGCGACTCCCTAGAATAGGGGATGTGGTTCTGGCGGGGACAGACACCACATGCCTCATATTAAAACTCAGGGGGCGACTGTATGGGAATCGTTGGGTAACCTGCACTTTATTATCTAAGCTAGGAAGCATAGACAGACCGGCAGGAGTTGGAGGCACCAACGGTGGCGGCGCCGATGATCTAGGGTTCGAGTGGGAGGATGGACTATGGAGGGGGGTGTGGGGTGTTGTTTGAAGATAAGCAGCAGCTGCTAAATTTTTTAGTAATGGTGGGTAGAGATGATGGTTTACAAGGGAGGGCGACGGTTCAAATGCATCGGCAACTAGAATTTTACTATATGAGCATTGATACTGGCAGCAAGAAACCGACGGGAGAAGAGTCAGGAAACCGATGGGAGGAGTGGCAGGAAACGGTAGCGTGTTTGGATACATAATACCAATAATAAGGAAAACTTAGTAAAGAAGGACACACGAGCTAGCACAGTGCGTGCGCAGAGTGCTTACCCATGGGCACGAGATAGTTGACCAGAACCACTATAATAATTTCGTTTGGCCTTTTTATACATTATAATTAAGTTTTCTAAGCATTAACTTAATCTGGATAATTCAAATTTTAACTACAAATACATGCTCCAACGCACCAAAATGGTACAAAAATCATACATTTGTCCTTTGTTTGTTGTTTAGGTCCCATGCGAAGAATGGGAATGAAATACAACCGTCTTGGCGTGTGGCTCGGCCTCTAACATTGAGAATCTCATTTTTTAAATCCCCGTAAATCCAAAACTCATCTAAAAATCGTAGAAGTTGGCATGATGTCGTGACATGGCACATATCTTCCATGAATTGTTTTTGTCCATTTTGGGGCAAGCTTTATTACAAGCCTCTTACAAACCGGAGCTTCTCGCTCAAGAAGCCTCGTGGTTCTGATAGGGAAACGTCTCCACCTTGTGGGCGAAATGACAATCATTGCCTCTTCTCGGCTTGTTTTTTTTCTAGAGGCAACATGGGACAACAAGAGACTCGGGCTTAAATTTGAAGTTATTCACGGTTCGTTTGGCCTTTTTATACATTAATTGAGTTTTCTAGGCATTTAATGTCCATAATTCAAATCTAAAATACAAATACATGCTCCAGTGCATTAAAATGTCTAGAAAAACCGTACATGTGTCCTTGGGTGCATGTTTATGTCCCATGCAAGGAATGGGAATATATTACAACCGTATCGATGTCGTGTCTCGGCCTCAAACACTCAGGATCACGGTTTTTATGTCCCCGTAAATCCAAAACTCACTAGAAAATCATGAAACTTGGTATGGTATCACAACATGGCACATATATGTCATGGTAAAAGAATTGTCCAATTTGGGCCAATCTTTCCTACAAACCTCTTACAAACCGGAACTTATCCCAAGAACCCTCGTGGTTCCGATAGGGAAACTGCCCCCTTTGTGGGCAAAACGGTAATTTCTGCCTCATTTCTCCTTTTATTTTTTTCTACAGGCAACATGGAACAACATGAGATTCGTGCTGAAATTTGAAATTATTCAGGGTTCGTTTTGCTTTTTTTATACATTAATTGAGTTTTCGAGGCATTTAATTCCATAATTCAAATCTGAACTACAAATACATGCTCCAGTGCATTAAAATGTCTAGAAAAACTGCACTAGTGCCCTTGGGTCATGTTTAAGTCCCATGCAAGGAATGGAAATGCATTACAACCGTATTGGTGTCCCTGCTAAGCTTCAAACACTCAGAATCTCGGTTTTTATGTCCCTGTAAATCCAAAACTCACCAGAAAATCATGAAACTTGGTATGGTGTCACAACATGGCACATATATGTCGTGGTAAAAGAATTGTCCATTTTTGGCCAATCTTTACTACAAACCTCTTACAAACTAGAGCTTATCACAAGAATCATCATGGTTCTGATAGGGAAATGTGCCACCCCTTGTGGGCGAAACGATAATTGTTGCCTCTTCTCACATTCTATTTTTTTCTACAGGCAACATGGAACAACAAGAGATTCGTGTTGAAATTTGAAATTATTCAGGGTTCGTTTGGCCTTTTTATAAATTAATTGAGTTCTCTAGCCATTTAATGTCCATAATTCAAATTTGAACTACAAATACATACTCTAGTGCATTAAAATGTCTAAAAAAACAGACATGTGTCCTTGGGTGCATGTTCAAGTCTCATGCGAGGAATGGGAATGGATTACAAATGTATCGGTGTCCTGGCTTGGCCTCGAACAATTGGAATCTCTGTATTTATGTCCCCATAAATCCAAAACTCACCAGAAAATCATGAAATGTGGTATGGTGTCACAACATGGCACATATATGCCATGGTGAAAGAATTGTCCAATTTGGACCAATCTTTATTACAAACCACTTACAAACCGGAGCTTATCGCAGGAACCCTCGTTGTTCCGATAGGGAAACGTACCCCCCTTGTGGGAAAAACGATAATTGCTACCTCTTTTCGGCATGTATTTTTTTCTAATTCAAAACTGAACTGCAAATACATGCCCGAGTCCACCAAAATGGCTAGAAAAAATCGTCCAATTTGAGACTAGGCACACACATTAATACCCAACGCAGTCCTTTGGAACAAATAGTTGACATGTTAATATCGCAAACGGTTGTATTTTGTGAACCATGTTTGTTCGTGTACTGATTTAAGTTTGTCCACGCCTCCCTCTTTATATTGGATAGTACTACCTCGGTCGTGGTTCGTTGGTCCTCTTTGTATTTTGTGCAAAACTTTAACCATAGTCGGTGGCGTGCGTGCTACTGTTTGATTTGACGAGACGAGCGCAGGTTGTCCGCCGCACAGGTTCGATGAGACATGTGTGAGCAGCCAAAGCTGTTGTTTAACATGCGGTTAATTAAGGCACCTGAATGGAGGGTGTTTTCTTGTGATCCCATGGCCTTGCTCAATGTTAAGCATTTGCTTTGTTTGTGCCTCACTGAAAGCATGATTTTAGCTTGTTTCCAACTCGTATTCTGGATAATTTAAAATGCCACGTGCGGCAACGGATAATACAATGACAAAATAAAAGGGCAATGGATAATACTAGGAAATATTTACCATGGTGTGGATAATAAATGTCTTACATATTCCCGATAATTTTGAATGCCACACAAGGCAAGGCACGAAAGACACAGGGGCAAGAGAAGAAGGAAGTCGCGGACAATGATCTCGGTCGCTACTATGTCTACTCCTCGATGGACCCCCCCCCCCCCCCCAGGCGAAGAGTTCCTCCAGCTCCTTCTTGAAATCATCACGACTTTGCTTGACAGCAGCCACGGATTCCTCCACCTCCTGCTCGTGCTCGATGCGGAGCTTTCTCAAGTCACCCATAAGTTCCTCGATGATCGCTTTCAACGTCATCCCCGAGGCACTGCTCTGCTCATGCAACTTCTTCCAACCGGCGGCCTCCTCCTCCTTCTTGGTGAGCTCCTTCAGGAGCTTTGCATTGTCACCCATGAGTCACACAATGAGGTCCGTCGCCTTGTCAGTCGAGGCATCGCTAATCTTGAGCATCTTCACCAATTTGTGGACCAGCTCCTCCTGCCTAATTAGGCGAGTGAGACTAGCATCATCGAAGGCCGAGGACTTTAGCACCTCCATTTCTTTGTGTTCACTGATGCGGAGAGTGCGCTTGCGAGAGCCCTCGCCTGCTGCTGAGAGCTCGTTCGAGGGCTCAGGGGCGCACCAGGACATGTTTGTTGTGTGTGGAGCGCAACGGCGGGATCTCTCTAGTGCTTCCGCGGATTTGGTCTTTGCTCCCTGGTTATATGTTGACCCGAAACTCCTCCTACAGTTCATGGCGGAACGACTTGACAGTACATACCTATTTAGTAGGTGATGAGGAGAAGAAATGAGAAGTAATTTTCGAGTGGGTAGTTTTTATAGCCCGGTGCTAAGTGTGAAGATGTTTAGGTTTGATTGGTGTGAACAAATTTGCAATTACTTATTGCGTGGTAATATGGAATGTGACAAGAAACAAGCTCAAAATTTATTGATGGTTCTCCGCTCAAAGCCCAAAACACACCTTCATATAGCTATGTTCAACTGCTATATGGCATAATTATGCATGTGCTTGCTCGCCGTTTAGGCGGCCGAGGGGCGCCCTGCTCGCGTCCCTCTGTGCGCTCTACTCGTGCTCTGCTAGAAGTTGGGGCCGGCGCACAACCCATCTTGTTAAGTTGAACCATTTATGTTGTGTTCCCTAATCAAAACTAGTTCGTCCGAGTGAACCGGATGAGGTTGTGGCAACCGTTGGGGCCTGCCCACGATCAAGTTCGGGGCTCCATATGCATGCGGTTTCACCATGAGTGTCGCCCCGTGCCAGTTTTCGAGGACGTCCGACCCCCATTCATACCCGCGGCCGTTAACCGTAATCTCTTCACGCTTTCGATAGTACCCCACAACACAATAAGCACACCCTTGATGACTCATACAGAGGATATCCAGTAGCGCTACAATGGAGTTCGGGGTGCATCTTTTGGAAACCCACATGAGGAAGATGGACCTCACGGTGGTGTACACCAATGACCTAGTCATGGTGGAGGACTCCATCCACACTACGAAGCGATTGCTTGCAGAAGATGGGACGTACAAAGTGGTCGGCTTCGACCTCGCTTACACTCGCGGTCGTGCCGGGCATGATCAAAAGGTTGTCGTTGCCGAGTTGTGCATGCACCATCATGTTCTCCTCTACCACTACTGCCTGGCCACAGTGCCTTGCGAGCGTTTAACTAGGTTTCTCAACATCCCTGATTACAGGTTTGCTAAGGTGGACACCACCAATGATCGAAAGGTGCTAAGGACTTTGGGCTTGGCCTGCCAGAAGCTTGTCAACATCCGTGGCCACTACAAGATCCGAGGCAACAAGAAGGACATGGACTCCCATGTTGACTTGGCCGAGGCTGTCATCAACCCCTACTATAGAGACATGAAGACTGATGGCGAGAAAAATAAGCTTGTCTGACACATGGCCTGGGTGAAGAGGCTGGATGAAGATCACCTCCAGACCGCAACCAAGGAAGCATAGACATGCTACGAGATGTTTAACAAGATCATTAACATGATGAACTGCCTCCTACCTGAATACATCGAGGGAACAAGCCACAAGCAGAGCAGTGGCAGCAAGCATCACCGTAAGTATATGATGTGTTGATCGTTTCCCATACTCACTGTATGCCAAAATATTTATACTTTTAGTAGGCTAATTTATTATGCATGTAATAGTGTATTGAGGTGGGCACGAGTGTTATGCGTGTTGTCACTTATGTATTTGGATGCTTAATTATGTTATGAAATCATGTTATTATTTGGATGCTTAACTAGTTTGCATTTTGCAAAGTTGTTTCTACATACATAATCGCACACGAATTAACGGTAGTAACCGCATGTGTTATATTTTCTCATCACAAATCATGTGTGTTCTTTTGGCTCATCAAAAGTAGTTCATCTATGTGAACTTTATGCCGCATATCACACACATCTTGTTAAAATGAACCGTTTCTGTTGTGTTTCCTAATCGAAAACAGTTCGTCCGAGTGAATAGTATGTCGTATATCGCAAAAACCTTCATCTCGCTCACCGTTTCTGTTGTGTTGCCTAATCTCAAACAGGTCATATGAGTGAACTGTATGCCATATATCGTACACACCTTCATCTGGATACCCGTTTCTGTTGTTCTACCTCATCGCAAATAGTTGATTTGAGTGAACCGTATGCCATGCATCGCACATGCAACTCTAATATGAATCGTGTTTGATGTATCCGCCATCGCAGTCGTTCTGCATCTTTTTGACGGTTTTTATAGCATCGTTTGCGATTAATGCACCGGACATAGTTTCATCGAAGGGTCTTTTATTGTAGTGTCACGTTTGGACCATCCTGCAGTAGTGTATCTAGGTGACATTAGGGTTAATTGACATGTATCATAGGTGTTATTTTACAATGAACTCTAGGGTTGTTTGTGATACCTATAGGAACAGCCCAAAATATTGATCAGAAAGAATAAGATTGAGATGGTTCTACTGCCTAGAACAATTTCATCTTATGTTCTCCGCTAATATGAACTTTGGAGTGATTCTTTGATGCATGTTGATGGACAATCATATGATTCTACTATGTTAGCATTGTTGAGAGATTGCACTAGTGAAAGGATTAACCCTAGGCCTTATTTCCAAGCATTAATGTACCATTTTGCTTGGTGTTTCCCACTTCCTACCTTGCTTCTTTTATAATTTCAGGTTATATAAACCTATTTCAACTATGCTTAATACACTTGTATCACCATGTCTTCGCCGAAGTCGTGCGCCTATACAATTTACCATTGTACTGGGTGTTTTGAGGACACAAGAGATTTCTTGTATTTGATTGCAGGATTGTTTGAGAGAGACCATATTCATCCTACACCTCCCACGTATTCATAAACCTTAGTGTGACAACCCGATGCCGACGTTCCAGAAGATTCCTCCTTTATTTCCGTTTTCATCTGTGATTAATTTTATTTGTTGCATCGTCATTTAGTTTGCATCATCGCATCATGCATGGCATCTTGCATCGCCTGTTGCGTGTGGTGTTTTGAGTGTGTGTGCTTCGAGGCTCTCCGAGTCTTAGTGCGATAGAAACTCCCCCCTCTCCCCTCTTATATCGTTTTTTGTGGTTTTGCTAAAGTTCCGTTTTAACCCCTTTTAAAAATCGCCTTCTTTTAAAACTCCTTTTATTAAATGTGGGGGCAACCCTTGGGTTTTTATTTTGTTTCTCCTTGTGTGTTATTTTAAAACCCTCTTATTTTCTTTTCTCTTTTAAAGGGCTTATATTTTATTCTTTAAATAAAGATATTTTATTTAATTCTTCAAAGGGGTTTGATTTTTATTCTTTTGTAAACGGGTTTTAAATTTTAATCCTTCAAAGGTTTTATTTTATTTCTTTTGAAAATGCCCAACTATTTATTATAGCTGGGAATATTATTATTTTTTCAAAGGAGTCAAAAGCCTTTATTTTTATTTGATTTTTGTTAAAAGCTTTCTTTGTTTAAAGTTATCTGATTTAAAAGTTTTTAAAAGAAAAAAAAACAAGAGAGGAGGGGCCCAACCCCAGGCAAGCCGGCCCAAGGCTTCCCCTCCCCTCCTACCCTAGCGAGGGAGCCCAGCCTCCCTCGTCCTCATCCTCTGTCCCTCCCGTGTGCCGTCAGCCTCGCCCGATCCCCTTCTTCCCCGTCGTCCTCCCCAGCCTCCTCCCATCAGCCTCCCCTCTGTTCTTCCCCGAGCCCCGTGCTGGCCCCCGTCGTCCTCGCCTCGTCCCCTTCCCTCTCCTCGACCTCGCCAGCGGCCTCGCCCCTCCTCCTCGCTGAGCCCCGAGCCGCCTCGCTGTCTCCCGATCCGCCCTCCTGCAGTAGGCCGAGCTTGCCGCCATGGCCCCCGCACCGCCCCGCCGTGGACGCCTTCCCGAGCCGCCTCGACGTCTCCCGATCCGACCTCCTGCAGCAGGCCGACCTTGCCGCCGTGGCCCTCGCGCCGCCCCGTCGTGGACGCCTTCCCGAGCCCCGTCGTCCGTCTCCTCTCGCCGTCTCCCGCCGTGCTGCGCTGCCGGGCTCGCCTCCCGCAGCCATGGCCGCGCGCCGCCGTTAGCTTGCTGTCGTGCCGCCCAGCGTGGTCTCCGCCTCCAGGACCCCGGCCTCCTCCTGCCGAGCTAGCCGCTGGTTGCTGCAGTGCCGATGCCTGTCCCTGCTGCATGTTGTAGTTGCTGCTTGTTTTGCTTGTTAGTCGCTTGCTTGCATGCTAGTTGATTGCTGCTGCTAGGTAGTTTATTCCTCTTGCTGCTTTGCTAGCTGCTGCCGCTTTTCCTTGCTGTTGCTAGTTGCTTAGGTGCCTGCTTGTTGTGTTACGGGATCACCCCATCATTATTTAGCGTTCTCGCAGACGCTTCCTAAACGTTGCCACGATATCTCGACGAGTATCAGGATAGGAACGTTGCCATGGCATCGTTTCCGTCTTGCCGCCATAGTTCCCCTTTCGCTCACCATGGCAACACAAGTTTCTTTCTCTTCTTGCGTGGTGTTGATGAACTTGCATGCATGACGCATTCATGGCATATATCGTGTGTTGCATGCTTCTTGTGTCGTAGCTCCGTTCTATGTTCCGCGAGTTAAACCGTCTAGGATGACTTGTAGGATCACCGCTTCACCCCTTGCCATGTTAACCACACTTAATATTGCGTGTAAATAAACGGGAGTGAATTAAATAATTAATCGTGGAGTTTCGTCGATATGCAACTCGTTGCATATCGAGCTTCACTTAATGTGTAGTGTTTGCGTGAGGTGAATTGCCATGCCATCCCTTGCATCATTGATCTGACCATGCATCATATTAGGTTTGCATCTTGTTGTGCATCGTGTGGTGAATATATGTGTTGATGTTTGTTTCTGGTTTGTTCCGTCTCGATAGAGTTCCGCAAGCGTGTTGGAATGTGAGGACCGTTCGTCTACGTTGGTTCGCCGACTTCACGGAGTCATTCTTCTTCCAAGAGGGATCTCAGGCAAGATGACCATTTCCCCATATACCATTACTATCATTGCCATGCTAGTTTTATCGCTTCTGTCGCTTATGTCTCGTTGCCTACCACATGTTAAATATCAGCCTCTCAATAATGCCATGATTACCTTCAAGTTGTTCGACCTAGCAAACCACTGTTTGGCTATGTTACTGCTTGCTTAACCCTGTTGTTAGCGTTGCTAGTTGGAGGTGCATTGCTTCCTTGTGATAACATGGGTTCCTTGTCATATCACCACATTAATACTATTTAATTTAATGCACCTATACACTTGGTAAAAGGTGGAAGGCTCGGCCTTTCTAGCCTGGTGTTTTGTTCCACCTTTGCCCCCTTAGTTTCGGCTACCGGTGTTATGTTCCATAATTGAGCGCTCCTAAGACGATCGGGGTTGTTATGGGGACCCCCTTGATAATTCGTTTTAGATTAAAGCTGGTCTGGCAAGGCCCAACATTGGTACTTCCTTTGCCCAACATAATAACTTTGTTAATACTGAAAGCATAGGGCGTCATGAACCCGAGGAGTAATTTCACATAATACAGGGCGGGCCAGTGCTGATGGTGCTAGTCCAAAACAGAGCACCGTGCGGGGCCAACCCGGGGCAACTCGGGTGATGTCTATCAGGCCACCGTATGCTTCGCTTATCCGTCGTGTCCTGAGAACGAGATACGCGGTCCCATCGAGATCGTCGACACATCGGGTGGCCTTAATGGATTAGTTTTACCTTTGATGAAATATCTTGCGCATCGATATTCCGGTGATGCTTTGGGTAATCTCAGAGTTGAGGTTTTCCACTAGGGAATCCGACGAGATCGCGAGCTTCGTGATTGAGGATTTCTATGCGGCTTGTGGTAATTTGTGATGGACTAATTGGAGCACCCCTGCAGGGTTAAATATTTTCGGAAAGTCGTGGCCGCGATTATGTGGCAACGTGGAAACTTTGTTTAACACTGGTTCTAGATAACTTGAAGTTAACTTAATTAAAACTTGCCAACTGTGTGCGTAACTGTGACTGTCTCTTTCGTGAGTTCCTTCTCCGATCGAGGACACGGTGGGGTTATGTCTAACGTAGGTAGGTGTTCAGGATCATTCATTTGATCATCAGTAGTTCACGTACGTTATGCGTAGATCTTCCCCCTCTTATTTCTTGTACTCGTATGTTAGCCACCATATATATATGCTTAGTCGCTGCTGCAACCTCACCACTTAACCATGCCTCACCAGTAAGCTTTGCTAGTCTTGATACCTTTGGACATGAGATTGCTGAGTCCCCTGTGGCTCACATATTACTACAACATTAGTTGCAGGTACAGGTAAAGGTTACTTGACGTGAGCGCGTTGATTGTTCATTTGGAGTTGCTTCTTCTTCTTCTTCATCATCGATCTAGGATGGGTTCTAGGCCGACAGCCTGGGATAGCAAGGATGGACGTCGTTCTTCTTTTGTCGCTTGTTTTCGTCCGTAGTCGGACCCTGCTCTTACTCTTGATGATTATGTAATGTACTGATGTGACTCTGATGTAGCGTGTGGTGAGTGTAAGCCAATTCTATTATATATCTCTTCCTTTCAGTACATGTACTTGTAACGATATCCATTCTTGCGACATGACGAGATGCGCTTCTATCCCTGACGAGGCCCTCGTGCGAAATTGAGGATAGGGTCGCATCTTGGGCGTGACAAGTTGGTATCAGAGCAGTACCGACCTAGGAGCCCCCTTGATTGATCGAACTTGGCCGAGTCGGGTCTAGTGAAAAACTGCTTTGAGTCTAGTTATATATCGGAGAGTAGGATTCTTTTTTCTCCTCTTCTATGCTCTGGTGAGGAATCCTGACGTAATAATTTATTCTACTCCTCTTCTCACTCAAAAAAAATTTAGGATCACGCGGATATTGTTGGAATCTATATGATGCTGATGTGACGGAGTTCTGTCTTGGTGCCTCCTATCTGCTCTGAGTTTCAGGGGAGTTGAGCTCCAGGGGATTCTTGAGCACATCGTTATCATTCAGATTTCTTAGTATCTCAGGACGAAGGATGTTCGTATTTCCTTCAATACTGGTAGTGGCGAGATAACCCCGATGTCCCTAGTACTGGTGCAGATTGTTCGGGAGTACTGCCATACTTTGTATCGTTGTGATCACGAGGGTATGTTGTAGATGAAGGTCCGAGATTCTGGTCGTGTGTTGATGGATGTGATACAGGTGACGGGTTAGTATAGGAGTTGTGTGATTATTACTCCTTGTATCCGTGTACCAGATTGCATGACCAGATATTTCGGGAATTCATAGGTGGGAATTCAAGTAGTTACTTATAGGACAATCTTCCAACAAATTCGTGTTGCTTCGATGTCAAGTGGTGATTTCAGATCTTTTCTAAGAGGTGTTATCATATTTTTATGAGAGTATTAATTCTTTTGCTCTTTCAATTATCTTATCAATTCCTTTCAACCGGAGTCATCGTATCAATTCCATTCAACCGGTGTGCTTCTCTTCAACTGAATTCAATCTTATCTAATTTTGCAAGATCATTCTCTCTTTTATGCCGGAGTTCATCTCATCTGTTCCAAGTCATCTTTGTTTTTCCCCACCCTCCCACCCTTTCCTTCAGTGATTGGATTTTCATCCAAGAGTTTTCTTTTCATGGTGCTTCCGCTGTCTGTTCTTTTCTGTCTTACCCGGTGATTCATTGTGAAGATTCTCAGGAGCTTCATGTTCTTCCTTATTCACTCTTGTTATTTTTCCGTTGAATTCAATTTAGTTGTCCGTGTCATCATATCCTTTTCGTCTTTGTAATTCTTTCCAATTTTGGAAATTCTTATCAGTCTTCTTGTTATTCATTCCTCTCTTTTCTATCCAGAGTGTTAAAGATATTTCAGTAGTTTCTCGTTTTCCATTCTTTTAATTATTCCGAGGTGCTAACCTCATCTAGTTCTCTTCATACCGATGCAATGTCAATCTTTCTAGCAATCTTTTCTAACGGTGGTTTCTTTGAGTGGGCCCATAACCCACAGGTTTTCCGAGGATCCTTCCTGGCTCTTTTGATCTTTTCCCGGAGATTATTAAATCTTTTCAACTATGACGTAAGTATGATTTCCATCAGTCTTATTACTTCTTCAAGATCTATTTGAATTAATTCTCTTATTTGGCTCAACCTTGCATCCTTCTTTATTCTTGAGTGTCTCATTAATTCTTGGTGGTGTTCTCCTCCTCATTCTCAGCTTGCTTTCCGAAGGAGTGTTTCTCTCAGTCTTGTTCCATTCTTGTGAAGACTGTCATCTCAGCTTCGTGTATCCTCTCATTTGTTGTCAATCATGAGTAATCCCTTTCGTGCTATCCGGTGCTTCTCTGAGTTGTTTTTATTTCTTGTTCCTCCGAAGGCCATCATTTTAGAAGATTCTTCGTTCTCAGCTTTCAGCTTTCATCCTCAATTCTTCTCCATTGTTGTCTCTTCGTTCGTCTCTCGGTTATTTCGGTGCCTTGTTCTAGTTTTTCTCTTAGGTGGCTCATGATCTCTTCATTCTCATGTGTTTCCATGCATTCTTGGAATTCCCATTCAGTTGTGAATTCTTACCGGTGCGTCCTTCAATCATGCCTCAAGTGGTGCTTATCTCCCTATCTCTTCAAGATTCTTTCAAGAGGAATAAGTTGTATGCTAAATCCGTTGCTTGTCATCAATTAAACTTGATGAAGGATAAGCATAACATAATTCTTATTCCTGTTTCATAGTTATTTCAATTCTTCTTCCGGAGGGCTCATGATATCAATTCTTTTCTCAAGTGCCTATCTTTCTTTTCTGGAGTTCCAAGTTCTTTTAAGTATCTCTTTGTGAGGCTTCATCTAAATTTTGGCAAGGTCATAATCTTATTCTTTCTACCTTATTATCGTTGAATCATTCATTTGTATACGGAGGTCCTTCATGGTGGTTCATCAAGGTTTCAATCCATTCTCAAGTGTTCTTCAAGATTCTTGTTGGAGTACCTCAAGCATTCTTTCTCTTGCATTTCGAATGCATTTGTTCTTCCTTTATCCTTTGAGGTGGTATTATAGCATTCTTGTTAGTGTAGGAACCTCGAAGAGTTTTCCTTTCAAGAATGAGATAATTAAATCTACCTATTCTTTGATCATGAGATAGTTTCAACCCATGGTTTCTTCATTGAGCTATCTTGGTTTGGATTTCACCTAAAGATTTTCCTATGGATTGTGCTATCATGGTGCTTGTCATTAATCCCAGTTCTCATGCACCCTCTTGGTGTAAGAAGTTTTGATTTCTTGTTGCTCCCAATCTATCCTTGTTTATTTTAGTGGTTGTTTGTCACCTCATATTTGTTGAGATGATTTTCATAAGCCCACTACTATCTTGTTCTTCCGTTGTTGGTTTTCCAACTACTCTGTCAATTCTCTATCCGGAGGCTCTTCAATTCTATTGTGATGATAGTTGGCATTCTTTCTTCATTCTCTTCTTCCGCTTGAGCTAGTTCCTATTCTCTTGTTCCGGAGGCATTGTGATGTTGCTCTTTTGGGTCTATTACGTTGTTCTATCAAGATCATGGTGTTCCCTTGTTATATTTAGTTGTTGGTTGTAAATATTGTCTAATTCTCTCTTCTTATCGAATTTTTTTGTCCCATTTTCCTACCGAAGTGCTGCCGAAATTTTTCGTGAATTATTTCTTGTTTCTCTTTTCATTCCTCAACTCTTTGCAACCTTCAAGGATCGTTGGTTTCTCTCGTTTGTCAAAGAAGCGACTAAGTTTTACCTCTTTCTTTCTCATCCTCTCCCCCTTTCATTCTTGGATCTCGGGGCGAGATCCTCTTGTAGTGTAGGAGAGTTGTGACAGCCCGATGCCGACATTCCAGAAGATTCCCCCTTTATTTCCGTTTTCGTCGTGTGATTAGTTTTATTTGTTGCATCGTCATTTAGTTTGCATCATCGTATCATGCATGGCATCTTGCATCGGCTGTTGCCTGTGGTGTTTTGAGTGTGTGTGCTTCGAGGCTCTCCGAGTCTTAGTGCGATAGAAACTCCCCCTCTCCCCTCTTATTTCGTTTTTTGTGGTTTTGCTAAAGTTCCGTTTTAACCCCTTTTAAAAATCGTCTTCTTTTAAAACTCCTTTTATTAAATGTGGGGGCAACCCTTGGGTTTTTATTTTGTTTCTCCTTGTGTGTTATTTTAAAACCCTCTCATTTTCTTTTCTCTTTTAAAGGGCTTATATTTTATTCTTTAAATAAAGAGATTTTATTTAATTCTTCAAAGAGGTTTGATTTTTATTCTTTTGTAAACGGGTTTTAAATTTTAATCCTTCAAAGGTTTTATTTTATTTGTTTTGAAAATGCCCAACTATTATTATAGCTGGGAATATTATTGTTTTTTCAAAGGAGTCAAAAGCCTTTATTTTTATTTTATTTTTGTTAAAAGCTTTCTTTGTTTAAAGTTATCTGATTTAAAAGTTTTTAAAAGAAAAAAAAACAAGAGAGGAGGGGCCCAACCCCAGGCAAGCCGGCCCAAGGCTTCCCCTCCCCTCCTACCCTAGCGAGGGAGCCCAGCCTCCCTCGTCCTCGCCCTCTGTCCCTCCCGTGCGCCGTCAGCCTCGCCCGATCCCCTTCTTCCCCGTCGTCCTCCCCAGCCTCCTCCCATCAGCATCCCCTCTGTTCTTCCCCGAGCCCCGTGCTGGCCCCCGTCGTCCTCGCCTCGTCCCCTTCCCTCTCCTCGACCTCGCCAGCTGCCTCGCCCCTCCTCCTCGCTGCGCCCCAAGCCGCCTCGCTGTCTCCCGATCCGCCCTCCTGCAGCAGGCCGAGCTTGCCGCCGTGGCCCCCGCACCGCCCCGCCGTGGACGCCTTCCCGAGCCCCGTCGTTTGTCTCCTCTCGCCATCTCCCGTCGTGCTGCGCTGTCGGGCTCGCCTCCCGCAGCCATGGCCGCGCGCCGCCGCCATCTTGCTGCCGCACCGCCCACCGTGGTCTCCGCCTCCAGGACCCCGGCCTCCTCCTGCCGAGCTAGCCGCTGCTTGCTGCTGTGCCGATGCATGTCCCTGCTGCATGTTGTAGTTGCTGCTTGTTTTGCTTGTTAGTCGCTTGCTTGCCCGCTAGTTGATTGCTGCTGCTAGGTAGTTTATTGCTCTTGCTGCTTTGCTAGTTGCTGCCGCTTTTCCTTGTTGTTGCTAGTTGCTTAGGTGCCTGGTTGTTGTGTCGTAGCTTGCTGCTGCTTGCCTGTTTGCTGCAGGTTGCTTTTGTTGTTGCTTGCTAGCTTGCCTGCTAGTTGTTGTAGCTAGCTGCTATAGCTAGTGCTGTTAGTTTCTGCTGCTGACTGCCTGCTGCATAGTTGCTTGCTGCTCCTAGGTGTCGCCTGCTGCTGCCGCTGATGCTTGCTGTCGCGTTGCTTGCTGACGTGTTCATGCTTGCTACCTGTTGCCGATGCATCGTGCTGCTGCTTGTAGTTGCTTGTGTCGCTGCCGTTGCCGGTTGCTGTTGATGCTTGTCGTTGCTAGTTATAGCTAGTTGTATTAGCTGATGTTGCTAGCTTGCTAGTTGAGGTAGGATGCTTGCTGTTGTTAGTTGATGTGTAGCTGAGGCATGCTAGTTGCTAGATGTTAATTGCTGCCGCTAGTAGCCGTGGCCTTCGCTCGCCTTTGCTCGTGCTGCCGCTTGCCGTTGCCGCGTGCACCATTCCCTCCTTCGTGAGTCATCGAAAAATTCGACGAGCACCACGTCGTCCTCGACGGCCTCTTCGGAAACGTGTTCGACTCCCGACATCGAATATCGTCTACCGACGCAAGAGAATGACTACCGTCGACGAGACCGTGTACGACTACTTCCACGACGACCACGACTTCCACGACGTCCGCTACGAACCGATCCGCTTTGAATCGCACGCTTCGAAGGTATACCGTTGAGACGTGTCGTGTAACGAACGAATGTGATGTATGAGTTGAATGTATGTTGCACTGTATGTTGCCCGTTACACGTTGTCTTCTTTCGTCGTGCCCCCAACACATGGGAACCCGATATACGGGATCACCCCATCATTATTTAGCGTTCCCGCAGACGCTTCCTAAACGTTGCCACGATATCTCGACGAGTATCGGGATAGGAACGTTGCCATGGCATCGTTTCCGTCTTGCCGCCATAGTTCCCCTTTCGCTCGCCATGGCGACTCATGTTTCTTTCTCTTCTTGCGTGGTGTTGATGAACTTGCATGCATGACGCATTCATGGCATATATCGTGTGTTGCATGCTTCTTGTGTCGTAGCTCCGTTCTCTGTTCCACGAGTTAAACCGTCTAGGATGACTTGTAGGATCACCGCTTCACCCCTTGCCATGTTAACCACACTTAATATTGTGTGTAAATAAACGGCAGTGAATTAAATAATTAATCGTGGAGTTTTGTCGATATGCAACTCGTTGCATATCGAGCTTCACTTAATGTGTAGTGTTTGCGTGAGGTGAATTGCCATGCCATCCCTTGCATCATTAATATGACCATGCATCATATTAGGTTTGCATCATGTTGTGCATCGTGTGGTGAATATCTGTGTTGATGTTTGTTTCCGGTTTGTTCCGTCTCGATAGAGTTCCGCAAGCGTGTCGGAATGTGAGGACCATTCGTCTACGTTGGTTCGCTGACTTCACAGAGTCATTCTTCTTCCAAGCGGGATCTCAGGCAAGATGACCATTTCCCCAGATACCATTACTATCATTTCCATGCTAGTTTTATCGCTTCTGTCGCTTATGTCTTGTTGCCTACCACATGTTAAATATCAACCTCTCAACAATGCCATGATTACCTTCAACCTGTTTGACCTAGCAAACCACTGTTTGGCTATGTTACTGCTTGCTTAACCCTGTTGTTAGCGTTGCTAGTTGCAGGTGCATTGCTTCCATGTGATAACATGGGTTCCTTGTCATATCACCATATTAATGCTACTTAATTTAATGCACCTATATACTTGGTAAAAGGTGGAAGGCTCGGCCTTTCTAGCCTGGTGTTTTCTTCCACCTTTGCCCCCTTAGTTTCGGCTACCGGTGTTATGTTCCATAATTGAGCGCTCATAACACCCTGGTGTTTTGTTCCACCTTTGCCCCCTTAGTTTCGGCTACCGGTGTTATGTTCCATAATTGAGCGCTCCTAACACGATCGGGGTTGTTATGGGAACCCCCTTGATAATTCGTTTAAGATTAAAGCTGGTCTGGCAAGGCCCAACATTGGTACTACATTTTCCCAACATAATAACTTTGTTAATACTGAAAGCATAGGGCGTCATGAACCCGAGGAGTAATTTCACATAATACAGGGAGGGCCAGTGCTGATGGTGCTGGTCCAAAACAGAGCACCGTGCGGGGACAACCCGGGCAACTCGGGTGATGTTTATTAGGCCACCGTACGCTTCGCTTATCCGTCGTGTCCTGAGAACGAGATACGCGGCTCCTAACGGGATCGTCGACACATCGGGTGGCCTTGCTCGATTAGTTTTACCTTTGACAAAATTGTTGGAAATATGCCCTAGAGGCAATAATAAAATGGATATTATCATATTTCCTTGTTCATGATAATCGTCTATTGTTCATGCTATAACTGTATTAACAGGAAACAGTAATACATGTGTGAATAAATAGATCACAATGTGTCCCTAGCAAGCCTCTAGTTGGCTAGCTCGTTAGTCAATAGATGATCATGGTTTCCTGATCGTGGGCATTA
Organism: Hordeum vulgare subsp. vulgare; assembly: GCF_904849725.1. Classification (NCBI taxonomy): domain Eukaryota; kingdom Viridiplantae; phylum Streptophyta; class Magnoliopsida; order Poales; family Poaceae; genus Hordeum; species Hordeum vulgare. Next base: position 326,894,767 of record NC_058520.1, on the reverse strand, counting down.
GATGTCATTGATAACGGGATCGCATCATTAGGATAATGATGTGATGGACAAGACCCAATCCTAAGCATAGCACTAGATCGTATTGTTCGTATGCTAAAGCTTTTCTAATGTCAAGTATCTTTTCCTTCGACCGTGAGATTGTGCAACTCCCGGATACCGTAGGAGTGCTTTGGGTGTATCAAACGTCATAACGTAACTGGGTGACTATAAAGGTGCACTACAGGTACCTCTGAAAGTGTCTGTTGGGTTGGTACGAATCGAGATCGGGATTTGTCACTCCGTGTGACGGAGAGGTATCTCTGGGCCCACTCGGTAGAACATCATCATGAGCTCAATGTGAATAAGGAGTTAGTCATGCGATGACGTGCTACGGAATGAGTAAAGAGACTTACCGGTAACGAGATTGAACAAGGTATAGGTATACCGACGATCGAATCTCGGGCAAGTTCTATACCGACAGACAAACGGAATCGTATACAGGATTGATTGAATCCTTGACATCGTGGTTCATCCGATGAGATCATCGTGGAGCAAGTGGGAGACACCATGGGTATCGAGACCCCGCTGATGGTTATTGGCTCGAGAGGTGTCTCGGTCATGTCTGCCTATCTCCCGAACCCGTAGGGTCTACACACTTAAGGTTCGGTGACGCTAGGGTTATAGGGAATCATTATACGAGGTTACCAAAAGTTGTTCGGAGTCCCGGATGAGATCCCGGACGTCACGAGGAGCTCCGGAATAGTCCGGAGGTAAAGATTGATATATAGGACGGATGGTTTCGGACACCGGAAGTGTTTCGGGCGTCACCGGTAACGTACCGGGACCACCGGGACCACCGGAGGTGGCCCCGGGGGTCCACCGAAGGGGGGCAACGACCCCGAGGGGCTAGATGGGCTAAGTGCGGGAGGGAACCAGCCCCTAGGTTGGCTGGTGCGCCTCCCACACCCAGCCCAATGCGCTAGTGGTGGGGAGAGGGGGCAACCCTAGGTGCAGGTGGGCCTTAGGCCCACCAGGTGGTGCGCCACACCCCCTCCCACCCTAGCCGCCGCCCCCCTCTCCCATCTGGTGGCCGTCGGCCCCTAGGGAGGGAACCCTAGGGGTGGCGCAGCCCTCCCCCCTCCTCCTATAAATAGAGAGGGGTTTTGGCCATTGAGACACACGGTTTTCCCTCTCTCTCGGCACAGCCCTGCCCTTCTTCCTCCTCCTCTCTGCCGGTGCTTGGCGAAGCCCTGCCGGGAGACCTCGTCTCTCCATCGACACCACGCTGTCGTGCTGCTGGAGTTCTTCCCCAACCTCTCCCTCCTCCTTGCTGGATCAAGGTGTGGGAGACGTCACCGGGCTGCACGTGTGTTGAACGCGGAGGTGCCGTAGTTCGGCACTAGATCGGAATCGCTGCGAGTACGACTCCATCAACCGCGTTCTAGAAACGCTTCCGCTTAGTGATCTTCAAAGGTATGAAGATGCTCTTACCCCTCTCCCGTTGCTGGTCTCTCCATAGGAAGATCTGAATATGCGTAGGAAAATTTTGAATTTATGCTACGTTCCCCAATAGTGGCATCCGAGCCAGGTTTTCTATGCGTAGATTCTATGCACGAGTAGAACACAAAAGTTGTGGGAGATGATTTGTCAATTTGCTTGCCTCTACTAGTCTTATTCTTTTCCGGCGGTATTGTGGGATGAAGCGGCCCGGACCGACTTTACACGTACGCTTACGTGAGACTGGTTCCACCGACAGACATGCACACCGTGCATAAAGGTGGCTAGCGGGTGTCTGTCTCTCCTACTCTAGTCGGATTGGATTTGATGAAAAGGGTCCTTATGAAGGGTAAATAGCTTTGGCATATCATCGTTGTGGCTGTCACGTAGGTAAGAAGGCGTTCTTGCTAGAAACCCAAATCAGCCAAGTAAAACTTGCAACAACAATTAGAGGACGTCTAACTTGTTTTTGCAGGGTTTGACATGTGATGTGATATGGCCAAAGTTGTGATGTTGCATGTATGATGTATGAGATGATCATGTTATTGTAATAGGTTTCACGACTTGCATGTCGATGAGTATGACAACCGGCAGGAGCCATAGGAGTTGTCTTAATTTATTGTATGAGATACAACGCCATGTGCTTACTACTTTTACTTCATTGCTAACGGTTAGCTATAGTAGTAGTGATAGTAGTAGTTGGCGTGACGACTTCACGGAGACACGATGATGGAGATCATGATGATGGAGATCATGGTGTCACGCCGGTGACGATGATGATCATGCGATGCCTGAAGATGGAGATCGAAAGGGCGAAGATGATAATGGACATATCATGTCACTATATGATTGCATTGTGATGTTTATCATGTTTTACATCTTATTGCTTAGAATGACGGTAGCATAATAATATGATCCCTCTTAAATTTCGAGAACGTATTCCCCTAAGTGTGCACCGTTGTGAAGGTCCATTGTCTCGAACCACCACATGATGATCACGTGTGATAGATTCTAACGTTCGCATACAACGGGTGTAAGCCAGATTTACACACGCGAAACACCTAGGTTGACTCGACGAGCTTAGCATGTACAGACATGACCTCGAATACAAGAGACCGAAAGGTCGAACATGAGTCGTATTGTTGAATACGATCAGCATGGAGTTGCTCACCATGGTGACTAGTCCGTCTCACGTGATGATCGGACACGGGTTAGTCAACATGGATCATGTATCACTTAGATGACTAGAGGGATATCGATTTAAGTGGGAGTTCATACTTAATTTGATTAAATGAACTTAATTGTCATGAACTTAGTCTAAAAGTTGTCTTTATAAATATTGTAGATGGCCAACATCAACCTCAATTTCAACGCATTCCTAGAGAAAAACAAGCTGAAAGATGATGGTAGCAACTATGCGGACTGGGTTCGCAACTTGAAGCTCATCCTTGAAGCAGCTAAAAAGGCTTATGTCCTTGATGTGCCGCTAGGTGACCCTCCCACTCCCGCAGCAGCCCAGGACATTCTGAACGTCTGGCAAACGTGGAGTCATGACTACTCTCTGGTTAGGTGTGGCATGTTATACAGTTTACAAACGGGGCTCCAAAGGCGTTTTGAGCAACACGGGGCATATGAGATGTTCCAGGAGCTGAAGCTAGTTTTTCAAGATCATGCCCGTGTCGAGAGATATGAAGTCTCCGACAAGTTCTTTAGCTGTAAGATGGAGGAGAACAGTTCTGACAGTGAGCACATACTCAAAATGTCTGGGTTACACGGTCGTCTGACTTCACTTGGAGTCGAACTTCCGGATGATGCTATAATTGACAGAATCCTCCAGTCTCTCCCACCAAGCTACAAAGGCTTTGTGCTTAACTACAACATGCAAGGGATGGAGAAGATCATTCCCGAGTTGTACTCGATGCTCAAGTCTACAGAAGTAGAAATCAAGAAAGAGCATAAAGTGTTGATGGTCAACAAGACCACTAGTTTCAAGAAAGGCAAGGGTAAGAAGAACTTCAAGAAAGACGGCAAAGTTGTTGCCGCGCCCGATAAGCCAAATGCCGGGGAGAAGAAAAATAATGGACCCAAGCCTGAGACTGAGTGCTTCTATTGCAAGGGAAAAGGTCACTGGAAGCGGAACTGCCCCAAATACTTACCGGACAAGAAGGCCGGCAACGTTAAAGGTATATGTGATATACATGTTATTGATGTGTACCTTACCAGCGCTCGTAGTAGCTCCTGGGTATTTGATACCGGTGCTGTTGCTCACATTTGCAACTCAAAGCAGGAACTGCGGAATAAGCGGAGACTGGCCAAGGACGAGGTGACGATGCGCGTCGGGAATGGTTCAAAGGTCGATGTGATCGTCGTCGGCACGCTACCTCTACATCTACCATAGGGATTAGTTTTAAACCTTAATAATTGTTATTTAGTACCAGCTTTAAGCATGAACATTGTATCAGGGTCTAGCTTAATGCGAGACGACTACTCATTTAAGTCAGAGAATAATGGTTGTTCTATTTATATGAGTGATATGTTTTATGGTCATGCTCCGCTGGTGAATGGTTTATTCTTGATGAATCTCGATCGTGATGTTACACATATTCATAGTGTGAGTACCAAAAGATGTAAAGTTGATAATGATAGTCCCACATACTTGTGGCACTGCCGCCTTGGTCATATCGGCGTTAAGCGCATGAAGAAGCTCCATACTGATGGACTATTAGAGTCTCTTGACTTTGAATCATTTGACACATGCGAACCGTGCCTCATGGGCAAGATGACTAAGACTCCATTCTCAGGAATAATGCAGAGAGCAACCGACTTATTGGAAATAATACATATTGATGTGTGTGGTCCAATGAACGTTGAAGCTCGCGGTGGTTATCGTTATGTTCTCACTCTCACCGATGATTTGAGTAGGTATGGGTATATCTACTTGATGAAGCACAAATCTGAGACGTTTGAAAAGTTCAAGGAATTTCAGAGTGAGGTTGAGAATCAACGTGACAGAAAAATTAAATGTCTACGATCTGATCGTGGAGGAGAATATTTGAGTCACGAGTTTGGCACACACCTAAGGAAGTGTGGAATCGTTTCACAACTGACGCCGCCTAGCACACCGCAATGCAACGGAGTGTCTGAATGTCGTAATCGCACTTTATTAGATATGGTACGATCTATGATGTCTCTTACCGACTTACCGCTATCATTTTGGGGATACGCATTAGAAACTGCAGCATTCACTTTAAATAGGGCACCGTCTAAATCCGTTGAGACGACACCGTATGAACTATGGTTTGGCAAGAAACCTAAGTTGTCGTTTCTTAAAGTTTGGGGCTGCGATGCTTATGTGAAGAAACTTCAACCAGAAAAGCTCGAACCCAAAGCGGAGAAATGCGTATTCATAGGATAACCTAAGGAAACTATTGGGTATACCTTCTATCTTAGATCCGAAGGTAAAACCTTTGTTGCCAAGAATGGATCCTTTCTAGATAAAGAGTTTCTCTCGAAAGAAGTAAGTGGGAGGAAGGTAGAACTTGATGAGGTAATTACACCCCCTCTCGAATAGGATAGTAGCGCAGCGCGGGAAGTTGTTCCTGTGGTGCCTACACCGACTTAAGAGGAAGTTAATGATGATGATCATGAAGCTTCGGATCAAGTTACTACTGAACCGCAAAGGTCCACAAGGGCACGCTCCGCACCAGAGTGGTACGGCAACCCTGTGATGGAAATCATGTTGTTAGACAACAGTGAACCTTCGAACTATGAAGAAGCGATGGCGGGCCCGGATTCCAACAAATGGCTTGAGGCTATGAAATCCGAGATAGGATCCATGTATGAGAACAAAGTATGGACTTTGGTGGACTTGCCCGATGACCGGCGAGCCATAGAAAATAAATGGATCTTCAAGAAGAAGACTGATGCAAACGGTAATGTAACCGTGTACAAAGCTCGACTTGTCACAAAGGGTTTTCGACAAATTCAAGGAGTTGACTACGAAGAGACTTTCTTTCCCGTAGCGAAGCTGAAATCAATCCGAATCATGTTAGCAATTGCCGCCTTTTATGATTATGAAATTTGGCAAATGGACGTCAAAACAGCGTTCCTTAACGGAAACCTTAAGGAAGAGTTGTATATGATGCAACCAGAAGGTTTTGTCGACCCTAAGGGTGCTAACAAAGTGTGCAAGCTCCAGCGCTCCATCTATGGGCTGGTGCAAGCATCTCGGAGTTGGAACATTCGCTTTAATGAGGTGATTAAAGCGTTTGGGTTCATACAGGTTTACGGAGAAGCCTGTGTGTACAAGAAAGTGAGTGGGAGCTCTGTAGCTTTCCTCATACTGTATGTGGATGACATATTATTGATGGGGAATAATATAGAGATGTTGGAGAGCATAAAGGCCTATTTGAACAAGAGTTTTTCAATGAAGGACCTTGGAGAAGCTGCATACATCTTAGGCATCAAGATCTATAGAGATAGATCAAGACGCCTCATAGGTCTTTCACAAAGTACATACCTTGACAAGATATTGAAGAAGTTCAATACAGAAAACTCAAAGAAAGGGTTCTTGCCAGTTTTGCAAGGTATGAGATTGAGTAAGACTCAGTCGCCGACCACGGCAGCAGATAGAGAGAAGATGAGTTATGTCCCCTACGCTTCAGCCGTGGGCTCTCTAATGAATGCCATGCTGTGTACCAGACCTGATATAAACCTTGCCATAAGTTTGGTAGGGAGGTACCAAAGTGATCCAGGTATGGAACACTGGATAGCGGTCAAGAATATCCTTAAGTACCTGAAAAGGACTAAGGAAATGCTTCTCGTTTATGAGGTGACGAAGAGCTCGTCGTAAAGGGTTACGTCGACGCTAGCTTCGACACAGATCCGGATGACTCTAAGTCACAGACTGGATATGTATATGTGTTGAATGGTGGGGCAGTGAGCTGGTGCAGCAGCAAGCAAGAAGTCGTGGCAGCATCTACATGTGAAGCGGAGTACATAGCTACTTCAGAAGCAGCTCATGAAGGAATTTGGATGAAGGAGCTCATGACCGACCTTGGAGTGGTTCCAAGCGCGTCGGGTCCAATGACACTCTTCTGTGATAACACTGGGGCCATTGCCATAGACAAGGAGCCAGGTTTCACCGGAAGACGAAGCACATCAAACGCCGCTACAACTCCATCCAGGACCATGTCCAGAGTGGAGTGATAGATATTTGGAAAGTACACACGGGTCTGAATATTGCAGACCCGTTGACTAAACCTCTTCCACGAGCAAAACATGATCAACACCACAATGCTATGGGTGTTCGATACATCCCAATGTAACTAGATTATTGACTCTAGTGCAAGTGGGAGACTGTTGGAAATATGCCCTAGAGGCAATAATAAAATGGTTATTATCATATTTCCTTGGTCATGATAATCGTCTATTGTTCATGCTATAATTGTATTAACAGGAAACAGTAATACATGTGTGAATAAATAGATCACAATGTGTCCCTAGCAAGCCTCTAATTGGCTAGCTCGTTAGTCAATAGATGATCATGGTTTCCTAATCATGGGCATTAGATGTCATTGATAACGGATCACATCATTAGGAGAATGATGTGATGGACAAGACCCAATCCTAAGCATAGCACTAGATCGTATTGTTCGTATGCTAAAGCTTTTCTAATGTCAAGTATCTTTTCCTTCGACCGTGAGATTGTGCAACTCCCGAATACCGTAGGAGTGCTTCGGGTGTATCAAACGTCACAACGTAACTGGGTGACTATAAAGGTGCACTACGGGTACCTCCGAAAGTGTCTGTTGGGTTGGTACGAATCGAGATCGGGATTTGTCACTCCGTGTGACGGAGAGGTATCTCCGGGCCCACTCGGTAGAACATCATCATGAGCTCAATGTGACTAAGGAGTTAGTCATGCGATGACGTGCTACGGAACGAGTAAAGAGACTTACCGGTAACGAGATTGAATAAGGTATAGGTATACCGACGATCAAATCTCGGGCAAGTTCTATACCGACAGACAAAGGGAATCGTATACAGGATTGATTGAATCCTTGACATCGTGGTTCATCCGATGAGATCATCGTGGAGCAAGTGGGAGCCACCATGGGTATCCAGACCCCGCTGATGGTTATTGGCCAGAGAGGTGTCTCGGTCATGTTTGCCTATCTCCCGAACCCGTAGGGTCTACACACTTAAGGTTCGGTGACGCTAGGGTTATAGGGAATTGTTATACGAGGTTACCGAAAGTTGTTTGGAGTCCTGGATGAGATCCCGGACGTCACGAGGAGCTCCGGAATGGTCCGGAGGTAAAGATTGATATATAGGACGGATGGTTTCGGACACCGGAAGTGTTTCGGGCGTCACCGGTAACGTACCGGAACCACCGGGACCATCGGAGGTGGCCCCGGGGGTCCACCGAAGGGGGGCAACGACCCCGAGGGGCTAGATGGGCTAAGTGCAGGAGGGAACCAGCCCCTAGGTGGGCTGGTGCGCCTCCCGCACCCAGCCCAATGCGCTAGTGGTGGGGAGAGGGGGCAACCCTAGGTGCAGGTGGGCCTTAGGCCCACCAGGTGGTGCGCCACACCCCCTCCCACCCTAGCCGCCGCCCCCCTCTCCCATCTGGTGGCCGCCGGCTCCTAGGGAGGGAACCCTAGGGGTGGCGCAGCCCTCCCCCCTCCTCCTATAAATAGAGAGGGGTTTTGGCCATTGAGACACACGGTTTTCCCTCTCTCTCGGCGCAGCCCTACCCTTCTTCCTCCTCCTCTCTGCTGGTGCTTGGCGAAGCCCTGCCGGGAGACCTCGTCTCTCAATCGACACCATGTCGTCGTGCTGCTGGAGTTCTTCCCCAACCTCTCCCTCCTCCTTGCTGGATCAAGGTGCGGGAGACGTCACCGGGCTGCACGTGTGTTGAACGCGGAGGTGCCGTAGTTCGGCACTAGATCGGAATCGCTGCGAGTACGACTCCATCAACCGCGTTCTAGCAACGCTTCTGCTTAGCGATCTTCAAAGGTATGAAGATGCTCTTACCCCTCTCTCGTTGCTGGTCTCTCCATAGGAAGATCTGAATATGTGTAGGAAAATTTTGAATTTATGCTACGTTCCCCAACAGAAATATCTTGTGCATCGGGATTCCGGTGATGCTTTGGATAATCTCAGAATTGAGGTTTTCCACTAGGGAATCCGACGAGATCGCTAGCTTCGTGATTGAGGATTTCTATGCGGCTTGTGGTAATTTGTGATGGACTAGTTGGAGCACCCCTGCAGGGTTAAATCTTTTCGGAAAGTCGTGCCCGCGGTTATGTGGCAACGTGGAAACTTTGTTTAACACCGGTTCTAGATAACTTGAAGTTAACTTAATTAAAACTTGCCAACTGTGTGTGTAACCGTGACTGTCTCTTTCGTGAGTTCCTTCTCCGATCGAGGACACGGTGGGGTTATGTGTGACGTAGGTAGGTGTTCAGGATCATTCATTTGATCATCAGTAGTTCACGTCCGTTATGCGTAGATCTTCCCCCTCTTATTTCTTGTACTCGTAAGTTAGCCACCATATATATATGCTTAGTCGTTGCTGCAACCTCACCACTTAACCATGCCTCACCCAGTAAGCTTTGCTAGTCTTGATACCTTTGGAAATGAGATTGTTGAGTCCCCTGTGGCTCACAGATTACTACAACACCAGTTGCGGGTACAGGTAAAGGTTACTTGACGTGAGCGCGTTGATTGTTCATTTGGAGTTGCTTCTTCTTCTTCTTCTTCATCGATCTAGGATGGGTTCTAGGCCGGCAGCCTGGGATAGCAAGGATGGACATCGTTCTTCTTTTGTCGTTTTTTTCGTCCGTAGTCGGACCCTGCTCTTACTCTTGATGATTATGTAATGTAGTGATGTGACTCTGATGTAGCGTGTGGCGAGTGTAAGCCAATTCTATTATATATCTCTTCCTTTCAGTACATGTACTTGTAACGATATCCATTCTTGCGACACGACGAGATGCGCTTCTATCCCTGACGAGGCCCTCATGCCAAATTGAGGATAGGGTCGCATCTTGGGCGTGACACTTAGGTCATCCACTTGAGGGAAATTTGGTGTTGTCTTACAAAACCGTGCACTTGGAGGCCCAACAACGCCTATAAGTATAAAGTTGCGCAGTAGACATCAAGCTCTTTTTCAGCGTTGTCGCCACGGAGCTGAGTGCTCCAAGGTATATCTTTAGATCTTGCAAGTGAATCTTTTAGTTTCTTGCTTTTCACTAGTTTGGTTTAATAAAATAAAACTACAAAAAATGGAGTTTAGGTTGCCTAAATTGCTTTGTCTTTTTATTTTTTTCGTAAAAATGATGGTTCAAAAAATTGTGCTCAACTGGTAGAGTAATAATTCATGAAAATACTTAATGAGAATTCCTTGAATAATGAGCATGATTGCAATGTTGCTAGTATGTATTCTCTGAATATCCATGATTCTAATGATATGCAAAGCCACAAGCTTGGGGATGCTATGTTTGATGAAGATGACATTTCCAATCCCCAAGTTTTGATGAGAAAATTTACTATGATGTAAGCATGCCTCCTATTTATGATGATTATATTGATGAAAGTGGGTTTGGAAGAGTGTCAACTCTAGCTACTTATGATCCCACTATTTTGGAGGGTGTTTAATCTTATCGGAATAATGATAGAAGTGGATTTGTAGAGATCGTGACTTTATTTAGTGATGAGTCCACTATTTTGGAAGAGGGTTCAATTGACTATGACAACAAAAATGCTATCTATGATGATTATGGTGATGATATGTATGCTATAAAGAGTAATAACATCCATGAAACTTGTCATCGTGATTTTAATGTTCAATTTCATTATGCCAATCAAGTATCACATGAGAGTTATTTTGTTGAGTTTTCTCCCACTACTATGAATGAGAAGAAAAATGCTTATGGGGAGAGTAATAATTTTTCTATGTTTGTGGATCATGACAATAATGCTTTATGTCATAGTTTTATTTTTGAATTCCTTCATAATGCTACTGAAAATTATTATGAGGGAGGAATGTATGCATGTAGGAATTGCAACATTATCAAGTTTCATCCCTATGTGCTCAAAGTTTTGAAGTCATGCTTGTTTTGGCTTCCTATGGAAATTGATTCTTTCTATAATAAATAGTTTGCTTGCAAAATCCATATGCATAGAAGTGGGTTGGACTTAATTACTATGTGATTCATGATGCTCTCTTCCTTGTCTCAGTTACTATTCTTATGTGAGTATCATTGAAATCATCATGCCTAGCTAAATAGCTTTAAAGAAAAGCGCTTGCTGGGAGACAACCGAACACTTTTCCTTTCTTTTTTTGTGTGTTCTCATGATGAAGATACTATATTAATCATGTTTTTTGTCTTTTATTTCAATAAGGTGCCAAGTAAATCTTTGAGATAGTGTGGATCCTTGTTTGTTGGATCCTGTGCAAAAAGAGAAGCTTTTCCCGTAGTATTTGAATTATGAAATTTTAGTAGATTGTGGATAGTTTCTGAAATTTTTAAATACTGTAATAAAAATTATTTATCATGTCCTAAATTTTCAGATTTGTTGGCGCTACATAAGTAGAGTGTTTAAAAAGATTGCTACACACTGTCATCTTTGGACAGATTGTTGCCATAGTTTCGTACTCTACTTATCCTAGAGGTTTCATGTCTTATATTGGTACATACAAATTTTACAAATGATAGCATATAATACATAAAGTTTGGAAATTATTAAGCAACTTGTCCTCGCAGTACATGAAGTGTTGATTTATTCTTATGTGTACTAATCTATCTCACGAGTCCTTTTCAAATTTTGTGTGGATGAAGTTTCTGAGACTTAGGTGAAACTGGGATATGAGGGGATTGAACGAGATACACACTATAAAGCTTGGGATGCCCAAGGCACCCCAAGTAAATATTTCAAGAAGTCTCAAGCATCTAAGCTTGGGGATGTTATGCATCCCACCTCTCTTCATCGACAAATATCGGTTATCCTATTTAGAGCCTAAGTTTTTATTCGTTCACATGATTTGTGTTATTCTTGGAGTGTATTTTTGTTTTATTTGTTGTTTGAAATAAATATCAGATGTGAAAATCTTTATTGAGATAGAGAGTCCTCACATAGCTAATTAATTGTTTGACTACTCATTGTTTTTCACTGTAGTGACCGGTTTTCTGGGATATAAAATTCCTAGAAACAGGCCTTTGTGTTCACCAGCCCGAGATTATTGTTAGCTGGTGGACACTCACTTGATACAGAAATTCCAAGAAAAAATAAAAATTTGGGGTACTAGACCATGAAGGTACATGGGGTATAGCAAAATGTCTAGAAGGTCACGCCAAAAGCGTCTCGAGGATCTCCAGCGTCCATGGGACTCCATTTCCATATGACCTGGATAACTCCTATCTCATATGAATGCTATTCTCGAATCCTAGATTCCGGGGTTGACATCATCGTTCTCCTATCCAAATACACAACCCGGTCAAGAAAATAACTAGGGACAGCCGAGTGATTACTTTGAATGTACTTGCAAACATCATGAAAAAGATAAGTAAAGGCAGGTGAGATGAATGCACTCAAATCTCAATGACTTTGACATCCCATAAGATTTAATTTATGGATACGATTATGCAGATAAATCATTCCTACTCGTGATGTATAAGCAAACAAGGAAGAAAATAACAAATAATTTAAATGTGTCGATCGGGCGTCTAGGGCGACACCTCGTAAGGACATGAAATATAGCCACAGTCGGGTGTTTAAGTGACGCCACTAAAAGGGGTTTATATGAGCATAAAAAAGTAATGCCAAAGTCGGATGTCTGGAGCGACAGCACATAAAGGGCTTATAATGAAATAATAACACGTGCGCCGCAGTTGGTCGTCTGGAACGACACCACGAAAAGGGCGTGTAAGAATATAATAACAATGAGTAAGTAATAGCATGCTTGCCATAGTCGGGAGTTTGAGCGACACCACAAAAATGGCTTATATGGAAATATTAATAGTAGCCACAGCCGGGCTTCTGAGCGACGCCACATAAGGGGCTTATTTGAAAATAACAGTTGCCACAGTCGGGCGTGTGAGTGACGCCATGTAAAGGGCTTATATGAAAATAACAGTTGCCACAGTCGGGCGTCTCAGCGAGGCCACATAAAGGGCTTATATGAAAGTGTCAACGATGAGTATCCAGGAGGTACAACCATCCGAGGGACACTCAAAAATTTATATACAAGAGATGGTTCATCTACATTAATATTTATAACAATTATGATCCTAATCATGGTTCATGATCATCATCATGTTTTGATTAATTTCTCTGAAGTCCCACACTCAGAACGACACTTGACCTATCCTAGACTATAGTCCTTACCCGCGGACACAGCTATTTGAATAGATATATAACCCTATAGAGGGTGTGCTCTTTACCCATGAGTAACCAATTTATTTAGTCAACCAGAGAGTTCAACTAATTCAAATTACGGTCTTTGTGATGAAAACACCTGACATGCACACACCAACTTAACTTCCCGATGCGAGGAATCACCAAAGCAATTGTTAACCAAAACACTAAGTTGGGAGACACTATCTAGGTTAGCATGGGAACAAAATTATATCACACACAACTAAGGGGTGCCCCCCTCTCGGCCGCAGGCCGGAAACACCCATGCACCCGAACCAAGTGGCATGCCTCCCAGATGCATCTTGGTATCTTCCATTATGGTTTCTCTATATGGTGTGTGCCAGGAAAGGGGTTGACAACATATTGAACCGTACCCTACCCATGGCAGGGACAAGTGGTAGCACAATTTAAGTATCGGGGTTACTCGGACAAGACTAGATCTACGACCTCCTAAGGAGGTTTAAGTTTTCTTGCAATGGTTAGCACCACAAAACTGCTTAATGGTAACTAACAGTGTTACCACCTACAAATCCCGTTATGCCCTCACTGACCACTCTCACCCAACGAGATATCAGCTTCACGGTCACACATTTACTACGACAAACCTTCCTCCGAGGTTGCCCAGACCAACATAGGCATACGTGGCATGAGGTGGTACCCACTATCACCTATATTATATGCTCAAGAGCAAATAAACACCCATCACATGCATTCATGCAAAGTATGTTTCTATGTGGGAGTTTGTATCTAAGTAATTGCTACGTCCCAAACGTATCTATAATTTATGTTTGTTCCATGCTCTTTTGGGTGACATTGTTATATGTTTTTGTACACTTTCATACCTTTTTACACATATTTGGACTAACCTACTAACTCAGTGCACCCAGTGCCAGTTTCTATCTGCTGATGTCTTTTAATTTCAGGGACTTCACCCCAATTTTCAGAGCCCCAAAAATCCCGAGGAAAATATATAAAAATCAGCGTGACGGAAGCTTTACGAAGCATCCAGGTGGGCGAGAGGGGAGCCATGCCCTGCCCAGGTAGCCACCCTGCGCGGGCCCCCTCCTGGCCGGGCCACCAGGCCGCCTGGGTGGAGGGTCCACCCCCTGGCGCCCTCCTTTTGCCTATATTTACCCCTCGGACGGAAAACCCTACAGATATATCCAGAATCGCGAATTTCTCCATCGTTCCGCCACCGCAGCGCTTTCGAGATCAGGAGCGCCAAAAGACCTCTTCCTGGCACCCTGCCGAATGGAGGATTGACCTCTGGGAGCTTCTCCACCACCATGGACGCTTCCCGGACGTGCCGTGAGTAGTCCTCCTTGGACCATCAGCCATGACCAGTAGCTAGGTGATGTCTTCTCTCCAATCTTGTGCTTCAATGCTTAGCCCTTGTGAGCTGCCCTACATGATCAAGGCATCTATGTAATTTACGTGCTGTTGCTATGCTGACTTTGATGGGATCCGATGGATTATGATATTATGTTCTGATTGTGATGAGTTATATATTTGGTTCGCCTTTTATATTATGTTCTTGAGTAATGCATGCATGTTCTCCGTTGCTTTTTATTGCTCTGGCCAAGTAGTAGATTGTAACTCCAAGAGGGAGCGTTATGCATGATTGTGGGTTTATGCCCCCTGATGTCTAGCTTGATGTGTTGTTGCCACCAGGGAGAAAACAATGGTGCTTGTGACCACGGTTGCAAGGATTGTTTACCTTACGCAAAGTTCGTTAATGTAGTTGTCCGTTGCTTTGGATTTACACTTTGGGTGGGGCTCGCAACTTAATACCAGCGAGATGTTCTTGATATATATCTCAAGGTGGATGATTAGAAAGTAGATGTCTATGGATAAACGGTCTACTTTTCTTGGCGTACTACCCATTACTTCTGAGCCTCTAACTTTCTTGTAGCATGATTGGCATTGCGGTGCGTTTATAATTATGTCAATTGCCCAGCTATAATTTGTTTACCCACCATAGTTTTTTATCGTCTTTTGGGAGAGAGACATCACTAGTGAATATCATGGGACTCTGGTCCATATTACCACAATTGTTTACACCTCCACCATTTAATTCTTTTATTTACTTTTCTGTTGCAATCACTATAGTTATTCCCGCTTGTGTTTTGATCCTTTGCAAACAACAAGGCCTGAGAGACTGACAACCTATCTGAACTCGTTGGTAGCAAAGTTATTTCTTGTGTGTGCAGGTCCATGTCTACTGCTAGCGCCAGAGCAGCGGACACCTACTTGTTGATCCTCAAAGTCCTCCTGGTTCGATAAACCTTACAGTCCCCGTGTAAGTGAAATATGTTGCTGACTACATCTCCACCTTCCACTTGGGGTAACCAACATGGGGCGAGAAGTATATCCATCAACTCGTCATCAAGCAAATTTATGGCGCTGTTGCTGGGGACTCCAGTCTTCAAGACACGGGAATTGCACACTATCTTTTACCTTTGCTTTTTAGTCTTGTTAGTTTGCTTTCTAGTTTTTGCATTAGAGTCTTATACCAAAAACCACAAAAAAATAGTTGCTTTGTTCTTGCTTGTTGCTACTGCTATGGGTTCCACTGAGAACACCAAGTTGTGTGACTTCACTAGTCACAACAACAATAACTTTACCTGCACTCCTATTTCTCCTCCCGCTACTGAGGCGACCTCCTATGAGAATAAAACTGCTTTACTGAACCTTGTTATGAAAGATCAATTCTCCGGTGTTGGAGATGATGCTGCTTTGCACTTGAATAATTTTGTTGAGCTTTGTGATATGCAAAAGTACAAATAAGTAGATGGTGATATTGTTAAACTTAAGCTTTTTTCCTTTCTCCTTGAGAGGAGGAGCTAAAGTGTGGCTTCAATCTTTGCCTAGGAATAGCATAGATTCTTGGGATAAGTGCAAGGATGCTTTTATTGGGAAGTATTACCCGCCTGCTAAGATTATCCAGTTAAGAAGTAACATTATGAATTTTAGGCAACTGGATAATAAACACGTTGCCCAAGCTTGGGAACGTATGAAATCTCTTGTTAAGAATTGCCGTGCACATGGTTTGAGTACTTGGATGGTTATCCAAACTTTCTATGCAGGATTGAACTTTACCTCGCGGAATCCGTTGGACTTGGCCGTGGGAGGAACATGTATGTCAACTATATTTGGCGCTGCCATGAAACTATTGGGCGATATGATGACAAATTATTCGCAATGGCACACCGAGAGAGCTCCAACAGGCAGGAAGGTAAACTCTATTGAGGATATCTCCTCCCTTAAAGATAAGGTTGACATGATCATGTCTTTACTTACTAAGCAAGCTCCTATTGATCCTCATGATGTTCCTTTAATTTCTTTGGTTGCTCAAGAAAGAGAGCAAGTTGATGTTAATTTTATCTCTAGGAACAACTTTTATAATAATGCTTATAGGAGTAATTTTGGTAGCAATCCTAGACCGTTCCCATCCAACAACTACGGGAACAACAACACCAATAGTTACACTCCTAATGATAGAAGAATGCCTAGTTATGAAAAACTTTTAAAGATAGAGAAGGCTACATAGATTATATGGACATCCAATATGAAGAAAACAAGGCCTTCTCTAGACAATCAGATGAGCATTCTTCTATTTTGCAAAACATTGGAAGACAACTTGAGAGCCTGAACAGTGAGATTTCCAATCTCCAGACTAGACTCACCACCATGGAGACCCAAGTGTCCAATATGTCTCACACCCAGGCGAATTTGATAAATCAAATGGCGGCCAAACTCGAAGTGGTTTCATCTGAAGAAGAGAAAGATAGGATTAAGAGCCTTCCTACAAACACTACCCTTGCTACTATACAAGTTGTTGAGGATCTCAAAACTTTTAGCACCCATCACATCCCTAGTCCTAATGGACCTATTAATGGTGATGCTAATACCTCAACTTTACGACAAGAAGAACCTTTGAACTTAGAGACTACCAAAATAATGAGCTTAAATGACATCACCACCACCTTAATTAATGGTAGTAATCTTCATTTCGATAATTTTAGTCTTTCCGAAGTTATCACTTTTTTGCAAAGAATGGCTAAAGACCCCCACACTAGTACACTCAATATTGCCTTCACCGAGCATATTACCAATGCTCTTATCAAAGCCAGGGAGGAGAAGCTCAAGCTAGAGACTTCTATTCCTAGAAAACTAGAAGATGGTTGGGATCCTATGGTCAAGATTAAATTGAATAATTTCGCTTGCTTTGCTTTATGTGATGTTGGAGCTTGTGCCTCCGTTATGCCCAAAAGAATGTATGATATGCTTGATTTAAAACCTTTTGATCAATGTTCTTTTGGTGTTCGTCTTGTTTATTCTTCCATAAAGAAACCTTTAGGGAGAATTGATGATGTTCTTATTGTTGTCAATGAAAATTATGTTCCCGTTGATTTTCTTATTATGGACATTGATTGTGATCCCTCATGTCCAATTATTTTGGGACGTCCTTTTCTCTGCACCGTTGGTGCTATCATTGACATGAAAGAAGGGACCATTAGATTCCAATTTCCCCTTAAAAAGGGAATGGAACACTTCCCTCAAAAGAAGATTAAGTTACCTTATGAGTCCGTTATTCGGGCAAGTTATTCTTTTGGAGTTGATAATACTTGATCTTTTGGCATCATGCCTAGCTCAAAGGCATAAAAGAAAGCGCTTGTTGGGAGGAAACCCAATTTGTTTTTACTTTCAGTTTTAATGGTCTTGATGCTTGTTACTACTGTAGCAACATCATTGTATCTTTATTTGCAAGCTTTGTGCCAAGTTTTAGCCTCCGATTGCAAGAAAGTTCAAAAGTTGTGACATGCTGTCGAGAAACAGATTATGTCTGCTTGACGGAAAAATTCGCCAAAAATCACCAGATCATCTTTTTGATATGAATTTTTATGAAAGTATGCTCTATATAATTTTATTTCTCGCATCTGTTCTGAGTTATTTTATTTGAGTTGCATAAGTGCCCCGAAAAAATTATTTACTACATGTTGTTCTGTTTTTCCCAGATTCTGCCATGTTTTGCGTTTTCATTTTTTGCAAATCTTAAGCTTGTTTTTTTCTTTGCAAAAACCTTTTGGTAATCTTGAGAAACAGTAGCTATTCCTGAAAATATTTATTTCCAGTAGATAATAAATTATTTTACTATGGGCACTAACCACTCTAATTAGCTTATGATGAGTTTCGTATGAAGGGAGTTTTCAAGTATGCGATGGAAGATGTTGAAAGAAGATCCAAGAGTGTAAAGCACTCAAGCTTGGGGATGCCCCCATGCATGCCCAAGAAATATTCAAGGAGACTCAAGCGTCTAAGCTTGGGGATGCCCCCGTGCATCCCCTTTTCCATCAACAATCATCAGTTCGCCCTTCTCCATGCTATATTTTTATCACTTCATATGTTATGTGCTATGCTTGGAGCATCCCGCTCTTTACTTTTTAGTTTGTTTTAGTTTTTCTCGCTGTTCATAACAAGTTGGAACCTAGCCTTCTTTGTATGGGAGATAAACACGCTCCACTCCACCCTAGAACACAACATAGGTTTTCATGCTTATCTTTTTTGTGTGTTCTTTATCTTTTCATAGCTGCTGTCATGCTTAGCTCTTAGTTTTCATGCTTTATATTTTTAAGAGATTTTATTTAGGTTTCTTTTGAAACTCTCTTGAGTTATCATGCTTATTTTGTTTAGAGATTTGGCTTGTTGCAATGAGTTGTGTGTCTTGCATGAGTACGTAACTGAGGTTCCTATTTAAGTATAGTAGTAACTTGCAATAGTTTTGAGGTATTGATTTGAGTAATGTTTGGACTGTTTGTGTCAAGAGATTGAGCCTATTAGTGATAGGTGTCATATTTTGGGAAATCCGTGTGTATTTTCAAAAAATAAAAAAAATTGTTGAGAACTCTAACTACTAGATGGATCGCTAACCTCTGGAGGGGTTGGAATATATAGAGTACCCTCACGTTATCATGGGTCGAGGATGCGTAAGGATAACCAAACCACCGAACACTCCGCCTCGGGGTACTTGTCTCTTTGTGAATCTCCTGACTAGATAGATAGTTACCGATAATAAGTGCATGAGTTCTTCGGACTAATGCGAGTATTCAATTGTTGGCACTTCCACCATCCATATTTTGCTAGCCTCTTCGGTACCGTGCATTGCCCTTTCCCGTCTTGAGAGTTGGTGCAAACTTCACCGGTGCATCGAAAACCTTGGCATGATATGCTCGTCATCATAAGCCTCATTATATCCTTCCTCAAAACAGCCACCATACCTACCTATTAAGGCATTTCCATAGCCTTTCTGAGATACATTGCCATGCATCGTCCACCATCTCATGACTTGATCTTCATGGCATACACGCTTTTGCTCGATCAAGGAGCCGCATGCTAGTTGGGCCTTGCCCTTATAATTGCTACATGATGCGCTAGTTTCATTGCATATCCTGCTACACTGGTAGAGGCATACATTTTCATACATCATGATAGTTTTCATTTGTCTTTATGTTGAGTACTTCTTACAAAGTGTGAAGATCTTCTTTTTATTCTTGTATAATATAGAGTGTTGCCCTTAAGTGAGGAAAAGATCCCAAAGAGGACAAATTAAAAGATCCCAAAGAGGACACATGAAAAGATCCCATAGAGGACAAAGGAGAGATAAATAGAAAGAGCCAAAGAGGCCACAAAAATATTAAAAAAAAGAAATAAAAAACAGACAAGGGGGCAACACTACTATTCCTTTTGAAAGATCTACACTCATACTCCATTGTTATATTTTTACTCCATAGAGATTATCATTCATGCATAACTAAGTGGGGACCCTTACACTATAGAACTTGGCTTGTTATTTCAATGATGAGCCTCCTCAAATGAGCTCTAGGTCTTCATGAGCAAGCAAGTTGGATGCACCCCCACTAGTTCCATTGGAGAGCTTACCTTAGCTCATATGTGCATCCGTTGCATGGCAATACCAACTCCTCACATCATATCTATCATTTGGATTTCTTTCACCTATGATTGTCCTCATTGATTTGAGCCTTTCACACCTTTTTGTCTTCCTTCCCCATCATTATTCTCTTTGCCATCCTAAGTGCCAACATATCTTGCTTGCGCTCATCCATTGCATGAGTGCTCAAAGTCGAAAGGGGGAGGATCATTTTGACTTGTGCCTGACTAGTGGTCTGGGATGAGTCAAAATAAGATTCCGAAGGAGACCAAGTGTGAAGTTTTAGTAGATTGAGTTCTCAATTAAACTATATAATATTTTTATGCTCTAAACCCATCTCCCACGTCTTGCACGCAAACAACATTTGGAGACATTCGAGTCACGGACAACGAGAGCTCTTGCACCTTCATGTTCTTACTTTGCTATTTTCAATACTAAATATAGACTCTTGCTTGTTATTGTCTTGACTTGAATTGCATATATTACTTGCTTTACTTTGAAGTTCTTTTCTTGACAGGCTACTGTAGGGAAACACCCCACATCTTTTCTTTTATTCCATTAGCAGATTATATGTACATGAGAGGGGGTTGGGATGTACAAGTGAGGAGGGGGGTGAGAAGAGTACAAACCTCAAGGAGGTAAGAAAGATATCCACTTAAGTAAGTCGTCCCTAAAACTAGCCTTGATCCTGTGAGCTAAAAGGGATATATCATGAAGGAAACCAGATTTCCATTTACTAAAGTGTGGTCTCTCATGGTTGAAGATCTTGGCATTTTGAACTGTCCAAATATTCCAACAGGCTGTAAACACAACTTCAATGAAGAAAGGATGATGAAACTCCCTTCTGGCTGCCAGTGAAGTGGTCCACATAGAGTTACCCTGCCATGAGATCTGGAGATAATTCCAAACCCTGTTGCTGAAAAGACAGTTAAAGAAGAGGTGATCTCTATCCTCTTTGATTCTAGCATGACAAAGAATATAGAGATTTGACTCAGACACCTTCTAGTGCCTTCTTTCCAGCATGTCCTGTGTGTTGAGCCTATCAATGATGAGCATCCAGGCAAACATCTTGATTTTCATTGTGCAACAACTTTTCCATATCCATCCAAGGAGTGGGTTGGGAATAATGGTCAGGTGCACATGAACATAATATTTTTTGGCAGTATAAGATTTACCATCACTATTCCACAGCCAGCTATCTTTGCTGGTTGGATCATTATCAAGATTCTGAAGTAAAGAGGTGATTGAACCCAACTCTTGATGAGCCCTATCAGATAGAGGTAGATCACTACAGGAATTAGCTTCTTTGCCGTCTGCCATCACAGACAGTAAAGAGTATATCACAGACGACAAAGAGTATATCACAGACGGCAAAGAATCTCACTGTCGGCAAAATTTCTGCGTCAGCCTACGACGGCATTGTAGCTTCTTTGCCGTCTGCCTCGATGAAGCGGACGACAAAGAGCTTTGCCGTCAGCTTTCCATGAGAGCAGTCGGCAAATATGTCAAGACGGCAGCCGGCAGGCGTTGCCTCCGTTAGGAGCTAACGGAGGCTTTGCCGTCTGCCTCCCCCTCTTATTTGACATCTGCCTCCCCCTCCTCCTCCCCCTCCTCTGTGTCGTCTACCTCCCCCCTCTTCTTTGCCGTCAGCATCTGCCCTCTTCTATGCCGTATGCCTCCCCCTCTTCTTTGTCGTCACCTCCACCTCCTCCCCCCTCCTCTGTGCCCTCTTCTTTGCCGTCTGCCCCCCCCCCCTGGAAGCAGACGGCAAAGATACTATATGGCCAGCTGCTGCTGCCCAGGATGCACAGCTGGGCGCCATGTGGCACCTTTGCCGTCGGTCAGCTGATGGCAAAGGCCTTTGCCATCAGCTGGCAGACGGCAAAGAGCCTATATTGTCACATTTTTGTTTATTTTTTCTATTTCACAACACACACACATATATATATATATATAATTCATATCACATATATGATAAATAGGTCACAACACATATATGATATACATATAAAGCTCATCAATGCCATTTTTTCATCAACGTACATCCCATATATCAAAAGAACCAACACATACAAAGTTTCATCCATATATACATACATATAGTTGCACATATATTGTTCATCCATATATACATATACATATAGTTCCACATTATTCATCAACTCAAATAAAAACGGGAACTAAAGCACTCCAATGCCAGCTTCCATGCATGTAGTACATCCAATCTGCAAAATGGGAATAAGAAAGTCAGAAGAAGAACAACACCAACATATATTTGACAAATAAGCTAAATTGAAGAAGAAAGAGAAGAAGCAAGAAGACAACAAGGAGAAGAAAAACAAGAAGGAGGAGGAGCAGGAGGGGAAGGAGAAGGAGAAGGATGAGGAGAAGAAGAAAAAACAAGAAGAGAAGAAGAAGGAGAAGAAGGAGGAGAAGAAGGAGGAGAAGAAGGAGGAGAGAAGAAAAAGGAGAAGAAGGAGGGCTCCTTCTCCTTCTTCTCCTCCTTCTCCTTCTTCTTCTCTTCTTCTCCTCCTCCTTCTTCTTCTCCTTCTCCTTCTCCTTCTCTTCTTCTTCTCTTCTTATTCTTCTTCTTCTTCTTCCTTCATTTCATTTCTCCTCTTCTCCTCTTCTTGGAGCTAAATTAGCTAACTATGTCTTTTTGCAGCTAAATGGGCTAATTATGTCATTCTAGAGGAAAACAAGCTAAGTATATAATATTAATGAGCTAACCAAGGTTCTTATGCCATTTTGAGCTTATTATGTCTTTTATGAGCTTAATTAGTCATTTTATTGAGCTAACCAAGGTTCTTATGATGTTTTTACCTAACTAAGCTAAGTATGTAACTTTGGATGATAATTGGCTAAGTATGTCTTTGTTGGGGAAAATAAGCTAAATTGAAGAAGAAGAGGAGAATAAGGAGGGAAGAAGAAGGAGAATAAGGAGGGTTCCTTCTCCTCCTTCTCCTTCTTCTCTTCTTCTTCTCCTCCTCCTTCTTCTCCTTCTCCTTCTCTTCTCTTTCTCTTCTTCTTTTTGTTCTTCCTTTTCATTTCTCCTCTTCTCCTCTTCTTGGAGCTAAATTAGCTAACTATGTCATTATAGAGGAAAACAAGCTAAGTATATAATATTAATGAGCTAACCAAGGTTCTTATGCCATTTTGAGCTTATAATGTCTTTTTGGAGCTAAATTCGCTAATTATGTCATTGTTGGGGAAATTAAGGCAAGGAGAATATGAAAGAGGAGAAGAAAGAGGAGGAGGAGAAGAAGAAGAAGAAATAAAGAAGAAGGAGGAGAAGGCGGAGGAGGAGGAGGACTAGAAGGTCCTTGGCCTTCTCCTCCTTCTCCTCCTCCTCCTCCTCCTTCTCCTTCTTCTCTTCTTCTTCTTCTTTCTTTTCATTTTTCCTATTTCTTCTCCTCTTCTCCTCTTCTTGGAGCTAAATTAGCTAACTAAGTCTATTTGGAGCTAAATGGGCTAATTATCCCATTTTAGAGGAAAACAAGCTAAGTATATAATATTAATGAGCTAACCAAGGTTCTTATGCCATTTTGAGGTTATTATGGCATTTTGGAGCTAAATGGGCTAATTATGTCATTGTTGAGGAAATTAAGGCAAGGAGAATATGAAAGAGGAGAAGAAAGAGGAGGAGAAGAAGAAGAAGAAGAAATAAAGAAGAAGGAGGAGAAGGCGAGGGAGGAGGAGGACTAGAAGGTCCTTGGCCTTCTCCTCCTTCTCCTCCTCCTCCTCCTCCTCCTTCTCCTTCTTCTCTTCTTCTTCTTCTTCTTTCTTTTCATTTTTCCTATTTCTTCTCCTCTTCTCCTCTTCTTGGAGCTAAATTATCTAACTATGTCTTTTTGGAGCTAATGGGATAATTATCCCATTTTAGAGGAAAACAAGCTAAGTATATAATATTAATGAGCTAACCAAGGTTCTTATGCCATTTTGAGGTTATTATGGCATTTTGAAGCTAAATGGGCTAATTATGTCATTGTTGAGGAAATTAAGGCTAGGAGAATATGAAAGAGGAGAAGAAAGAGGAGGAGGAGAAGAAGAAGAAGAAATAAAGAAGAAGGAGGAGAAGGAGGAGGAGGAGGAGAAGGACTAGAAGGTCCTTGGCCTTCTCCTCCTTCTCCTCCTCCTCCTCCTCCTTCTCCTTCTTCTCCTCCTCCTTCTTCTCCTTCTCCTTCTCTTCTCTTTCTCTTCTTCTTTTGTTCTTCCTTTTCATTTCTCCTCTTCTCCTCTTCTTGGAGCTAAATTAGCTAACTATGTCTTTGTGGAGCTAAATGGGCTAATTATGTCATTGTTGGGGAAATTAAGGCAAGGAGAATATGAAAGAGGAGAAGAGAAACTTACCGTAGTGGTCATCAAGGAGGAGAAACACCTGGAGAAGGGTCGTGCGATGCCGCTCGGGAGTTATTCTGCAGAATAGATATTTCGCAATGTCTTAGTTAGCATGATGACACTCAATTATTAATACTAGTTTATAATGAAATTCGCCATGCTAATCGAAGAGAAGACGGGCATCGGCGGAGGGACTTGACCGCTCTTCTCGCACAGACCCTAAAGAGTGGGTCGTATTAGTTAGTAATGAAACAGACATTACACACATGATTTGGCTAATGTGAAAAAAAAACTTACCACAAAAATCTCGTACAGGGCCCATTGACCCGCCTCATTCCGGGACCTCTCCTCCTCAATCAATCATGCCATGGTCTGGTCCCTCTCATCAAGAGCAGCCTGAAGATCAGCCTGGCTTGCCAATCTCTCTTTCTCAAGAGCACCTGGTTTGCCAATCTCTCTTTCTCAAGAGCAGCCTGGTTTGCCAATCTCTCTTTCTGAAGAGCAGCCTGAAACACCATTCCTCGTTACCACGGTAATGATCTATGGTGACACACATAATGAAATGGATGAAAGTGTTCTTAGTCCATACAACTAACCTCGATGGCAAGATTGACTGGCCGTGGATGACGCCTTATCTCAGGACAGCTGCTCGACTGGCGCGCCTTGATCTCCGGGAGAGTGAGTGGACAACGTATTATCCCATATCCAATGGCTATCGAGCCATGGGGCCTCCCGCCACCAGATATCATCACCAGCTCTGGATCCAAAGGTTCCTGGCTAGGGTTAAAGTCATCCCCTTTCGTAGCCTTCCCCGCGTCCCTGTATGCCATGAGCTTGTGGTGGGTTGATATGTTGGTGAAGTTATTGGGATCATCCAGGTCAGACTTAGAGAATGCCTTCGCCTTCTTGTACGAGGTAGTATGGGCCATGCCATAAAGGTCGTACAAGTTGCATCTCCGTCCTATTGTGATGCGCCTAAAAGAGAGGAACAAAATATTAGCATGAAGAATGAATTGCATGAATCATGAAGGAAATCACATACCCAGTTTTGTCCGAACTGAAGTAAGTTGGCGCTGCCTTGATGGTGTGGCACACCAACCATTTGGCTACGCCGATCCTTTGCATTCTCGTGGACGGCTCGCCAGCTGCCTGTGCACCACTCTTCAACCAACGCCTCCCAACAATCCATCTTATCTGCACACCATCTCGGAGGCACCTGTAAGTTATTAGAAAGAATTTTGAGCGCTACGCCTATGAATGAAATCAAGAAAACTACGTAGAAGGACTTAAGAATAGGTAATTACCTTCATGTATTGCTCCTTCTTCAGAAACTTTCCACGGCAATCCTTCTTCTGCTTCTTAATACCACGCGTGGCGTAGTAGTCTCGAATAGCCTGTGGCCGAGCCTCGTGGCGTAAGTTCTGTAGTAACCGCCTACACTCGGCCTCGAGAACCTTGGCCGCCTCCTCCTCATATCCATCCTCACACCTATAGAAGGTCTGCAATCAAACGTGAAAACACCGATTAGTACAATAATTAGCTATATTGTTAATTTTAGATTGTGTAAAAGGATAATTTACCCAAAAGCTCTTGATCACCATCTCGGCCCTCGTGTGGCACAAGACACCACCTATAATCTCCTCCGGCGGGGCCTGCGCAGCCTGGTAGTGCTTCCAGGAAAATCCTAGTGTAGGAACCTGACCCTCACCAGGCAACGTGACAAACCCCGGGAAATTTGTCCGGCAAAGCACACCAAGGACGGAGTTCGGCCTGCGGACTCCAAGAGGGTGTACCCATCCCCTGCAGTATGATAAGGTCAACGCATTAGATATTTGAACAAACTTGAAGGCAAAAGCTAAAAAAGAGTAAACGTACTTACCTATCTCCTTCAGGTTTAATCACCGGCCTCTGCTCGCGGGTAGCCGGCACGGCCGGGAGACGTGTACTACCACGCTTGTACACGGTGGCCCCGTCCACCTGTACATCACCCTCACTATCCGTAAACTCATCCCCGCCATCCCCGCCCCTTGAGCCACCTGGACCCTCAGTCCAATCCGGCAACTCGGTCCGATCCGGCCAGGTATCCCATCCGGGCCTCTCCACGTCGGGTGAAGCCTCCGGAACCGTAGTCTCGTGGGCCGAATGCACCTCGACCCGAGGCTGATCCCGGACCGGAGTCTCATGGGACGAATGCCCGTCAACACCAGGCTCCTGGACCGGAGTCCCCGTAGCCTCCTTCGCAAACGGGTCAACCATAGTAGTCCTATGCTCGGGTGAATGAGCTGGTGGTGGTGGCGAGGACGGCTCAACAATCCTCCTGGATCTTCCGCGGCCACCACCTCTCCCTGTACCCTTCCCCTTCTTCCCTACCCGACCAACACCTCTCCCAGTGGGCAATGCCGCCGACGAAGAAGAACCCACGGGTGGTGTTGACAGACTGTCTGCCAAGGCTCTACGGAGACATAGGGGTGGAAGGGAAGTACCACCCCTTGTGCGGGGCGGCTGGGAAGAACCCGTCGAGTGCTGTGGACCAGCGCCCACCATCTTTCAACACCTGGTGACCTGCCATGATAAAGATTAAAAGAAAATAGTACAACATAAAAAAATTGAATAACTGACATGAATAATAATATGTACATGAATAATAATAAAGATTAAAATATATATAATTTAAGTTGTGAATCTTACAAACTAATAATCATCATCAATAAATGCATCATCATCATCACTCTCACGCATGTCTTCATGAATGACGTGCTCGTCGGGTTCAACGGCGTGAAGTTGTGAAAGGCCTTTCTTTAATCATTGAAGCATTGACAGGTCATCCGCATCAGTAACCTCTGCGAGTTCCAGGTCTTCTGGTTCCGGCTCAGGGGTGGAGTCGGATTCATTGTCGCTGTCTACTTCCATGTTCTTGGGTGAAGCACGACGGTTCTTGAAACGTCTCTTGGAAAGACGTGTTTCTTGGAAGAATTCTCCATCATATGTGTCTAGGTTAATGTGAGGTTCATAATCCAGTTCATTTGGGAGAGGTGGTCTAACATGTGGCGGCACTTCATAAACAACATACCAACCTTCCAGATTCTTAACCGTTTGGCATGCCCACGGTAGATACAAAACTTGGGTCGCATGTTGAGCCGTAATATAGACATCGAGAACATCTAAATGGGTGTTTGGATTGATTTCGACTAGTCCTATATGTTCATGAGTCCTTCTAGTCTCCTTTGGCTGGAACCAATAACATTTGAAGACTACGACGTTCAGTGGGTTTTCACCATAGAATTGAAGTTCATAAATTGCTTCAACTCTTCCATAATACTCGATAACACCTTCGCCGATAGCAGAGACACCACAATTTGTAGATTTCTGGTCGAGCATAGATAGCTCTTTGCCAAAGGTACGAAAGAGATACCCGTTGATGTTGTATTTCTCAAATGAACGGACCTTATAGTCAAAACCATTAGCGACTTGTCTCAATTCGGCGTCCATAGACTCTGAATTAGCCTGCAAGTTTAATACGAAATGATTGTTGCATTAGCCGCAAGTTAGACCAAGAAATGAAATGGTCCATTATTGATAATTACCGTTTGTTTGAACCAAGAGATGAAACCGGGATAGCCGCCTCCTGTCTTTGACGGAAGCTCATACTCTTCGACGGAATCATTTTCGATCACCGCTCCATCCGAGAATTTGGCGACGTAACGGCTGTTTGAAATATCCGGGAATAAGAGCAGTTCAAAGGAATTAGAAGTTACGGGAAAATGTGCCGAGAACTCACTCGATGTACGGCCACACTTCTACTAGGTTGTAGAATATATACAACGAAATGTTCCGCCATTCTTCGACATCCAATGTTATTAGTTTCGAAGCACCGGCTGGTGCGAGCTTCCCTTTGAATAGGCTGAGGTTGGACCCACCTTTTTTAGGGTCTGCATCATTGTGCCGAGGCTTCGGATTATGCAAATGATGATTTTTGGCTTCGTAGTGTGCTGTCACAAAGTTTGCCACCTCCTCAGTAATGAATGCCTCAGCCATCGATGCTTCAATTCTACGCTTATTTCTACATTTAGCTCGAAGGGTCTTCTGCATCCTCTCAGTTGCTAGATCTTGCACGGGCCCACCCAATCTTGCCTCGGTCGGTAGATGTAAAATCAAATGCTGCATTGGATTAAAGAAGCCCGGTGGAAAGATCTTCTCTAACTTGCACAACAACTTTGGTGCAAACTCCTCCATGTCTTCTACCACGCCAGGAGACAATTCTTTCGCACAAAGAACACGGAAGAAATAGCTCAGCTCCGCCAGTACTAGCAATTCATCCTCAGGAATAAAGCCACGTAACATCACTGGCATTACCCGCTCTAGCCATATGTGCCAATCATGACTCTTGAGACCAAAGATTTTTATTTTTCAAGACTCGCTCCCCTCTTTAGATTTGATGCATACCCATCGGGGAACATCAAGTGCATTTTGACCCACAAGATAGTTTCCCTCATAGCTGGCCTTCCAAGATTGAACCAGGCCTTTGGCTTCGACCACTTCTGCTTTCCTTTGCCTTCTCGCATGTTTTGTAACGGTCTATGGCATAGTGTCTCTTGATCGACTCTAGCCTTAGTATTATCCTTTGTCTTCCCATCTATGTCGAACAATGTACCAAAAATAGCCTCTCTGATATTCTTTTCAGTGTGCATCATGTCGATATTGTGTGGAAGAAGGAGGTCTTTGAAGTAAGGCACATCCCAGAAGCATGGCTTGTGAGTCCAGGCGTGTTTTGAATTATACCCCTTGAAATACCCTGGACGCTCTGGATCAGGCTCGAGGGCGTTTAACTGATCCAGGATCTGTTGGCCTGTCAACGCAGGTGGTGCCAAGTTTTTGACAACTTTTACTTTGGTAAAGTTCTTCTTGTCTTTTCTGAACTGATGGTCAGGATCCAGGAACTGTCTATGCAAGTCAAAGCAAGAATACTTCCGACCCTCCTGCAACCAATGAAACTGAAGAGTTGCCTTGCATTGGGGGCACGGGAACCTTCCATGCACACACCATCCAGAGAATAGTGCATACGTCGGCAAGTCATGCATAGAGTACATGTACCACACATGCATTTTGAAGTTTTGTTTTCTAGCGGCATCGTATGTCTTGAACCCATTAACCCAAGCGTCTTCCAATTCATACTTAAGCGGCTGCAGGTACACATTCATATTCTTCCCTGGATAATTGGGCCCTGGAATTATCAACGTCAGAAATATGTTCTTTCTTTGCATAATCTGTCTGGGGGGGAAATTGAGTGGAATGACAAATATAGGCCAACAACAATATTTGGTTGCCGTCATGCCGAAGGGATTAAAACCATCCATGGCGATACAGACTCAAGGATTCCTTGGATCTGCCACTTTATCCTGATGCAATCCATCGAAATGTTTACACGCTTCCCCATCCGATGTGTGTACCACCATCTTATTCCCATCCGCATCTAGTTCGGTTCTTTTGCCCAATTTGTGCCATGTCATCTGGCTGGTTGTCTCTTCGACCATGAAAATACGTTGAAGTCTTGGTACGATTGGCATATACCAAAGAACACTAACTGCGATTTTGGTCTGCCTCTTCTCACCCATACCGTTGTCTACCACAAGATATCTGCAAGACTCGCAATTGGGACAATAGTCCAAGTGTGCATACTCCTTCCTAAATAAGACACATCCTTTCTCACATGCATCTATCTTCTCATAGGGCATCTTAAGTACACGAAGTATTTTGTCTGACTGGTACAGGTTTGCAGGCATGACATGGCCTTTGGGTAGGAAGCGTCCAAATAGTGTCATCATCGCGTCGTAGCATTCTCTTCCCAAGTTGAACTGAGCCTTCAGAGCCATTACCTGTGCAATTGCATCCAGCTGACAGAGCTCCGTGTGCTCATGGAGAGGACGTTTTGAAGACTCCAACATTTCATAAAAGGCCTTTGCAGATTCCTCCATCTCATCTTCTGAATCCCGAGCATCATCAAAGTCTTGCATCATGTCTTCGATCCCGGTACCATGCTCGTCCGTGCGACGACAGACCACCTCAGCTCTTGTGTGACTCACCATGAAATGTCCACACCGTATAATTAGGCTTAAAACTCCTCCTCTGCAGGTGTTTAATAATTACAGCCTCTGTCGTCTTTTTATAGTTGTTGCATCCAAGACAGGGGCAATAGTTTCTTTCCTGGCCATTTGCGAATGCGGCTTTCACAAATTCCTTTGTTTTTACAAACCATTCTTTCGTCATCTCTTTCTGACTAGGGTGACCGGTATACATCCACGCACGATCACTCATCTTGCCTAGCTACTAAAGACAGAAGAAATATATTTATATATAATTTAGCATTTATATTCATCGGTTAATCAGGTTCGCCATTTTTATTACGTCCAGGCAACCTACACGCTAATAGGTAAAGATAGGTCCTAAACCACCCAAGTATGTGTAGATTGGGTTCGTTTTCCCATGCTCTGCTCTAGATCCAACGCAAAATTTTGGCAGCACCTCCCCGCTGTTCTCCTAATACACGTCTCCGCAATAAACAGAGAGGATGTGCATCCGGAGAACAACAGGGAGGCACTGACGAAATTCCGCATCGGATCCAGAGCACAGCATACGGGAAAACGAACCCAATCAACACATACTCGGGCTGTCCATGGATAATGTTGGACAATTTGAAAGGATGGCGGTTATAAATATGCAAAGGCATGCATATTTATAGATGTCGCCCTTTCGAACGGGAGACGCATACTGGTCACGCATACTGATAAATTAATTTAATTACCTAAATCTAGAAAGTTTCATCCGGAAACCGAGCCATAGTAAATGAAGGGGCGGGGAGGAGATGAAATTTGTACTGGCCCACGAATGCAGGGGCGGAGCTCATACAATGCACGGGGAGGTCTTCGCACAGCAGACCTCACAGCAACGAGACAACTATCACATGTAAATCCACCTGATCAACACAAATATTCTAATTATGTCATTTTAGAGGAAAACAAGTTAAGAATATAATATTCATGAGCCAACCAAGGTTTTTATGCCATTTTGTAGCTAAATGGGCTAATTATCTCATTGTTGTGGAAAATAAGGTAAGGAGAATAAGATAGAGGAGAAGAAACAGGAGGAGGAGAAGAAGAAGAAGAAATCAAGAAGAAGGAGAAGGAGGAGGAGGAGAAGAAGGAGGAGAAGAAGGAGAAGGAGGAGGAGGAGAAGAAGGAGGAGAAGAAGGAGAAGGAGGAGGAGGAGAAGAAGGAGGAGAAGAAGGAGAAGGAGGAGGAGAAGAAGGAGGAGAAGAAGGAGAAGGAGGAGAAGGTATTCTTCTTCTCTTCTTATTCTCTTCTTCTTTTCTTCTTCTTTTCTTCTTCTCCTTCTTATTTTTGTCTTCTCCTCCTCTTCTTCTTCTTCTTCTTCTCCTCCTCCTCTTCTCCTCTTCTCCTCCTCCTCTTCTTCTTCTTCCTATTTTTTCTATTAAGCTAACTAACTAACTAACCTCACTAACCAAGCTAACTAAACCTATCGCTAAACCTAGATAGCACTAAACAGCAAAAAAATAACCAAAACAGAATCTACCACTAAGTAACTAAAAAAGAATCTAGCTAACTAACCAAGCTAACTAACTTCTCCTTCCTATTTTTTTCTTATTCTCTTCTTCTCTTCTTCTTCTCTTCTTCCTTACTTCTTCTCCTTCTTATTTTCTTATTCTTCTTCTTCTTCTTCTTCTTCTTCTCCTTCTTATTTTTTTCTTCTCCTCTTCTTCTTCTTCTTATTATTCTTCTTCTCCTCCTCCTCCTCCTCCTACTCCTCTTCTTCTTCTCCTTTTCTCGTCCTCCTCCTCCTCCTCTTCTCCTCCTCCACCTAACTAACCAAGCTAACTAACTAACCTAACTAATTTAACAAGCTACCACTAATTAACAAAACAAAATCTACCACTAAACTACCTACTAAATCTACGGACTAACTAAATCTACCACTAAAACTACTAACAAGAACAACTACTAAAACTACTAAAAAATAATGCGGGTGCGGGGGGGTGGGGGTGTGGGGGCTCACCGGGAGGGGCGGCTTTGGAGGAGTCGGGGTGTTGGGGGTGGCGGGGCGGCGCCGGGGGTGGTGGGTCTAGACTCTTTGTCGTCTGCCTCCGGACTCATTGTCGTCCGCTAGCAGACGGCAAAGAAGGGACTCCAGTTTGACCTAGCCACCCCGCGGTCAGGTGGGCCCATCTACATCTTCGTCGTCCGTTGTGAGACTCTTTACCATCTGCTAGCTGACGGCAAAGATGTGACTGATGTCAAAAACACTCTATGCCATTAGCCAGTGCTTTGCCGTCTGCTTTGTTGAAGCTGGCGGCACAGACACTCTTTGCCATCAGCTAGCAGACGGCAAAGATTAGGCAGATGGCAAAAAACTGTTTTCCAGTAGTGAGACAGTATTTCTTCAGGAACCACCGAATTCCTCATCTTCAATATCTTCATGAGGAATATCAATTTCATCGCAATTTCTTCGCGATCATAGTCTTCAACTTTAGACCAATTTCTTCAGCCGAAGACATACATTTTTAGGGGTCGATATTCATCATATAGCTCAAACTCCTCAGCAACTTATAGAGCCTGTGTACACTTATAAACACATTAGTCACTTAACCTATAAGTCTTCAAACCACCAAAGTCACTAAGGGCACTAGATGCACTTACAATCTCCCCCTTTTTGGTGGTTGATGACAATTAGGTTAAGTTTTCAACAGGGATAAAAATGTGAAGTGTAAATATTGAGTTTGAGGAATTTGAAATCAAGATACCGTGAGACTCTCCCTAAAGATGTGCACATTTTGAGGAATTTGCTTTGTACAGCAGATGCACATTGATGATTTATATCATGGAGATCCCCCCTGTATCTTGTAAATCATGCATACATTTGAAATACGATATGAGGAATTTGAAAATGTATGATGAAAAATGGTGTCTGACGAATTTTAGCATTCATGCATTAATAGACTTTGAGGAATGAGCATGCGAAGAAAAACGTTCAAAAGAGTCAGAGCACCATCGGGCTTAAGTTACAACTCATTACATCAAAACACCTCAGAAGAACCAAGAGTTTGTAACTTAATAATATTTATAAGCCCCAAAATAGATCCCGTTTGAAGACTAACTCTCAGATTTCTCACCCTTTGTCATCAAGTGACGAAAAGCGACAAAACTGAGGACTAACACCCTTTGAGGAATTTCACTTCTTGGCTGATGAAGAGGCGTGAGAATTCTTGGAGACAGGCTTCTTCCTTGGACCAGTTGCAGTGTCTTCTGGTTCTTCATCTGACTCAGCAGTGTGGAATGAAGAAAATGAACTGTCCTCCAAGTCAGGAACTGGAATTGGCTTGAATTTCTTTTTAGGAGGCATCAGCTAGTCGGAGTCTTGAGTAAACTCCAATTCGTCAAGTTCCTCTTGAGTCTTCAGATGAGCCAAGGTGGCCCAGGTTTGATCGAACACCTCATGAAGATAATAGTGATTTTTCTTCATGGCATTATGAGTTTCGTTGAGGGTTTTCACAATGGCACTGAATTGACGTTTAACCCACTTGTGATTGCGATCGACCTTCTGATGAAGACTGAGGAGTAGCTCTCTGTTATTCATCACTCTAGGGGCAGTTGGGCTTAAAGGATCTTGGGTAGCAGTGTCATCATATGAAGAATATGACTCTACTTGGCAAAACCGGCCATCAAGGGGCCGATTTCCTTCATCAATAACAGATTTGCCTTTGCCTTCAACAGGCTCAAATGATTTCTAGATGAATCTGATTGGCGGCACATACGCGATGTGATTCGGAAAATCAGCATGGTAGTTGATGTCTG
Organism: Hordeum vulgare subsp. vulgare; assembly: GCF_904849725.1. NCBI lineage: Eukaryota > Viridiplantae > Streptophyta > Magnoliopsida > Poales > Poaceae > Hordeum > Hordeum vulgare. Next base: position 326,860,717 of record NC_058520.1, on the reverse strand, counting down.
ACCTGTTTCTAATGAATCTCATGATCCACGGTGCATAAATCTTCATTTCAAAAGGCGACGGTGCATTATCAACCAAAGTCCTCAAGAAGAAATCATGAAGGTTCATAGGTATGCCATGGATGACATTGAAAAGGATATTCTTCATGATGCCTACGACATCTTCTTCGTCATCGTGCCCTTTGATAGGAGTAATGACATTGGACAGGATTCTGTAGACTGTTCTTGGTTCATACTTCAAGTCTTGTACCAGAAAGCGAGTCCTTGGAGGTTGGTCCTTGGCCAAAGGCTTCATGAGGACTTCCATCAGTTTGTTGGGCAGCTCACGTTCATCATACATCAGCACTGCATCCTCTGAGGGAATTGAGATTGGAAGAGCTCGAAGCAATTCAGTGGCAGGCGCTTTGTAGTGTGTGTGATGAGTCATCAAATCCAAAACCCAAGTGTTGACATCCTTTGGGTCGCCAGAGACATGCAGAGTGGCGTAGAACTGAAGAATGATGTCACTGTTCCAGTTGCCTATGTTAGTGCAGAAAGGCAGTAATCCAGCTTCGTGAAGAACGTTGAGGACTGGAGTAAAGCAAGTTATTTCCTCCATATCACAGTGAGGAATATGTTTGTGTTGAAATATCTTGTTTCTCCCACAGAGCACTAAAGCATAATAGTTGAGTTGGTTCCTTGTCCAAAACTTCCTGTGTCTGATGTGAAGTTTATCATATGGATTGTCGCCAGTAAAGTACATGTGTTCTTCATAGAATGCCTCCTTTTGAAACTTTGGCCTTTTGGAGAAAGGTTGATTCTGCTATGGTTGAAGATTATGCTGTTGTTCTTGACGAGGAGGCACTATCATTGTTGTTTCTGTGTTTACCACAACAACAACAGTTTCAGTGTTTGGTGCAGTAGCATTTTCTTCATTTTGAGCATTTTCTTCAGTTTGAGGATTTTCCTCAGCTTGAGGAATTTGCTTGTTGGAGGAGGCAGTTGCAGTATTGGTCGCTGCATTGTCTTCAGCTGATGCAGCTGATTCTTGAGCAGATTCCTCACGAAAGGTTTTCCCATCAGAACCTGTGAGGATTTCTGTTGCAGCAGGAGTCGGAGGAATTTGAGTTGACCTCGGTGAGCGAGGATGAGTCTCTTCCCAGAAGTCATCATGAATCACTAGAGTTCTGCACCGAGTTTCATCACCATCCACTCGTTCTTTAGAGGTCTTTGGAGGAATGGTGGACTGAGTAATATCGTCAATCAGTATTTCCTCATCCATGATTTCTTCATCTTCAGCATTCTCCATTTCTTCATCATCTTCAGGAATGACATAGTCAACTCCGAAGGGAATGATCAAGTAAGATGGAGCTACATTCAGAGGAGTAGCATCCACTCGGGAAGTTGAAGACACTAACTGAGTGACCTTTTGGCGCTTGGCCTCTGAGGTTTCTGAGGTCATTGAAGCTTTTCTCTTCTTTGCTTCTTTCTCAACAGCTTTAGTCTTCTTCACGTTTGATGCAGCCGGAATCATCTTCTTCACCTTTGAGGGTTGTGGTGAAGGGATAGTTTCATCAGGCACTGGTGCAGTGTCAGGCCTGGCAGTTTCATCATGTAAGTGCATCTAGTGCCCCTTAGTGATTTTGGTGGTTTGAAGACTTATAGGTTAAGTATCTAATGTGTTTATGAGTGTACATAGGATCTATAAGTGATTGAGAAGTTTGATATATTTGAAGAATATCGACCCCTAAAAATATATATCTTCGGTTGAACAAATTGGTCTGAAGCTGAAAAAATGAATCGCGAGGAATCTGCGATGAAATTGATATTCCTCATGAAGATACTGAAATCGAGGAATTCGGTGTCTCCTGAAGAAAATCATTTTGAAGACTTTGAAGCATTAAGATTTACACTTTCTATTTTATTTTCTTCGCATTTGAGAAATAGGAACACCGTACTGTTAAAGGGGGTCGAAGTTACACTTTGGAACGAATTTCCTCATGATGCTCAACCCAAGCCTAATCCTACCAAAAGCCTCAAGTGAGGAATACGAGCGACATGAGGGCTCTCACAGTTGAGGGTTCCGACCATTTCGATAGCCACGCCAAGTCATTGGTCTTATCCACTCCAACGGTCATATTATTTAAGGGCATTAGTGTCAAATCATGTCGGGATGCTCCAAGGCTATAAATAGCCACCCCCCACAACCATTAGCCGGTTGGCTGCTCCGTTAGAAACTGACACTTGTCATAAGAGCAACCCAATTCCTCAGAGTCTTCGAGAGTAATTTATCAGTGAGGAAATACCCCATACACCGAAACCACAAACCAAACCTAATGATTGAGCATCACTGAAGTTGTTCCTGTGTGGGACTGAAGCCTTTTTCCTTTGAGGACTGTGCATCCTCCAGACGGTTAGGCGTCATGGTCTAGAGCTTTCTAGTAGTCAATTGTGGATCGCCGGGTTACCAAGTTTGTGAGGGTTTGGAAGTCTGCCTTGAAGACTTACCACGAGTGTTGGGCGAGGACTGTGTGTTCTTAGCCCAAGGAGAACACGGTAGGGACTGTGTGTCCTTTGGTTTCAATACCAAGCCGCTCCAAACCAGATGTACGACTGTCACAGCAGTTGGAACTGGGTCATCAACGACTGTCTTCACTGAGAAACGGGTTCAAATTCCTCAACTCCTTACTTTCCTCAGATTATGTGTTGATGACTTTCACTGCTACTCTTTGAAGAATTTTCTGAAGACTTTCTCTGAAATTCCTCAACCCCAAATTCTTCACATCATTTAATCCTCATCTGTATTTTGCGTGCCTGCTCATAGTGCAATCTGTTTTCACATTCCTCACTCTAAAAAACTGCTGTTGTGAAACTTTGCACTTCTGATCCTTTATTGTTTCCTCTGTAAGTTAGTCATCAGTGAGGAATTTCCTCATAAGGAATTTCCTCTGTGATGAAATTCTAAAAATCTCCTATTCACCCCCCCCCCTCTAGTCGATATAACGCACTTTCAATTGGTATCAGAGCAAGGTACTCCCTTGTTCTGTGTGATTTTGGTTTAACCACCTGGAGTTTTAGTTATGTCGACTACAGGCATGTTTAAGGTGACTGCAGCATGTCCTACCTTCGAAGGAAAGAACTTTCCCTTCTGGAAGAACAAAATGCAAATGCATCTAGAAGCTATTGATAATGATCTCTGGTATATTGTGGAACATGGCGTCCCCATCATCTCTGCTAGTGTCTCTGATGCTGATGTGAAGAAATTCAAGCAACTCGATTCTCAAGCGAAGAATATCATCTGTGGCCATCTGAGCCCAGGCCAGTTTGGAAGAGTAAGTGCTTTGGGCTCTGCGACACTGATCTGGGAGAGACTGTGCAAGGTAAATGAAGGAGTATCAACCCAGCATGACTCTCGTGTTGATATTCTTCGCGAACTCTTCAATCACTTCAAGAGACATGACAATGAAAACTGCCAAGACACCTTTGATTGCCTCACTGACATATCAAATGAACTGCAAGCACTGGGAGCTCGAGACATCACCGATCACGAAGTTGTGAAGAAACTGCTGAGATCTTTGGATTCTTCATTTGATACTTTAGTTCTGATGATTCAAGAAAGACCAGACTACAAGATGCTTGATCCAGCTGATATACTTGAAAGGCTAAATACTCATGAATTCCAGCTAGAAGAAAAGAAAGATCTATATGGACCAAGCTATTCCAGACCACGTGCACTGAAGGCTAGAGCAATTTCCTCATCTGAAGAAGAAGACACATATGACAGCATTGGTGACCCTGAAGAATTTGGACATGAGCTTGCAATGCTCGTGAGGAAATTCCAGAGATTTACACGTCGTGGCCAGTTCGGTAAATCTTCAAGAAGAGACATGAGGAAATCAGAATCTTCATCTGAGGACTACAAGAAACGAACCTGCCACAAGTGCAAGAAATCAGGTCATTACATTGCTGATTATCCCCGTTGGGGAAAGGAATCAAAGAAGAAGAAATACAAGGATGACAGTTCTGATGACTCAAAGAAGAAGAAGAAGAAATCTTCAAAATCCTCATCTTCAAAGCCCTCATCGCACAAGAAGACTAGTTTCAGAAAGGCTCGGGCACTTATTGGCAAGGAAATGGACTCAGAGGAAGAATCAGAGGAAGGTGATGAAGAAGAGGGTTCTGATGAAGACTCAGAATCCGGACAGGCTAGTCTTGCACTGGCAACCACTTTCGTCAGCAAGTCAATCTTCAATCTTGAAGAAAATGATTGCACCATCCACACTGATGACTATGCTGATGACTTCGCTCCAACCTATTGCTTCATGGCAAAAGGTTCAGAGGTACCAAATAATGTCTCCTCCTCTGATTCAAGTGACTGTGAACCTGATGATTATAAAAAAAACCCAGTTACAGTAAACTTGCTATCATTGCCACTAAACAACAAACTGCCATGGAAAAGCTTCAGAAACTGCTAGATAAAAGTGATGATCTGTTGAATGATGAAATGAACCTTACCCAAATCCTCACTGAAGATGTGAAAAGTCTTCAGTCTAGATTTGATAATCTTCAGGATCGTTATGATACACTCCTCACTGATCATGAGAAGCTTTCCTATGAATTTCTTCAAAGGAAGCTTGATCTTGAGAAGCTGAGGATGTCTCATGATGATCTTTGTATGGAAAATGATTCATTACTAGCTCAACAGATCAGCGCTGGTCAAGTTGAATTCATTCCTCCATGTCTTAAATGCATTGAACGCGAAACTGCTAATTCCTCACCAGAATCATCAAATGCTACTATTGCTATAAATTCTTCAACTGCACCTGTCGTGTCTATTTCCTCACTTGAGGAAAACACAAATGTTACTGATGAAAATGCAGGGTTGAAGGAATTGTATGTGACAGGCATATACAAAAGCCTCAAAGGACATCAAACCCTTTGTGATGTGCTCAAAAAGCAGATCTTGAACAGGAACCCGAGGAAAGAAGGAATTGCCTTTGAGAGGAAATTAAATGTTGATGGATCTTATTGGAAACCTGAGCAGTATCCCAAAACCTCATGGCTTGCTGCTACAGGGCCTCCTTTTGATCCATCTAATCTAACTGGCTTTTCATGTGAATTATCCTATTCCTCAGATGAGTCATTTGACTCCAACTATAAACTATTCAAAAATCAATCTGGTGAAGTATTTGCTCGATATGTTGGAACTAACTGCAGGAATGGCCCTCCCTTGAGGAAAATCTGGGTTCCCAAAAGTTGTCTTGAAAATCTTCAGGTGAATGTCCTCATGACACCACCACTCAAGAATCTGAACGCCAGATCAAATTCCTCAGGAGGACCAAAGTCTTCAAGAGGATTAAAATCCTCAACTAGTCAAAATTATGCTCGTACCCATGCTAATGCGTCTAACATGCAGGGAAATTACAAGGAATATGAATATGAGCGCTACTCTTCAAATCATTATGTTCATAAATCCTCAAACCAGTTATCTGCATATTCATATGAGTACTTTAACCCCCCCCCCCCGCTACTGTTAAGAAAAGTGCATTAGCTTCAATGCCACCTTCCTCATATGGTGCTCGCAGGATGATGAATGCTTTGCCACCCCTTCAGATGTGGGTGGTGAAGAAATCGAACTAATCACTTCTACAGGTCAGGTCTCCAGATGAAAATCATCATCTGAAGAATATGCTGGAGACCTGAGGAAATGCTTGATAGGACGCAAGCTAATGATTGATGAAACGGAAATATTTCACACGTCCTTATATTTCTGTTGTGATGAAATACTTATCTGATGAAATTGATATCATATTCTCAAATCTGAAGCATATGAGATGGTAAGCTGTACTAATTCATCTGCAGGATGACAAACCCAAGAATACTGAGTGGGTTCTTGATAGTGGCTGCACACATCACATGACTGGTGATAAAAGCTTACTGATGAATATGTCGCTAACTCCATCACATGTGAAGCAAATCACATATGTTGACAAAGGTAAAAGCAAGGTATTGGGACTTGGCAAAGTGGCTATTTCCAAGGATAGGCATATGGACAAAGTGATGCTTGTTGAATCCCTTGGTTTTAACCTCATGTCTGTCTCGATGCTTTGTGATCTTGATATGATTGTTATCTTTGGTAGATATAGATGTGTAGTCATCATGGAATCTGACAGATCCAAAGTCTTCGAAGGTGTAAGAAGAGGGGATTTGTACATTGTTGATTTCTCTACAGGTCCTCAACCAGCCACTTGCTTACTAGCAAAAACCTCAGAAGGATGATTGTGGCACCGAAGACTAGGTCATGCAGGCATGAGGAATTTGCACACGCTCGCGAAGAAGAAGCATGTCATCGGCATCAAATCAGTCAAATTCCTCAAGGATCATCTCTGCGGTGCTTGTGAATCTGGGAAAATGACCAGATCCAAGCATCCCTCGAAGACTATCATGACCACTACACGTCCATTCGAATTGCTTCATATGGATCTATTTGGACCTACTCACTATGCTACACTAACCAATGCAGCATCTTTATACGGCTTCGTCAAAGTTGATGATTATTCTAGATATACTTGGGTGCATATCATAGTGTATAAAACTGAAGTGCAGGAAATCTTTGAACGATTTTCTTCAAGGGCCTCGACGAACTTTGGCATCAAGATCAAACATATCAGGAGTGATAATGGAACCCAGTTCAAAAACACTGGTCTTGATGATTATCTTGATGAACTTGGTATTACTCACGAATTATCTGCTCCTTATACTCCTGAGCAGAATGGTGTCGTCGAAAGGAAGAACAGGACTCTGGTTGAAATGGCAAGAACTATGCTTGAAGAATATCAGACTCCTCATTGCTTTTGCCCTGAAGCAATCAACACTGTATGCCATATCATCAACAGGGTATATCTTCACAAATTCCTCAAGAAAACCTCATATGAACTCCTCACTGACAAGAAACCCAATGTAAGTTATTTCAAAGTCTTCGGTGAAAAATGTTGGATTAGAGATCCTCACCATAGCTCAAAATTTGCACCTAAGGCACATGAAGGTTTTATGCTTGGTTATGGAAAGGACTCGCACACCTACAGAGTCTTCAACAACTATCACAACAAAGTTGTTGAGACTGTAGATGTGCGGTTTGATGAAACTAATGGCTCGCAAAGAGAGCAATTGCCTTCTGATCCAGATAAGCTGTCTCCTGAGGAAGCAATAAAGCTCAAACCTACTGAAGACATTGTCCCCATTGAGGAAATTGGTGAAGAAACGATTCCCATCACTGATGAAAATCAAGAAGATGCTCCTGAGGAAGTTGCACCTGAACCACTTCCTCAGCCCAGACGAAATCCTCAACCAGCTCATCCGAGGATTGCAAATGAAGTAGAACTTGACAAAATCCTCAACGACATCAACGCGCCAGGTCCTCTCACTCGCTCAAAAGCTTCACACTTAGTTAACTTTTGTGGGCATTTTTCTTTTGTATCCATCATAGAACCCTCAAAAGTTGCTGAGGCTTTTCTGGAACCGGAGTGGATCCAAGCTATGCAACACGAACTTCTTCAATTCAAGCTGAATGACATATGGGAGCTCGTCAAACGACCAGATCCTCGCATGCACAACATAATCGGCACCAAGTGGATTTTCCGAAACAAGGAAGATGAGGACGGTCAAGTGGTGAGGAACAAGGCACGACTTGTAGCCCAAGGCTACACCCAGGTTGAAGGAATAGATTTCGATGAAACTTCTGCACCTGTTGCTAGACTTCAAGCTATTCGAATACTACTTGCTTATGCTAATCATCATAACATCATCTTATATCAAATGGATGTGAAAAGTGCATTCCTCAATGGTAAGCTTGAGGAAGAAGTATATGTTGCTCAGCCCCCACGTTTTGAGGATCCGAAGCATCCACACAAAGTCTTCAAACTCAAAAAGGAACTCTATGGCCTCAAGCAATCCCCTCGGGCGTGGTATGATACACTGAAGGAATTCCTCAAGCAAACCTGGTTCACTCGATCCAACTCTTTTCACTAAATCCTATGATAATGAGCTATTTGTGTGTCAAATATATGTCGATGATATCATATTTGGCTGTACTGACAAATGATACAGTGATGAATTTGCTTACATGATGAGTGAAGAATATAAGATGTCCATGATGGGGGAGCTAAAATTCTTCTCAGGTCTTCAAATTCGTAAACAAAGCAATGGAATCTTCATATCACAGGAGAAATAACTCAAGGATGTTCTGAGGAAATTCGACATGCATGAATGCAAAGGTGCCAAGACTCCAATGCCTACCAACGGCCACCTCAGCATTGATGAAAATGGTAAAGATTTCAATCAGCAGGTATATCGCTCTATGATTGGCTCTTTATTGTATCTATGTGCATCTAGGTCAGATATAATGCTTAGTGTTTGCATGTGTGCACGTTTTCAAGCAAAACCGAAGGAATCACACCATAAGGCTGTGAAGCATATTCTTCGATACTTAGCTCACACACCAACACTAGGATTATGGTGTCCCAAGGGCTCAAATCTTCATCTGGTAGGATATTCTGATTCTGACTATGCTGGTGACCGTGTGGATCGCAAGTCAACTTCTGGCACATGCCATTTCCTCGGAAGATCACTAGTTTGCTGGTCCTCAAAGAAGCAGAACTGCGTATCACTCTCCACTACCGAAGCTGAGTACATTGCTGTTGGTTCATGCTGTGCTCAATTACTATGGATGAAGCAAACCCTCAAGGACTACGGCATCAACGTGAAGAATGTGCCTCTCTACTGCGACAATGAGAGTGCAATCAAGATTGCATACAACCCAGTACAGCACTCGAAGACCAAGCACATCCAGATTCTTCATCATTTTCTTCGGGACCATGTCCTCAAGGGCAATATCCTCATCGACCATGTGAAGACTGATGATCAACTGGCAGATATCTTCACTAAGCCCTTGGATGAGAAAAGGTTTTGCAAGTTGCGGTGTGAGCTAAATATCTTAGAATCTTCAAATGTTTTGTAAAAACATGCACACATCCTAACACTTATGCAAAATTGATGACTTAGATGTGCAACACATGATGAATCGATTTTCTTCAACTGATGAAGAATGTCACTCTGAATGTGAAGAAATCAACGAAGAAATTGATTCTCAGGGCCCTATGACAATTGTACGCGGCGTCTGTAATCAACATTCTTATATGGTGGGTCACGCCACCGCCCAATGTGAAATTCCTCAAGTTGATTTTCTTCAAATGTTCCATTTCCTCAAAATGTGTTTTTTCTTCAAAACAGTTGTTCTTCATGGTGACGATTTATCACAAAATCTTCAAAAACACTTGATGACTTTCATTTGACTAGATAGACTGGGATTTCAAGTCCTCAATAGCATTCACTTATAGCTATTTCTTCAAGTTGATACTTCTGCTAAGTGAATGTGATCGGACCCTACTTTCCCTCTATGTTATACTCATCCAGTCTATTCAATTCTTCATAGGCATTCTACTTGAAACTTTGTTCAAAATCCTCACTGCGTCCTTGTCAGTTGATGATTTTGTAACAAAAATCCTCAAATCTTCAAAAATTGTTTCTTTAATGCACAGTAACGGAACCCCACTTCCCACGATCGGATAACCACGATCTCCACTATCTCCACCGCCTTGTTCGGGAACTACACGTGTCCTGCGGAGACGAAGAGGCAGGGGCTGTTTGGTCCGAAATCTTCGCGCCAACAGTAACTGTCTGGCTATAAATATGTCCCTATCCCCCTCGGCAAACTCTTCTTCGCTCCATCGCTCTCCTGCTATAGCAAACACCACCGAACCATAGCGCCACCGCTGGTAGTCTCGTCGCCGGTGAGGAAGAGCTTCACTGCCTCAACTTCTCCATCGCCGGAACCACGCCGGAGTCGGACCATCTTCGTCCGCCGCCGCCGTAGAAGTCCTCTGTCGCCGGGTTAAGTCGCATTGGACACGCGACCGAAGAGCTTCTCTACACACCTTTCTGTGTTCTTCGTGTGCTCCTTCAAGGGTAAATAAAATCCCATTTTTACCGCAAGTTAGATCTACAATTTTACATCTTCTATGTGAAATCTGTTTTTCCTCAAGAATCGATAAGCACTTGACTTCTCAAACACTGCCTATCACCACATCATTGATGAACTATACTAAGCATCTAAGATTTTCACGAGATTCCTCAATTGTGCGAATTTTCGGATTTGTACAACTCTGGAACCCAAGAACAGTATGCTTAGGCAAATTCCTCAACTGTCAAACTTTTTCATTTTCTTCAAGTCTGAGAACGCATATGACCTCTCCAAATTCCTCGCAACTATACTCTGTTCACACGTACACACATGTCAGCTGATGAATATCTCGGTTCTCATCACATTAACTCATTTGCAGCGTTTCTTGAAGAAAATCTTCAAGTCTCATCAGAATTCTCAACACTTCAATCTCATCAGCAAAATCCTCAGCTGAAGAAAATGGAGGATGACAGGAAGCAGAAGGGAGGAAAGAAACTTGAACAGAACACAACTTTGGATATCCCTGAGGATATTTACTTGGACTATTGTACACCTGATGAAATTGAAACAATGGCCAAGAGAAAGATTCGGCTGCAGAAAATAGAACGCCGATGGGCTAAGGAATGGAAGGAATACAGGTTTGTAACTGCCAAGTATGCGAAGAAATTCGCCCAGAAGCCTCCTGGCAAACGGGCCCCACTTGAGGCTCATCAAGTAGCACATCCCTCAAGCCTCAAGACCCTTGATGACTATCCAGATGAGAAGGAAAAGCATCTGGCAAAGCTCAAGAAGCAGGCAGATGCTGCAGTGAGGAAATTCAATGAATCCTCAGCTGCTGCCTCAGCTGTAGCTACTTCCTGTGCCGCTGAGACCTCCAGTTCAGCAATTCCTCAACCACAGTCTGTGTCGTCAAAGCCAAGGGCTCCAAAGCCTCAAGAGAAGTCTGCTCAGGCATCAGTTACAAAACCCTCAGCGGCAAAACCCTCAGATCCAAAATCCTCAGCACCATCACCAAAGCCTCAAGAGCCACCAGTACAGAAGCCAGTCATGAAGCCAATAACCGCCACCTCCAGCTCCTCACTCCCGGCTGTAACCAGCTCGGAGACAAAGTCTTCACCACCTCCGGTGAAGACTCAGGTGTCTGCTGAAAGAGAAACTCTGCCCAGCCCCAGCAAAATCATCACCGTCCCGTCTACATCAGAGGGCAGTGATGAATATGATGATCAAACCCTGCAAGCGATAATCAGAAACAAGCAGGAAAGGGTAGCTCAAGCATCAGGCAGCGCCATTCCTCTGGCCATGGACCCCAAGGTTCTCCTAGACTACATAAACATCTGGTATGAGGACCCGAACACTCCGCTTGATGATTTGAAACTTCCCCCTGGCATCAGCCACATGGTGGCCACTTTCATCAATGAAGCCAAGTGGAAAGAACAGCAAGCCAAGCACGCCAAGGTTGCAAAGCTTAAAAGGGAGAAATTCCTCAAGCAGAATCTCCTCAACTTGACGCCTGATGCACTGGTGTCAACACAGGCTGAGTTCAAGAATTTAACTGATAAGTACTCCAAGCTGTCAGATCGTCAGAGTCTCAAGAGCAATTTCATCAAGCTGGCCACTAAAGTTGTTGATGACTACAACAAGAAGGCTCCACCTCCAGCACCAACTCCCCAGCCCTTGATTGAAGAGCCAGCTGATGAATCTCCTCATGCTGAGGAAACTCCTCAAGCTGAGGAAGTACACCAAGAAAGCCGTGTGGATGTACCGGCTATTGAAGAAATCACAATGGAAAATCTAGCTGCTAAACCTGCTGCAGCTGGTGAGACTACCCCTGACCCAGCTGCTTCATTAAAGCAAGCTGATGACTCTGCTCCAGCTGGTTCCTCAAAGCCAGCTGAAGAATCTGTCGAGAGAACCCCTTCACCAAAAGCTTCAAAGGTGAAGAAGATGACTCCGTCTGCATCAGACGTGAAAAAAACCAGGGTTGCTGAGAAGGAAGCTAAAAAGAGAAAGGCCTCCTCAGCAGAAGAAGAAACAGAGGCCAAGCGCCTCAAAGCGCTTGAAGATACTGCTCCACTGGACCCTGTGCCTCTAAATGTCGCTCTGTCTTATGAAATGGTCATCCTTGATGACCAAGCGAAAGGGACAGATGAGGAAATAAAGGATGTCGCCTCTGAGGAACACACTGACGAAGAAATTCGTATTGACGACAATCCTCAGCCCTTCATTCCTCAGAAAGATAGTGCTAAAGGATCAGCTGCATCAGCTGATGAAACTGCCTCTGTCACCAAGCTAGCTGAGGAAGTACAAAGTGAAATTCCTCAAGCTGATAAAATTCAAAGTTCTATGCAAAATCCTCAAAATGAGGAACAGGTTGACCCAACTCCTCCACCTGAGCAAGATGAACCTATTCCTCAGCCTGATGCCCAGCCAGAGCAAGCCCCTCAGCCTGATGCCCAGCCAGAGCAAGCTCCTCAGCCTGAATCCCCAGCTGATGAAATTCCTCACCCTGAGGACAATGCTGAGGAAAATGCACCTGATCAAGACAATGCCTTCGTCGTGCTCAACCCCGAGACTGCAATTGTTGTCTCCTCTCCTGTTCCTCAGCAAAATCTTCAGCCAGTCCAACGTCAGCCATTCTCTAAGCGACCACAGTTTCAAAAGGAGAATTTCTTTGAAGAGCGCATGTACTTCATTGGAGAGAATCCCTATGACAAGCCTCAAATGAGGCATCTGAAGTTTTGGACGAGGACACAGCTGAATTACTATGCCTCTGTGTTGTGTGGCAGAAACAAGATATTCCAGCACAGGCATATTCCTCATGTTGAACTTGAAGAAATACCGTGCCTCGAGCCAGTCCTCAATGTACTTCATGACGCTGGTCTGTTGCCAATGTGCTCCGACATCTCTGACTGGAACAGCGAGCTCACTCTTCAGCTCTATGCCACACTTCACATATCTAGCAACCCTGAAGACATTAACACTTGGGTGTTTGACTGGATGGCACAAAACACTCACTACAAGGCTCCTGCTACTGAGCTCCTCCATGAACTGCATGTACCAATTCCCTCAGAGGAGGCTGTGAAGCTTTATGGTGAGCGTGAGCTGCCCAACGGGATGATGGAAGTCCTCATGAAGCCTTTGGCTGAAGGAAAATCACCGAGAAAAACCTTCCTCGTCCACGAGCTCAAATATACACCAAGGGCTGTCTACCGAATCCTATGCAGTGTGCTCGCGCGGATCAAAGGCCATGATGATGAAGAAGATGTCATAGGCCTCATGAAGAATATCCTCTTCAACATCATCCATGGTATTCCTATCAACATTCATGATTTCTTCTTGAGGACTTTGGCCGACAATGCTATGTGTCCTTTTGATCACAAGATATATGCCCCATGGATCATGAGATTCATCAGGACAAGGACAAGCATCAACTTCCATGCTGATTTCCAAAACCATGTTGGTTATATGCCTCCTATCCGGGTCAACAAGAAGACTTTCGAGTCCATTGAAGGAAAAGGCAAATCTGTGATTGAAGAAGGCAGTAGGCCCCTTGATGACCAGTTCAGAGAGCCAGAAGCTTATTCTAGAGAACTGTGCATCCTCCAGACGGTTAGGCATCATGGTCTAGAGCTTTTCAACAGTCAATTGTGGATCGCCGGGTGACCAAGTTTGTGAGGGTTTGGAAGTCTGCCGTGAAGACTTACCACGAGTGTTGGGCGAGGACTGTGTGTCCTTAGCTCAAGGAGAATACGGTAGGGACTGTGTGTCCTTTGGTTTCAATACCAAGCCGCTCCAAACCAGATGTACGACTCTCACAGCAGTTGGAACTGGGTCATCAACGACTGTCTTCACTGAGAAACGGGTTCTAATTCCTCAACTCCTTACTTTCCTCGTATTATGTGTTGATGACTTTCACTGCGACTGTTTGAAGAACTTGCTGAAGACTTTCTCTGAATTTCCTCAACCCCAAATTCTTCACGTCAGTTAATCCTCATTTGTATTTTGTGTGCCTGCTCACAGTGCAATCTGTTTTCACATTCTTCACTCTGAAAAACTGCTGTTGTGAAACTTTGCACTTCTGATCCTTTACTATTTCCGTTGTAAGTTAGTCATCAGTGAGGAATTTCCTCAGTGATGAAATTCTAAAAATCTCCTATTCACCCCCCCCCTCTAGTCGATATAATGCACTTTCAACTGCGTATCACTCTCCACGGCCGAAGCTGAGTACATCGCTACTGGTTCTTGTTGTGCTCAATTACTATGGATGAAGCAAACCCTCAAGGACTACAGCATCAACATGAAGAATGTGCCTCTCTACTTTGACAATGAGAGTGCTATCAAAATTGCATACAACCCAGTACAGCACTCGAAGACCAAGCACATCCAGGTTCGTCATCATTTTCTTCGGGACCATGTCCTCAAGGGCAATATCCTCATCGACCATGTGAAGACTGATGATCAACTAGCAGATATCTTCACTAAGCCCTTGGATGAGAAAAGGTTTTGCAAGTTGCGGTGTGAGCTAAATATCTTATAATCTTCAAATGTTTTGTAAAAACATGCACACATCCTAACACTTATGCAAAATTGATGACTTAGATGTGCAACACATGATGAATCGATTTTCTTCAACTAATGAAGAATGTCACTCTGAATGTGAAGAAATCAACGAAGAAATTGATTCTTAGGGCCCTACGACAATTGTACGCGGCGTCTGTAATCAACATTCTTATATGGTGGGTCACGCCACCGCCCAATGTGAAATTCCTCAAGTTGATTTTCTTCAAATGTTCTATTTCCTCAAAATGTGTTTTTCTTCAAAACAGCTGTTGTTCATTGTGATGATTCATCACAAAATCTTCAAAAACACTTGATGACTTTCATTAGACTAGATAGACTGTGATTTCAAGTCCTCAACAGCATTCACTTATAGCTATTTCTTCAAGTTGACATTTCTGCTAAGTGATTGTGATCGGACCCTACTTTCCCTCTATGCTATACTCATCCAGTCTATTCAATTCTTCATATGCGTTCTACTTGAAACTTTGTTCAAAATCCTCACTGCATCCTTGTGAGCTGATGATTTTGTAATGAAAATCCTCAAATCTTCAAAAATTGTTTCTTTAATACACAGTAACTGAACCCCACTTCCCACGATCGGATAACCATGATCTCCACTATCTCCACCGCACTGTTCGGGAGCTACACGTGTCATGCGGAGACGTAGAGGCAGGGGCTGTTTGGTCCGAAATTTTCACGCCAATAGTAACTTTTGGCTATAAATATGTCCTTATCCCCCTCGGCATACTCTTCTTCGCTCCATCGTTCTCCTGCCACAGCATACACCACCGAACCCTAGCACCATCGCTGGTAGTCTCATCGCCGGTGAGGAAGAGCTTCACTGCCTCGACTTCTCCGTCGCCGGAACCACGCCGGAGTCGGACCATCTTCGTCCGCCGCCGCCGTAGACGTCCTGTGTCGCCGGGTTAGGGTGCATTGGACACACGACCGAAGAGCTTCTCCACACACACCTTTCTGTGTTCTTCGTGCGCATCTTCCAGGGTAAATAAATCCCATTTTTACAGCAAGTTAGATCTAAAATTTTACATCTTCTATGTGAAATCTGTTTTTCCTCAAGAATCGATAAGCACTTGATTCCTCAAACACTGCCAATCACCACATCATTGATGAACTATGCTAAGCATCTAAGATTTTCACGAGATTCCTCAATTGTGCGAATTTTCGGATCTGTACAACTCTGGAAGCCAAGAACAGTATGCCTAGGCAAATTCCGAAACCACTGGTTATATTCCTCAACTGTCAAACTTTTTCATTTTCTTCAAATCTGAGAACGCATATGACCTCTCCAAATTCCTAGCAACTATACTGTGTTCACACGTACACACATGTCAGCTGATGAATCTCTCGGTTCTCATCATATTAACTCATTTGCAGCGTTTCTCGAAGAAAATCTTCAAGTCTCATCACAATCCTCAAGAGTTCAATCTCATCAGCAAAATCCTCAGCTGAAGAAAATGGAGGATGACAGAAAATAGAAAGGAGGAAACAAACTTGAGCAAAACACAGCTGTGGATATCCGTGAGGATATTTACTTGGACTATTGCACGCCTGATGAAAATGAGACAATGGCCAAGAGAAAGATACGGATGCCGATGATAGAACGCCGATGGGCGAAGGAATGGAAGGAATACCGGTTTGTGACTCCCAAGTATGCGAAGAAATTCGCTCTGAAGCCCCCTGGCAGACGGGCCCCACTTGAGGATCATCAAGTAGCACATCCCTCAAGCCTCATCACAATTGATGACTATCCAGATGAGAAGGAAAAGCATCTGGCTAAGCTCAAGAAGCAGGCAGAAACTGCAGTGAGCAAATTCAATGAATCCTCAGCTGTTGCTACTTCCTCTGCCGCAGAAACCTCTGGCTCAGAAATTCCTCAAATGCAATATGTGCCGTCAAAGCCAAGGGCTCCAAAGCCTCAAGAGAAGTCTGCCCAGGCTTCTGTCACAAAACTCTCAGCACCAAAACCTTCAACACCAAAACCATCAGCGCCACAGCCCTCAGTACCAATCTCCTCAGCTCCAAAATCCTCAGCACCACCACCAAAGCCTCAAGTGAAACCAGTACAGAAGCAAGTCATGAAGCCTATGACCACCAGCTGCAGCTCCTCACTCCCAGCTGCAACCAGCTCGGAGATAAAGTCTTCAACACCTCCTGCGAAGACTCAGGTATCTGTTGAACGTGCAACTCTGCCAAGCCCCAGCAAAATCATCACCGTCCCGTCTGCATCAGAGGGCAGTGATGAATTTGATGATCAAACCCTGCAAGCAATCATCAGAAACAAGCAGGAAAGAGTAGCTCAAGCATCAGGCAGTACTATTCCTTTGGCAATGGACCCCAAGGTCCTCCTTGACTACATCAACATCTGGTATGAGGACCCAAACACTCCGCTTGATGATTTGAAACTTCCCCCTGGCATCAGCCACATGGTGACCACTTTCATCAATGAAGCCAAGTGGAAGGAACAGGAGGCCAAGCAGGCCAAAGTTGTAAAGCTTAAAAAGGATAAATTCCTCAAGTAGAATCTTCTCAAGTTGACTCCTGATGCACTGGTATCAACACAGGCAGAGCTGAAGAAATTGACTAACAAGTACTCCAAGTTGTCAGATCGTAAGAGTCTCAAAAGCAATTTCATCAAGCTGGCCACTAGTGTTGTTGATGATTACAATAAGAAGGTTGCACCCCCAGCACCAACTTCTCAGCCCCTGATTGAGGAGCCAGCAGATGAATCTCCTCATGATGAGGAAACTCCTCAAGCTGAGGAAGTACACCAAGAATGTCGTGTGGATGAACCGGCTATTGAAGAAATCATCATGGAAACTCCTGCTGATGAATTTGCTGCAGCTGATGAGACTGCCTCTGACCCAGCTACTTCGCCAAAGCAAGCTGATGACTCTGTTCCAGCTGGTTCTTCAATACCAGCTGAAGAATTTGTCAAGAGAACCCTTCACCAAAAGCTTCAAAGGTGAAGAAGATGACTCCGTCTGCATAAGACGTGAAGAAAACCAGGGCTGCTGGGAAGGAAGGCAAAAAGAGAAAGGCCTCCTCAGCAGAAGAAGAAACAGAGGCCAAGCGCCTCAAAGCACTTGAAGAAACTGCTCCTCTAGACCATGTGCCCCTGAATGTCGCTCCTTCCTATGAAATGGTCATCATTGATGATCCAGCGAAAAAGGCAGATGAGGAAATGAAGGATGCCGCCTCTGAGGAACACACTGATGAGGAAATTCATATAGACGACAGTCCTCAACCTTTCATTCCTCAGAAAGACACTGTTCAAGCATCAGCTGCACCAGCTGATGAAACTGCATCTGACACCAAGCCAGCTGAGGAAGAACAAACTGAAAATCCTCAAGTTGATGAAATTCAACGCTCTGAGCAGAATCCTCAAGATGAGGAACAGGCTGACCCAACTCCTCCAACTGAGCAAGAAGAAGCTATTCCTCAGTCTGATGCACAGCCAGAGCAAGCCCCTCAGCCTGACGCCCAGTCATCACCATCTCCTCAGCCTGAAGTACCAGCTGCTGAAATTCCTCACCCTGAGGAAAATGCTGAAGAAAATGCACCGGACCAAGACAATGCATTCATCGTGCTCAACCCAGAGACTGCCATTGTTGTCTCCCCTCCTGTTCCTCAGCAAAATCTTAAGCCAGTTCAACGTCAGCCATTCTCCAAGCGTCCTAAGTTTCAAAAGGAAAATTTCTTTGAAGAACGCATGTACTTCATTGGAGAGAACCCCTATGACAAGCCTCAAATGAGGCATCTGAAGTTTTAGACAAGGACTCAGATGAACTACTATACCTCTATGCTATGTGGACGAAACAAGATATTCCAGCACAGGCATATTCCTCATGTTGCACTTGAAGCAATACCGTGCCTGGAGCCAGTCCTCGGTGTACTACATGATGCTGGGTTACTCCCAATGTGCTCCGACATCTCTGACTGGAACAACGAGCTAATTCTTCAGTTCTATGCCACACTTCACATATCTGGCAACCCTGAAGACATTAACACTTGGGTGCTTGATTGGATGTCACAAAACACTCACTACAAGGCTCCTACTACTGAACTCCTCCGTGAACTGCTTGTACCAATTCCCTCAGATGAGGCTATGAACCTTTATGGTGAGCGTGAGCTGCCCAATGGGATGATGGAAGTCCTCATGAAGCCTTTGGCTAAAGGAAAATCTTCGAGAACAACCTTCCTCGTCCACGAGCTCAAGTACACACCCAGATTTGTTTACAGAATCCTCTGCGGTGTGCTCGCGCCGATCAAAGGCCATGATGATGAAGAAGATGTTGTAGGCCTCATGAAGAATATCCTCTTAAACATTATCCATGGTATTCCTATCAACATCCATGATTTCTTCTTGAGGACTTTGGCCGACAATGCTATGTGTCCTTTTGATCACAAGATATATGCCCCATGGATCATGAGATTCATCAGGACAAGGACAAGCATCAACTTCCATGCTGATTTCCAAAACCATGTTGGTTATATGCCTCCTATCCGGGTCAACAAGAAGACTTTCGAGTCCATTGAAGGAAAAGGCAAATCTGTGATTGAAGAAGGCAGTAGGCCCCTTGATGGCCAGTTCAGAGAGCCAGAAGCTTATTCTTCATGGGATGATACTAAGACTCGTCCGACAAGCCCCGTTCCTCCTCGCATGATGAATACAAGAGAGCTCCTCCTCAGTCTTCACCAGAAGGTGGATCACAATCACAAGTGGGTCAAACGCCAGTTTGGCGCCATTGTGAAAACCCTCACTGAAACACAGAACTCTGTGAAGCTCAACCATAACTATCTGCATGAGGTTTTTGATCGCACCTGGGCTACACTTGCACATCTGAAGACTCAGACTGAGCTTGAAGAAATGGACTTTGAGAGAGACTTTGAATGGTCGTGGCCTCCCAAGAAGAAGTTCAGACCTATTCCAGTGCCAGACCTTGAAGACAGCTCCTTTTCTTCATTCCGTACTGCTAAAACTTATGAAGAATAGCTCGACACTGCTACCGGTCTAAGGAAGAAGACTACTCCCAAGAAACATCACGGCTCTTCCTCAACTGCCATGAAGTGAAATCTTCACGGACGTTACTCCTCAGTTTGTCCCTTTTTGTCACTTGATGACAAAGGGGGAGAAACTTGGGAGTTAGTCTTCAAGCGGGATATTTTTGGGGCTTATGAACTATATTTAAGTTACAAACTCTTGGCTCTTCTGAAGTTTTTATGTAATGAGTTGTAACTTAAGCCCGATGGTACTCTGACGCTTTTGAACGTTTTTCTTCGCATGCTTATTCCTCAAGTTTTAATGCACGCATGCTGGAATTCGTCAGATACCATTTGTCATGATGCATTTTCATTTTCTTCATATGATATGTTATATGTATGCATGATTTACAAGACTCAGGGGGAGATCTCCATGATATAAATCATCAATGTGCATTTCCTGTGAAAAGCAAAATCCTCAAGATATGCACATCTTCAGGGGGAGTCTCTCTGAATCTTGATTTCAAATTCCGAAAATGAGTATTTACACTTCATATTTTTGATCCCTGTTGAAGACTTAACCTAATTGTCATCAACCACCAAAAAGGGGGAGATTGTAAGTGCATCTAGTGCCCCTTAGTGATTTTGGTGGTTTGAAGACTTATAGGTTAAGTATCTAATGTGTTTCTGAGTGTACACAGGATCTATAAGTCATGGAGGAGTTTGAGATATTTGAGGAATATCGACCCCTAAAAATGTATGTCTTCCGTTGAAGAAATTGGTCTGAAGCTGAAGAAATGAATCGCGAGGAATCTGCGATGAAATTGATATTCCTCATGAAGATACTGATATTGAGAAGTCCGGTGTGTCCTGAAGAAAATCACTCTGAAGAATTTGAAGCATGAAGATTTACACTTTCTGTTTTATTTTCTTCGCATTTGAGTAATAGGAACACCGTACTGTTAAAGGGGGTCGAAGTTACACTATGGAATGAATTTCCTCATGATGCTCAACCCAAGCCTAATCCTACCAAAAGCCTCAAGTGAGGAATACGAGTGACATGAGGACTCTCATAGTTGAGGGTTCCGACCGTTTCGATAGCCACGCCAAGTCATTGGTCTTATCCACTCCAACGGTCATATTATTTAAGGGCATTAGTGTCAAATCATGTCGGGATGCTCCTAGGCTATAAATAGCCACCCCCACAACCACTAGCTGGTTGGATGCTCCGTTAGAAACTGACACTTGTCATAAGCGCAACCCAATTCCTTAGAGCCTTCGACAGTAATTCATCAGTGAGGAAATACCACATACACCGAAACCACAAACCAAACCTAGTGATTGAGCATCACTGAAGAAGTTGTTACTGTGTGGAACTGAAGCCTTTTACCTTTGAGGACTGTGCATCCTCCAGACGGTTAGGCGTCATGGTCTAGAGCTTTCCAGCAGTCAATTGTGGATCGTCGGGTGACCAAGTTTGTGAGGGTTTGGAAGTCTGCCCTGAAGACTTACCACGAGTGTTGGGCGAGGACTGTGTGTCCTTAGCTGAAGGAGAATACGGTAGGGACTGTGTGTCCCGGGACTGTGTGTCCCGGGGCTGTGTGTCCTTTGGTTTCAATACCAAGCCGCTCCAAACGAGATGTACGACTGTCACAGCAGTTGGAACTGGGTCATCAACGACTGTCTTCACTGAGAAACGGGTTCTAATTCCTCAACTCCTTACTTTCCTCGTATTATGTGTTGATGACTTTCACTGCGACTGTTTGAAGAATTTGCTGAAGACTTTCTCTAAATTTCCTCAACCCCAAATTCTTCAAGTCAGTTAATCCTCATCTGTATTCTGCATGCCTGCTCACAGTGCAATCTGTTTTCACATTCTTCACTCTGAAAAACTGTTGTTGTGAAACTTTGCACTTCTCATCCTTTACTGTTTCCGCTGTAAGTTAGTCATCAGTGAGGAATTTCCTCAAAAGGAATTTCCTCAGTGATGAAATTCTAAAAATCTCCTATTCACCCCCCCCCCCCTCTAGTCAATATAACGCACTTTCAGTTACCTTTGAACCTTTTGCCATGTAGCAATAGGTTGGAGCAAAGTCATCAGCACAGTCATCAGTGTAGATAGCGTTGTCATTTTCTTCAAGGTTGAAGATTAACTTGCTGACGAATGTGGTAGCCAGTGCAAGACTTGTCACACCAGACTCTCAGTCTTCTTCAGAACCTTCCTCGTCATCACATTCCTCAGAATCCATTTCCTTGCCAATGAGTGCGTGAGCTTTTCTGAAACTAGTCTTCTTGTACGATGAGGACTTTGAGGATGAGGATTTTGAAGATTTCTTCTTTTTCTGTGAGTCATCAGAACTTTCATCCTTGTATTTCTGCTTCTTTGATTCCTTCACCCAGCGAGGACAATCAGCAATATAGCGACCAGATTTCTTGCATTTGTGGCAGGTTCTTTTCTTGTAGTTCTCAGATGAAGATTCTGATTTCCTCATATCTCTTCTTGAAGATTTACCAAACTGGACACGCCTTGTAAACTTCTGTAATTTCCTCACTAGCATTGCAAGCTCCTTTCCAAGTTCTTCAGGATCACCAATGTTGCAATCTGAGTCTTCTTCCTTAGATGAGGAAATTGCTTTGGCCTTCAGCGCACGAGGTCTTGAGTAGCTTGGTCCATACAGATCTCTCTTTTCTTCCTGTTGGAATTCATGAGTATTGAGTCTTTTGAGTATATCAGCAGGATCAAGCATCTTATAGTCTCCTCTTTCTTGAATCATCAGAACCAGTGTGTCAAATGATGGATCTAGAGATCTTAGCAGTTTCTTCACAACTTCATGGTCACTAATGTCTCGAGCTCCCAGTGCTTTCAGTTCATTTGAGATGTCAGTGAGGCGATCAAAGATATCTTGCCAGCTTTCGTTGTCAAGCCTCTTGAAGCGATTGAAGAAATTGCAAAGAACATCAACACGAGAGTCACGCTGAGTTGAAATTCCTTCATTGACTTTGGACAACCTATCCCAGATAAGCTTAGTTGTGCCCAAAGCACTCACTCTGCCATACTGACCTTTGCTCAGAAGGCCACAGATGATATTCTTCACTTGAGAATCAAATTGCTTGAATTTATTCACATCAGCAGCACAGATACTAGCAGTGATGGAGGCAATACCATGTTCAACAATGTACCAGAGATCATTGTTAATAGCCTGAAGATGCATCTGCATCTTGGTCTTCCAGTAGGGAAGTCCTTTCCTTTGAAGGTAGGACATCCTGCAGTAACCTTGATCATACCTGCAGTCAACATAACTAAAACTCCAGGTGGTTAAACCAAAATCACACAAAACAAGGGAGTACCTTGCTCTCATACCAATTGAAAGTGCGTTATATCGACTAGAGGGGGTGAATAGGCAATTTTTAGAATTTCATCGCTGAGGAAATTCCTTTTGAGGAAATTCCTCACTGATGAATTATGTGTAGCGGAACTAGCACAGGATCAGAAGTGCAAAGACTACTACAGCAGATTACTTGGTGAAGATTATGAGAATCGGTTTGCACTGTACGCAGATACACAGAACGCGTGTGAAGATTAACTCGAATGAAGAATTTGAGGTTGAGGAAATTCAGAGAAAGTCTTCGGACAAATTCTTCAAACAACACAGATGAAAGTCTTCAACATACAATTTTGAGGAAATAAAAGAGTTGAAGAAACAGAACACGAATCACAATGGATACAGTTGTTGATGACCCAGTTCCAACTGTTGTGACAGTTGTACGTCTGGTTTGGAGCGGCTTGGTATTGAAACCAAAGCACACACAGTCCCTACCGTATTCTCCTTGAGCTAAGGACACATAGTCCTCGCCCAACACTCGTGATAACTATTTAGGGCAGACTTCCAAACCCTCACAAACTCGGTCACCCGGCGATCCACAATTGACTGTTGGATGCTCTAGACCATGACGCCTAACCGTCTGGAGGATGCACAGTCCTCAAAGGTAAAAGGCTTCACTTCCACACAGGAACAAATTCCTCAGTGATGTTCAATCACTTGGTTTTTGGTTTGTTGTTTGGTGTTTGGGGTATTTCCTCACTTGATGATTTACTCTCGAAGACTCTGAGGAATTTCGGTTGCTCTAAATGACAAGTGTTGGTTTCTCTCGGAGCAGCCAACCAGCTAGTGGTTGTGGGGGCGGCTATTTATAGCCTGGGAGCATCCCGGCATGATTTGACATAAATACCCTTAAATAATGTGATAGTTGGTGTGGATAAGATCAGTGAGGTGGCACGTGTCACGGCAATGGTCAGAACTTTCAACTATGAAAGTCCTCATGTCTATCATATTCCTCACTTGAGGCTTTTGTAGGTTTAGGCTTGGGTTGAGCATTTATACGTCTCAAACGTATCTATAATTTTTGATGGTTTCATGTTCTTATCTTGTCAACTTTGGATGTTTTGTATACCTTTTATATCTTTTCTAGGACTAACTTATTAATTCGGTGCCAAGTGCCAGTTCCTGTTTTTTCTGTGTTTTTTACTCTTTTCAGATCTGATTTTGGAACGGAGTCCAACCGGAATAAAATCCCCGAAATATTTTTTTCCAGAACGGAAGAAGATCGGAGGACTTGAGGGCCAAGGCAGGGGGCCCACAGGGAGCCCACAAGCCCTGTTGCCGCGGCCAGGGGGCCCGCGGCAACCAGGCTTGTGGCCTCCCTGGCGCTCGCCTGCCCTAGCTTTTTGGCCTATAAATTCCCAAAAATCGCAGAAAAAATCAGGGCATCCACGAAAACACTTTTCCGCCGTCGCAAGCTTCCGTTTCCGTGAGATCTCATCTGGAGACCCTTCCCGGTGCCCTACCGGAGGGGACTTTGGAGTTGGAGGGCTTCTACATCAACATCATCGCCTCTCCAATGACTTTTGAGTAGTCCACTTAAGACCTACAGGTCCGTAGTTAGTAGCTAGATGGCTTCTTCTCTCTCTTGGATCTTCAATACAAAGTTCTCCATGATCTTCATAGAGATCTATCCGATGTAATCCTCTTTGGCGGTGTGTTTGTCGAGATCCAATGAATTGTGGATTTGTGATCAGATTATCTATGAATTATATTTGAGTCTTTGCTGATTTCTTATATGCATGATTTGATATCCTTGTAAGTCTCTCCGAGTCTTGGGTTTTGTTTGTCCAACTAGATCTATGATTCTTGCAATGGGAGAAGTGCTTGGTTTTGGGTTCATACCGTGCGGTGACCTTTTCAAGTGACAGAAGGGGCAGCAAGGCACACATCGTGTTGTTGCCATCAAGGGTAACAAGATGGGATTTCATCATAGATTTGAGATTGTCCATCTACATCATGTCATCTTGCTTAAGGCGTTAGTCTGTTCCTTTGAACTTAATACACTAGATGCATGTTGGATAGCGGTCGACGTGTGGAGTAATAGTAGTAGATGCAGAAAGTATCGGTCTACTTGTTTTGGACGTGATTCCTATAGATATAATCATTGCCATAGATAACGTCATGACTCTTCGCGGTTCTATCAATTGCTCGACAGTAATTCGTTCACCCACCGTCTACTTGCTTTCATGAGAGAAGCCACTACTGAACACTACGGCCCCCGGGTCTATTCACAACTATCGTCTCCACTTTCACTTTTACTTTGCTTTGTTTACTTTTTGCTTTCGGTACTCACTTTGCAAACAATCTATAAGGGATTGACAACCCCTTCATAGCGTTGGGTGCAAGATCTTTGTGTTTGTGCAGGTACTTGTGACTTGATGCGATCCTCCCACTGGATCGATACCTTGGTTCTCAAACTGAGGGAAATACTTACCGCTGCTGTGCTACATCACCCTTTCCTCTTCAAGGGAACACCAACGCAAGGCTCCAAGGCCGCGGGGAAATCCTTTGCATATTTGCCAAGGAAGTCCCTATAGGCGTAGCCCGTAGAGCAGGATTCCTGGCGCCGTTGCCAGGAAAGGTCTGTTGTCGTAGTAGTAGAAGGATTTCTGGCGCCGTTGCCGGGGAGGAGAGATCAAGTCAAGATCTATCCAAGTGGGTGTCACAAACTCATCTCTTGCATTTACCTTTTTTGCCAGTTGCCTCTCGTTTTCCTCTCCCTCACTTCACATTTCCGTTTTCATTTGCCTTTCTCCCTTGCCGTTTTATTTTGCCTTTTTGCCTTTCTCCTTTGTCGTTTTCTTTTTCCTTTTGCCAGTTTTCTTGTTTGCTTGTGTTCTTGTTGGTTTGTTGAAGTCATCATGGCTGAAAACACCAAACTTTGCGACTTCTCGAGTACCAATAATAATGATTTTATTAGTACTCCGATTGCTCCCGCCACTATTACGGAATCTTATGAAATCAACGCTGCCTTGCTGAATCTTGTTATGAAAGAGCAATTCTCTGGCCTTCCTAGTGAAGATGCCGCATCCCATCTCAATACCTTCATTGAACTTTGCGATATGCAAAAGAAAAGAGATGTGGATAATGACGTGATTAAGTTGAAGATTTTTCCTTTCTCGTTGCGAGATCGCGCAAAAACTTGGTTTTCTTCTTTGCCTAAAAATAGTATTGATTCTTGGGATAAGTGCAAAGATGCTTACATATCCAAGTATTTTCCGCCGGCTAAGATTATCTCTCTACGTAACGATATCATGAATTTCAAGCAACTTGATCATGAACACGTTGCACAATCTTAGGAGAGGATGAAGTTAATGATTAGAAATTGTCCTGCTCATGGCTTGAGTTTGTGGATGATTATACAAATCTTTTACGCTTGTTTGAATTTTGCTTCTCGCAATATCTTGGACTCCACCTCAGGTGGAACGCTCATGGAAATCACGTTAGGAGACGCTACAAAACTCCTAGACAATATCATGACCAACTACTCTCAGTGGCACACTGAAAGGTCACGTGCTAGCAAAAAGGTACACGCTATAGAAGAAATTAACTCGCTTGGTGCTAAGATGGACGAGTTGATGAATTTGGTTGCTAGTAGAAATGCTCCTTCAGATCCTAATGGCATGCCACTATCTTACTTTATTGAGAGTAGCAAAGCTAGTTTGGACGTTAATTTTGTTGGTAGGAACAATTTTGATAACAACAATGCCTTTAGAGGAAACTATGTTCCTAGGCCTTTTCCTAGTAACTCCTCTAACAATTATGGCAATTCCTACAACAACACTTATGGAAATCATAACAAATTACCCTCTGATTTAGAGAGTAATATCAAAGAGTTCATCAACTCTCAAAAGATTTTCAATGCGTCCATAGAGTAAAAACTACTGAAAATAGATGATTAGGCTAAGAGCGTTGATAGGATGTCTTGTGATATTGATGCTTTGAAAGTTAGATGTGCTCCTCCCAAGGTCAACTTGGATGAAACTTTAAAATCTATGCGTGTCTCCACGAATGAGAGCAAAGAAAGAACCGCCCAAATTCGCGTTAGGCATGAATGGTTTAAAAGGATGCATTCTGGTGATGCAAATCACAAAGATCTTAAAGTGCTTGGTGTGAATCCTCTTGAATCTTTGTTTTCGCGTGTCAAACCTATTGATGAAGGGGCTGGATATGAATCCACTTTGGTTGAAAAACGCCCCAATGATTCGAAGCCCACCTATCTTGATGATAAAGGTGTGGAGAGTGGAGTAGAAGAAATCAAAATTTTGGGTAGTAATGAAACTCCCACATTGGATTTCAAGGAATTCAATTATGATAGTTGCTCCTTGTTTGAATGCATTTCTTTGATGCAATCCATTGAAAACTCTCCACATGCTTATAGCCAAAGCAAAGCCTTTACCGCTCATATCGTAGATGCTATGATGAAATCTCTTGAAGAGAAGCTCGAATTAGAAGTCTCTATACCTAGAAAACTTCATGATGAGTGGGAACCTACTATCAAAATCAAAATCAAAAAACTATGAATGCAATGCTTTGTGTGATTTGGGTGCTAGTGTTTCCGCGATTCCAAAGTCTTTATGTGATATTCTTGGTTTTCATGAGATTGAAGAGTGTTCTCTTAATTTGCATCTTGCGGATTCTACTGTCAAGAAACCCATGGGAAGGATCGATGATGTTCTTATTGTTGCAAATAAGAACTATGTACCCGTGGATTTCGTTGTACTTGACATAGATTGCAATCCTTCATGTCCCATTATTCTTGGTAGACCTTTCCTAAGGACTATTGGTGCTATCATCGATATGAAGGAAGGGAAAATAAGATTTCAATTTCCCCTAAAGAAGGGCATGGAGCATTTTCCTAGAAAGAAAATAAGATTGCCTTATGAATCTATGATGAGGGCTACTTATGGTTTGAGCACCAAAGATGACTATACGTGATTCCATCACCTTTTGCCTAGCTAAGGGCGTTAAACAATAGCGCTTGTTGGGAGGCAACCCAACGAATCTATCATTTTTCTTTCTGTTTTGTGTTTTCCACACTTTCATAATTCTTTTATGATTTGTCGTTTGTGTTTCTTTTGCGTTTGTGCCAAGCAATACCGTTATGATTAGTCTTGGGGATGATCGTTTGGTCATGCAGGAAAAGACAGAAACTTTCTGCTCACGAAAAGAATTTTCATTTTTTCTGTAAGATCTTTTGAGTTTATTCTTTTTGCTTCTGGTTGCTACGCAAATTCGTCAAACTGTCGTAATGTTTTAGAATTTTTGAAGTACCAGAAGTATACGAAGTATACAGATTGCTACAGACTGGTCTGCTGTTAACAGATTCTGTTTTTGTTGAGTCGGTTGCTTATTTTGATGAAACTATGGATAGTATCGGGGGTATTAGCCATGGAAGATTGAAAATACAGTAACCCAACATCAACATAAGTAGAATTTAAGTTTGCTACAGTACCTAAGGAAGTGGTGGTTTTCTTTCTTATACTAATGGTATCACGAGTTTCTGTTTAAGTTTCGTATTGTGAAGTTTTCAAGTTTTGGGTGAAGTTCTTATGGACAAAAGGATAAAGAGTGGCAAGATCTCAAGCTTGGGGATGCCCAAGTCACCCCAAGTTGATTCAAGGATGTCGTAAAATCCTAAGCTTGGGGATGCCCCGGGAAGGCATCCCCTCTTTCGTCTTCAATCCATCGGTAACGTTACTTGGGGCTATATTTTTATTCACCACATGTTATGTGTTTTGCTTGGAGCGTCTTGTATCATAGGAGTCTTTTATTTTTGTTGTGTCACAATCTTCCTTGCTGCACACCTAGAGAGAGAGACATGCACTCACCATGATTTTGTCGAGCTTCACTTATATCCTTTGGTTAGACATTTCAGCTCATATATGCTTCACTTATATCTTTTGAGCCAGTTGATTTTGCTCTATGTGCTTCACTTATATCTTTTAGAGCACGGAAGCACGTGGCTTGGTAGTTGATCTATGATATGAAAGTAGTCTCAAAAGGGGTAGTTATCCAAAGGGATATGAAAACTTCCACCTTTATGTGCATTGAATAGTTAGAGAAGTTTGATTTATCTCAATTAATTTTGAGTTGTGGTTGTGGTAATATTGAAGTAATATTAGTAAGGTGTTGTGGATCTAGAAATACTTGTGTTGAAGTTAGTGATTCCGTAGCATGCACGTATGGTGAACCGCTATGTGATGAAGTCTGAGCATGATTAGTCTATTGATTGTCATCCTTTGTGTGGCGGTCGGGATCGCGCGATGGTTTATACCTACCAACCCTTCCCCTAGGAGTATGCGTTGAATGCTTTGTTTCCATTACTACTAAAACTTTTGCAACAAGTATGTGAGTTCTTCATGACTAATGTTGAGTCCATGGTTTAGATGCACTTTCACCTTCCACCCTTACTATCTTCTTTAGTGTCGTGCAACTTTCGCTCGTGCACAAAACCCACCATATAGCCTCCGTCAAAACAGCCACCATACCTACCTACTATGGCTTTTTCAAAGCTATTCCGAGATATATTGCCATACAACTACCACCATGACATGTTCCACCACTTCTACATTGCCATTGCATGATCATAAGATAGCTAGCATGATGTTTGCATTAATGTCTATGTCTTGCTAGATCATTGTCACGGTACACTACCGAAGGCATTCCATATAGAGTCATCATTGCTCTAAGTTTGGAGTTGTAAGTGTGATGATCATCATTGATGGAGAATTGTCCCATGTGAGGAAATAAAAGAGGCCAAAGATGCCCAACAAAAAAAAAGAGGCCAAAGAGCCCACCAAAAAAATGATATAAAAAGAGAGAAGGGACAATGCTACCACCTTTCCACACTTGTGCATATTAAGCACCATGATCTTCATGATTGAGAGTCTCTCGTTTTGTCACCACCATATAGCTAGTGGGAAATTTTCATTATATAACTTGGGTTGTATATTCCAATAATAGGCTTCCTCAAATTTGCCTTAGGTCTTCGTGAGCAAGCAAGTTGGATGCACACCCACTAGTTTTCTTTAAGAGCTTTCACATACTCTTAGCTCTAGTGCATCAATTGTATGGCAATCCCTACTCATTCACGTTGATATCTATTTATGAGCATCTCCATAGCTCATTGATAAGCCTAGTCAATGTGACCATGTTCTCCTTGTTTTCCTTGCAACCTCCACCACACTCCATTCCACTTATAGTGCTAAAACCATGGCTCAAGCTCATGTATTGCGTGAGAGTTGAAAAGGTTTGAGAAAGTAAAGGTGTGAAAACAATTACTTGGCCAATACCGGGGTTGTGCATGATTTAAATTCGTTGTGCAAGGGTGATAGAGCATAGCCAGACTATATGATTTTGTAGGGATAACTTTCTTTTGGCCTTGTTATTTTGAAAGTTCATGATTACCTTGCTAGTTTGCTTGAAGTATTATTGTCTCCACCTGAATAGCAAACTATTGTTTTGAATCTAATGGATCTGAACATTCACGTCACATAAGAGGAGTTACAAAGGACATCTATGCTAGGTAGCATGAAAGCATCAAAAATTCATTCTTTATCACTTCCCTACTCGCGGACGAGCAGGAGTTAAGCTTGGGGATGCTTGATACGTCTCAAACATATCTATATTTTTTGATGGTTTCATGTTGTTATCTTGTCAACTTTGGATGTTTCGTATACCTTTTATATCTTTTTTGGGACTAACTTATTAATTCAGTGCCAAGTGCCAGTTCCTGTTTTTTCTATGCTTTTGACTCTTTTCAGATCTGATTTTGGAACGGAGTCCAAACGGAATAAAATCCCCGAAATAAATTTTTCCAGAACGGAAGAAGATCGGAGGACTTGAGGGCCAATGCAGGGGGCCCACAGGGAGCCCACAAACCATGTTGCCGCGGCCAGGGGGGCCGCAGCAACCAGGCTTGTGGCCTCCCTGGCGCTCCCCTGTCCTAGCTCTTTGGCCTATAAATTCCTAAAATCGCAAAAAAAATCAGGGCATCCACAAAAACACTTTTCCGCCGCCGCAAGCTTCCGTTTCCGCGAGATCTCATCTGGAGACCCTTCCCGGTGCCCTGCCGGAGGGGACTTTGGAGTTGGAGGGCTTTTACATCAACCTCATCGCCTCTCCAATGACTCGTGAGTAGTCCACTTCAGACCTACGGGTTCGTAGTTAGTAGCTAGATGGCTTCTTCTCTCTCTTGGATCTTCAATACAAAGTTCTCCATGATCTTCATGGAGATCTATCCGATGTAATCCTCTTTGGCGGTGTGTTTGTCGAGATCCGATGAATTGTGGATTTGTGATCAGATTATCTATGAATTATATTTGAGTCTTTGCAGATTTCTTATATTCATGGTTTGATATCCTTGTAAGTCTCTCCGAGTCTTGGGTTTTGTTTGGCCAACTAGATCTATGATTCTTGCAATGGGAGAAGTGCTTGGTTTTGGGTTCATACCGTGTGGTGACCTTTCCAGTGATAGAAGGGGCAGCAAGGCATGCATCGTGTTGTTGCCATCAAGGGTAACAAGATGGGCTTTCATCATAGATTTGAGATTGTCCATCTACATCATGTCATCTTGCTTAAGGCGTTACTCTGTTCCTTTGAACTTAATACACTAGATGCATGCTGGATAGCGGTCGACGTGTGGAGTAATAGTAGTAGATGCAGAAAATATCGGTCTACTTGTTTTGGACGTGATGCCTATAGATATAATCATTGCCATAGATAACGTCATGATTTTGCGCGGTTCTATCAATTGCTCGACAGTAATTCGTTCACCCACCGTCCACTTGCTTTCATGAGAGAAGCCACTAGTGAACACTACGTCCCCCGGGTCTATTCACAACTATCGTCTCCACTTTCACTTTTACTTTGCTTTGTTTACTTTTTGCTTTCAGTTCTCACTTTGCAAACAATCTATAAGGGATTGACAACCCCTTCATAGCGTTGGGTGCAAGCTCTTTGTGTTTGTGCGGGTACTTGTGACTTGACGCGATCCTCCCACTGGATCGATACCTTGGTTCTCAAACTAAGGGAAATACTTACCGCCATTGTGCTACATCACCCTTTCCTCTTCAAGGGAACACCAACGCAAGGCTCCAAGGCCGCGGGGAAATCCTTTGCACATTTGCCAAGGAAGTCCCTATAGGCGTAGCCCGTAGCAGCAGGATTCCTGGCGCCGTTGCCAGGGAAGGTCTATTGTTGCAGTAGCAAGCATCATGAGGAAATTCATTCTGTAATATTACCTCGACCTCCTTTAACAGTACGGTGTTCCTATGACTCAAGAGTAAAGAAAATGAAACAGAATGAATAAATCTTCACGCTTCAAAGTCTTCAGACAGTATTTCTTCAGGAACCACCGAATTCCTCATCTTCAACATCTTCATGAGGAATATCAATTCCATAGCAATTTCTTCGCGATCATAGTCTTCAACTTTAGACTAATTTCTTCAGCCAAAGACATACATTTTTAGGGGTCGATATTCATCGTATAACTCAAACTCCTCAGCGACTTATAGAGCCTTTGTACACTTATAAACACATTAGTCACTTAACCTATAAGTCTTCAAACCACCAAAATCACTAAGGGCACTTGATGCACTTACACTATCAAAAACCCAATTACTACAAGCTCGCTAATATTGCCACTAAGCAACAAACTGCTATCGAAAAGCTTTACAAACTACTAGACAAAAGAGATGACGTGTTGAATGAGGAAATGGAACGGACTCAAATCTTGACTCATGACGTCAAAAGTCTTCATTCTGAGTTTGATAGTCTTCACGGTCGTCATGTCACTCTATTGGCACATCATGAGATGTTTTCTTATGAATTTCTTTAAAGAAAGCAAGATCTTGAGAAGATGAGGGTGTCTCATGATTATCTTCGAATTGAAAATGATTTTTTGCTTGCTCAACAGATCAGTACCGCTCAAGAAGAATTCATCCCATCGTGCTTGAAATGCATCGAACGTGAATCTGCTAATTCTTCACCTAAAACATCAAATGCTTCTATTACTACAAATTCTTCAACTGTATTTGTGGTTACAAATTCCTCACTCGAGGAAACCACAAATGTCACCGATGAAAATGCAGGGTTGAAGGAATTGTATGCTAGTGGCATTTACAAAAGCCTCAAAGGGCATCAAACCCTTTGCGATGTGTTCAAAAAGCATATTCTGAACAGAAACCCTAGGAAAGAGGGTATTGCATTTGAGAGGAAATTGAATGTTGATGGGTCATACTGGAAACCTGAGCAGTATCCCAAAACCTCATTGGTTGATGCAAAAGGACCTCCTATTGATCCATCTACTCTATCAGGCTTTGCATGTGAAACATCATATCTCTCTGATGAGTCTCTTAACTCAAGCTATAAACTGTTCAAAAATCAGAATGGTGAAGTATTTGCTAGATATGTTGGAACTAACTGCAGGAATGGACCACCCTTGAGGAAAATCTGGGTTCCCAAAAGCAGCTTGGAAAGTCTTCACATGAATGTCCTCATGACACCACCAGTAAAGAACAGGAACCCGAGATCAAATTCCTCAAGTGGACCAAAGTCTTCACGGGGATCAAATTCCTCATATGGTCAAAACACCGCTCGTACTCGCACTAATGCTTCTAATATGCAAGGAAACTACAAGGGACATGAATATGTGCACCATTCCTCAAATCACTATATTCATAAGTCCTCAAAGAATTTATGTGCTTATTCATTTGAGTACTCTAACCCCTCCTGTGAAACGAAGTGCATTAGCTTCAATGCCTCAATTTTCTTATGGTGCTCGCAGGATGATGGAGTCTTTGCCACCCCTTCAGATGTGGGTGGTGAAGAAATTGAACTAGTCACTTCTGCATGTGAGGTCTCCACATGAAAGTCATCATCTGAAGAATTTGTTGGAGACCTGAGGAATTGCTCGAAAGGATGCAAGCTAATCATGACGAAATGTTTATCATTTCACACGTCCCCATTATGTCTTAATTCTACTTTATGTGATGAAATTCAAGTATGATGAATTTGATATCATATTCTTCACTCCGAAGCATATGAGATGGTAAGCAGTACTAATTCATATGTAGGATGACAAACCCAAAACCACAGAGTGGGTCCTTGATAGTGGGTGTACAAATCATATGACTGGTGACAAGAGTTTACTAATGAATATCCCACTAACCCCATCACCACTGAAGCATATCACCTATGCACACAAAGGTAAAAGCAAGGTATTGGGACTTGGTAAGGTGGCTATTTCTAAGGACCGACACATGGACAAAGTCATGCTTGTCGAATCCCTTGGGTTTAACCTCATGTCAGTCTCAATGCTTTGTGATCTTGATATGATTGTAATCTTTGGCAAATATCGATGCGTAGTCATAACGGAATCTGATAAATCCAAAATCTTCGAAGGCTTTAGGAGAGGAGACTTGTACATTGTTGATTTATCTATAGGTCCGTAGTCGCCCACGTGTTTAATTGCAAAAGCCTCAGGGGGCTGGCTATGGCATCGACGACTTGGTCATGCAGGCATGAGGAATCTGCACACTCTAGCGAAGAAGAAGCATGTCATTGGCATCAAAAGTGTCAAATTCCTCAAGGATCACCTTTGCGGGGCTTGTGAGTCTGGAAAGATGACCAGATCCAAGCACCCCCCCCCCCAAACACTATCATGACCACCACTCGTCCTTTTGAATTGCTTCACATGGACCTCTTTGGACCTACTCATTAAGCTACTCTAACCAATGCAACATCTATATATGGCTTTGTAATCGTTGACAACTATTCTCGTTATACTTGGGTACACATTATACTTTACAAAACTGAAGTGCAGGAAGTCTTCAAATGATTTTCCTCAAGGGCCTCGACGAACTTCAGCGTCAAGATCAAGCACATCATGAGTGACAATGGGACAGAATTCAAGAACACTGGTCTTGATGACTATCTTGATGAACTTGGTATTACTCATGAGTTGTGTGCCCCTTATACTCCTCAACAGAATGGTATCGTGGAGCGAAAGAACGGCTATCTGGTTGAGATAGCATAGACTAAGCTTGAAGAATATTAGACTCCTCGTCGCTTCTGTCTTGAGGCAACCAACGCTATATGCCACATCATCAACATGGTATATCATCACAAATTCCTCAAAAAGACTTCATACGAACTTCTCACTGACAAGAAACCCAATGTAAGTTATTTGAAAGTCTTCAGTGCAAGATGCTGGATTAGAGATCCTCACCATAGTGCAAAATTTCCACCGAAAGCACATGAGGGTTTTATGCTTGGTTACAAAAAAGACTCGCACACCTACAAAGTCTTCAACAACTACCACAACAAGGTTGTTGAAACTGTAGATGTGCGGTTCGATGAAACTAATGGCTCGCAAAGAGATCACCTTCCTCCTGTGCTATATGAAATGCCTCCCGAGGAAGCTATTAAGCTCAAGGCTACTGAAGGTACCCTTCCTACTCAGGAACAACCACGTGTTGAAGAATTCATCCCAAACAACAAAGAAATTCGGGCTGGTGCGCCCGAGGAAATTGCTCCGGATCAAATCCCTCAACCCGATCAAAGTATTCAACCCACGCATCGAAGGATTGCAAATGAAGTGCAAATTAAAAAAAATCATCGATGACATCAATGCGCCAGGTCCCCTCACTCGCTCAAAAGCTTCACATTTGATTAACTGTTGTGGGCATTCTTCCTTCGTGTCTATCACAGAACCCTCAAAAGTTGATGAAGCCCTCATGGAACCTGAGTGGATTCAAGCAATGCAAGAACAACTTAATCAATTCAAGCTTAAAAATGTGTGGGAACTTGTGGAGCGGCCTGATCCTCGCAAGCACAATATCATCGGTACCAAGTGGATCTGTCGAAACAAGCAAGACGAAGATGGTTAGGTAGTGAGGAATAAGGCACAACTTGTAGCCCAAGGCTACACAAAGGTTGAATGATTTGACTTTGATGAAACTTTTGCACCTGTTGCTAGACTTGAAGCTATTCGTATATTACTTGCTTATTCTAACCATCACAATATCACATTGTATCAAATGGATGTGAAAAGTGCATTCCTCAATGGTAAGCTTGAGGAAGAAGTATATGTTGCTCAGCCCCCAGGTTTTGAAGACCCAAAGCATCCTGACAAAGTCTTCAGACTCAACAAGGCTCTCTATGGCCTCAAGCAAGCCCCTCGGGCGTGGTATGACACATTGAAGGAATTCCTGGTGAAGAAAGGCTTCAAACCCGGTTCACTCAGCCAACTCTTTTCACAAAATCTTATGAAATGAACTATTTGTGTGCCAACTATATGTGGACGATATCATGTTTGGTTGTACTGACAAACGTTACAGTGATGAATTTGCCTACATGATGGGTGAAGAATATCAAATTTCCATGACGGGGGAGCTGAAATTCTTCCTAGGACTTCAAATTTGTCAACAACGCAATGGCATCTCCATTTATCAAGTGAAATACCTCAAGGATGTCCTCAGAAAATTCGGCATGCATGAATGCAAAGGCGTCAAAATTCCCATGTCTACCAACGGCCACCTCTGCACTGACAAAAATGGTAAAGATCCCAATCATCACATATATCGCTCTATGATTGGCTCTTTATTGCACCTATGTGCATCTAGGCCAGATATTATGCTTAGTGTTTTCATGTGTGCCCGTTTCCAAGCAAACACCGAAGGAATCACACCATAAGGCTCTGAAGCATATTCTTCGATATCTAGATCACACACGAATGCTAGGATTATGGTACCCCAAGGGTTCAAATCTTCATCTCATTGGATACTCTGACTCTGACTATGTTGGTGACCATGTGGATAACAATTCAACATCAGGCACCTGCCATTTCCTTGGACGATCCTTAGTGTGTTGGTCCTCAAAGAAGCATAATTGCGTGCCACTTTCCACTGCTGAAGCTGAGGACATTGATGCTGGTTCATGTTGTGCTCAACTATTGTGGATGAAGCAAACCCTCAAGGACTATTGCATCAACATGAAGAATGTGCCACTCTACTGCGACAATGAGAGTGCAATCAAAATTGCATACAACCCAGTACAACACTTGAAGACCAAGCACATCCAAATTCGTCATCATTTTGTTCATGATCATGTACTCAAGGGCAACATCGTCATTGACCACGTGAAGCCTGAAGGCCAACTAGCACAGATCTTCACTAAGCCCTTGGATGAAAAGAGATTTTGCAAGTTGCGGTGTGAGCTAAATATCCTAGAATATTCGAATGTTCGGTGAAAGGACACACACGCTAGCACTTATGCAAAATTGATGACTTAGATGTGTAACACACAAAGTAATATTTTTCTTCAATAAATTAAGAATAACACTCTAAAGGTTAAGAAATTAATGAAGAATTTGATTCTCAGGACCCTATGGCAATTGTACACGGTGCCTGAAATCATCATTCTTGTACGACGGGTCATGCCACCAACCCAATTTGAAATTCTTCAAAGCTAAGATTTTTGCAATTCTTCAAATCTTCAAAGTCTTCGGTTTTTGAAATTCCTCAAGTTTGCAAATTCCTGAGAAGTTCAAATTCTTCCAACTTTTAAAAATGTGTTCTTCATTGACTATATACTTATTTTTGAGCTTTCAAAGTCCTCAACAACATTCACTTATAGATTCTAGTGCCCCTTAGTGATTTTGGTGTATTGAAGATTTATAGGTTAAGAGACTTATGTGTTTTTTGAGTGTACACTGACTCTATAAGTCATCGAGGAGTTTGAGTTATTCGAAGAATACCGACCCATAAAATGTATGTCTTTGGCTGAAGACTTTGGTATTTCCTCGAAGACTTTGAAATGAGGAAATAGGTGTGTCCGTGAAGAAATTGATGCGAAGACTTTGCAGCGTGAAGACTTTCATTTTCATAATTTCATTTTATGTATTCTGTGTCATAGGACCATTGTACTATTAAAGGGGGTCAAGGTAAAACTAAGGAAAAGTTTCCAAGTGATGCTCATCTCAAAGCCTACACATAGAAACCCTTTGAGTGAAGCCTTTGGAAATCTTCAATAGACTAGTCAAATTCTTCAGTGACAGAGACGAAGATGTTCTGGTCTCTGAGGAATTTGCTCTAAGTGAGGAGTTAGGTTTTCACCAATGCGAATTACCTACTAGTGGGAACATGAGTGCCATGAGGACTTTCATAGTTGAAACGTTCCAACCGTTGTTGTGCTGCGCGCCAACTGTCCCTAACCTTATCCACATAACGATCATAC
The DNA here is from genome assembly GCF_904849725.1 of Hordeum vulgare subsp. vulgare. NCBI lineage: Eukaryota > Viridiplantae > Streptophyta > Magnoliopsida > Poales > Poaceae > Hordeum > Hordeum vulgare. Next base: position 326,822,539 of record NC_058520.1, on the reverse strand, counting down.
CATTGGGGCATTTATGTCAATTCATGTCAGGATTGCTCCCCGACTATAAATAGCCGCCCACATAACCACTAGTTGGTTGGCTGCTCCACGAGAGAAACTGACACTTGTCATTTGAGAGCAACCCATTCCTCGAAGACTTTGAGAGAAAATCATCAGTGAAGAAAAACCCCAAACACCCAAACCAAAACCCAAAACCCCCAAAGTGTTTGAGCATCACTCGAGAGATTGTTCCTGTGTGGAACCAATGCTTGTTACCTTTGAGGACTATGCATCCTCCAGACGATTAGGCGTCATGGTCTAGAGCATCCAGCAGTGAATTGTGGATCTCCAGGTGACCAAGTTTGTGAGATTTTGGAAGTATGCCCTAAATACTTACCACGAGTGTTGAGCAAGGACTGTGTGTCCTTAACTCAAGGAGAATACGGTAAGGATTGTGTGTCCTTTGGTTTAAATACCAAGCTGCTCCAAACCAGATGTACGAGTGTCACAACAGTTGGAACTGGGTCATCAATCCATTGTCTTCATCGAGCACCTGGTTCTAATTCCTCAACCCTTTCATTTCCTCAGTTGTATGTTGATGACTTTGATCGTCATTGTTTGAAGAATTTGACTAAAGACTTTCTCAATTTCCTCACCCCAAATTCTTCACTTACCTTGTTCTTCACATGCATGTACTGAACACGCTACTTGTGCAAATCGAATGTTTCATTTCACTCTGACAACTATGCTATCGCTGTTTTGCACACTTGCCTAAGTACTTATTCCGCTCAACTCAGTGCGTGTGGGAGGACTTTCCTCACAAGGAATTTCCTAAGTGGCGAATTTATAAAAATCGCCTATTCACCCCCCTCTAGTCGATATAACACACTTTCAGATCATAAACCTCCTAGGCCTCCCCTCGCCCCTCATCCATGCGTTTGACGAGGTGGGGGTAAGGTGTCAATGGAATGGCCAAATCCATCAACAACGTGCTCGAAAGAGTCGATCGTGAGGCAACGGCCTGGCGAGACATCGCCGACCTCTTCTGGTTCCCCGTGTCGGGTTTGTTCTTCGATCGACGTCGTCAGCGCCTGGCACGCCAACAATGGAGTAAAATACCATCAGATCCCTCGATATGGTTCGTGAAGAGATCGTAAGTACCAAGACGGGGTCTGCACACACAGTTTATCCAGGTTCAAGCCTCCTAAGAGGAATACCCTACGTCCTGCTTATTCTAGTTATTTATGGTGAGGTGATACCTCGTATCGAGGATTGCAATGTTGTACGAGGTGTCTACCGAGAGTTGGATCTAAGATTGGATCATGAATGAATAGGTCTAAGGTTTACATGTAGGGGGTTGGTGAGATCAATCCAGTCATCATCCTTTGGCTTGGAGAGCACGCACGTCGCCACCACCTTCTTCGGGTTTCCTGGTGTTTTTGGGCCTGGTGGCCCCGCAGAAGCCGAGGCTGGGTCTCCCTATGTTAGGTACCCCGGGCACCGAACCCCGTTAATTATGTTGTGGTATTCTTCCTCTTGTGGTGTTATGTGAGCGTCGACTACATGTCACTTATCCATTATTGGGCCTAGGGGAAGACATTATGAAATTAGTTTGTAGATGGTGTGTTGCGGGAGTGATAGAAATCTAAACCCGAGTTATGAGTTGTTTCATGAGGGGTTGCTTTGGATTCAAAAGTTTAATGCTATGGTTAACTTTATATTATTTACTTCTCTTGTGTTGGTGGACACTTGATAGAGGGTATAATCATAAGTAATTATTTATCCAGGCAAGGACAATACCTTAGCATAGTACCCACACAACACTTATCAGAATAATGAATGGAAACTCAATGGAATTTGATAAAATTCTCGTGTGTCCTCAAAAGAATTTTAATCATTATAAGAAACACAACTAGCTTGTCGTTAGCAAATATAAGGATCGAGCCACTTGGTGGACTCTATTGCTTTTGTTACCATTTACCATTTTATTAAAGTAGTTTGATATCAAACAACCTATTAAATTATGTTTACAATTTAAAGTGAAACCTTGGTGAAAACTACTCGTCAATTTTTTCTGCTTCTTGTTTGGTTTGACACTCTTACTTATCGAAAAGGCTATGATAGACCTCTTATACTTTTGTATCATCATTAACGCTACAAATTTTCATCATTAGTCTACATATGGATCTACCACAAAGGCATGTCATATTCTCATTTAAATATGTATGTGATGGATCTATACCACACATGCGTAACATATCATGGACAAATAGAACATCACAAATGTACATATCTATCACAAGTACATGATCGATCACATAAAAATATACAAATCTATCACAAACAAACAACATGTATCCATTACAGGAAAAATATAGCAACTATTTACCCATATAGCAAAATGCATGTTGCAATTGAAGAATAATAAGGCCACTGTGTGTGGGGGGGGCAACCTGCATGTCAGGGATTAGATAGGGTCTCGGTGTGTTGGCTTGTAAGGAGGCAACCACTGTTGCTAAAATAATATGGGATTTTATTACTTAAGAGTTTTAAGCATTACACCCAACCTCTGCATAACAAGGATGCACACATCCACAAGTTCAGGAGTTCACGTGTACCCAAACTGAAAATAAAGCAAGGCAGATTACATATCATGATGAGAAATTGTAAAGCCACCTAAGAGTATGGTAGATCAATCCGGATACTATGTTGCCATCCGTGCCGGGAAAATAACTCCCTGGCCGCCGCCTCCAAACGTAACACCACTTCAAAAAACAAGTCTCGGTGCTCCACATGCTGCAGGGCCGACCAAGCTCGAAGCGTTGTTGTACACCGATGAATAACCTGCATAAAAGAAGCATTTTTGTCGTTAAAAACCTTGTCATTTATACATAGCCACAACGACCAAATAACGGCAATCGCTCCCACCCTACTGAATAGTTTAAACCTAGGATCAACCCCATTTAACCAGTTGTCAAAAACGTTTGCAACAAAAGTCGAGGGATGTAAGGCAGAACCTATCTGGATGGCTGACCATATAGACCTAGCGAACTTGCACTGAAAGAATAAGTGTGTAATAGTCTCGTCGTGTTGACAGAAGACACACTTTTTACTTCCATGCCAATTGTGTTTGGCAAGGTTATCTCTTGTAAGAATTACAGCTCGACGGAGATACCACACAAACACCTTAGTTTTTAGCGGGTTCTCCATCTTCCAAATTTTGTTATTGACCTTAATATCGACTAGTACTTCACGTAGGATTAATGCTCTATACATGGAATCAACCGAGAATTTACCATTCTTCGTAAGATTCCATCGAAATTTATCTGGACCTTCCGACAGATGCATGGGATCCAATCGGATGAGAAAGGCATTCCAAGATGCTTGTCTTGTACCATGTAAACTTCTCCTGAACAAAACATTTGGTGGGGAGGTACCCAACTCCTTAGCAATCGTGTTGCTCTTGTTTCGTACAATCGCATACAGAGCCGGATATTGCTCCGTGAGAGTGGATGGGCCTAGCCATTTATCCTCCCAAAACCAGATTTCCGATCCATCCCTAATTGAGAAAGATCCTTGTGGGAAAAAGAACTTCTTCGTAGCCATCATGCCTGCCCAGAAGTGTGAATCGCTAGGCTTCCAAAGAACCTGAGATACAACTTGATTTGCCACATACTTTCTCCTAAGCCATATACTTTCTCCTAAGGAGGGTTTTCCAAACTCCATCTTTAGAAAGAAGCTTGAATAGCCATTTACCCAGCAAATCTCTGTTCTTAACCTCAAGGTCATGAACTCCGAGCCCTCCTTGGTCTTTAGGGCAAAAACCACACTCCACTTAGTCAGCCGATATTTTTTCTTCTCACCATCCCCTTGCCAAAAGAATCTAGATCGGAAGTAATCCAATCGTTTTAAGACTCCTTTAGGTGGTTGGAATAATGAAATCATATACAGTACCATATTTGTTAGTACCGAATTTATGAGGACCAATCTTCCACCAAGGGATAGTAGTTTGCCTTTCCAGCTATTTAGTCTTAGTTGAAGTCTTTCCTCCACCTTTTTGCACTCAGCATTTGTAAGTCTCCGATAATGAATTGGAATACCCAAATAGTTGATAGGAAATTGGCCTTGTTTATAGCCGAAAAGTTCAGCATACAAGTCGGTGTTTTCTTGAGCCTCGCCTAAACAGAACAATTCACTTTTATGGAAATTAATCTTAAGACACGAAAGTTGCTCGAATGCTGACAAAATCAGCTTTAAGTTACGAGCTTTTTCCATGGCATGTTCCATAAAAAGAATTGTGTCGTTGTCATATTGAAGAATCTATAAACCACCATCGACTAGATGTGGAATCACACCTTCAATTTGGCCCACAACTTTTACGCATTCGATCAAGATGGCCAACATATCAACCACTATATTAAATAGCATTGGCGATACCGGGTCACCTTGTGTAAGGACTTTCTTCGTTTGGAAGAATTTGCCAGTATCATCATTGACTTTGATGGCTACACTTTCTCCCGAAATAAAGCTATCTATTAACGCTCACCATTCAGAAGAAAAATCTTTCATTTCTGGGTGTTACTGAAGAAAAGACCAATTGACTTTATCATAGGCTTTCTCAAAATTGATTTTAAGAATTACCCCATTCAGCTTTTTCCTATGTAGTTCGTGAACTCTTTCATGTAAGATCGCCACCCCATCCAGGATATTATGACCTTGCATAAAAGTTGTGTGAGACGGATGAACCACATGATCTGCCACACTATTCAATCAAATTGTAGCCGACTTTGGTAAATATGTTAAAACTAATGTTAAGGAGGCATATAGGTCTGTATTGTTGAATCCTTTCTAACTCATTAACCTTAGGTAACAAAATTATCTCACCAAAATTGAGACGAAACAACTCTAGTTGTCCATCATGAAGACATGCGAACAATTGTAATAAATCAGACTTGATTACATCCCAAATTTTTTGATAAAACTCAGCCGGGAAGCCGTCAGGTCCACGTGCCTTGTTATGTTTCATTTGGAAAACCGCCTTTCTCACCTCTTCCTTTGAGTATAGTTTAGTAAGTAAGCTATTTTCCTCATTTAAAACCTAGGGTATATCCTCTGTTCGAGACTCATCCACAATGAAGTTGCCTTCCTATGGGGCTCCGAACATGCCTTTATAATAATTTGTAATGTACGACTTTAGTTGTTCATGGCCCTCGATCGTTCCCTCCTCCTGGACTGGAGAATGAATATGCTTTTTCCTGCGTCTGCCATTGGCAATACTATGGAAGTAGCGGGTATTCGAGTCTCCTTCTAGGATAAATTGGGCTTTGGATCTTTGATACCATTTTAACTCCTCCCCACGCGGAAGTTTCACTATCTGTGCATTTGATTAGCTCTTTAACTCAATCTATTGCGTATATAACAAACGAACTTCTGCTAAAGCCTCTAAAGCATCAATGATCGAGGATAGCCGCTCCTTTTAAAAAAATTAAGTAAACCAGTGGTATGGCGAGCCCAGCCAATGAGGTGTGCACGTAAAGCACGAATCTTATTGTTCCATCGCTTGATTGGTGTTTCACCAGCCACCAGTATTTCCCAAATTCTTTTAACCATCTCATGGAACCCCTCCCGATGTAACCACCCAAGTTCAAACTTGAAACATGGTTTACATTGTGGGCTAGGCATGCCAGTGGTCAATAGAATGGGAGCATGGTCCGACAATCCCTCAATACACTCAAGAGCCCGCACTAACACCAATGGGAACTTAGATTCCCAATCAGTATCCATCAGTACACGGTCTAGCTTTTCGTATGTGGATTCAGGTAGAGAATTAGCCGAAGTAAACTGTCTCCCGACCATTGCAATTTCTCTTAAGTTCAAGTTGTCAATGATTGCATTGAACAAAAGAGGCCAACGGCTGTCGAACCGACCCCTACTTTTCTCAAATGGAAACCTAAGAAAATTGAAATCCCCTCCAATGATTAAAGGATGAAGGTTATCTTTTGCCAAGTTTACCATTTCACAGAGAAAACCCGTCTTAGCCACCTCCTGGGCCGGCCCATACACGGTAACAAGACTCCAAACGAAGTTATCGGCTTTATTATGGATGTGAATTTTTATATGAAAATCACCATCTACATCCAACACTTCCATGGTCTCTGTCCTGATACCTAGTAAAATGCCACCAGAGCGACCGCGTGGGGGGGGGTACTAATCAAAATCTATACCGCCTGAAAGTCGTTTCAATAGAGATTGAGAGAACTCACATCTCCCGATCTCAGAAATAGCCAAGAAATCCAAATTATGGCCTCGAACGCAACCAACAAAGTGCAAATGTTTAGCCAAGTCACCAAGACCTCTGCTATTTGCGAACATGCCATTCATTGGGAAACCGTGGGGGGTTCTGATGACTTGGCCCGTTTCCGGGACACCTTGTTGGTGGTAGATTTTGATTCCCGACCGGATGCTTTTAACTCATACAATGAGCTCATACCGTCCTCATCCAAACCTCCCTCCAAACTTCACCAATTAGATGAGAAAAAAGCTGGTCATCTGATGTGGCAATCGCTTCTTATTTATCCACATAAGTGGCAGTTGATGACCCACAAGTATAGGGGATCAATTGTAGTCCTTTCGATAAGTAAGAGTGTCGAACCCAACGAGGAGCAGAATGATCTGACAAGTGGTTTTCAGCAAGGAAATATCTGCAAGCACTGAAATTATCGGTAACAAGTAGTTGTGTGGTGAGATGATTCGTAGCGAGCAACAAGTAAAAAAAGTAGCAACGGTGCACCAAAGTGGCACAATCCCTTTTGTAGCAAGGGACAAGCCTGGACAAAGTCTTATAGGAGGAAAAACGCTCCCGAGGACACACGGGAATTTCTGTCATGCTAGTTTTCATAATGTTCATATGATTCGCGTTCATTACTTTGATAGTTTGATATGTGGGTGGACCGGCGCTTGGGTACTGCCCTTACTTGGACAAGCATCCCACTTATGATTAACCCCTCTCGCAAGCATCCGCAACTACGAAAGAAGAATTAAGATGAAATCTAACCATAGCATTAAACTAGTGGATCCAAATAAGCCCCTTACGAAGCAACACATAAACTACGGTTTAAGCTTCTGTCACTCTAGCAACCCATCATCTACTTACTACTTCCCAATGCCTTCCTCTTGGCCCAAATAATGGTGAAGTGTTATGTAGTCGACGTTCACATAACACCACTAGAGGAAAAACAACATACAACACATCAAAATATCGAACGAATACCAAATTCACATGACTACTATTAGCATGACTTATTCCATGTCCTCAGGAACAAAAGTAACTACTCACAAAGCATAATCATATTCATGACCAAAGAGGTAATGAGTAGCATCAAGGATCTGAACATAAACTCTTCCACCAAATAATCCAACTAGCATCAACTACAAAGAGTAATTAACACTACTAGCAACCTTACAAGTACCAATCGAAGTCGCGAGACGGAGATTGGTTACAAGAGATGAACTAGGGTTTGGATATGAGATGGTGCTGATGAAGATGTTGATGGTGATGAGTCCCCTCCGATGAGAGGAGTGTTGGTGATGATGATGGCGACGATTTCCCCCTCCGGGAGGGAAGTTTCCCTGCAGGATCGTCCTGCCGGAGCTCTAGATTGGTTCTGCTCAAGTTCTGCCTCGTGGCGGCGGAGAATCCTCGAAAAAGCCTCCTCCTGATTTTTTTTCCGAATGAAACCCTTCATATAGCAGAAGAGGGGGGCCAGAGGGCCAGCTGGGTGCCCACAAGCCCCCTAGGCGCGGCTAGTGGGGTGGCCGCGCCTAGCAGGCTTGTGGCCACCTGCTGGCGCCCCTCTGGCGCTTCTTCGGCCCAGTATTTTTTATAAATCCGAAAAAAAATCCTCGTTGATTTTTACGACGTTTGGAGTTGCGCAGAATAAGTATCTCAAACTTGCTCCAATTTCAGGCCAGAATTCCAGCTGTTGGCATTCTCCCTCTTCAAGTAAACCTTGCAAAATAAGATAGAAAAGGCATAAGTATTATACCGTGAAGTGAAATAACAGCCCAAGAAGTGATAAATATCAACATGAAAGCATGATGCAAAATGGACGTATCGACTCCCCCAAGCTTAGACCTCGCTTGTCCTCAAGCGAAAGCCTAGCTCAATAAATATGTCCACATGTTTAGGGAGAGAGGTGTCGACAAAACAAGATACGAACATGCATGCATCATGACCATGATCAGAACAGCAATACCAACATATAATTTCTCAAGCTAAAGTGACGATTCCTTCACAAAGTAAAGCATGGATCAAGAACCTTACCGAGAAGTAACAACCCGTAACCTTTAGTCATTGAAGCAATTGCAATTTATCACAACATCAGAAAGAGTCAAACAAGAGCTTGTAAAGCAAATCCATATACTCAATCATCTTTTCATTCTCTACAATTGCTACAACTCACGTGGTACTCATGAGATCAAAGTTTCAGCTGGACACAGAGAAAGATAGGGGCTTATAGTTTTGCCTCCCAACTGCTTACCTCAAGGGTAATGTCAACAACAATAATTCATGAATGCTTACCTCCAATTTGGCATATGAATATAGATCTTTCCCTAGCATATGACGTTAGCCAAGATAAAGGCGAAACAAGGAATTGGTGAAGATCACCATGACTCTTTCAGGGGCAAAAAGTAAAGGTACAAGATAGGCCCTTCGCAGAGGGAAGCAGAGGTTGTCATGCGCTTTTGAGGCTTGGATGTGTGTCCTCTTAGTGCGGAGGAACATCACTTTATATTGCCTCCTATGATAAAGAACTTTATTATGCAGTCTGTCGCTTTTATGTCTTCCTCATCACAGGTTCATACAAAGCTTATTTTCCACACACTAATAGATCATACATATTAGGGAGCAATTTTTATTGCTTGCACCGATGACAACTTACTTGAGGGATCTTATTCAATCCATAGGTAGGTATGGTGGACTCTCATGGCAAACTGGGTTGAAGGTTTGTGGATGCACAAGTAGTATCTCTACTTGGTGCGAGAGTTTTGGCTAATATGAGGTGGAAGCAATCGTCACATGCTAAGGGATCTCTAATCATATAACATTGTTCGGAACCAAGCAAACACAATTCATTATGTTGTCTTCCTTGTCCAACATCTACTTCTAGGCATGCAATAGTTTAGTGAGTGTTCACAACCATAGATGGTGTCAAAGATGATATATTTATATGTGAACCTCTCCTTCCTTATCACTTCCTATTAATTGCAACAATGACCAAGGTCTACGTTTGTCTACCCTCAACAAGTTTCAATCAACATTCTTTTTATATGTGAAGCCATCACTTCCCATAAGATCATTACATGATCTTTCATGCTTTTGTTCTTTTCTCACTCTTTTGATCATGGCAAGAGGCAAAGCCCTCAACTAAGACACTCTTTATTATATGGATCACGAGCTTGAATACATTGGGGGTGACACAAAGCAAAACTCAAGACTAAAACTTTTGAACCACTAGAGAAAAAGAAAACTGAAAAGGAACAAACTAAAAGATGTGATGGTGATACGATACCGGGGCAACTCCCCCAAGCTTGGCAAAAGCCAAGGGGATTGCCCATACCCATGCTTAGTTGTCTTCCTTTGGAGGTGATGGTGGTGGAGTTGTTGAAGAGGTCTTGAGCTTGTTTAATTTCCACCTCAGCATAAAATTCTGCACCCTCAGATCATCATTTTCCTCTTCAAGCTTCAACACCCTTTGGCATAATTCCCGCTTACTCTCCTGCAAGAAACGAGAAGGGATAAACAAGGTCTTAGGCTTCTTCCTTGAGTCGGGGAGGCTCGACTTCTTGAACTCCACATGCGTGTGTCCAGGTTGAGGTAGAGGAGCCTCCCCTTCATCGGAACTTGTTTGTTCCTTCCCCTTGGGATCATAATCTTCTTCCTCATCAGTGGTCCAGCCATAAGGATCCAAGTCGGCATAAGCCTTGGGGTCAGCAAGGTAATCTGCCACATAGCTCTCCCCCTCTGAATCTTGAGAAGACATCTTGCCCTAAATCTGCGGCAGAAAACAGGCTCGAAACGAAATCTGCGTGATACGAGGGTCAGACCTTTCGGGAGAATATATAATGATTTTTTCAGACCAGAAGGAGTACTCCGCACGAAAACGGAGTCCGGGAGGCGCACGAGGTGGCCACAAGCCCCCCAGGCGCGGCCAGGGGGTGGGCCCGCGCCTGGCAGGCTTGTCGCCTCCTCGCGCGCTTTTCCGGACTACTTCCAATTTTTCTAATTTTTCAAATATTCCAAAACGGAGAAAAATTCCTACTGGAAAAGTTTTGGAGTCTGTTTTCTTACCGAATCACATACCTCTTCTTTTTCGGAGTCTGAAACAGGCTGATAAATATCCCTTAGGTATTCTTCCGGAGTTATGGTATTGATGATATTGCTTTCAACATTTATGGGAGTACCTGAGATACAATGCTTGATTCTGTGCCCATTTACAACTCTCGGACAATTACCTTCCGTGTTGTTGATCTTGATAGCACCGGAACGATATACTTCCTCAACAATATAGGGACCTTCCCATTTAGAGAGAAGCTTGCCTGCAAAAAATCTTAAACGAGAATTATATAGCAAGACATAATCACCTACATTGAACTCACACTTTTGTATCCTCTTATCATGCCACCTCTTAACCTTTTCTTTGAACAACTTGGCACTTTCATATGCCTGAGTTCTCCATTCATCAAGCGAGCTAATGTCAAACAACCTCTTCTCACCAACAAATTTGAAATCAAAGTTGAGCTCTTTGATTGCCCAATAGGCTTTATGCTCTAGCTCAATAGGTAAATGACATGCTTTACCGTACACCATTTTGTACGGAGACATGCCCATGGGATTCTTATTGGCGGTTCTATAAGCCCACAGTGCATCATCGAGCTTCTTAGACCAATTCTTTCTAGACCTGTTGACAGTCTTTTGCATAATTAGTTTAATCTCTCTGTTGCTTAGCTCTACTTGACCAGTGGACTGAGGGTGATAAGGAGACACAATTCTATGGTTGACATCGTACTTAGCAAGCATTTTACCGAAAGCACCATGAATGAAATGTGAACCACCGTCGGTCATTAGATCTCTAGGGACTCCAAATCTAGGGAAGATAACTTCTTTAAGCATCGTAATAGATGTGTTGTGATCAGCACTACTAGTGGGGATAGCTTCTACCCACTTAGTGACGTAATCAACACCAACTAGGATATGAGTATACCCGTTGGATTTTGGAAAAGGTCCCATATAATCAAAGCCCCAAACATCAAATGGTTCAATGACAAGTGAATAGTTCATAGGCATTTCCTGACGTTTACCGATATTACCTACTCTTTGACATTCGTCACAAGACAAGACAAACTTACGGGCATCCTTGAAGAGAGTGGGCCAATAGAAACCTGATTGCAATACCTTGTGTGCAGTTCTATCTCCCGCATGGTGTCCTTCGTAGGCCTCGGAGTGACATTTCTGTAGGATCTATCCCTGTTCATGTTCAAGTACACAACGTCTAATAACACCATCTACTCCTTCCTTATAAAGGTGAGGATCATCCCAAAAGTAATGTCTCAAGTCAAAGAAGAATTTCTTCTTTTGCTGGTATGTGAAACTAGGTGGTATATATTTGGCAACGATATAGTTTGCATAATCAGCATACCACGGTGCACTACGTGAAGCACCGATGACATTCAATTGCTCATCGGGAAAGCTATCATCAATAGGTTGTGGGTCATCAAGAACGTTCTCCAACCTAGACAAGTTATCTGCTACGGGGTTATCAGCACCCTTCCTGTCAACACCGTGCAAATCAAACTCTTGTAGCAAGAGAACCCATCTGATAAGTCTAGGTTTAGCGTCCTTCTTCTCCATGAGGTACTTAATAGCAGCGTGATCAGTGTGGATAGTGACTTTGGAATCAACTCTGTAAGACCTGAACTTTTCACATGCAAACACGACTGCTAAAACCTCTTTTTCCGTAGTAGCATAGTTTCTTTGGGCACTGTCCAGAGTTTTACTAGCATAGTGAATAACATTCAACTTCTTATCAACTCTTTTCCCTAGAACAACACCACCAGCATAATCACTAGCATCACACATGATCTCAAACGACAAGTTCCAGTCAGGTGGTTGAACAATAGGTGCGGTTATCAAGGCCTTCTTAAGTATTTCGAAGGCTTCCTCACAATCATCGTCAAAAACAAAAGGAATATCCTTTTGCAAGAGATTGGTAAGAGGCCTAGAAATCTTAGAGAAGTCTTTAATGAACCTTCTATAGAAACCAGCATGACCAAGGAAACTTCTTATACCTTTGATATCTGTGGGGTATGGCATTTTCTCGATCGCATCAACCTTAGCCTTATCGACTTCAATATCTCTTTCAGAAATTTTATGTCCTAAGACGATGCCTTCATTAACCATAAAGTGGCACTTCTCCCAATTCAAGACAAGATTGGTGTCTTTACATCTCTGCAAGACTCGATCAAGGTTGCTGAGGCAATTGTCAAAAGAAGACCCGTAAACGGAGAAGTCATCCATGAAAACCTCAACAATCTTTTCACAAAATTCAGAGAATATAGCCATCATACATCTTTGAAAGGTGGCAGGTGCATTACATAAGCCAAAAGGCATACGTCTATAAGCAAAGGTACCGAAATGGCAGGTGAAAGTGGTTTTCTCCTGATCAGATTGTGCAATTGGTATTTGAGAGAAACCAGAATAACCGTCTAGAAAGCAAAAGTGTGTGTGTTTAGACAGTCTTTCTAGCATTTGGTCGATAAAAGGCAAAGGGTAATGATCTTTCCTAGTGGCTTTATTCAATTTCCTAAAATCGATCACCATCCTATAGCTAGTAATAATCCTCTGTGGGATCAATTCATCCTTATCATTAGGGACAACGGTAATGCCTCCCTTCTTACGGACGCAATGCACCGGACTCACCCAATCACTATGAGCAACATGATAGATAATACCCGCTTCTAGGAGTTTTAGTATTTCTTTTCTTACTACCTCTTTCATCTTAGGATTTAATCACCGTTGATGATCAACAACTGGCTTGGAGTCAGGATCAGTTTTGATCTTGTGCTGGCATAGAGTGGGACTAATGCCCTTAAGATCATCAAGAGTATATCCAATAGCAGCACGATGCTTTCTCAGAGTTTTTAGCAACTTCTTTTCTTCATGCTCTGAGAGGCTAGCACTAATAATAATAGGATATATCTCTTTTTCATCAAGATAAGCATACTTAAGAGTATCAGGCAACTGTTTAAGCTCGAACACAGGATCACCCTTTGGTGGGGGTGGATCCCCAAGCAGTTCAACATGCAAATTATTCTTAAGGATAGGATATTGTTCTAAGACAACTCTATTTATCTCATCCCTTTCATCCATATGCATATCATTTTCATGCTCAAGCAAGTATTGCTCTAAGGGATCAGTAGGAGGCACGACAATAGAAGCTAAGGCAATAGTTTCATACTTACTAGGCAACTCCTTTTCATGAGGTTGTCTACCAAACTTGGAGAAATTGAGCTCATGTGACACACCTTCAAAGCCAACAATGACAATTTGTTTCTCACAGTCAATATGAGCATTGACAGTATTGAGAAAAGATCTACCAAATATGATGGGACAAAAGCTATCTTGTACGGTAGCAAGAACGAGGAAATCAGCAGGATACTTCGTTTTACCACACAAGACTTCAACATCCCTAACAATTCCCATAGGGCAGATAGTATCTCTATTGGCAAGCTGAATAGTGACATCAATAGGCTCTATCTCAACAGGTGCAATCTCGTCTTTGATTTCATCATATAAGGATTGAGGTATTGCACTAACACTAGCACCCACATCACATAAACCATGATAACAATGATCTCCTATCTTAACAGAAATAACAGGCGTGCCAACAACATGCCTATGTTTGTCTCTAGCGTGAGGTTTAGCAATTCTAGCAGCATCTTCACAGAATTGAATATCATGTCCCTCAACATCGTCGGACAGAAGATCTTTGATAATAGCAATGCTAGGTTCAACTCTAATTTGCTCAGGGGGTGTAGGTGTTCTAATGTAGCCTCTACGTAACACAGTTCAAGCTTTAGAATGATCCTTTATCCTAACAGGGAAAGGTGGTTTCTCAATGTAAGCACTGGGAACAATAGCATCATTATAGGCAATGACTTTCTCTTCAACTGGATTGGGTTTAACTACATTGACTTCTAAAGGAGGGTGATATTTAAACCACTTCTCTTTGGGGAGATCAATATGAGCAGCAAATGATTCACACAATGAAGCTACTATCTCAGAGTCAAGTCCATACTTAGCGCTAAAATCACTAAAGGTATTTGTTTCAACAAAGGATCTAACGCAATCAAACTTGAAATTCATACCTGACTCCTTACCTTCTTCAAGCTCCCAATCTTCAGAGTTGCATTTAATTCTCTCCAATAAATTCCATCTGAAGTCAATATCTCTCTTCATAAAAGAACCGGTACAAGAAGTGTCAAGCATGGTGCGATCATCATGAGAAAGCCGAGCATAGAAGTTCTGAATGATAATTTCTCTCGAGAGCTCATGGTTGGGGCATGAATATAACATTGATTTAAGCCTCCCCCAAGCTTGATCGACGCTTTCTCTGTCACGAGGCCAGAAATTATAAATATAATTCCGATCACGATGAACTAAATGCATAGGATAAAACTTTTGATGAAATTCCAATTTCAACCGATTGTAGTTCCATGATCCAGTATCATCACATAGCCTATACCATGTCAACGCCTTATCCTTCAAAGGTAAAGGAAAGACCTTCTTCTTGACCTCATCCTCGAGTAAACCTGCAAGCTTAAATAAACCACAAACTTCATCTACATAGATTAGATGCAAGTCTGGATGTGATGTTCCATCTCCTGTAAAAGGATTAGCCAGCAGTTTGTCAAGCATACCCGAAGGAAATTCAAAGCAAATATTTTCAGTAGGTGAAGAAGGTTGAGGAGCAACTCTTTGTGCTTCCGTTCGAGGTGAAGATACCCCGAACAAGCCCCTCAAAGGATTAGTATCCATAGTGACAAGTGACAATAAATTTCAGCACACTATATGAATGTTTCCTTAACAAGTTCCACTTACCAAAGGCGCTTCACTCCCCGGCAACGACGCCAGAAAAGAGTCTTGATGACCCACAAGTATAGGGTACCAATCGTAGTCCTTTCGATAAGTAAGAGTGTCGAAACCAACGAGGAGAAGAAGGATCTCACAAGTGGTTTTCAGCAAGGAAATATCTGCAAGCACTGAAATTATCGGTAACAAGTAGTTGTGTGGTGAGATGATTCGTAGCGAGCAACAAGTAACAAAAGTAGCAACGGTGCAGAAAATTGGCCCAATCCCTTTTTTAGCAAGGGACAAGCCTGGACGAAGTCTTATAGGAGGAAAAATGCTCCCGAGGACACATGGGAATTTCTGTCATGCTAGGTTTCATCATGTTCATATGATTCACGTTCGTTACTTTGATAGTTTGATATGTGGGTGGACCGGCGCTTGGGTACTGCCCTTACTTGGACAAGCATCCCACTTATGATTAACCCCTCTCGCAAGCATCCGCAACTACGAAAGAAGAATTAAGACAAAGTCTAACAATAACATTAAACTAGTGGATCCAAATCAGTCCCTTACGAAGCAACACATAAACTAGGGTTTAAGCTTCTATCACTCTAGCAACCCATCATCTACTTACTACTTTCCAATGCCTTCCTCTAGGCCCAAATAATGGTGAAGTGTTATGTAGTCGACGTTCACATAACACCACTAGAGGAAAAACAACATACAACACATCAAAATATCGAACGAATACCAAATTCACATGACTACTATTAGCATGACTTATCCCATGTCCTCAGGAACAAAAGTAACTACTCACAAAGCATAATCATATTCATGACCAGAGAGGTAATGAGTAGCATCAAGGATCTGAACATAAAGTCTTCCACCAAATAATCCAACTAGCATCAACTACAAAGAGTAATTAACACTACTAGCAACCTTACAAGTACCAATCGGAGTCGCGAGACGGAGATTGGTTACAAGAGATGAAGTAGGGTTTGGAGATGAGATGGTGCTGATGAAGATGTTGATGGTGATGAGTCCCCTCCGATGAGAGGAGTGTTGGTGATGACGATGGCGACGATTTCCCCCTCCGGGAGGGAAGTTTCCCTCGCAGGATCGTCCTGCCGGAGCTCTAGATTGGTTCTGCTCAAGTTCCGCCTCGTGGCGGCGGCGAATCCTCGAAAAAGCCTCCTCCTGATTTTTTTCCCGGACGAAACCCTTCATATAGCAGAAGAGGGGGGGCAGAGGGCCAGCTGGGTGCCCACAAGCCCCCTAGGCGCGGCCAGGGGGTGGCCGCGCCTAGCACGCTTGTGGCCACCTGCTGGCGCCCCTCTGGCGCTTCTTCGGCCCAATATTTTTTATAAATCCGGAAAAAATCCTCGTTGATTTTTACAGCGTTTGGAGTTACGCATAATAGGTATCTCAAACTTGCTCCAATTTCAGGCCAGAATTATAGCTGCCGGCATTCTCCCTCTTCAAGTAAACCTTGCAAAATAAGAGAGAAAAGGCATAAGTATTGTACTGTGAAGTGAAATAACAACCCAAGAAGCGATAAATATCAACATGAAAGCATGATGCAAAATGGACGTATCAGCAGTCAACTTAGTCAAAACTTTAGGAATAGTCGTAAGACGGTCGAATTCCATATGCCTCAAGACATTAGTTGATACATCTACTTGTTCTTTACAACTACCCAGATTAAAGCCTACACTAGAAAGCTTTGAATGAATTGAATTTGAAGAAAAAGAAAGAAAATACTTTGAACTCATGTCCGTACCGAGGTAGTCCAAATTGCGCACAACTTTGTGACGCATTTCCTTCATCACGGAGTCATCATCCGTCGCTGACGCCCCGTCTGGAGACACCCCAAACCTCCCACTATGACGAGTCAGAGTGATTCCATCAGCAAAAGCCGTCATAGTGGGGGTGGGGTGCACGTCGTGGCTAAGGGTCCAGCCGTGTACGGTGCCTCGGAAGAAGCGGATGGCTGAGTCCATAGTGGTGAAGTAGCAACCGACCAAGCCATCCCAAAGGCCTCCCTCGTTGTCGTAGTCGAGACCATTCCCATCCCTGCAACATCAGCAACTGGACCATCTAGGGGTTACTGAGTTAGAGTAGAAGCCCCACCCCGATGATCACAATCGCTGATGCATCCTCCGCATACGCCATGCCCCCACCCGCGAGCAAGTCGTCCATGGCAGTGGAGTGAGGGGAAGGCGAGGATGGAGTCAGATCCTCCCCCCGGCCCAGCCAAGTCTCACCAGAGCTGCTACCTTGCTCCACACGGCCCAGCCCGGAAAGAACAACCTCTCCACCTGGGCTGCTGCTGTTTGCGGTGCGGCCCAGCTCACCAAGAGCAGCCACCACAGGCCCAACATGGATGTCGGATGTCCAAGCAGCAGCGCCACGACCTGACGATGGACACTGATGGCCACCTGTTGCAGTAGCAAGACCGCTTGCTGGCGGTAGCATTCCCACCTGCAAGGTCACGCACCTCGCCTCCAAAAACCCAGGAAGGGGACGCAGCAAAGTCGGCGATGAACGACGAATCCTCTCCACGATCTCTCTACCTTGCTCCGTCCTCGAGCACGAGTTATATGGAGTAACAACCATGACCGTGCTGGCTTGAACAGTAGAAGTACCACTCTTACTGGCAGCCAGTGTCCCGTCAGAAAGGTTGGCATCAACCTCCATGTTAGTGTATAGCGAACTCTGTGAGATGTTCTGTCCAGCGGAGCCCTCCATGTCGTGCTCATTTTCTTCATCATCATCATCATTATCACCCTTTCGTTGCCAGAAGAAAGGGACAAAGTTGGGATCAGGAATAAAATCCGCAACCTCACGACGGAAATAGAACTCGTACTCCTTGGGCTTCACCACACATGCAGCCCCAATATACTGTCCATCATCGTTGATTCACTTCTCAAGCACTTTGGAGTCCAACATACCCACCAGAATTCGAACAATACCATGACTCCTATAGGTGACAAGATCAACATCAAGGCTAGTCCCAATAAGTGTACCAACAACCCAAAAACCGAGGAAATGTCTCACAACATAAGGCACACCCTAAATCGTACCCAGACCTTCTCAAGTACTTTAATCGGCTGTACATCCTGGGTCTTCCACACAAAAATAGAAGCTTGTGCCATAAAGAAGGAATATTCGGTTGAATAACATCCACTCTCTGAAGATCCTCGACGGAAGGAAAGCCAATTAGATAGGCATCATCACCATGGGGCAAGGCCTCCCAAGTCCACTTTGAGGACTGAAACATCCTCGACATCAGACTCTCAACGGATTATGCAGGAACAGGCTCTCCGGCAACCATAACCAAAGCAGTAGGAGAGGTCGCCGGAATCAGGTGAGGCTTGTAGACGCTATCAGGAAATTGCACAAACATAATCTCATCAATACCATGCCCCGAAGTGAAACAAGAGGGCTTTGGGAGCCTTAACGTCGGGCATCTGAAGGTTGGGTGAGCTGCAGTATCACAAACTAAACAGTAGTGCTGCACCAGATAGGCTCTTGTGGTATGAGAATCCACACGACACTTCCAACACTTGGTGCTCTTTTTAGCTTTAACCTTGCCCCTGCAGCCGCCTCAGATTGATGCGTCGTATCAGGGACCAAAGTGCCACTTGCCGATGCGGTAGCATCAACAGCAACCGTCGAAATCACAGCAGTCGGCTGGACAAACTGTGGCTGCATCGGCTGTTGCAACTGAACCGTCTAAGGCTGCAACAGAGACTGCATCGGCTGAGGTCGCGTGTTGTCTAGGCCTTGGAGAACCGAGATGACACACTACCCCGGGAGATGATGTGTGCTATCGATGCCGCGTCGTCGATGCATGCTGACAGCTAGGAAGAGGGGTTGCACGCCCTCAATGCTCCATCGACGATGGGTCACACACCAAACTGCCATGTGACCCTCTCACCTCCCACACTCTCACCATCGCATGGCCCCTCTCATTAGAAAATCACTCCACATCCTATATACCTAAGAGTTTTATTCCCACCATCCTATTTATCTTAACATGCAAGCTATCCACATCAGCGCTCCGCTACCGAATTACAAGAGGGACCCATCATTGGTTGACATGAATTATCTGCCTTCTTAGCAAGGTCATCTCAATTTCTTCCACCACGTCGTGCCGCACACAAGTATTGTGCATTATCATGATGTGCAGCGTGCAACAAATGTAGGTGGCATACAAAACGAGTGCCTGTCCATCTTCCTTTTATCCACTATCTCAGTATTGATCATTCATAGGCTCGTTTATTGGAATAAAGCCAGTTCATCTCCCACAAATCATGAATGAATCATTCAGCCTTCCAACTAAGTGCTACTGCAACGCGGCGGTAGCAAGGACAGACAAATAACAGTGCGCTGGTATCCATTAACGAGAGCAATAGGTGCACGTAGGCAACAGTGATGACATAGCAGCGGGCGAGGCCACACACCGATTAAAACGGTCGTAGGTTGAGGTATGTCAAAAGATCAATCAGCCTTTTTGCCTAATTTTTGAACGGATTAGTTTATCTAATCAGATTTTTTTTGTAGTGAATAATTTGTGCATCATTAAATTTTGGACTGATTATTTACATTCTATATTGTCAAAATTCTACACCATCACTGGATACTACCGCGGGTCAAACAAGCAGAACGAGAGTGTTAGATAGATGGAGAAGAGCACCGCTACATGACTAGAATGGGGAGCCGTGTGTTGCCACCTTGGGCATGGATCCGAAGGATCTGAATTACGCCAGATGCATTCATCCCCTACAAACTCCAATATTTCAAGGCGACCTTTTAATCCTAATTTAATTTTATTAACCGCGTACATGCAGATAACTTATCAGGCTTATTTTGAGGAATGGAACTAAGCTTTACCAAATTCAGAAGCATGTATATTTTTCTTTTACAGGGGAGAAGCATGTATATTTACTATGCATTAGATAAAAAAAATTAAAGCTACCCGAGTATAATGTCATGAATGGTAGCACTATGTTGCACAAGGTTCATCCAATGAGAATCATGATTTATTCGATAGTATACTTCGTGATTTATTAGTAATATTTTAATAGAATAGTAGATTATTAGCGAACCCGTGTTTTTTTGCTCTAAGCAAACTATCTTTTTGTGGAATAGAGAACTATATTTGTCGTTGTTGTTTCAGGTCTTTTCAAGGGTTGAAATCTCTTTAATTAAAGGTGTTTTTTCGCATCACCTTGGTGATATATTGTTAAGGTAATAATTAGTACACAAATTCACGTGCACACAATTTTTGTTTTTCATCACATTTCTATCTTATTCTAAACAATATTTTTTTTCCAGAGAACACTCTTTATCATCGGCACATACTAAAATTTCATTGCACACAGTTTTATCTTTTCAACACTTTTCTTTGTTATTTGAAATAATATTTTTCCAAAGAATATCATTGGCACATACTGTTTCATAAAAAATTCTCATGTTTGTAAACATCAAATTATTTATTAACGATTCCCGCAACAACATGCAGGTATCATCTAGTGTGATAAAATAGTCAAACCCCTATTTATCGCTCTATCTCTCTAACCATCACTTCTCCCCTTCGAAAAACCCCAAAATCTGATTGATAGATGAGAAACTCAGGCAGAACGTCGTCATAGAAATATATAAACCCCCAGAAAGGATATTTTTGTATCATTTGTTGGTAGTTGGCAAAGAGGACTTTGAAGAACAAGGCCTAAAATTTGCTACCGTATTCCGTATTCCTAACGGTAATTTTATAAAAATGATACCAATATGATCAAACGTGATATATTTAGACTAAAAGTAGGACACCCTTTATTAATTAATGCTGCATCTTAACGATTTTCTGTTTTTTACGCTCTACATGATAACTTTTATTTTAAAACATGGCAAATTCTTATGGGAGTATCTCTTTTCGCATGAAAAATTCGGTGCTCAGTTTTTTTAGCGGCAATGTCATCAGATTTATAGTACTCCCTCCGTTTCTAAATATAAGTTTTTTAAAAGATCTCACTAGGGGTCTACATACGAAGTAAAATGAATGAATATATACTCTAAAGTATGTCTATATATATCCGTATATATTCCATAGTGCAACCTTTAAAAAAACTTATTTAGGAACGGAGGGAGTATTTTTGTATTTTTTTCCCTAACGGGTCTATCCCTGTTTTTTCCCTAACGGATCACAAACAGAAAGTCCACCCGACCCATGTAGTAGTTCGTCGCCTTCCTTCGTCCCACGGCCTACACCATCTCCTCCCTTTCCCGCAGAGTCGAAATTAGGGAGAGATCGACGGAGACCGACCGCGCCGAGGATCCCTTCCCGGAGGCGGGCGGGTAGGCGTGACTGCCGGTGATCGACGACAGCGGCGATGGCATCAACGTCACGGATCTTCGAGTATTTCGTGGTATGCGGGCTGGGGCCAGAGATCCGGGCGCTGGATGGCCTGAAGGGCTTCCATGGCGCCGAAGAAATGTACATGCCTGCCTTCATCGACCAGTTCCCGCACTCGGGCCACGCGCTCTACCCTCCCCCGCCCCCGCAGCTCCCCACCGTGAGTCGCAGATCCCGCTCCTTTCAGCCAGCTGCCCATCGTTAGAATTTTTGGTGAAATGGACAAATTGGTGTTGTTAGCATTTGATTGGGCTGGCGTGTTGCTAACTTCGAAATGGTTGATCATTAGAGGTGAATTCGTGATGCTCTAGTGCACTGAGGTTAGAATTGTATATGCCAGTTGCGTACTCAACTGTGCATCGGCCGAGACAGAAATTTAAGAATGGCTGGGAAAATTATAGGCCTCCACACTGTGCCGTGAATTGTTTGGCCTGCGACGTGATCAGGGACGAAGCCAGTGCGACGTGAATCGTGATAACATTGTCAGCACACTTGCTGATCTAGTGGGGATAGTTCTTTTTGCACGGCCACTGCTTGCTGCCCCATGCCACCGCTTGCTCGCCATCCTACTGGGGTTGTGCCGCCTCAAGATTACGCGACCACCTAGTCTGTTGATTAGGTTGACCTGATTCGGTTGGGTTTCAAGTTTGATTGATTTTTATAAGGGTGAGTCTGTAGGCACTCAGACCAATGTGCACACTAGATAACTAGAGGCTTAACCTAGCTCTGCCCAACAGAGTTTCTTCTTTGAACAGTTACATTCATCTCTCCTTATTAAAAGTTATCATCAGAAGTTCAAAATCCTGCTATCTTGGGAAAATGATGGTATAGCTAGGGAGTGGTTCCTTGTCGGCTTGTCTATGCTGGCATTCTAGGACAAGTGCCCCAACTTGCTCCGTGGTTGGAGATAATTGAACATGGAAGGATACTTTTACAATGTGATCATGTGATGTATGTAGGGACATGCTATTTTAGCAGTCACATCCCTGCCAGTGACCTTTTGCCCGTGCCCTTTTTGTATCAGCACATATAATCTACAACCAAAATTAGTTAGCAGTGTCAAAGTCTGTAAGCCATGTCTTATTGCGTAAAAACACGTTAATGACACATGGGATGGAAAACAAGGGGTAGGGTGTGCCATGCATTTATTTTTAACCATCATTTTTTTTAGCAATGGTGGATAATTCCATGTCATTTTCCCAGGGGTTGAACCTTGAACACCAATAAAATAGTGGAGATCTTTGCTAGATAACTGAAAGGAAAAGATAGTAATGTGAACAAGAGAATGTGAATGATCTCATGTTATAATAATTTGAACCGCTGAATGACAATCATGATATCATCATGTCTATTTTATCCCTAATCTTGTTTTATTGTAATCTGAACCTTTCTATCATTGTCCGTTGATAACTGCAGTGTGTTTTGCCAGCTGGTGTAAGAATATACTCTTCTGGGTTGGACGCCAATGACGTCTCCACCTATCCAAGGAGCTATCCCATAGTTTTGACAGGTATGTGATTAATTACATTAGTTGGTCTTGTTGGTAATTGATATTTCCTGGACTTTGAGCATGTTTTTAATCCTTCAAGTTGATTTTTTTATTGTATACATAGGGACCTCTTAACATAGTCATCATTTTTTGTAGAGGGAGATGGTTCAAAAATTTACGTCAGTTGTATTGCATTTCGAGATCCAATTTGTGAAGATATTATTGAAGCCTACCAAATTCCAGTGAATTCTTTTGCTGATAAATGCATCTGCTTTGTGTCCCATTCTCCTTGTTTCCAAGTCCTTCGAGATGCTCTAGAGGAAATATTTGTCCTTTGTTTTTCTCCTGCCGGTTGTAGGTAAAGTTCATTATTCATGCGTGCGCTTGATAATGGCAAACTATGGATTACGCCTTTTTCATGGCTTAATATTTGTCGTCCCTGATTTCAGCAAGCCTTTGTGGGATATAATATCCCATGTGGTGTCAAATGTTCCATTACCAACACCGGGAAAGGATCGTGTCTTGTTTGCCATTGATAATTGCCTTCTTTCCTCGGAAACCCCTCCAAAAGAATGGCTTCCTCACGCTGATGTATGGCTTCCTTTCCATTTCGTCTTATGTTCCTTGATCATATATTTCCAGTACCATTTTAGATACTCCATTTTGCTCACATCCAACTTGTAATATCAAGCTGATTGTGATTGCAGATATCCTTCCAGCCATTGGTGCAGTGTCTGGATGTTGATAAACTAATACAGCTCTTTACTGCCGTTCTGCTTGAAAGAAGGATATTGCTAAGATCTAACAAGTCCGTTGAGTTTCACAATGCAACTCTTGACTACTTCCTCCATTCCTAAATATAAGTCTTTTAAGAAATTACACTACAGACTACATACGGATGTATATAGACATACTATAGAGTGTGGATTCACTCGTTTCGCTCCGTATGTAGTCCATAGTGTAATCTCTTAAAAGACTTATATTTAGGAACGGAGGGAGTATGTTTTTACATTTTTCGAGGAAACACAAAGGACCGTTTTTCATTATACCATCTCAGTCTTAGCTTAGGTTTACAAGTGAACAGATTGTTACTTTGCAACAACACCTTAAGTGGAAGTGTTTGAAGTTTATCTTAAGCTTGATGGACTTCTCTTTTGTTTTGTAATGCAGGTATACGTTATTAACGCTAGTTTCAGAAGCCATATGCCATTTGATATACCCGATTAGGTGGCAGGTGGGTTTCATTCAACTGTGTTCCTTTTTATTCCCAAGTCTTTAGTGGGCTTCACAAATATGTGAAAATAATTGTTGCGCTTGAGGATTTCATTCATATCTGTACCAGAAATTCTCATTATTGTATGTTATGCTCATGTGGTGAATTATTCCCATTCAACGTATTTGTTGTGCTGCAGCATGTCTACATTCCAATAATATTCTCTAGTGGTGTTGACTACATTGATGCTCCGACTCCCTACATGATGGGACTTCATTCAGGCGTTGACACATCTACGGTGACAATGGATGGTGTAAGTTGCAACATTAAATGAAGTTTCCGTTGGCCGTTTTTTTGTCTTTGCCTGCCTATATTCTCTTGGCAATACATACTACTTATTTACTGGTGGAAATAGCCTTTTAAAAGGTTTGGTCCACCTGTTTTTTATTTTTGCTTCTAGGATCATTTTCCTTTCACAGCCGATGTATGAGTGCTCCATCTTGCTTTGATTAATAGTCACAAGAAATCTTTACATTTATAGTTTTGTAACCCTGAGCTGACGTGTGCAAGGTATCTTATGATATTTTGAGAGCGAAGAAGTTTGGTTCAACATATTTTGTTACTAGTCTGAACTTTGAGAAGTCAGGATTTTCTTCTGGGTGTGTGGACAATTTCCATGAGAACAACACACTGATTTGTAAACGAACATGTTACAGAATACCTGTACCCTAGCCTTAACAAGAGAAGTTGAATTGCATTTGTTTATTCTGTATTCCATGCGCTTAGATGTTGAACTTCTTATATTGCATATACTGAATTCATTTTCTGACAATGATGTTTCACTATTGCTCCAAGTTTTTGTTAGTTTGGCCAACCAATGCAAACTTACGTTTTCCTTGTTTGTTTTCTCAAACTTTACCATTATGATGCATCATGATGATGTGATAATGGCAATGCATGCAATTGCAGGTAGTGGTGGTTGATCTCGAATACAATCGGATAACAACCACGGAAGACATTCCTCCTATACCCGAAAGCGAACATAGTTTCTTGCGTGGTGAGATATTGAAACTGCTACAGCCCAATGTTGTGGCCATTGATTACATGAAAATCAATCTTGGCAGTATGGGTGACCATTCTTTAAGGGCCGCGACAAAGTCATGGGGGCAAGACCATGATTTCCAGCTTAGGTAATTCTGTGCTACCTGCTAATGTTTAATTTGTATCTGTGCGCAATTGCTAATTAATCCGATGTTTGTGCTAGCACTCTACTGAAAGTAGACTTATAATGGTAGAATTCCACTGAAAGTAGGCCTAGTACCTTAGACAACAATATGAATAGGTAAATTATAAATGCCTGGCTGCCTGCACAAGTATATATATTTACATGAGAACGGGCTCAGAAAATCAGTTCATGGACTATTTGGTATCGTACCTCACATTCTGAGCATCGTAAAATAATTGGATATTGAGAGAAAAGAAAACATGCTTGACACTAATCAGACAGGGAGTTTATGATTCTTTGTTGCATGGTTTGATCGTGAATTAACCCCGAAGACTATTCTGGATCTTCAGTCATGATCTATGTTTAGGACTATTTGTTCTCCAGTGGGCATCATGGGAGCTATTTTATTAGTTGATTTTTTTTTGCAGGCTGATATTCTTGAGATTCTTTGCACAGATTATGAGTGGTTACCGTAACTTCATTGTAAGTCATCACGCTAATAAGTTTTCTGACTACTATTTGTGTATTACGTTCTTTGGTGATAACTCAAGAGGTTTGCTTGTCAGGATAATGCTTTACCAACCGGTTTCAATGCTCAAGCATTCCTTAAAAAACGGTCCCGAGCAACTAATCAGCCTGTCGAATCCATGTCAATGGTATGCTTACTATTCATTGGCACTTATATCTTTGTATATCGTGGAACGGAAAGTTGAATCTGGTAAAGTATCTTTTGGTTCCCAACTTAGTCTGCGTCTATTTTGAACACTAAACTTCTAAATGGTACTATTGGTCTCTCAACTTTGGAAGCGAGTATTTTTTTTCCATTCTGTTAAATGGGTGCTATATTTATTAAATTTCTGTTTGACCCAGTTGCCAGTGCTCATAATATTTGATTTGGGCTTACCTCTGAAATTTAGGGACCAAAATAATGCCCTCATAAACTTAGATCACATAAGACCTGTCTATGAACTTGAGTCCAATGAACTATTCCAAAATTTGATCTGCCATTTCAGAGAATGGTTTGCTTCTGAAAGCTTTTCCATGTATAATGGTGTTTTTTTAAGTATACTATCCTTATACATTCAGGAATTGCCCTCAATATAAATGGAGCTATACAGCACATAAGTTACTTTCCATTGACAGCGTGTACTGTATACAACGATCATCCTCGAGAGAACATGGAAGTCTGTTCATGCTGTATTATGGTTCACTAATTTGTGAAGTGACTAATGAATCCCCTTTTACGAGACAGAGAAAATAGCTGCTCACAAATAACAACTATGAAATAGAAGGATTTGCATACTTATATTTATACAAGAGTTATGTGCCATTCCACACAGGCCAAACCTATTGCTAGATGGGCTTTGTCAACATATGTGCAATGTTATCTGCCACTCCCGAGTCCTGAAATTTGGTTGATCTGTTCAACATTTATCATAGTCTTATATCTGCATATATGAGGTTGACACATTCCAAAATCGGAGTTTACTTAGATTTCATCTGATTAACTAGTTACCAAGTGTTTGGTGATTGATAATTGCTCTTAACTTTATTGATCGTGCTGACATAACTCAGTATTTTTGCTGATGCTGCCTGACTTCGTTTTGTTGCTCACAATAGCCTACCTATTTTGTGATTGACAGCTCTTCTAATTTAAAGTTAGTATTGTTGGTTATAATATACTTCCCCCGTCTGGAATTACTTGACGCTCAAACGGATTTATCTAGACCCATTTTAGTGTTAGATACATCTGTTTGAGTGTCACGTAATTCCGGACGGAGGGAGTACTTCAGTTTTATATCCTTCGTAGCCAGGTAGGGCAAGGATACACATAGTTAACTAAAGTGTGCCCTAACCTTAAATCATGCGTTTGCATTTTAACGTCGTCGTTGCATAGCTAGCTTGGTCATATCCTTAACAAACTATAAACTTGATGCTTGTTTGGCAGATTATGCAGTTTATAGAGACTCAGGGATTCTTGGATTATCTGGAAAGATGCAACAATGCAGAAGAATTCACGAACAACCTTCTTGATAAGTTGCAGGATGCAACTGGGAGAGGACAAAGCCCTCTGGCAATCTTTCCTTCTCATGTTGCTGATCCCGAGATCATAACAATAGCCGATTCTGAGACTGAAGGTTCAGGTACTTACGTACATTTTATTTTTTGCCTAGCACTTGTTCTCTCTGTCGTGTTGTCACCCTTAATCATTGTGTTTCTAACAGTTCAAACCCTATGTATGTTAGAATCAGATGACCTCAGGAACACAATGATTAAGGACTGTGTAGACAACCGTGCATTTTTTTATTGAGTCTGATACACCACGCTGTTGGAATTAATATGCAAACAACTTGAGCTCTTTACCGGAACTGTTCAAACACTTTAATTGAAGGAATCATGTAACTTTTGTATTTTCTACATGTCGAGGTTCATTTTGACTCTTAATGCTTGGGTTGTGGGGTATCGATTTAGTGCTGCACTTCGATTATATTTGGAAAGGTAATTAGCGATAAACTCATCTGCAGAACCAGGCAATAGGCACTGTTATAAAAGCTTTCCAGCAAATGCAAGAACAGAAGAACAAGAAGAAAAGCGTAAATCAATTCTAGCATTAGTTGGTGGGGCTAGTAAGCAAGTACCAAGGTATGATGACAGGCCTGCAAGTTTTTTCACGTTAACCTTTTCCAGTAACTATAACTGCAATATCAACTGACATCTGTTTTCAGTTCTCCCGCTGTCCGAATCAGTGGAGGTCCAAAGGCAGAAAGTCTGAGTCCCAGAGAGAGGGCGGTAAGTCATGCATACTGTTATGTAAATTAATCTCAACCATTGTTTGTGCACATGCATGCCACAGTAACTTTTCTTTTCTTACGGTCTTTGTTTTGATCTATACAGGCTGAGAGAGAAAGGATGGTTCTGGATATAAAAGTAAAGCTCCAGGTAATTATCTGATCATTCTCACCTCTCTCATTTATATTTTACCATGTTCTAAATTGCGATTATCATGATTTTGTGGTATTGCTCGTAATGAATGGGACTGAGGATGATCTAAAATATGGTGGAAGTTATTGGATGCCATGTTTCTAAACCAGTTATATACCGTGCCTAAATATTGATTGCAGTGGGATCTGCCTGATCAACCTTTTGATACTTTGGATACTAACATATCATATCTGTTAAAGTATATGACTGGCTATTTGAAAATAATCTGTTGGATTTATCTTGCACAATTACTTCCTAAAATATGATTTTTTATTGTATGCTGGTACTCCCTCCATTCCACAATGTAGCGCATGTAGATTTTTTGAGAAGTCAAACTTGACAAACTTTGACCAAGTTTATAGAAAAAAGTATATACATCTAGAATACCAAATACTCCCTCCGTCCGAAAATACTTGTCGGCGAAATGAATGTTTCTATACATATTTTAGTTCTGGATAGATCCATTTTTATCCATTTCTCCGACAAGTATTTCCGGACAGAGGGAGTACATCATAAGACGTATTTTCATAATATTATATATATTTAATATCATAGATATAAATAATTTTATCTATAAACTTGGTCAAAGTTTGACTTTCTAGAAAATGTATATGCACTACATTATGGAACGGAGGGAGTATTTTTTTATTGAAAACATAGTCAAAAATCATGCATCGTAGTCTGTAAAAAGCCATAATGACTTAGATTTCTGTAGAGTACTACTACTTATTACCCTGTACGTCTTGCTAGTCGCTATAAACTTTTCACGGTGTTGGGTGTCTTTGTGCAAAATATGTCGTTTCAGGGAACCAGAAGTGTAGGAACTGTAATATTTTCACTCTATGACTCGGAAGAAGCTAAGAAATTCTAGCATGTTATTTTATAGGGGTATGCATGGGTATTTATCATTCTTAGATTCAGTGTCTTGTTCTGTGCGCTTGGTGGGCTGTGGACAAATATAGCGAAATGGAAGGAGTACCAGTCTTCAACTATTTTTTTTCAGGAAAACGCAATGGACCTTTGCGTTTCATTTCATTGAAAAGAGAGAGAGAGAGAGTTGTGAAATTATAGTCCTCCTAGGAGGTGGTTACACATATCGGATGGTCACTATTGCACATCCCATGAAGCTGGCAGCACAACCCTAAGCCCTTCGGCACCAGCAGTGGCCCAAAGCCTAGCCTCATCTTTGATCCTGCCCACGAGAGTGTGGACGGACGGCTGCGTGCGGTCAAAAAGGCAATCGTTCCTATGCTTCCAAATCATCCAAGGTGTCAGGAGCGTCACGGATGCAAGTCCCTTGCGCATCAGCCGAGGGGTGTCTTGCCTAGCATGGTGCCACCGGTCGAGCATGGAGCTTTCGTTGTTGGGCGGTTTGCATGTCACGCGTATCCAGGCAAGGATCTCATGCCATACCTGCCGCGAGAAGGGGCAAGATAGCAGGAGGTGGTGCAGCGTCTCCGGGGCCTGGTCGCACAAGGGGCATGCCGCATGGTGCTGCATTCCATGTCGAGCGAGTCGATCCACCGTACAGCAGCGATCTAAGCTGGGGAGCCAGTGGAAGAATTTCACTTTCGGCGGCGCCCAGCTCTTCAGATGAGTTTCCAGTCGTCGGAGGCGATCGATCCGTGGAAGGATGTGTGGTAGGCAGATCTAGCGGTGTAGGTGCCGGCCTCGTTCCACTTCCAAACCATCTTGTCAGGCTCAATGGAGAGTGACATGACTTCGAGGAGACGCCAAAGCAGCAAGTACTGCCCAATTTCGTGGACTCCCAGGACGACGTGGATGTCGTGCGCCCAAAGGTGGGCCTGCAAGCCCTCAGCGACTGTCCTGATCTTAAGCAGGGGCGCGATCTCGTAGACGGAGCACCCATTGATCCATCGGTCCTCCCAAAATCTAGTGCTCTCGTCGTTCCCAATGATCATGTGGGTGCTCGCGAAGAAGAAGGCTCGCTCCTCAGCAGAGAATTGGAGGTCGAGTCTAGCCCATGCACGGCGGTCATCGGTTTTGCTGAACCATAGCCAACGAGTCCTCAGCGCCATGCCGGTGCGCTCCAAGTCGTGCACTCCTAGCCCACTGAGGCATTTTGGGGGCGCAACCCGGCGCCAACTAACATGACAATGACCACCGTTAGCCTCGGCGCGGCCGGCCCAAAGGAACCCTTTCTGGATCCTCTCAAGCATCTTGAGGATCTTTGGCAGCGCCAACACGAGCAGCTGGTGTAACGGGATCGCTCCGAGCGCCGATTTCACCAAAGCGAGGCGGCCCGCTCTATTCATGAGCCAGGCTTTCCAGGTGGGCAATCTCCCTGCAACCTTGTCGACGAGAGGGAGCAGCTGAGCTGTGGTTGGGTGCCTAAT
This sequence comes from Hordeum vulgare subsp. vulgare, assembly GCF_904849725.1. Lineage (NCBI taxonomy): Eukaryota > Viridiplantae > Streptophyta > Magnoliopsida > Poales > Poaceae > Hordeum > Hordeum vulgare. The sequence goes on along the minus strand of NC_058520.1, from coordinate 326,791,749 downwards.
GGTGAGCGGGATGCCCAGGTATGTGATGGGGAGGCCAACAATTGGGCAGCCCAGGCTCTCAACGATGGGCCTCATGGTGTCGTCGTCGCATCTGATGATCGTTGCAGTGCTCTTGGCAAAATTGACGCGTAGCCCAGATGCCCGACCAAAGAGCAGCAGGATTGCCCTCACGGCCTTGATGTCGTCCGGCTGAGGATGGCAGAATAAGACCACGCCATCCGCATATAGCGAGATGGGGGGATCGACCTTGAGGGGTGCAGTCGTCGAATGACTTCGAGCTCGGTGTCGCGCTTGAACAGGCGGCTGAGGGTGTCAACGGCGAGGACAAACAACTGCGGCGACATGGAATCACATTGGCGCAGGCCCTGGCGATGCCAAATAGGGGGTCCAGGGCTCCCATTTAGCAGCACCTTGGTGCTGGCTGAGGACAGCAGGATCGCCACCCACTCTAGAAATCTATCCCCAAAGCCATACTGCCTCAGCACCTCGAAGAGGAAGGGCCAGGACAGCAAGTCAAAAGCCCGCGCGAGATCGAGCTTTAATAAGACGCGTGACGCGCCCAGCTGGTCCAGCAAGTGAGCAGATTGGCGGACTAGCACAAAATTGTCATGCAGGCTTCACCAGTGGATGAAGGCGTTCTGGTTGTTGCTGACGAGGGCGTTGAGCCGGGGCGCGAGGCGGAGTGAGAGCACCGTGGCGAAGATCTTGGCAACAATGTGTGAGGCTGATCGGCCGATAGTCGCGCAGGCAGCCCGCGTCGGCGCGCTTGGGAAGCAGCAAGAGCAACGCTTGGTTCAAGTGCGAGAACCCTCGTCTGCGCATGTCGTAGAGCTGCCGGAAGACGTTGGCGAAGTCGGCCTTGATCGTGGGCCAGCAGGCGCGCAAAAACTCGGCGGTGAAGCCGTCGGGCCTCGGGGCCTTGCGCGCCGGCGATCTCTTGACCGCGCACCAGATCTCCTCGTCATCAAAGGGCGCGTCGCGCACCAGATCTCCTCGTCATCAAAGGGCGCGTCTAGCTCAAGGAGATTCGGGGTGGTCGTGATCAACTACGAGAGGTCCAAGGTGCAGTCACGGTCAATCCCGGTGCCCAAGAGCTCATCGAAGTGCGCAAAGGCGGCGGAGGCCATGTCTTCAACTAAATTACCGTGAAACTTTTGTTTTCCCGAGAAAACGCAAAGACTTTGCGTTTTTTTTCATTGAAAAGGGGGAAACAGGTTACATGCCTCCTAGGAGGGGGCTTTGCAGCTTACGTTACAATGATCTTAGTATCTTAGTGGACATCCCAGGTGCTTGGGATCACCAGTCGAAGGCTTGAAGCCCCAGCCCTAGCGAAGCGGTTTGGGGGTCGTCACTTTGACAGCAAGCCACCATTCGGAGATGGAGGCATCCAGGCCAGGTGGTCTGCACGCCATCCTTAGCTAGGCGAGGATATCGTGCCATACCTGCCTCGAGAAGGGGCAGGAAACTAGTAGGTGGTGCATCATCTCCGGTTCCTGGTCGCAAAGGACACAACGGGGGTGGTGCTGCAGGCCACAACATTCGGCAGTCCAACACCTATCCAGATTGGTGAGCCAATAGAAAAACTTCACTTTTGGTGGCGCCCAGGCCTTCCAGATTAGAATTGAGGCGCTGCAGCTAGCGGATCCCTGGAAAGTACTCCCTCCGTTCCTAAATATAAGTCTTTTAAGAGATTTCACTAAGGGACTACATAAGGAATAAAATGAGTGAATCTACACTCTAAAGTATGTCTATATACATCCGTATGTAGTTCCCTAGTGAAACCTCTAAAAAGACTTATATTTAGAAACGGAGGGAGTAGCAAGGTAGCATGATCGGGCAGTATACTTGCTGTTGGCGCTCCATTTCCAGATAAGCTGATCCAGCTCGTCCGAGAGGGTTGTGTGTTGAATGGCATGCCAAAGAAGCAGATATTGGCCAATCTCATGAACTCCCAGGTTGCTGTGGATGTCACGCGTCCATGTGTGGGCATGTAGCTTGTTGGCGACGATGCGCACCTTTCGTCGCTTGGGGATGCCGGTGTAGAAATTGGGGGCGATCTCTTCCGCAGATTTGCCTCCAACCCAGAGATCCTCCCAAAACAGCGCATTTCGACCATTGCCAATGGTCATGGTGGTGGAGGCGAAGAAGAGGCTGTGCTCCTAGTTAGAGAACTGCAAGTCGAGACCGGCCCATGCGCACCCTTCTTCAGTCCCGCTGAACCACTACCATCTGGGGCGCAGTGCAAGCCCGGCGCACTCAATATCTTGCACGCCAAGGCCGCCAAGGGAAAGTGGTCGACAGACACATCTCCAGTTGATGTGGCAATTTTTCCCGTTGGCAGCGGCACACGCCTCCCAAAGGAAGCCGCGCTGGATCTTCTCCGGTTGCTTGATGATCTTCTTGGGGGGCGCGTAGACGAGCAGCCGGTGGATTGGGGTGGCGCAGAGCACTGACTTGACAAGAGCAACTTGTCCAAACTTGTTCATGAGCTGACAAGAGCAACTTGTCCAAACTTGTTCATGAGCCACGATTTCCAGCAAGGCAGCTGCACAATGACCCTGTCGACGAGTGGTTGTAGCTGCATGCAGGTTATCCTTCTGACAGTTAGGGGAATCCCCAGTTATGTCAGCGGCAGGTCGGCAATCCCTAACTCTCAATGGCGACAAACGTGCCAACCTCCTGGTCACGATGTAGCAGCGTGGCAGAGCTCTTGGTGTAATTGACCAGCAGCCCGGATGCCTTCCCGAATAGATGTAGGATGGCGCCTTGACCGCCGCTATGTCGCTCGGCGTAGGTTGGCAAAAAAGGACCACATCATCGGCATATAGCGGGATCGCTGGGATTGATCGTCGCGGGTGTAGCTGTGGTAGGATGCCTGAGGCGACGACGTGTTTGATTAGGCGGCCTAGGGTGCCTACTGCAAGGACGAAAAGCTGGGGCGACAGCGGGTCGCCTTGTCGGAGTCCGCAACGATGCCAGATTGGGGGTCCAGGCTCACCATTCATCAAGACCTTCGTGCTCGCAGTAGTGAGCAGCACGGCCAGCCAATCCAGGAACCGGTTCTCGAAACCGTATTGGCGCAGCACCTCTAATAGGAAGGGCCAAGAGATGGTATCGAAGGCCTTTGCCAGGTCAAGCTTGAGCAACATCCTCGGTGCATGGAGCTGATGCAGGAGACGCATGGACTGTCGGACGAGGACGAAGTTGTCATGCAAGGAGCGACCAGAGATGAAGGCATTTTGGTTGGCGCTCACTAGGCTGCCGTGCTTGGGCCTGAGTCACAGAGATAACACCTTGGCGAAGACTTTGGCGACAAGTTGGATCAGGCTGATGGGGCGGTAGTTGCCGATCCCTTGTGCGTCTGGGCCTTTGGGCAGGAGCGTGAGCAGCGCCTGGTTGAGGCGATGAAAGCCTCTAACCAATAACACAAATAGCTGCTAGAAAACGGCGACGAAATCCTCTGACGGTGCTCCGGCATGCGCGAAGGAATTCCGCGGTGACCCCGTCGGGTGTAGGCGCTTTGCATGCGGAAAGTTGTTTGATTGCCTGCCAGATCTTGTCCTCCTCAAAAGCTGTCTCAAGGTCTGTGAGGTCGTCAACCGACGTCATGAGCTGCGGGAGGTTGAGGGTGCACTCGCGATCGGCCGCGTGTCGATAAGTACGTCGAAATGCCGAACGCCAACTTGGCCAAGTCTTCCTGGCCAGAGATTGTGTGCCCATTGGTGAAGAGGCAATGAATACAATTCTTCTGACGCCGGTATGGACATTGCCGTTGGAAGAATGATGTGTTGGCGTCACTATCCTTGAGCGATGCAATGCACGCGCGTTGATGGGCGATGGTCTATTCCAAGGAGGCGAATCCTAGGTAGGATAGCTTTAGGGTCTTGTGCAGCCACACCTCGTGCAGGGTGAGCGTCCGGTCCTCTTGGACCTTGAGGATCAGCTGTCGGGTGATTGCTAGCTTGTGCTTTACGCAGCCAACCGATTTGGCACTCCAGCTAGTGAGTCCCTGAGCAGTGGCTTTCATCCGCAGCATCATGCGCCCGAATGGGTCAGTGTCGTCAACTGAAGCCCAAGCTGCCATGACTACGTCTTGGAATCCATCCAACCGCAGCCAGTAGTCCTCAAAGTGGAAACGCCTATGCATCATCGTCGTCGCAGGGAAGCAGTCCAGCAACAGTGGGCCGTGATCGGAGACAATGGAAGTGAGGCAGCGTAAGTGGCAGTCACCGATGAGGCCCTCCCAGTCTGAGGTACATAGGACACGGTCGAGATGAACAAGCAAAACACACCGGCACTGATGCGTAAAGGCCTTGCCTCCATCGCCCTATTGACACCATGGATGATCTGGAAGCAGCGTAATGAATGCATCTTCGATGGCGCCCAGCCCCTGATTCATGTCCTGGTCTCCAAGATCAAGGAAGAGGCCGAGCAGTGGGCAAGAGCCGGTGCCCGTGGCCTCCGCGTCATTCTGCCATCCACATGGGATGTGCACCCCCCCCCCCCCCCCCTAAGGAGGGCTGTATCAAAACTCCACCTATTCAATGCAATGAAACGCAAATCTTTTGCGTTTTCTGAGATAGACTTCCTTCAGAGCAAAGTCATTGATGCATGGCAGAAATCTATCATGCATCTATTTAGGTTCCCATTATTCTTGTCTTTGTCGCGGTAGATGAAATTGAAATCGCCGCATATCATCCATGGTCCGGGGCAGCCAGCACGCAAAGTCACGTATCTCCTGAAGGAAAGTGATTTTTTCGGCGTCCTCTCGCGGCAGCTTTGACAACGATGCCCGAGGCCGATCCGTTCTCGGGGCAAACCATGGCTTCCGCAGCGGCCGACGATGACGCCTCTGTTTTGTGTAATTTTTTCAGTAGACTGCTATTACCGCTGAAGCTGGAATGCCATAAATATAAATATTTTGAGGCCCAAAATCGCGATAGAACCATTACAGCCTGCAATTTAAAACAGTGTTAACTTTGTTTCTCGAACATGCCTGGGAGTGTCATTTGTTTTTCTGAGAGAAAGGAAGTGCATCACTTTTTTTTGAGAGAAAGGAAGCACAATTTTCATTAAAAAGAAAACACTAAGATAGTGTGAATGACTAAAATACAAGTATTTACAGTATGACCACTGCATCTGTCAACAGAGAAGCCGAGAACCATCCCCACCAATCGAACTATGACCACAATGACAGGAAACTCGCCTTGCCCAGCCTCTAGCAAACTCCTCTCCTATTAGAGAATTTTAGCCTAAAAATTCCCTACTAAGCATCTTATGCTAAAGTTATTTGCATGTTTTATCTTCAGGGACTATGGCTTCGTCTTCTGAGACTTGGGGCAACTGAGGATCCCCTTTCATCATTCGAATATGGAACCATTCTTGGTATCTTGAAGTTTCAGTTTATCGTACATTCTGTCATTGTGTAACACATTTATCTATATATGTCTTACTTGCCCAACATGATTTCTGTTGCCTTTTTGCAGCTTTGATTGAGTCTGATGCAGAAGGCATCGGAGGGAGTGGCTTTGTTGAATGCATCAGAGAGCATATTCATTCTGTAATCTGAATCTTTATAATTATATAATGCACACCTTGCTACTTTCTGATCCACTCCATAAGTAACTTTCCTATCTTATAGGGTTGGCAATGCCGCTTGACTGATGAACAGTTTATTGCTGTAAAAGAACTGGTGAGTCTTATTTCTTATTCCATAGCCCCACATTCTGCATGGTGAAGTGCTGTTTTTTGCAAACAGTTTTTCCTGTTCAAGGCAGTGATTGCCATGATATTTAGCTGGTCACTAAGATGTTGGTAAGTCGGCAAACTAGTTGTGATAACTCATCACTTATAATTTCATTGCTATGAAAATTTGGCTTATGTATCAGGTGGTGGTGGGCACTGCTTTTAGAACACCACATCCCAAGTAAAAAATAATAATCATAATGCTATATTTTTTATCATCATATTTTTGCCGTTGTTTCCAATAGAAATTGTACCCAGTTAATTATCACTTCACTACTATGGAAGTTACGTCAAGCTTCTTTCTTTACAAGCTTATGAAACTTGCATTTTGTGTGTGTACATGCAGACCTATTAATATGCTTATCTTCTTTTTTCTGTCGTGTCAATTCTGGCAAAGTATCTCATCATTCTTTCCTCATGCAGCTTAAAACGGCTATAACTCTTGCTAGCTCCCGCGATGATGTGTCAACCATTAGAGATGCTCTTGAAGTTTCTGCTGAAATGTACAGGAAGGACCCAAACAATGTTCAAGACTATGTTCAGCGTCATCTGTTATCCCTATCAGTCTGGGAGGAGCTTCGGTATGTCATTACTAGCATGAGATAATTCGTTCATTCCCAAAGGTGCAATCCATATGTCATGTCATTGTCTAATGTAAAAGTGTTGCTACATGGACCTTGAACAGCACACTCGCTTATCATGTCATGCAGCTTTGTTTTGAAATAAGCTGAGCGTGTGTGTGTGAGCCTGTCATGTCATGCAGCTTTTGTTTTCAAATAAGCTGAGGGTGTGTGTGTGGACTAAAATATAACTTTGGGGTTTGAATTGACAAATAGCGTGTAGGTTCAGTTCTCATCACAAGTAAAAAAGAAGGCAATTCTGAAAAGTGAGGATAAAAAAAATAAGTTACATGAAATTCAAACAAACATTTCCTATCGCCAGCAGCATGATTACTCATCGGCCTGTGTGGATCACAGTCTCCGGAGTAAGTTGTAAGTTTATCAGGTGGATCACACCCTTCTTAATAGATGGGAGATCCATTCTCCTTTTTTTCTGTTTGTTTAGGTTTATTGCCATGTGTTCATTTGTGTTTCTAATAGGTTTATTACCATGTGTAATTTTAGTCATTCAGTGTCTATCTAGGGTTAGGGTTGTTGTTGTTGTAGTATCCATCTATGGTATGAATTGTAATACATGATCGTTTTTCTTTGGCAGCTTCTGGGATGGCTACTTTGAATATTTGATGGAAAACTGTTCGAACAAGTAAGTTTCTGAATTAGTTATGTATATGCCTTGACATCATGCATTAGTTTGCAACATATGATTAGACAGAAATTCTTGATGCAGGTTTCAAATACGAACAGTAAGGAACATCTTGCATGTACATGGTTGTGTAGTATGTGCAATATGACTGTAGTTTTGCCTTTTTATGCCTCCACGCTTCTTCTAGACTAGAAAAACCAAGTAACTTGTTGAAGTGTATATGTGGATTGCCTAGCCCTTTCCATCAGTTCAGATTTTTGGTTGTGTTGGCTAGTGCATAAAGCTTAACATGGTATCAGAATCTAAGGTCTTGAGTCCAAATCCCGGCTTTCGCAATTTATGTCGAAAAATTGTTGTTGCTCCCTCTGTGCCCACGTATGTCTTCTTTGAGTGGGAAAACGCTTTCGATCGTGCGTCATGGGAGCGCTCCTCGAATCATTTTTTCCACTTCTTCCCTACAACTCTGCAGCTGCTCCTTTTCCCCCATCTCTGCCGCCACACGCAGCATGCTGTCATGATGTGCCCTTGCTGGTAGGACGAGCCACGGCGGGGGCGGAGAAGTCACAACAGGGAGAGCTGCAAGAGGCCGGGCGCAACGTCGGTGGCGCGCGACCAGCCATGGCGAGCGACCAACAATGGCGCATGACAGTGGAGGCAATGCTGGAACCATTCATTTTGAAAGCTTCCACCGTTTGATTCGAAAGCTTCAACCGAAGTACATAAAGCTTCAACCACACACCATGCAAGTGAAAAAGCTACAAACGTTCACCCGAAAGCTTCAACCATAGTTTGAAAAAAATGCTACATCATAGAGACTACGTCGGTGGCGCGCGACCAGCCATGGCGAGCGACCAACCATGGCGCACGACAGTGGAGGCAATGCTGGAACCATTCATTTTGAAAGCTTCCACCGAAGTACATAAAGCTTCAACCACACACCGTGCAAGTGAAAAAGCTACAATCGTTCACCCGAAAGCTTCAACCATAGTTTGAAAAAAATGCTACATCACAGAGACTATGTGCTAGGAACCGGCTGCCGGAGCTGCATCCAGTGACTATTTTTGCTATATCCGCATCGTTTTTTGCTGGAACCAGTTGACTGTCCGCTACGAACGCCAGCGCGGCTGAAGCTGCAACCAGGGTTGGACAACCGGTGTATACATTTGCCACTACCGGCATATTTATTTGCTGGAACTAGTCAAGTGTCTAGCTTCCACCCAGGGAGAAAATGCTTCAAACGTTTGTGAAAAAGCTTCATCAGGCTGGAGGAAAAGCTTCAAAGTGGTATGAGGAAAAATCTTCCACCGCAGGAAAAAAACTTCAATGGTGGAAAAGCTTCAACCGGCAGTGGAAAAGCTCCAACCGGCATGAGGGGAAGCTTCAAGCGGTAATGACAAAAAAACTTCAAATGGGGGAACACCGATGGTACTAGCGGACGATGGCGAGAGCTGCGGCCGGCAGCATGGTGGTGCCGCGATGGACACGCTACGGTGACGGTGGGGCTAGGTGCTGCAATGTGAGAGGCACCGACCGTCTTTGCGTTGTTTTTGCTACAAGGGGCGACGGTGTCCCGTTGGAGCCGGGCAACAAGGGCGACGACCGGCGACGAGGGTGGTGACCAGCGGCGACCGGGGGTGAGGGCGGTGATGGGCGGCGACGAGGACGGCGACCGGCAGCGAGCTGGTGATGCTTCAAGGTCAGGCCTCGGAGCATCCATGGCGGGTGTCCAGCACGAAAAACGCCGCGGGGGATGAAGGGTGCCGTTGGCGCTCGTGCGCGCGAGGAAGGGACGATAGAAGGACATGATCTAACGGCCCCACACAAAGCAATCCGATGCTGGGCACGCGACTGGCCGAATTGTTCGGCCGGTGCACCGGCGCAGATCACTGCCCATACCTCTGAGTCTATTCACGCGTTGACTTTCCGTGTCACATGTCAGAGGGGGTGTTGAAGTGTATATGTGGATTGCCTTAGCCCTTTCCATCAGTTTGGAATTTTGGTTGTGTTGGCTGCATGAAGCTTCATATAACCGATATAGCAGATTTATAAAATAGCATTAAGTTGATTGAAATAAAACATGAAAAATATTACGTGTTGATTTCAATGTTCATCTATTCTTTACTGAGACAAATTCCAGTATTTGCGAAAAATTGCAACAAGAGTACCAATGCATCTACTGTGGGAAGAAACTCCTCTTACTTGTATGGGTGGGTGCTTCTACTATCTCAACCAGGACTGCTTGAGGTTTGTGCACATTCTCTCAACCTATTGCAATCAATGTACACTGAGATAATGTGCACAGGGCTCAAGGCGCATTCCATGGATGTGATAATGCCAGCACCTATCAATACAATATTTTTTTTGCCAATATTTCTACTTTTTATCTTATCTCGTGTATTTTTCTGTTTCCGTAGGTCAACAAATTATGTAACATTAGTTACTGCACAGCTCATTGTCATGGCAACTCACATGGTACTTAGCAGGTTACGTCTTGTATTCACTGTCAAGTAATCAAATTTTACTATCCTGACTTTTCATTTTGTCTATAATGTAGGCTGGATTGGGATTACCTGATATTGATTCTTGGAATATGATCGAGAAAATAGCAGAGAGAAACAACTTAGGTTATAAGCAGCTTGTAAGTCAAACGAGAACATGACAGCGTCCTGATAAATGCCCGCTTTAAACTGTATTTTCTTAACAATTATTTTGAACTTCCCTCAGATCAAACTTAGAGCATTGCTCACACATCTGCAACAACTTCGTGTTGGCTATTGGGGGGTCCCTATAGGAAAAGGCCAACCACCGCCATCATATAGCATGGCTTCCCCTCGTGCGCTTGATATATCTGATGAAAGCGAACAACCTGCTGAGGCATCCGTGTTAGGCCGAAGTTGGGTGCACAGTATGTTCAGTAGGGACAGAAGCTTAAGAGCTAGCTCCTTCAATCGAGCTAGTAAGTTTAAGCCAGTCCCACCTTTCCTCCTCTGAGAACCTAAATGGAGAATATATTATCTTGACATCTCCATTTGTCTCTAATATGACTTGATTGTCTCAGGTGATGCAAAGGCTGGTGCTACTGCAGGCAAAACAGACCTAACTGCTGCGCAGAAGAAAACTCAAACAAATATGAGGATCCTTAGAGGACACACTGCTGCCATTACAGCGCTTCATTGTGTAACAAGAAAAGAGGTGTGGGACCTTGTTGGTGATCGTGAAGATGCTGGATTTTTCATCAGTGGAAGCACGGATTGCACGGTTAGCTTCATACTGTCATAATTATTTATTTGCAACTGTTGCTTTAGCATAATTGTTAAATTTTGGTATCAACCACACCAGCAGCGAATCATGGGCCAGGGTACATGGTTTTAGTATGATGACCTCTCCAATCTTTACCAATAGAGGAGAAACTTTTGAAAGGAAAAAGCAAGTGTATTATGACATTATCATGAAAATTAGAACCTACCAGGCAAGTTAGGAACACTTCACGTTAATCAGGATGCTTTCAAAATACCAGATATGGTTTTACTCATGTTTTTTGTTGAGAAAAACTGGTATTCTCAATACTTGTCTTTGTAGAGATACATACGACGCTTTCTGCACCCGAACTAATGTGATCTCGCATGAACACTAAACTCGAAACAAATAGTAAAAATCATTAAAATCTGAAAATTGTAGGCATTGAACATGATATTGTCTTCTAACCTCATGCAAATTTTCGTGTGTCGAAAGGACATCTGTAGTGCCCTGTGCCGAAAAAAATGAGTGCTCCATAAAGCCTTTGTTAGAGTACCTATTTTTGTTTTGTTTGTGCAGGGAACTGCAGATGTCCTTTCGTTGCGAATTTTTTATGTAGTTAGAAGACATGAGCAGGTTTGATGCCTAAGGGCATTTCTAGTCAAACCCCTAAAATTTAGCCCCTCAAACCTTAACTCAACAATTTTGAGGAGTTAAATAAAACGGTTCCTAGCCGAACTCGTAAACTTAACTCCCTAAAAAAATATTCTATGCCACTTCTTCTATGTTTTGGTTTACATACTCCATTTCAACTACATATTTGCACACATATTAAATCCAGACTTGATAGTTAAGGTTCACACAATTCACAAACATTATAAATTAAAAGTTTGTAATGGTGAGGAAGAGACTTCGGTGCATCTGAAATTGCTAGCAAAAATACTTCTCTGAATAGGTTGAATCGGGTGCAAAGTTATCCTCATAAGCTTGGCATGGCCTTCTGCTCTATCCCGATTGATTTACATGCGGCAGAACTGTGATCCTAGTCTTGGTCGCTGAAAGTCTCATGAACGATCACGACAATGGAAATTTCAAAATCATCGTCTTTTTCCTCCTCCAGCGAAGAGTCATCGAAGAATATCCCCCTTAACCTTTTCATCTACACTATGGAATATTTGATGTTGATTTTGATTGCAAAAACAATAAAACACAATAAAAAAGCCAAAAAAATGCACCTAGGCAATTCGTCTAACGCTTTGCGGTGGAGAAGGTGAGAGTCACCTCCGGTGGTGTTGAGGTGACTGCGAGGCTTGCAGGTGGACGGTGGGGGCTGGGGGATGATCAGGCACCACGGAACAAGACTCTCCTGCAAGCTGTGCTCACCCGTCGCCGGCCAAGCTTGCCGCGCCCGTACTCTTATTTCATAATTTCACCGGCATGATCCTGATTCCGGCGCCACCTAGCTCACCCGTGGGTGCTCTACAACATCTCGGTCATCCATCAGTTTCGATTTGGACGGAACCAAGCTCGGCGGTGACCTTTTTCGTCCACTAGAGTGCGGCGGTGGCGATTCCGACATCAGTGCCGCCGGCGAGCTAATCATACTTGGCCCGAGAGGTCAGTGGGGTATCGGCGTGCGTGCTGGCCGGCGAAGGAAAGGAAATCGGCGGAGACGGTGCCGGGGTGGAGGGAGTTGAGCGATGTGGATGCTCTAAAAATTTTGGCGTTCAAATTTTGCTGAAAAGTTGCTTCAGCCGTTCAAATTGTAGGCGCCGACGACAAGCCGCCTAATTTTTTTTGAGTTAAACCGGTTGAGGGTTCGACTAGGTGTGGCTTAAGTCCTCAAAAGGGAATATTTTGAGGAGTTACGCAATTTTGAGGGTTCGGATAGAGATGCTCTAAAATTCAGTTTTTTTAATACTATTTTTATGATTTAACCGTTCATGCGGGATCATATGAGCTTGGGTGCGTAAAGAAATTTTCTTACATAGTAAGGCTTCTGTGCGACCTACTTCTTTTCGTGTCCAGAGTACCGCGCTACAAACTAGCATATTGAATAAATAACGCCTGCTAGTGGCTTGTAATCGGGTTCGAGAATGTGAACTGGCTGGTTATGGCCCACTGCTCTTGTAGAGGCTAGGGTTCTACCAGGTCTCAGACGTAGGTTGTAGGGGTGGAAGTGCGGGCTGCGAGGTTGGGGACGCCGGCGCCGGCGGTTGGGCGCCGTCGTGGCGTGAGAGAGAGAGAGAGGCGGCTAGGGTTTGGGGCTCCCGTCTCCTGAGGGAGACGACAACAGAATACTGTTTATTGTCTGCTTAATATCGAAGGGGTACATGTGTTTATATAGGAGGACAGCCTCCACTAAACCCTAGATAACTTGGACTCTAATATAACTTGGACTCTAATATAGCTTAGACTCTAAGATAGGTAAGATAACTTGGGCTAAGCCCGTAACTAACCCTGCCCATTGGGCCTCCTCCGTTGGTACGTTGTACCGGTCATAACATCTCTCCCCGCCTTCGCAAACAGCTCGTCCTCGAGCTGAACATCTGGAAACTGCTGGCGGAAATCGTCGAGCTTCTTCCAAGTCGCTTCCTCCTCTGGCAGGCCGGTCCACTGTACCAAGACATGCCAGACGCCGCAGCGCTGCTGCGCCCGCAGCACCTTCGCCACCTGTGCGGAAGCTGGAAGGAGGCGGCCATCCGAAGTAGGAGGAAGGGCCGGCGTCGCTGCAGGAGGGTCCCCGCGGTAGGCCTTCAGTAAGCCGACATGGAAGACGCCGTCGAGGCGAGAACCAGCTGGCAGCTCTAAGTGGTATGCGAGTGTGCCGACACGCTCCAGCACACGAAAGGGACCGGCGTAGCGAGGTCCCAATTTGCGCTTGGAGCGCGGGTCCAGAGACTGCGTGGTCCTGTGGAGGAGGCGCAGCCACACTCAATCGCCCACCGCGAACTCCGCCTCGCGATGATGAGCATCGTAGTACTTCCGAGCCAGCTGCTGTGCTTGGAGAAGACGCTGGCGCCTCAGCCAGAATGTCGTCGCGGGTGCGGAGTAAGTCGCCTGCCGTCTCGGACCGAGCCGTCCCAGGCTCGTAAGGGAGCATCGCCGGAGGTGGGCGCTCGTAGACCACCTCAAAAGGCGTGGTGCACAGGGCGGAGTGATAGGAGGTGTTGTAGCAGTACTCCGCCCACGCCAACCAGTCCACCCAAGCTCGTGGACGATCACCAGTAACACAGCGCAGGTACATGGCGATCACCTTGTTGACCACCTCGGATTGGCCGTCTGTTTGAGGGTGGAACACCGTGCTCATGCGGAGCTTCACGCCCGCCAGTCGAAAGAGATCCCGCGGTGAGGGCCTCCACCTCTGCGTCGTCGGCGGTCTCCAAGTAGAATAGGCGGGCGCACGTATGACCCGGCGCATACGGCTCGTCGCAGTTGAAGCACAGGCCCTTGCGGCGCCGCTCGAGCTGCTCGGCCAACGTCAAGTGCCGGAAGGTGCGTGTCGGCGCGGGGGCAGCCGCAGTAGCGGCCGACAGGGCGGGGCGTGTCGGGGTGGCGGCGGCCGGGGCGGGGCGGGTCGGGGGATGCGTGCCGCGGCCTGGGAACGCCTGCTGCAGGGCGTTGGCGCGCTGCTCGTACGCGCGTGCGTAATACATGGCCGTCTGCAGGTCCTAGGGGTCGCGCATCTCGACGTCGATGCGGATGTGGTCGGGAAGGCCGCCGACGAAGAGCTCGGTGCGTTGGCGAGCCGTGACGTCAGGCGCATGGCAGGCCAACGTCTGGAAGCGGTCGCCGAAGTCCTGCACCGAGGTGGTGAAGGAAAGGCGACCGAGCTCGGCCAAGCGGCTCCCACGTATGGGGGGGGGGGGGGGGGCGAACCGGAGGAGACACAGGTCGCGAAAGCGCTCCCATGGAGGCGGGATAAAACGCCCTCGTCCTGCTCGAGGGCGTAGTACCACGTCTGGGCGGCGCCACGGAGGTGGTAGGAGGCGATCCACGTGCGGTCGGACGCCATGGTCCGCTGCCCCCTGAAAAACTGGTCGCACTGCTTGAGCCAGTTCAGGGGGTCGACGGTGCCGTCGTAGGTGGCGAACTCCAGTTTGGTGAAGCGGGGCGGCTGCTGCACGTGTGGCGAGGCCGCGAAGGTGCCCTCGTGATGACCCAGCGCGGCGGAAGGAGAGTGTTGCGGCACCATGGAGTTCCCGGCGTACGGGTCAGTGTACCCGCCGAACCCCCCGATGGTGGGGGCGGGTGGCTGCAACACCGTCGGTTGTAGCGGCGCCGTCGTGTAGGTCGGCGTGTCGATCCACGTCGGTAGCGGGGATGGCGACGGCGGCCACCGGACCTGGGTGATCGGCAGGCCCTGGAGCGCGACGGTGGCCGGGGGCGGTGGCGCGAAGGGCGTCGCCGGCGGAGGCGGTGGTGGCGGGGTTGCGTACGGAGCCTGGAGGAAAGTCTGGAGGTTCGAGACCGCCAGGTTGAGGTCGCGGATCGGCGAGGACATCTCCGCCGGGGAGAGGACAGGGGCGGGTTCGGCCGCCAGGGCCGCGGTACCGGAGGCGGCCGGACCTGAGGTGGCCGGCGGCGGCGAGTGGTGCGGCGGCGGCGGCTGCTGCGAGGTGGCGGGGAAGGCGGTGGTGGCGGCGGCGGTGGTGGTGGGAAGGTCCGACAAACTCATCGAACCCAAGCTACCTGATACCAAATTGGTAGAGGCTAGGGTTCTACCAGGTCTCGGACGTAGGTTGTGGGGGTGGAAGTGCGGGCTGTGAGGTTGAGGACGCCGGCGCCGGCGGTTGGGCGCCGTCGCGGCGTGAGAGAGAGAGAGGCGGCTAGGGTTTGTTGCTCCCGTCTCCTGAGGGAGACGACAACAGAATACTGTTTATTGTCTGCTTAATATCGAAGGGGTACATGTGTTTATATAGGAGGACAGCCTCCACTAAACCCTAGATAACTTGGACTCTAACTTGGACTCTAATATAACTTGGACTCTAAGATAGGTAAGATAACTTGGACTAAGCCCCTAATTAACCCTGCCCATTGGGCCTCCTCCGTTGGTACGTTGTACCGGTCATAACATGCTCACTCAGTTCACATCCAGTTTCCAGAAAAGAATCGAAAGCCAGATTAAAATTGGATTATTCCTAATCTTGTAAAATAGCCATATTTTGAACAATCAAAATTATCCAGGATTGCTTGTAATTGGCTGGTATTATGTGTACTATATTGGGTAACATCTTTTTTGCTTCTGTAAAATCTTGCCAAAATATGCACATCTATCTGAGGTTGTTCTACTCTAAATAAAACTTCGTTGGGGATTGCTAATAGTGTAGCCCATGATTTTGTAAGTTTCGCAATACAGTGGTTGTTCTACTCTAAATAAAACTTTGTTGGCAACTGCTAATAGTGCTTCTTACTAGTTGAGGGTTTCAGTAACATCTACGCAATGCTTGTTCATTATCTTCACCTTATTGGTCAGTGCTTATAGCTATGCTGCATCACAGTGAAATCTCTTGACGAACAATTGTGTGTATGTGTGTCCTTAATGTGGACAATGATTGATACAGTGATTTTGCATGCAGGTAAAAGTTTGGGATCCAAGTTTGCGCGGTTCCGAACTTCGAGCAACACTTAAAGGGCATACCAGGTAGAAAATGTCATCCAAATTACTCAACGGAACTGTCAGCTGTGTGAATATTGCATTTAAACATAATTTTATATCCTATCACAGTTGGGTGTATAGTAATCTGACCAACTAATTACAATTGCTCATCCGAGACACTCTAATTCAAGCAAACAGTTGACTTTTCTCAGTATACATGTTCAAGCATGCATCATTATTAATGTTATTTGGAGAGTCTTTTGCATAACGCAACTTGAACCATCTTGCAAATGCATGGATATGGGGTTGCTTGTAATAGTTTCGTATCCTATATCTGCCCTTTCAAGCATAGTTCCGTTTTGTCTAAAGTTCTGTTATATGAACCACGGAATATGATAGCCTTTTTTATCCTTTTCCTTTTTTGGCCAAGCATTGGATCAGTTCTACACTTGTTTTCGCACGACAAAAGAAGAATATTCATGCATTGGTTCTGGGAGGAGTGTTGCTCTTGATCTCATCCATAAAGTTGTTGAGAATCATAGGACAACAGTAACATTTAATTGTAAAGTATTGTAAGGTGTTTTGTGGTACTGATGGGTTCACAGTACTGGCTATCAACAGACTAGTCATAGACCTTCAAGTACTTTTGATTGGTCTTTTGTCTTTCTAGCAGCATTTTAGAGTATTCAGAGTCTTTAACTTGCCCTGCTGATTTGGCTACTCAAATTCAGTCTAGATTAACTGCTGTCCACTTGAATTCTTGCAGGACAGTTCGAGCAATTAGTTCAGATCGTGGCAAAATAGTTTCTGGAGGGGATGATCAGTCTGTCATAGTCTGGGATAAGCAAGCTTTTAAGCTTCTGGAAGAACTGAAGGGCCATGATGCACCGGTTAGCTTCTTCATCAATAGTAGTAGCTTACATATCATTGTCTCCATATCTAACCCTTACTAAGCATGTTTATGCACAATTGACACGGATATAGGTCAGTTCTGTGCGGATGCTCTCAGGAGAACGTGTTCTTACTGCATCTCATGATGGTACGGTGAAGATGTGGGATGTCCGGACTGATACTTGTGTTGCTACTGTGGGTCGTTGTCAAAGTGCAGTTCTCTGTATGGAATACGATGACTCGACTGGAATTCTGGCAGCTGCTGGGAGAGATGTGTATGTACTTTTTAACTTTGAAATGTTTTTGATGCTGTAAACTAATATTTACTTGAACAACTTTTGTTCCATTCTAATCTGAAAGGTCATTCCATCAGGGTGGCGCATGTCTGGGATATTCGTTCAAGTAAGCAGATGTTCAAGCTTCAAGGGCATACAAAGTGGATAAGGTAATGCCTCTGTTGGACTGTTGAGCATTCACATTCTCCTGAGCTGGCGATTTTGACCAGTAATTTACCTGACACAAATTCTGGTTGATTCTAGATCAATGAGGATGACTGGGGAAACGATAATAACTGGGAGTGATGATTGGACAGCTAGGGTGTGGTCTCTTACACGGGGAACATGTGATGCTGTATTAGCATGCCATGCTGGTCCCATACTTTGTGTTGAACACTCACCTTCGGATAAAGGAATTATCACTGGTATGTGACCCATTGCTTGTTTTTAAAGTTCGGTGGGTGGTCTGTGAAGTCATATCAAGTGTGTATTCGTGATTAAAGAATTCTCTCCATGTCACATGTATCTGATCCTTGATTAATATGCCAGGTTCCTCTGACGGGCTTATACGTTTTTGGGAAAACGAAGGTGATGCCTTATTGATTGTGAAAATTGCTTCATCTGTTTTTCTGTATTCACCTTTTTGTACCTTATTTAGGGAAGTTAATGTGCTTGCATTATTTGTTCAAAAGGGAAACATAGCATTTATCGCTAGAGGATACTGAGCTGTGTTACTGCACGAGTTTGCTTAATAACTGATCCACATTGTTCCAGTAATTATCCATGTGATGATGGATGCAAAGTTACATAAAATTGGAAATAATTCCATGTTATTAGCGGTGGCAGTCCTATGCACTGTATGATTAACCGAACAAGTTATTTAGCATGAATAATTTGCCGTTTAGCATCAATGCAACGTGTCATTGACTTAGATAACATGTTAGTAGTTTTTGCAATTAGCAGTTAGCACCAATCAGAGTATTGTGGACTTTTGAGTATCTATGTCTGCATATGTACTGGAACCCACATACTTATTGGCTATGTGGATACCAGAACAACATGAAAATTTACCAAACAAGGAAGAAAAGAAAAGATAGATTACTATGTCAAGTTATATGTTCAATCTTTATAATTTATGAGACACTCCTCTTACCATTAACTGATCTGTTGGATGGTAGCCTCATTTCATTATTTTATGGTTTCAGATTTATATTATTATTTTATGAACAAACACTTGTATATGAAAAAATAAATATAATGTTGATGTGGCAAAAACTGGTGAATGGAACTCAGGATATTCATTTTTATTGTAGGAGGCATAAAATGTGTTAAGAATCTGACGCTTCACTCGGCATCGGTTCTGTCCATTAGTGCCGGTGATCACTGGCTTGGAATTGGTGCCGCTGACAATTCTATGTCTCTTTTCCATCGACCACAAGAACGATTCGGAAGTTTCTCAAATACAGGATCAAAAGTTGCAGGATGGCAGCTTTATAGAACTCCCCAGAAAACATCTGCAGTGGTAATACATCTCATTGATTTGTTTAATTCCTTCCTTCATATATTATGGTACAGAGGTAGTAGATGCCCCCCCCCCCCCCCTTCGTTAGCTTATTTGTACATAACAAGCAAAGGTGCCTATTTTTTTTGCAAGGGTGCTTGTACCACATTTGTATTTTGTTCATATGCATCATTTGAGAAACAATTGGTATTCATGCTTGGCGTCTGCTCCGTGATGTTCCTGGCACAACTATGTGTTCGATCAATGTAACGGACCAATTGTTCCCAAGAT
Source organism: Hordeum vulgare subsp. vulgare (assembly GCF_904849725.1). Lineage (NCBI taxonomy): Eukaryota > Viridiplantae > Streptophyta > Magnoliopsida > Poales > Poaceae > Hordeum > Hordeum vulgare. Next base: position 326,772,947 of record NC_058520.1, on the reverse strand, counting down.
GACTGTAGATAGTTATACTATATGCATATGATGTTCCTAGGCATGTCATCAAATCACTTTTTCGTAACCATCATTATAAGTTTGTAAAATTTCCAAGGTGCTATATTAACATTCATGGTTGAACAAATGCTCGGCTATTCTAAATCCTCGTTTTTTCTTGTGACAGGTGAGATGTATAGCATCGGACCTGGATAGGAAAAGAATATGCAGTGGTGGCCGGAACGGACTTCTTCGGTTGTGGGATGCTACCACAAGTATTTAACACATTACTAGGATATATATGTTTATGTAAAGAAATACCAATTGCCCTGTGATGTTGTATGTCATTTTTTGTTTTTAGTCGTCGTGTAGAAATAAGACGGAAGCCCTATTTGGTCCATCGATTCTGTAATCTCAAAAGCTGTTTTGATGCCTCGTGAAATTTTGTCTATAAGTTTAGGGTCTAGGTGACCCCTAGCCTGCCAGGTAATCCTTCCTTCCACAAATATAAAATGTTTTGCATATTTCAATATGGACTATTTGAATTGAAATGAGTGAACAACATAAATTATCTATATAAGCATGTTGTCATGGTATTTACATGTAATATATCGTCAGTTAAAAAGTAACAATGATGCTTGTACGCAAGTTATCATGTCTGCATTGCATAAAACACCTCACATGAAAACAGTTTTATTAACCAATGCGCGGGGGGGGGGGGGGGGGGGTATAAAAAGATGATAGCTACCTACCCTTTGGTCAAAAGTCATGGAGAGTTGTGCCATCGTTATCATGTCTGCATTGCATAAATTACCTCACATGAAAAGGGTCTTATTGACCAACGAGGGTTATGAAAAGACAATACAACATGTCATTAAATGTTGTGCCAATGCCATCAAGGTCGGTGTCATGATGGGACATGACCTACCTACCCTTTGGTCGAAAGACATGGAGAGTCGTGCCATCCCTCGGGGTCATTAATAGTATCCGAGAAGGCTTCCACCATTCCTACGTTGTTGTAGGAGCGTCCTATGGTAGCCAATCACATGTGACTAAGTACGTTTTGGCTAATCATGACTCAGCAACCCAGACGGTCTTCGAAGCATAGTATGGACTATCGGGGTGTCGGTCTTTGAAGCATAGTATGGACTACCGGGGTGCCGGAGGATCCTCTTCTTGAAAGCAAAGAAGGCTTGGTAGTATAAATAGCAATAGCCGAGCATAGGGACAAACAACTTGTAACTCGACACTATGACATATAATATCATCAGGCAAGAGTAGGGTATTACACCGCAATGGTGGCATGAACCTGGGTACTTCCTATGTGCTCTTCTTAGTTCATCTTCTCCGGCAATGATGATGCTCGAGGAAACCCATTGTCTTTAGTCCTTGGCCGATCTCTCAAATAGGGTTGTTTGCACAACGACCCGATGTCTCGTTTAGACACCGACATATACAATACTCCCACTATTATGAATGGTAAACTTGCTTATGTAGATAGTGATGAAATTTCTATGCTTGTAGATCATTAAAAAACTACTTTGTATGATAGCTATATGGTTGAATTTGTTCATGAAGCTACTGAAAATTATTATGAGGGATGAACATATAGATATTTCAATAATATTAAGTTTTCTATATGTGATGAAATTCTTGAAGTTGCACTTGTTTTGCCTTCCTATGCTAGTTACTTTGTTCTTCAATAAATTATGTTTTTGCAAGTTTCCTATGCATAGAAAGTGAGTTAGGCTTAAATGTGTTTGTTATATGATTCATGATGCTCTCTCCATGTTTCGATTCTTAACTATTAGGAGAGCATCATTGAAATTATCAATGCCTAGCCAGAAGGCTTTAAAGAAAAGAGTTTATCATGAGGCTACCCAATACTTATACTTTCTATTTTCAATTGTTTACATGATTAAGATATTATAGTAATCATGTTTTATATCTTTTATTTCAATAAAGTGCAAAGTAAAGCCTTTGGGTTAGTGCGGATACTTGTTGATTTGATTATGTGCAAAAACATAAACTCTATGCCCAGTATTTGAAGTTTCTCTCTCTGCCGGAGCATGATTATTTTGTTTTTTTACACAGTATTGTGATACAAATTTCCTACTTTGTCCTAGTTTTTCAGAATTTTGAGAGTCAGGTAAGTATGGTTTTAATTCATATATTTACAGAATGTTCTGTTTTTGATAGATTCTGTTTTGCGTGCATAGTTTGCTTGTTTTAGTGTTTCCATAGGTTATATTGAGCGATATAAATTATGGGAATGATAGAATACAGTAGAAATTTTGTTATAACAATTATCATTCTTGTCTTGATAGTACCTAAGTTTTGTGTGATTGAAATTTTCAAATTTGGGTGAGATACCGATATGAGGAGAATAAGGAGTGGCAATACCCTAAGCTTGGGGATGCCCAAGGCAACCCAATTTAATATTCAAGAAAGACTCAAGCGTCTAAGCTTTGGGATGCCATGAAAGGCATCCCCTTTTTCGTCTTCAACACTATCAGTATACCTCACTTGAAGCTATATTTTTATTCATCACATAGTTTTGCTTGGAGCATCATTTGATTTTGTTGAGATTTTCTTTTTTGTTATTTGTAAACATGTTTTCAATAAAATTGCAAAGGCTTGCCTTTAAGATGTTTGAATTGCATGTTTGATGTGTGTTGTGCAGAAATAGAAACTTTTGCTGTAGTGTTTGAAGTTTATGAAATTTTTATATAGTACTTTAATACAATTTTTTTATTACTCCCTAATTTTCCAGAATTTATTGAGTTACAGAAGTACACTTTTGGAATCGATTACTATAGATTGTTCTGTGTAGACAGATTGTTGTCATAGTTTTGTTATGTGCTTATCCTAGAGTTTTCATGGCCTATATTGATAGATATAAATTGTGGAGATGATAGTATACAATAGCTAATGTTTCAAAAAAAAGATGCAACTTGTCTTGATAATACATGATTTGGTGATCTATTCCTATGTGTACTAACCCATCTCACGATTTCTTGTTAAGTATTGTGTGGATGAAGTTTTTGAGATTTAGGGGAAACATTGATATGCGAGCAATTGAAGAGACATAAGAGCTCAAGCTTGGGGATGCACAAGGCTCCCCAAGTTAATATTACAAGAAGTCTAAAGCATCTAAGCTTGGGAATGCCCCGATAGGCATCCCACCTCTCTTCGTCAACAACTATCGGTCAGTCTCGGTCCAGCCTAAGTTTTTATTTGTTCACATGAGATGTGCTATTCTTGGAGTGTACGTTTTGTTTTGTTTGCTATTTGATATAATATTTAGGTCTGAAAATCTTTATTTGGAGAGAGTCTTCACATAGCTACCAATTTACTTAACTACCTTTTGTTCTTCACTCATATCTCTTGGAGTAGTTTGATGTTTACTTTTGTGCTTCACTTATATCCTAAGAGTAAATTTTTGATGAATTGAATATCAGAAATTTAAAATTATATATACTTCATATTCTTATCACATATGGAGTATAACTTCACATGATAGTGTAGGAAATAAAATATATTGGAATTTAAAAATAACATTGGTCATTTAGACAATTCATGAAAGAATAATAAAGGAAGATATATAAATATACTATATTGGACATCTTCTATGATTGTGAGCCCCTATTAATTATTTCCGAACTAGATCAAGTAGTTGATGTTGGATAAGGAAGACAACGTAATGGTTTATGGTTGCTTATATTCACATAGAAGTTATATTGTGATGGATCCTCTAACATATGGTGCTTGCTCATAACCTTTTGCTAGCCAAAACTTTGTACTAAGTAGAGATACTACTTGTGCATCCAAAAAAACTTAAATCCAGTTTCTTACCATGAGAGTCCATCATACCTACCTATGGATTGAATAAGATCCTTCAATTAAGTTATCATCGATGCAAAGCAATAAAAAATGCTCCTAAATATGTATGATATTTTATTATTTTATTGTAAGGCAAAATAAACTTTTACGAACTTGTGATGGTAACACAATAAAAGTGACAGACTGCATAATAAAGGTTGCTATCATAAGGGACAATGTAAAGTTATGTTTCTTTACATCAAGAGCTTGCACATCCAAAAATCAGAAGCGTATGAAAACCCCCTCTTCCCACTGTGAAGGGCCATCTTGTAATGTTTAGCCTTTACTTTATGCAAGAGTCAATAGTATTCATTCTATTTCCGACCTCAATTGTTCTCCACTTGGAAAGCATCATGTAGCGGGAAAAGATCCATGCATATATACCAAGTTGGATATGGGTGATCATGGGCTATTATTGTTGACATTATCCATGAGATAAATAAGTTGGGAGGTGAAATACTTCCTCTGTGGCTGGCTGAAACGGGTTGTTCTAAAAGTATGCTTTGAGTGTGAGCAATCATGAAAGATCGTATGATGGTTGAGTATGTGGAATTTGCTAAAACAAAAGCTGTTGCATAGTCTCTTCCTATAAACATGGTGAATTGCAATTGCTTTGATGACTAAGAACATTGTTTGTTAGGTTTCAAGAGAGTTTATGGTCTGTACTTTAACACATGAATAGCTTGTTACGTGATCATTAGAAGTTTCATGAGAAATGAGCTCGTGTTTATGATATATAATGATGCTAGAAAAATCTATTATAATTGTCGTTGATCGAACTTATGCACTACTCTAGAATTCAGACTTCATAAATTATTTATTTTAACATTTACCTACTCGAGGACCAACATAAATTAAGCTTGGGGATACTGGAATGTCTCCAACGTATCTATAATTTATGCAGTATGCATGCCATGTGTACAACAATTTTATATGGTTTTGGTACACTTTTATATGGTTTTTATGGACTAACATATTAGTCAAGTGCCGAGTGCGAGTTATTGTTTTTTGCATGTTTTTTATTTTCTAGAAAATCCATACCAAACGAAGTCCAAACGTGACAATTTTTTTAATGATTTTTTTCTAGAACATAAGAGACATTGGAAGCTTCATAGGAGTACCAGAAAACCCACAGGAGTCCCACAAGGCAGGGTGCATGCCGTGGGGGGGGGTGCGTACGGAGCACCCTCCCTCCTTGTAGGGGCCCTTGTGATTCTGACGCTGAAATTTTTTATATATCAGGAAACCTCCGAAAGTTAACCTAGAAATTTTACTCATCAGCCCAAGCCTCCGTTCTGAAGCGATATCATCCTGAGCCCTCTTCCAGCACCGTGTGAGAGGGGGAAACCATCACCGGAGGTCATCTTCATCATCCCGAAGGTCTCCATGACAATGATGGAGTAGTTCGCCCTAGGGGTTGAGGGTATGTTCTAGTAGCTATGTGTTTGATCTCTCTCACTCTCGTGATCTTGATAGGACACGATCTTGATGTACCATGAGCTTTGCTGATATAGTTGAATCATATGGTGTTCTTCCCTCTTTATCTTTGTTACGATGAATTGAGTTCTACTCTTTCAAGTTGTTTGTGTTGGATTGAATTATGAATCTGAAATTGTTTGGTGCATATTGAGTAATTAACTCATGTATACTTGTGGTGACATTGGAGTATCTAGGTACCATTAGAGTTAATTGATGCATATCATATGGTGTTATTATAGTAGGATATCTAGGGCTGTTTGTGAAACTTATATGGATGTCCTACTAGATTGATTGGAAACACAAATTTGAGATGGTTTTGCTACCTACAACAATTTCATATTATGTTCTCCGCCATTGATGAGAACTTTGGAGTGATTCTTTATCGCACGTTGATGGATTGTTATGTGATTCGATTATGTTAGTGATGTTGAGAGGTTTCACTAGTGAAAGTATGAATCCTAGAACTTGTTTCCAAGCATTGCAATACCGTTTGTGATCACTTTTGTCACTTGTTACCTTGCTGTTTTGATTATTTAAGATTACAAAAACCTAAATCTACTATCCATACTATACTTGTATCATCATCTCTTTGCCGAACTAGTGCACCTATACAATTTGCCATTGTATTGGGTGTGTTGGGGACATGAGAGATTTCTTGCATTTGATTGCAAGGTTATTTTACAGAACTCTGTGATTGGAGGCCCAACATAGTCTACAAGAATAAAGTTGCATAGTAGATATGAGGTTGCATTGTTGAAATCATGTTGAAGAGTGAACAAAGCATCAAGTCCAGATAACTCAGTGAGCTCAACAACCCTCAAATATTTCACCGCGTTGACATTAACATTCTCCAAATCAGCAAAATGGTGTAGAGACAAATCCTTGGGGATGATGACTGAGGTGAAAATGTCGTCCTACACGTTGGTGCGAAGCCGAGGATCCATGGAGTCTTGTTCAATAGTGAACTAATTGATGTCGTGATGGAATTTCAGATATGCTTACTTGGGCACTTCGGTGAAGTCTGTGAGCACATGCCCAAGAAGTGTACGATGCTCAAGATAAATGTGGTGAGCCTCAACATGGGGTTGTACTAGATGAGGCAGGGGCATGTAAGTGGGCTCCGAGTGCCTAACTTGGCATTGGTGTGAATCCTCTTAAACTGAGCTTCCTTAACAAATTCCATTCACTCATAGCGGGAGCCCTCAGGGGAGGATTCATCTTGATAAACGGGGCATTTGCCTTTCTTCGAAGGGCGGCTACGCTCCTCAGAGTCATTCGAGCCACCAGGATGAGAGGTTGAAATGGAAGTAACCCGAATGGAGGATGAGAACCGGACATTCACACAAAGAATGAGAATGTAAAGAAAAAATGGGATGTTGTCAACAACATTGGAATGTAAACCATAATATTGGCAACACGCCAATTTCATCACATCACAAAGGATGCACGTTTGTCTGCTTTAGAGATCAAATCAAGTGAATGAATAGAACTCTAGGGTTTTGAATAATAAAAACAATACTAGATCACAAGGATACACTACTGGAATTGAGAATTTTGTCGTCTGCCTTGCCTTTGCCGTCTGCTGACCCATGGCAAAGGTACTCTTTGCCGTCAGCTCGCACAGTGCTGACGGCAAAGAGGTGGCTGATGGCAAAGGTTTTATTTGCCGTCGGCAACCTCTTTGCCGTGTGCTGGCGGACGACAAAGGAGCCCTATGCGGACGACAAAGGGTGGGCACACGGCAAAGCCCCCCCCAAATGGCTGAAACCCCACCCCACCCACCCGCCCCTTCGTCGTCCGCCACCCTCCCTTTGCAGACGGCAAAGGGGACATGGCCCTAACGGCTCGGGCGCCTCCCCTAACGGCTCCCACCCCCACCCAAGCCCTGCCCGCCTACCCTCTCTCTCTCTCTCTCTCTCGCGCGCGCGCGCCGTCGTCTGCCCACCCGCCGCCGCCGTAGCTCCCCTCCCCAGCCACCCGCGCCGCCGCCCTCCCGGCCGCCGCCCCCCTCCCACCTCCCTCCCGGCTGCCGCCGCCCCCTCCCACCTCCCTCCCGGCCGCCCCCCATCCCACCTCCCTCTCGAACGCCGCCCCCCCTCCCACCTCCCTCCCGGCCGCCGCCCCCCATCCCACCTCCCTCCCGAACGCCGCCCCCTCCCACCTCCCTCCCGGCCGCCGCCCCCATCCCACCTCCCTCCCGGACTCCCCCTCCCACCACCCTCCCGGCCCCCTCCCACCTCCCTCCCGGTCGCCGCCCCAGCCACACCTCCCCTGTGCCGGCGACCCCGGCGCCCTCCCCTCCGGTTAGTATTGTTTTTCTTATTTTTTTTTGTTTTTTTTCCTTTTTTGCTAGAATGTTCGAATAATAAAAAGAAGAAGTAGAAAAAGTAGAAGAAGAATATGTAGTTTAGTGCTAGGTTTAGTTTTTTTTCTTCAGTTTTTATGTTAAATTAGATAGTTAGTTTATTAGGTAGAAAAAGTAGATAGAAAAGAAAAAAAATAGAAAAAAACTTAGAAGAAAATAAGAGAATAATAAACTAGAAGACAAAAGAAGAAGAAGAAGAAGAAGAAGAAGAAGAAGAAGAAAGAGGAGAGGAGGAGAAAGATAAAAGAAAGAAGAAGAAGAAGAGGAGGAGGAGGAGAAAAAAGACGAATAAGAATAATAATAAGATGATCAAGAAGAAGAAGAAGAAGAAAAAGAGGAGAGAGGAGAAGAAGAAAGAAGAGGATCCCGACCCCCGACCCCCGGCGCCCGACGCCACCAACCCCCAACCCTCGACCCCCTACCTCCGACGCCACTGACACCCGACTCCCGACCCCCGACGTCCGACACCACTGACCCCCGACCCTCGACACCCGACTCCCGACCCCCGAATCCACTAACCCCCGACCCCCGACGCCCGACGCCATTGACCCTCGACTCCAGACGCCACTTACCCTCGACCCCCGACGCCCGATGCCACTGACCTTTGATTCCCGACGCCACTGACCCTCGACCCTCGACCCCCTACCCCGACGCCACTCACCCTTGACCCCCGACCCCCTACCCCGACCCCCGACGCCACTGACCCCAGCCGCCGAGCCCCGACACCTCTTCGGCCTCTTGTTGACCAAAAAGATCCCAACCCCCGACGCCAGTGACCCTCGACCCCCGACGACACTGACCCCCGACCACCGACACAACTAACCCTCGACATCCGATGCCACCGATACCCGACACCACCGACCATCGACGCTACCGACACCGGACACCACCGACCATCGATGCCACTAAGCCGGCGGGGTCATAGTTTTGTAAATTATGAGTTAGGTCACATAGTTATGTTAATTATAAAAACATCATATTTGTGTTGATAGTGTGAATTTCAATGTGCAGTTGTTTGACGACCTCCACGTGCGTTGGACGAGCTCCGCCCCTGCGTTTGTTGGTGAACACAAATGACTTCTCCTCCTACCCCCTTAATTTGCTCTGTTCCGGTCTTCGTGCCGATGAAACTTGCTAGCTATAGGTTTCTTCAATCATGAGTATGCATGACTAGTATGCGTCTCCCGTTCGAAAGGGAGACATCTATAAATATGCATGTCTTTGCATATTTATAACTGTCATCCTTTTGACTTGTCCAATGTTATCCATGGACAACCTGAGTATGTGTAGATTGGGTTCGTTTTCCCATATGCTGTGCTCCATATCAGTGTCTCCCTGTTGTTCTCTGGGTACACATCCTCTCTGCTTATTGCCAAGACGTGTATCAGGAGAACAGCGGGGAGGTGCTGCCAAAATTCTGCATTGCATCTGGAGCAGAGCATGGGAAAACGAACCCAATCTACACATACTCGGGTGGGATTAGGACCTATCTTTAACTATTAGCGTGTAGGTTGCATGGACGTAATAAAACTGACAAACTTGATTAGCGGATGAATATAGATGATGAATTATATATTTATTTCTTGTGCGCCCATAGGTAGCTAGGCAACATGAGTGATCGTGCTTGGATGTACACTGGTCACCCTAGTCAGAAAGACATGACCAATGAATGTTTAACAAAAACCAGGGGGTTTGTGAGAGCCGCATTTGCAAATGGCCAGCAAAAAACATGGCGCCCCTGTCCTAACTGCGACAACTGGAAAAAGCAGGCAGAGTTTGAAATGGGTAAACACCTGCAGAAGTGGGGTTTTACGCCTAATTATACGATGTGGACTTTTCATGGTGAGTCTGACCAATGTGCTAGAGATGAGGTGATTCGTCATCGCACCGACGAGCATGGTACCGGGATCGAAGACATGGTGCAAGACTTTGATGATGCCCGGGATTCAGACGATGAGATGGAGGAATCTGCAAAGGCCTTCTATGAAATGTTGGAGTCCTCAAAACGTCCTCTCCACGAGCAGACCGAGCTTTGTCAGCTGGATGCCATCGCGCAAGTAATGGCTCTGAAGGCTCAATTCAACCTAGGGAGAGAATGCTACGATGCGATGATGACGATATTTGGACGCTTTCTACCCAAAGGCCATGTACTGCCTGCAAACATGTACCAGTCAGAGAAAATCCTCCGTGTACTTAAGATGCCCTATGAGAAGATACATGCCTGTGAGAATGGATGTGCCTTATTTAGGCTTGAGTATGCGGCCTTGAACTATTTCCCCATTTGCAATTCTTCCAGGTATATTGTGGTAGACAACGGTATGGGTGAGAAGAATCAGACCAAAATCCCCATTAGTGTTCTTCGGTATCTGCCAATCGTACCAGGACTTCAACGTCTTTTCATGGTCGAAGAGACGGCTAGACAAATCACATGGCACAAATTGGGTAAAAGAACCAAACTAGATGCGGATGGGAACAAGATGCTGGTACACACTTCAAATGGTTTTGCGTGGAGGCACTTCGATGCATTACATAAGGATAAATCGGAAGATCCAAGGCATCCTAGAGTTGCCATCAACACGGATGGGTTCAATGTGTATGGTATGACAGCAGCACAATACAGTTGTTGGCCTGTATTTGTCATTCCACTCAATTTTCCACCCGGAGAGATTATGAAAAGAAAGAACATTTTCCTGACGTTGATAATTCCAGGGCCCAACTATCCGGGGAAGAATATGAATGTGTACATGCAGCCGCTTAAGGATGAGTTGCAAGAAGCCTGGGATAATGGGATCAAGACCTACGACGCGGCTACCAAAACAAATTTAAAAATGCATGTGTTGTACATGTACTCAACGCATGATTATCCGGCGTTTGCACTATTCGCTGGCTGGTGTGTGCATGGAAGGTTCCCGTGCACCACATGCAAGGCAACTCTTCAGGTCCGTTGGCTGCAGGCTGGTCGCAAGTTTTCTTGCTTCGACATGCATAGACAATTCCTGGATCCTGACCATAAGTTCAGAAAATACAAGAACAATTTCATCAAAGGTAGAGTTGTCAAAAACACTGCACCAGCTGCGTTGATAGGCCAACAGACCCTTGATCAGTTAAATGCTCTCGAGCCTGATCCTTTGCGTCAAGGATACTTCAAAGGGTATAATACAGAACACGCCTGGACTCACAAGTCATGCTTATGGGATCTGCCTTACTTCAAAGACCTCCTTTGCCCACACAACATCGACGTGATGCACACTGAAAAGAATATTGCGGAGGCCATTTTTGGTACATTGTTCGGCATAGAGGGGAAGTCAAAAGATAATCCTAAGGCTAGAATCGACCTGGAGGCTCTATGTGATAGACCGTTGCAAAACTTGCGACAACGAAAAGGAAAGGAGAGCATAGCGAAGCCAAAGGCATGGTTCAATCTTGAAAGGCCAGCTATGAGGGAAATGCTATTGTGGGTGAAAATGCGGTTGATGTTCCCCGATGGGTATGTTGCGAATATAAAGATGGGAGCGAGTCTTGAGAAATTGAAAATATTTGGTCTCAAGAGTCATGATTGGCACATATGGATTGAGCGGGTAATGCCGGTGATGTTGCGTAGCTTTATCCCTGAGGATGAATGGCTAGTACTGGCAGAGCTGAGCTATTTCTTCCGTTATCTTTGTGCGAAAAAACTATCGCCTGGCGTGCTAGATGAAATGGAAGAGTTGGCGGCGGAGTTGATCTGCAAATTAGAAAAGATCTTTCCACTGGGCTTCTTTAATCCAATGCAGCATTTGATTTTGCATCTCCTGACCGAGGCAAGAATGGGGGGGGGGGCGTTCAAAATCGATGGTGCTACTCAACTGAGAGGATGCAGAAGACGCTTCGAGCTAAGTGTAAAAATAAATGTAGAATTGAAGCATCGATGGCCGAGGCATTCATTACCGAGGAGGCGGCAAATTTCGTGACAGCACACTACGAAGCCAAAAATCATCATTTGCATAACCCGAAGCCTCGGTACAATGATGGCAATCCAAAAAAAGTTCGATCCAAACTCATCCTATTCAAAGGTAAGCTGGCACCATCCGGTACTTCGAAAGGGAAATCGTTGGATGTCGAAGAATGGCGGACCATTTCATTGTATATCTTCACCAACCTAACAGAAGTGCGGCCGTACATCGAGTAAGTTCTCGGTAAATTATTGTTCCGCAACTTCTAATTCCTTTCAACTACTCTTATTCCCGGATATTTGATATAGTCGATACGTCGTCGAGTTCTCGGATGGAGCGGTCATCGAAAAGGATTCCGTCGAAGAGTATGAGCTTCTCGCAAAGCATGGAGGCGACTATCCCGGTTTCATCTCTTGGTTCTAACAAAGGGTAATTAATTACCATTAATGGCCCATTTGATTTCTTGGTCTAATTTGCGGCTAATGCATCCATTCTTTCGTATTATACTTGTAGGCTAATGCAGAGTCTATGGACGCCGTGTTGAGACAAGTCGCTAATGGTTTTGACTATAAGGTCCGTTCATTTGACAAATACAACATCAAAGGGTATCACTTTCGTACCTTTGGCAAAGAGCTATCTATGCCCGACCTAAAGACTACAAATTGTTCTGTCTCTGCTATCGGCGAAGGAGGCACCGAGTATTATGGAAGAGTTGAAGCAATTTATGAACTTCTATTCTATGGTGAAAACCCACCGACCGTCGTAGTCTTCAAATGTTATTGGTTTGAGCCGAGGGAGACTAGAAGGACTCATGAACATATAGGACTAGTCGAAATCAACCAAAGCACCCACTTAGATGTTCCCGATGTCTATATTATGGCTCAACAGGCGACACAAGTTTTCTATCTACCGTGGGCTTGCCAAACTGATCTAAATCTCAAAGGTTGGGATGTCGTTTATGAAGTGCCACCACATTTTAGACCACCTACCCTCAATGAAGAGGATTACGAACCTCACATTAACCCAGACACATATGAAGGAGAATTCTTTCAAGAAACACGTATGTCCAAGAAACGTTTCAAGAACCGCTCTACTTCACCCTAGAACATTGAAGTAGACAACGACAGTGAATCCGTCTTAACCCCTGAGCCCGAACAGGAAGAGCTGGAAGAAGAAGAGGTTACTGCTGCGGATGAACTGTCACTTCTTGACCGATTACATAATGGTGTCCTTCCACATGTTCTTCCTGATAGTGATGATGATGATGGATTTATTGATGATAGTGATGATCATGATGCATTTATTGACCCCGAAGCATATATAGACGAGCACGATTGTTATTAGTTCATGTCAGGTATTCAACTATTACTATATATAAATTTTGAGTTCATGTTAGGTATTCAATTTTTATTAGTCATGTTGGTATTTATGACGATGATACACTTAAATTATATACATTTTATTACTCATGTTGGTATTTATGTTGTACTAGTTTCATTTACTCTTTGTCATAATAGGTGTTGAAAGATGGTGGGAAATGGTCGAAAGCACTCCGCAACTCCTTCTTCGTCGGCGGGTGGTGGGAGGGGTACTTCCGTTCCTGCCTCGCCTCTTCGGAGAGCGTTGCTCTCTACTCTGCATGGAGCGCCCCCCGTGAGAGGAGGTCAACCCCCCGCGAAGCCGAGAGGTACTAAAGGTATTACTCATGTTGGTATTTATGTTGTACTCATGTTGGTATTTATGTTGTAGGCATGTTGGTATTTATATACATTTTATTAGTCATGTTGGTATTTATGTTGTACTAAAGGTACACGTGGCCGCGGGAGAGGTAGGGTGGTGGCTGCCACGCCTTCCTCGCCGCCACCCCAAGCTGATTCACCTGAGCACAAGAATTCTAGGGTGGATTCGTCTCAGGTGGAGGCTACACGGTCTCCTATTCACGAGCCTCAGGTCGACGAGCCTTCGACCCACGAGACTCGTGTCCCAGAGGCTTCATTCCAGACGACTCGGGAGCAAAGCAGGGATGAGGGTACGTCCCCAGGGACCCAGTGGGATACTTGGGCTGAGCCAAGCGGCCATGCTGATAGCGACGAGGAGCTGGGTGAGGGGGCTACCTTCTACCAACGTGGTAGTTCGAGGCTCCCACTCGTGCCGGCGACCCGCGACTAGAGGTGGTCGATTAAGACAAATGGGGACAAGTAATTTAATTTACTCTTATTTAACCTTTTGCCTTCACGTTTTCTCAAATATCTAATGTTTTGGCTTTAATTTGTCATGCTGCAGGGGTTGGATTGTTGCCAAGGGTGTCCGCAAGCCCAACAGCGTCCTTGGTGTGCTTTGCCGTCAAAACTTCCCAGGGTTTGTTACGTTGCCCGGTCGGGAGCGAGAGGTAGGAATGACCTGGGAGCACTACTTGGGTTCCCCGGCCCCGTCGGAGGTGGAGATCGACGGTGTTTTGTGCCACACGAGGGCCGACATGGTGATCCGATAGTTCTGGGTAATTTCTCCTTTACACAATTATAAATCAACCATAGCTAGTTATTGTACTAATCAGTGTTGTCTCATTTGCAGACCTACTACAGGTGTGAGGAGGGATACGAGGAGGACACGACAAAGGTTATTGAAACCGAATGTCGCCGCCTACTTCAAAACTTTCGGCACGAGGCTCGCGTGCAGGCTGTTCGAGACTACTATGCCTCGCGGCGTGTTAGGAAGGACAAGGTGAAGTGCCGTGATTCTAAGATGGAGAAGGAGCATTACATGAAGGTAATTACATATTATTATGGATTTGTAGTTAGTTTCCTTGATTTGGTTCTTACGCGCTCAAATTTATCTTTATTAACTTAGGTACCCCCGAGATGGTGTGTGGTAAGATGGATTGTTGGGAGGCCTTGGTGGATCAGTGGTGCTCCGAAACGTGGGAGGCCAGCCACAACAACACCAAGGAGAGGCGTGTCAAAATGGTTGGTGTGCCACACCATCAAGGGAGCATCAACTTAATCCAATTTGGCGAGAACTGGGTATGTGGTTTGCTTCATGCCTCATGCAATCATTCTTAATGCTATCTTGAGCCCTTTACTAATACAATTTTCCTCGCTCTCTCTTTTCGGCGCGTCACAATAAGACGGAGGTGCCACAGATGTATGACCTGTATGCGATGGCCCATATTGCCTCGTACAAGAAGGTCAAGGCATTCTCTGAGTTCGACCTCGAGCATCCAGAAAACTTCACCAACATCTCCTCCCACCACAAGCTCGTGAAGACAGAGATCACGGGAAGGTGAGGAAAGGGGAGGACTTTAACCCGAGCGAGGGGCCTATTGATCCAGACCTGGTGATCATAGCTAGCAACGGGAGGCCCCATGGCTCGATCGCCATTGGAGACGGCCTTATACGTTGTCCTAGCACTCTCCAGTAGATAAAGGCACGCCAAACAAGCTCCTGTCCTGAGATAACACCTCGTCCATGGCCAGTCGAGCTCGCCATCGAGGTTAGTTTAATGGACTCAACTATCTTTCCGCAATATGTTGTGCGTTGGAACCAATATGATTACAATGCTAACAATGAGTTGTGTTGCAGGCTGCTATTCTGAAAGAGAGAGAGGCAATGGAGGCGGTTTTGGCAGAGAAGGATAAGGAGATGAAGGAGCTGGAGGAGAGGACGACTGCATTGGTGGAGGCGGAGAGGGAACGGAATGATGCGTCTAACAGGGCCATATACGAGCTCTTCATGGTAAGTTTCTTCTTCATATTATTTCAAATCATGCATTTTAATGTTCGTTTCATTAATAACTAAAAAGTTTGACTTGTCGAAACCAAATGTACAGTCTATGTGCGAGAAGACCGGCCAAGTCCCTCCGGCGATGCTAGTCATTAACATGGCGGGGACGGTGAGTTTCATTTCAATGGAGTGATCTTAAGAGTGTCCTCATGCTAACGACACATTGCAAACGATGATTGGTGCAGAATATCTCCCGAAACGCATCGCACGACCCTTCTACAGTGGAGCCTTCTCCAGGGCAGCCTTCTCCAGGTGAAACAAGCTAGAGCCACCGTGCTTCACCGACGTGATGACGATAATGGTATGTTATCCTCCTTCTTCTTCTCTCCTCCTTCTTTTCCTTCTTATTATCCTTCTTCTTTTCTTCTTCTTCTCCTCTTCCTTCTCCTTCTCCTTCTGCTCCTCCTCCTCCCCCTTCTTCTTTTTCTTCTCCTTCTTCTTCTCTTCTCGCTTCTTCTCTTTCTTATTCTACGTAGCCTATTTTCCCCAACATAGACATAGACATACTTAGCTAATTGTCCTCTAAAATGACATAATTAGCTTAGTTAGGTAAAAACATCATCAGAACCTTGGTTATCTCATTAAAAATGACTAATTTAGCTCCAAAATGACATAATAAGCTCATAATGGCCTATTTTATAAACAATGACCTATACTTACCTAATTATCCTCCAAAATGACATAATTAGCTCCAAAAAGGCATAATTAGCTAATTTAGCTCGAAAAAGAGGACAAGAGGAGAAGAAAGAGGAAAAATGAAAAAGAAGGAAGAAGAAGAAGAAGAAGAGAAGAAGAAGGAGCTAGCCCCCTCCTTCTTCTTCTTTTCCTTCTTCTTTTCTTCTTCTTCTCCTCTTCCTTCTCCTTCTCCGTCTCCTCCTCCTCCTCCTTCTTTTTCTTATCCTTCTTCTTCTCTTCTTGCTTCTTCTCTTAATTGGCTCATGTATATTATATACTTAGCTTGGCTTCCACCTAAATGACATAATTAGCCAATTTAGCTCCAAAATGCCTTAATAATCATAGTGGGCTCCAAAATGACATATTTTACCCAAGTTAGCTCTAAAATGGCCTATACTTAGCTTGGCTTCCACCTAAATGACATAATTAGCTTAGTTAGCTCCAAAATGGCCTATTTGATAAAAATGACATATACTTAGCTAATTATCCTCCAAAATGACAGAATTAGCTCCAAAAAGGCATAATTAGCTAATTTAGCCCGAAGAAGGGGACAAGAGGAGAAGAAAGAGGAAAAATGAAAAGAAGGAAGAAGAAGAGAAGAAGAAGGAGACGGAGAAGGAGGAAGAAGAAGGAGAAGAAGGAGAGAAGCTCCTTCTCCTCCTTCTTCTCCTTCTTCTTGTCCTTCTTCTTTTCTTGTTCTTCTCCTATTCCTTCTCCTTCTCCTCCTCCTCCTCCTCCTCCTTATTCTTTTACTTCTCCTTCTTCTTCTCTTCTTGCTTCTTCTCTTTCTCTTCTTCTACGTAGCTTAGACTCATCCAACAAAGACTAAATTGGCTAATTATCCTACAAAATGACATAATTAGCTTAGTTAGGTGAAAACATCATAAGAACCTTGGTTAGCTCATTAAAATGACCAATTTAGCTCAAAAATGAAATAATAAGCTCAAAATGGCATAAGAACCTTGGTTAGCTCATGAATATTATATACTTAGCTTGGCTTCCACCTAAATGACATAATTAGCCAATTTAGCTCCAAAATGCCTTAATAATCATAGTTGGCTCCAAAATGACACATTTTACCCAAGTTAGCTCTAGAATGTCCTATACTTAGCTAATTATCCTCCAAAATGACATAATTAGCTCCAAAAAGGCATAATTAGCTAATTTATCCCGAAGAAGGGGACAAGAGGAGAAGAAAGAGGAAAAATGAAAAGAAGGAAGAAAAAGAAGAAGAGAAGAAGAAGAGAAGAAGAAGAGAAGAAGAAGGAGAAGGAGAAGGAGGAAGAAGAAGGAGAAGGAGGAGAGAAGCTCCTTCTCCTTCTTCTCCTTCTTCTTGTCCTTCTTATTTTCTTCTTCTTCTACTCTTCCTCCTCCTTCTCCTCCTCCTCCTTCTCCTCCTCCTCCTTCTCCTCCTCCTCCTCCTCCTCCTTCTTCTTCTTCTTCTTCTTCTTCTTCTTCTTCTTCTTTTTCTTCCCCTTCTTCTTCTCTTCTTGCTTCTTCTCTTTCTTCTTCTATGTAGGTTATTTTCCCCAACAAAGACATACTTAAATAATTATCCTCCAAAATGACATAATTAGCATAGTTAGGTAAAAACATCATAAGAACCTTGGTTAGCTCATTAAAATGACTAATTTAGCTCCAAAATGACATAATAAGGTCAAAATGGATCAATAATCATAGTTGGCTACAAAATGACATATTTTATCCAAGTTAGCTCTAGAATGACCTATACTTAGCTAAGTTCTCTCCTAAATGACATAATAAGGCTATGTAGCTCCAAGATGACCTATTCCACCTAACTTAGCTATTAAATGGCCTATACTTAGCTAAGTTCTCTCTGAAATAACCTACATATACTTCTTCATCTAGTATTCTTCTTCTAACTTTCTTATTTGTCATTTTGGAGATTACATTCACTTCACGGGAAGCTTGGATTATATTGATGGAGTGCTTGAATATGATTTATTGTACCATGGCTTCACGGAAGCTTGTATTGAAACTATTGTAGTATATGTATATATATGAAACTTTGTATGCATGGATGAAACTGGTGTAATATATGGTTTGGTACGGATGCAACTTGCATAATATGTATGTACTATAGATGAAAGTTATTTTAATATGGTTATGAGTACAGAAACAAATTTATTGTTGTCAAATATATATATATATATCCTGATTATTGTGAAAAGTGCTGGATATAATAGAAAATAAAATAAAAGGGGGCTGTTTTGAGCCTTTGCCATGAGGGGGCAGACGGCAAAGGACTTAGGGAAGACGGCAAAGGGGTGAGGGCTGACGGCAAAGGGAGAGGGGGCTGGTTGCAAAGGTGGAGGGAGAGGGGCTGGGTGCCCCCTTTGCCGTCAGCCCCCTCATGGCAAAGGGAGGAGGGCAGACGACAAAGAGGGGAGGGAGAGAGGGGCTGGGTGCCCCCTTTGCCGTCATCCCCGTCATGGCAAAGGGAGGAGGGCAGACGACAAAGGGGGGAGAGGGGCTGGGTGCCCCTTTGCCATGAGGGGGCTGACGACAAAGGGAATAGGGCAGACAACAAAGAGGAGAGGCCTGCCGTTAACACTTGATAGGACCGTCTATGGATGTGCCGTCCCATTTTATTTGTCGTCTGCCCCCTCATGGCAAAGATTCTTGGCCGTCCGCCTTACAAAAGCAGACGGAAAATAACCTCTTCACCAGATATTTTTTTGCCGTCTACTTTGCCGTCAGATGACGGACGAAAAAGCCTTTATAGTCCGGGGTTCCCCCTTTCGCCGTCAGCCATGGCAGACGGCAAATTCTCAGATTCCTGTAGTGATACACGATGAAGCAAGGAAATTACCACGAGCGGAGGAGCTCGCGGCATCCTTGTGGGTGGAGTGCTTGACCTTCAACATCGTGAGCCCGCTGACCACCCAATGAACGGCCTAATATAGGAGATCTCAACCGGTCAAAATCCACCATCGATCGAATAAACCGACTAGATGAGATGAGAGAGCGGATGTAAATCTACCTTGAGGGTGGATTTGGAGTCCACAGAGGCATAGGGTGACTGGCCGAATTTGTCGACGGTGCGGCGGTGACAGGGTGCTAGTCGTGGGGGATGGGTATTAATTAGGGAAAATGCTCGATCGATCCCCTCCCTATATTTTATATGGGCCACAATTGACCGAATGTTTGATAAATCATGGACAACCAATGCGTGCAACGTGCGTCAAAGATAGCAAATACCAAACATCCGGACTATGTCAGATGTCCGATATCTAGTGGTGTGAATTTGCATAGACGACTTTGGAGAGGCAGGTAGTGATCAGGCATGACCAGAGAGGACCGCACGTCCGAGCTGTCAACAGGCACCAAATGTACAAAAAATATCACAAGTCCTGCAATGAGAGTGGACATAGACAAAAACAAGATGTGAGTTGGCTTCATAAGGAACATATTTGAGGATATGGAGTGGCTACACTGATGACGTGGGAATCAAAAGATAAGAAATAATATCAAATGCCCCCACAATTAGACATAAAATTATCCATGAAAACCATGTCAAGGAAACCAAACCGCTTTAGTGATAATCAAACCTTCCCAAGAGAAGGTCGATGGCCAATCCCACCATGTTTGAGCATATATGATTTGGCACTGCGGAGATTTTAACCTTGGGCCCAAAATCATTACTCCATCATCCATCATGTAGAGCGAAGAAGATTCATGAATTAACCCCCCTAAATACATGCCTACATCTAGACATGATATGAAGTAAATCAGTGCATAGGTACATGATATCACACACCAACATTAGCAAGTTCCAAGATACTAAGTTCACGCATTAGTTACTTCAAAATGGCTTGGTGAAGATGTCGACAATTTTTATATCTGTTCCAACATATACTCTCTCAATATATCCCTTTTGCACATATCCCGAATGAAGTGACGACGAATGTTAGTATGCTTGGTGAGAGGGTGTTGAATGGGGTTGTTGGTGATCTTGATTATGCTTTCATTGTCACAACGAAGATGCACATTCTTGTATGTAATTCCATATTCCTTCAAGGTATGTCTCATCCATAGCAATTGTATCGCACAACTTCTGATGAAAATGTTTTCAGCTTCAACGGTGGAGAGGGAGACACAATCTTGCTTCTTCGAGGACCAACTTACCAAGGAGTGTCCAAGCAATTGGCATGCACTATAGGTTAACTTCCTATCCACCTTATCTCTGACCCAATCCGCATTTGAGTATCCAATGAGATCAAACCTGGCATCCTTAGGGTACCATAGACCCAACGCTGGGGTGTGAACAAGGTACCAAAGAATGTGCTTAGCTGCCAAGTGATGACTATCCTTAGGAGAAGCTTGATATCGTGCACATATGCTTACACTTAACATGATATCCATTCTAGATCCACAAAGGTTCACCAATGAACCAATCATCATGTGGTAAGTACATGTGTAAAAAGATGTACCGTTTTCATCAGCATTAATAATAACTTTGGTTTCCATGGGTATATTTCAAGGCTTGGTATTGTTCACTCCAAAATTATCAAGAATGCCCTTGGTTTACTTGGCTTGAGATAGGAAAATCCCTTCTTTACATTGTTGAATTTGAAATCCCTTGGTGTACTTAGGAGAAGCTTGATATGTAGCGACACTATAGCTGGTTTAATTTGAAATCCGAGAAAGAACTCGAAATTCGCATTGAGTGACATCTAAAATTCTTGGTCATGGAGGCCGTAAATTTCATGCAAAGATAGATGTTAGGTGAACCAAAGATGATGTCATATACATAGATTTGGCATAAGATCAAATCACCTTTTTCCCCTGTTAGTAAAAATAATAGGATCAATCAACCCTCTCACATGGCCATCATCAGTTATAAACTTTTTGAAATGATCATATCGACCATGTGGTGCTTGTTTGAGGCCATACAAAACCTTTTTAAGTTTATAACAATAGTCCTTGTGATCGGGATCAACGAACTCGGGCGGTTGTGATACACACACTTCCTCTTGTAAAGGACCGTTAAGAAAAACACTTTTCACATCCATTTGATGTAATGTCAAAATCATTGAAAGCGGCATAAGCAATCAAGATAAGAATAGATTCAAGATGGGCAACGGGACCTAAGGTCTCCTCAAAGTACAAATCTTCAACTTTAGAATACGCTTGTGCCACTAACCTTGCCTTGTTTCTAATGATGTCACCATGCTCATCCTTCTTTTTCTTGAAGATCCATTTTGTTCTCATGACATTGTCCTCTCAACCAACGCCCATACTTTGTTGCATTCAAAGTTGTTCAACTCTTCTTGCATGGACACAAGCAGATCAACATCCATCAATTCATCTTGACCTTGAGTAGCTCAATACTAGACAGAAACGATAAGTGAACACAAAAGTTTGTCAATTGTTTATGAGTGACTCTACCTTCCGATATGAGAGTGATAATTTAATCAACATCTATGCACCGTCCACTCAAGTAATGGAGGATAAGGTTTCACTCGGTTCAACTTCATTTCCATCATCAACATCCTCAACATATGGATCGCTAATGTGTGGGGGAATATCTTCTTCTTCATGTTTCACCATCATCATAAGGCACATCATCATCAATAGTTGCATGCTCTTGTTATTGCTCTTGATGTGGCCCTTGTTCTTGGTGAGGGTCTTGCTCTTGTTCTTGCATTATGGGATCCTCTTGAGAAATGTGATCTTGTGGTGGTGTGGGTGTCGTAGGAGTTTGATCATGAGTGAATCTTGTGTTTTCTTCCTCATCTTCATGAGGTGCTTGTTCCATTGGAAGAAGAGCACAAACACCCATGGTAAAGATATCTTGTGAAGGATCTTCATCACCTACATCACTTAGATCAGCTTGCTCCTCATGGGTGCCATTAAATTCATCAAACACCATGTCACAAGTTTGTACAACACATCTGTTGGACTTGTTAGACTTTATAGACATGACAATTTGACCCATGACCAACAAATATACCCTCAGTTGTTTTGAATTGACACTCTCGTAACCATTATCTCTTGTTGAGAATGAAGCACTTGCACCCGAATACACGAAAGTACTTTACATTTATCTTGTTCCCGTTTAGGAGCTCATAGAGGGTCTTCTCCAAGACCTCACAAAGGAAGAGTCGATTGGATGCATGGCATGAAGTGTTGACGGCCTCGGCCCAAAAGCTATGTGGTGACTTGTGCTCATCCAACATGGATCTTGGCATCTCCACAAGTGTGTGCTTGTTCCTCTCGGCCACACCATTTTCTTGATGGGTATATGGTTCAAAATTATTCAATCCCCTCATCAACAAGGGACTATTCTAAGATGTCGTTCTTGAACTTGGAGCCATTGTCACTTCTTATTTCCAAGATATCTTTGCCAAACTTGCATTGAGCTTGCTTGGTAAAATTAATGAAGGTGATGTTCATTTTGTCCTTGGATTTGAGGAATAACACCCATGTGTATCTTGGGTAATCATCAACAATGACAAGACCACACTTCTTCCCACCAAGACTATCCCATCATGAAGGCCCGAAGAGATCCACATGAAGGAGCTCCAAAGGTCATGATGTTGATACAATATTCTTGGCTGGGTGCCTTGATTGATGTTGCTTCCCGGCTGTGCATGCACTACACACATGATATTTCTCAAAAGAAATGTTGGTTAGTCCAAGGATGTGATCACCCTTTAAGAGATCTTGAAGATTTTTCATATCGACATGGGCTAGCTGGCGATGCCATAGTCACCCCTCATCGGTCCTGGCCTTAACCATGTAAAGGTTGCCATCCAACTCTATGACGACCAGGTCGTATGAGAGGGCCCCGAATCCATGCGCTTACCATGTCAGTCCCTGGATCAATAGATGACACACGGAGTCAATGACGAAATACCAAGAATACATCATGTCATATTATTTACATCGAAGATCCATTGCTTTACAATACACACGTGCTTAGCTCATGGCTAGCTTACATCACAATCATGCAGCGTAATAATATTCTAGTCTTGTGGTGTTCATAAACTCACACGCAAGAGTTGAGTACATCATCGTAACCCTACTTCGTAACCTTCCTTCGACAAGGTAACCTTCAACATGATACGTTGCAACCATAAGGGCCAATACATTGGATGTGTTGGCAAGCTTCACCATGATTGGCTTATAGGAACATAAACATGCTTATTGGTGTGGCTGGTTTTCCTTTGTGCAAAATAGTTTTTCCCTGTCTTTATAATATTGATCTACTCTAATAGTTGGATATGCCATATCACACGGCAATCCTGGACACACCATGTCACGTGATTGTCCTAAGTATAGCATTTGAGCATGTGGACCCCGGCCTCACACTTTGGCCCCAAGCTTCCCTCTAGAGAACCTGGTTCACTCACAGTCCTTTGAGGAACAACGCCCCACTACCCATTGGTTAAATCCCATATTTTTTAATGGAAGAGGTTAATGAGATCAAGCTGACAATTCTCGGATGAGTTGCT
This sequence comes from Hordeum vulgare subsp. vulgare, assembly GCF_904849725.1. Lineage (NCBI taxonomy): Eukaryota > Viridiplantae > Streptophyta > Magnoliopsida > Poales > Poaceae > Hordeum > Hordeum vulgare. Next base: position 326,749,375 of record NC_058520.1, on the reverse strand, counting down.
CAAAGTTGTTCGTAACCGGGGACACGACTATTCATGATTAGTTTTATACACTCTGCAGAGGTTTGTGTACTTTACCCGTGATTCTTGATCACAACCTTATGCTACTAAACTTCACTTCTGAAGTAGCAAGATAGATCCAGACAAGACTTTTGGGAAGTAGTCACCCTCTCAGAAATGACAGACCCAGTCCAACCTACAATGGAATAACTACATCTGCTAGTGTGTCGCAGGAGGGTTCCCACAACTTACTTGGTCAATACAGAGCCCATATTGTCTCACGGTTACACATGTAATCTACTCAACTTTTGAATCATACAATCTCTTGAATACCTAGGTGGAATTCCCCACCAATTACTACACCCCGATAACCCAATCAAAGCTAGTCAACCCAGATCGATTCATTATTATAGCAGTAATAATTAAGTAGTCAACCATGCATTTGTATGGTGGAATAATAGTTGATGTTTCCCAATCCATGCTATAACACTAAGCAACTATTCATGGGTTACAAGGTCAGGGTTGATACGTCTCCAATGTATCTATAATTTTTGATTGTTCTATGTTGTTATGTTACCATTCTTGGATGTTTTATAATCATTTTATAACAATTTTATATCATTTTCTGGGACTAACCTATTGACATAGTGTCACATCCCTAGTATTCATTTGCTTTGTGCCTACCTATAGTGTGCATCATGTTTATTTTTTTGCTAATTTGAAATGGGGAATAAGAAACCCTAGCACCTCACCTAATTAAAACAATTCCAAAAGATGTGATTTTCAATGAACCCAAAACAGCATTAAAAATGTTCATCATTTCTGATAAATATTAGCAACAATATTTCAGGGGTGCATTTTATTTTACACATCCCTTTTGGCATTTAAATTAATTCAACAAAGCTTATGTAAATATCAATTAATGCACTATAATTATTTAGTTGCTTCAAAATTGTTGAAACTTTTTGTGAGAGTTTGAAAATATTCAAACTATATTTTACAAAATGTTTCAGTCATTTTGGGCTAAGTATTTTTGGCCAAATAAAATAAAAAAAATGTCAGAAATAACCAAACAGAACAAAAATAAACAAAATAAAAAGGGAAACCTACCTCGGCCACTTAACTGGAAGTGGTGGCCTAACCCACCACCAGCCTGTCGTCTTCCTCGTGCCGACTGGAACGGGAGGAGTTGGCCACCGCTCGCTATGCCGTCGGCACGCAGCAGGCTGCCTGCATGGCCTCCCCGTCACGCTGGCGAGTGGGATAAGCTCGCCATGAGCCATCCCAATCGCCTCCTCCTCCTACATTCGCACCTCTCCTTCTCCTCTCGCCTTTGACTCGCCATGACCGTGCCTCGCCGCAGCTCGCCGCCTTAGCTAGAGCCGCTCCTGAGTCCTCCTGACCCCTCCACGAGCTCCACTCATCGTCCTCGACCTCTATGCCGAGCCACGCATCGCCGAAGCCACTAGAGCAATGTCCTCCACCTCTTCTTCCTCCTCGGCTCCGACTATCGCTGTCGTCGATTCGCCATCATCAAGCCATCCCCAAGCGCGTTTTCAACGCCTACGAGATCGCTGTGAGCCTCTGGACCCATTCCCCTCCTCCTCATGATCGATTTCACGTCGTGGCCCTCGATTCCATCGGGACCCGAGGAGCTCCCCCGCTGAGCTCGATGCTGACGACACTCCGGTGTCCCCGTGGTCCCTCCGAGGCCACCGTTGAGTTTGCAAAGTTGTGTTGATGCATAGGAGACCAACTCGTGCCTTGTTGCTCGCCATTCCGTCGGATTGATCGACGATCGAACATCGACATTTGCCAAGATCATCGTCGGCGACGCTTCGGTACATCTCAGCCTCTGGGGTGTGTCCAGATCGAAGTGCGCGAGTGTGCTCATTCATTAGAAGCAAACCACCACCAAATGGTCGCCGGAGGTGGTTTTCCGACCCCCTCTATCGTCCCTGTTGTTGCCTATGGCCAAACGCCGGTGAGCCCGACCAGTTTGACCATGGGGTTTGACTCCCTGGGTCACTAGCAGGTGGGACCAGCCCTGGTTAAATTTCAGGTTAAGTTAAAATAATTAATTTGCTTAATTAAACCCTAACCAGTCACTGACAGTGGGCCCAGCCCCACAAATTAAGTTTAAAGTTTAATTGTAATTCCTGATTAATAACTGTGTCATTGACACGAGGACCTCACATGTCAGGTTTGACGTGCAATGGTCGTTTGACGAGTTGACCTCATGTTGATGCAATGCTGACGCTGTAAATACCTTTCTGGTTTAATTTAACTCCAGAAATAGTTTAAAACTTCTAAAATTCATAGAAAATAACCTGTAACTCAGATTGAAATAATTTATATATGAAAAATTATAAGAAAAATCCAAGGAATCCATTGGTGCTATTATCATGCATGATAGAACAAGTTATACCTGCCCATCACGTCAAATCATTAAAAGGGTATTTGAAAATACCTTATTTGAAGTGGAATTTGAATATTTGAATAAAGCCAGCTTCAACCAATTTGTCAATAGGTGCATTAGCTCATCCAACATATTATTTTCATGTCATGATCATGCATCATATTGTTGCACTTGCCATGTGTTGATTGTTACCTGTTTACATTGCGGTAGGCTTTGCTCCACAGGATACCGAGGAGTGTCCAACTGAAGGAGTGTATCCCTCCATTGATCCAAAAGGCAAGCACCTTTTTGAGCATTTTGATAAAATCCCATGTTCTCACTCCTGCTCTCATTTAAATGCATTAGGACACACTGTTTCAAATGTTATTTTCTTCGATAGTTGAACCCATTCCTCTGCATGACATGTCATTGTCACAGTAAATAGCTAAACCATGCAACCTAGCATACCTTGTAGATGCTTGAGCCATGATGTGCCTTACCTTGCTATGCTTAGAGTTGTGTCAGGCCTGTTTCATCTAGATGATGAACTGGAGTGAATGAATGTGTTCTGGTGACAAAAGTTAAGTGCTGAACCTGATTTGGTAAAGGTGCCAATGAGAGGCTGTGTAGGAGTACATGGCGGGTTGTCTCATTAGAACCATTCTTAGGAACCGAGTTCCGTGTATGTGATCCAAGACTAGATACTACCACATGTTGGGCCATGAAGTATGACCACGCTCTACTTATTAATCGCCTAGTACTCGGTCCAGGAGTTGCAAGTAGTTTCTGGTGTTTGTAGCATAAGCTGGGGGCCGTGCATAGCGCTGACCTTAGAGGTGGGCTATGAAGCGGTAGGCAGTGGCACGGTATACCATGTGGCATCCGGATGGTGGGCTTAGGAACCTTGCGCAATTTGTTTGAGGATGTAGCGGAAACTTCGGCCGGACTTCCGTGCGGGTTCACTCTCAAATAGGCGATATACCTGGACTAGGTGTTAGTGTGGTTAACGGTCGTGGTCGACTCCCTCGCCGGGCTTCCGCTTGAAGGTTGCCAAGGTGCATCAAGTGCACATGGCGATAAGTGGCGAGTGTGTGTGTGTGTGTAGAAGTACACCCCTGCAGGGTTATGATCTATTCGAATAGCCGCATACTCGGATATGGACTACTTGGAAACATATGTTGTTCATGGATACCTTTAATGTCTACTCATAAAAGTATGAAGACAAGTCTGAGTACTATGGATGGCATTTTCGTAGGGATACGAGAAAGGATCCATGGTGGTGTATTGTTGTGGAGATAGTGGACTCGTGTACGACTTCTCAAACTTGTTCAAAAGTACTCGTAGTCGTAGTACATGTTAGCCAAGAGTCAAAGCTGGCTTGCTGCATGAAACCCCACAACCCCCTTGTTGATACATGTGCATGAGTAGATAGGTCTGATTTAAAGTCTTGATGAGTACTTTCGTACTCATGTTTTCTTAATAACTATTGCAGAAGACACCCACGAACCATCAGGAGGGTTCTACCTAGATGTTGATGACGTCGAGTAGCTGGTTTCCCAGCTACGATCTGGCCCCTTCAGAAGGGAACTGTAGATAGTGAGGCTTTATGCATTTTACCTTTCATCTGTGTGTATTGAGACAGCTTTAAGCTTCCACATGGCTTGTATGAATTTGTGTGTATGACTTGAGTGTCGGGTCATGTGACCCCTACCTGTATGAACATATTATGGAGTGCTCTTTTGAGTGTTTTAAATAAATGTTGTGATGTTGTATGGTTATGTTGTGATGCCATTATTTTATCTATGCATATTGAGCATGTCATACATATGTGTGATGTGCTGTGATATGTATGGGGTTCGACACCTAGTTGTGTGACTTTAGTAGTACTCTTTACAGGGAAATGCCCCTTTGTGATTCCACTAAGCCTTGGTAGCTTGCTGCTGCTCCGGACACATTGGTTGACTGACATGTATCTTTCTTTGTTGTTGTGTATGTCCCTTTGGGGAAATGTCTTGCAGTGTAATGGAGTCCCTATAGCCTTCTACAACGCGTCTACGTGCAGTGATGACATTAATGTCCCACGATGTAATGGAGAACTTGTAGCTTGCTATGACTCGTCTACACACGCTGATGACCGACACCTGCATTGCTGGGTTATGTATGCCTGTCTCTGTACAAATGTGTCACTTGGGTTTATAACTAGTTATGTCGACCCGAGTTCTTTGACATTGGAATGCTAGCGACACATTTGCATACGTGAGTCAAAAGATGCAAATGGTCCCGACCAAGGTAAGGTGGCAGCCATGGGGAGAACCATGCGTGAGACCGCAAAGTGATGTGATGTGTTACAGGATGGATTCCTATGGCTTAGGATCGGGATCCCGACAACGTTGGTATCAGAGCTCGACTAACTGTAGGATTACCAAACCAAATTGGTCGAAGTCGAGTCTAGAACTGCTTTAGTTATATAAGGGAATTGATTGTGGAAGGGAACGTAAGGATTTTTTTGCTTCTCTTCTCAAGTCATTCTATTCCGAGTCACCCTCATATTTTCTACGGGGATTAAGAACTAGGCTTCTTATCTATCTCTCTGGATCAAGTGTTACTACTCTATAGACTTGTAGGGAAAATTGCTTGAGAGTCAACTCCAGTTTTGTAGTTTTATTTTGTGAGTAATATTGTTTACCATGGAACGCTGAGCTTGAAATTTGAGTGGTTATGCTATCCAATCTTTTGTAGGATGTCTCGGAATTGTTTTGAGTATTTTGAGCCGTTATGATGCCCAATTTTTGCTAGAGCTCTAATGCCTTGCATTATTTTCTATTTCACATGCCTCCTCGTCCTTCTTGTCACGTGGTCCGTTTGACTAGGTGCATCGATGTACCGGGTCACATGGCCATGTTGGTCTGAGTGATGTATGTAGCCGGTTACCGTTGGTACCCATAGTATACAGTGGAGGAGCAGTACCGAGACTATAACCAGAGCTAGTATCTATGTACTGTTAGGGTATATCCAGAATTCCCTGGAGCTGTGGAGCCAATCCATTGGTCTTATGGATTGGGGGATGCCGCCTAATAAATGTTGACAATTATAATAGAAAATCATGCATTGCTGCAGAATACAGAGTTTTGCTATATCCCAGCTTCTCATCCAGGAGAAGAAGGTTATCTCAGCGGAGCTTACTACGATTCTTTTTTGGAGGACCCTTTGCTGCAGGTTACCACCCTGATGCTAGAGAACACGAACCGAGATGCCCGTGCTCTTCGCCTGGAGCTTTATGCTACTCATGCCCATCTCTGGACAGCTTTGACGTAGCTAGCACTTGTCGTTCAGACATGCTATGGAAAAATGGAGATGTTGAACCCGATACGAACTCATTTGCCAGCTCAGGTAGATTGGCCTGCTGTTAGAGGTGTCACCCCTCTTCGTGGATCCCTATTGCCGACAGTCAGGGGACCTAGGCCACATCGTGTCCTTATGGTTCCTAGGGATCTCAAGCTAGGGTGTTTCCCGACCCACAATTTTAGCTCCGAGGTCACGGGGGAAACCTGTATGAGATGTTCTACATGAATGCTTGAGTTTGTGAGTGGTTGTAGTAGTATTATAGGAGTTGTATTTTCCACAGTCGTGCGTGTCTTGTGGAATATGAATGAGGTGTGAGTTGAGTTCCCGAGGCTTACATAAATAATGTATAGGAAGCTTGGAATGCCTCTGATGAGTGGTCCCATCTTTTCAATATTTTGCCTTCAACTTGGGCTTGTACTAAACTGTATTATGGTGTGTATGAACCATGGTGTATATATGGCAGTTTACTTGTTACCATGGTGTTTGGATGTTTATTTCCGCATTCCATATTGTTTAGTGCATCCCTTAACTCTTGTTAGAGTTGATGTCGTCCTTGTCTAAGCTGTGAGTTTTGTTTGTTAGGATGGTGTTCACTAGGCTCAACCGTGCTCCTACTCTTGAGCACGGTGAGAGCAGCCAAGCAGCTCAGGAGAACGTGCCCCATCTGCCATCTTTGGCGGAGGTTATGCTTGAGGCACAAAGGAATAAAAGAGAAACCAATCGTCTGTTGGAGCGTATTGATAAGAATACGGCCCGCCAACAGTGCAATGACTCAGTGACCCTCAACGATTTCATGAAGCTCAATCCACCCAAGTTTCACCACTCTCTCGACCCCCTCAACGCAGATGATTGGCTGACTAGCATGACACGCAAGATCCGTTCTGCCAACGTCGCTAAAGCTGATAAGGTGACAGTTGCTGCCTACTTCCTGGAAGGCCCCGCCAACCTGTGGTGGGAAAATTATGAGGCTATGCACCCTGCTGGTCCAGTAGCCACCTGGGTTGACTTCATTGCAGCTTTCCGTCTGCACCATATCCTAGAAGGTCTAATGGACCGCAAAAGAGAAGAGTTATGTGCTTTCACTCAAGGCAAGCTGATTGTGAATCCATATAGCCATGAGTTTGGAAATCTCGCTCGCTATGCGACTGAAGACGTGTCAACTGACGCCAAGAAGCAGGCAAGGTTCCGCAAGGGACCGAGCCCTGAACTTCGTCGTGAATTGCGCCTACATGACTGTACGAGCTTCCAAGTTCTGGTTAACAAGGCTATCAGTGCTGAAACTGGACAGACAGATTATGAAGCAACCAAGAAGCACTCCCGTGATTCTGGTTCCTCATGTGGCTCTGCATTTCAGAAGTACCGGGTGTGGGTCCCGAACAACTCTCTGCCGTCAAGGTACACCGCGAGGCCATCCTATGAGGCGCCTTGTGCTAATCAAACTAACCCTCCAGCCAAGACATATGGTGGTGCACCTGCCAATGCCGGCCCATGCACCAACCCAGTGGTCTGTTATAAATGCGGAGAACCAGGTCACTATTCACGTGAGTGTCCTCAGAAAAATGCTGTAGATCAACATGGAAAGTCTGTTGGATGTGGCAAGCCAGGCAAAGCATATAGTGTGAAGACAACCCCCTGCACCTGAACGTGTGAATTACGTCTTAGCCGAAGAAGCTTCAGAAGATCCTGATGTCATTTTAGGTACACTTCTTGGCAATCGCCATCTAGCATATGTTCTTTTTGACACTGGGGCATCTCATTCATTCATTTCTGAAAGTTATGCACAGTTGCATAACATGAGTTTTTGTGGTATTCCCACTGCATTAGTGGTTCGGACTCCTGATACTAAATGGCAGACTTCTAGAGTAAGCCATGGCAATGAAATTATTGTGGACATGCTAGTCTTCTTAGCATCCTTGATAGCCCTTGAATCTTCAGATATAAACATCATCTTGGGTATGTACCGGATGTCAGCTCATTATGCCAAGATTGATACCCATACTAGGAATATTCAGCTTACACATCCATCAGGTGATATAGTTAATGTCTCAACTCGAGTGGCCAAGCGTCAACTCTATTCTCTCAATGCTAGCCATCTTCCAGAGCTAGAAGATATTCCGGTAGTCGGTGACTTCCCGGATGTCTTTCCAAAAGAACTGTCAGGCATTCCACTTGACAGGTATGTAGAGTTTGTGACAGAACTTGTCCCATGAACTGTCCCAATAGCCAGAAGACCCTATAAGATGGCACCCTTAGAGCTAGACGAACTTAAGAAACAACTCGATGATGCTGTGAATAAATGTTTCATTCGTCCTAGCTCTTCTCCTTGGGATTGTCCTGTCCTCTTCATAAGAAGAAGGATGTAATGGATCGGATGGTTGTGGATTATCGACGAGTTAATCTGGTTACCATAAAGAACAAGTATCCGCTCCCCAGGATTAATGACCTGTATGATCAACTCACTGGATCGCCGGTCTTCTCCAAAATGGATTTGAGGTTGGGCTACTGATGTCAACTGTTCTTCCCCTTTGCAACGACACCAGAAGAATGCTGTTAGGACTCTCCGGCAATCGAAACTAGAAGAATGTTGTTGATGGCCCACAAGCGCATGGGATCCTAGCAGTTTTCGAGGGTAGAGTATTCGACCCAAATTTGTTGATTCGCACGACGGGAGGTGAGAGAATACTCTTAAGTATTAGCAGCTGAATTTATCAGATTCAACCACACCTGAAAGATTAGTATCTGCAAGCAAAGTAGTAACAGCAAAGTAGCGAGTAACGGCAGTGTAACGAGCAATAGCAGCGGCAAGGAAAAGCAGTAGTGACAGCAGTAGCAAGTAGCAACAGCAGAGCAAGACAAGTAACATCAGTAGTAGGACAAACTCGTAGGCAATGGGTCGGTGATTTATTTGGATGATATTCATCATGCAACAGCTATAACACGGAGAGATATGTGGCTAGCTCCCGTTCGTCAGTGTGATGTAGGCATGCATTTCGTGTGTCGTCATACGTGCTTAGGGAAAAGAACTTGCATGACATCTATTGTCCATCCCTCCCGTGGCAGTGGGGTCCAAAAGGAAACTACGGGATATTAAGGTTCTCCTTTTAATAAAGAACCGGATCAACGCATTAGCACTTGGTGAACACATGAACTCCTCAAACTATGGTCATCACCGGGAGTGGTTCCGATTATTGTCACTCCGGGGTTGCCGGATCATAACACATAGTAGGTAACTACAACTTGCAAGATCAGATCTAAAACACACATATATTGGTGACAACATAATAATTTCAGATCTGAAATCATGGCACTCAAGCCCTAGTGACAAGCATTAAGCATGGCAAAGTAGTAGCAACATCAATATCAGAACATAGTGGATACTAGGGATCAATCCCCATCAAAACTAACTCGATTACATGATAGATCTCATCCTACTCATCACCGCCCAGCGAGCCTACGAATAGATTACTCACGAATGACGAAGAGCTTCATGGAATTGGAGAGGGAAGAAGGTTGATGATGACGATGGTGATGATTTCCCCTCTCCGGAGCCCAAGACGGATTCCAGATCTGCCCTCCAGATGAAGAACAGGTGGTGGCGGCGCCTCCGTATCGTAAACGCGACGAAAACTTCTCTTTTTATTTTTCTGGGACGAAAGGGGACTTATAGACCTGAGGTTGGGGGCGGTAGAGCCGTGTGGGCCCCACAAGCCTGCCCACCGCCACGAGGGGGGTGGTGGCGGAGCCAGGGCTTGTGGCCCACTGGCCCGCCCCCTCAGGTGGAACTTGGCGCAGATATTTTTTATATTTTCCAAAACTGCTCCTCGTAAATTTTCAGGACGTTTGGAGAACTTCGATTTCTGCACAAAAATAACACCAAGGCAATTCTGCTGAAAACAGCGTCAGTCCAGGTTAGTTCCATTCAAATCATGCAAATTAGAGTCCAATACAAGGGAAAAGAGTTTGGAAAAGTAGATACGATGGAGACGTATCAACTCCCCCAAGCTTAAAACCTTGCTTGTCCTCAAGCAACTCAGTTGACAAACTGAGAGAGAAAGAAAAACTTTGACAAACTCTGTTTGATCTTGTTGTTGCAACTATGTCTAACTCATAACCAGAATTTCAGCAAGATCACAAGTTAACCACATAAGCAAATGACACAAAGGTCTCACGGTAAACTAATATCAATGGCATAATCAGCTAACGAGCAGATAATAATGAGTTTCAAATACCAACACTTCAATCAAAACAAGCATGAAGCAATATGAATAGATGGTATCTCGCTAGCTCTTTCTGAGACCGCAAAACATAAATGCAGAGCACTTTCAAAGATCAAGGGCTGACTAAACATTGTAATTCATAGCAACGAAGATCCAGTCATAGTCATACTCAATATCAATCAAAAGCAAAGCATAAAAATGACAGAGGTGCTCTTTAATTGGTGGTTATATAAGAGGAGGATGACTCAAAGGAAAATAAATAGACAGGCCCTTCGTAGAGGGAAGTATTGATTTGCAGAGGTGCCAGAGCTCAAGCTTTGAAAACAGAGATAATAATTTTGGTGGCATGCTTTCATTGTCAACGCAATGACCAAGAGTTCTCAATATCTTACATGCTACTCATGCTATAGGCGGTTCCCAAACAGAAAAGTAAAGTTTTAACTCCCCACCACCAATCAATCACACTCCACGGCTAGCCGAATCCTCGAGTACCGTCCATACTAACATCAATCCGGGGGGAGTCTTGTTTTACAGTTATGTTTTCGATTTAAGCGTGGAACTGGGCATTCCAATTACCGGCCCCTTTCTCGTGAATGACTGTGAATAAACACATATCGAGGATAACACTCCTAGCATGGAAGATACCAATAGCCCCCTGTCACCACATGAGCGGTTTGGGCATGCAAAACAAATTATTTCTTGAAGGTTTAGAGAGTGGCACATGCAAATTTACTTGGAACGGCAGGTAGATACCGCAAATAGGTAGGTATGGTGGACTCTCATGGAAAAACTTTTGGGTTTATGGAAGTGGATGCACAAGCAGTATTCCGCTTAGTACAAGTGAAGGCTAGCAAAAGACTGGGAAGCGACCAACTAGAGGGCGACAACAGTCATCAAGATGCAATGAGTTTGACTAACATTGAATGCAAGCATGAACAGGATGTAAATCACTATGAACATGAACATCATAGAGGCTATGTTGATTTTGTTTCAACTACATGCATGAACATGCGCCAAGTCAAGCCACTTGAAACATTCAAAGGAGAATACCATCCTATCATACTACATCATAGTCATCTCAAAATCTATGTTGGCATTCAAGACAAACCATTATAAGCTCTCAGCTAAATAAGCATGGCATCAGAAACTATGATCTCTAAGTTGTCATTGCAAATATGGTTCTCTCACAACAAAGCTAAATCTGGCTCGACAAGCTAGTCATATTTACAAAAACAAAATAGATAGAGTTCATACCAGCTTTTCAGTCTCAGTCACTTCATCATATATCATCATTGTTGCCTTTCATTTGCACGATCGAACGATGAAAACGATAATAAGCGTATTGGACTAAGCTGAACCTGCAGGCAAACACAAAGGAGAAGACAAAGTAATATGGCTCTTTGAAAGCTAAATAGGTAAGCATGTAAGAACCACTAAACATTGTAACCAATATCTTCTACCTTGACACAAAGAAAAAGAAAACTATTTACACGGGAAAGCTCCCAACAAGCAAAAGAAGAAAGAAAACAAGGAAACAAGAAAACAAAAATAAACTAGCATGGATAATACAGTGGCAAAGTGTAAACACCGGCTAACAAGGTGAAAGCATAAGCATGAATGTAAAGTCGGTGAGAACACGTACTCCCCCAAGCTTAGGCTTTTGGCCTAGCTTGTTCTACTCCCAAGGATGATCCTGGCGAAACCCAAAATCATAATGGGTGTTATACGGAATCACTGCAGCCACTGCCTGAATAGCTGCCTCATGAAGTCGAGCAGCAGTCGTCTCCCTCTCATACTCCTCTGCCTCTCCTATGGTTATGTAGTATCTTCGTTTTACCTGAAAGTCAAAGAAAGCAGGAGCAGGAAGGGTAATATGGAAAACACGCTGCCGGTTAAATATCAAGCGGTATAGGAGGGATCCATGATCTCTCTCAAGGAACTGGTAGCGTGTTAGAGCGACACGATCAAGGTAGGCTGTACGGAGAGGAGGGTCTTCTGGACGGATGGATACTCCAAGAAAATTTGCTAAGCGTGTAGCATAAACTCCACCAAAGAAATCCCCCTCACTGGCATTTTTATTCAGCCTCCTTGCTATTATAGCTCCCACATTGAAGCTCATGTCACCTGTTACTGCGCTCTTAAGGATACTAAGGTCGGAAGCGCATAGGTGACAATGTGCACCCTTGCGGTTAATGCACCTACCTATGAAGAGGGAAAATTAGTGCAAGGCAGGAAAATGGATGCTTCCTATGGTTGATTGCGTGATATCTCTGGTTTCTCCAACAGTTATACTGGAGACAAAGTCTTTGACCGAAGACTTAGAAGGATAATTAACACTACCCCCATCGGGTATCTTGCAAATCCTATTGAAATCCCTCCAGATCCACGGTATAGGATTTATCGTACAGATCAAACAGTATGGATGAGTCACGACCAACTGAGAATTTGAATCTACGCACAAAATAGGCAGTGAGCATAGCATACTGTTCACATTTATCTGAGAGGAATTCTTCTAACCCGGCATTGCAGACAAGTGTATCAAACTCATCCTTGAAACCTGCTTCGATCATAAACTCATCGGAAGGCCATTCACATGGCTGCACCGGTGCGTCCCTTAGTTGAAAAGGTTCGGGCTCCCAAAAAGAAAGACGGGGACCCTTCTTACTTGAGGAACCACCATGAAACCTTCTCCTGAACATAATTTCCTTTTGCTGAAATTTTTTAAGTTCAAGAGAAAAGTGAATGAGGACCAACCATACCTTGTAGCAACTACTCCAACTAGTGCCTAGAGATCGTATCACGCGCTAAAACTACTTGGGACCAGCTAAAATCAACTTTTCAAGCTCAAGAACAGGGTCACCAAGGTAGCAAGAATTCGCGAAGGATAAATCACTAGAGCAAAAACTAATTGGACCAATAGAGGAGTCACTTACCAAGGAGTAATTTCCCCAAAACGGTTCGGAGAATGGTGCTTTGAGCAAGGAGATCGAGAATCACAGCCAATTGAGCAAGAACATGGGTTTGAGCTGCGAAACAATTTTTTCTGGAGGTGGAAGAAGAGGCTGAGAGCTGGAATGAGTGGAGGGGGTGCCTGTGGGCCCCACAAGCTTGCACCCCGCCACTAGGGGGTAGGTGGCGGTGGCAGCGCTTGTGGCCCACTGGTCCGGCCCCCAGGCCAGCTCTCAGGCCGAGAAATTTTCAAAAATTCCAGAAAAATCATACTAAATTTTCAGGACCATCGGAGAACTTTTATTTTCGAGGTATTTTTCTCCGGGACGCTAAAACAGAAAACAGGAAAAACTAAACTAATTCTATCATTTTTCTTCTAAGCAAAAGAAAGGGAAAACTCAAAACAGAGGTATGTGACTCTTTGATTCACCCGTTTCATGGTCATCGAAAGAAATCTGTCAATGGGGTTGATCAAGTCCTTATGACAAAACCTTCTAGAATCTCAAGAGAGAACGGAGAATTTTCGAATAGCCACTAAGTCACCTCAATGGGGATAGTATTTCCCCAACAAGCAAATCATACTTCATCTTGACACGAGGAATAGGGCATTCAAAGCTCCCAATGAGAATCAATGAAGTCTTTTCGATAGCATTGATGCAATGTACTTGATATCGTTTCTTCGGAAAGTGCACGGTGTGCTCATTACCGTTGACATGGAAAGTGACATTGCCTTTGTTGCAATCTATAACAGCCCCTGCAGTGTTTAAAAAGGGTCTTCCGAGTATGACAGCCATGGCATCGTCCTCAGGATATCCAAGATAACAAAGTCTGTTAAGATAGTGGTGTTAGCAACCACAACAGGAACATCCTCGCAAATGCCGATAGGGAAAGCAGTTGATTTGTCGGCCATTTGCAGAGAAATTTCAGTGGGTGTCAACTTATCCAATTCAAGTCTACGATAAAGAGAGAGCGGCATAACACTAACACCGGCTTCAAGGTCACATAAGGCAGTTCTTACGCAGCTTCCTTTAATGGAGCAAGGTATAGTGGGCACTCCGGGATCACCAAGTTTCTTAGGAGTTCCACCTTTGAAAGTATAATTGGCAAGCATGGTGGAGATCTCAAGATCTGGTATCTTCCGTTTATTAGTCACGATATCTTTCATGTACTTGGCATACGGAGACATCTTGAGCATATCAGTTAACCGCATCTGCAGAAAGACGGGTCTTATCATCTCAACGAAGCGCTCAAAATCCTCATCAACCTTTTTCTTGGATGGCTTAGGAGGAAAGGGCATAGGTCTTTGAACCCATGGCTCCCTTTCTTTACCATGCTTCCTAGCAATGAAGTCATTCTTATCGTACTTCTTAGGTTGTGAGTTATCAGGATTAACCGTCGGTTCAATCTCCACATCCTCATCATTGCTAGGTTGAGCATTATTATGAACATCACTGTCCATATTGTCACCGGGTTCATGTTCATCACCAGATTGTGTTTCTGCATCAGACGCAGAAATATCATTAGGTTCTTCAGGTGTGATAGTATTTGGTGAACTGGCATGCAGGCTTCTATCATCCTTCTTCTTCTCCTTAGGATGACTGGGTGTATCAGCATTGATTCCTTGAGAATCTTGATCAATTCTCTTAGGGTGACCTTCAGGATACAAAGGTTCCTGAGTCATTTTGCCTCCTCTAGTAATGACTCTGACAGAGTTGTCATTTAATTCATTGAGCAGGTCATTCTCAACTTTAAGTACTTGTTCTACCTGAGTAGTAATCATAGAGGCATGTTTACTCAGAAGCTTCAGATCATTGACATTTCTGTCTACACAAGCACTTAAATGGCTAAGCATACGAGTACTTTGTTCCAAATGTCTGCTAACATAATCATTGAAACTCTGTTGTTTGGCAACAAAGTTGTCAAATTCATCAAAGCATAGGCTAGCAGGTTTATCAAAAGGAATATCACTCTCATCAAACCTACGCAGGGAAATCACTTCTACTACCTGTATCGGATTATCGAGACCATGGATCTCTTCGATAGGTGGTAGATTTTTGACATCTTCAGATCTAATGCCTTTCTCTTGCATGGATTTCTTGGCTTCTTGCATATCTTCGGGACTGAGGAATAGAATACCTCTTTTCTTCGGAGTTGGCTTAGGAGGTGGTTCGGGAATAGTCCAAGCATTAACGTTGATCAAGATGTTATTTAGTAGGGTTTCAGCTTGTTCTACAGTTCTTTCCCTAAAAACACAACCGACACAACTATCTAGGTGGTCTCTAGAAGCATCGGTAAGTCCGTTATAGAAGATAGCAAGTATCTCGTTCTTCTTAAGAGGGTAATCAGGCAAAGCATTTTGTACCTGGACGAGCCTCCCCCAAGCTTGTGGGAGACTCTCTTCTTGGAGTTGAGCAAAGTTGTATATTTCCTGCAAGGCAGCTTGCTTCTTATGGGCAGGGAAATATTTCTCACAAAAGTAATAGACCATCTCCTGGGGACTACGCACACATCTAGGAGCAAGAGAGGTGAACCAGGCTTTAGCGTCATCCTTTAGAGAGAAAGGAAACAATTTAAGGATATAGTGGTGGCGGATCTTCTCCTCATTAGTGAAAAGGTTGGCTATATTGTGTAGTTTGGCAAGATGGGCTATGACCGTCTCACACTCATATCCGTGAAAAGGATCAGATTCGACTAGAGAGATTATCTCAGGATCGACAGAGAATTCATAATCCTTATTGGTGATAAAGATAGGTGAAGTGGCAAACTTCGGGTCATATTTCATCCTAGCTTCCCGAGATTTTTCCTTCCACTTGAGAAGTAATTTCTCAGCGTCATAGGCATCCTTACACGCAAGAAAATCCTCAGCTATCTCTCCGTCCATAACGTAACCCTCAGGTATATCAGGCAATTCATATCTAGGAGAGCTAGATCTAGCAGGAGCAAAAGCAGGTTCTATCTCAATAGCATCGACAGTTTCAGAAGCATCACGAGCATTGGTAGTAACTCTAGCAATATGAGCATCAAGGAACACTCCTAGTGGAACATCGGGCAAAGTAGTATCTCTAGCAGTATCAAGCATAGCATCATCGGGCAAAATAGCATCTCTAGCATCATCATGCATAGTATCAATTATAGCATCTCTAGTAGTATCAAGCATATCATCATCAGGCATAGTATCAAGCATAGCATCATCAGGCATAGTATCAAGTATAGAATCTCTAGCAGTATCAGGCATAGCATCATAAGCATCATCAAGCACAGGCGACATATCAAGATTTCTAGCAGGAGGTGAGGTCGCAAACTTACTCATAACTGAAGGTGAATCAAGTGCAGAGCTAGATGGAAATTCCTTACCTCCCCTCGTAGTTGAGGGCAAGACTTTGGTCTTCGGATCCTTCAGATTCTTCATAGTGATCAGCAAATATATATCCCAAGTGACTCAGAGAATATAGCAATACCTCCTCGGCAACGGCGCCAGAAAAATGCTTGATGTCAACTGTTCTTCCCCTTTGCAACGACACCAGAAGAATGCTGTTAGGACTCTCCGGCAATCGAAACTAGAAGAATGTTGTTGATGGCCCACAAGCGCATGGGATCCTAGCAGTTTTCGAGGGTAGAGTATTCGACCCAAATTTGTTGATTCGCACGACGGGAGGTGAGAGAATACTCTTAAGTATTAGCAGCTGAATTTATCAGATTCAACCACACCTGAAAGATTAGTATCTGCAAGCAAAGTAGTAACAACAAAGTAGCGAGTAACGGCAGTGTAACGAGCAATAGCAGCGGCAAGGAAAAGCAGTAGTGACAGCAGTAGCAAGTAGCAACAGCAGAGCAAGACAAGTAACATCAGTAGTAGGACAAACTCGTAGGCAATGGGTCGGTGATTTATTTGGATGATATTCATCATGCAACAGCTATAACACGGAGAGATATGTGGCTAGCTCCCGTTCGTCAGTGTGATGTAGGCATGCATTTCGTGTGTCGTCATACGTGCTTAGGGAAAAGAACTTGCATGACATCTATTGTCCATCCCTCCCGTGGCAGCGGGGTCCAAAAGGAAACTACGGGATATTAAGGTTCTCCTTTTAATAAAGAACCGGATCAACGCATTAGCACTTGGTGAACTCCTCAAACTATGGTCATCACCGGGAGTGGTTCCGGTTATTGTCACTCCGGGGTTGCTGGATCATAACACATAGTAGGTAACTACAACTTGTAAGATCGGATCTAAAACACACATATATTGGTGACAACATAATAATTTTAGATCTGAAATCATGGCACTCGGGCCCTAGTGACAAGCATTAAGCATGACAAAGTATTAGCAACATCAATATAAGAACATAGTGGATACTAGGGATCAATCCCCATGAGAACTAACTCGATTACATGATAGATCTCATCCTACTCATCACCGCCCAGCGAGCCTACGAATAAATTACTCACGAACGACGAAGAGCTTCACGGAATTGGAGAGGGAAGAAGGTTGATGATGACGATGGCGACGATTTCCCCTCTCCGAAGCCCAAGACGGACTCCAGATCTGCTCTCCAGATGAAGAACAGGTGGTGGCGGCGCCTCCGTATCGTAAACGTGACGAAAACTTCTCTTTTTATTTTTTCTAGGACGGAAGGGGACTTATAGACCCGAGGTTGGGGGCGGCAGAGCCGTGTGAGCCCACAAGCCTGCCCACCGCCACCAGGGGTGGTGGTGGCGGAGCCAGGGCTTGTGGTCCACTGGCCCACCCCCTTAGGTGGAACTTGGCGCATATATTTTTATATTTTCCAAAACTGTTCCCCGTAAATTTTCAGGACGTTTGGAGAACTTTGATTTCTGCACAAAAATAACACCAAGGCAATTCTGCTGAAAACAGCGTCAGTCCAGGTTAGTTCCATTCAAATCATGCAAATTAGAGTCCAAAACAAGGGCAAAAGAGTTTGGAAAAGTATATACGATAGAGACGTATCAGCTACCATCAAATCAAAATCAGGAATGGGGACATTCCAAAAATGGCCTTTCTCACTCGTTATGGACAATATGAGTACACCGTCATGTCCTTCGGTTTAGCCAATGTTCCAGCCACTTTTTCTCGCCCGATGAATTCAATCTCATGGAGTATTTGGATAAATTTGTCGTGGTTTACCTCGATGATATACTCATTTACTCGAAGAACGAACAAGATCATGCCGAGCATCTAAGACTGGTATTGATAAAAATTCGAGAGCATTGTCTTTATGCCAAGTTCTCTTTATGTGAATTCCGGCTGTCAGAAGTGACCTATCTAGGCCATGCAATCTGTGGTAAAGGTATCGCTGTCAATCCCGAGAGAGTTCAAGCTATCCTTGATTGGACTCAACCTAAATTGGTTAAGCAAGTTAGGAGTTTTCTTGGTCTAGCGAGCTATTGCTGTCACTTTGTCAAAAACTTCTCCAAGGTTGCAAAGCCTCTAACTCAACTCCTCAAGAAAAATAAAAAGTTCGAGTGGACCCCACAATGCGAGCACACTTTTCACAAACTGAAAAGACGCGTGACTTTCGCACCCGTGTTGGTATCACCAGATTTTTCTAAGGTCTTTGTTATCTATTGCGATGCCTCGCGACAAGGATTAGGTTGCATTCTCGGATGTTTTCCCAGATGTTTTCATGTTTTAAAACTCTATCACGGGCCACAACATCCCCTCTCATCCTCATGTAGGCCATCTACACAACCTAGTAGACCCACGTAGCCCATACCTCCGTTCGGGGTCATCAGATCGCGGTTGGACGGACGAGGTCCACCCCACCATAGACCATTCCCTATATAAATCCACCTTGTGGGAAGAGCTCTCTCACTTCGCTAGGGTTTCCCCTTGCCAAAATTGCAGCCACCCCCCTCAAAAACTCCACCTGCTAGCTCCAACTCCTCTCACCCCCGAAATCCTACCCCACATCTAAATCTAGACCATTGGATCCCCATCCAATGGCCCTAAATCACCCAAAAACCCACCAACAGGACACGTCCGCCACCAACCGGACATGTCCGGGTGACCCCAGATTCACCCCAAAACCGCAGCCCCATGGCGCCCATGCGCGACCCTGCCGCCTCCTCGTGTCGGCCTGCAGCCGCCACCTCCGGAGCCAGGAGGTCGTCCGTGACGTCGCCGCACCATCGGTTCCACCTCGTGCAGCCCCACGAGCTCCCCGTCGCCACCATGAACGCCAAGGAGTGACCTCCCACAGCTGGAGCTCGCTGCTGCGCCCTTGGCTCGCCAGATGCCCTGCAGCCCCCGCCGGATCCGGTCGCCCCTGACCCTCCGCCGCCGGATTCGTTGCCCCGCCGCATCGCCTCCCAGCAGCCGGCGGCGGCCACCACCGGGGAGGCCCACCGCCGTCGCCGCTCGGTTCGAGATCGGGAGCCGCCGCCCGCTCGATCTGCCCTGTCGCCCGCGTTGGCCAAGCACCCCCACATGAACGAGCTCACCCCGCTGGGCTAGTCGGCCTCCCAACGCCGTTAAGGCCCAGCTCGGCCTCCTCTCTAAGGTGGCCCACGTGCCCGAGGTGAGCACCGATATCCTATCCCCCGCCCGGTGCGCATGATACCTATCTTGCGCCATGCCACTATTGGACCAGATCGCAGATTCGTTATTTTTTTGCGTGTGCGATTTTAGCTAATTTCTAGGGCATTTAATAAATTACGGAAAATGTGCATATTTTAAAATGCTAATAACTTTTTAACGATGCATCGGATGAAAATAAATTAGATATGTAAAATGTGTGGAATTTCATGTAGACTAATAATTTCTAACTGTCGTGCATGTTAAAAATAATTAAATGTGTTGTTGAATTAATTTTTTGTTATGCCATATTTAGAAAAATGATTTAATTCATATGTTAGAAACCGTGCATCGGATTAAAATGATTTTAACATATAAAGTACTTAGAATTTTATGGAGTTTCACAATAACCAACTTGATTCCATGTTAAAAATAATTAACTTGTTGTTTTCATTTAATTTGCACAAATGCCTTGTTAAAATGTTTTATTCCATAACTAATTAACCGTAGCTCCAATTAAAATGTTTTATATATGTCACTTGGCTAGAAAAATGTGTAGAATCACATGGTAGCATTTATTTCCTGTTTAATAACTCTAAAATTTTGTTTAGTTTGATCTGTAGCAAATTCAAAATTACATATGGGGACTTTTCGGAATTGTTATTCGTTGTTCCAGCCTTATTTAAACTTGTCTAGAATTTCATGTAGCTTCATAATATATTGTGCATGCATGTGTTTAAAATGTTGTGGCTGCCATTTGCATGCATTTGCATTCATGGCATGTCATCTTGTGTTGCTCATATCTTTTAGACCGTAGCTTGGTTTCAAATGATCTATATATGTAAATCAACTAGAATGACATGTAGAATCACATGCTCCACTTTGTTTTGCTGTTTAATTAATATAAAATGTGTTTAGTACAGATCTGGACAGATGTCGAAATTAATATATGGGTCATTTCGGAGATGCTATAAGTTGTTTCCGACCTCATTTAAAATGCCTGGCTAGTGTAGTTTAATTATGTTTCACCTCTTGCCATGTTTTACAATATTTAATATTGTCGTGTACCTAATGGGAGTGAACTGAGTAATCCAAATATGGAATTTGGTCAATATGCAACTCATTGTAAATTGAGCTTCATTTAATATGTAGTAATAAATCTTTGCGATTTTCCATGCCTTGCATAACTAAACCGAACATGCATTATACGTGTTTATGCATCATGTCATGCATATATTGTGGTGTTTATTGTGTGTTGACTGTTGTTCCAGATTGTTTATTCTCGATAGAGTTCCGAAACACATCAGAGTGTGAGGATCCGTTCGATAACGTTGGTTCGTGTGCTTCACGGATTCGTTCTTCTTCCAAGCAGGATCACATGCAAGATGTCAATTTGCCTAGATACCAATACTATCATTGTCATGCTAGTTGTCTCGTTTCTTTCACTATGTCTCAGTGCCTACCACCTGTTTAATAAGCCTCCCAACATTGTCATGAAAACCTCTAACCTGTCAACAACCCAGCAAACCACCGTTTGGCTATGTTACTGCTTGCCCAGCCTTCTTATAGCGTTGGTAGTTGCACATGCAGTTGCTTCCATGTGACCACATGGGTTCCTTGTTATATCACCATATTATTGCTATTTTATTTAATGCACCCATATACTTGGTAAAAGGTGGAAGACCTGGACTTCTAGCCTGGTGTTTTGTTCCATCTTTGCCGCCTTAGTTTCGGCTACCGGTGTTAAGTTGCATACTGAGCGCTCCTAACATGCTTGGGGTTGTTATGGGGATACCCTTGGTTTTTTGTTTTGGGATAAAACTCGTGTGGCAAGGCCCAACATTGGTACAATTTTCTTAATAACAACTAATAAAATTCGCATAGGGTTTGATCACCCAGTGGATAATTAATCAAGCCCCGGGACAGTGCTCCTCATGAATGTTGGTCCAAACTAGAGTCGTGTGCGGGGCCAACCCGGGGCAACTCAGGAGATTTCTGTCTGGCCACTGATGTTGCGCTCATCCGGTTATGCCCTGAGAACGAGATATGCGGCTCCTATCGGGATCGTCGGCACGTCAGGCGGCCTTGCTGGATTTGTTTTACCCTTCTCGAACATCTTGTGTGAGGGATGCCGATGATACTTTGGGCTATCTCGAGGTTGAGGTTTTTCACCATGATTCCGAGGAGATCACGGGTTTCCCTAGTCGAGGTTTCCGATGTAGTGTGTGGTAGTTTGTGATGGACTAGTTGGAGCACCCCTGCAGGGTTAAATCTTTCGGAAAGCGGTGCTCGCGGTTATGTGGCAACTTGGAAACTTTGTTTAACATCCGGTTCTAGATAACTTGAAGTAAACTTAATTAAAATATGCCAACTGTGTGCATAATTGTGACTGTGTCTTCTTGTGAGTTCTGCATCCGGAAGAGGACACGGTGGGGTTGTGTTTTACGTAAGTAGGCGTTCAGGATCACTTCATGATCATTATTAGTTCTCGTCCGTTATGCGTAGACCATCCCCCTCTTATTTCTTGTACTCGTAAGTTAGCCACCTTAATAAAATGCTTAGACGCTTGCTGCAGCCTCATCACTTAACCATACCTTACCCATTAAGCTTTGCTAGTCTTCATACCTTTGTAAATGAGATAGCTGAGTCGTTGTGGCTCAAATATTACTACAACAATAGTTGCAGGTACATGTAATGTGATAATTTGATGTGAGCGCGATGAGTGTTCTATTTGGAGTTTCTTCTTCTTCTTCTTCTTCATCGATCTAGGATGGGTTCCAGGCCGGCAGCCTGGGATATCGAGGATAGACATTGTTCTTTTATCATTTGTTTTCGTCCATAGTCAGACGCTTCTGTTCTACTTGGTGCTTGAATATGTTGTTGTATTCATGTGATCTTGATGTAGCTTGTGGCAAGTGTAAGCCAATTCCATATATCAATCTCTTCTATACATGTACTTGTAACAATATCCATTCTTGAAAAACGACGAGAAGCGCTTCTATCCCTGTCGAGGCCCTCGTGCCAAAAATAAGGATAATATCGCATCTTGGGCGTTAAAAGTGAGGTGTCGAGCGGGGAGGCAGTTAGATGGGTGTGGTTAGAGGCCTGTGACAATAGTTAGGGACGTATAACAACTTTAATGCCACCCCTCCTGTGACGTGTCAAGAGAATAAGAGGTAGCTGGACGAATGACACGAAAGGAGAGACGATCTTCCTGGGAGACGCCGCCAGCGGGACACCTAACGATGTATTTAATGCACCTGTACTAATCCGTCAAGGTCAGTATTCACTACTATAGGTCCTCTCAGCAATTTTGGCAACTATAGAAGCCATTATTCACCCTTCCAAAAAGACTATCTTAGCCATTGTGGTAACCCCTTGCACTATAAAAGGAGGCCCATGGCTACCTTTAGAAAGGTTGACACTTCGTCCATTTGTACACGTAGCTGCACTTCTCGCGCTTCCTTGTTTGGCAGTTAAGCTCTTGTAATTTGGACTTCCACCTACATAATACACAAACACATGATGCATGGTATTACGCTTCCGAGCAGCCCGAACCTGTCTAGAAACCCCGCGTGTGCATGTGATCGATGATGCTCTTTGTGCACGTGTGCCCCCATCCTGAACCACAAGGGGCCTCATAGGTCTCATAGACCATTGTTCCCCCGACATCTTTGGCACGTCAGGTAGGGGACTACACCTGGGCGATCCTTCGTTGGTTCGTGTGCTTCTTGATCAGCTTCTTCATCGACGCCCATGGCTGCGAAGAAAGTGAGGGGCGCGTCTGCAGCCGCTTCGTCTTCGTCCAAGCCGCAATCGCATGCACCTACATGCAAGGTCGACGGGGGCGACCATCGCGCTCACCGCGCTGGTGAGCGGAGCCACAACACCACGTGGATTTTCACAAGCCGCGCCCCGGTTCCTGGTGTCATGGCGGCACGAGGAGAGCCCGAGACAACCGGGAACAACACCGAGGCTGCAACACCTACAACAACGCCGGCAGCGACGGGACCTCCTCCGCATCCCGTGCAAGACAATCGTACAAGCGCGTGTGGGTCGACGACGACCCCATGCGACATACGGACAAGACCCCTACTCGCCAATCCTAGGGCATGCATGGCCAAGCTCGTCGTCAACCTCCGGAGGAGGGCGTGCAGCATGTGGTAGGACGGGGGAGCGTTCTTCCAGGCACTATCGGGAGTAGAAGCGCCACCCGCGCCTCACGCCGTGCCAAGCCCAAGACTGCGGAGGAAGCCCTAGCACAAGCCCAGTTACTACTGAACTTCCCGCCCGCGCCAGAGAGAATGGAGGACTAGAGGGCGACCATACAGAGTCTGCCAAGCTTCGTAAACCCTGACAAGCCAAAGGTGGTGGGTCGCTCACAAACACGCCACACGGCTCCAACAGGGACCGCTATCGGGTGGGATGCTGGCGATGCATCCACGATGCAGTCGCCTCGAAGCAATAACAATCGTCCCGCTGATCTAGTGTGCAAGACGAGGTGTCCTATGCGTCAACGGACCCGTGGCGAAAACAAGACCAACATCAGGTTTGGAAGGACAAATGCAAGGAGGATGCACGCACCACAATTGAGTGACAGTGAGAGACGTGCCGCCAATCAAATGGATGTGCAGACCCAGCCCTCGACGAGCCTGTGCCTGGGGTGCCTGACAGCCTGCCTTACGAGGTAGGGTGCCCGACATTCACCCACGAGCTACTACAAGTCCGTTGGCCCTCCAACCGTCCCTTCAAGCCTGAGCTGCCGGACAAATAAGACGACACGATCAGCCCGTCGGAGTTCCTTGGATCTACACGATTGCCGTGCTAGCTGTCGGGGACCAGATGAAAAGGTGTTTGCCAATTATTTTCCGTTGGTGCTCAAGCCCAACGTACATAGTTGGCTGATGAACCTGCCGGCGGGATCCATGTCCTCTTGTATGGATGTGTGCAACCAGTTCGTTGGTGCGTACCATGGAGGACACAAACTCCCAGGGCAGCCCAGCAATCTGCATGTACTTGCCCAAAGGGATGGCGAAACCCTTCGCAAATATATCCATAGATTCAGCCTGTGCAGCACAACATTTCTAACATCCATCCTGCCGCAGTGATTTTCGCGTTTCATACAAACATGTGAAACCAGCAGACGTGCGAATAAATGAGCGTCAACAAGGTGTGGGATGTCGCCGAGTTCTATGCCCTGGATGACAAATGGGCATGCCCTGAAGAATGAAGAAGACCCCCCCAGGGAGGATGCTGGCACGGAGGTCGACTCCGACAATGAAGACGCGCTGCCTCCAAGGGGAAAGGTCGAAAGCGCAACCGAAACCGCAAAAGCAAGGTAGTCATGGCTGTAGAAGCATCCAACAAGTCTTGTGCCGGCAAGAAGGCTAATACCAAGGGGTCCGACAAGGAATCTGATGCATGCTTCAAAGACGACGAAGACACGGCAGAGGAAAAGGCCGACATGCCATACTACAAAATCCACCTCACCAAGAGCCACGACATCACCGTGTGCCGTCAAGTAGATCAATTTACCGAAAAGAAAAAGCAAGAGTACGAAAGGCGCGAAAAGGAGAAGGGCCAAAGTCGTGCAGCTGGTTCCGATAATAAGAACCACGATGGCCATCCCGGTCGTCGTGGAAAGGCCAAGAAGTAAAAGGACAAGCCTGCCAGGGGTCAAGACAACAAGTCCAATGACGAGGACGAGGGTGAACAACAAGGCGGAATATGAAGCACTTCTTGCCGGTCTGTGGATAGAAGCTGAGTTTGGCATCAAAAAATTGATAGTCCAAGGAGATTCACAACTAGTTGTGCGTCAAGTAAACAAGGATTACGAGAGACCTCTGATGGAAGCTTATGTAGATGAAACGAGGAGGTTGGAAGAGCACTTTGACGGTCTACATACGGAACACATTCCGTGGGCGGAAAACAACATCACCGATGATCTGCCAAAGTAGGCCGCTCAAATGTTGCCTGTGGAACCAAGTACCTTTGTGCTCCTACTAATTCAACCATTCGTTACACCATCAGATCGTCAAACCAAGAAAAGAAAGGTCAGTTCCAACGACTACATTCAGACAGAGCTACCAGCTGCCGCCAAGAAGATTGCTAGGAATGACAAAATGCATGTCGGTGAGCTGCTAATTCCGGTAGACCCAATGGTCCTTGCTGTCAAGGCTAGCACTCCCACGGCAAAAGAAATACCTTTACTCCTTGTCGTCGAGCCACATGCTCCTACATGGGTGCATCAAATAGTGCAGTACCTTTACACAGGTGAACTTCCCGAATAGCAGGAAGAGGCTGAAAGAGTAGCCTGATAGTCGAGCTTGTTCCAGTTCATGGGTAGCACTCTGTACAAGAGGGGACCGAATGGGGCGAAATTGAAGTGAATCCCTTGGGAAGAAGGACACGAATTGTTGGCATAGATACATGAAGGGATCTATGGCTCCCACATGGGATCACGAGCCCTTGCCGGGAAGACATTCCGACAAGGCTTTTATTGGCCGACAGCCCTTCAAGATGCCTTCGCTGTGGTGACTACGTGTGAGGTATGCCAGTCCCACTCCAAACAGATACATCAACCACAACAAGCCCTCCAAAACATAACACTCTCCTAGCCATTTGTGGTCCGGGGGCTTGACATTTCGACCCTCTCCCTTGTACTATCGAGGGCTTTGAATTCTTATTCACAGCAGTCGAGAAGTTTACAAAGTGGACCAAAGTGGAACCAGTAAGGAAGGTAACATCGCAAGCAGTAGTCAGGTTCACCCGAGGGATTGTGTGCTATTTCGGAGTACCGAATTGGATCACTACACATAACGGCACATAGTTCACCAGCACCACTTTCATGCATTACTGCTAGGACATTGGTGCCAAAATCTGCTTCTCATCGGTTGCACACCCTAGGAGCAACGACCAAGTAGAAAGGGAAAATGCTGAAGTGCTGCGGGGCTTCAAAATGAGTACTTTTGACAAGCTGCATAAGCATGGGAGGCGCTGGATGAGTTGCCGACGGTTCTTTGGTCAATCAGAACGACACCGAATCGAGCCACCGGGGAGATGCCCTTCTCCATAGTTTATGGTGTAGACGCGTTACTCCCCACGGAACTCACATACAGGTCACCTCTAGTACAAGCTTTCAATGAAGAATTGCAAGAGCAACTGAGGCAAGATGATGCCACACTCCTTGAGGAAGACCGTCTCCAGGCTGCACTACGTGCCGCATGGTACGAGCAGGCCCTGCGCCGCTACCATAGCCACATGGTGCGCACCAGGGGCATTGAGGAAGGTGACCTTGTCCTTCGACGGATTTAGTCTACGAAGGGAACAAACAAGTTGACACCAAAGTGGGAGGGCACTTACCCGGTGGTACAAATCACCAGGCCTGGCGCAGTCCGCCTGGAGACCGAAGATGGCACTTCGGTGCTAAACTCGTGGAATATCGAGCATCTTTGCAAATTCTACCCGTAAGGCGCAGTTGTCGGGCTGCCCGACAACCCCTTTTGTACAAGTCGACCCAACAAGGCTTGTAATCCTTTGTACAAAGCTACGCGGAGACCCTGTGCATAGTCAATAAAGCTAAGTGTTCTACAACTTCTTGTTAAAGTACATATTTAATTTGGGTACTATACATGAAATGTTGTGATCACTTTTTACTTTCCTAAGGTTGCCTCTGGACCGCCAAGGTTCCTCGTCTCCTCTTTTTATCTTCTTTCCTTTTCTCAAAAATAAGAAGGGCCCCACGCACGCAGATCTTCCCACGGGAGGAGTGACGATATGGATGCTTACAGCCAGGTTCTAAGACATCCTGAATGCGATGAAGAAAAAGCTAAGTTATAGTTCCTTTTTCTTTGTTGTAAGCTGCTTTCTCTCTTCCCTCAAAACAACTCCACTTGTAGGAGAAGACCTGCACGTGAGGAACACTTGTCGAATCCGTCTGCGCTCCTTGTTGTTTTGATTCCGCTCAACAACCTGAGTAGCTGTGGTAGAAACAACAAGGCGGTCTACCGACAACCTTTGCTGTTGACAAGGCGCTAAGGACCCGTTTCCTAAAAATGACAACGACAAGGATACGCGTACCGGCAGGCGTTTCCAACAAGCGTATGGACGATAAGAATACAAGTGTGAAGTCGTACACAGGGAAGAATGACCACCTAACATGAATAATAAATGCTTGAAAGCTTGGCGGACAGTACCCTACAATTATCTTTGCATATTTTCACACGATTGCATAGGGTACTATTTAAACACAAAAGGATATCTGCCACTACAATGTGGCGGTTGATCCCAAAATGAGGCCTTGTGGATGGAGCGCCAAGTCTAGATCGTCCAAGCCAAGACACAGCGACGCCTTTCCTATCCCTCCACCACACCATTGCACCTACTCGATGTTGTCGCCTTCGAGCTTGGCGTTGGGGGAGATTTCGCTGTCGTTGCTCGAGGTGTCAAGCACGCTGCCGCTGGAGCTTTCCGCACAAGACTCCAGCCAACTACAGAAACTCCCGAAGAACTTCACTATGAGAGTCGCGTCTCCGTCGAACCTAAAGTGGAGAAGATGCTCCGAACCCAGACCACATGAGCGCGCGAATGACTTCGACCCCCGCATCAGGAATATGACGCTCTCGGGGGAGAGGTTGAGGCCACCCATGCGGCCCATTGCAGCAACCATCTTCCCGGAGCCACAGACTTGTAGGCTTTCTTCCTTCCATGGCCGGGTTCAAGAAGCCGCAGCCACCTACGGGGGTGCCGGTGCATAGAAAATACAAACTCCCGCGTCGCATCCCACGTAGGGGGTTCCCCCTGGATCGGTGGGAGAGGAACGCCGCCACGGCCACCTCATTGTGGAGCACCCCGTCCTTCATGGTCCAGTGCCAGCTCCTACTACGGGAGCCAACGCTGGACCCTGATGCTGTTACCGCAATGCGTGTGTGGGGAGAGGGTCCTCAAACTGATCGCTAGTGCCCGAGCTCGACCATGGCCTCTGCCCCTCGCCATTGCAGCGGAGACTCTTGAAGGTTAAATAAGAAGACGAAAGAGAAGAACAGATGAGCAACCCTCTGCTTAAACCTTTTTTATAGGAAGGATGCGAGGGGGCTGTTTCTTCACCACGCTGAAGAGCAACTACGCACCACCATAATGACTGCCCAGCTTCGCCAATACCATGCCCTACATGTGACATTCATCATAAAGGAAGACGAGGAGGCTCACTGAGGGGGCTAGCATGGGGCGAAAAGCGCCCGTGCAAATTCCCTTTTTGTTATTTTCACAAGCGTGGAAGACACAAAGGCCACCCCTCCTCATTCGATGCGCTCACGTCTTCCCAAGGCACGCTCTGCGGGTGCCGTTTTTCTCCAGCACTCCACGGCCCGCATTCAACGCACGTCGTGGTAATACAGTGAAAATCCTTCATCACGGCTACAACGAAGATCGGCCATGTGTTTGTGCACTGCTTTTGGCACTAGCCCAACAACATCACAGACTTCAGTATGGCCCATGCCCAGGGTCTACTATTGGCGTACTAAAGAACGACTCCATTAGTACCATGAATCATGCACAGATGGCAACAACCTCCTCGTTTGGCAACCCTACGCCAGAAGAAAGCTCAAACCGCAAGTGACAAGACAAGGCCCCCGACAAGCCACCTTGCCAGGAGGGAGAAGACCCGACAACCAACATGCCCTGTAGGACTGATACGTCCATTTTGCATCATGCTTTCATGTTGATATTTATCGCTTTATGGGCTGTTATTACACTTCACGGTACAATACTTATGCCTTTTCTCTCTTATTTTGCAAGGTTTACATGAAGAGGGAGAATGCCGGCAGCTGGAATTCTGGCATGAAAAAGGAGAAAGTTTGAGATACCTATTCTGCGCAACTCCAAAAGCCGTGAAAATCAACGAGGATTTATTTTGGAATTTATAAAAAATACTGGGCCGAAAATGTACCAGAGGGGAGCCAGCATGAGGCCACAAGCCTGCTAGGCGCGGCCTACCCCCTGGCCGCGCCTAGGGGGCTTGTGGGCTCCGTGTTGGCCCTCTGGCCCCCCTCTTTTGCTGTAAGGAGGGGTTCGTTCCAAAAAATCAAGAGGAGGCTTTCGGGAGGAATCGCCGCCGCCACGGGGCGGAACTTGAGCAGAACCAATCTAGAGCTCCGGCAGGGTCGTCCTGCCGGGGAAACTTCCCTCCCGAAGGGGGAAATCGTCACCATCGTCATCAGCAACACTCCTCTCATCGGAGGGGACTCATCACCATCAACATCTTCATCGTCACCATCTCATCTCCAAACCCTAGTTCGTCTCTTGTAACCAATCTTCGTCTTACGACTCCGATTGGTACCTGTAAGGTTGTTAGTAGTGTTCAGACCCTTTATGCTATTCAATACCTCTCTGGTCATGAATATTATTATGCTTTGTGAGTAGTCACTTTTGTTCCTGAGGACATTGGATAAGTCATGCTATAAGTAGTCATGTGAATTTGGTATTCGTTCGATATTTTGATGTGTTGTATGTTGTCTCTCCTCTAGTGGTGTTATGTGAACATCGACTACATAACACTTCACCATATTTGGGCCAAGAGGAAGGCATTGAGAAGTAGTAAGTAGATGATGGGTTGCTAGAGTGACAGAAGCTTAAACCCTAGTTTATGCGTTGCTTCGTAAGGGGCTGATTTGGATCCACTAGTTTAATGCTATGGTTAGACTTTGGCTTAATTCTTCCTTCGTAGCTGCGGATGCTTGCGAGAGGGGTTAATTATAAGTGGGAGGTTTGTCCAAGTAAGGGAAGCACCCAAGTACCGGTCCACCCACATATCAAACTATCAAAGTAGCGAACGCGAATCATATGAACATGATAAAAGTAGCTTGACAGAATTTCCCATGTGTCCTCGGGAGCGCTTTACCTCCTATAAGAGTTTGTCCAGGCTTGTCCCTTGCTACAAAAGGGATTGGGCCACTTTGCTGCACCGTTGTTACTTTTGCTACTTGCTACTTGCTACGAATCATCTTATCACACAACTACTTGTTACCGATAATTTCAGTGCTTGCAGAGATTACCTTGCTGGAAACCACTTGTCAGATCCTTCTGCTCCTCGTTGGGTTCGACACTCTTACTTATCAAAAGGACTACGATAGATCCCCTATACATGTGGGTCATCAAGACTCTTTTCTGGCGCCGTTGCCGGGTGGTGAAGCGCCTTTGGTAAGTGGAATTTGGTAAGGAAACATTTATATAGTGTGCTGAAATTTATTGTCACTTGTCACTATGGAAACTAATCCTTTGAGGAGCTTGTTCGGGGTATATTCACCTCGAACGAAAGCACAAGGAGTTTCTCCTCAACCTGCTGCACCTACTGAAAATATTTGCTATGAATTTCCTTCGGGTATGCTTGAGAAACTGCTGGCTAATCCTTTTACAAGAGATGGAACATCACATCTCGACTTGTATCTAATCTATGTAGATGAAGTTTGTGGTTTATTTAAACTTGCAGGTTTGCCTGAGGATGAGGTCAAGAAGAAGGTCTTTCCCTTATCTTTGAGGGATAAAGCATTGACATGGTATAGGCTATGTGATGACACTGGATCATGGAAATACAACCGGTTGAAATTGGAATTTCATCAAAAGTTTTATCCTATGCATCTAGTACATCGTGATCGAAATTACATTTATAATTTTTGGCCTCGTGACGAGAAAGCATCGCTCAAGCTTGGAGGAGGCTTAAATCAATGTAATATTCATGCCCCAACCATGAGATCTCGAGAGAAATTATCATTCAAAACTTCTATGCTCGGCTTTCTCATGACGATCGCACCATGCTTGATACTTCTTGTACCGGTTCTTTAATGAAGAGAGATATTGACTTCAAATGGAATTTATTGGAAAGAATTAAATGCAACTCTGAAGATTTGGAGTTTGATGAAGGTAAGGAGTCAGGTATGAATTTCATGTTTGATTGCGTTAAATCCTTTGTCGAAACAAATACTTTTTGTGACTTTAGCGCTAAATATGACTTGACTCTGAGATAGTAGCTTCATTGTGTGAATCATTTGCTGCTCATATCGATCTCCCCAAAGAGAAGTGGTTTAAATATCATCCTCCCTTAGAAGTCAATGTAGTTAAACCCAATCTAGTTGAAGAGAAAGCCATTGCCTATAATGATCCTATTGTTCCTAGTGCTTACATTGAGAAACCACCTTTCCCTCTTAGGATAAAGGATCATTCTAAAGTTTCAACTGTGATACGTAGGGGCTACATTAGAACACCTACACCCCCTGAGCAAATTAGAGTTGAACCTAGCATTGCTATTATCAAAGATCTTCTGTTCGACAATGTTAATTGCTATGATATTCACTTTTGTTAAGATGCTGCTAGAATTGCTAAACCACATGCTAGAGACAAACATATGCGTGTTGTTGGCACACCTGTTGTTTCTGTTAAGATAGGAGATCATTGTTATCATGGTTTATGTGACGTGGGTGCTAGTGTTAGTGCAATACCTCAATCCTTATATGATGAAATTAAAGACGAGATTGCACCTATTGAGATCGAACCTATTGATGTCAGTATTCAGCTTGCCAATAGTGATACTATCTGCCCTGTGGGAATTGTTAGAGATGTTGAAGTGTTGTGTGGTAAAACGAAGTATCGTGCTGATTTTCTCGTTCTTGCTACCACACAAGATAGCTTTTGTCCCATCATATTTGGCAGACCCTTCCTCAATACTGTCAATGCTCATATTGACCGTGAGAAGCAAACTGTCACTGTTGGCTTTGAAGGTGTGTCACATGAGTTCAATTTCTCCAAGTTTGGTAGACAACCTCATGAAAAAGAGTTGCCTAGTAAGGATGAAATTATTGCCCTAGCTTCTATTTCCGTGCCTCCTACTGATCCCATAGAGCAATACTTGCTTGAGCATGAAAATGATATGCATATGGATGAAAGGGATGAGATAGATAGATTTATCTTTGAACAATATCCTATCCTTAAGAATAATTTGCCTGTTGAACTGCTTGGAGATCCACCCCCACCAAAGGGTGATCCTGTGTTCAAGCTTAAACAGTTGCCTGATACTCTTAAGTATGCTTATCTCGATGAAAAATAGATATATCCTGTTATAATTAGTGCTAACCTCTCAGAGCATGAAGAAAAGAAGTTACTAAAAACTCTGAGGAAGCACCGTGCTGCTATTGGATATACTCTTGATGATCTTAAGGGCATTAGTCTCACTCTATGTCAGCACAAGATTAAAACCGATCCTGATTCCAAACCAGTTGCCGATCATCAACGAAGATTAAATCCTAAGATGAAAGAGGTAGTAAGAAAAGAAATACTAAAGCTCCTGGAAGCAGGTATTATCTATCCTGTTGCTCATAGTGATTGGGTGAGTCCGGTGCATTGCGTCCCTAAGAAGGGAGGTATTACCGTTGTCCCTAATGATAAGGATGAATTGATCCCACAGAGGATTATTACTGGCTATAGGATGGAGATCGATTTTAGGAAATTGAATAAGCCCACTAGGAAAGATCATTACCCTTTTCCTTTTATCTACCAAATGCTAGAAAGACTGTCTAAACATACCCACTTCTGCTTTCTAGATGGTTATTCTGGTTTCTCCCAAATACCAGTTGCACAATCTGATTAGGAGAAAACCACTTTCACCTGCCCTTTCGGTACCTTTGCTTATAGGCGTATGCCTTTTGGCTTATGTAATGCACCTGCCACCTTTCAAAGATGTATGATGGCTATATTCTCTGACTTTTGTGAAAAGACTATTGAGGTTTTCATGGATGACTGCTCCATTTACGGGTCTTCTTTTGATGATTGTCTCAGCAACCTTGATTGAGTCTTGCAGAGATGTAAAGATATCAATCTTGTCTTTAATTGGGAGAAGTGCCACTTTATGGTTAATGAAGGCATCGTCTTAGGACATAAAATTTCTGAAAGAGGTATTGAAGTCGATAAGGATAAGGTTGATGCTATCGAGAAAATGCCATGCCCCACAGATATCAAAGGTATAAGAAGTTTCCTTGGTCATGCTGGTTTCTATAGAAGGTTCATTAAAGACTTCTCTAGGATTTCTAGGCCTCTTACCAATCTCTTACAAAAGGATATTACTTTTGTTTTTGACGATGAATATGAGGAAGCCTTCGAAATACTTAAGAAGGCCTTGATAACTGCACCTATTATTCAACCACCTGATTGGAACTTACCTTTTGAAATCCTGTGTGATGCTAGTGATTATGCTGTTGGTGCTGTCCTAGGACAAAGAGTTGATAAGAAGTTGAATGTTATTCACTATGCTAGTAAAACTCTAGACAGTGCCCAAAAAAACTATGCTACTACGGAAAAGGAATTTTTAGCAGTTGTGTTTGCATGTGAAAAGTTCAGGTCTTACATTGTTGATTCCAAAGTCACTATTCACACTGATCACGCTGCTATTAAGTACCTCGTGGAAAAGAAAGACGCTAAACCTAGACTTATCAGATGGGTTCTCTTGCTACAAGAATTTGATTTGCATGTTGTCGATAGGAAGGGTGCTAAGAACCTAGTAGCAGATAACTTGTCTAGGTTGGAGAATGTTCTTGATGACCCACAACCTATTGATGATAGCTTTCCTGATGTGCAATTGAATGTCATCAATACTTCACGTAGTGCACCGTGGTATGCTGATTATGTAAACTATATCGTTGCCAAATATATACCACCTAGTTTCACATACCAGCAAAAGAAGAAATTCTTCTTTGGTTTGAGACATTACTTTTGGGATGATCCTCACCTTTATAAGGAAGGAGTAAATGGTGTTATTAGACGTTGTGTACCTGAACATGCACAGGGACAGATCCTACAGAAGTGTCACTCCGAGGCCTATGCAGGACACCATGCGGGAGATAGAACTGGACACAAGGTATTGCAATCAGGTTTCTATTGGCCCACTCTCTTCAAGGATGCCAGTAAGTTTTTTTTGTCTTGTGACGAATGTCAAAGAATAGGTAATATCGGTAAACGTCAAGAAATGCCTATGAATTATTCACTTGTCATTGAACCATTTGATGTTTGAGGATTTGATTATATGGGATCTTTTCCAAAATCCAACGGGTATACTCATATCCTAGTTGCTGTTGATTATGTCACTAAG
Source organism: Hordeum vulgare subsp. vulgare (assembly GCF_904849725.1). Classification (NCBI taxonomy): domain Eukaryota; kingdom Viridiplantae; phylum Streptophyta; class Magnoliopsida; order Poales; family Poaceae; genus Hordeum; species Hordeum vulgare. The sequence goes on along the minus strand of NC_058520.1, from coordinate 326,714,807 downwards.
TTGGTAGAAGCTATCCCAACTAGTAGTGCTGATCACAACACCTCTATCAGGATGCTTAAAGAAGTTATTTTCCCTAGATTTGGAGTCCCTAGATATCTAATGACCGACGGTGGTTCACATTTAATTCATGGTGCTTTCCGTAAAACGCTTGCTAAGTACAATGTCAATCATATAATTGCATCTCCCTATCACCCTCAGTCCAGTGGTCAAGTAGAGCTAAGTAATAGAGAGATTAAACTAATTCTGCAAAAGACTCTCAATAGGTCTAGAAAGAATTGGTCCAAGAAGTTTGATGGTGCACTGTGGGCTTATAGAACTGCCTATAAGAATCCCATGGGCATGTCTCCGTACAAAATGGTTTACGGTAAAGCATGTCATTTACCTCTTGAGCTAGAGCATAAGGCTTATTGGGCAATCAAAGAGCTCAACTTTGATTTCAAACTTGCCGGTGAGAAGAGGTTATTTGATATTAGCTCGCTTGATGATTGGAGATCTCAAACATATGAAAATGCCAAGTTGTTCAAAGAGAAAGTTAAGAGGTGGCATGATAAAAGGATACAAAAACGTGAGTTCAATGTAGGTGATTATGTCTTGCTATATAATTCTCGTTTAAGATTTTTTGCAGGCAAGCTTGTCTCTAAATGGGAAGGTCCTTACATTGTTGAGGAAGTATATCGTTCCGGTGCCATCAAGATCAACAACACGGAAGGTAATTTTCTGAGAGTGGTAAATGGGCAAAGAATCAAGCATTATATCTCAGGTACTCCCGTAAATGTTGAAAGCAATATTATCAATACCATAACTCCAGAGGAGTACATAAGGGATATTTATCAGCATGTTTCAGACTCCGAAAACGAAGAGGTATGTGATTCGGTAAGTAAACTGACTCCAAAACTTTTCCAGTAGGATTTTTCCTCCGTTTTGGAATTTTTGAAAAAATAGAAAAATTTAAAATAGTCCGGAAAGCGCACAAGGAGGCGACAAGCCTACCAGGCGTGGGCCACTCCCTGGCCGTGCCTGGGGGGCTTGTGACCACCTCGTGTGCCTCCCGGACTCCATTTTCTTGCGGAGTACTCCTTCTGGTCGATTTTTTTTATTATATACTCTTCCGAAAGGGCTGACCCTCGTATCACACAATTTTCCTGTGTTTTTGTTTCGAACCTGTTTTTGCTGCAGATTTAGAGCAAGATGTCTTCTCAGGATTCACGGGGGAGCTATGTGGCCGATTACCTTGCTAACCCCAAGGTCTATGGGGACTCGGATCATTATGGTTGGACCACTAATGAGGAAGAAGATTATGATCCCAAGGGGAAGGAAGGAACAAGCTCCGATGAAGAGGAGTCTCCTCTACCCCAGTATGGAAACACACATGTGGAGTTCAAGAAGTCACGCCTCCCTGACTCAAGGAAGAAGCCTAAGGTTTTGTTTATCCCTTCTCGTCTTTTGCAGGAGAGTAAGCAGAAATTATGCCAAAGGGTGTTGAGGCTTGAAGATGAAATTAACAATCTGAAGGAGCAGAATTTTATGCTCAAAAGGAAATTAAACAAGTTCAAGATGTCTGCAACAACTCCACCACCATCACCTCCAAAGGAAGACAACTAAGCATAGGTATGGGAAATCCCCTTGGCTTGTGCCAAGCTTGGGGGAGTTTCCCCGGTATCGTATCACCATCACATCTTTTGCCTTTACCTTTCTTAGTTCGATCCTTTTTGGTTTTATCTTTCTCTAGTAGAATAAAGTTCTTAGTGTTTTAGGCTTGAGTTTTGCTTTGTGTCACCCCGATGTATTCGAGCTGGTGAGCCATATAATAAAGAGAGTTTTAGTTAAGGGCCTTGCCTCATGCCATGATCAAAAGAATGATAATAGAACAAAAGCATGAAAGATCATGTAATGATCTTATGGGAAGTGATGGCTTAACATATAAAAAGAATGATGATTGAAACTTGTTGAGGGTGGACAAACATAGACCTTGGTCATTATTGCAATTAATAGGAAGTGATAAAGAAGGAGAGGTTCACATATAAATATATCATCCTTGACACCATCTCTGATTGTGAACACTCACTAAACTATTGCATGCTTACAAGTAGATGTTGGACAAGGAAGACAACATAATGAATTATGTTTGCTTGGTTCCGAACAATGATTATATGACTAGAGATCCCTTAGCATGTGACGATTGCTTCCACCCCATATTAGCCAAAACTCCCACACCAAGTAGAGATACTACTTGTGCATCCATAAACCTTCAACCCAGTTTGGCCATGAGAGTACACCATACCTACCTATGGATTGAAGAAGATCCCTCAAGTAAGTTGTCATCGGTGCAAGCAATAAAAATTGCTCCCTAATTATGTATGATCTATTAGTGTGTGGAAAATAAGCTTTGTACGAACCTGTGATGAGGAAGACATAAAAGCGACGGACTGCATAATAAAGTTCTTTATCACAGGAGGCAATATAAAGTGACGTTCCTTCACACTAAGAGGTCGCACATACAAACCTCAAAAGCGCATGACAACCTCTGCTTCCCTCTCCGAAGGGCCTATCTGGTACCTTTACTTTTTTCCCTTGAAAGAGGCATGGTGATCTACACCAATTCCTTATTTCGCCTTTATCTTGGTTAACGTCATATGCTAGGGAAAGATCTATATTCATATGTCAACTTGGAAGTAAGTATTCATGAATTATTATTGTTGACATTACCCTTGAGGTAAGCAGTTGGGAGGCGAAACTATAAGCACCTATCTTTCTCTGTGTCCGACTGAAACTTTGATCTGATGAGTACCACGTGAGTTGTAGCAATTGTAGAAGATGAAAGGATGATTGAGTATGTGGATTTGCTTTACAAGCTCCTATGTGGCTCTTTCCGATGTTATGATAAATTGCAATTGCTTCAGTGGCTAAATGCTATTGGTTGTGAATTCTCAGTAAGGTTCTTGATCCTTAATTTACTTTGTGAAGGAATTATCACTTTAGCATGAGAGATTATATGTTGGTATTGCTGTTCTAACTATGATCATGATGCCTGCATGTCCATATCTTGTTTTGTCGACACATCTCTCTCTAAACATGTGGGCATATTTATTGATCTCGGCTTACGCTTGAGGACAAGCAAGGTCTAATCTTGGGGGAGTTGATACGTCCATTTTGCATCATGCTTTCATGTTGATATTTATCGCTTTATGGGTTGTTATTACACTTCACGGTACAATACTTATGCCTTTCCTCTCTTATTTTGCAAGGTTTACATGAAGAGGGAGAATGCCGGCAGCTAGAATTCTGGCCTGAAAAAGGAGCAAGTTTGAGATACCTATTCTACGCAACTCCAAAAGCCGTGAAAATCAACGAGGATTTATTTTGGAATTTATAAAAAATACTGGGCCGAAGAATTACCAAAGGGGAGCCAGCAGGAGGCCGCAAGCCTGCTAGGCGCGGCCTACCCCCTGGTCGCGCCTAGGCGGCTTGTGGGCTTCCTGTTGGCCCTATGGCCCCCTCTTTTTCTATAAGGAGGGTTTCGTTCCGAAAAAAAATTCAAGAGGAGGCTCTCGGGGGGAATTGCCGCCGCCATGAGGCGGAACTTGAGCAGAACCAATCTAGAATATTGGCAGGGTCGTCCTGTCGGGGAAACTTCCCTCCGAGAGGGGGAAATCGTCGCCATCGTCATCACCAACACTCCTCTCATCGAAGGGGACTCATCACCATCCACATCTTCATCAGCACCATCTCATCTCCAAACCCTAGTTCATCTCTTGTAACCAATCTCCATCTTACGACTCCGATTGGTACCTGTAAGGTTGCTAGTAGTGTTAATTACTCTTTGTAGTTGATGCTAGTTGGATTACTTGGTGGAAGAGTATATGTTCAGACCCTTGATGCTATTCAATACCTCTCTGGTCATGAATATTATCATGCTTTGTGAGTAGTCACTTTTGTTCTTGAGGACATGGGATAAGTCATGTTATAAGTAGTCATGTGAATTTGGTATTCGTTCAATATTTTGATGTGTTGTATGTTGTCTCTCCTCTAGTGGTGTTATGTGAACGTAGACTACATAACACTTCACCATTATTTGGGCCTAGAGGAAGGCATTGGGAAGTAGTAAGTAGATGATGGGTTGCTAGAGTGATAGAAGCTTAAACCCTAGTTTATGCGTTGCTTCGTAAGGGGCTTATTTGGATCCCCTAGTTTAATGCTATGGTTAGACTTTGTCTTAATTCTTCTTTCGTAGTTGCGGATGCTTGCGAGAGGGGTTAATCATAAGTGGGAGGTTTGTCCAAGTAAGGGCAGCACCCAAGCACCGGTCCACCCACATATCAAACTATCAAAGTAGCGAACGCGAGTCATATGAACATGATGAAAACTAGCTTGACAGAATTTCCCATGTGTCCTCGGGAGCGCTTTACCTCCTATAAGAGTTTGTCCAGGCTTGTCCCTTGCTACAAAAGGGATTGGGCCACTTTGCTACACCGTTGTTACTTTTGCTACTTGCTACTTGCTACGAATCATCTTATCACACAACTACTTGTTACCGATAATTTCAGTGCTTGCAGAGATTACCTTGCTGAAAACCACTTGTCAGATCCTTCTGCTCCTCATTGGGTTAGACACTCTTACTTATCTAAAGGACTAGGATAGATCCCCTATACTTGTGGGTCATCAAGGACCCGTCCACATGTGTGTCACTCCACCTCACCAGGCTGATCATCGGTGTCAGTGAGGTGTCGAGTAGGCAGGCAGGTAGGTGGGTCTAGTTAGAGGCCTCTCGCAATAGTCAGGGACATGCAACAACTTTTATGACACCCGCCTCACGGTGTGTCAAGAGAATAAGAGATAGCTGGGCGAATGGCACATAAGGAGAGACGATCCTTGCCGGGAGACGCTGCCAGCGTGACACCTCACGGTGCATTTAATTCACCTGTCCTAATCCATCAGGGTTAGGTATTCACTACTGTAGCTCATGTGAACAATTTTGACAGCTATTGAAGCCACTATTCACCCCTCCAAAAAGTCTATCTTAGCCACTGTGGTAATCCCTTTCACTATAAAAGGAGGTCCATGGCTACATTTAGAAAGGTCAACACTTCGTCCACTGGTACGCGTAGCTGCACTCCTCGTGATTCCTTTCCGGGCAGTTGCACTCTTGTAATTTGAACTTACACCCACATAATCCACAGACACATGATGTAGAGTATTACGCTTCCGATCGGCTCAAATATGTCTAAAAACCGTGCATGTGCATGTGATCGATGATGTTCTTTGTGCATGTGCGCCCCCGTCCTGAACCACAAGGGGCCTCGTATGTCCCATAGATCATCGTTCCCCCGAGATACAATACTTTGCATGGGTTATAAGAGTAGTAAAAAAATAGGTATTCGAGGAGTGCATAATTGAAATCACATGTAGGACATAAAAGAGAAATTGTGGGTTAATGATATTGATGTGGTAATATGAAAGGTTATGAGTGCATGATTGTTGGTTAGTAAACATATCGATAGTTAAAGGATGTTAACTTGTTGTTCATCTAAATATTGGTTATCGCATGGTGATGATGTGTGAGCACTCTTATCTTTGTTGAAATCATGTGCTGCTTAGGTCGAGGGTGCGCGATGGTTAACTCCTACCAACCTCCCCGCTAGGGGCATGCGAGTAGTACTTTGCTTCGAGAGAGCTAATAAAACCTTGTGATAAGTATGTGAGTTCTTTATGACTAATGTGAATCCATGGATGTATGCACTCTAACCACCTCATATTTGCTAGCCTCTTCATTACCGTGCATCGCCCATTCTCACCTTGAGGACCGGTGCGAACTTCATCGGTGCATCCAAAACCCATGACATGATATGCCCTGTTGCACATAAGACACCTTATATCTTCCTCAAAACAGCCACCATACTTACCTATCATGGCATTTCCATAGCCATTCCAAGATATATTTCCATACAACTTCCACTATCACATCATATGACTATACATTCATTGTCATATTGCTTTGCATGATCATGTAGCTGACATAGTATTTGTGGCAAAGCCACCGTTCATCATTATCATACATGTTACACTAGATCACTGCACATCCTGGTACACTTTCAGAGGCATTCATATAGAGTCATATTGTTTAGTAGTTTTTCATATTGAGTTGTAAGTAAATAGAAGTGTGGTGCTATTCCTTATTTAGGGCACTGTTTTAGTGAGGAAAGGATGATGGAGACAATGATTCCCTCACAGGTCCGGATGAGACTCCGGACGAAAAATAAAATAAAAAAGAGAAAGAAAATAATAAAAAAAGAAAAAAGGGAAGAAAGAAAGAAAAAAAAGAAAGAAAAATTAATTAATTAATTAAATGAGAGAAAATAGAGAAGGGATAGTGCTACTACCTCCTTTTCCACACTTATGCCTCAAAGTGGCACCATGTTTTTCATATATAGAGTCTCTTGTTTTGTAACTTTCATATGCTAGTGGGAATTTTTCTTTGTGGAAATTGGCTCAAATGTCCGAGGTCTTCATGAGCAAGCAAGTTGGATGCACACCCACTAAGTTTCAGTCAAGCTTTCATACACTTATAGCTCTAGTGCAATCATTGCATGGCAATCCCTACTCCTCGCATTGATATCTATTGATGGGCATCTCCATAGCCCGTTGATGCGAGACTTTCTTCTCCACTTTTACCCCTTTGAAACCTACGACCATATTGTATTCCACCTATATGCTATGTCCATGGTTCACGCTCATGTATTGAGTGAGTAATAAAAAGCTGAAGCACACTAAAAAGTACGATGCAGTTGCCTAGCTTAATACCGTAGTGCTTGAAATTTGTATTTATGTGGTGAAGATGGAGCCATACCATGCTAATATGAGAAAATAAAGGGGGTAAACATTCTTTAAGGATCGTATATTTTGAACATTGAATGATCATGTTACTTATGTTCATGAATATTACTATGTTGATGTTTGTTAATTCATCACTTCTTAATTATCACATCTACAATAGATTACATGTTGGGTAGCATGCCATATCAAAAATTCTGTTTTTATCATTTACCTACTCAAGGAGGAGCACGAATTAAGCTTGGGGAGGCTGATATGTCTCCAACGTATCTATATTTTTTTGTTGTGCCATGCTATAATATTATCATTCTAGGATACTTTTCGTTCATTTATTTGTTGACTCGTATATTTTTTGGGAACTAACCTGTTAACCTAGTACAAAGCACCAGTTGGTGTTTTCTGCATGTTTTGGCTATTTTAGGTTTAAAGTACTAAATGCAGTTCAAACACCATGAAACTTGTTGATAATTTTTTGTGGACCAAAAGAAGACCTAGAAACTTTGGAAGAAGTTCGGGGGCCACACACGGGCCCCACAAGCCAAAAAGGCGCGCCCAGGGGGTGGCCATGCTTGTTAGCTTGTGGGCCACCCCTTCATCTCCCAACCTCGTTCCATGGCTTATGAATTCACATATATTCTGAAAACCCTAGGGACCTCCCGAAACACTTTTTCCACCGCCACAAATCTATTTTCTGCTATATGCCCATGTGGATCCTTATTCCGGTGCCTTGCCGGAGGGGGATCGATCATGGAGGGCCTCTACATCAACCTTGCCGCTCCCATGGTGATGTGTGAGTAGTCTACCTCAGGCCTATGGGTCCATATCTAGTATTGAGATGTCTCTCTCTCTCTCTATGTTCTTCAATACAAAGTTCATCACATCTTCACGATGATCTATTCAATGTAATCACTTTGTGCGGTGCGTTTGTTGGGATCAGATGAAATGTGGGTTTATGTACAAATTATTCATGATAAAAGATTGGAGTCTTCACTGAATTATATGATTTTTATTTGCATCATTATTATAGTTCCATAAATCCCTCGGATCTATTGATTTGGTTTGGCCAAGTAGATAGATCTATCTTCAGTGAGAGATGTGCATTGTAGCGGGTTCAACCTGGCGGTGCTCTATATCCTAGGAATAGAAATGGACAACACACGTCTTTGTATTGCTGCCACTAAGGATAAAACGACGGGTTTCACTCATATTAATTGAGTTTACTTTGTCTACATCATGTCATTATTCTCCAAGCATTACTATGTTTTACTTAATACTCTAGATGCATGCTGGATAGTGTTCGATGGGTGGAGTAATATTAGTAGATGCGGACAAGACTCGATCTACTTGATTATGGATATGGTGCCTATATACACATGATCATTGTCATGAATAAATATTGCATAACTATGCGCTTTTCTATCAATTGCCCAACTATAATTTGCTTACACACCATATGCTTTCTTGAAGGACATGTCACTAGAGAACACTATGGCCCCTTGGTCTATTCACATATATATTTATAATAATACAAATACCTTGTTTACTTTTATTATTTGCATTTATTTTTGTGGGGACCCTGACTCATAAGTCGTGATCACCGAATGTACGTGCAGAGTGATCCCAGAGATCAATGCTCACTAAACACACAGAAACTTAATAACAAGAGTCTTATATCCACTACGTATTGATTTACTCGAATAAGGCCTTTATGGCCAAGTCGTCATATATTTTTACTGGAAATCTTCAACAACAACGTGAACCCATGCCATATGCCTTAACCCTACATGCATTCTAACTAGGAAGCGTCTTACCTCGCACATACATCACCAAGGTATTCTTCGTGTATCCTGTGCTCTTATGCCAGGCCAATAAAATAACCAGGGGAAAGCCAATGAGTACCTTGAATGTACTCGCAAGCAACTGATCTTTGGAACAAGGCAATAACAATGCATGATATAACACTAAGTAGGTAAGTTGCAGAAAGCTAATTTTGAGTGCAATGACATGTTCAATCAACTTGTAAAAGCATGTAACAACAGGTTGCAGATATCCATATGAACAAGTTAGATATATCAACATAAGTGGGGGTTGGACATCTCATGTTTGGTCATCATGTCAAGTCATCTGACTTAGCTCAAGTATCATCTTTCTCACACATACGCACCAAGTTTTGTAACCAATGGACATAGCCCAAGATTGGTCATCCAACTGTCCTTAATCATGGATATGGCTATTCAAATAGTTTGACACTCTACAGAGCTTGCACGCTGTACCCATGGGACTCGGGGAACTTCTGTGTCATCCACGACTCGGGATATATTACATACCCGAGGTAAGCACCTGAACATTTCCTTTACCCTCACGATACTGAACAAAGAGTCCACTCGTTGGTGCCATCCCTCATGATGCACATCATACGAGCCTCGCTTAAGATCGTACCATCCATGAGGGCATGCAATGGTGTGCCCGGTGTCTATGAAAACATCACATGGTCGCCCTTCAAGGCACGACCCCATATTGAGAGTTACCACTTCACTCCCACCACTAGTAATGTGGGCTCTTTGCTAGTAACGACCGAAATAATCAACAAACCCCCGTCCAATAAGGGGTATCGTGGTTGCACGTGTAAGGTTGGAATAACGGTCGCAACTTAAACCAATCCGCTTTTGAAAAGAACACACTCACTTGCCTCGGTACACCACTTCTTTCTCAAGAGATTAACTAGCTAAACACCATCTCCCTCGGGTATTAGTGGCACCCGACGGGGTTTTCGAAAAGTCTTTGACATCATTTCCTTTCCGACACCATGCATTTTCCCATCTCACTTGCGTAGCAACTACTTAGCATCCTAACTACTTCCCACCTGCATAACCCTCATAAAGAGGTAGGGTCATGCTCAGTGCAAGTATCAACGAGGAAAGTAACAAAGTTAACCCACAACGATGGTCACCGATTCATCATGATTCAATGCAACGGAATGAAGTGCTATCTACCATGCATAAAAATGGTTTCATAGTCATAGTCAAAGGGCTCTTGCCTGATTCAGCAAAGTCTTCGAGGTTTTCACAAGCTTCTAGTCCAACTCCGAGCACTTCGTCAACTACCATTGAAGAAAACCCACAATAAACAACACAACAAGTAGAGAAATAGAAGTGCTAAAAATAGGAATGCTACTTTTGTAGGACACCTCTGGCTACAAGAAAAATAGGTAAAGTTTCTCTAATGGATTTGGATCACGAGAGATTTTTGAATAGTGTAAATGTGAGAATTGATGATCTTATAAGAAGTCTACAGATTTTTTTTATAAAAATGAGTGAATGCACCTATTAAATAGGGCATGAGTTTAGAAGTATCCAAGAATTGGTTTCACTAGATTTGGAGTTGGCATGAATTTCCTAGGGGTTTTCTAAGATGAAATAAATGGAAAATGGGGCTATTTATTTGGTCCCACCAAAATATGGCATAGGAAATATGTTAACCATAGCTATATAATTGGGGCATGATATTTAGAATGGTTGGAAATTGATATCATCCCATTTGGAGTCAAATTGAACTCTCTAGGGACTTTGCAAAGTGGCACTAAGGAGGTTCAAATTCGAATTCAAATTTCAACCACGTAGATAAGCTCTTTCAAAAAATGTACAATGCACATATTTTGTTAGTCCATGAATTTTGGAACCTGTAGGAATTTGAATCACCTATTTTGGAGCTCAAATGAATTTTCTATGAATATTTGAACGTGTATGAAAAAGAAAAAGAGAGAGAGAAGGCTATATACCAATGGGCTATTTAGTGTGGGGGGTGCAGGATAAGCAGTTGGGCCGACCCAGTAGCTTCAGCCACGTGCACAGGAGGCCACGTCGAAGGCGGCTTATGGAAGAGGCGCTTCCGCCACGGGGAAACAAATGTGTGCGGGAGCCGTCTCCACTTAAATAGCGGCCCCGACCTACTGGTCGCTGAGAGGCGGGGCCCGCCTGTCGCGTCAGTCCCCCTCCTCCTGCTCGATCAGGGAGCGACAGAGGAGGTGGGACAAAGCACGGCCGACGCTCGCCCTGGTGGCTCGGGCCAACTCCGGCGACCGCCCAACCACCGACAGACTAGGGGAACCGCGTCGCATCCAGCCACGTGCTGAGAGCTTGCAGGGCCGCAACAGTGCCGACGTGGGTGGTCGCGGAGAGGCTGTCATCCTTCACTGGCGTCGGGCGCACGATGTCCCATGGATGAATGGAGGCGGAGGAGGGGCCTTGCAGCGGCGAGGTGGAGTCTCTGGAACGGCTAAGGGATGAGGGAAGCCTAGGCTTGCTGGAATTCGAGCTGGGCCGAGGCGGCAGTGGCGGTAGCAGGGAGGAGGAAGAAGGCATGGGCAGTGCCTTAGGGTGGACCAAGAGGTGATTTGGAGGGACAAAGAGTGAGAGGGGTCACATAGGGGCGCTCGGGGAGAGGCATTTAGGCAGGAGCAACCAGAGAGGGGTCGGGTGTCTGCTAGAGGTCCTCGGGCCTGGGGAGGGGCGTGGGATGATGAGAGGGATTCCCTGGTGCGAGTGGGCACCCTATCGAGGCAAGATACAAGCTACATGACGAGGTCAAGTTGCAGAGCACGGTTTTTGCAGGCCAGTGGTGTGGTCACCATGCTACCTTGTGTCCAAAGTGTTATTTTGGTCAGCCCAAGTTGTCTAGCATGCAAGGCATTCATGCTAGAGGGCCCTGGTGAACTTTGGTTTCATGTGGAGAAGGGTACATGGTTTTTTCAAAAAGGTTAAGTTTGTAGCAGCAAACTTGGGAGCTATCCAAAGGGTTTTTACTATAGGCCACTTGGATTAAAACCTTGTCTAGTGGCCTTGGGTATGGAAGGAGGATATTCCCACCAATTTTTGTCTCAAGGAGATAAATCTACAGGGCACTTGCACTTCAAAGGCACTATTGCTGCCGAAATCTAGGTTTAGATGATTTTCTCAAATTGTCCACATGAGCATGCCACCTTTGGGTTTGGTTTGATGAATTTAGAATGCAAAAGGTGTTGTGGTAAAACTTGCGGGCATTGTTATGAACAAAACTATCGGAAAGAGGAAGAAAAGATCTTGCCATGCTGTCCAAACAGTAAAATGGAGGGGTTTTACCCACCAATTATTGCTTCCTCGCCATGGGAGAGTTAGTGGAGGTACAATTGGGCTAGCACAAGTAGTGGTAATTTTTTTGAGCTAGGAGCATATCATAGGGTCAACCTTGTTTGTCCTCAAGCTTATGGCTGAAGGTGTTTGTGGTGTGTTTGGGCTAGGAAGAGGAATCCTATGGCTTGATATTTACCAGGTGTAAATGTTAAGAGCAAATGGTCCTGATCACAAAATTTGAGATTATTTGATGAAAGTTCCCAATGTAAACTCTATAAACCCTAGAAATGGGCAGAAATGGGGTTCCTTGGGATTATTCATGCAAATCTAATCTCCCTAATGCACCACTTGGTGTGGTGGCATAAGTTGAGGATTAGAGCATGCCTAAAAAGTTTGGGACCAATTATAGAAACTTGACAATGCAAAATTTCCCAATTCTTGAAATCATCACAAATGGTTTTGAGGGGATTTGGATAGGTGGAACTGTTCTTTTTGATGCACCAATTGGAGTGGATGCATTATTAGGGGAATAGATCATGTCCACAAAATTGGAGAACATTGGGAGACACTTGGCAATGTAAAGTTGCTCAAATTTGGATCTAGATAGAGAGGCTTTTGGAATATTTTGGAGAATCAAATCAATTAGGATTGAGATGGAACTTGGCAAGATCACCACATATATCATGTGTGAGTTTCTAGAATTTTCCTAGAATTATTTGAGAAAAATTCTTACAAAAATATTTTAAATACTTGAAATGAACACAAAGGGTTTTCGAGGGTTTTGTCCAATATTTTGAATATGACCATGTGCTGAAACTCTTGTATATGGTAAATATATGTCCAGTGAGTTTCACTATTTTTTTCTCAAAATTTAAGAAACACAAAAATAAATTTCCCTAGTAAAAGACCATTTCTGGCCTCTAAAAAGGTATTTAAACAAAATACAAAATTATATTTTAAAATGATATTTTTGTGGTTTTGGGGTGTCATTTTGATAATAGGATCCAAATAAAATATTTAGGGCAAAACATCTTCCCTAATTCAAGGACTTGTAGTACAAACCTCAATTGAGGGGGTTTTGAAAGCTTAAATTAAATAAATGCGTTTTGGTCAAAATAATATTTTGTAAAAATAGTTTTATGTCCTATACACATGGCATGGTCATTGGGAAAAGATTTTGAGCAAGAAGATGAGTTTTGACAGCATGATGGTTTTTGTGATTTAAAACACAATCAAACAAGCAAGAAAATAGCAATGAGTCCAAGCATCACATCACACAAAAAAAGTTTTAATTGGTCCTAATTCTTGAGCTACGTTGACTTAGCCAGGATAGGCAAAACACATGGTGTGACAGGCCTACCCCATTACAAGAATCTCGTCCCCGAGATTCCTAGTCTAGGCATGGAAGATACGGAAATTCGGGTCTGAGGTAGTCTTCACGTTCCCATGTTGTTCATTCTTCGATGTGATGCTCTAGTCGATCTTGAAGTATTGATGATACAACTTCGCATGCTTCTCTGGGCTTCGTCTAAGAGTGAACAGGGTTCTTGCACTAAATTAGGCTTGAATAAATGTCAGGGGCTTCGTGAACGAGGTTCAGGCAAGGGTATAGCTTGCGTGTGTATTCCTAAGTCAGAATACGTGGCAAAGTAGTGTGGTTATGTGCTGGTCCTGGGGTTGCTCTTGTTGGTTAGTGACATCTAGATGTCTCGTGTTAGAATAGAAGGGTCGAGTCTTGGTGTAGCTTCTCGTCGATGGGGAGTCCCGGACTCCCTTAAAGTAGGGGATCTTCAGTCATGCGGGGGGGGGGGGGTGTCTTCATCCTTGAGAGTGTTGAAGTGTGTCAACGTAGGCTTCCCGTTGAGATATTCTGCTTTAGTAAGTTGCCCACGTATGTTCTTCATTCTTCTTCGACCATTTGTTGTCGTCGTCACAAACGCAGACACACGTTTCTCATGTGTCTTCAAGCGTTTGATCTTCTATCCTTTTCATAGCCACTTGTGGAAAAGTTCGGGTTGAGTCTCATCCCTAATACTAAGTCTAGAGACTCTGTGTTAGAACGAGTTCTACCACCTAGGAAAGTTTGTGAGGGGGTCCTAGATGTGCTGGCTATCCAAAAGTATAGGCCAGTCATCTAGTCCCCAAGATCTGAGGTTTGGCAAGTGGGGTGAACCACCTTTGACAGGGGTTTCACCATGATCCGGTTAGGATTTACATCCTTGGTTGGACAAAGAAGGGCTTCTGAATTTCTCTTGATGTCCAAAGGCTTCATCATGCTTGAACGTCAGTGCTTCTTGACATAATATTGCTGATGTAGCTGGCAGATGAGTGGTGCCTGACTTATATTGCTTCCTCTTCATCGTCGTGGCTTCCCAACCGTAGTGGTTCTTCATCTTGCTTGGGTAAGATTGTCTTGTGCTGCTTGGAGAGTGCTTCGAGATGTCCACTTCAAGGTGAAACCTTAGACTTAAGAAGAATGGCAATCCGTGCTTTTGGGGCTTATCCAAATAGTACTAAGGTGTTCCTTCTCTTATTGGGTAAATAAGTATGTCATCCATGATGAGAACAACATATTTCTCCAAGCATCACATAAGAGTATTTCTCCTGGGATATGTGAGAGGAGAGGGCATTTGCTCCGGATGGTCACATGTCCAGTGGTTTGTGGCCCAACATAATCTAGTGCTTCATGTTCACCTTCCTCATGGACATGATTGGTGATGATCGAGGTGGAGTATTTGCCATAGTCTAATGACTTAGAGCCAAGACCTATGGTCATAATCCGACCATATTATGGCTCGGTAAAGCTTCAGGGTTTCAAGGAGCTTAGGATGTGAGTGAACATCTACCATCTTATTCTTGAGAATATTTCTTAGATGCTAATAGTCCTACCTTTTCTCCAAACAGATTCATCCCATATTATCAAAAGTACCATCTCATATAAGTGAACCCAACATCACTTATGCTATTCAACTTCAAGGTTAGAGAGTAGGATTAAACCAAAATCTCCTAAGTATTCCCCGGGAAGCATACAAGTCGCTAAGCCCGATTATGTCGCTACAAATCCAAGTGCTCAGCTAAACTATCCAAGGTCTAAGGTATTACATATCTATGCTAAGGAAGCACGTAATATACCAATCCAAGATCGTGTATCCATCCTAGGAATCCAAGCAAGTGGTCCTTAAATGCCATCAACCATTACATGATCCATCACTCCTACAAATCCAATGTCGATAGAGTTATGCATAGTTTCCTAGAGTTCCTACAATCCACAAATCATTGAAGGGGCTATTATCACCGTATATCCACCAACTCCCAATATCATGAGCAACTAAACTCCAAGGTCAAGCTTATATAGATTCCTAAATCATCCCTAACATCATGCAATTACTTCTACTTATCATCCACCGAGAAACATGGTATCATGATCAAGATCATTGTACTAGATCCAAATTACTCCTAACCATGTGGTCCTTCTTAACACCAATACTCTATTAGGATCACCTATTTAATTCCAAATCTCATGTTCAATGAGAATTTCCACTTGTTCCTCCAAGTCTTCATTGTAACATTATCAATCCATGACCATTACTTGTTAGAATCAAGTTATCATGCCACTAAGAATTTTCAACGTGTGATCCCTAGTTGTCCTACTAAATCCAATTTTCTCAAAGGATAAGTAAGTTATTCTACTCTATCAACTTTGATCCACCAAGTTCATCTACCAACATAAGGATCTTATGATCCACCAAGGGGGTTTAGCTACATTCTCAAGACACCCATTATAGTCACCTCAAATCATTGTCTACAAATAGTATATCCTTAGAACAATCTTCCCTATGGCATCAAGGTTCTAGTGCTAGCTTAAGAATGAAAGATGTTGGTTCGCTATGATCACTAGTTCCATAATGAACCCACTACTAAGAGGGGTTATTGAAGCTCAACGGGTGCTCTAGCAAACCCATGTATTAAACACGTGATCATAGGTTTGAGTTGGGTAGCTTGTGATGTCTAGGTTGGTCTAGGGAGGGGTTTCCAATCTTGAGGTAAAAGCATAGCTCTTCGGTGTTGCGTTTGGTTAAGTACATTATAGTCAAAGTCTTTAGTGCTAGTCGTTTGTCGAGTTGGCTCCTTGGTGCATCTTGTCTTGCTGGTCTTCAGCTAATGAGATAGGGGAGATGAAAGTAGCATAGAGGGAAGTGCTTAAGGGTTGGTATAGTGCAAATATAATCAAGCAAGTGCCGAAAAGGCCAAACACAAACATCAAGATGAGGTAGGTGCTATATTCGCGTACTTGTTGCCTAGGGGAAAATTGTGACTTATATGAAAGCAGAAACAAGTTGTGATGCCCTCGATTTGTAGTACGCTAATCATACACACAAATGCATACGACCAAGCTCAAGGACTCACGAGAAGATATCACAAAACAACTCTAGACACAAATAAAACATACAAGCTTCATATTACCAGCTAGGGGCCTCAAGGGCTAGAATACAGAAGCCCGTGAAACACACGAGTCAACGGAAGCAACAAATATCTGAGTACAGACATAAAACAAGGGTAATGCCTTAGAGAAGGCTAGCACAAAAGATACATAGACCGAAAGAGGCGAGGCCTCCTATGTGGGAACCTCGTGAACTACTCCTGGTCGTTCGCACCGTCGGGGTAGTAGACGTCGTCGGAGGGATACGCCATCTCCTAGGCTCTATCATCTGGTCGCAACAATTGTATCAAGGGGAAAAGGGGGAGCAAAGCAACGGTGAGTACTCATCCAAAGTACTCGCAAGACTAACATCAGAACTGTACTATGTATATATGCATCAATATCAAAGGGAAGAGAGTTATAGGTGGACTGACTGCAGCAATTTGAGAATAGAGAGAGGGGACTAGTCCTATCGAATACTAGCATCTTTATCATCTTGCAACAATAGATGAGAGTAGAGCAAGTAACACAATTAAATAGTCATATTGTTGCAGCAATATTAATTAAGGTCACGCCCAAAGATTCTTCCTCGACTCCCTACGAGAAAGCAATCTCAGAGCAAACATTCGAGTTAAGTAACAATTGAAGTTGTATAAGATCAAGATGCAATTCCAAGTCGTCCTGTAACTATGAACACGGCTATTCGAATAGTTAAATTTCATCCCTGCAGGGGTGCACCACAGTAGCCAAGACGCTCGATCACACTTTGGCCGGACACACTTTCCTGGGTCATGCCCAGCCTCGGAAGATCGACATGTCGTAGCCCTACCTAGGCTCAACAAAGAGGCCATCCCGCCGGTCTAAATCCTAAGCGCGCACGGGTCATAAGCCCACACCCTTTGCACTCATGCACGATGCGAGGGCGTCCGAGGTCAGTCCTGGCACCTCTTATACAAGAACGATGCTTACGTAGACCACTCTGGCGCGGTCCGCTCCATTGCTGACGTTTGAAGAGCTTCGGTTGATACCACGAGGTAGAGTACCCATAACTTATCCCACGTGAAGGTTAGTGCGAAAAGGTCTCCAGACCAACTTAGATCAAATACGCAAATCCCATTAGCTTTTTAATTAACACTGCGGAGATGATCAACAATCCATGATATGTGATCCCGTCACCCCGTTTCGAGGATGTGTGGTAAGGGCCAAGAATGCCTGGCCATGCCTCGTCACATTCACACGGGAATCCACGCGCAACACACCTCATCATGTTCCCAGTAGAAAGGTCAAGTAACTATGTGGTTGTAACATTAGAGGGATCTGAGGTATCACCCTTGATGGATTCCGAACAATGTAACCGTCAAGGTGGCTAGGGAGGAATCATCCTCGATGGACCATGCTTGATGGATTGTACGACAGAGCCACTATCGAAGGTGCTGAAGGAGGAATCACCCTCCGTGAACCATTGGCGGTTAACTACACTACAGAGCTAATATAAGGAGTACGTATTGAGGTGTCACCCTCGGTACTCGATAGTAGCTCTGCAATGTCGTACAACTAAGGGGGTGTGAGTGATGTGACGGGTCTTGCTCGTCAATCAGGAGATCGAGACCTTGATGAAAAAGCGGGGGCAAATGGACTAGGGGTCAATGGGGATCACTTATCCACCTACAATAAACATTTAAAGTGCAGTGGAGTAAAGTGGAGTTCATCTAAACAGGCTATGCATCAGAATAGGAGCTATGTACAACAATAGCAAAATCTATTGCAACCATGAGGGAGAAAGAATAGGCGATATAGGAATGATCAATGGGGGGTTTGGTTGCCTTGTTGCTCTACGGCAAAGGGCTGATCGTCAGGTGGGTAGTCGTACCCGGCAGCAGCGTCACTCTCGGGGTCTACCGATAAGAAGAGGAGGAAGAAACAATAGATATAAATCACATATGCAACACGATGCATGGCTTGGCAATATGCACGGATAGGCATGCAGTAACGCTGTATTACACGTCGCAGACGGAGCGGAATAATATTTGACGATATTTTCTTGGTCTCTGGCTACTACTGGATAGACGAAACAGATGGAAAAGTTCTATGTTTGCTATGCTAGGGACGCGTGACAAACGAACAGATAGCGTATCCGGGTTTGTCTTGTTTTTGTGATCAACTTTCATGTATACATTATTTTCATACGGATTACATATTATTTTATATTAATTTTTAAATTTTTATTTATATTTTGAAATTAAATAGAATTAATTTAATTCATTAATTAAAATATGTCAACAACATGATGTCACTATGACATCAGCACTCAACAGTCTCAATTGACTAGTCAAACAGACACACATGCCCCACGTGTCATAGACATAGTACTAATCCAGAATTAAATTAATCTAACACGTTTAATTATCAATGGGGGCCCACATGTTAGAGTCACATTAGGCTAAATTAATTATTTTAACTTGAACTAACGGAGTCATTAGTGCTAATGACCCGGGCCCACATGTCATAGACTGAGGGGTTATTTAATCTAATTAATCCTTGATTAAAATTAATTAACTAGATTCTTAACTAATTAATTAATTAATTTTAATAACTATATATATATATATATATATTATTTTTTAAACGTTTAGAGGGGGTTCTCGGCCCCCTTTGTCATCCGCTGTGTGTGTGGGGGGGGGGGGTGGCCCCACTTGGCAGTGGCCAAGAGCCACACCACCCACACACCCACACACACTATGCACGCACACACCAGTACGGCTCCGGTCGTGGCGTACAAGGACAAGGCGCACCTTGGTGGTTGTGGTGGCTGGAGACAGTGGGTTACCGGCGGCCAGGGAAAACGGTTGCGGGGAGGCCGTGGCGGGGCGGTGCACGGCTAGGGGCGCGACCAGGGGCGTGGCACCGGGGTAGCGACGGCCACAACCGAAGGGGCTGCCCGAGTGGGGAGGTTTCACGGGAGCGGGCGTGGGGTGGCGAGCGCGGTGGCGGGCGAGCGGGCAGCCACATGAGGCATGGGGTGAGCGGGGGCGGCACGCGTTATCGGGGGAGGGGGCGCATGGCGCCGGGGAGGTGGGCTATCCGCAGCTTGCCGGAGTGCAGCCGGAGGGGGGAGTGGGTGAGGAGGAGGGGAGAGCCACGTGGGCTCACTTTCATGGTAGGGGGGCAGGTTCAGCGAGGTGTGGTGGAGCCGACGAGGAAGAGCTGGGGAGGACCGGTGGGGAAGAGGCGACCGACGCCGGTAGCCGGAGGTGGCCGGCTCGGCCGGGGCACCTGCGGCACAGCGCAGGGCGGCCCCCATCTGGATGAGGTGAGTAAGAGGGTGAGCTGCCAGGAGATGGGCACGGGGGGAGAGGGAGGGAAATGGGGGGAGTGGGGCTGGGTTATTGGGGTGAGAGGGGGGTTTATATACCCCTAGTGGGGGTGGGTCGGCTTGGTGGATTAGCTGGTGGGGAGTCTAGGCTGGGCCTCGGCCGAGGCTTTATTTCCTTTTTTATGTCTTTGCCTTTTTCTTTTTATTTTAATTTATTTTTATTTTTGATTTACTAATTTTTAGCAACTATTTGCTTTAGTAAAAATGAGTGACTTGCTCCCTAAATTACTCTGCAATATTCTGTACTACCACATAAGGTTTGAGCATTTTTGAAAAGTTTTTCAACTATCCATTGAACTTAAGAGGGCACTTTAAATGCAATTTGGCTCTATTACTGAAGGTGGGGTCCACACGAGCTTGAGGGTGATGTTGTTTTCCTTAACAACAATTGTTTTGGATTATTTCACAAGTGTGCAACATTTTTCATTTGTTGTTTGAAGTTTTATTTTATCACAATCAAATTCTAGAGCCTTTAATAGTGGAATTTGAAATGAGATATGATATTCAACTTGATCATGAGCTATTTAGCAAAATTATTATGATTTCATCATGGTGTTCACTGTAGCTTAATTACAATGGTCACTGTAGCACCAAATCGA
The DNA here is from genome assembly GCF_904849725.1 of Hordeum vulgare subsp. vulgare. Classification (NCBI taxonomy): domain Eukaryota; kingdom Viridiplantae; phylum Streptophyta; class Magnoliopsida; order Poales; family Poaceae; genus Hordeum; species Hordeum vulgare. The sequence goes on along the minus strand of NC_058520.1, from coordinate 326,694,479 downwards.
GGGTGTCACAACTCTCCCTACTACAAGAAATTATCGTCCCGAGAATTAAGAAGTAGAAGGAAAGTGCTCGGGGTATTCAGCATGAAGATGATCCTCGCGTTCCCAAGTGGCTCCGACTTCAGATGATTTGACCACTGCACTTTAAGGAACTTGGTGGCCTTGCGACGAGTTCGACATTCAATCTGATCGAGAAAGTGACCAAATGCTTTTTATAAGAGAGGTCTTGTTGCAGCTCAAGCATATCACGATCCACTGCTCAGACAAGGTCTTTGAAACAGCGGCCGAGCTGAGACACATGGAAGACAACGTGAACCTGAGAAAGGTTCGCTGGTAGCTCCAATCGATAAGACACTTTTCCACGTCTTTTGAGAAAAATGAACGGACCAATATAGCGAGGAGCTAGCTCTCCATTGATCCCAAAATGGTGTGCACCTCTCATTGGTGTGACTCGAAGATAAGCCTTTTCGCTAGGTTGATAGACCATATCTTGATGATGACGGTCATACCGACTTTTATGATGAGACTAGGCACCCTTAAGATTATCATGAATAATGTGGACTTGATCTTCGACATATTTGATAATATCCGAACTTAAGAGTGATCGTTCCCTAGTTTCTAACCAATTGAGAGGAGTTTGACACCTTCATCTGTACAATACTTCAAAAGGGGCCATCTTTAGACTAGCTTGATAGCTACTGTTGTAGGAGAACTAGGCATACGGTAGAGATTCCTCCCATTTCTTACCGAAAGAAATGACACAAGCTCGAAGCATGTCTTTGAAAATTTCGTTGACTCGTTCAACTTGTCCGTGGGATTGAGGGTGAAATGTGGTGCGAAAGGACAGATGAGTCCCATATCCTTCTCAAAACTTTCCCATAATTTTGAAGTGAACAACCTACCATGGTCCAAGACGATTACCAATGGAATACCGTGAATTGAAAAAATTCTGTACATATAAAGATCTGCCAGCTCACTAGCAATAATTGTTTCTTTGGCGGCCAAAAAATGTGCAACTTTGGACAGTCGGTCAATGACGACAAAAATAGCATAATTACCTTTCTGCGATCCGGGAAAACCAGTCAAAAAGTCCAGTTCAACATGGTCCCATTTCCATTCAGGAATACAGATAGGTTGCGGAGTTCGAGCAGGCTTTTGATGTTCTTCTTTGATTCACCGGCAAACATCACATTCTGCAACATAGCGTGCAATATCTTGTTTCATATTTGGCCACCAGAATCTTTGAAGGATGTCTTGGTACATCTTGGTACTACTCGGAAGTATTGACAAAAGGGTATCATCAGCTTCTTTCATCACCCATAGAGTCATTATGCAGTTTTCCTTCTTACTTGGAACGAATATGCGACCCTTGAAGTACAAGGCGCCATCATCAGCAACAATGAAACAAGAGGGTTTACCTTCTGCCAGATAGCGTTTAATTCTTTCGACATCATCGTCATAGATTTGAATATTTTTGATGCAGCACACGAGATCTGGTTGAGGAACGAGGTTACTGAGAGAACCTTGTTTAACAACACGGAGGTTCAACTTGGGGAACTCTTCAGGAGGGGGAACGAGATAACCCTGAGGAACAATGTGGAGGTTTAGCTTACTGATTTCCTCTCGAATACGATCATGAACCTTATGAACCTGGAGGTGGTTGCAGTACGACTTGCGGCTCAAGGTATAAACCATTACAATAGCATTGCCATGTGTATAAGGAATAACCAAGTTGAAATCTGCTATACGCTCCATCCATATCTATTGACAGAGATTCAGATCCGAGTGAGTAAACAGGTGTTTCAGTCTTTGGTGATCGGTGTAGATCCCATAATGATTACCAAGAAGGTAATGCCGCCACTCTTTCAGAGAATGTACTACTGCAGCAAGTTCGAGGTCATGAACTGGATAGTTCTCTTCATGAGCACGCAGCTGATGAGAGGCATAAGCAATCACTTTGCAATCTTGCATTAGGATACAACCTATCCCTTGACGAGAAGCATCACAATATATGACGAAATCCTTCTTAGTATCCGGAGGAGCAAGTACTGGAGCATATGTCAGTTTGCCCTTGAGTGCTTGGAAACTTTCCTGACATTTATCTGTCCTTTGATACTTAACACCTTTGTGAAGAAGATTGGTTAAGGGCTTCACAATCTTGGAGAAGTTCTCGACGAATTCTGGCAATAGCTGGCGAATCCGAGAAAACTTCTGACTTGCTTGATATTCTTCGAGGGAGTCCAGTCAAGAATAGCTTGAACTCGTTCGGGGTTGAGCATAATGCCCTCCTTGGAGACCACATGACCAAGGTAAGTCACTTCGTCCAGCCGGAGTTCACATTTGAAATATTTCACACAGAGTTGATGCTCCCGAAGCTTTTCCAGTACAAGACAAAGATGTTCAGCATGTTCTTATTTATTCTTTGAATATACCAGAATATCATCCAGATATACCATGATGAATTTGTGGAGCTAGTCCATGAATATATAATTCATCAACTGAGAGAAGGTTGTCGGTGCATTGGTTAAGCCGAAGGACATGACGGTGTACTCGTATGAACCATAACCAGTAAAGAAGGCGGTCTTTGGGAGACCCTCTTTGCAAACATGGATCTGGTGGTATCCCGACCTAAGGTCGATCTTAGAGAAGACCGAGGAACCAACAAGTTGGTCATACATATCATTTATCCAATGAATATGATATTTGTTTTGAATGGTGGCCTGATTGATAAGACGGTAGTCTTGAATTAAACGATTTGTTCCGTCCTTCTTCTTAACGAAGAGAGAAGGTGGTCCCCAAGTAGAAGAACTTGGACCAATGAAACCCAGGCGGAGCGAATTGTCAATTTGTTTCTCAAGTGCAAGAAGTTCATGTGGTGGCATTATATAAGGATGCTTGGTGATAAGAGTGGTACCACATACCAAGTCGATGACAAACTCGATGGCTCGAGCAAGGGGAATCCGTGAAAGTTATTCTAGAAATACATCTTGGAATTCCCAAACAATTGGAATGTTTTCGATCCCTTCCAGAGGTGACACATTTAAACCATTCAGGGCATATAGTCGTGCTTCAGGATCTCGAATGAGATGAGCATGATAGCATATTAATTCATTTGAAGGGTGTAGGAGGTGGACGGTTTTGGTGTCACAAACGATTGAAGCCGAATGAGCTTTCAACCAGTCCATTCCCAGTATAAGGTTGATGTTGGAAGACTACAGTAAAATTGGGGCGACAAGGAATTCCAATCCTTCAATTCCAATGGAAACATTGGGGCAAACCATGGCAGTTCGACATTGACCCGCAGGGGTGTTTACCACTATCGAGATGTCCATCTCTTCGTATTTAATGCCATGCATGAATGCCAAATTTTCTGAAGTAAAGGAATGCGAGGCTCCTGTATCAAACAATACAGAAGCAGGTACTAAGTTAACGAGAAGTGTATCACGGTAGGAGTCTGGTATTGAGCTTGACCCATCTCAATGTTGTTGGCCTGACCATGAACATAACCAAGCTTAGCATTGTTGTTGCGGTTCTAGTTGTTGCCACTGCTAGTTGAGGGACGTGCCAGCTGATTCGGATTCTACCTGCAATCTCTAGCATGGTGACTTGGACAACCACACTTGAAGCATAGCCCGTCCTCAGGACGGGAAGGAGGAGCTCATGGTGGTGGAGCTGGAAGCCTCGGCTGCCTAGGTGGTGGAGGAGGCAAATGAGTTGCAGCATAAGACGGCCTTGGAGTAGGAGCAGGTGCATGGTACATGTTGTGGGGAATGCAGATCTTCTACTTCTGTGCAGATGAGCCCGAAGATGATCCCATGTCACGATTGCGCTTGCTGCTATCCTTGTATTCCTGCAGACCAGTTTCAACCTGAATGGCCTTGTTCACCAATGTGGCGAAATTAGCATAGTCCTAAACAAGGAGTGCCAGCTTGATGTTAGGGTGGAGGCCATCACGAAACTTCTCCTGCCCGCGAGCATCAATTGCAAGGTCTTCTTAAGCATAGCGGGATAAGCCCAGAAACTCCCACTGATAAGCATCCACAGTCTTGTTGCCCTGGACAAGGTTGCAGAACTCACGATTCTTCCGGTCCATGATTCCCTAAGGAATGTAGCGGGCACGGAAAGCGGCTTGGAACTCAGGCCAGGTGATGATAGTTCCAACAGGCTGAGAGCGCCTGTGACTGTCCGACCACTCAGCAGCGGGACCCTTCAGAAAGTAAGCTGCAAAGTTGATATAGCTCTCCAGGGGAACATTGGCAGACTCCAGCTCATAAGCAATGTCACGGAGCCAGTCATCAGCATCAAGGGGCCGAGTTGAGCTGTGGTAAATCGCAGGGTTGATGCGGCAGAAGTCTTGCAGTGTCACGCCTTGCTGCTGGTTCAGATTCGGCCTTGGGAACTGGTCCATGAGCCCTTGCATAAACTGGCAGTTTAGTTCAAACTATTGGACCATCCCAGCCATATATTCAGGGGACGGGGTGGTGGATTGTTTCCGGCACCACTTGGGTGCGCAGCTGGTCTAACCATCCTGCTAATATTTAACAGGGGTAGTTTAGCATGGAATCATTCATGAAGTAATTCAAGCATAACAATGGGAAAATGCGATAGATACTTCATAATAACCAAGTTCAACATATAGATCCATACGTAAAGTTCGACTACAGACCTTCGACTACAAGTTCGAAATGTGGCGATAACCTAGACTCACTAGGCGGAACGCAAGCACACGGTGGAGGGATACAACAACGATACATAGTGATAATGCTACATCACGTCGAAGACAATGACTCAAACTGAAATTCAAAATTTAGCGATAACCTGGACTCACTAGGCGGCATGCAGGCACGCGGTGGAGGGATACAACAACAAGACTTAGAGATAATGCTACATCAACTTCGTAGACAACGACTAAATCCAGGTAGCTGACAGTGACCCTGATAGAAGAACATAGGGGCGGGATTTTGCATCCCGTTGTGAATCATGTGCAGGTACCTCATCGAATCGGGGAGCAGAGGTCCAAGTGTCAGGGTACGACCTCCAATAGTAGGCCACTCAAGGCCTGATGGTAGCTCTGTCCTGCGTGGGTTGAAGATGTACTCAAGATGGATCCTCACATCGACTGCTGGCAGCAACTATGTCATCTCGTTGTAAAGATGGGTACACATGGCGTACAACTCAATACTCTGAGCTCGGAAGGCATGATCCAGCGTCTCAATGTACTGCACGAGAACCTGTGAGTCGTAGCGATGACTGACGTAGGGGGTACAGACAACGACATAGGATCGGTCGTTGCGCTCCCGAACGGAGGCACTGTAGGCAGTGAGATCAGATCCAGTCTCATCCCCAACAAGAGCATACATGATGTATCCGAATGCAGTCTCGTCCAGGCAAGGTTTTGCTCCACGGAGACGGGTGATAGCGATATAGGCAGCATCTTGGACATCCATATCGATCGTCAACCCAACTCCGCTGAAGGTGTGCAGCTCGTTGGTAGATATGTCTATCCGATCGAAGATGTGAACCTCAGCCTAGTACTACTCCTGGTTGAACTCGTGGAAGTCCTCATACACAATGTACTCGGGGTACCAACAATAACCCAGCCCTATCAAGAGGTCGACTAGATGGTCGGGAACCCAGTTGCATCAAAAACCATAGTCAGGCGTACGATCTATCTTGCGGGACACATCTGAAAAGAAGGTTCAAGGATGTCAAATGATAGTGCATGTAATATTTTATCAGCAGAACAATAGTATATATTCGAGCTCTCCGGGTAGATGTGATTACGAAAACCTAATGTCAGAGTTAGAAAAATCTTTAACCCAAAAGAGAAGAGAGATTAGAACCCAGAGGACATAAGAGGAGTAAAAGATACTAATACCACCTGATTGAGATGTGGACCCGTAAGCCACACAACAAAGTTAGTAGTTTTTCAAGTACTAGACTCAACTTTGGCCAAGGAGTTGGACATGGGGCTACCTACAGGCAGTCGACTCTGATGCCAACTTGTGTCGCCCTCGATTTGATTGCACGCTAATCATACATGCAAATGCGTATGATCAAATGAGGGCGTCACACAAGCCAAAACAAGCAAAACACAACTTATCCTACACAAGCAAAAACAAGCAAAACACAACGTCACAAGGTTCCATTCGAACCATTTCACACACTCGACTTCACATAGGGGATACACGACTTATCCTACCCTAGGGGTTGTCGGACTCAGTAGTCGTGCTTGCCGCGTGTCTTGGAGAGTAAGACTTCAATCTTCTGGTAGTTCCTCGGGTGCGTCGCTACGTGTCTTGTGGTTATTTGTTGAAACTATCTGGGTTGACCCTGAAGAATCTATTGACGATTTTTCCCTGGTAAGCTAACGACAAAGGTGGTTCCTAATGGCTGTCGTTGACAAGGTCTTCTATTGTCTTCAAAATCCTGCCAATGCCTTCTTGTCTTCCATGGCGTTGAGAGTTCCAAGTGGGCAATCCTTTATGCAATGATACAGACAAGGCATTATAGAGTTCCGACTTATCAGTTATGTTGATGATAATATTGACACCAAAAGCTGGGGACGAAGAGAATCGTTTTCCTGCTCACTATGGTGAGGCGGACCAAATGGAGAGGTTGTCATCTGCTGCCTCTTGAGTTTGCGTTGGTTTTTCCCTTGAAGAGGAAAGGGTGATGCAGCAGAGGAGCAGTAAGTATTTCCCTCAGTTTGAGAACCAAGGTATCAATCCAGTAGGAGAATGGAGGTCAAATCCAAAGTACCTGCGCAAACACAAAAGAGCTTGCACCCAACGTTATAAAGGGGTTGTCAATCCCTTCAAGATTGATTGCAAAGTGAGATCTGAAGGAGGAAAGTGCAACGAAGTAAAAGTGTAAGGCTGAAAATATGGTGTGAAGTAGACCTGGGGGCCATAGTGTTCACTAGAGGCTTCTCTCAAAATAGCAAATAATACGGTGGGTGAACAAATTACTGTCGAGCAATTGATAGAACCACGCAAAGTCATGACGATATCTAAGGCAATGATCATACATATAGGCATCACGTCCGAGACAAGTAGACCGATACTTTCTGCATCTACTACTATTACTCCACACATCGACTGCTATCCAGCAGACATCTAGTGTATTGAGTTCATGACGAACAGAGTAACGCCTTAAGCAAGATGACATGATGTAGAGGGATAAACTCAAACCAATGATGTAAACCCCATCTTTTTACCCTTGATGGGAACAACATGATGCGTGCCTCGCTACCCCTTCTGTCACTGGGTGAGGTCACCGCACGGTATGAACCCAAAACCAAGCACTTCTCCCATTGCAAGAATTATAGATCAAGTTGGCCAAACGAAACCCACAACTAGAAGAGAATTACAAGGATACGAAATCATGCATATAAGAGATCGGAATAAACTCAAATAAGATTCATAGATAATCTGATCATAAATCCGCAATTCATCGGATCTCGACAAACACACCGCAAAAGAAGATTACATCGGATAGATCTCCATGAAGATCATGGAGAACTTTGTATTGAAGATCCAAGAGAGAGAAGAAGCCATCTAGCTACTAGCTATGGACCCGAAGGTCTATGGTGAACTACTCACGCATCATCGGAGAGGCAATGGTGTTGATGAAGAAGCACTCCTTGTCCGAATCCCCCTCCAGCAGGGCACCAGAACGTGCCCCAGATGGGATCTTGCGAAGACAGAAGCTTGAGGCGGCGGAAAAGTATTTTCGTGGATCTCTCTCGCAGTTTTGGAATTTTTAGGAATTTATAGGCGGAAGAGGTAGGGCAGACGAGCCACAGGGGGCCCACATCCTGCTAGGCGCGGGCCCCCTGGGCCGCTCCTAGGGGGCTTGTGGGGTCCCCAGGTGGCCCCTGCCTTGGTTCTCACGTCCCGTGCGTATCTTCTGTTCCAGAAAAAATCTTTTCGGAAGTTTTATTCCGTTTGGACACCGTTTAAAATCCTCCTCTGAAAAGGGTCAAAAACACGGAAGAAAACAGGAACTGACACTTGGCACTGAGTTAATAAGTTAGTCCAAAAAAGATATAAAAGGCATACAAAACATCCAAAGTTTGACAAGATAATAGCATGGAACCATCAAAAATTATAGATACGTTGGAGACGTATCATCATCCACCGATGGTTGTCGATACAACAACGGTAAAAATTGTCACTCTACTAGAGATGCACATCATGATCTTGCATATCTTATGTTCTTACCATCGCAGGCCAAGGTTGCTTCACTCTGGTGCAGTGTCGAGGGTGCCACCATCTTCTGGGTCTTGATGTCCTCATTCCTCGAGAAGGTAGCCTTCGTTGGTGTTTTCTTGTCGTAGCGTTGGCAACCTTGTCTCCCAAATATGTGGGTGATAATTTGGCAAGGTCGCTTCCTTTCAAGATACCCACCAGGATTCCAAGGATTCCAGTAGTCAAGGGCATAAGGGTGCTAGTGACCGTTCACGAGTTTTGAGAAATTAGATGCGGAGAGTCGAGAGAGTAAGGGTGGAAGTGCTAAGGCAAAAACCTTCGCTTCCTTTGAAGATTTAGAAGAGGTGAGAAATATAGAGGTGTCGTAAGTGATTTTTGAAGGGTCTGGAAATATAGTTTTGTCCTGACTAACGTCCATGCTAACTAAGGGCTTCCTACAACCAAGGTGGCTCTGATACTAGCTGTATGGGGACCCCGACTCATAAGTCATGATCACCAAATGTACGTGCATAGTGATCCCAGAGATCAATGCTCACTGAACACACAGAAACTGAATAACAAGAGTCTTACATCCATTACTTACCATTTTTCTCGAATATGGCCTTTATGGCCAAGTCGTCATATATTTTCAGAAGAAATCTTCAAGAACAACATGAACCCATGCCATCTTCCTTAACCCTACAGGTATTCTGACTGGGAAGCTTCCTAGATCGCACATACATGACCAAGATATTCTTCATGTATCCTATGCTCTTATGTGTGGCCAATAAAATAACTAGTGGCAAGACAATGAGTACTTTGAATGTACTCGCAAGCAACCCATGTTTGAAACAAGGCAATAACAATGCATGATATAACAGTAAGTAGGTAAGTTCGAGAAATCTAATTTTGAGTGCAATGACATGTTCAATCAACTTGTAGAAGGATGCATCAACAGGTAGCAGATAACCATATGAACAAGCTACACATATCAACATAAGCGGGGGTTGAACATCTCATGTTCAGTCACCATGTCAAGTCATCCGACTTAGCTCAAGTATCATCTTTCTATCTCTCTCTCTCACACACACACTCCAGGTTTTATAACCAATGGACGTAGCCCAAGAGCGGTCTTCCAATTGTCCTTGACCGTGGACACGGCTAGTCAAATAGTTTTACACTCTACACAGGTTGCACGCTGTACCCATATGACTCGGGGAACTTCCGTGTCATCCACGACTCGCGGTATATTACATAGCCGAGGTAAGCACCCGAACAATGCCTTTCCCGTACGATACTAAACAAAGAGTCCACCCGTTGGTGCCATCCCTCATGATGTACATCATACGAGCCTCGCTGAAGATCGTACCATCCATGAGGGCATGCAACGGTGTGCCCGGTTTCTATGAAGATCGTACCTACCAGGCACGACCTTGTATTGAGAGTGACCACTTCACTCCCGCCACTAGTAATGTGGGCTCCCACCACTTATTTCTCAATAGGTTACCTAGTTCAACACCATCTCCCTCGGGCATTAGTGGCACCCGACACAATTTTCAAAACGTCTTTGAAATCATTTCCTTTCTGACATCATGCATTATTCCCGTCCCACTTGCATAGCAACTACTTAGCATCTTAACTACTTCCGGGCCGCATAACCCTCTTAAGGAGGTAGGGTCATGCACATTGCAAGTATCAATGAGGAAAGTAGCAAAGTTAACCCTCCACGATGGTCACCGATTCATCATGACTCAAAGCAACAAAATGAAGTGCTATATGCCATGCATAAGAATGGCTTCATAGTCATGGTCAAAGGACTGCTTGCCTAATTCAATAAAGTCTTCCACGTCTTCACAAGCTTCTAGTCCAACTTCGAGAACTTCGTTTACTTCGTCAACTACCGTCAGAAATAACCACAACAATAAGAGAAATAAAAGTGCTCAAAAATAGGAATGTTATTTTTATAGAACACCTCTGGCTACAAGAAAAATACCTAAAGTTTCTCAAATGGATTTGGATAACGAGAGATTTTTGAATAGTGGAAAGTGACGAATTGATGATCCTATAAGAATTCTACGGAAATATTTTTTATAAAAATGAGCGAATGCAACTATTAAATAGGGCATGATTTGAGAAGTATCTAGGAATTGGTTTCACTCGATTTGGAGTTGGGATAAATTTCCTATGGGTTTTCTAAGATGAAAATGGGCTATCTATTTGGTCCCACCAAAATATAGCATAGGAAAAATGTTAACCATAGCTAGATAAATAGGGCATGATATTTAGAGTATCTGGTAATTGGAATCATCCCATTTGGAGTCAAATTGAACTCTCTAGGGATTTTGCAAAGTGGCATTAACGAGGTTCAAATGTGAATTTAAATTTCACCAACATAGAAAAGTTCTTTGAAAAAATGTGCAATGCAAATATTTTGTTAGGCCATGATTTTTGGAATGTTTAAAAATTTGAGTCACCTATTTTGGAGCTCAAATTAATTTTCTATGAATATTTGAACGTGTCTGAAAAAGAAAAAGAGAGAGAAAAGGCTATATACACTCGGCTATTTAGCATGGGGGGGATAAGCAGTTGGGCCAGCTTCAGCTGCACGTGCAGCATGCGACATTGAAGGCGCCTTCCGAAAAAGGCGCTTCTGCCATGGGGAACCGTACGTGCGCAGGAGCCGTCTCCACTTAAACATGGGGCCAGGCCGACCAATTGCTGATACATGTGATCTGCGTTGGGTTTTCCGTGAAGAGGAATGGGTTACCAGAACCTGATGTGGGTAAGTATTTCCCTCAGTTATGAAACCAAGATTTACTGAACCAATAGGAATATAAAAAACAACTGTCTTTAGCGACTGCACACAAAATAATAAACACTTTGCACCCAACGCACGTGAGAGGGTTGTCAGTACCCTTGGTCTCATTATTTGCAAGCAAATGAGGTGTCTAGATAATTGTAAATTGCAAAATAAAATAAAAACAAGTAAATGGCAGAAAGGTATTGAAGGTTTTGTAAATATATGGTGAATAGACCCGGGTGCCATGGTTTTCCGTAGTGGCACCTCCCACGAGAAATAACATACGGTGGGTAAACAAATTACTGTTGGGCAATTGATAGAAAAGCACATAAGTATGCAATTTTCACGGCAATGATCATGTGTATATAGGCATCATGTCCATAAACAAATAGTCCGACTCGTGCGTGCACCTATAAATATTACAACACTCATCGACCGCTATCCAGCATCCATCTAGAGTATTAAGTAAAACAGAGTAATGCATCGAGAATGATGACATGATGTAGACAAGTAAACTCAAGAAATATGAATAAACACCATCGTGTTATCCTTAGTAGAATCAACACAAAGACACATCTTGTCCCCTTCTGTCACTGGGATATAGAAATTCACCAGGTTGAACCTACTACAACACACCTCTTTCCCTAAAGAAATATCAATCTAGTTGGCCAAATTATTTCAATAGATCGGAGAGAATTAAGAAGCTATCATAATCATGCACATAAAAATAATATTAAAATTTAGAGAAGACTCAAATATGAATAATCTAAACATAAACCCACACTTCATCGAATCCCAACAAACGCACCGCATAAAAGGATTACATCATGTGGATCAAAGCAAAGATGTGATGATCGTTGTATTGAAGATCAAAAGAGAGAGCAATTGCCATCTAGGTACTTCCATGGACCCGTAGTTCTACGTACACATCATCATGAGGGCATCAAGGTTCATGAAGAGGCCCTCCACGATTGATCCCCCCTCCGGCAGGGTGCCGGAATAGTACTCAAGATGGCCTCCCATCGAAAGAGAGACTTACAACGGTGTAAAAAGTGTTTGGTGACTGCTTCTAGGGTTATCGCAATATGTGAGAATTTATAATCTAGAGAACAAAGTCGGAGGGCCTCGAGGGGCCCACAAGCCATCAGGGTGCGCTCCCCAGGTTGCGCCATGTTGGCTTGCGGGGCCCTCGGGTGGCTCCCAGCCTTCTTCCCATGCTTGTTGGTCTTCTTTTGGTTCAGAAAAAAATCTCCAAAAAGTTTCAAGTCAATTGGACTTCGTTTGGTATGGAAAACCTAAAAATTGAAAAACATGAACAAAACAATAACTAGCACTAGGCACCGGGTCAATAGGTTAGTGCTAAAAAATAAAATAAATTGGTAAATAAATACATAAAAACTATCCTAGAATGATAATATATCAGCATGGAATAATAAAAAATTATATATACGTTGGAGACGTATGAAGCACCCCCAAGCTTAATTCTTGCACATCCTCGAGTAGGTAAATAATAAAAACAGAATTTTTGATGTGACATGCTACCCATTTATAACCTTATGCATGTATGCTCATTGAGAAACGATGAATTAACAAACATTAACATAGCAATACTTATAAGTATCAACAACAAAATCATTATTCTTTCAAAGTATATGATCCTCAAAGATTGTTTTACCCCCATTCATCTTATTATATTAGCAACTCATGGCTCCATCTTCACCACATTAATACAAATGTCAAGCACCACGGTGCCCATGTCAGGCAATTGGATCGTACTTTTTCAATATGCATCAACTTTTTATTCTTCACGCAATACATGAGCGTAAACCATTGAACATAGCATATAGGTGGAATAGAATATGGTGTTAAGTATTAAAGGGGTAAAAAGTGGAGAATATAGCCTCACATCAACTAGGGGTACCAACGGGCTATGCAGATGCGTGTCGATAGAAATCGATGCAAGGAGTAGGGATTGCCATTCAAATGATGCACTAGAGCTATAAGTGTATGAAAGCTCAACTGAAGCTAAGTGGGGTATGCATCCAACTTGCTTGCTCATGAATACCTCAGGCATTTGAGGAAGCCGTCATCGGAATATACTAGCCTAGTTTATGAAGAAATGACCCCCACTATCATATGAATGGTATAACATGCGACTCTCTATATGAAAAACAAGATGCCACTTTGAGGCACAAGTGTGGTAAAGGATAGTAGGAAAGTCCCTTCTCTATTTTTCTCTCATTCATTTTTTTATTTTTATGATCGATTCATTTGGCCTCCCCCATTTTTATTTCCTCACTCGGTCAATGCTCTAATTATGATGATCATCACACTTTTATTTTCTTACAAATCAATAAGAACTCAATATGAAGATCCATGGACAAATATGACTCAATATGAATGCATTTCATAGTGTACTAGGATGTGCAAAGATCTAGCGTGACATGTATAAAAAAATAGGATGAGAGGTGGCTTCACCAAAAATATCGTGTGAGCTCTATATTATCATGCAAAGCAATATGATGATGAACGAACTAGTCATGTGAAGCGACGATGTAATTTGCATGGCAATATATCTCGGAATGGCTATGGAAATGCAATGTTAGGTAGGTATGGTGACTCTTTTGAGGAATATATAGTAAGGCTTATGTGCAACGGAGCCTTACATGTCAAGGGGTCTGGATGCACCGGCGAAAGTTGCACCGATCCTCGAGGTGAGAATGAGAAATGCATGGTACCGAAGAGGTTAGCACATATGAGGAGGTGATATTGCGTATGTCCATGGTGTCACATTAGTCATAAAGAGCTCATATACTTATTGCAAAGTTTTATTAGTTTTATCACAAATCACTGTAATACTCACATGCCCCGAGGGAGAGGATTGGTAGGAGTTAACCATCGTGTGACTCCGACTCGAAACAACACTAGGATTTTAACAAGGAATAGAAATGCTCACACATCATTACCATTATTTTTTAATTTTTTAGACGAACAAGAAGTTAACATCTCTTAATATCGACACCTATCTAAAGTAATAATAATGCACTCACAAGTTTTTCATAACACCACATCAATATCATTAACCCACAATTTCTCTATATGTGCTATGTGATGGTTTTAATTATCGCTCACTGAACACATATTACTTTTGGTCTAGTCTTATGACCCATGAAAATTACTATCACTATTTATTTAACACTCAAAAAATATAGGTGAATAAGGAGAGCATAATATTTCTATAAAATTTACACGGCACCGTGCTCAAAAAGATATAAGTGAAGTACTAGAGCAACTACTAAGCTCAAAAGATATAGGTGAAACACATAGAATATTCTAACAAATTATGATGATCGTGTGTCTCTCTTAAATAGGTGTGTCCATAAAACTATGATTGCGGCAAACTAAAAGTAAAATCAAACAAAAGCAAACGACACTCCAAGCAAAACTCATATCATGTGATGAATACTAATATAGCTCTAAGTGACATACCGATGGATTGAGACGAAAGAGGGGATGCCTTCCGGGGCATCCCCAAGCTTAGACGCTTGATTCCTCCTACAATATTACCTTAGGGTGCCTTGGGAATCCCCAAGCTTAGGATTTTGCGTCTCCTCATTCCTTTGTCCTTCTAGATAATTCCCAAAACTTGAAAACTTCAAGCACATAAAACTCAACCAAACTTCGTGAGATCCGTTAGTATAAGCAACATATCAAATACTTAGGTACTATTATAAGTTGATTCTTATTTTAATGTAGCACAATTTACTGCATTCTAACTTCTCCATCCCTTATACCCCCTGATACAATCCATAGCATAATCAAAACAAGCAAACTATGCAAGAAAAAATAGAATCTTCCTAAAACAGAACATTCTGTAATAATCTGTAATGAACCTATACTTATGTAACTCAAAAAAATCCGAACACTTAGGAAGTCCTGAATAATTTGTATATCAGTACTGTGTATAAAATTCAGCTTAGAAAGAAGTTCCAGTAAAATTAGAGAAATTATGCACTGGGCACCAAAGTTTCTGTTTTTGCACCATATCAATTCTACTCATCCTGCAAATCATCCCAAAGGCTTTACTTGGCACAAAAAATAACTAAAACATAAAAACACAATAATTATAGTAGGAACAATCATCTTATCACAAACAAACAGAAACTAAAAGCAAAAAATAAATATAACTATTGGGTTTCCTCCCAACAAGCGTTGTTGTTTTACGCCCGTAGCTAGGCATATTGCATAGTTTCAAGTGTTTTCATCTTTGACACTCCACCCATAAGTAGATCTCATGATTGATTCATAAGGTGGTCCAATTCTGTTTCTAGGGGAAGTGTTCCATTCCTTTCTTTAACAGGAATTGGAACCTTATGTTTCCCTCTTTCATGTCAATGATTGCACCTATAATTCGTAAGAAGGGTCTTCCAAGTATAATGGGACAAGTAGGATTGCAATACATATCAAGCACAATGAAATATAAAGGCACATAATTGTTTTCAATGATAAGCACATCATTAATTCTACCTAAGGGTTTCTTAAAGGTAGAATCCGCAAGATGCAAGTTTAGGGAACAATCTTCAATATTAGTGAGACCAAGCACATCACTTAAAGGTTTAGGTATAGTTGAAACACTAGCACCAAGTTCACACAAAGCATTTCATTCATATTTATTTATCTGAATTTTGATAGTAGGTTCCCACTCATCATTCAACTTTCTAGGAATAGAAACTTCAAACCCAAGTTTCTCTTCATAAGCTTTTACCATAGCTTCTACTATATGTTGAGTAAAAGCTTTATTTTGTTCATAAGCATTGGGTGAGATAATAATGGATTGTAGCAAGGAAATACATTCTAACAAAGAGAAATTATCATAATTAAAGTCCTTATAATCCAAGATAGTGGGCACATCACTAGTTAAATTTTGACCTCTCCAAACCCACCTTTTCAGTTGTAGCATCAAAATCATCATCCTCCAAGCAAACATGACGCTCCTTAACTAGAGTTAACTCATCTCCAGTCCCTTTATCATTAATATTCAGAGAAGTAAACAAAGATTCAATAGGGTAAGTACCAAACATTTTAAGATCGTCATCATGATTCCGGTAAAAACTGGGTGGAAGAGCTTTTTCTAGGAATTCCCGCTTAGCTTTCAACTTAGCGGTCCTCTCCTTAATTTCATTAATATAAAATTTGATAGATTTAATAGTCTCATTAAAATCATGATTAGGAAGCTAAGCTTTACTTTTAAGAGTTTCTACATCAAGAGCAATTATATTCATGTTTTAAGCCAAAGTAGCAACAACATGCAATTTTTCTTCTACCATAGTATTGAAAACCTTGAGAATAAATGAATTCATTAATTGTGTTCTAAAGATCAGAATTTATCCTATTATGATTTGCATAATAATTTCCATAAGAATTACAACAATAATTTCCATAGTTATTAGAGGAATTACTTGGATATGACCTAGAATTGAAATTACCTCTATAAGCATTGTTGTTGAAATTATTTCGCGACATAAAATTCACATCAATGACATTATTATTTTGCTCAATCAAAGTAGACAAGGGAATATCATAGGGATCAACATGAGTATTTTTTATTAGTAACCATATTCATAAGAGCATTCACTCAAAGTAGCGGTTTCCTCAACAGAATTTACCTTCTTATGAGTTGGAGCTCTCTCGATATGCCATTGAGAATAATTAGTCATGATGTTGTCCAGACGTTTTGTGGCCTCTCTTAAGGTTACATCCATAAAGGTGCCACCTGCTGCAGAATCTAGAAGATTTCTAGACAAAAAGTTCAGTCAAGCATAGAAGTTTTGGATAATCATCCACAAGTTTAAACCATGAGTGAGGCAATTCCTTATCATCAATTTCATTCTCTCCCAAGCTTGTGCAACTTGTTCTTGATAATTCTATTTAAAAAATATTATTTTATTTCTAAGGGAGATGATCTTAGTAGGAGGAAAATACTTGGCAATAAAAGCATCTCTACACTTATCCCATATTCAAATACTATTATGTTGTAACGATGTAAACCAAGCTTTAGCTTTATCTCTTAGTGAAAAAGGTAACAATTTTAATTTCACAATATCATTATCCATATCCATTTTATTTTGCATATAACAAAGTTCAACAATGGTATTAACATGTGACACGGGATCCTCATTAGGACTTCCCGATAGTTGATCTTTCATGACAAGATTCAGCAATGCAACATTAATATCAAAAGCCTCTACACTAGTGGTGGGTGGTATAGGAGTACTAATAAAATAATTGTTCTTAGTATTTCATAAATCACATAACTTAGTAGTATCTTGAGACATGGTGACCGAGCAAGCAGAGTAACAGGCAGGACAGGTAAACTAGAGAGCGAAGATGCAAACTAGTGACAAGCAAACCAAGCAAAGGTAAATATTTTTGTATTTTTATTTTTTATGATACAAAATAAATATACCATAAAATAAAAGGAGGAACAAGAGAATGAAAATTTGTGTGAATTTACTTGATAGTTGGTGATGATATTCCCCTACAACGGTGTGAGAAATCCTTCCTGGTACTTGTGATCTGTGTTGGGTTTTCCGTGAAGAGGAACGTTTTATCACAACACAATGTGGGTAAGTATTTCCCTGAGTTATGAAACCAAGTTTTATAAAACCAATAGGAATATCAACAACAACCGTCTTCAGCGGCTGCACACAAAAGAACAAACAGCTTGCACCCAATGCGGGCAAGAGGGTTGTCAATCCCTTTGGTCTTGTTATTTGAAAATAAATGAGGTGTGTAGATAATTGTAAATTGCAAAATAAAATAAAGACAAGTAATGGCAGCAAGGTATGGAAGGTTTTGTAAATATATGGTGAATAGACCGGGGGCCATGGTTTTCCTTAGTGGCATCTCTCATGAAAACATCATATGGTTGGTAAACAAATTACTGTTGGGCAATTGATAGCAAAGCAGATAGTTATGCAATTTTCACGGCAATGATCATGTGTATATAGACATCACGTCCATAAACAAATAGGCTAACTTCTGCCTGCACCTATTACTATTACTCCACTCATCGACCGCTATCCTACATGCATCTAGAGTATTAAGTAAAACAGAGTAATTCATGGAGAACGATGACAAGATGTGTACAAAGTAAACTTAAGCAATATGAATAAACACTATCATGTTATCCTTAGTAGAAGAAAAACAAAGACACATCTTGTCCCCTTCTATCACTAGGATATAGAAATTCGCCAGGTTAAACCTACTACAACACACCTCTCTCACCGAAGAAATATCATCTAGTTGGCCAAACTGTTTAAATAGAGCAGAGAGAATTACGAAGCTATCATAATGATGCACATAAGAATCATATTAGATTTCAAAGAAGACTCAAATATTTATCATGAATAATTTGAACATAAACCAACAATTCATTGGATCCCAACAAATACACCACACAACAATATTACATCATGTGGATCAAAGTGAAGATGCGATGATCATTGTATTGAAGATCAAACGAGAGAGAGATTACCATATAGGTACTGTCATGGACCCATAGGTATGTGGTGAACTACTCACACATCATCATGAGGGTAGCAAGGTTGATGAAGAGGCTCTCCATGATCGACCCCCACCGACAAGGTGCCAGAACGGAGCTCCAAATGGCCTCCCATCGAAACAGGTACTTGCTGCAACGTAGAAAGTGTTTCGGGACTGCTTCTAGGGATGGCCTCGAGGGGTCCACAAGCCATCAGGCCGCGCCGTGTTGGCTTGTGGGGACCTCGGGTGGTCCCCAGCCTATGCTTGTTGGTGTTCATTTGGTTCAGAAAAATCTCCAAAAAGTTTCTTGTCAATTGGACTTCGTTTGATATGGAAAACATGAAAAGTGAAAAACATGCAGAAAACAACAACTCGCACTTGGTACTGGGTCAATAGGTTAGTTCTCAAAAATAATATATATTGGTAAATAAATATGTAAAAGGTATCCTAGAATGATAATATATCAGCATGGAACAATAAAAAATTAGATATACGTTGGAGACATATTAGTCGCTAACATGCGGGGCCCGCTTGTCGAGTCCGTCCCACACACCCTGCTCGAGCAGGGAGCGACAGAGCAGGTCCAGTGCTTGCCCCGATGGCTCCGGCCAGATTCGATGACCGTCCAGCCACCGGCGGACTCGGGGAGCCGCATCGCATCCATCCCCGTGCTGAGAGCCTGCAGGAGAGGGCTGGAGCGGCGCCCTCGTGGATGGCCGCGGGGAGGCCATGAGCCTTCACTCGCATGGACGCACGGTGCCACATGGATGAATGGAGGCCGAGGAGGGGCCTTGTAGCGGCGAGGTGGAGTCTTTGGAGTGTCTATGGGACGAGGGGAACCCTAGGCTTACTCGAATACCAGTTGGGCCGAGGTGGCATTGGCGGCAACAGGGAGGAGCAAGAAGACACGGGAAGTTCCTTGAGGTGGCCCGATGGGTGAGTTGGAGGGAGAGAGAGGGAGAGGGGTCACACGGGGGCGCTCGGGGAGATGCATTTAGATAGGGGCAGCCAGAAAGGGGTTTGGGTGACCGCCGGAGATCCTCAAGCGCGGTGAGCACGTGCGTTAGAGGGGCTTGGTGGTTTGCAAGCGTTGGGGAGGGGCGTGTGATGATGTGATGGATTCACTGGCGCAAGTAGGCATCATGCCGAGGACACACACGATCTACAAGACGAGGTCAATTTGTAGAGCGTCCTTTCTGCATGCCAATGGTCCGTTCACCACGCCACCTTGTGTCGAGAGCGTTATTTTGGTCAGCCCAAGTTGTCTAGCATGCAAAGAATTCATGATAGAGGGCACTCGTGAAATTTGGTTTCATATGGATGAGGGTAAAAGGATTTTTCACTAATGTTAAGTTTGGAGCAGCAAACTTGGGAGCTATCCAAAGGGTTTTTACTCTAGGCCACTTGGATTAAAACCTTGTCTAGTGGCCTTGGGCATGGAAGGAGGAGATGCCCACTAATTTTTAGCTCACGGAGATAAATCTACAATGTACTAGCAGTTCAGAGGCACTATTGCTACCAAAATCTAGGTTTAGATGATCTGCTCATATATTTCACATGAGCATGCCACCTTTGTGTTTGGTTTGATGAATTTGGAATGCAAAAGGTGTTGTGGTAAAACTTGGCAGTATTGATATGGACATAACTATAGGAGAGAGGAATAAAATATGTTGCCATGCTGTCCAAACTGAAGAGACACACATCCTAACATTTACGCAAAATTGATGACTCAGATGTGCAGCACACGAAGTAATGTTTTTCTTCAATCAATGAAGACTAACCCTCTAAGTGTGAAGAAATTAATGAAGAATTTGATTCTCACGACCCTATAACAATTGTACGTGGTGTCTGAAATCATCGTTCTTATATGGTGGGTTACGCCACCAACCAAAGTTGAGATTTTTGCAAATTCTTCAAGTCTTAAAATTCTTAAAAAAATTCAAATTCCTCAATATTTCAAATTATTCAAACTTTTTCAACATATGTTCTTAATTAACTACACACACACACACACACACACACACACACACACACACACACACACACACACACACACATATATATATATATGAGCTTTCAATGTCCTCAATAACATTCACTTATTGCTAAGTCTTCAAGTTGGTTTTTCTTCTAAGTGAATGTGATCGGACCTGTTCCCCCTCTATGCTAAGCTCAACCCAGTGTGTTCTCAAATTCTTCATATGCGTTCTACTTGAAACCCGTTCAAAGTCTTCACTAAGTCCTTGTCAGGTGAAGAATTTGCGAACAAAATCTTAAAAAATATCTTATCAATTTTTTTGGTCGTTGCCGCTCAAACCACTCCCACTACCCATGTCTAGATAACCCACGATCTCCCACTAACTCCACCTCATTATATGTGGGTGACACATGTCACATGGAGAGGAAGATGCAGGGGTAGTTTGGTCCGAAATCTTTGGGCCAAACCGTTTTCACGTGGGCTATAAATACCCCCTCACCCCCTTCAGTAACTCTCTCGTCCTGTCGATCTCACTCTTCACCGCTCAAAGCTCATACCTAGTGCCGCCACTACAAATCATCAATTACGGGGAGGAAAAGCTTCATTGCCTCGACCTCTTCGTCATCTTACTTCCGCCGGTCGCGGACATCTTCACTCCGCCGCCCCCGTAGTTGTCTTTTGTCGGTTAGGGCACAAAAGATCTAAACCGTTGAACTTCTCCTCCATTTCTCCGTGTTCGTCGTATTCTACGGCAAGGGTAATTAAAATCTAATTTACTGCCCTTGTAGGTCTTTGTGTTTCCATAAAATCATCAAATGGTGCTTACTCCTCAACAGATTCATCATATGAACACTTCCTAAGCTTAGTTCACTTGATCCATTTCACTAAGTTACATTATTCTTCAAAAGATTCCTCAATTGTGTAAATTTTCGGATCTGTACAACCGTGGAACCTAAGTCAAGAACACTTAGCAAAATTCTTAAAGACATAGTTAGTCAAATTCCTCAACTTGATTTACTTTTAAAAAACTTCTGAGAACACATATGAGCTCTTCAAATTCTTCGCACCTACTCATGAAAATATTCTTCTAATCCATGTCCAATAGAACGTTATCACCATGGTCTCGGGGATTATACTAGATAAGATTGCTACTTCTCAAACAACAGCGCCAGAAATTGACACGTTGACGGAGACTTGCTTGCGTTGGTTTTTCCCTTGAAGAGGAAAGGGTGATGCAGCAAAGGAGCAGTAAGTATTTCCCTCAGTTTGAGAACCAAGGTATCGATCCAGTAGGAGGGTCTCGTCAAGTCCAGAGTACCCGCGCAAACACAAACGAGCTTGCACCCAACGCTTCAAAGGGGTTGTCAATCCCTTCAAGATTGTTTGCAAAGTGGGATCTGAAGGCGGAAAGTGCAACGAAGTAAAAAGTGTAAGGCTGAAAATATGGTGTGGAGTAGACCCGGGGGCCATAGTGTTCACTAGAGGTTTCTCTAAAAATAGCAAATATCACGGTGGGTGAACAAATTACTGTCGAGCAATTGATAGAACCGCGCAAAGTCATGACGATATCTAAAGCAATGATCATACATATAGGCATCACGTCCGAGACAAGTAGAACGATACTTTCTGCATCTACTACTATTACTCCACACATCGACCGCTATCCAGCATGCATCTAGTGTATTGAGTTCATGACGAACAGAGTAACGCCTTAAGCAAGATGACATGATGTAGAGGGATAATCTCAAACCAATGATGAAGCCCCATCTTTTTACCCTTGATGGAAAGAACACGATGCGTGCCTCGCTACCCCTTCTATCACTGGGTGAGGTCACCGCATGGAATGAACCCAAAACCAAGCACTTCTCCCATTGCAAGAATCAATGATCTACAAAGATGTGCATATGAAGGTCCGTCCCTAGGGTGACGGTTGGTCTCCTGTCTCGCGACTTCGGAGGTGATCTAGGGTTTGCCTGGCCGCCGCCGCCCCGCCGTTGCTTCGTTGGTCTCTACCCTGCTTTGGGGATCTGCGCTGTCGTGCGATCGGTCCCCTCGCCCATCTCCTCGAACCCATCCACCTTTCAGCCTTTCGTGGGTCTAGGGGCCACGATCGTACACCACCTTAAATCCTAGCTCGATACTTGTGATTTCGTTTGGTGTCCTGATGGAGAAGGTTGAAGGGTTGCTGCACAATCTGAAGTTGTCGGAGAAGGAGCGGAAGGGAGTCAAGATCGGATGGACCGGATCAGGGAAGGTGGGGATGGTGGAACCGCAAGCCCTGGCGAAGCTTTTGTCAGAGAAGCCGGTATTTGTGGAGGCGATGGCTGAGACTCTGGGAAGAATTTGGTGCCCGATCAAAGGTCTGGAGTGCAAGGAAGTTGGGGAGAACATCTTTCTCTTCATGTTTGGACAGGAGTCTGGCAAGAGGTTGGCACTAAAAGGGGGGGGGGGCGTGGGAGTTTGGGAGTGATCTGTTGGTTTTCGAAGAGTTCATTGCGAGTAAGAGACCGGAAGACTATAGCTTTGACACTATTCCTATTTGGGTGAGGATCATGAGACTGCCACTTGGGATGATGTGTAAGGAGACGGGGGAGGCGATCGGTTCCTTGATTGGGGGAAGTGCAGGAAGTGAAAGCTGGAATTGATGGAAAAGCCATGGGTAGGTTCCTTTGGGTTAAGGTCCGCATGAATATCAAGGCCCCGTTGATGCGGGGTTTTACGGTGGAGGAGGAGGATGCTGAGGCTGTGCAGACGGATCAGGTTGACCGCCATGGAAAGGAAGCACTGCTGGGTGGGAAGAATTGGTGCCCGTTTGAATATGAACACCTTCTAGACTTCTGCTATGTGTGTGGGATCATCGGGCATACTGATAAGGTGTGTGGGATGAAGCTCAAGAAAGGAGAGAAGGCGCAGTTTGGCCCCTGGCTACGTGCGTTTATCCCTAGACAGGGAGGACTGGAAAACAGAAACAGGGGGGAACGATGGTGAGCGGGGGGCCGTAGTTGGGGAGGGAAGAGCTCAGCAGGCTGGGGCCGTCGAAGTCTGTCAGGGAGCGACGACCCGTCTTGGCGCAAAGACAGGGGCAGTGGTGCGGAGCATTCTGGTAGCGATGAGAAGGGACAGGAGGTTACTAGTCCAATTAAGAGACCGGGGGGTGCTAAGGAGACGGCGGTGGGCAAGCAGCTGGCCTTCCCGACGGGGGAGATGGACATTGATGAGGGAGGGGGAGGTAGTGCGGATTGTAGTGACACGCAGGGTGTTGCAGCAGGGGCTTGTGAGTTGGTGAATGAGGAGATGCCGCAGCGTAATATGCCGGTGGACGCGGAGGGGGATGGAGCAAGAACTGGTTACACTCTGGTAGCTCATGATCCTACAAAAGAAAGGGGAGTAGAGCAGAAAGGGAAGGGGAAGAAAGGTGGCACGTTCAAACGAGTGAAGGGGGGAAGGAAGGTTGCAGAGGGGTTTACTGAAGGAACGGGCGGCTGCCAGGAAGTGATTATTGGGATGAAGCGAGGTGGTGACCACGTGGAGCCGGAGGTGTTGGAAGAGCACAAGAAGCAGAAACTTGAACAGGGCCAGACCACTGATGCAGTTATGAATGCGGGGTTGCCGGGACAACCCTGCGAGACCCAATGAAGCTTTGTGCGTGGAACTGCCGGGGTTTGGGGAATGGCCCGGCAGTGCGTAGCCTTCTGAAATTACAAAAGGAGGAGGACCCCGACATTCTTTTTCTGTCGGAAACAAAGCTAGACAGAGGGAGATTGGGTAAGTTCAGAGACCAACTAGGCCTGTATCACATGGAGGTGCAGGACAACGTCGGCAAGAGTGGAGGCGTGGCACTGTTCTGGAGGAAAGGAATCAAGCTTACAGTCCGTTGGAAGGGGAGGATGCACATTGATGGCATAGTTGAGGAGCCAGATGGTTTCAAGTGGCGTCTTACAGGGATATATGGGGAGTCGCATACGGAGAGGAAGGTGGAGACGTGGAGATTGCTACGGACTCTTCATCATCAACTGGCTCTGCCCTGGGTCTGCTTGGGAGATTTCAACTAAATTCTATTTAGCCATGAAAAACAGGGGGGTGTCCCGCAGGACCGTAGAATGATGCAAAATTTTCGGAATGCCCTAGATTGTTGTAACCTGCATGACCTTGGCTTTGATGGTGATGTCTTCACCTGGAGAAATAAAAATTACCGCGTTGATGGATATATTAGAGAGCGTCTGGATCGTGTTGTTGCTAATCCGAGCTGGTGTACCCGTTTTCCAGCATATAAAGTCACAAATGGGGACCCCTATCATTCGGATCATCGCCCGGTGTTGTTATCAAGGGATGGAAGCCCGAGAATGCGGCGTTTGGCTGCAGGCCGACGGCTACCGCGTTTCGAGGCGAGGTGGCTACTCGAGGAAGACTGTGACAGTATTGTGGAGAGCGCATGGAGTAAGGAGATGAACCCGCCTGTTAAGGCCAGATTAGCGGAGGTCCTGGGAGCCCTAAGCAATTGGAATCGGGAGGTGTTGGGGGATCTTAGGAAGCGGATGAAGAAGATTAGAGTGGAGCTGGAGGGTACTCGAAAGGAACCGATCTCGGACCACCAGGTCAGGAAAGAACAAACACTAAGCTTCAAACTGGACCGTCTTGAGGAGCAGGAAAACATTGTATGGCACCAGCGTGCCCATGCTAATTGGCTGGTGGAGGGTGATTGCAATACGAGGTATTTCCATGCGTATGCTTCGGAGAGGAAGAAGCAGAACTCCCTAAAAAGGCTGAGAAGAGAAGATGGAGTGGTGGTGGAGGATATGGAGGGCATGAAAAACTGATTACTAACTATTTTACCTCCTTATTTAGGGTGATTACTAACTATCTTAGGAAGCGGACGTGGCCCCTATTCTTGAGCACATATCTCCCAAAGTCACGCCCCTGATGAATGGTGTCCTGACTGCGGAGTTTACCGCGGTGGAAGTTAAGGAGGCGCTGGACAGTATCGGTGATCTCAAAGCCCCTGGTGTGGATGGTCTACCAGCGATTTTCTATCAGCATTACTGGCATATAGTTGGTGAGGATGTGACCCGCGAGGTTTTGCATGTGTTGCGAGGAGGCAGTTTACCTGAGGGATGGAACGATACCCTAGTGGCTCTTATCCCCAAGGTTCAGAACCCGGAAACGATGAAGGATCTACGCCCTATTAGCCTCTGCAACATAGTTTATAAGTTGGTGTCTAAGGTGCTAGCTAATAGGCTTAAATGCATCTTGGGGAAAGTCATCTCACCGAATCAAAGTGCTTTCGTACCAGGGCGGCTCATCTCAGACAATACTATCCTAGCATATGAGATGACACATTATCTGAAGAGGAAAAGGTCGGGTGGTACTGCCTATGCTGCGCTGAAGTTGGATATGAGTAAGGCCGATGATCGTGTCGAGTGGGCTTTCTTGGAGACAGTGATGATACGGCTCGGGTTTGCCCCCAGTTTCGTGGGACTAATCAGTAAGTGCATTCGAACGGTGAGGTCCCAGTTCAAAGTTAATGGTGAATACACGGAGCAGGTGATCCCGGGTAGAGGCCTGCGCCAAGGTGACCCGATTTCGCCGTATCTTTTCCTCGTGTGTGCAGAAGGACTCTCGGCTCTGCTGCAACAAGCGGAGGACACTGGCCAGATTCATGGGATACAGGTGGTTCCAGCCGCGCCAACGGTCAGCCATCTTCTTTTTGCAGATGATTCACTCCTGTTGTTCGAGGCCACCCCAGAAAGCATTGGGATTATAAACAATATATTGCAAGTGTATGAACGTGGCTCTGGGCAGATGATTAACAGGGATAAATCGGCAGTGCTCTTCAGTCGCAATGTATCGCACCAACGGAAACATCAGTTGTTAGCATTGCTTGGTTTGAGCTCGGAGGGGGAGAATGGTAAGTACCTGGGCTTACCTAGGTATGTAGGACAATCATGATGGAAGTGCTTTGAATATATCAGGGACCGCATTTGGGAGATCCTGAAGGGATCGAAAATCAAGCTACCGACCAAGGCAGGGAAGGAGGTACTTAGCAAAGCTGTTATCGAGGCGATGCCCACATATGCTATGGGTTGTTTTGATCTTACGAAAGCATTGTGTGACAGTATTCGTCAGATGGTATGTCAGTTCTGGTGGGCAAACCAGGATGAAGAAGACCGACACCATTGGGTAGGCTGGGAGAGGATGATGCTACCAAAGGAGCAGGGGGGCCTGGGATTTCGGGACCTCCATGCTTTCAACATATCTCTGTTGGCACGCCAGATATGGAGAATCATCCAGGTGCCTGAATCCCTGTGTGCCTGTGTGCTCCAAGCAAAGTACTTCCCCCATGGTGACGTGCTGCAGGCTACTGCCCAACCCGGTATGAGCTATGTATGGAGAAGCTTACTGCAAGGGGTGGATGTGGTGAGAGCTGGTATGATATGGAGGGTTGGTTCTGGTGATCACATTAACATCTGGTCAGACCCTTGGCTTCCATCTAGCGATACCCGTCTACCAAGCACCCTCCAGGGGCCACATCTGCTGACGAAGGTATCTGAACTCCTTGATCCGGCAACCAACACATGGGATGAACAGCTAGTGCGCCAAACTTTCTATCCTGTCGACGCTAGGGCTATTCTTAGCATTCCTATATGTGAGCATTACGATGATTTCGTAGCATGGCACCCAGATCGGAAGGGTATGTTCTTCGTACGGTCGGCCTATAGGGTGTACACGGAGCTGCAATGCAAGAAAATGGCAGACAGCTGGGGGAACCATCAGAATATCAGGGACACAAGGAGAGATTTTGGAGCAATTGTGGAAAACTCGGTGTCCCGCCCGTGTCCATCATTTCATGTGGCGCCTAGCACACAATAGTCATCCTTTATTCTGAAATGTGGAACGCCTGGGAGTGGAGCTGGATACGACATGCCTCATGTGTTGCCGACTGGCTGAGGATGGAGCACATCTCTTCCTAAAGTGTAAACAGGTGAAACAAGTTTGGAGGGAGGGAGGAATGGAACGGATACGGCGAGAACTGTTGAAGTGCCATTGCCCACAGAACATGCTGATGACCATCTTTAGATTGCAGGAGGCGCAGAAATTGTGGGTGATGTGCCTACTATGGAGGTGGTGGGCGGAGAGAAATAGTGTCAATCATAAAAAGGGGCGACGATCAGCAGAGGTGTTGGGAGCACTGATCAATTCCACGGTCAGGGAATGGGTGGACTGCCTGGGAAGGAAACAACCTGAGCCGAAGCACATCCAGCGATGGCAGCCTCCCCCTGAGGATGTTATTAAGATCAATCTGGATGCCGCTTTTACGGCTGGCACTCACGATGGTGGCTGGGGTGCCGTAGCCCGAGACCATGAGGGAGCCCTGGTGGGTATGGCGGCAGGGCGACTTGCCTACATGAAGGACCCGCTCCAGGCAGAAACAGAAGCGTTGATGCATGCGATAGCCTTTGCCGAGGACCAGGGGATGGGTCGGGTCATTTTTTAGACGGACTGCACCAACCTCCAGCAGGCGATCTCCTCATCGGCACAGGATTGGGGACCGCTGGGAATTCTTTTCCGTGAGGCTAAGTTTCGACTACAATTCGGCTTCCTGGAGTGGCAGGTGGTTTACTCTCCTCGTATGTGTAACATCGCCGCACATGTGCTTGCGGCTAGTGGAATGGTGGGAGACTTTGATAGCCAAGTGTGGCTGTATAACTTCCCGAATAATGTAACTCGTGATGTGGCCGCCGATTTGGCTGGTCCACCGTAAATTTGGAATGCAAGGTGTTCCACTTTCAAAAAAAATCATAGATCTAGTTGGCCAAACAAAACCCATAACTTGAAGAGAATTACAAGGATATGAAATCATGCATAAGAGAGACCAAAATAAAATCAAATAAGATTCATAGATAATCTGATCATAAATCCAAAATTCATCGGATCTCGACAAACACACCGCAAAAGAGATTACATCGCATAGATCTCCATGAAGATCATGGAGAACTTTGTATTGAAGATCCAAGAGAGAGAAGAAGCCATCTAGTTACTAGCTATGGACCCGTAGGTCTATTGTGAACTACTCACGCATCATCGGAGAGGTCATGGTGTTGATGAAGAGGCCCTCCGTATCTGAATCCCCCCTCCGGCAGGGCATTAGAACGTGCCCCAGATGGGATCTTGCGGAGAAAGAAGCTTGCGGTGGTGGAAAAGTACTTTCGATGATCTCCTGATTTTTTGTGGATTTTTTGGGGATATATAGGCGCAAAACCTAGGGCAAAGGGGCCTCAGGGAGCCCACAAGCCAGGGGGCCGCGGCCTCCCCCCTGGCCGCGCCATGAGGGCTTGTGGGGTCCCTGGTGGGCCCCTGCCCTGATTCTCCGGCTCTCCGATCTTTTTCTGTTCCGGAAAAAATCTTTTTGGCAGTTTCCTTCCGTTTGGACTCCGTTCAAAATCCTCCTCTGAAAGGGGTCAAAAACATGGAAAAACAGGAACTGGCACTTGGCACTGAGTTAATAAGTTAGTCCCAAAAAATATATAAAAGGCATGCAAAACATCCAAAGTTTGACAAGATAATAGCATGAAACCATCAAAAATTATAGATACGTTGGAGACGTATCAAAGATCAAGTGAGTACATCAATTCAATACATAGAAGAAGGGGGACATCATGGGATCACACTCGGTTAACATAGCCTATGATCACAATCAAGATCACATCATGGGAGAGAGAATTAACCACATATCTACTGTAGAAGACCTCAGCCCCGAGGAGGAACTACACCCGCTTCATGGAGGGAGGAAGCAACGTCGATGGAGATGAATCCAAGGGCACTTCCCCATCTCGGCAGGGTGCCGACATAGGAATTCTGGTCCTCTGAAACTTATTGGCGATGGCGGCGGAG
Source organism: Hordeum vulgare subsp. vulgare (assembly GCF_904849725.1). Taxonomy (NCBI): domain Eukaryota; kingdom Viridiplantae; phylum Streptophyta; class Magnoliopsida; order Poales; family Poaceae; genus Hordeum; species Hordeum vulgare. The sequence goes on along the minus strand of NC_058520.1, from coordinate 326,665,078 downwards.
ATCGGAATTTCTTATGGAGAAAAGGGTTCCGGAATCAGGGTTTCCTCCACGGGAGTAAAAATAGGAGCCAAGGTAGGGCACCAGAGGGGGTGGACCCCACCCAGGCGGCCTCCTTGCGCAGCCAGGGGGAAGGCCGCGCCACCAGGGCGCCTGGAGGCCTGGTGGCCCCCCTTTGGCCCTCCTTCGGCCGTGTGGAGTCTTCTAGAACGCTGATTGTTTATATATTTTTTGTGGAATTTGTCGGGCACTGTAAATATGGGTATAAACCTGCAATTCACAGACATCAGCAGATAGAAACTGGCATTGGGTGCACTGAGTTAGTAGGTTAGTCCAAATATGTTGAAACAGGTATGAAAGTGTACAAAAGACATAGCAATATCACCCAAAACTTGCATGGAGCAAGCAGAAATTATAGATACGTTTGGGACGTCTCAACATACCCAAGCTTAATTCCTGCTTGTCCTCGAGTAGGTAAATGATAACACAAATAATTTATGTGGTGACATGTTAACACACATATAAGAACTTAAAAGTAAATCAAGTAAGTATGCAATTCAAGTCAATACAATAACAAGCAAGAATCTATATCTAGTATTAAAACTAGCAAAGTAAGAACATAAAGGTGCGAGAACTCTCGCTGTCCGTGACTCGAATGTCTCCAAATGGTGTATGCATGCAAGAAGTGGGAGATGGGTTTAGAGCATAAAAAATATTATATAGTCTAATTGAGAACTCAATCTACTAAAACTTCACACTTGGTCCCCTTCGGAATCTTATTTTGACTCATCCCCAGACCACTGGTCAAGCACAAGTCAAAATGATCCTCTCCCTTTCGACTTTGAGCACTCATGCAATGGATGAGCACGAGCAAGATATGTTGGCACTTAGGATGGCAAAGAGAACAATGATGGGGAAGGAAGAAAACAAAAGGTGTGAAAGGCTCACATCAATGAGGACAATCATAGGCTAGAGAAAGCCAAACGATAGATATGATGTGAGGAGTAGGGATTGCCATGCAACAAAAGCACATATGAGCTAAGGTAAGCTCTCCAATGGAACTAGTTGGGGTGCATCCAACTTTCTTGCTCATGAAGACCTAGCGCTCATTTGAGGAGGCTCATCATTGGAATATACAATCCAAGTCCTATAGTGTAAAGGTCCCCACATAGTTACGCATGAATGATAATCTCTATGGAGTACAAATATTACAATGGAGTACGAGTGTGGATCTTTCAAAAGGAACAGTAGTGTTGCCCGCTTCTCTCTTTTATTTTTATTTTTATTTTATTTTTGTGTGGTCTCTTTGGCTCTTTCTATTTGTCTCTCATTTGTCCTCTTTGGGATCTTTTCATGTGTCCTCTTTTGGGATCTTTTAATTTGTCCTATTTGGGATCTTTTCCTCACTTAAGGGCAACACTCTATATTTTACAAGAATAAAAAAGATCTTCACACTTTATAAGAAGTACTCAACATAAAGACAACTGAAAACTATCATGATGTATGCAAATGTATGCCTCTGTCAGTGTAGCAGGATATGCAATGAAACTAGTGCGTCATGTAGCAATAATAAGGGCAAGGCCCAACTAGCATGCGGCTCCTCGATCAAGCAAAAACATGTATGGCATGAATATCAAGTCATGAGATGGTGGATGTTGCATGACAATGTATCTCGGAAAGGCTATGGAAATGCCTTAATAGGTAGGTATGGTGGCTGTTTAGAGGAAGTATATAATGAGGCTTATGATGATAGAGCGTATCATGCCAAGGGTTTGGATGCACCGGCGAAGTATGCACCAAGTCTCAAGATGAGAAAGGGCAATGCACGGTACTGAAGAGGCTAGCAAAATATGGATGGTGGAAGTGCCAACAATCGAATACTCGCATTAGTCCGAAGAACTCATGCACTTATTATCAGTAACTCTCTATCTAGTCAGGAGATTCACAAAGAGGCAAGTACCCCAAGGAGGAGTGTTTGGGGGTTTGGTTATCCTTGCGCATCCTCGACCCATGATAACGTGAGGGTACTCTATATATTCCAACCCCTCCAGAGGTTAGCGATCCATCTAGTAGCTAGAGTTCTCAACTAAATATTTTTTGTAGTTTTTGAAAATAAACACGGATTTCCCAAAATACGACACCTATCACTAATAGGATCAAGCTCTTGACACCAAAAGTCCAAACATTACTCAAATCAATACCTCAAAACTATTGCAAGTTAATACTACACTTAAATAGCAACCTCAATTGCCTACTCATGCAAGACACACAACTCAGTGCAACAAGCCAACTCTCTAAACAAGATAAACATGATAACTTAGGAGAGCTCCAAAAGCATCCTAAATAAAAGCTCTCAAAAAGATAAAGCATGAAAACTAAGAGCTAAACGTGATAGCGGCTATGAAAAGATAAAGAACACACAAAAAGATAAGCATCAAAACCTATGTTGTGTTCTAGGGTGGAGTGGAGTGTGTTTCTCTCCCAAAAAAAGAAGCCTAGAGTCAAACTTGTTATGAACAACAAGAAAAACTAAAACAAACTAAAAATTAAAGAGCGGGACGCTCCAAGCATAGCACATAACATATGAAGTGATAAAAATATAGCATGGAGAAGGACAAACTGATGATTGTTGATGGAGAAGGGGATGCACGGGGGCATCCCCAAGCTTTGACACTTGAGTCTCCTTGGTATTTCTTGGTGGTGCATGGGGGCATCCCCAAGGTTGAGCTCTTGACACTCATGGATCTTCTTTCACCATCTTCCATCGCATACTTGAAAACTCCCTTCATACGAACTCATCATAAGCTGATTAGAGTGGTTAGTACCCATAATAAAATAAATTTTCTCCATTGGAAATAAATATTTTCATGAAGAGCTACTGTTTCTCAAGATTACCAAAAAGTTTTTGTAAAGAAAAAGCAAGCTTAAGATTTGCAAAACGATGAACGCAAAACGTGGCAGAATCTATGAAAAACAGACGAGCAGGTAGTAAATAATTTTTTCAGGGCACTTCTCAACTCAAATAAGAAAACTCAGAACAAACTCCAGAAAGCCAATTGTATAGAGCATACTTTAAAAAAATCATATCGAAAAGATGATCTAGTGATTTTTTCTGTCAAGCAGACATAATCTGTTTCTGGATAGCATGTCACAACTTTTGAACTTTCTTGCAATCGGAGGCTAAAACTTGGCACAAAGCTTAAAAATAAAGATACAATGATGTTGATATAGTAGTAACACACATCAAGACCACTAAAAACTAAAAGTAAAAAACTCAAAGTAAATATAACATGGGTTGTCTCCCTAGAGCTCTTTCTTTATGGTCATAAAGATAGGCTTACGATTTTAATGATGCTCTCGTAGGAATAAGAGTTGTAGAACAATAGAGAGCATCAAGAAGAAAATACCAAACACATTTAAGTATAACATGCTTCCTATGCATAGGAATATTGCAATAGAATAATTCATTGAAGCACAAAGCAATAAGCATAGGAAGGCAAAACAAGTGCAGCTTCAAAACCTTCAACATAAAGAGAGGGAACTTGATATTTTTGAAATATCTATAAGCATATGTTCCCTTCTCATAATAATTTTTAGTGGGATCATGAATAAACTCAAAAGTATAACTATCACATAAGGTATTATTTCCATGATCCAAAAGCATAAAAGTATCATTACTCTTCTTATAAGAAAAATATTTCTTATTAGGAATAGTGAGAGTAAAGCAATCATTATCATCATGCTAATCATCATATTTAGGAAGCATAGTATCATCAAAGAAAATTTTCTCCTCAAAAGTTGGGGGACTAAAAATATCATGTTTATCAAACCCGTCATCCCCAAGCTTAGAGCTTTCCATGTCATTAGCAATATTGATATTCAAAGAAAGCATACTAATAACATTGCCGCCATCATAAATAGTTATGCAAATAATGTAAGTTCCATAGGTTTTTTAATTTTCTCCTCAAACACTTCATGTCCTAGTTCAAGATAAAGTTTATAAAGCCCTCTCATATTTTTGTTGTTTTCCATTAAGCCTAACTAGTGAAATAAAAACAAGAAACAAAAAGATATAATTGCAAGATCTAAAGATATACCTTCAAGCACTCACCTCCCCAGAAACAGCGCCAGAAATAGCTTAATGTCTACGCACGCTTCTATTCTTTTAGACTATGTTGGGCCTCCAAGCGCAGAGGTTTGTACAACATCAACAATTTCCCTCAAGTGAATGACCTAAGGTTTATCGAACTATGGGAAGTAGAGGTTGAAGATGGTCTTTCTCAATCAACCCTGCAATTAAGAAACAAGAAGTCTCTTGTGTCCCCAACTCACCTAATACAATGGTAAATTGTATAGGTGCACTAGTTCGGCGAAGACATGGTAAAATATGGGTGATAGCTGTGGCAAAGCAAGGTAATATAAATTTGTAAAAAAAATTATAACAAGGTAGCAAGTGACAAAAGTGAGCATAAACGGTGTAACAATGGTGAGAAACAAGGCCTAGGGTTCATACTTTCACTAGTGGCAACTCCCAACAACATTAACATAGTCTAATCACATGATATTTCCACTAAAACATGCAATGGTGACGTACTTGGAGGTCATTCCTTTTTGATCAAGAGAGGACGAGAATTATGTAGGACGGCAAAAGCACACCTCAGAGTTCCTAGTTCTCATCTACGGATTTCCCAATGTCACCGCGGCCATCCAAAGAGAGTACCACAATCACCACAACGTATCTCAAGGGTAGTCAAAGTCAAGCACCAAGAGACTCTCAATCTTCAATCAATTGAAAAAATAGGAAATCACTCATGAAAATATTCTTCTAATCCATGTCCAATAGACCGCTGTCACCATGGTCTCGGGGATTATACTAGATAAGATCAAGTGAGTACATCAATCCAATACATAGAAGAAGGGGAAACATCATGGGATCACCCTAGGTTAACATAGCCTATGATCACAATCAAGATCACATCATGGGAGAGAGACTTAACCACATAGCTACTGTAGAAGACCTCAGCCCCGAGGAGGAACTACTCCCACATCATGGAGGGACGAAGCAACGTCGATGGAGATGAATCGGGGGCACTTCCCCGTCCCGACACGGTGCGTGCACAAGAATTCTGGTCCCCCAAAACTTGTTGGCGATGGCGGCGGAGATCGGAATTGCTTCTGGAGAAAAGGGTTCCGGAATCAGGGTTTCCTCCACGGGGGTAAAAATAGGAGCCAAGGTAGGGCACCAAAGGGGGTGGCCCCCACCTAGGTAGCCTCCTCCCGCAGCCAGGGGCAAGCCGCGCCACCACGGCACCTGGAGGCCTGGTGGCCCCCCTCTGGCCCTCCTTCGGTCATCTGGAGTCTTCTGGAATGCTGATTTTTTATATATTTTTTGTGGAATTTTTCATGCAGTATAAATATGGGTATAAACCTGCAATTCACACACATCAGCAGACAGAAATTGGCACTGGGTGCACTGAGTTAGTAGGTTAGTCCAAATATGTTGAAAAAGGTATGAAAGTGTACAACAAATAGAAATATCACCCAAAACTTGCATGGAGCAAGCAGAAATTATAGATACGTTTGGGACATATGAGTGATCATGCTGCGCCACAAAGATGGAGATCAAAGGAGCAAGATGATATTGGCCATATCATGTCACTTTATGATCTGCATGTGATGCTTATCATGTTTTACATCTTATTTGCTTAGAACGCCGATAGCATAAATAAGATGATCCCTCACTAAAATTTCAAGAAATGTGTTCCCACTAAGTGTGCACCATTGCGAAGGATCGTTGTTTCGAAGCACCACGTTATGATCAGGTGTGATAGATTCTAACGTTCACATACAACGGGTGTAAGCCAGATTTACACACACGAAACACTGAGGTTGACTTGACGAGCCTAGCATGTACATGCATGGCCTCGGAACATGAGAGATCGAAAGGTCGAACATGAGTCGTACAATTGATGCGATCAACATGCAGATGTTCACCATTGATGATTATTCCGTCTCACGTGATGATCGGACATGGCCTAGTCGATATGGATCATGTATCACTTAGATAACTAGAGGGATGTCTATCTGAGTGGGAGTTCATTAAATAATTTGATTAGATGAACTTAGTCTAAAATTGTCTTTATAATCTATATTGTAGATCCAGTGGCCCATGCTAATGTTGCCCTCAACTTCAACGCATTCCTAGAGAAAACTAAGCTGAAAGACGATGGAAGCAACTATATGGACTGGGTCCGTAAGTTGAGACTCATCCTTATAGATTCCAAGAAAACATATGCCCTTGATGCACCGCTAGGTGACACACCAGTTTTCCAAGCAACTCAAGACGTTATGAATGTGTGGCACTCGCGTAGTGATGATTACTCCATGGTTCTGTGCGGCATGCTTTCTAGTTTAGAACCAGGGCACCAAAAGCGTTTTGAGCAACACGGAGCATATGAGATGTTCCAAGAGCGGAGAATGGTTTTACAAGCTCATGCCCGGGTCGAGAGATATGAAGTTTCCGACAAGTTCTTCAGTTGTAAGATGGAGGAAAATAGTTTTGTCAGCGAGCACATACTCAAAATGTCTGGGTTGCACAACCGCTTGTCTCAGCTGGGAGTTAATCTTCCGGGTGACTCAGTTATTGACAAAATCCTCCAGTCGCTTCCACCTAGCTGCAAGAGCTTTGTGATGAACTATAATATGCAAGGGATGGAGAAGTCCATTCCTGAGTTATATTCGATGCTGAAATCAGCGGAGGTGCAGAATCCTCAAGTCGCTTCCACCTAGCTACAAGAGCTTTGTGGTGAACTATAATATGCAAGGGATGGAGAAGTCCATTCCTGAGTTATATTCGATGCTGAAATCAGCGGAGGTGGAGATAAAAAAGGAACATCAAGTGTTGATGGTGAATAAGACCACCAATTTCAAGAAAGGCAAGGGTAAGAAGAACTTCAAGAAGGACGGCAAAGCAGTTGCCGCGCCCGGTAAATCAGTTGCCGGGAAGAAGCCCAAGAATGGACCCAAGCCCGAGACTGAGTGCTATTATTGCAAGGGAACTGGTCACTGGAAGTGGAACTGCCCCAAGTACTTAGCGGATAAGAAGGGCGGTAACATCAAAGGTATATATGAAGTACATGTTATTGATGTGTACCTTACCAGGACTCGTAGTAGCTCCTGGGTATTTGATACCGGTCCAGTTGCTCATATTTGTAACTCAAAACAGGAGCTGTGGAATAAGCGGAGACTAGCGAAGGATGAGGTGATGATGCATGTCAGGAATGGTTCCAAGGTGGATGTGATCGCCGTCGGCACGCTACCTCTACATCTACCTTCAGGATTAGTTTTAAACCTCAATAATTGTTACTTAGTACCAACTTTGAGCATGAACATTGTATCTGGATCTCGTTTGATGTGAGATGGCTACTCATTTAAATCCGAGAATAATGGTTGTTCTATTTATTTGAGAGATATGTTTTATGGTCATGCCCCGCTGGTCAATGGTTTATTCTTATTGAATCTCGAACGTGATGTTACACATATTCATAGTGTGAGTACCAAAAGATGTAAGGTTGATAACGATAGTCCCACATACTTGTGGCACTGCCACCTTGGTCATATCGGTGTCAAACGCATGAAGAAACTCCATGCATATGGACTTTTGGTGTCTCTTGATTATGAATCATTTGACACGTGCAAGACATGCCTCACGGGCAAGATGACTAAGACTCCATTCTCCGGAACAATGGAGCGAGCAACCAACTTGTTGGAAATAATACATACCGATGTATGCGGTCCAATGAGCGTTGAGGCTCGTGGTGGCTGTCGTCATGCTCTCACCCTCACTAATGACTTAAACAGATATGAGTATGTCTACTTAATGAAACACAAGTATGAAACCATTGAAAAGTTCAAGGAATTTCAGAGTGAGGTAGAGAATCAACGTGACAAGAAAATAAAGTTCTTATGATCTGATCATGGAGGAGAATATTTGAGTCATGAGTTTGGCACGCACTTAAGGAAATGTGGAATTGTTTCACAACTCACGCCGCCTGGCACAGCACAGCGTAATGGTGTGTCTGAACATTGTAATCGCACTCTATTGGACATGGTGCGATCTATGATGTCTCTTGGTGATTTACTGCTATCGTTTTGGGGATATGCATTGGAGACTGCCGTATTCACTTTAAAAAGGGCACCGTCTAAATCCATTGAGACGACACCGTATGAATTACGGTTTGGGAATAAACATAAGCTGTCGTTTCTGAAAGTTTGGGGATGCGATGCTTATGTCAAGAAACTTCAACCTGAAAAGCTCAACGCAAATCGGAAAAGTGCGTCTTCATAAAATACCCTAAGGAAACTATTGGGTATACCTTCTATCTTAGATCCGAAGGCAAGATCTTTGTTGCCAAGAATGGATCCTTTTCTAGAGAAAGAGTTTCTCTCGAAAGAAGCAAGTGGGAGGAATGTAGAACTTGATAAGGTAATTGTACCCCCCCTCGAACCGGAGAGTAGCGTAGCGCAAGAAAATGTTTCTATGGCGCCTCCACCGACTAGAGAGGAAGTTAATGATGATGATCATGAAACTTCGGATCAAGTTACTGCTGAGCTTCATAGGTCCACGAGGACACGTTCCGCACCAGTGTGGTATGGCAACCCTGTCCTGGAAATAATGTTGTTAGACAACGCTAAACCTTCGAACTATGAAGAAGCCATGGCGGGCCCGGATTCCAACAAATGGCTTGAAGCCATGAAATCCGAGATAGGATCCATATATGAGAACAAAGTATGGACATTGGTAGACTTGCGCGATGATCGGCAAGCCATAGAAAATAAATGGATCTTTAAGAAGAAGACCGACGTTGATGGTAATGTGACCGTCTATAAGGCTCGGCTTGTCGCTAAGGGTTATCGACAAGTTCAAGGAGTTGACTACGATGAGACTTTCTCACCCATAGAGATGCTGAAGTCCATCTAAATAATGTTAGCAGTTGTAACATTTTATGATTATAAGATCTGGCAAATGGACATCAAAACGGCATTCCTTAACGGTTTTCTTAAGGGAGAATTGTATATGATGCAGCCGGAAGGTTTTGTCGATCCTAAGAATGATGAAAAGGTATGCAAGCTCCAGCGCTCCACCTATGGGCTGGTGAAAGCATCTCGGAGTTGGAACATTCGCTTTGATGAACTGATCAAAGCGTTTGGGTTTGTACAAACTTATGAAGAAGCATGTATTTACAAGAAAGTGAGTGGGAGCTCTGTGCATTTCTCATTTTATATGTGGATGACATATTGTTGATGGGAAATGATATAGAACTTTTGGAAAGCAAAAGGCCTACTTAAATAAGTGTTTTTCAGTGAAGGACCTTGGAGAAGATGCTTACATATTAGGCATCAAGATCTACAGAGATAGATCGAGACGCCTGATACGTCTCAAACGTATCTATAATTTTTGATGGTTTCACGCTGTTATCTTGTCAACTTTGGATGTTCTGCTTACCTTTTATATCTTTTTTGGGACTAACTTTTTAATTCAGTGCCAAGCGCTAGTTCCTATTTTTTCCTGTGTTTTTGACTCTTTTCAGATCTGATTTTGGAACGGAGTCCAAACGGAATAAAATCCCCAAAATAAATTTTTCCAGAACGGAAGAAGATCGGGAGGCTTGAGGGCCAAGGCAGTGGGCCCACAAGGGGCCCACAAGCCCTGTTGCCGCGGCCAGGGGGGAGGCCGTGACAACCAAGCTTGTGGCCCCCCTGGCACTCCCCTGCCCTAGGTCTTTGGCCTATAAACTCCCTAAAAAACCAGAAAAAATAAGGGCATCAACGAAAACACTTTTCCGTCGCCGCAAGCTTCCGTTTCCGCGAGATCTCATCTGGAGACCCTTCCCGGTGCCCTGCCGGAGGGGACTTTGGAGTTGGAGGGCTTCTTCATCAACATCATTGCCCCTCCAATGACTCGTGAGTAGTTCACTTCAGACCTATGGGTCCGTAGTTAGTAGCTAGATGGATTCTTCTCTCTCTTGGATCTTCAATACAAAGTTCTCCATGATCTTCATGGAGATCTATCCGATGTAATCCTCTTTGGTGGTGTGTTTGTCGAGATCCGATGAATTGTTGATTTGTGATCAGATTATCTATGATATATATTTGAGTCTTTGGTGATTTCTTATATGCATGATTTGATATCCTTGTAAGTCTCTCCGAGTCTTGGGTTTTGTTTGGCCAACTATATCTATGATTCTTGCAATGGGAGAAGTGCTTGGTTTTGGGTTCATACCGTGTGGTGACCTTTCCCAATGACAGAAGGGGCAGCAAGGCACACATCGTGTTGTTTCCATCAAGGGTAACAAGATGGGCTTTTTTCGTAGATATGAGATTGTCCATCTACATCATGTCATCTTGCTTAAGGCGTTACTCTGTTCTCATGAACTTAATACACTAGATGTATGCTGGATAGCGGTCGACGTATGGAGTAATAGTAGTAGATGCAGAAAGTATCGGTCTACTTGTTTTGGACGTGATGCCTATAGATATAATCATTGCCATAGATAACGTCACGACTTTGCGCGGTTCTATCAATTGCTCGACAGTAATTCATTCACCCACCGTCTACTTGCTTTCATGAGAGAAGCCACTAGTGAACACTACGGCCCCCGGCTCTATTCACACCTATCGTTTCCACTTTCGCTTTTACTTTGCTTTGTTTCTTTTTTGCTTTCAGTTCTCACTTGGCAAACAATCTATAAGGGATTGACAACCCCTTCATAGCATTGGGTGCAAGCTCTTTGTGTTTGTGCAGGTACTTGTGATAATCCTTCACTGGATCGATACCTTGGTTCTCAAAACTGAGGGAAATACTTACCGCCGCTGTGCTACATCACCCTTTCCGCTTCGAGGGAACACCAACGCAAGGCTCCAAGGCCACGGGGGAATCCTTTGCATATTTGCCAAGGAAGTCCCTAAAGGCGTAGCCATAGCAGAAGGATTCCTGGTGCCGTTGCTGAGGAGTCTCAAGATAAGAATAGTTTCCCGTCAGCACGCTTGTTTCTAGCGCCATTGAAGGTCTTTTGTTGCAGTAGCAGACGTATTTGTGGCGCCGTTGCCGGGGAAGGAGAGATCTATCCAAGTAGGTCTCACAAACTCATCTCTTGCATTTACTTTTATTCCAGATGCCTCTCGTTTTCCTCTCCCCCACTTCACATTTTCCGTTTTCATTTGCCTTTCTCCTTTGCCGTTTTCTTTTGCCTTTTGCCTTTTTGCCGTCTTCCTTTGTCGTTCTCTTTTGCTCGCCTCACTCGCTTTCTTCCTGCTCGTTCTTGTGTGAGATAGTCCATCAATGGCTAGACCCACTACTCCAAACGATACCCCTGAGAACGAAGTTCTCAATTTCAGGTAGAGTGAGGAAGAAAATTTAAAGGACGCTTGATACAGGATTTGCAATGCTCAAAGTAGATCCACTCGTAAGCAATCCACTACCGTCCTTCTTTGCAGTTTTTATGTTGGAATCTCTCCTTGGAATAGGTATATTCTTGATACCATCGTAGGCGGGAATTTTTTGGGGAGCCATACTGTTGACTCCTATGGAGCTATCATGAATTTGGTAGGCTCACCCCCGCTCATGGTTAATGGAACTATCTTAACCTCGGAACACGTGATGCAAAGGCTTGACGCTATTGAAAACAAAATTGCCACAGTTGAACTTATTGAGCGTTTGGATAGAAAGATCCACAATCAAATTACTCAGTATGGATCCAAAGTGGGAAATGTTTTGAAAAATTTAAGGGAGAAGGAACCTACAGTTAATGATTCTTCTAGAATTGGCAAACTAGAAGATGTCATAACTAACTTGGGTTCTGCTTTTTCCGCTGTGCAAAATACTCCAAATCTCACTCTCAAAAAGACCGTCAAGTCCGTTTTTGTTCCTAAAGCTAGTGGTGAGTAATCCAATAAAGATGAAGATCTTAAGATGATAAATGATCACACTACTTATGGTTTGAGAACCAAAGATGACTATACGTGATTCCATCACCTTTTGCCTAGCTAAGGGCGTTAAACAATAGCGCTTGTTGGGAGGCAACCCAACGAATCTATCCTTTTTCTTTCTGTTTTGTGTTTTCCATAGTTTCATAATTCTGTTATGATTGTGTTTTTTGTGTTTCTTTTTGCGTTTGTGCCAAGCAAAACCGTTATGATTAGTCTTGGGGATGATCTTTGGTCATGCTGGAAAAGACAGAAACTTTCTGCTCACGAAAAAAAAATTCATTTTGTTTCTGTAAGAGATTTTGAGTTGATTCTTTTTGCTTCTGATTTCTAAGAAATTCTTCGGACTGTCGTAATTTTTCAGAATTGTTGAAGTACCAGAAGTATACGAAGTATACAGATTGCTACAGACTGGTTTGCTGTTAATAGATTCAGTTTTTGTTGAGTTGGTTGCTTATTTTGATGAAACTATGGATAGTATCGGGGGGTATTAGCCATGGAAGATTGAAAATACAGTAACCCAACATCAACATAAGTAGAATTTAAGTTTGCTACTGTACCTAAGGAAGTGGTGGTTTGCTTTCTTATACTAATGTTATCACGAGTTTCTGTTTAAGTTTCGTGTTGTGAAGTTTTCAAGTTTTGGGTGAAGTTCTTATGGACAAAAAGATAAAGAGTGGCAAGAGCTCAAGCTAGGGGATGCCCAAGGCACCCCAAGTTGATTCAAGGATGCCATAAAATCCTAAGCTTGGGGATGCCCCGGGAAGGCATCCCCTCTTTCGTCTTCAATCCATCGGTAACGTTACTTGGGGCTATATTTTTATTCACCACATGTTATGTGTTTTGCTTGGAGCGTCTTGTATCGTAGGAGTCTTTTATTTTTGTTGTATCACAATCATCCTTGCTGCACACCTAGAGAAAGAGACATGCACTCACCGTGATTTTGTCGAGCTTCACTTATATCTTTTGGTAGACAATTCAGCTCACATGTGCTTCACTTATATCTTTTGAGCTAGTTGATTTTGCTCTACGTGCTTCACTTATATCTTTTAGAGCACGGCGGTGCGTGGCTTGGTAGTTGATCTATGCTATTAAAGTAGTCTCAAAATGGGTAGTTATCCAAAGGGATACGAAAATTCGACCTTCATGTGCATTGAATAGTTAGAGAAGTTTGATTCATCTCAACTAGTTTTGAGTTGTGGTTATGGTAATATTGAAGTTATATTAGTAAGGTGTTGTGGATCTACAAATACTTGTGTTGAAGTTAGTGATTCCCGTAGCATGCACGTATGGTGAACCGCTATGTGATGAAGTCTGAGCATGATTAGTCTATTGATTGTTATCCGTTGTGTGGCGGTCGGGATCGCGCGATGGTTTATACCTACCAACCCTTCCCCTAGGAGTATGTGTTGAATGCTTTGTTTCGATTACTAATAAAATTTTTGCAACAAGTATATGAGTTCTTCATGACTAATGTTGAGTCCATGGTTTAGATGCACTTTCACCTTCTACCATCACTATCTTCTTTAGTGTCGTGCAACTTTCGCCGGTGCACAAAACCCACCATTAGCCTCCCTCAAAACAGCCACCATACCTAACTACTATGGCTTTTTCAAAGTCGTTCCGAGATATATTGCCATGCAACTACCACCATGACATGTGCCACCACGTCTACATTTCCATTGCATGATTGTAAGATAGCTAGCATGATGTTTCCATTAATGTCTATGCCATGCTAGATCACTATCACGGTACACTACCGAAGGCATTCCATATAGAGTCATCATTGCTCTAAGTTTTGAGTTGTAAGTTTGATGATCATCATTGATGGAGCATTGTTCCATGTGAGGAAATAAAATAGGCCAAAGATGCCCACCAAAAAAATAGGCCAAAGAGCCCATCCAAAAAAATGAGAGAAAAAGAGAGAAGGGACAATGCTACCACCTTTCCATACTTGTGCATATTAAGCACCATGATCTTCATGATTGAGAGTCTCTCGTTTTGTCACCACCATATAGCTAGTGGGAAATTTTCATTATATAACTTGGCTTGTATATTCCAATGATAGGCTTCCCCAAATTTTCCTTAGGTCTTCGTGAGCAAGCAAGTTGCAAGCACACCCACTAGTTTTCTTGAAGAGCTTTCACATACTCTTAGCTCTAGTGCATCATTTGTATGGCAATCCCTACTCATTCACATTGATATCTATTGATGAGCATCTCCACAGCTCATTGATATGCCTAGTTAATGTGACCATCTTCTCCTTGTTTGTCTTGGAACCTCCACCACACTCCACACAACTTATAGTGCTAAAATCATGGCTCACGCTCATGTATTGCGTGAGAGTTGAAAAAGTTTGAGAAAGTAAAGGTGTGAAAACAATTACTTGGCCAATACCGGGGTTGTGCATGATTTAAATTCGTTGTGCAATGATGATAGAGCATGGCCAGACTATAGGATTTTGTAGGGATAACTTTCTTTTGGCCTTGTTGTTTTGAAAGTTCATGATTACCTTGCTAGTTTGCTTGAAGTATTATTGTTTCCACGTCAATAGCAAACTATTGTTTTGAATCTAATGGATCTGAACATTCACGTCACATAAGAGGAGTTACAAAGGACATCTATGCTAGGTAGCATGAAAGCATCAAAACTTTATTCTTTATCACTTCCCTACTCGAGGACGAGCAGGAGTTAAGCTTGGGGATGCTTGATACGTCTCAAACGTATCTATAATTTTTGATGGTTTCACGCTATTATCTTGTCAACTTTGGATGTTCTTCTTACCTTTTATATCTTTTTTGGGACTAACTTATTAATTCAGTGCCAAGCGCCAGTTCCTGTTTTTTCTGTGTTTTTGACTCTTTTCAGATCTGATTTTGGAACGGAGTCCAAACGGAATAAAATCCCCGAAATATTTTTTTTCCAGAACGGAAGAAGATCGGGAGGCTTGAGAGCCAAGGCAGTGGGCCCACAGGGGGCCCACAAGCCCTGTTGCCGTGGCCAGGGGGGAGGCCGCGAAACCAAGCTTGTGGCCCCCGGCACTCCCCTGCCCTAGGTCTTTGGCCTATAAATTCCCTAAAAATCCAGAAAAAATTAGGGCATCCACGAAAACACTTTTCCACCGCCGCAAGCTTCCGTTTCCACGAGATCTCATCTGGAGACCCTTCTGGGTGCCCTGCCGGAGGGGACTTTGGAGTTGGAGGGCTTCTTCATCAACATCATCGCCCCTCCAATCACTCATGAGTAGTTCACTTCAGACCTATGGGTCCGTAGTTAGTAGCTAGATGGCTTCTTCTCTCTCTTGGATCTTCAATACAAAGTTCTCCATGATCTTCATGGAGATCTATCCGATGTAATCCTCTTTGGCGGTGTGTTTGTCGAGATCCGATGAATTGTGGACTTGTGATCAGATTGCTCTACAGTAGTTCATTCACCCACCGTCTACTTGCTTTCATGAGATAAGCCACTAGTGAACACTACGGCCCCCGGCTCTATTCACACCTATCGTTTCCACTTCCTCTTTTACTTTGCTTTGTTTCTTTTTTGCTTTCAGTTCTCACTTGGCAAACAATCTATAAGGGATTGACAACCCCTTCATTGTGTTGGGTGCAAGCTCTTTGTGTTTGTGCAGGTACTTGTGATAATCCTTCACTGGATCGATACCTTGGTTCTCAAAACTGAGGGAAATACTTACCGCCGCTGTGCTACATCACCCTTTCCGCTTCTAGGGAACACCAACGCAAGGCTCCAAGGCCACGGGGGAATCCTTTGCATATTTGCCAAGGATGTCCCTAAAGGTGTAGCCGTAGTAGAAGGATTCCTGGTGCCGTTGCTGAGGAGTATCAAGACAAGAATAGTTTCCCGTCAGCACGCTTGTTTCTGGCGCCGTTGGAAGGTCTTTTGTTGCAGTAGCAACGCCTCATTGGTCTTTCAGAAAGCACATACCTTGACAAGATATTGAAGAAGTTCAATATGGATAAGTCCAAGAAGGGGTTCTTGCATGTATTGCAAGGTGTGAGATTGAGCACAGCTCAATGCCCGATGTAACGACTAAGATGCGGCCCTTTCCTTATTTGGGGGCGAGGCCTCAAAAGGGAAAGGGGCGCATCTAAACGTTTCGCAAGCGAGATAATCATAATATTTCATAACTGAAAGGGTGATAAATAGGGCATACACTTGCCATCTGATACGAACATAGTCATATAGTCATACATGCACACTTATTCAGAACATGGTTTAGTCTAGCTACGGACAAGATGAAAACAGATAAAGCTATGAAATCCTGCATGCTGGCCCCACGACCACGTCCTCTAGTCCTCCCGATAAGTCACGTACAGTGTGCCAGAGTCCTCATCAAACTCAAACTTCAGCTGGCTGTCATCAGGATCTCCTTCATCAGGCGTTCCTGTACCTATGGGTGTTTGTAGTAAACCATGAGACACAAGGACTCAGCAATCGAATGACCTTGGTATCGAATCTAGCCGAGTTAATGGGTGAGCAAGGTTTAGTGCATGGGTTTGCAGCAACGTAAGCATATATGGTGGCTACCTTACGATGATCAGAGTAACCATGTGGTGGTCTACGCAAGTTGGTCGTATACTAGATTGACCACTAAGTGATCCTGAACACCTACTTATGTCACACATAACCCCACCGTGTTCTCGATCAGACAAGGATCTCCGAAAGAGACAGTCACGGTTATGCACTCACTTGGCAGTTTTATTAGAATTACTTTAACTTGTCTAGAACCGAATGTTAACAAAATATCCATATTTGCCACATAACCGCGGGCACGGCTTTCCGGAAGATTAAACCCTGCAGGGGTGCTCCAACTAGTCCATAAAAAATTACCACATGTCGCAAATTAATCCTCTATCACGAAACTCGTGATCTCGCCGGGTTCCTTGGAGGAAAACCTCAACTTGAGGAGACCCAAAGTTTCACCGGAATTCCAATGCGCAAGATATATCGCTAAGGTAAGACAAATCTGGCAAGACCTCCCGATGTGTCGACGATCCCGATAGGAGCCGCGTATCTCGTTATCAAGACACGACGAATGAGCAGTACGTAAAGTGGCCTGATAGAAATCCCCGAGTTGCCTCGGGTGGCCCCGCAAGTAGCTCTAGTTTGGACCAACACTCATGAGGAGAACTGGCCCGGGTTGTTGATTAAATCCTCGCGGTAGCTATTCCCTATGCATTTTTATTATTAAGTTGCATCAACTAAAACCGAAGTTGGGTCCTGCAGACAAGCCTTAACACTACACGATTTATCAAGGGGGTCCCCATAACAACCCCGAACGTGTTAGGAGCGATCAATTATGGAATAAAACACCGGTAGCTGAAACTAAGGCGGCAACAACAGAACAAATCACCCGGCAAAATTCTAGACCTTTTGTTATTTACCAAGTATATAGGTGCATTAATTAAATAGTAGTTTAAACATAATGATATCAAAATGCCCATGTTATCACATGGACCAACCTAGAACTGGTCTTGTTCTTCCTACACGAAGTCTCTAGAATCCACGTACTCGCTCTCCGTTCCTGATGCTACCCAAGATAAGGTAACAACAAATAAACATAGGCAAAACATAATGCAACAACCAGTATGATGCATGTGTGAAGAAGGAAGCATGCACCACTATTCTAGTCACTTTCACATGCATTAGTTGAGTTGTTTATATTCTAAACAGAACCTCATGTTAATTTATCTTGCCATGCATGAACATGGCATAATCATGTGCATCATGGTAAAATGATGCAAAAGCATATGAAGAACGTCGTGAACGGAGTCTCGGATCAACCGGAAACTACAAAACAAGTTACAAAGGCCTACGAGTTCAAAACAGCCACAAACTCAACTAGATGGGCACTCACTGGTGTAACCAGGATGCCGAATGATCAAGCACCAAAATACAAGTGGAATGGTGCTTGAGAACACACCACACCATCAACCATAGCTCACACAAGCTCAAAACCATCTAGACACACAATTTGTTTTTAACAGCAACATAGCACTTTGACTACAAGATCTACAACATCTACAACCCTCTAAATAATTCAAACAAGACATGAAACTGAAGCCATCTAACTGCATTAAACCTCCAATAAGCTGCTAAAGCAAAGGGCCCACACATCAGAAGATTTACAGTCTCTAACTTGGACAAAATATCACAGATTGGGACTTAGTGAAAATTACAGATTTTCACCAGCTGCTTATGCTCTGAAGCTTTTTGGCAGCCTCCAAAATGATATCTACAGGAGGTATCTGGCATGATATTTTACATAGAGCTATACAAACATAACAGCAAACAAACATTAGTTTGTTGCTTGGGCTAATTCCCAACAGAGGAGCAAATATAAACAAAACAACAGGGGAAGAAAATAACTCCAGATTCCCAGACTTTGTGAAATTTAGAGCATGCAGAAAAACAGATTATCATAGCAAGTTTAGAGTAAAGTTTACACAGATATGTTGACTTATCATATTAAAGAAAAATACCAGGACATTCACAACAAGTTTATCTAACACTTTTATGTTGACAGCAAGTTATAAACATGCATAGATAAAATCATAGTAAATAGACAAAAGGGCATCACATGAGAAAATAGCAGTTTTATGAAGTTGCTCTAAAGTGAAATGTGATTGCACCAATGGATTCCTGGGATGAATATATCCCAAAACCAATATTCATACCTATGTACTTGCATGAAACATCAAGGCACAAATGTAGCTCGAAAATAGCACATGGAATCATATGAAGCTATAAGTCACTTAATGCCATAAATGGAAGCTGCCATATTTGGCATGTCCACTTCTGGACACCTGCTATAAATGGAAATAACACATATTAAGTCTACCTAGGCATGGCATAGCATCACATACATGCATAAACTTATATAGGGAGATGTGTTCATCCACACACACACACACATGAGCACACACACATGCCCAAGGCATATGTGCTCACACATGCACATGTATATGTGGTCTCACACACCACACATACAAGCATTGCTATATCTACACATGCTCATACACACCAAGAATCTACACACACATATGTAGATACACACACACATGTGTATATATATGCCTACATGCACAAGTGCATATGTGCACATACACATGCACACATACACCCACACACACCTACACTCTCAAGCACACACATACACTTATGTCTAAGAGTAACCAGAAAAGCACAAAATAAACTAAGCATGCATATATATACATGATACGTCCATTTTGCATCAGGCTTTCATGTTGATATTTATCGCTTTATGGACTGTTATTATACTTTGTGGTACCATACTTATGCCTTTTCTCTCTTATTTTGCAAGGTTTATTTGAAGAGGGAGAATACCGGCAGCTGGAATTCTGGACTAGAAAAGGAGCAAGTCTGAGTCCTCTATTCTGCACAACTCCAAATGCCCTGAAAATCAACGTGGAATTTTTTGGGAATATAAAAAAAATATTGGGCGAAAGAAGTGCCAGAGGGGAGCTGCCAGGGGCCCACAAGCCTGGTTGCCGTGGCCAACCCCCCTGGTCGCGGCAACAGGGCTTGTGGGCACCCTGGTGGCCCACTGCCCCCCTCTTTTGCTATATGAAGGGTTTTGTCCGAGAAAAAATCACGGTGGAGCTTTTTCATGGATTCTCCGCCGCCACGAGGCGGAACTTGAGCAGAACCAATCTAGAGCTCCGGCAGGACGATCCTGTTGGGGAAACTTCCTTCCGGAGGGGGAAATTATCGCCATCGTCATCGCCAACACTCCTCTCATCGGAGGGGAGTCATCTCCATCAACATCTTCATCAGCACCATCTCCTCTCCAAACCCTAGTTCATCTCTTGTAACCAATCTCCGTCTCGCGACTCCGATTGGTACTTGTAAGGTTGCTAGTAGTGCTGATTACTCTTTGTAGTTGATGCTAGTTGGATTACTTGGTGGAAGAGTTTATGTTCAGATCCTTGATGCTACTCATTACACCTCTGATCATGATTATGATTATGCTTTGTGAGTAGTTACTTTTGTTCCTGAGGACATGGGGCAAGTCATGCTAATAATAGTCATGTGAATTTGTTTTATTTTCGGTATTTTGATATGTTGTATGTTGTTTTTCCTCTAGTGGTGTTATGTGAACGTAGACTACATAACACTTCACCATATTTGGGCCTAGAGGAAGGCATTGGGGAGTAGTAAGTAGATGATGGGTTGCTAGAGTGACAGAAGCTTAAACCCCAGTCTATGAGTTGATTCGTAAGGGGCTGATTTGGATCCACTAGTTTAATGATATGCTTAGACATTGTCTTAATTCTTCTTTCATAGTTGCGGATGCTTGCGAGAGGGGTTAATCATAAGTGGGATGATTTTCCAAGTAAGGGAAGTACCCAAGCGCCGGTCCACCCACATATCAAACTATCAAAGTAACGAACGTGAATCATATGAACATGATGAAACTAGCATGACAGAAATTCCCGTGTGTCCTCAGGAGCGCTTTACTTCCTATAAGACTTTGTTCAGGCTTGTCCCTTGCTACAAAAGGGATTGGGACACTTTTCTGCACCGTTTCTACTACTTGTTACTTGTTACTTTTCACCTACTACGTTTCACCTCACTACACCATCACTTGTTACCGCTACTTTCAGTGCTTGCAGTTATTACCTTGCTGAAAACCGTATATCAAAGCCTTCTGCTCCTCGTTGTGTTCGACACTCTTACTTATCGAAAGGACTACGATTGATCCCCTATACTTGTGGGTCATCTAGACTCTTTTCTGGCGCCGTTGCCGGGGAGTGAAGCGCCTTTGGTAAGTGTAATTTGGTAAGGAAACATTTATATACTGTGCTTAAATTTATTGTCACTTGTCACTATGGAAACTGTTCCTTTGAGGAAATTGTTCGGGGTATCTTCACGACGAACAGAAGCACGAGGATTTGCTCCTCAACCTGAGGTACCTACTGAAAATATCTTTTATGAAATTCCTTCGGGTATGCTTGAGAAACTGCTGGCTAATCCTTTTACACGAGATGGATCTTCACATCCAGACTTGCATCTAATCTATGTGGATGAAGTTTGTGGTTTATTTAAGCTTGCAGGTTTCCCGAGGATGAGGTAAATAAGAAAGTATTTCCTTTATCTTTGAAGGATAAGGCGTTGACATGGTATAGGCTATGTGATGATACTGGATCATGGGACTACAATCGGTTGAAATTGGAATTTCATCAAAAGTTTTATCCTATGCATTTAGTACATCGTGATCAGAATTATATTTATAACTTTTGGCCTCGTGACAGGGAAAGCATAGCTCAAGCTTGGGGGAGGCTTAAGTCAATGCTATATTCATGCCCCAATCATGAGCTCTCGAGAGAAATTATCACTCAAAACTTTTATGCTCGTCTTTCTCATGAAGATCGTACCATGCTTGATACTTCTTGTACCGGTTCTTTTATGAAGAAGGATATTGACCACAAGTGGAATTTATTGGAAAGAATCACACGTAACTCTGAAGATTGGGAGCTTGAAGAAGGTAAGGAGTCCAGTATGAATTTCCAGTTTGATTGTGTTAAATATTTTGTTGAAACAAGCACTTCTAGAGATTTTAGCGCTAAGTATGGACTTGACTCTAAGATAGTAGCTTCTCTATGTGAATCTTTTGCTACTCAAGTTGATCTTCCCAAAGAGAAGTGGTTTAAGTATCATCCTCCTGTAGAAGTCAACATAGTTAAACCCAATCTAGTTGGAGAGAAAGCCGTTGCCTTTAGTGATCCTATTGTTCCTTGTTCCTACGCTGAGAAACCACCTTACCCTGCTAGGAAAAAGGATTATTCTAAAGCTCCAACTATGATACGTAGGGGTTACATAGACCACTTGCACCCCCTGAGGAAATTAGAGTTGAACCTAGTGTTGCTATTATCAAAGATCTCTTAACCGAAGACATAGACGGGCATGTTATCAAATTCTGTGAGGACTCCGCTAGAATTGCTAAACCTCATGCGAAAGACAAATACGGACCTGTAGTTGGCCTGCCCGTTGTTTCTGTCAAGATAGGAAATCATTGCTATCATGGTTTATGTGATATGGGTGCTAGTGTTAGTGCAATACCCCGGTCCCTATATGATGAAATCAAGGATGAGATTGCACCTGCTGAGTTGGAACCCATTGATGTCACTATTACGCTAGCTAATAGAGACACTATCTGCCCTCTGGGAATTGTGAGAGACGTAGAAGTCCTGTGTGGTAAGATGAAGTATCCTACTGATTTCCTCGTCCTTGCTACTGCACAAGATAGCTTTTGTCCCATCATATTTGGTAGACCCTTTCTCACACTGTCAATGCTCATATTGATTGCGTTAAACAGACTGTCACTGTTAGTTTCGAGGGTGTGTCTCATGATTTTAACTTCTGCAAGTTTGGAAGATAACCTCCTGAAAAAGAGTCGTCTGCTAGGGATGAAATCATTGCTCTTGCCTCTATTGTCGTACCTCCTACGGATCCTTTAAAGCAATATCTGCTTGAGCATGAAAATGATATGCATATGGATGAAAGAGATGGGATAGATAAAATTGTTTTAGAACAATATCCTATTCTCAAGAATAATCTGCGTGTTGAACTGCTTGGGGATCCTCCCCCACCAAAAGGTGATCATGTGTTCGGGCTAAAACAGTTACCAGATACACTTAAGTATGCCTATCTTGACGAGAAGGAGATATATACTGTTATTATTAGTGCTCACCTCTCGAATCACGAAGAGAAGAAGTTATTAAAAACTTTGAGGAAGCACCGTGCTGCTATTGGATATACTCTTGATGATCTCAAGGGTATTAGTCCCACTCTATGTCAGCACAAGATTAAAACCGATCCTGATTCTAAGCCAGTTGCTGATCATCAACGGAGATTAAATCCGAGGATGAAAGAGGCCGTGAGAAAAGAAATATTAAAGCTTCTGGAAGCAGGAATCATTTATCCTGTTGCTCATAGTGATTGGGTAAGTCCAGTACATTGCGTACCTAAGAAGGGAGGTATCACCGTCGTTCCTAATGATAAGAATGAACTAATCCCACAGAAGATTATTACTGGCTATAGGATGGTGATAGACTTCCGGAAACTGAACAAGGCAACCAGGAAAGACCATTATGCTTTGTCGTTTATTGACCAAATGCTCGAAAGGCTATCTAAACACAAACACACTTGTGCTTTATAGACGGTTATTCGGGTTTCTCGCAAATACCTGTTGCACAATCTGATCAGGAGAAAACCACTTTCACCTGCCCCTTCGGTACCTTTGCTTATAGACGTATGCCTTTTGGCTTATGCAATGCACTTGCCACCTTTCAAAGATGTATGATGGCAATATTCTCTGACTTTTGTGGAAAGATTGTTGAGGTTTTCATGGATGATTTCTCCGTTTACAGTTCTTCCTTTGACGATTGCCTCAGCAACCATGACGGAGTCTTACAGAGATGCAAAGATACCAACCTCGTCTTGAACTGGGAGAACTTCCACTTCATGGTTAATGAAGGCATCATCTTAGGACACAAAATCTCTGAGAAAGGCATTGAATTTGATAAGGCTAAGGTTGATGCAATTGAGAAAATGCCTTGCCCAACAGATATCAGAGGTATACGAAGTTTCCTAGGTCATGCTGGTTTCTATAGAAGGTTCATTAAAGACTTCTCTAAGATTTCTAGGCCTCTTACCAACCTCTTGCAGAAGGATGTTCCTTTTGTTTTTGATGAGGATTGTGAGGAAGCTTTCGAAATACTTAAGAGGGCCTTGATAACCGCGCCTATTGTTCAACCACCTGATTGGAACTTGCCCTTTGAAATCATGTGCGACGCTAGTGATTATGCTATTGGTGCTATTCTAGGACAAAGAGTTGACAAGAAGTTGAATGTTATTCACTACGCTAGTAAAACTCTAGACAGTGCCCAAAGAAACTATGCCACTACAGAGAAGGAATTTTTAGCAGTCGTGTTTGCATGTGAAAAGTTCAGATCTTATATAGTTGACTCCAAAGTCATTATTCACTCTGATCATGCTGCTATTAAGTACCTTATGGAGAAGAAGGACGCTAAGCCTAGGCTAATCAGATGGGTTCTCCTGCTACAGGAATTGGATTTGCACGTTGTTGACCGAAAGGGTGCTGATAACCCTGTAGCAGATAACTTGTCCAGGCTAGAGAATGTCCTTGATGGCCCACGACCTATTGATGACAGCTTTCCTCATGAGCAATTGAATGTCATCCGTACTTCACATAGTGCACCGTGGTATGCTGATTATGCAAACTATATCGTAGCCAAATACATACCACCCAGTTTCACCTACCAGCAAAAGAAGAAATTCTTCTTTGATTTGAGACACTACTTTTGGGATGATCCTCACCTTTATAAGGAAGGAGTAGATGGTGTTATTAGACGTTGTGTGCCTGAACATGAACAGGGACAGATCCTACAGAAGTGTCATGCCGAAGCCTACGGAGGACACCATGCTGGAGATACAACTCTCATAAGGTATTGCAATCAGGTTTCTATTGGCCCACTCTCTTCAAGGATGCCCGTAAGTTTGTCTTGTCTTGTGACGAATGCCAAAGTATAGGGAACATCAGTAAGCGTCAGGAAATGCCTATGAACTATTCACTTGTCATTGAACCATTTGATGTCTGGGGCTTTGATTATATGGGACCTTTCCCGAGTTCCAATGGGCATACTCACATCTTAGTTGCTGTGGATTATTTCACTAAGTGGGTAGAAGCTATCCCCACTAGAAATGCTGATCACCACACCTCTATTAATATGCTTAAAGAAGTCATTTTCCCAAGATTTGGAGTCCCTATATCTGACGACTGATGGCGGTTCACACTTCATTCATGGTGTTTTCCGCAAGATGCTCGCTAAGTATGATGTCAACCATAGAGTTGCATCTCCGTATCATCCTCAGTGTAGTGGTCAAGTGGAGTTGAGTAATAGGGAGATAAAATTGATCTTACAAAAGACTGTCAATAGATCTCGAAAGAATTGCTCTAGCAAACTTGACGATGCACTATGAGCTTATAAGACTGCTTATAAGAATCCCATGGGCATGTTGCCGTATAAAATTGTTTACAGTAAGGCCTGTCATTTACCTCTTGAGCTTGAACACAAAGCTTATTGGGCAATCAAAGAGCTCAACTTTGATTTCAAACTTGTCGGTGAGAAGCGGTTGTTTGATATCAGCTCATTAGATGAATGGAGGGCCCAGGCATATGAAAATGCCAAGTTGTTCAAGGAAAAGGTTAAGAGATGGCACAATAAAAGAATACAAAAACGAGAGTTCAATGTAGGTGATTATGTCCTGCTATACAATTCTCGCTTAAGATTCTTCGCAGGCAAGCTTCTCTCTAAATGGGAAGGCCCTACGTTGTCGAGGAAGTATATCGTTCCGGTGCCATCAAAATCAATAACACGGAAGGTAATTTTCCTAGAGTGGTAAATGGGCAAAGAATCAAGCATTATATCTCTCGTACTCCCATAAATGTTGAGACCAATATCATCAATACCATAACTCCAGAGGAGTACATAAGGGATGTTTATCAGCCTGTTTCAGACCCTGAAAACGAAGAGGTATGTGTTTCGGTAAGTAATTGGACTCCGAAACTTTTCCAATAGGAAATTTTCTCCGTTTTGGAATTTATGGAAAATTAGAAAAATAAAAAGCAGTCCGGAGAGCGCACGAGGCGACCACAAGCTTGGTTGCCGCGGCCTCCCCCCTGGCCGCGGCAACAGGGCTTGTGCGCACCTCGTGTGCCTCCCGGACTCCGTTTTCTTGCGGAGCACTCCTTCTGGTCCAGAAAAAATCATTATATATACGCCCGAGGGTTTTGATCTCCGTATCGCGCAATTTTCCTCTGTTTTCGTTTCGAGCCTGTTTCTGCCGCAGATCTAGGTCAAGATGACTTCTCAGGATTCAGAGGGGGATAGCTATGTGGCTGATTACCTTGCTAACCCCAAGTTCTATGGGACTTGGAACCATGTGGTTGGACCACTCACGAGGAAGAGGACTATGATCCCAAGGGGAAGGAACAAATGAGTTCCGATGAAGAGGAGGCTCCTCTACCTCAACCTGGACGCACTCATGTGGAGTTCAAGAAGTCAAGCCTCCCTAACCAAAGGAAGAAGCCTAAGACCTTGTTTATCCCTTCTCGTTTCTTGCAGGAGAGTAAGGAGGAACTTTGCCATAGAGTGTTGAAGCTTGAGCAGGAAAATGACGATCTCAGGGAGCGGAACTTTATGCTCAAGTGGAAATTAGACAATCTCAAGACTGCTTCAACAACTCCACCACCATCACCACCAAAGGAAGACAACTAAGCATTGGTATGGGCAACTCCCTTGGCTTTTTCCAAGCTTGGGGGAGTTGCCCTGGTATCGTATCACCTTTATATCTTTTGCTTTTACCTTTGTTTTAGTTCTTTCCTTTTCAGCTTTTATTTCTTCTCTTAATGGAATAAGTCTTTAGTGTTTAATTTGAGTCTTTTGCCTTCTGTCTTCCCCGATGTATTCGAGCTTGCGAGCTATATAATAAAGAGTATCTTAGTCAAGGGCTTAGCTTTGTGCCGTGATCAAAAGTATGAAAAGAACGATAGCATGAAAGATCATGAGATGATCTTATGGAAAGTGATAGCTTCACATATAACAAGTATGCTGATTGAAACTTGTTGAGAATAGACCAACATAGACCCCAGTCATAGTTGCAATTAATAAGAAGTAATAAGGAAAGAGAGGTTAACATATAAATATATCATCTCTGACACCATCTATGATTGTGAACACTAACCAAACTATTGCATGCCTAGAAGTAGATGTTGGACAAGGAAGACAACATAATGAATTGTTTTTGCTTGGCTCTAAACAATGTTATATGACTAGAGATCCATTAGCATGTGACGATTGCTTCCACCTCATATTAGCCAAAACTCCCGCACCAAGTAGAGATACTACTTGTGCATCCATAAACCGTCAACCCAGGTTTGTCGTGAGTGTCCACCATACCTACCTATGGATTGAATAAGATCCTTCAAGTAAGTTGTCATCGGTGCAAGCAATAAAAATTGCTCTCTAATATGTATGATCTATTAGTGTGTGGAAAATAAGCTTTATACGAACCTGTGATGAGGAAGACATAAAAGCGACAGACTGCATAATAAAGCTCTTTATCACAGGGGGCAATATAAAGTGACGTTCCTTCGCACTAAGAGGACACGCATCCAAACCTCAAAAGCGCATGACAACCTCTGCTTCCCTCTGCGAAGGGCTTATCTTGTACCTTCATTTTTTTCCCTTGTAAGAGTCATGGTGATCTTCACCAATTCCTTATTTAGCCTTTTTCTTGGTGAACGTCATATGCTTGGGAAAGATCTATATTCTTATATCAACTTGGAGATGAGTACTTATGCTTTATTATTGTTGACTTTACCCTTGAGGTAAATGGTTGGGAGGCAAAATTATAAGCCCCTATCTTTCTCTGTGTCCAACTGAAACTTTGATACCATGAGTACCACGTGAGTTGTAACAATTGTGGAAAACAAAAGAGATGATTGAGTATGTGGATTTGCTTTACAAGCTCTTATCTGACTCTTTCTGATGTTATGATAAATTGCAATTGCTTCAATGACTATGGACTGTTGTTGGCTACTTCTCGGTAAGGTTTTTATTTCATACTTTGCTTTGTGAAGGAATTGTTACTTTTCCAGAAGAATCTTTATGATGTATTGCTGTTCTATGTGTGATCATGATGCCCTCATGTCCGTATTATGTTTTATCGACACCTTCATCCCTAAACATGTGGACATGTTTATGGATCTTGATTTTCGCTTGAGGACAAGCGAGGTCTAAGCTTGGGGGAGTTAATACGTCCATTTTGCATCATGCTCTCATGTTGATATTTATCGCTTTATGGACTGTTATTATACTTTGTGGTACCATACTTATGCCTTTTCTCTCTTATTTTCCAAGGTTTATTTGAAGAGGGAGAATACCGGCAGCTGGAATTCTAGACTGGAAAAGGAGCAAGTCTGAGTCCTCTATTCTGCGCAACTCCAATGCCCTGAAAATCAACGTGGAATTTTTTGGGAATATATAAAAAATATTGGGCGAAAGAAGTGCCAGAGGGGAGCTGCCAGGGGCCCACAAGCCTAGTTGTCGCGGCCTACACCCCTGGCCGCGGCAACAGGGCTTGTGGGCACCCTGGTGGCCCACTGGCCCCCCTCTTTTGCTATATGAAGTGTTTCGTCTGAGAAACAATCAGGGTGGAGCTTTTTCGTAGATTCTCCGCCACCACGAGGCGGAACTTGAGGAGAACCAATCTAGAGCTCCGGCAGGACGATCCTGCCGGGGAAACTTCCCTCCCGGAGGGGGAAATCATCGCCGTTGACATCACCAACACTCCTCTCATCTGAGGGGAGTCATCTCCATCAACATCTTCATCAACACCATCTCCTCTCCAAACCCTAGTTCATCTCTTGTAACCAATCTCCGTCTCGCGACTCCGATTGGTACTTGTAAGGTAGCTAGCAGTGTTGATTACTCTTTGTAGTTGATGCTTGTTGGATTACTTGGTGGAAGAGATTATGTTCAGATCCTTGATGCTACTCATTACACCTCTGATCATGATTATGATTATGCTTTGTGAGTAGTTACTTTTTTTCCTCAGGACATGGGATAAGTCATGCTAATAACAGTCATGTGAATTTGGTATTCGTTCGGTATTTTGATATGTTGTATGTTGTTTTTCCTCTAGTAGTGTTATGTGAACGTCGACTACATAACACTTCACCATATTTGGGCCTAGAGGAAGGCATTGGGGAGTAGTAAGTAGATGATGGGTTGCTAGAGTGAGAGAAGCTTAAACCCTAGTCTATGTGTTGCTTCGTAAGGGGCTTATTTGGATCAACTAGTTTAATGCTATGGTTAGACGTTGTCTTAATTCTTCTTTCGTAGTTGCGGATGCTTGCGAGAGGGGTTAATCATAAGTGGGATGCTTGTCCAAGTAAGGGCAGTACCCAAGCGCCCGTCCACCCACATATCAAACTATCAAAGTAACGAACGCGAATCATATGAACATGATGAAACTAGCATGACAGAAATTCCTGTGTGTCCTCGGGAGCGCTTTACTTCCTATAAGACTTTTTCAGGCTTGTCACTTTCTTCAAAAGGGATTGGGACACTTTGCTGCACCGTTGCTACTACTTGTTACTTGTTACTTTTCACCTGCTACGTTTCACCTCACTACACCATCACTTGTTACCGCTACTTTCAGTGCTTGAAGTTATTACCTTGATGAAAACCGTTTATCAGAGCCTTCTGCTCCTCGTTGGGTTCGACACTCTTACTTATAGAAAGGGCTACGATTGATCCCCTATACTTGTGGGTCAGCAATACACTCTAGTGCAAAACAGAAGGGAAAACACAAAAGAAAAACAAAGCAGCAAACTAAACAAAACAAATAGGGGGTGAGGGAATCAAACCCATGACCTGCTGGTCGACACCCCGGCGCACAGGCCACTGCGCTAGCTACTCGGATCTCAACAGAGAGGGGGGGGGTATTGCTCTTTTGAGCAGGCCCCTCTATGCTACATTGAAACTACGGTGACCGGAACAGAGGCGATCGTCGGCGATCACACGGGCCACCAACAGCGGGGATGACCTCTCGCGGGGGTTGTGGGAGCCTAGGGGGATCCATTCCCGCAGCTAACACATGAAGAGGGCCACGCACCGAGCACCTCTTCTCTACGGCGGAGCTGCGGCAGAAGCGAGCACGGGCTCGTCGGAGATGCGAGTACGAGCATGCATACGCGCTACAGGGAACGGCTACAGCATGACTGCTCACCACGGGGGTCGACGGAGCCAAAGAAGAGGAAGAAGAGGTCGGAGACGAACGCCGGAGTCGAAGCAGAGAAGATCTGCGGCGGATCAGGACGGCGGCGACGTAGACGTTGAAGGGCTCATCAACGCGGAGGCTCTTCGGGGCTCCTAACGCCAGGAATGGAATGCGGGGAGCAGCCCCGAGCTCCTCGACATCATCGCCGATGCTGGGGACGACGACGACGCGATGTGGACGACGGCGAACTTCACCTTCTCTCTGAACTGCTCTTTGATCTCCTATAGAAACTCACCTTGGGTAAGGAAATGGAGGAGAAGGAGGAGGTGAGGGTGGCGGCACGATGAAGGAACACTAGGCACTGACGCAAAGGGGGGTTTAAAAGAAGGAGGAGGAAGGAACAGGCGTCCGACGCCCATGTGCGTGCACGAGTAGAGGAGGAACGCGTTGGGAAGAAAAGGTGGAGGAGGAAGAGCCACTGTCGCATGGGGCCTCGGCGCCTCGCTGGAAAGGAGGAGAAGAAGCGGGCTCTCTGAGCTCGAGGCCATGGGGCAGTGAGCTGGTACAGTTGCAATCACCGACCTAGGAGTTATTCCCAATGCATCGGGCCCGATGACTCTCTTCTGTGACAACACTGGAGCTATTGCCATTGCCAAGGAGCCCAAGTTTCACAAGAAGACCAAGCACATCAAACGCCGCTTCAACTCCATTCATGGTTACATTTAGGATGGAGATATAGATATTTGTAAAGTACATACGGATCTGAATGTCGCAGATCTGTTGACTAAACCTCTTCCATGAGCGAA
The DNA here is from genome assembly GCF_904849725.1 of Hordeum vulgare subsp. vulgare. Taxonomy (NCBI): domain Eukaryota; kingdom Viridiplantae; phylum Streptophyta; class Magnoliopsida; order Poales; family Poaceae; genus Hordeum; species Hordeum vulgare. The sequence goes on along the minus strand of NC_058520.1, from coordinate 326,634,437 downwards.
ACATGATCAACACCAGAACTCTATGGGTGTTCGATTCATCACAATGTAACTAGATTATTGACTCTAGTGCAAGTGGGAGACTGTTGGAAATATGCCCTAGATGCAATAATAAAATGGTTATTATTATATTTCCTTGTTCATGATAATTGTCTGTTGTTCATGCTATAATTGTATTAACCGGAAACCGTAATACATGTGTGAATACATAGACCACACCATGTCCCTAGTGAGCCTCTAGTTGACTAGCTCATTGATCAATAGATGGCCATGGTTTCCTGACCATGGACATTGGATGTTGTTGATAACGGGATCACATCATTAGGAGAATGATGTGATGGACAAGACCCAATCCTAAGCATAGCACAAGATTGTGTAGTTCGTCTGCTAGAGATTTTCTAATGTCAAGTATCATTTCCTTAGACCATGAGATTGTGCAACTCCCGGATATTGTAGGAATGCTTTGGGTGTATCAAATGTCACAACGTAACTGGGTGACTATAAAGGTGCACTACAGGTATGTCCGAAGGTATATTGGGTTGGTACGAATTGAGACTGGGATTTGTCACTCCATATGACGGAGAGGTATCTCTGGGCCCACTCGGTAAAAAATCATCATAATGAGCTCAATGTGACTAAAGGTTAGCCACGGGATCATGTGTTATGGGACGAGTAAAGAGACTTGTCGTAACGAGATTGAACAAGGTATAGGGATACCGACGATCGAATCTCGGGCAAGTAACATACGATGGACAAAGGGAATTGTGTACGGGATTAATCGAATCCCAGACATCATGGTTCATCTGATGAGATCATCGTGGAACATGTGGGAGCCATATGGGTATCCAGATCCCACTATTGGTTATTGGCCGGAGAGGTGTCTCGGTCATGTCTGTATGGTTCCCGAACCCGTAGGGTCTACACACTTAAGGTTCAGTGATGCTAGAGTTGTAATGGGAAATTGTATGTGGTTACCGAAAGTTGTTCGGAGTCTCGTATGAGATCTCGGACGTCATGAGGAGTTCCAGAATAGTCCGGAGGTGAAGATTTATATATCGGAAGTCTAGTTTGAGTCACCGGAAAAGGTTTCGGGGGTTTATCGGTATTGTACCAGGACCATCGAAAGGGCTCCAGGGGTCCACCTGCTCGGAGGACCACGTGGGATGAAAGTGGGTGGGAACCACTCTCCTAGTGGGCTGATGCACCCTCCCCAAGGGCCCAAAATGCCTAGGGCTGGAAACCCTAGGGCGTGGGAGGCTCCTCCCACCAACTTGGGAGGCAAGCCTCCCCCTTGGCCACTGTCCCCCTCCTAGGGCATCTAGGGTGGCAGGCCCCCTCCCCGCTTCCACCTATAAATAGAGGAGGGATGAGAGGGCAGCGGGACACCTGAAACCCTTGCCCCTCGCGCAGCCCTTCCCCTCCTACACCTCCTCCTCCTCCGTTGAGCTTAGCGAAGCTCTGCCGGAGAACCACGAGCTCCACCGCCACCACGCCGTGTTGCTGGAGCTCTCCCTCAACTTCTTCTTCCCCCTTGTTGGATCAAGAAGGAGGAGACGTCCCCGGGTTGTACGTGTGTTGAATGCGGAGGCGCCGTTCGTTCCGTGCTTGGATCAAATCTTCCGCGATTTGAATCGACGCGAGTAAGACTCCATCAACCGCATTCTTTGCAATGCTTCCGCTTAGCGATCTTCAACGGTATGAAGATGCACTCCCTCTCTCTCGTTTCTAGCATCTCCTAGATTGATCTTGGTGACACGTAGGAATTTTTTTGAATTATTACTACGTTCCCCAACAATCTCCTCCGGGGTATTCCCGGTGATGGGGGTGCGAAGGACTTGGTCGCTCCTCCCCCGTAGTTCTTCACGCTACTGCTCGGTGAGCGGCTACAGAATATGGTGGTCGTCGTCGTCATGGCGACGCTCCCTGCCGTCACGCCCGAGAGAGTTCTCACAGGAGTGGTCAGGGTTGTGTACCATGTTGGTGTTAGCCATCAGAATCTCACCTGCACCCGTGCTGCTGTCGTAGTCGGAGTCGCCGAGTGAATCCTCGCTCGACAAAGGGAAGAGGCTGATGGTGGTCTCATCAGAACTGAGCATGGCCACCTGTCCAGAGATGGCCTGGTTGGCCATAGCATGCTTGATCCACCGTTGCATCCGCGAGCAGCGAGAGCGCTTGCGGTGGACAGCATCGGATCATGACGATGCCGAGTGATATGGCACCGATGGCTGTCGGATCAGGACTCTGTGCACCACCGCGCTAAAGTGTGACGAACCTCGTGCAAGGAGGGTGTCGATGTCGAGTGGCGCATCCTGCAGCCACGCCTAATCGTCAACGACGAAGCAGAGGGAACCGAAGAGGATCTATTTTCCGAGTGTCATCATGATGGAAAAAGTGTGGAAAATATCCAACTGCGCTGAATTTTCTAGAAGCGTAGCCCCACGGTGGGCGCCAATTGTCGTGAGAATGATCCTTACAATAGTACCAGGGGTACGAACTAAGTGGAGAAGTCTAGCTAGGTGCAGTGGATACACTCGGATATACGAGTACAGGCCCCACTCGGAGGTGGTAATAACCCTACGTCTCGAGCCGAGAGGCTGATGTTTGCTTATAGGGGGTGTAAAAGATTACAAGTGCTCAACCTGGAGCCGGTGTCCGGGAGTGGCTTATATAGTGGCTGTCACGACTGGACGAGCACTATTATAAGGCAATCAATGATAATAAAGAGGGAAATTACAAGTAACGACGTCCTTAATCCCTAGCGTTACTGGTAACGTGGGTCTTCATCACGCATGTGTTTAAGTCCTTGGACATTGCAATCCCTTCATTGTCTCTGCCTTGCTGTGGACCGAGTGTTGGGAGCGTCCGATTGCCGCAAAGCAGACCGAGTGAGCTCACATGACCGAGTGAGAACACAATGACCGAATGAGGTCGAGACTATCAAGATGACTTGTAGGACACTGATGTCCTTACGAGTACTTAGGTGGGCCCTATGGAAACGGGTATGTAGTCCTACCCCTTATGTATAATCCCGTCAGGAGCACAATAGAATTTTTGATGAGTATATGTGGTTGACATATTGTTGATCGGAAATGATGTGAAAGCATATGAGGTTGTTTGAAAAGATTTTTCAAAGGAGAACCTGGATTGAGATACTTGAACATTGATCATTAAGATCTATAGAGATAGATCAAAACGCTTGATAAAAATTTCAATGAATACATACCGTGACAAGATTTTGAAGGAGTTCAAAATAGATCGGTCAAAGAAGGAGTTCTTGGTTGTGTTGTAAGGTGTGAAATTTTGAGTAAGACTCAAAGTTCTACCACGTCAGAAGAAAGAGAAACGACGAATGTCGTCCCCTGTGCCTTAGTCGTAGGTTCTACAGTATGCCATGTTGTGTACTGCACCTAATGTGTGCCTTGCCATGAGTTTGTCAAGGGGTATAAGGAGTGATCCAGGATTGAATCACTGAACAACGGTCAAATTATCCTTAGTAACTAGTGGACTAAGGAATTTTTCTCGATTATGGAGGTGATAAAAGATTTCGTCGTAAAAGTTTACGTTGATGCAAGCTTTGACACTAATCCGAATAACTCTGAGCAGTAAACCGGATTCATATAGTGGAGCAGTAATTTGGAATAGTTCTAAATGGCGTGTGGTAGCAGCATCTACACGATGACATAGAGATTTTTAAAGCACACATGGATCTGAAAGGTTCACGCCCGTTGACTAAAAACTTCTCTCACAAGAAAGACATGATCAAACCCCAGAACTGTATGGGTGTTAGATTCATTACAATCGCATAGTGATGTGAACTAGATTATTGATTCTAGTGCAAGTGGGAGAATGATGGAATTATGCCCTAGAGGCAATAATAAATTGGTTATTATTATATTTCCTTGTTCATGATAATTGTTTATTATCCATGCTATAATTGTATTGATTGGAAACTCAAATACATGCGTGGATACATAGACAACACACTTTCCCTAGTGAGCCTCTGAAGGACTAGCTCGTTGATCAAAGATGGTCGAGGTTTCCTGTCCATAGACATGAGATGTCGTTTGATAACGGGATCACATCATTAGGAGAATGATGTGATGGACAAGACCCAAACTATGGACGTAGCATATGATCGTCTCAGTTTTTTGCTACTATTTTCTGTATGTCAAAGTATCTGCTCCTATGACCATGAGATCATGCAACTCCCAGACACCGGAGGAATACCTTGTGTGTATCAAACATTGCAACATAATTGGGTGACTATAAAGGTGCTCTACAGGTATCTCCTAAGGTGTCTGTTGGGTTGGCGTGGATCAAGACTCTGATTTGCCACTCTGTGTGACGGAGAGGTATCTCGGGGCCCGCTCGGTAACACAACATCAACACAAGCCTTGCAAGCAATGTGACTAAGGAGTTAGTTACAGGATCTTGTATTACAGAACGAGTAAATAGACTTGCAAGTAACGAGATCGAACTAGGTATGGAGATACCGACGATCGAATCTCGGGCAAGTAACATACCAAAGGACAAAGGGAACAACATATGGGATTAACTGAATCCTTGACATAGAGGTTCGATTGATAAAGATCTTCGTAGAATATGTAGGAGCCAATATGGGCATCCAAGTCCCGCTATTGGTTATTGACCCGAGAGTGTCTCATGTCATGTCTACATAGTTCTCGAACCCACAGGGTCTGCACACTTAAGGTTCGGTGACGTTTCGGTATAGTTGAGTTATGTATGTTGGTTACCGAAGGTTTTACAAAGTCACAGATGAGATCAGGACGTCACGAGAAGCTCCAGAATGGTCTGGAGGTATAGATTAATATATAGGAAAGTGTATTTTGAACTCCGGAAAAGTTTTGGGCATTTCCGGCACTGTACCGACAGTGACGAATGGGTTCCGGGGGTCTGCCAGGTGGCTCCACCCACCCCAAAGGGTCTCATGGGATGTGTGAGGACGTGGAACAACCCCTAGGGGGCTGGACGAAACACCCATGAAAGCCCAATGCGGCTAGGAGGTGGGAAGGAAAGAAACCCAAGTGGGAAGGGAGGAATCCTACTAGGAGTAGGATTGGAGGTGGACTCTTCCACTAATACCTCTCCAACGTATCTATAAATTTTGATTGTTCTATGCTATTATATTATCTACTTTGAATGTTTTATTTGCATGAATATGCTATTTTATATTATTTTTGGGACTAACCTATTGACCTAAGCCCAGTACCAGTTCTTGTTTTTGACCTTTTTCAGATAAAACTTTCGCCGTGATTTGTTATGGAAAATATCAAAAATACCAAAAGAAAAAGATACCGAAGAGGAGTCCCGAGGAAGCCACGAGCCAGGGAGGCGCGCCCACCCACCCTGGGCGCGCCTGGGGGCTCGTGACTCCCTCGTGGGTCCCCCTGACTTGTTCTCGATGCCATCTGGTCTTATAAATACAAAAACCTCCAGAAATAAACCTAGATCGGGAGTTCCGCCGCCACAAGCCTCTGTAGCCACCAAAAACCAGTTGAGAGCCCGTTCCGGCACCCTGCCGGAGGGGGAATCCATCTCCGGTGGCCTTCTTCATCATCCTGGCGATCTCCATGACGAGGAGGGAGTAGTTCTACCTCGGGACTGAGGGTATGTACCAGTAGCTATGTGTTTGATCTCTCTCTCTTGTGTTCTTGAGATGTCATGATCTCGATGTACCGCGGGCTTTTCTACTATAGTTGGATCCTATGATGTTCTTCCTCCTCTCCCTTCTTGTAATGAATTGAGTTTCCCCTTTGAAGTTATCTTATCGGATTGAGTCTTTAAGAACACTTGATGTATGTCTTGCACGTGTCTATCTGTGGTGACAATGGGATATTCATGTGAGTACTTGATGTATGTTTTGGTGATCAACTTGCGGGTTTCGTGACATCGGGAACCTATGCATATGGGTTGGCACACATTTCGACTCTCCGGTAGAAACTTTGTGGAGCTCTTTGAAGTTCTATGTGTTGGTTGAATAGATGATTCTGAGATTGTGTGATGTATATCGTATAATCATGCCCACGGATACTTGAGGTGACAATGGAGTATCTAGGTGACATTAGGGTCTTTGTTGATGTGTGTCTTAAGGTGTTATTCTAGTACGAACTCTAGGATAGCTTGAACGGAAAGAATAGCTTCGTGTTATTTTACTACGCACTCTTGAATAGATCGATCAGAAAGAATAACTTTGTGGTGGTTTCGTACCTGACAATAATCTCTTCGTTTGTTCTCCGCTATTAGTGACTTTGGAGTGACTCTTTGTTGCATGTTGAGGGCTAGTTATATGATCCAATTATGTTATCATTGTTTAGAGAACTTCACTAGTGAAAGTATGAACCCTAGGCCTTGTTTCCACGCATTGCAATACCATTCGTGCTCACTTTTATTATTAATTACCTTGTTGTTTTCATATTTTCAGATTACAAAAACTTATATCTATTATCATATTGCACTTGTATCACCATCGCTTTTCCGAACTAGTGCACCTATACAACTTATCATTGTATTGGGTGTGTTGGGGACACAAGAGGCTCTTTGTTATTTGGTTGTAGGGTTGCTTGAGAGAGATCATCTTCATCCTATGCGTCCCGCCGATTGATAAACCTTAGGTCACCCACTTGAGGGAAAATTGCTACTGTCCTACAAACCTCTGCACTTGGAGGCCCAACAACGTCTACAAGGAGAAGGTTGCGTAGTAGACATCAAGCTCTTTTGTGGCGCCGTTGCCAGGGAGGTTAGCGCTTGAAGGTATATCTTTAGATCTTGCAATTGAATCTTTTAGTTTCTTGTTTTGTCACTAGTTTAGTTTATTAATAGAAAACTACAAAAAAATATGGAATTAAGGTTGCCTCATATGCTTCATCTTTTTAACGTCTTTCGTGAAAATGATGGGAAGGAAAATTGTTCTCAAGTGCTAGAAGAAGAATTACATAGAATGCTTTGCATAAAATATGTGAATGATGAGCATGATTGCAATGTTGTTAGTATGAATTCTTTGAATACCCATGATGCTAATGATATGCAAAGCCACAAGCTTGGGGATGCTATGTTTGATGAAGATGATCTTCTAGTTCCCCCACTTTGAATGATCAAATTTATTATGATGAAAGCATGCCCCCTATTTATGATGATTATTGTGATGATACTTATGCTATAAAGAAGAAAGATGATAAAACTTGTCACAATTATGAGTACCCTTTTACTGAACATTACTCTTTTAATGTGGAAACAATTCGTAGTGTTCAAGTCTTTTACGATACTCCCACTACTATTGATGAGAATAAATTTCCTTATGTGGAGAGTAGTAAAATTTCTATGCTTGTAGATCATGAAAAGAATGCTTTAGGTGCTGGTTATATTGTTGAATTCATTCATGATGCTACTGAAAATTATTATGAGAGAGGATCATATGCTTCTACATATTGCAATAATATCAAGCTTCCTGTCCATGTGTTGAAACTTTTGAAGTCATGCTTGTTTTATCTTCCTATGCTAGTTGATTCTTGATCCAATAAATTGTTTGATTGCAAAATCCCTATGCATAGGAAGTGGGTTAGACTTAAATGTGCTAGTCATATGCTCCATGATGCTTCCATTATGTTTCAGTCCTTATCTTTTATGTGAGCATCATTGAAATCATCATGCCTAGCATGAAAGGCATTAAAGAAAAGTGCTTGTTGGGAGACAACCCAATATGTATCCTTACTATTTTTGTGTGTTCACATGATTAAGCTACTGTATTAATCATGTTTTATTGCCTTAATTTTAATAAAGTTCCAAGTAAAGCTTTTATGATTAGTTTGGGTGATAGTTGTTTGATCATGCTGAAAAAGACACCAACTTTGCGCTCGCGAAATCATTTCTAGTTTCTATCCAGAGAGTGCTTTTAGGTTGATTATTTTTTCTTCTGATTGATATACAAATTGCCTTAACTGTCATAATTGTTTCAGAATTTTTGGAAGTGCAGAAGTATGGTTATCATTCAGATCATTACATATTGTTCTGTTTTTGACAGATTCTGTTTTCAATGCATAGTTAGCTTGTTTTGGTGTTTACATAGATTATATTGAGTAATATAAATTGTGGAAATAGTAAGATAAAGTAGGAATTCTGTGAAAATAATTATGAGTCTTGTGTTGACAGTACCCAAGTGATTGATTTGCTCGTTATCATACTAACCCATCTCACGAAGTTCCGTTAAGTTTTGTGTTGTGAAGTTTTCATGTTTTGGGTAGAGTTTCGATGGACTATGGAACAAGGAGTGGCAAGATACTAAGATTGGGGATGCCAAAGGCACCGCAAATCCATATTCAAGGACACCAAAGAGCCTAAGCTTGGGGATGCCCCGGGAAGGCATCCCCTCTTTCGTCTTCAATCCATCGGTAACTTTACTTGGGGCTATATTTTTATTCACCACATGATATGTGTTTTGCTTGGAGCGTCATTTTCTTTTATTAGCACTTGCTTGCTGTTATTTACATTAATGTTTTTCATCATTTAGTTCAATAAAAATGTCAAGGATAGCCTTTACCATGGTTAATTTGCAAGTTTAGGAGTTGTTGTTGCAAAATAGAAAGTTTGCTGGTAGTGCAAAAATTCCCTAGAATTTTCTGTATGTCAGAATAACTTGAAATTTGGAAACAGTATGCTTTTATAAATTATCTACAGCATGGAAATTTCTCAGATATTTTGGAGTTAATTAAGTATGTATCTTGCTGCATTCTTCACACACTGTTCTGTTTAGGCAGATTGTTGTTATGTTTGCATTGTTCGCATATGTTTGCTTGTTTAATGATTCCATTCGATGATGGGAGTTTTAAATATGCAGAGGCATTTAGTATGCAATGTCAAATAATAATCTTAGTGATTTACTACAGTAGACTATGATAATGTTTTTCTTTGATTTATACTAACCTATCTCACAAATTTTTGTTGAGTTTTGTGTGCATGAAGTTTTTAAGATTTTGGAGAGCATCATATGAGTGGAATTAAGGAGACACAAAAGCTCAAGCTTGGAAATGCTCATGTCATCCCCAATACATATTTCAAGAAGTCTCAAGCACCTAAGCTTTGGGATGCCCCGGATGGCATCCCACCTTTCTTCTTCAAACAATTATCGGTTAGTATCTATTGAACCAAAGTTTTTGCTTCTTCACATGATTCGTGCTATCCTTGAAGTGTCATTTTATTTTGTTTGAATAAGGTACTTAAGATCTGAAATTATTAGATGGGAGAGTCTTCACATAGCCAAATAATTATTCGACTACTCATTGAGCTTCACTTATATCTTTTGGAGTAGTTTGCCTTTTGCTCTAGTACTTCACTTATATCTTTGTAGAGCATTGGGATGATTTTATTTTATAGAAATAGTTGAACTCTCATGCTTCACTTATATTATTTTGAGAGTCTTAACAGCATGGTAATTTTCTTAGGTTATGAATCTAGTACTAATATGATGGGCATCCAAGAGGGATATAATAAAAACTTTCATATAGAGTGCATCGAATACTATGAGAAGTTTGATTCTTTGCATATAGTTTTGAGATATAAAGATGGTGATATTAGAGTCATGCTAGTGAGTAATTATGGATTGTTAGAAATGCTTGTGTTAGAGTTTGTGATTCCCGTAGCATGCACGTATGGTGAACCTCTATGCTCGGAACTCAGAGCATGATGTTTTTATTGATTGTCATCCTTTGTATCGCGGTCGGGATCGCGCGATGGTTAACTCCTACCAACCCTTGTCCTAGGAGCATGCGTCTAGCACTTTGTTTTGATTACTAATAAAACTTTCGCAACAAGTATGTGAGTTCTCTCTGACTAATGTGAGTCCATGGTATATACGCACTCTCACCCTTCCACCATTGCTAGCCTCTCTAGTGTCGCGCATTTTTTGTCGGTGCATAAACCCACCATATACCTTCCTCAAAACAGCCACCATACCTACCCATCATGGAATTTCCATAGCCATTCCGAGATATATTGCCATGCAACTTCCACCGTTCCGTTTATTATGACACGCATCATCATTGTCATATTGCTTTGCATGATAATGTAGTTGACATCGTATTTTTGGCAAAGCCACCATTCATACCTTTCATACATGTCACTCATGATTCATTGCACATTCCGGTACACCGCCGGAGGCATTCATATAGAGTCATATATTTTGTTCTAAGTATCGAGTTGTAAGTAAATAAAAGTGTGATGATCATCATTATTAGAGCATTGTCCCATATGAGGAAAGGACGGAAGCTATGATTCCCTCAAAAGTTGGGGTGAGACTCCAGATTTAAAAAAAAAGAGGCCAAAGAGCCCACCAAAAAAATGAAAATGAAAAAAATAGGCCAAAGAGCCCAAACAAAAAAAAGGAGAGAAAAAGAGAGAAGGGACAATGCTACTATCCTTTACCACACTTGTGCTTCAAAGTAGCACCATGATCTTCATCATAGAGAGTCTCATATATTGTCACTTTCATATACTAGTGGGAATTTTCGTTATAGAACTTGGCTTGTATATTCCAATGATGGGCATCCTCAATTGCCCTAGGTATTCGTGAGCAAGCGAGTTGGATGCACACCCACTTAGTTTCTTTTTAAGCTTTCATAAACTTATAGCTCTTGTGCATCTCTTGCATGGCAATCCCTACTCACTCACATTGATATCTATTGATGGGCATCTCCATAGCCCGTTCATACGCCTAGTTGATGTGACCATCTCCTCCTTTTTGCCTCACAACCACCACCATATTCTATTCCACCTATAGTGCTATGTCCATGGTTCACGCTCATGTATTGCGTGAGAGTTGAAAAGGTTTGAGAAAGTAAAAGTGTGAAAACAATTGCTTGACTAATACCGGGGTTGTGCATGATTTAAATACGTTGTGTGGGGAAGATGGAGCATAGCCAGACTATATGATATTGTAGGGATAACTCTCTTTGGCCATGTTATTTTGAGAAGACATGATTGCTTTGTTAGTATGCTTGAAGTGTTATTGTTCTTATGTCAACATTAAACTTTTTGTCTTGAATCATATGGATCTGAATATTCATGCCACAATATATGTTAGGTAGCATTCCACATCAAAATTCTATTTTTATCATTTAACTACTCGAGGACGAGCATGAATGAAGCTTCGGGATGCTTGATAATTCTCCAACGTATCTATATTTTTTGATCGTTCCATGCTATTATATTATCAACTTTGGATGTTTTATATGCATGAATATGCTATTTCATATTATTTTTGGGACTAACCTATTGACCTAGAGCCCAGTACCAGTTCCTGTTTTCCCTTGTTTTTGACCCTTTTTAGATAGGAATATCAAACGGAGTCCAAACGGAATAAAACTTTCGCCGTGATTTGTTATGGAAAATATCAAAAATACCAGAAGAAAAAGATACCGGAGAGGAGTCCCGAGGAAGCCACGAGCCAGGGAGGCGCGCCCACCCCCCTGGGCGCGCCTCAGGGGCTCGTGACTCCCTCGTGGGCCCCCCTGACTTGTTCCACCATCTGGTCCTATAAATACAAAAACCTCCAGAAACAAACCTAGATCGGGAGTTCCGCTGCCGCAAGCCTCTATAGCCACCAAAAACCGATCGGGAGCCCGTTCCGGCACCGTGTCGGAGGGGGAATCCATCTCCGATGGCCTTCTTCATCATCCCGGCGATCTCCATGATGAGGAAGGAGTAGTTCTCCCTCGGGGCTGAGGGTATGTGCCAGCAGCTATGTGTTTGATCTCTCTCTCTCGTGTTCTTGAGATGTAATGATATCGATGTACCACGGGCTTTGCTACTATAGTTGGATCCTATGATGTTCTTCCTCCTCTCCCTTCTTGTAATGAATTGAGTTTCCCCTTTGAAGTTATCTTATCGGATTGAGTCTTGAAGAATACTTGATGTATGTCTTACACGTGTCTATCTGTGGTGACAATGGGATATTCGTGTGAGTACTTGATGTATGTTTTGGTGATCAACTTGCGGGTTTCGTGACATCGGGAACCTATGCATATGGGTTGGCACACATTTTGACTCTCTGGTAGAAACTTTGGGGCACTCTTTGAAGTTCTATGTGTTGGTTGAATAGATGATTCTGAGATTGTGTGATGCATATCGTATAATCATGCCCACGGATACTGGAGGTGACAATGGAGTATTTAGGTGACATTAGGGTCTTTGTTGATGTGTGTCTCAAGGTGTTATTCTAGTATGAATTCTAGGATAGATTGAACGGAAAGAATAGCTTCATGTTATTTTACTACGGACTCTTGAATATATCGATCAAAAAGAATAACTTTGTGGTGGTTTTGTACCCGACAATAATATCTCTGTTTGTTCTCCGCTATTAGTGGCTTTGGAGTGACTCTTTGTTGCATGTTGAGGGCTAGTTATATGATCCAATTATGTTAGCATTGTTGAGAGAACTTCACTAGTGAAAGTATGAGCCCTAGGCCTTGTTTCCACGCATTGCAATATCGTTCGTGCTCACTTTTATTATTAATTACCTTGCTGTTTTTATATTTTCATATTACAGAAAATATCTATTATCATATTGCACTTGTATCACCATCTCTTTGCCGAACTAGTGCACCTATACAACTTACCATTGCATTGGGTGTGTTGGGACACAAGAGACTCTTTGTTATTTGGTTGCAGGGTTGCTTGAGAGAGACCATCTTCATCCTACGCCTCCCGTGGATTGATAAACCTTAGGTCACCCACTTGAGGGAAAATTGCTACTGTCCTACAAACCTCTGCACTTGGAGGCCCAACAACATCTACAAGGAGAAGGTTGCGTAGTAGACATCATCCACCTCCTCCATTTCGGCCGAACCCTTTGAGGGTTTTGTGGCTGCCTCATCCCCTCCCTCACTCCTATATATACTAGAGGATTTGAGGGCAGCCCTAACCCTAATGAGCCATGTGCTGCCCTCTCTCTCTCTAGGTCGTCTTCTCCTCTAGATTAGTTCAATAGAGCTTGGGGAAGCCCTGCTGGATTAGTTCACCACCACCACCACCACGTCGTCGTGCTGGAGAACTCATATACCTCTCCGCCCCCTCTTGCTAGATCAACAAGGTGGAGATCGTCATCGAGCTGTACGTGTGCTGAATGCGGAGGTGTCGTCCGTTCGGCACTAGACCGGGAATGATCGTAATGAGATCGCGGGACGGATCGTGATGAGATCGCGGGACGGATCATGGTGAGATCGCGGGACGGATTGTGATTGGATCGCGAAGACGTACGACTACATCAACCGCGTTATATACGCTTCCGCTTAGCGATTTATAAGGGTATGTAGATGCACTCTCATCAGATTTACAAGGGTATGTAGAATGTAATTTCGGCTTCCTACATTCTAGACTTGCATGTGCATGATGCTATATAAGTTGATAGAAAGGCCTAAAATCTCATAAACATATATTAAAACTTGGGAAAGGAGTCTATTATTGTGCTTACAACTTAGTAATCTATTTAGCCCCCTCTAGACATACTTATCAATCTTGTTGTCCGCCATGATGGGGGTAAGGACTAGTGTAAAAGCATCACCTGACGTGCAAAAATAGAAAAATTAGTCACATCCATCAAATATTAAATGGATGTCTCAAATTCATAGCACGAGTGTTGGTGGAGCTTTTGTGCATTTTTTGAAAAACCCCTTGTCTAACAGTTATTTATGAAAAGATTCCTCCACCTTGTTCCTCAAGTTGGATCTGAGATATCCATTCAACATCCGATGCATGTTGTTAATTTTTCTATTTTTCCACACTAAGTGTTATTTTACAATATTCTCCCCCATGATGGACGTGGACATTGCATGAGCCTTGACAATGTCAGAGAGGGTGGGAGCATTCAGACAGTTCCCTTCGTTTCCCACGTGTATGAAGAGGACAACTCGTCAGATGTCGATAAGGCATCCGGCGAATATCTCATGTAATGGTGAGTGCTCTAGGCGAATCTCACTTCTTCATATATGGAGTGACACTAGCTCGCAAAAAGAACATTGAATGGAAGATAATCTTGGTCGAGGCTTCTAGAGAGGATCAGATGAATAGGGACTTCTAAAATGATTTTATTCTAGAGCATTAGTAAAATGATGAAGATATAACCCTAAAATCGAAAATAAATTTTGTGGGAGGTCCTCAGTCCGCTCGGAGTGTTTGTCCCTAACGACAGAGAGATGATTTGGTTGTACACCACCTAGTCCTGCCAGCCCGCACGCCCAGGGTTCACGAACCAATCTTTGGATAGTTCCAACGCATGGTGAAACAAATCCTTGGCGATAATCGAGTCAACAATAAATGGTAGTAGCACCGGTATAGCTCTACGGCAAGGGGTATCTGGAGTGCAACCTTATCTGGTGTCGGGGCTTTGGTCCGAGTGACAGTCGACTAGGTCAAGCTAGTGGGGGTACCACAACAAAAGGACATCCCCCTCCATTGGTCAAGTTGACGTGGATGGGTGCGTTGCAAGCCTATATTCCTAGCAGAGGAATCGTCTCCACTCCAAGTAGTGTCGAGATGGTCTGGGAGGACCCAAGACGATGCTAGATGGTTTCCATCCCAAGGAGTTAGGTTGACATAGGCCTCCTCGGCATCAAGGTGGGGGTTAACCCCCAACCTTTCCCTTTCGTCATCATGTTTGTGTTTCGTGAGAAGGATTATTAGTGAGGAAGATATGTCCGGGCTCCACGGCCACAGTGGACGCCAAATGTTGTTGAATGATGGTCCATTGATCTTATGGCCCGATGTTTATCGTGGACGATCTTATGGCCTCATGTTTATCGTGGAAGGGATTTCGTCAGTGTTGAAGGTGACACAACGATTTGATCATGCCCCCGAATGGGCAATATGTCTGCATTATGCCTACCTATCTTCATTGATGATCATTGAGATTTACAATGTTGTTTTCCTATCTACTCAGCTATGGTACGAGAATGAGCTCCAACACATCGTCTGCCCCTTATATAGCTAGTCCCTGGTCGGTAGTTCGGTTTCAATCTTCCAGGACCCGACACAAACATTTCTGGCTGCTCCCACGGAAGGCTTCTTTCTTGTCTTCTCGAAAGCACCGATACGGCGCTGATCTCTGTATCGCCGTCCAGAACGCGGCCGATACTCCGATACGCGCGATACGGCTAGGATACGGGTATCTAAAAAGTATCGGTATTTTTGATTTAAAAAAAAAGAAAAAAATGACAGAACGTTTGAAAAACGCGGTGGAACGGCGTGGGATACGGCAGGTAGCCAGCCCACGACCACGAGGCCACGACCACGCAGCCTAAACCTAATCCCAGGCTCCCAGCAGGACATCGAGGCTGCAGCCCCCACCGGCGCCCCACTAGCCGCCGTCGCGCTGCCGCCCCCGCCCCCGCCGGCGCTCCTCCGCCTCCAGCCGCCGGCGCCCCTCCAGCCGCCCTTCCCTCCCGTCGACGCCCCTCCAGCCGGCGCCCCTCCGCCTCCAGCCGCCGGCGCCCCTCCAGCCGGCGCCCCTCCGCCTCCAGCCGCCGGCGCCCCTCCGCCTCCAGCCGCCGGCGCCCCTCCGCCTCCAGCCACCGCCCTCGCCGACACCCCTCCAGCCACTCTGGTATTAGCCTCCCTCTGTTTCTGTAATTAGGTAATTAGTGTAATAAAAGTATGAAACTTGCTGTTTTTTATATACCTGAAAAAGGCTCAAACTTGTTGTTTTTATATACCTGAAACTTGTTGTTTTTCATACCTGAAACTTGCTGTTTTTTATACCTGAAATTATTTGCTGATGTTGTTAGCTGCCTCATATTGCTAGGGAAGAAGATAGATACAAGTATACATCATGTCATCTGCGGGTAGTGGCATGGCAGCAAGCCAATCTTCAATCGGTGGTACTGCAAGCAACAGCATTGAGGTTGATGATGCAAATCAAGGGGTTCAGAATGTCATTATGAAGCCGAAATATCCATTATGGAAGCATGTTACAAAACTAGCGGCAGACCAATCAGGCCGAGGAGGCAACACACGTTTCCGTTGCCACTTTTGTATGCTTGATTTCCCGGGCAGCTACACGAGAATAAGAGCACATCTTCTTAAGATACTAAATGCAGGCATAAACCCTTGTACCAAGATAACACAACCTCTCTTTGAGGAACTTCGCAATGAAGATAAGGCAGCCGCTATACTTATTTCACATGGTAAAACGAGGAACACACTTCCTCTACCACCCTTTGAGGAATCCGGTCCATCGGCATCATCAAGGAAAAGGAAGGTAGCAGGAAAGCAGTCTGGGATTTCAGATAGTTTTCATTTAGAGCTTCGACAACAAGCTGATGCTCTTATTGCAAGAATGTTCATCACCGGAGGTATGCAACTTTGCATTACAATGTCAATTGTTGTTGTCTTTTTGAAGCATAGTTGTTGACTAGTTATTTTGTTTGTAGGGGTTCCCTTCAATCTAGCAAGAAATCCCTACTATCGAGAGTCCTACAATTTTATAGCGAACAATGAATTGGGTGGCTATGTGCCTCCTGGATATAACGCATTGCGGACTACCTGTCTTGCAAAAGAGAAGAAGCATGTTGGGAGGATGCTGGAGCCCCTCAAGTCAACGTGGCCGCTCAAAGGTGTGACTATTGCGACTGATGGTTGGTCTGACCCTCAAAGGAGGCCAATTTTGAACTTCATGGCTGTGACAGAAAGTGGTCCAATGTTTCTAAAGGCGATCAACACTGAAGGGGAGGTAAAAACTGTTCTTTCTACCTTGGTTAACTTGTTTTTCTTGTCTTGTTTTTTTATAAATTGATTGCTGATTGTTCATTGTCTTCAATGGTAGGTCAAATCTAAGCAATTCATATTTGAGAAGATGAAGGAAGTGGTTGAGGAGATTGGATCTGAGAATGTGGTCCAAGTGATCACGGACAATGCATCTAATGTCAAAGGTGCTGGATTGATGATTCAAGCAAAGTACAACAATATTTACTGGACTCCTTGCATTGTGCATTGCCTTAATCTTGTGTTGACGGACATATGTGATCCAAAGATGCATGATGATGACTATGAGGTTCTTCATTTTATAAAAGAGGTTGCCGACCTAGCTCAGTTTGTCAAGAACTTCATCATGACCCATGGTATGAGGTTGTCAATGTTGAATGAGTTTAGCAAACTCAAGTTTCTTCACATCGCAGAAACCAGATTTGCAAGTGTTGTCATCATGTTGAAGAGGTTTCTTTTAATCAAGGATGCACTCACGCTAATGGTTATTCATGCAAATTGGGCTAATTATAGAGAGGATGATCCTATTACAGCTCAAAGGGTGAAGGAACTTATTTTGAGTGATGTGTGGTGGGATAAAATTGCATACATTGTCTCTTTCACCTCACCCATATATTCAATGATAAGGTTGACCGACACGGACAAACCATCTCTCCATTTGATATATGAGATGTGGGACGACATGATAGAGAAGGTGAGGGTTTCTTTTAGCTTTATTCATCATTATTCGTGCATTTTTTATGTGTGATGCTTGCTGATTTTAATTGTCCTCATCTTCATAGGTGAGAGTCCCTATTTATCGTTATGAAAAGAAGGAGCGTAATGAAGATTGTGCTCTTTATATCGTTATCAAGAAAAAACTTGCAAAACGTTGGGAGAAGAGTAGCACCCCCCTCCATTGTTTGGCTCACTCGTGCAATCCGAGGTTTGCTCTTTATATATGTTTGTCATTTGACAATCTCAAGTTGTCAACATTAAAAGGTTTGTTGATTTTACGTTGTCATGTTAATAGGTACTACAGTCCAAATTGGCTTGCGGCAGCCCGTGGCCGTATTACCCCCCTTGATGATAATGAGATTTTTCAAATGAGAAACAAGTGTTTGCAGAAGTTATTTCCGGATCCAAATGACCACAAGACCGTCAAGAAAGAATTTGCGGATTTTGCTCTAATGATGAATGACTTCCAGAATGCCGATTCAATTGAAGATAGAGATGATTTTGAACCAAAGCAATGGTGGGGCACTCATGGAGGAAGCACAAAGTTCTTGAAAAGTTTGGCATTAAAGTTACTTGGTCAGCCTTCATCTTCATCTTGCTGTGAAAGGAATTGGAGCTCATATTCCTTCATCCATAGTTCCGAGAGAAACAAACTCACTCCTGAACGTGCTGAGGATTTAGTGTTCGCACATAACAATCTGCGTTTGCTTTCAAGACAATCTGAGACTTATCATGTTGGGCCAAGTCGGATGTGGGATGTGGGTGGAGATGGGGTTGAGAGCTTCACTGGTGTTGGCATGCTTGAAGGTGCTAATTTGACACTTGATGAACCTGAATTGGAGGCTGAGATCATGGATGCTCTCACTTGAGTTGTCCTCATTTAGTTTATATTGTAATGCACAATTATGCACTGTATGACTAAGGGTCTATGGCCATGTCAGCCTTGTATCTTTCTGTTGTTATGTTGTAATGCACTGCTTGATATTGATCACCCTCTTTATCATGTTATTTTTCTCTTAGTTTATGTTACTGCTACAAGCCAACTAGTTTACTGGTTTTTCATTTTTCATGCTTGTCAATCTCATATTATCATGTCTAATATCATGTGTTGTATTTTTTATTTTGCATACATCATGAGGAGTTGAGAACCTGGATGATCATTTAATTCAAGATTAGAAATGGAAGAAGGCATGAGGAGTTGAGGACCTGGAAGCAACGGTATTTTCATCTCATCGCATACATTTTATTATTTTAGTTTTTATTACATGTTAATTTTTTATTATTCATATATATGCTTGCCGTATCGCCGTATTGATGTTTTTAGAAATTGCCGTATCCCGTATCGCCGTACCCGTGTCGCCGTATCGGTGCTTCGTAGCTTGTCTTGGTCTTGTCGGTGCAGAGTGAGTCAGCAGGCGTGCCCATCTGTCTACTGCAATCAGATTACTTTTTTTTTTTTTGCGGGGAACGTTCAACCACCTAACCTAGCCTTCCGTATGGCAACGATTTGCTCCTGGGATCGGGACACATATCCTTCCTCTTGGTGCGTGCTACGCAGTGGGCACGAGCGGAGGAGGAGAAGCGGTCGCGTCGTTAACTGCCTTGGTCATGGCCTCATGGAACAATGCCTGGTTCCAGTCGTCGTCCTGCATATACATACGGGACTACCACCAGTAAGTTGTTGTCCGAGAAACGCAATCACCATCGCCATAAATTAAAAGACGAAACGAGAAACAAATGAAATCCACGCCCGCGCACGCACCATGATCCGGAGCTTGATGCTGGCGATGGCCTTGAGCAGCACCTGCGGGGAGTAAGTGTCGGCGTCGACGGACATGACGCTGACCTGCTCCATCCACCGGAGGCACTCCAGGATGCGGAGCACCAGCTCCACCACGTCGCACTCCACCATCACCATCACCGTCAGGTTCACAACCTCGTCCGATGACGCCGCCTTGGTGATCTGAACCTTGGCCCTCTGCCGCCTCTGCTGGTGCGGCACGTCCTCCTCGGAGTCGGAGGATGGGATGTGCTTCTCTAGCTTGCTGTTCTTCTCCTCCAGATCCGAGACCTGCGCCTCCAATGTCTTCAGGTACCCCGCCGCCTTAGTCAGCACCGTCGTCTTGTCCTTCTGCGCTCATTACCATGCATATGGGTTTGGTCAGTTAGTTAATATTAATACTACATACAGTACTAAGGGTAAAACGGAAATTTAAGGGCCCTAATGATTAAAGATCTTGATGGCAAGTGGGCCGGACTCTAGGTTATGTATGAATTTCCTGGAAACAATGGTTTATACTCGGTTGACAAGGACGGTTTTAATTTGCCTGCCTGATGGAGACAACGGGTTGTCCTTTCCTAGCAACCACCCCAAATGACGCATTCGAAAAAAAAAAAAACGCTCCAAATGACGAGCAGCATATTTTCTTTTTTACTTTCACCTGGTCCCGTGGTCTTGACATAATTTAGATATTATGCCTGTAGATGTGAAAAACTACTAGCCTTTTGTGCCTCAAGTAGAAAAACTACCAGCCTTTCAGATATTTTTTTATTAATTTTGTTAAAATACATCTAGATGTGAGATAAGTATTGCATATCTAAGTTTTATATCATTGATATTATGTAAAGATTCGTATGTATATTTATTTTTCTTTATGTTTGATTTAGTTATTTAGATATGCAATAACTATGTCACATCTACATGTTTTCTATTTATAAAAGAAAAACAAAATGACGATTGAAGTTAAAGTAGCGCATCTGCTCACAAAGTCTACTTTCTTTTCGAAACTTCCATGTTTGTTCCTTTCCAGCTTGACCGCGCATATAGCAAGATATACTAGTGGTCCTTCTTTTTCTTATCTGCTGCATAACCTTTGGTCCTTCTGATCACCTTCCTCTGTCAATGTCCTTGTCTAGTGATTTAAAGTAGCAAATAATGATCATGACAGGTCGGGACGGAAGCACCAAGACTACTCAATAATGTTGGACGCAGGCCGGTTTAGTTTTTCTTTTTCTTGATCCCTTTTTTCAGACCGAAAGGGCCGGTTTTCAAAAAATCTCGAAAATGTCGGTATTTTTTCGTCTGAAAAAATAAAACAAATTTTGAATCTAAATTTTTTAACATTTAAATATAAAGTATGTAACCATTAAACAAACCAGTTAGTCCTTTCGTCTTTGATCTGCACATGCAGGTTGAACCACCTGGTCGCAAGTTCGATACCGGAGAGCGGCACCGGACGTATATCTTTTTGTCGCGTAGATTGTCAAGAGCAGTAAAAAAATAAGTAGGTACAACAGGTTTTTTTTTCTCGATTCCGTTTTTTTTGGGTTAGACTGAAAGGGCCGGTTTACGAAAAATCTTGGAAATGTCGGTATTTTTTCGTCTGAAAATTAAAACAAATTTTGAATCTAAATTTTTTAACGTTAAAATATAAAGTATGTAACCAGCGAACAAACCAGTTAGTCCTTTGTTCTCTGGTCAAACCACGATCGCAGAGCAAGAACCCATCCACCAGGTCACTATTCTGTACTAGCACGGTTTGTAATAGCTCGCTTTATTAAGCCTCGCTTGGAACGTTTGAATTTAACTTTTCAAAAACTTCGGACGGTATCGAACTTTTTTGGGGGCCATCGGAATATTCGGTTTTTGACCGGTTTCCGAAAATCTCGCCCCAAAAAAAAAATCGGCTTCCTTAGATTTGCGAATGAATGGATGTGGTATGATGGTAGGTATGATGGTGATGTTTATACCTTTGAGCAGGGGGGAAGGAGCGACCTCAGCGCGTGGAAGCTGTCGTTGAGCTTCTCCCGACGCTTCCTCTCTGACATCATGTGGTAGAGCTGTCCGGTGTTGTTACTCGCGGCCCTCGTCGGATCCTCCTGCTGCTGTCCCCGCCCGCCGCTGCTGCTTCTCTCCGGCGACATGGAGAGGCTGCTCTTGACCATCACGTGGCCACTTGGTCCTCCTCCACGCAGCTGCGGCGCCATGGCTGTTGGCTGTTGCTGCATGCTGCTGTCCCGGTCCCGGCAGAAGGGCTGCGGATGGGAGGATGCCGAGGAGGACGGGGAGGCCGAGGACGAAGACATGACCGCCATCATAGCCCGCATGATCGCCTCGTCGTCGTGGTCGGCGGCGCCCGCCAAGGGGTTATGGGGCGCCGGCGGCGCCGGCGCTTGGTACCGCGAGGCGTCCGCGAGGTCGAGCGTGAAGGACCCTGAGCCTGAGGAGCCGCCGCTGTCCTGGGAGAGTGATCGCTTCGACGAGAGTGACGACGTGGTCGACGACGGCAGCATGAAGCGGTCATCCCCTCCTCCTACGTAGATGCCGCTGGCGTCCATGTCGGCCATACCCTCCACCTACACGTACGCACACCAAAACCACCAATCTTAATTTACAGACGCTTCGATTTGCAAGGAAGCAGGGTCAAGAATTAACATTGCTCACCTCGTCGGTGGAAACCATGAGGTCAAGGTCGGCGGGCCAGAATGGGTCGGCGAGGGCGCTGTGGAGGCCGGCGATGTCGGCGGCCATGTCCAGGCTGCACCACACATCATCCATCCCTCAGCAAGTAGTGTAACTAGTTAATGGAGGCAGCCAATGATTGATTGGGAGCGATGAGTAAGCTGGTAGAGCGAAATATAGCAGGGAAACAAAGCGAGGCAGCCGAGCTGCTATATATGCAAAGCAGAGCGGGGCGGGACCGCAGGGCATGAGGAGGAAGGAAGAATTTTTTGAACTTCTTTTTAAGGGAAAGGAGGAAGGAAGGAGTTGGTGGGTCGTTTGGTTTGCACGCAAGTAGGGAGTACGTACAAATTAGCAAACTGAGTTGAATAGAAATAGTCGCGATGGCGCGGTCAAAGTCGTGGGTTGGATGCACGCGAGCGAGGCCGAAGCTGCTGGGAACAAGGTCAATTTTGCAGGCACTTGCCCAGGCGGTATCGGGATCAACGGCCTCGCTGCTTACTGCGAGAAACGGCCAGGTTTTGCCGTGTCACCATGACAACTGGAGCTAAAGCCATTGCACATGCACCATTGACTCCTCTCGATGTAATGCCCTATTACTGCTTGTCTAGATTGCTTATCGGGGAGAGGGATAGCAAATACAAGGTGGGTACGTACCCGAGCGGAGTTGGGGGTGTGGTGGAGGGGTTCGCGTTCGATCCCCTTCTACGCAGGCATACATACCTCTGTCCTCTTTCCGTCAATAATTGTCCTTGCGGGGCAGGGTTGTCACAACGGCCATTTTAAAAGAGGACAAGACCGCAACCCATTCCGACAAAGGTGGTCTTCGTCTGCTAAAGCTCTTCGTCATGATGCGCGCGTGGGCTTGGGGGTGACCTCCGCCCTGCAGAGTCCTCGACTTCGGTCCTCTTGCACCAAGTAGGAAATCTTTGGGGGTTGCTTTGAAAACCCGCGAGTTGGCTTTATCCCCGTAGCACCAAAGAGGAAAGCCTCTCTGTCCGTGCTTACTGGTACCGCGCCTGCGAGGTTTGCATCGCCCATGTGAGGGGGTAGGACTGTACGGCCCCACCTGATTACCCTTGACTTGTGTGCCCCGTGAGGTCCTCAGGTGGCCTCAGGATGCATCTCAGTGGCGAGTTGCTCCTTGAGGCCCTTGACGTCTCCTTCCCGGAGCCCTCCTCGCGAGGGTCATGCTTGCTGGGCCCGCCGCCGGGCCGACTTGGCCCATCGCAGCGCTTTGCGCCCGGGGTCGTAGGCCGACGGGTCTGGGTACCCCCGGTCCTAGGGGCCCGATACCTTCGAAGATAAAACCGGTGTGGTCCTTCCTTATGGAGCAGGCAGTGAGGATAATAACCAAGCCAAGACCTTTGCACGGGTTGGGGGAAGGGGGCATCATGCCCGACGACCACTAGTCGAAGATGTTGGTTGTGTCGTCCGACAGGGAGGCAGTGAAACAACACGAGGAGAGAATCTCGTTTCAGGTGATGTGAGAGACCATGCAAGCCATAAGGATATGGTGAAGTATCTCGTCCTCCTCAGAGTAGAGGGGCTCGTGAGGTAGACCTTGCTGAGCGAGACGATCTGTAGTCCAACACCGGTTTTGGGAAGCCATCTAGAGAAGGAATTTGGCATTAGGAGGGGCCTAGTTCCTCCAAGTAAGGCACCAATGTGGTGGAGAGGTTGATCTATCGAAGAGTGCCACATAGCAAGACTTTGTCGTGTATCTGCCATTATCGGTCCACCACCATCAAAGACCGTCCCGGTGCGCGGTCTATTGAAGGTGTCTCTAGAAGACAACATACTCGACCGTGGCCATGGGCCCGAGGGCCTCTTCAAATGTCACTGATCTAGCACTTGTTGGGGAGAACATCGCACACCAGATGGTCGACGATGGCGCCGAGGGACGAGCGCGCCAATAGTCAAAGCAATATCGAAGATAGATTGGCCATTGAGACAATGCTTAGTCTAGAAGCGGCATGTGTTGTCGTTGCCAAGGGTCGAGGAGGTTGAGGTGCGAAAGATACTGACAACCTCGAGATCGCATGGCGGCCGAAGCTCTCACCATTGGCGGGAATCGTCGTTTACTTATAATCTCCAATTACATGGAGTCATGGAGTATTGTAGCACTTTTCAAAGTGGAGGTGCTATGTATGGAGTGTTAAACCCAAAATAAGATAAAATAATTTGCATTCTCTTAAGTTCTATCCACAGTAGCCCCCGGGCTCGCGTTGTGCATGGCTCCTCCCGATAGGAGGGGACGAAGTGACGTGGACCCAAACCGGCTGTGGGCCAGGCTCGACGCATGGCCCCGGGAAACCGCGGGACTCTCCCTCTCCCCGTGACACCTCTGGGATCACCCCCGAGCGAGTTGACGTAAAGCCTGCTTGTAGCGCCTGCCATCATTTCTCTCCTTGACTTGCGCCGTCCTTCTGCACCTTCCTTCTCGCGTAAGGTCACCCCCGCCTAGACAGACTATTGATTCGCGTCATGCCTTGCTCAAGGAGCCCTGCCGCGAGGCACCCTACTCCAGACTCCGCATGCTAGTCAGCTCGCATTGGGTCCCCGCACGAGGGGCCCACCACCGGAGGTCTTGGTGAAGCGGCCAAAGGCCCCAGTAAGATGTCGTGCATGGGGGTAGGCCCGTGGGCCAGGTGAGGGAGTCCGAAATTAAGGGGTCCACGAGTAGTCGGCTTACTACGAAGAGGTCGGCCTGATGGGTTGTGCCTATCATGGGCTGGGCTGCGCGATTGTCTTGTATTCAAGAAGGAGAGCCCCAAAGACTGATGTGGCGACCAAGTAAAGTAGACTAGGTCGGTCGCATGTAACCCTAGGCCCTCCCGATGACTATATAAACTGGGGTTCCTCGTCCATGTAGATGGATTATTCCACCTAGGGTTTAGTATACACGATCTCGAGGTACACTTTGTAATCATCGTCCATATCAATGTAAACAAGTAGGATGTAGGGTTTTACCTCCTCAAGAGGGTCCGAACCTGGGTAAACATTGTCTCCCCCTCTCTCGTGCAACCCATCGATCTAAGGTCCACAGTTCGGGACCCCCTACCGGAGATCTGCTAGTTTTGACACCGACATTGGTGCTTTCATTGGGAGTTCCACTCATCGGATCGCCGAAAGGATCGATGGCGCACCTAGTTATTAGCAAAGAGATCATTAACATGGATGTCTTCCTCCCCAGACAAATCTTCGCCTTCGGAAGCATGGTTCCGCACGCCAATCGGGCCGGCCACCTCAGCCTAGTTGAGAACTTTGTCACTGATTAGGAAGTCAGGTTCGGGAACCTAGAGTTCACCAGTGACCCCGGATACGTCCATTTTGCATCATGCTTTTATGTTGATATTTATCGCTTTATGGGCTGTTATTACACTTCACGGTACAATACTTATGCCTTTTCTCTCTTATTTTGCAAGGTTTACATGAAGAGGGAGAATGCCGACAGCTGGAATGCTAGCCTGAAAAAGGAGCAAGTTTCAGATGCCTATTCTGCGCAACTCCAAAAGCCGTGAAAATCAACGAGGATTTATTTTGGAATTTATAAAAAATACTGGGCCGAAGAAGTACCAGAGGGGAGCCACCAGGAGGCCACAAGCTTGCTAGGCGCGGCCGACCCCCCTGGCCGCGCCTAGGGGGCTTGTGGGCTCCCTGCTGGCCCTCTGGCCCCCCTCTTTTGCTATAAGGAGGGTTTCATTCCAGAAAAAATCAGGAGGTGGCTTTCGGGAGGAATCGCCGCCGCCACGAGGTGGAACTTGAGCAGAACCAATCTAGAGCTCCTGCAGGGTCGTCCTGCCGGGGAAACTTCCTTCCCGGAGGGGGAAATCGTTGCCATCGTCATCACCAACACTCCTCTCATCGGAGGGGACTCATCACGATCAACATCTTCATCAGCACCATCTCATCTCCAAACCCTAGTTCATCTCTTGTAACCAATCTCCGTCTCGCGACTCCGATTGGTACTTGTAAGGTTGCTAGTAGTGTTAATTACTCTTTGTAGTTGATGCTAGCTGGATTACTCGGTGGAAGATTATATGTTCAGATCCTTGATGCTATTCAATACCTCTTTGGTCATGAATATGATTATCCTTTGTGAGTAGTTACTTTTGTTCCTGAGGACATGGGATAAGTCATGCTATTAGTAGTCATGTAAATTTGGTATTCGTTCGATATTTTGATGTATTGTATGTTGTCTCTCCTCCAGTGGTGTTATGTGAACGTCGACTACATAACACGCCACCATTATTTGGGGCTAGAGGAAGGCATTGGGAAGTAGTAAGTAGATGATGGGTTGCTAGAGTGACAGAAGCTTAAACCCTAGTTTATGCGTTGCTTCGTAAGGGGCTGATTTGGATCCACTAGTTTAATGCTATGGTTAGACTTTGTCTTAATTCTTCTTTCTTAGTTGCGGATGCTTGCGAGAGGGGTTAATCATAAGTGGGATGCTTGTCCAAGTAAGGGCAGTACCGAAGCACCGGTCCACACACATATCAAACTATCAAAGTAGCGAACGCGAATCATATGAACATGATGAAAACTAGCTTGACAGAAATTCCCATGTGTCCTCGGGAGCACTTTACCTCCTATAAGAGTTTGTACATGCTTGTCCCTTGCTACAAAAGGGATTGGGCCACTTTGCTGCACAATTGTTACTATTGTTACTTGCTACTCGCTACGAATCATCTTATCATACAACTATCTGTTACCGATAATTTCAGTGCTTGCAGAGAATACCTTGCTGAAAACCACTTGTGAGATCCTTCTGCTCATCGTTGGGTTCGACACTCTTACTTATCGAAAGGACTACGTAGATCCCCTACACTTGTGGGTCATCAGGACTCTTTTCTGGCGCCGTTGCCGGGGAGTGAAGCGCCTTTGGTAAGTGGAATTTGGTAAGGAAACATTTATATAGTGCGCTAAAATTTATTGTCACTTGTTACTATGGAAAATTATCCTTTGAGGAGCTTGTTCGGGGTATATTCATATCGAACGGAAGCACAAGGAGTTTCTCCTCAACTTGTGTCACCTACTGAAAATATTTGTTATGAATTTCCTTCGGGTATGCTTGAGAAACTGCTGGCTAATCCTTTTACAAGAGATGGAACATCACATCCCGACTTGCATCTAATCTATGTAGATGAAGTTTGTGGTTTATTTAAGCTTGCAGGTTTACCCGAGGATGAGGTTAAGAAGAAGGTATTTCCCTTATCGTTTAGGGATAAAGCATTGACATGGTATAGGCTATGTGATGATACTGGATCAGGGGACTACAACCGGTTGAAATTGGAATTTCATCAAAAGTTTTATCCTATGCATCTAGTACATCGAGATCGGAATTATATTTATAATTTTTGGCCTCGTGACAGAGAAAGTATCGCTCAAGCTTGGGGGGGGGCCTAAATCAATGTTATATTCATGCCCCAACCATGATCTCTTGAGAAAAATCATCATTCTGAACTTCTATGCTCGGCTTTCTCATGATGATCGCACCATGCTTGACACTTCTTGTACCGGTTCTTTTATGAAGAGAGATATTGACTTCAAATGGAATTTATTGGAAATAATTAAACACGACTCTGAAGATTGGGAGTTTGATGAAGGTAAGGGTCAGGTATGAATTTCAAGTTTGATTGCGTTAAATCCTTTGTTGAAACAAATATTTTTTGTGATTTTAGCGCTAAATATGGACTTGGCTCTGAGATAGTAGCTTCATTGTGTGAATCATTTGCTGCTCATATTGATCTCCCTAAAGAGAAGTGGTTTAAATATCATCCTCCCTTAGAAGTCAATGTAGTTAAACCCAATCGAGTTGAAGAGAAAGTCATTGCCTATAATGATCCTATTGTTCCTAGTTCTTACATTGAGAAACCACCTTTCCCTATTAGGATAAAGGATCATTCTAAAGTTTCATCTGTGATACGTAGGGGCTACATTAGAACAGCTACACCCGCTGAGCAAATTAGAGTTGAACCTAGCATTGCTATTATCAAAGATCTCCTGTCCGACAATGTTGATGGCCATGATATTCACTTCTGTGAAGATGCTGCTAGAATTGCCAAACCACATGCTAGAGACAAACATAGGCCTATTGTTGGCACGCTTGTTGTTTCTGTTAAGATAGGAGATCATTGTTATCATGGCTTATGTGACGTGGGTGCTAGTGTTAGTGTAATACCTCAATCCTTATATGATGAAATTAAAGATGAGATTACACCTGTTGAAATGGAACCTATTGATGTCACTATTCAGCTTGCCAATAGAGATACTATCTGCCCTTTGGGAATTGTTAGGGATGTTGAAGTCTTGTGTGGTAAAACGAAGTATCCTGCTGATTTTCTCGTTCTTGCTACCACACAAGATAGCTTTTGTCCCATCATATTTGGCAGACCCTTCCTAAATACTGTCAACGCTCATATTGACTGTGAGAAGCAAACTGTCACTGTTGGCTTTGAAGGTGTGTCACATGAGTTCAATTTCTCCAAGTTTGGTAGACAACCTCATGAAAAAGAGTTGCCTAGTAAGGATGAAATTATTGCCCTAGCTTCTATTGCCGTGCCTCCTACTGATCCCTTAGAGCAATACTTGCTTGAGCATGAAAATGATATGCATATGGATGAAAGGGATGAGATAGATAGAGATATCTTTGAACAATATCCTATCCTTAATAATAATTTGCCTGTTGAACTGCTTGGAGAACCACCCCCACCAAAGGGTGATCCTGTGTTCGAGCTAAAACAGTTGCCTGATACTCTTAAGTATGCTTATCTCGATGAAAAAGAGATATATCCTGTTATTATTAGTGCTAGCCTCTCAGAGCATGAAGAAAAGAAGTTATTAAAAACTCTTAGGAAGCACCGTGCTGCTATTGGATATACTCTTGATGATCTTAAGGGCATTAGTCCCACTCTATGCCAGCACAAGATTAAAACCGATCCTGATTCCAAACCAGTTGCCGATCATCAACGGAGATTAAATCCTAAGATGAAAGTGGTAGTAAGAAAAGAAATACTAAAGCTCCTGGAAGCAGGTATTATCTATCTTGTTGCTCATAGTGATTGGGTGAGTCCGGTGCATTGCGTTCCTAAGAAGGGAGGTATTACCCGTTGTCCCTAGTGATAAGGATGAATTGATCCCACAGAGGATTATTACTGGCTATAGGATGGTGATCGATTTTAGGAACTTGAATAAGGCCACTAGGAAGGATCATTACCCTTTGCCTTTTATCGACCAAATGCTAGAAAGACTGTCTAAACATACACACTTCTGCTTTCTAGATGGTTATTCTGGTTTCTCCCAAATACCTGTTGCACAATCTGATCAGGAGAAAACCACTTTCACCTGCCCTTTCAGTACCTTTGCTTAAAGACGTATGCCTTTTGGCTTATGTAATGCAGCTGCCACCTTACAAATATGTATGATTGCTATATTCTCTAACTTTTGTGAAAAGATTGTTGAGGTTTTCATGGATGACTTCTCCTTTTACGGTTCTTCTTTTGATGATTGCCTCAGCAACCTTGATCGAGTCTTGCAGAGATGTAAAGATACCAACCTTGTCTTGAATTGGGAGAAGTGTCACTTTATGGTTAATGAAGGCATCGTCTTAGGACATAAAATTTATGAAAGAGGTATTGAAGTCGATAAGGCTAAGGTTGATGCAACCGAGAAAATGCCATGACCCACAGATATCAAAGGTATATGAAGTTTCCTTGGTCATGCTGGTTTCTATAGAAGGTTCATTAAGGACATTTCTAAGATTTCTAGGCCTCTTACCAATCTCTTGCAAAAGGATATTCCTTTTGTTTATGACGATGATTGTGAGGAAGCCTTCGAAATACTTAAGAAGGCCTTGATAACTGCGCCTATTGTTCAACCACCTGATTGGAACTTACCTTTTGAAATCATGTGTGATGCTAGTGATTATGTTGTTGGTGTTGTCCTAGGACAAAGAGTTGATAAGAAGTTGAATGTTATTCACTATGCTAGTAAAACTCTAGACAGTGCCCAAAGAAACTATGCTACTACGGAAAATGAATTTTTAGCAGTCGTGTTTGCATGTGAAAAGTTCAGATCTTACATAGTTGATTCCAAAGTCAGTAATCACACCGATCACGCTGCTATTAAGTACCTCATGGAAAATAAAGACGCTAAACCTAGACTTATCAGATGGGTTCTCTTGCTACAAGAATTTGATTTGCATGTTATCGACATGAAGGGTGCTGATAACCCCGTAGAAGATAACTTGTCTAGGTTGGAGAATGTTCTTGATGACACACAACCTATTGATGATAGCTTTCCTGATGAGCAATTGAATGTCATCAATACTTCACGTAGTACACCGTGGTATGCTGATTATGCAAACTATATCGTTGCCAAATATATAACACCTAGTTTCACTTACCAGCAAAAGAAGAAATTCTTCTTTGATTTGAGACATTACTTCTGGGATGATCCTCACCTTTATAAGTAAGGAGTAGATGGTGTTATTAGACGTTGTGTACCTGAACATGAACAGGGATAGATCCTACAGAAGTGTCACTCCGAGGCCTACGAAGGACACCATGCGGGAGATAGAACTGCACACAAGGTATTGCAATCAGGTTTCTATTGGCCCACTCTCTTCAAGGATGCCCGTAAGTTTGTCTTGTCTTGTGAAGAATGTCAAAGAATAGGTAATATCAGTAAACGTCAGGAAATGCCTATCAATTATTCACTTGTCATTGAACCATTTGATGTTTGGGGTTTTGACTATATGGGACCTTTTCCAAAATCCAACGGGTATACTCATATCCTAGTTGGTGTTGATTACGTTACTAAGTGGGTAGAAGCTATCCCAACTAGTAGTGCTAATCACAACACCTCTATCAGGATGCTTAAAGAAGTTATTTTCCCTAGATTTGGAGCCCTAGATATCTAATGACTGATGGTGGTTCTCATTTCATTCACGATGCTTTCCGTAAAACGCTTGCTAAGTACGATGTCAATCATAGAATTGCATCTCCCTATCATCCTCAGTCCAGTGGTCAAGTAGAGCTAAGCAATAGAGAGATTAAACTAATTCTGCAAAAGACTGTCAATAGGTCTAGAAAGAATTGGTCTAAGAAGCTTGATGATGCACTGTGGGCTTATAGAACTGCCTATAAGAATCGCATTGGCTTGTCTCCGTACAAAATGGTTTACGGTAAATCATGTCATTTACCTCTTGAGCTAGAGCATAAGGCTTATTGGGCAATCAAAGAGCTCAACTTTGATTTCAAACTTGCTGGTGAGAAGAGGTTATTTGATATTAGCTCGCTTGATGAATGGAGAGCTCAGGCATATGAAAATGCCAAGTTGTTCAAAGAAAAGGTTAAGAGGTGGCATGATAAAAGGATACAAAAACGTGAGTTCAATGTAGGTGATTATGTCTTGCTATACAATTCTCGTTTAAGATTTTTTGCAGGCAATCTTCTCTCTAAATGGGAAGGTGCTTACATTGTTGAGGAAGTATATCGTTCCGGTGCCATCAAGATGAACAACACGGAAGGTAATTTTCCGAGAGTGGTAAATGGTCAGAGAATCAAGCATTATATCTCAGGTACTCCCATAAATGTTGAAAGCAATATTATCAATACCATAACTCCGGAGGAGTACCTAAGGGATATTTATCAGCCTGTTTCAGACTCCGAAAACGAAGAGGTATGTGATTCGGTAAGTAAACAGACTCCAAAACTTTTCCAGTAGGAATTTTTCTCCATTTTGGAATTTTTAGAAAAATAGAAAAAATTAAAGTAGTTCTGAAAGCTCACGAGGAGGCGACAAGCCTGCCAGGCGCGGGCCACCCCCTAGCCGCGCCTGGGGGGCTTGTGACCACCTCGTGTGCCTCCCGGACTCCGTTTTCTTTTGCAGAGTACTCCTTCTGGTTGGAAAAAAATCATTATATATTCTCCCAAAAGGTCTGACCCTCGTATCACACAATTTTCCTGTGTTTTCGTTTCGAGCCTATTTCTGCTGCAGATCTAGATCGCTATGGCGTCCCCAAAAGCTCCAAAGGACAAGATCTTCGAGAAGGTCATCAATCCCTGCCTCGCGGGAGTGCTGCAATGCCCTCAATCTATCGAGATGCGTGAGGGTATGCTTCACATCCGTGATGTTGAGGGCCCAAGAAGACCGGAAGCGTGGAGGTGAGGCTCGAAGCAATGGAGCAACAAGTCTTCAAGTGCCAAGGGATGGTGGAGCGTGGACTCAGTGCCAACCACATGATGATCACAGAGTTCACCAACAAGCACAAGATCGATGCCAATGACATCGGGAAGCACCTCTCCAGGCTCCATGACAGAATTGATCACCTTCAAGCCCAGATCTATGACTTGCAGAACCAAAACTGTGAGTATGAGTACAGATTTAAATCAATACGGTTGGGTGCAGATTTGAGGATTTTGGAGACTCAGTCATCTTTCCATGATGGAACACCTATGCCTTGGAAGACAGAGGATCAAACCCATGTTGCAACAACTCCACCACCATCACCTCCAAAGGAAGACAAGTAAGCATGGGTATGGGCGATCCCCTTGGTTTATGCCATGCTTGGGGGAGTTGCCCCGGTATCGTATCACTTTCACATCTTTTGCCTTTACCTTTTCTTAGTTCGATCCTTTTTGGTTTTATGTTTCTCTAGTAGAATAAAGTTCTTAGAGTTTTAGGCTTGAGTTTTGTTTTGTGTTACCCCCGATGTATTCGAGCTCGTGAGCCGTATAATAAAGAGTGTCTTATTTAACGTCCTTGCTTCATGCCATGATCTGAAAGAAAAGAATGCTAAAGAACAAAAGCATGAAAGATCATGTAATGATCTTATGGAAAGTGATGGCTTCACATATAAAAAGAATGATGATTGAAACTTGTTGAGGGTGGACAAACATAGACCTTGGTCATTGTTGTAATTAATAGGAAGTGATAAATAAGGAGAGGTTCACATATAAATATATCATATTTGACACCATCTATGATTGTGAACACTCATAAAACTATTACATGCTTAGAAGTAGATGTTGGACAAGGAAGATAACATAATGAATTATGCTTTCTTGGTTCCGAACAATGATTATATGACTAGAGATCCCTTAGCACGTGATGATTGCTTCCACCTCATATCAACCAAAACTTCCGCACTCAGTAGAGATACTACTTGTGCATCCATAAACCTTCAACCCCAGTTTTTCCATAAGAGTCCACCATACCTACCTATGGATTGAATAAGATCCCTCAAGTAAGTTGTCATCGGTGCAAGCAATAAAAATTGCTCCCTAATTATGCATGATGTATTAGTGTGTGGAAAATAAGCTTTGTACGAACCTGTGATGAGGAAGACATAAAAGCGACAGACTGCATAATAAAGTTCTTTATCACAGGAGGCAATATAAAGTGACGTTCCTTCACACTAAGAGGACACACATCCAAACCTCAAAAGCGCATGACAACCTCTGCCCCCCTTTGCGAAGGGCCTATCTTGTACCTTTACTTTTTGCCCTTGAAAGAGTCATGGTGATCTACACCAATTCCTTACCTCGCCTTTATCTTGGCTAACATCATATGCTAGGGAAACATCTATATTCATATGTCAACTTGGAAGTAAGTATTCATGAATTATTATTGTTGACATTACCCTTGAGGTAAGCAGTTGGGAGGCAAAACTATAAGCCCCTATCTTTCTCTGTGTCGACTAAAACTTTGATCTCATGAGCACCACGTGTGTTGTAGCAATTGTAGAATACGAAGGGGTGATTGAGTATGTGGATTTGCTTTACAAGCTCTTACTTGACTCTTTTCAATGTTATGATAAATTGCAATTGCTTCAATGACTAAAGGCAATTAGTTGTTAATTCTCAGTAAGGTTCTTGATCCATACTTTACTTTGTGAAGGAATTATCACTTTAGCATAAGAGATTATATGATGATATTGCTGTTCTAATTATGATCATGATGCATGCATGTCTATATCTCGTTTTGTTGACACCTCTCTATCTAAACATGTGGGCATATTTATTGATCTCGGCTTTCTCTTGAGGACAGCGAGGTCTAAGCTTGGGGGAGTTGATACGTCCATTTTGCATCATGCTTTTATGTTGATATTTATCGCTTTATGGGATGTTATTACACTTTAAGGTACAATACTTATGCCTTTTCTCTCTTATTTTGCAAGGTTTACATGAAGAGGGAGAATGCCGGCAGCTGGAATTCTGGCCTGAAAAAGGAGCAAGTTTGAGATACCTATTCTGCGCAACTCCAAAAGCAGTGAAAATCAACGAGGATTTATTTTGGAATTTATAAAAATTACTGGGCCGAAGAAGTACCACAGGGGAGCCAGCAGGAGGCCACAAGCCTGCTAGGCGCGGCCTACCCCCTGGCCGCGCCTAGGGGGCTTGTGGGCTCCCTGCTGGCCCTCTAGCCCCCCTCTTTTGCTATAAGGAGGGTTTCATTCCAGAAAAAATCAGGAGGAGGTTTTCGGGAGGAATCGCCGCCGCCACGAGGCGGAACTTGAGCAGAACCAATCTAGAGCTCCCGTAGGGTCGTCCTGCTGGGGAAACTTCCCTCCCGGAGGGGGAAATCGTTGTCCTCGTCATCACCAACACTCCTCTCATCGGAGGGGACTCATCACCATCAACATCTTCATCAGCACCATCTCATCTCCGAACCCTAGTTCATCTCTTGTAACCAATCTCCGTCTCGCAACTCGGATTGGTACTTGTAAGGTTGCTAGTAGTGTTAATTACTCTTTGTAGTTGATGCTAGCTGGATTACTCGGTGGAAGATTATATGTTCAGATCCTTGATGCTATTCAATACCTCTATGGTCATGAATATGATTATGCTTTGTGAGTAGTTACTTTTGTTCCTGAGGACATGGATAAGTCATGCTATTAGTAGTCATGTAAATTTGGTATTCGTTCGATATTTTGATGTGTTGTATGTTGTCTCTCCTCTAGTGGTGTTATGTGAACGTCAACTACATAAGACTTCACCATTATTTGGGGCTAGAGGAAGGCATTGGGAAGTAGTAAGTAGATGATGGGTTGCTAGAGTGACAGAAGCTTAAGCCCTAGTTTATGCGTTGCTTCGTAAGGGGCTGATTTGGATCCACTAGTTTAATGCTATGGTTAGACTTTGTCTTAATTCTTCTTTCGTAGTTGCGGATGCTTGCGAGAGGGGTTAATCATAAGTGGGATGCTTATCCAAGTAAGGGCAGTACCCAAGCACCGGTCCACCCACATATCAAACTATCAAAGTAGCGAACGCGAATCATATGAACATGATGAAATCTAGCTTGACAGAAATTCCCATGTGTCCTCGGGAGCGCTTTACCTCCTATAAAAGTTTGTCCAGGATTTTCCCTTGCTACAAAATGGATTGGGCCACTTTGCTGCACCGCTGTTATTATTGTTACTTGCTACTCACTACGAATCATCTTATCACACAACTATCTGTTACCGATAATTTCACTTCTTGCAGAGAATACCTTGCTGAAAACCACTTGACAGATCCTTCTGCACCTCGTTGGGTTCGACACTCTTACTTATCGAAAGGACTACGATAGATCCCCTACACTTGTGGGTCATCCATCCCCGGGGAGATCTTGAGTTAACAAAACTCTTAACTCCTCTCGGGGAACTCGCGTCCCCCGACGCTTCTGTGTCGGAAGCCGCAGAACTCATCACCGGGACGACCTTTGTCCCCACCTCGGCCTTAGAGCTCGATGTGGTGAACACGCCGGAGCACGGCTCGACCGACAACATTCTGGGAGCGACCTCGAGTGCCACCAGGGGATCGGCGACACGGGCTGAACCCGAACAATCAAGAGCGCGAGGCCCACTAAAATTCCCATGCTACACGAGCTAGTCGATTAGATACAAGTCATGGGGATGATGAACGATCAGGTTATGGTCTATGACCAGATCAGGCTTAGTCCCGACGAGGGGAAATCTACATCCCACCCGTTACACACCTAACCAAGCTCGTCGAGATCCCGGGTACGGGCTCCCCGCACCAATCACCTGAGTTAAGGACGGTTTACGTCCCGATCAGCGATCTTCCGGACTCACCCAACAGTCCCAAAAATTAATATCGCCCTCACAACACGTCGGGGCCAGCGGCAGGCCCGACATGCAACCTAGTTGGGAATGTGACCATCGAGGTCTCCTGCCCTTAAATCACGGGAATCCAAAATCTTTCCCCACCCACCACCCATACCAAGCATAAGACGGACGAGTATGGCTCCTCTTCAACATGAACGGAAAATCTATTTGCCACGTATGAAGTCACGCAGAATCCAGGGGAATCAGTACACCACTTTTGGGCCAGATTCCTCCTGTGCAACAGGACCAGAGGCCGCAATGAGTGGGAGATTATCCATGCTTTTCAGCAGCATTGCCACGATGAGGGTATCCTCAATGCCCTCTCACGTCGCCAGATTCAATCCTTCATCGAGTTGTAGAGCATAGTGCTTAAATAGCGCGCCAGGGAAAGTACTTTACAAATTCAAAATGTGCAACGACCATAGCCTCGCGGGACCAATTCGTACAAGACGCACACCCTTGGTTATAGGGCCTGTAACTATTGAAAATTCGGTGAAAAGAACTCGGACGCGAGCTAAATCGGTCCTTGACATACTACTAGATGAGCCATGTCCCATACATTCTGCCCTTCCTATATCAAGCACCACCCATCGCCTTAGAGCATGTTGGGTCCTCATGCAGGTCGCAAAAAGCGGAGAAACTATCCTCAATGGAACAACCTTGAAGCGCCGGCCAATGGAACCTCCGGATACAAACAAAGAGATCTTAACGATCTATGATACGTTCACCTAAAAAAATTTGAGAAAGAGAGCCTTTCGGAAGCTGCATCAAATCCATCATGTAGGAGAGGCAAACCCGTGGTCGAACAAACCTATCACGTTCGATGAGGGCGACGAGCCGATGGCCAGTACAGGCCGGGTACCCGCCGCCCTACTCCTAAACACCCATAGTCGACGACTTCAGACTCAACAAGGTACTGATGGACGGGGGTAGTGGCCTCAACCTCATTTATGAGGACATGCTTGAAAAAAATGCAATTCGGCCGATCTAGAATAGATCCGAGCACAACCACCTTCCGGGGTATTGTCCCTGGGAGAGAGGCCCGCTTCATAGGATGAGTAGCGCTCGACGTAGTATTCGGTACACCCGATAATTACCGATCCGAAGAGCTACTCTTTCATATCGTCACATTCCACTGCGGTTACCATGCACTGTTGGGACGCGAAGCCTTGACACGATTCCAAGCCAATCGCATTACAGGTACATGAAGCTCAAAATGCGAGGGCCAAACAGAGTGATCACGGTAAAGAGTGACCCCAAAAGAGCCCTCCGAGTCGAAAACAAAACAACACCCCTCGCCCTAGAAGTTCTAGTAGAGACCCTTGCCGCAGAAGAACTCGTGGCACTACGTGTCGTGGTAGACAAAAACGACGTAATCCTCGGGAAGCGGCCCAAGTCCACATCCTTCAAACTGGCCGAGGAAATCGTCAAGTTCCATGTACACTCGACGGATCCCAATAATACATCATCAATCGGGGCATAATTGGAGCCCGAAATCGACGAAGCACTACGCGCTTTTCTATGCAAAAGTTGGGACATATTTGCGTGGCACCAATCAGGCATGCTATCAAACAGGCCTTGGCACCCATCGGTGGATGGCAGAGCACATCCTGAACATAATCGTCGGTTTCAAACCTGTCAAACAGGCCTTGCGCCAATTTTCTGAATCTAAACGCCAAGCTATGGGCGAAGTGCTCGCCAAGCTACTAGAAGACGGCTTCATCAGGGACATTAAACACCCCGTGCGATAATAGATCAACTAGTTCAATCACCAAGCGTGTAATCGCATGTAATGATATTTGTGTGTCAAGGCACTTCCCTCCATATTTTGAAAATGCTATCTTTAACCGACCATCGACTTCCACCTCCCCTGTTATAAACTGGGTAGTGTTTCATACTTTGTATCCTACTAAGGTAGGAACTAAATTTCTGAGAACTAGGAAATCCAACCATGTGGTACTAACAGACAAAATTTATATGGGTGGATTATGCTATATTACGACGAGGCTTAAGAAAGATCTTCTGGAAAAAATAGTTCCTTAATGGGTTCCTTTTTCCGGGTTGCTATATGTTTTGTAGTCCGTATGGATGTTTATCCGCTCAACACGGGTAACGGTTTTATGATGCGAAATTGCCGAGTAGGTGGGCATCGTCCTAGCCGATGAAGTTGTATCTCAAGAAGCGCTAGATTTTGGCTTTACCCGTTTGAGGTACATGTTCGGGTGATTCGGCCGTAACAATCGCAACAGTGCTCCCTTTACTCTCTACGTTCCCAGTGTATTAGGCTAGAGGGTAAAGGGAGCACTGCTGCAATTGTTATGACCGGTTCACCCGGACACGTACCTCAAACGGGTAAATCCAAAAGCTAGCACTTCTTGAGATACAACATGATCGGCTAGGACGATGCCCTCCTACTCGGCAATTTCGCATCATAAAACCGCTAGCCGTGTTGAGAAGATAAACAACATACCGACTACAAAACATGTAGTAACCCGGAAAAAGGAACCCATTAAGGAACTAATTTTTCCAGAAGATGTTTCTTACGCCTAATCGTAATATAGCGTAATCCACTCGTATAACTTTCGTCTATTAGTACCACATGGCCGGATTGCCTAGTTATCAGAAATTTAATTCCTACCTTATAGGATACAAAGTACGAAACACTGCCCATTTTATAACAAGGGAGGTGGAAGTTGATGGCCGGTTAAAGATAGAACTTTCAAAATATGGAGGGAAGTGCCTTAACACACAAATATCATTACATGTGATTACACGCTTGCTGATTGATCTAGTTGATCTATTATCGCATCTAACATGCAGTCCTCCTGCGACAAGCGTGTGGCAGACATAACTTGATCGTACACCAGATGTAGAGGAATCTCCTTCCCATTTGGTCCCACTGGTCCAACTCGGGCCATGTGCTCGGGATCTAGGCAAGTAAAGCCGGTCTTCACCATAGCCCATGCCTCCCCAGCTCCTTCTCAGAAGACCGAGGTCTTCCACAATTCAAAGCGACCGCGGACTCGTGTAAATTGCTCGGCAAGATCGGCCACCCCTTGTGGAGGGTTTTGGTTCGGCCATAAAGCTCAGACCATACTCTCCATAGCCTTCTGTGCGCGCTCATTCACAATGGACAGTTCATTCAATAGGCCCCCCCCAGAGGAAGTGGCCTCCTCTTCAGGACGCCCAGTCAGAAGATCTAATCCAAAGGAGAAACAAATTTTCATGATCAACACAATAAAAATGGGATCAGTTCGAGATCATAGCTTTACTTACACAACATGTCGCCTTTCAAGTTCTGGTTCTCTTCTCGAGTTTGCGCCAATTGAGTTTTCAAACTCTCAACTTCCTCAGTTTGTTTTTTTATTCTCTTCCTTGAGATTGTTGTTTTCTTCACGACATCACTTTAGTATGCACTAACCGGTTCAAGGTGTGATTCGGCATATTGCTGAGCTTCTTGAGAGGAATCCAGATATTTTTGCATTTGTCCTATTGATTCAGCTTCTATAGCAATTTTTTTGGCTATTAATTTATATTTTAAGCAAATTCAGCATATCACAAATTAACTCCCTTACCATCGGCATCTCTAGTAAATTTCTTCACATATTCCAGCTCGCCCTACTGGCCTTTAAATCGGCCTAGCTCTGATGGAGATCTTTGGATAAACTCTCGTTTTCCTGCTTCAAAGCCTGCAGATTGAAAAAGTACTTGACTCGACCCTTAATTCAGTCGTCCTGACCAAATTAAGGCTCGAGGGCTACTGGGTGTGAACTTTTCTTTGGATATTATAATGTCAATATCTTACCTGTAGGTGGGAAGACACTTGCTTGACCACTTTTTTAAGGTCGGCTCGCACAGCTCCGAGGTACGCATCGGCCGAATTGAGAGCATTGAACTCTTGTTCGGAAAATATAGGATGACGTAGTGCCTCCTTCCGCTGCTGATGATTCATTGCACTCTCGTATTCGGTGTTAGTTACCGACAGTCCGTCCGAACACTCTGGGAGCGGCCCCGTGCTTGGTACTCCGGCGTCCGCCGATGCTTTGGGGTTTGGTTGACTACCCAATACCTCGACATCGTCCACGGGTGGGTAGGGTAGCACACTTCTTCTACATTGGTCGGTCGGGGTTCATGAAAGTGTAGAAGGACAGATATCATCGTAAGGAATATAAGTCTGTCTGTATACCTTTTTGCTGAAGGGGGAGCAGATGAGTTTTCTCCCGCCACCTTTTGTTCGGGAATCCTATCCTCGTTTAATAGAACCCCTGCCGGTTTTTCCCGAGGAGTGGTCCAGCGAGCGTTCCGACGAACCCTAGGCGCGACCCCTCGTTAGGTCGTCGTCTTTCTCTTACTCTCCAAAGAGGGAAGGGAACTGGGGTTGTCGGCTATAAGGGCTACCGTCTGTTCGTCAACTCCATCCTGGTAAAACACCCCATCCTCAAAAATAATCAAAAGCTCCGGATCTTCATGAAACCGTGGATCGTCATCACTGGAAAAGTCCTCGGGCTGAGCCGCGGGATATTTTACGGTCTCAATCCAGCGCTTCCAGGGCTGCAAGGAAGGGGTACAAATTATAAACCAAACAATAAAGGGCGTGAACGCCCGAAACTTTGAACCTTAGTACACTTAGCCATTTGACGGGGTAAAATCCGTCATGATGGCCGCTAAGGCTTTCTGGTTATTCGGTCCTAGCCTTTTGGATCGGGTGGAATCGCTCGTCCTAGTCTAACACCAGAAAATGATGTGTACGTTGTTGGAGCGGTTAGACGCATTGGGTAATCACTACAGCCATTAAATCAATGATGGTTAGTCCGCAATGAGTGAGCATCTTGACCATAGCAGATAAACATTTTACTCCGCAACTCTCCTCTTGGGAGAGACTCTTCGGCCTCTAGCTAAATCACTTCTTTAATGGGTCCACGGAGTATTCGTGAAGGCCCCTCTGAACTAGATCGAATAGGGGAACATCGTCGATATAAAAGCACTCCGAGGGCCACTCGTCGAGTTCCTTCTTTGGTGTCCCAATCGGGTATCCTGTGGCGGCTATACGCCACACTTCGGCTCCGCCCACTTCCAAGATTGTTGTTCCTCTGGTTCGGGCAACGACACAGAAATACTTTCTCCAGAGATCAAAGTGGGGTTCGCAACCCAAGAACATCTCGCATAAGGACACGAAGTGTGAGATATCGATTCGTTGTTTGTTGCACTATACGGAGAAGCGGCCAAGGCTCATGGCATGTCTATTTATGAGTACTTAAACCATATGCAGGAATTCGCTGACATAACATACGTGTACCGGCATGGGCCTCCTCTCATCAAACCTGAGTTAGTCAATGAGCTACCAACAAAAATGCGAAGATTGCATGACTGGTACATGCGAGCATGTGCTGAACAGCAATGCTCGATCTACTTTGCATATAAAAACGAGCATTTTGGGCATGGAGATGGCGTGCTAATGATTGAATTTGACGAATTATTTCAGTTATACAAACAAGACGCCCTCGACAAATCTATCATCGGTGCTTATTCTTTGTAAGTATTATTAATTTATGTCATTAAGTCTTACTCAGCTCATTCGTTGCATGTATAATCTTACTCATCACTATATTAATTTTGCAGAATGAAGATTCTCGAATGCAAAAGAGGATGAATCTATGACATTGGGTTCATTGACCCATATTTCATTCATGACAAAAGTCTTGCACTGGATCCTCGCGATACAGAGAATAACTTGGTACAAGTGTTAAGGTTTTCCGCTAACAAAAGGGAAATACTATTTCCTTACAACTTCAAGTGAGTGTTACTATACACACATTCTATTTTCGCTTATTCAATGTTGTTAAGTGTATAATTGGCTCATTATGCGTGCGCAAGTTCCACTTTATTCTGCTAATCATTGTACCTGACGAGGGGCTAGTAAAAGTCATGGACCCGAAACGCACACCCCTCGCTGAATGGGCAAACATGCAGGAATGCCTCCAGAGGTAATTTCAATCATTATGGCACTATATCGACAACTTTTCGTTCATTTCCTGATAGCAAACAATTAATAAATAACTCCGTTATTCATTTCGTTTTATTGGCAGGGCTGGGAAACGGTTCACCGCCAAGTGTCGAGGTGTTTGGAAGCCAGAGCGTACATTTAAACAAATGGATGTAAGTAACTACTAGCTAGATCCGCGCATTTCCTTATTCTAGTTTTAATACCATTATCATTCTTGATTATGTTTTTGATTGAACTCTGTTCTCGTAAAGTGCTTGAGGCAGGAACATGGGAACAATTTATGTGGATACTATGTTTGCGAGTTCATTCGCCGGACGACCCATGAGACGGGCAAAAACCGGGACATAAAAAAATTTGAAGTACGATAAACAATACTAACAACTTCATTTTATTACGTCAATTGTGTTCGGTTTCATTGGTATATATTGACCCCTTCTTTAAATTAGATCGAACGGTTGCGGGACGGTCTTCTACCACATGAACGTGTACGAGCAATTCAAGAGGAAACTGTCGGATTCTTAGACGCAGAGGTCGTAGATGTGAAGGGAGAATATTATTGCCCGTCGATGCAATTCAGATGAAATGTTAAAGTGTAAAAGAGATGCATATGTGCATGTGTAACTCGTGTCTACATTTTGTAATATGTTCGACAAAGCACGACGGATGAGATGGTGTGATATATTCATGACGATGATGTGCAATATAGTTGTTCCTTTATTGTTGTGTATGTACCATCCAATTTAGTGCAAAACAAGAATTAAAAAGTGCCCAAAACAAATAAGTGGGAAAATACGGGGCAGCAAAATAGCCCCATCCAATTTAGTGCAAAACCCTAAACCCTAAAAAGTGCTAAAAAAGGAAGCGAAGCAATAGACCCGGTTCGTAATAAGAACCTGAACGAATACCCCTCCCCCCTCGCCCCGCCACGTGAAGGAATATTTGCCCCAGTTTGGGGCCGAACCGGGGCTAGCATTAGTCCCACTTTGCTAGCCCCGGTTCGTGAACCGGGATAAAGGCCCAACTGAACCGGGGCTGTAGCCCCATTTTCTACTAGTGCCTGCTTCTTCTGGCTCCACCTGTCATCAGATCTCCACCCGACGCTGCGAGTCTAAGAATACAAAGCCAGAGCCGTTGGATCCTCTGTCGAAGAATTCCCTGATTAGTTTTGGTGTAGTCTTCGCCGCCCTCTTGCTGATGGTTCTCAACTGTGCGCTCGTCTCGGCCTCCACATGTGCACACTTGAGGCGACTCTAGTAGCTAAAATATGGCACCGTCGTTCCTGCTGTCCTTGATCAATGGTGAGACGCGCAAATAAGGTCTGGTCTTTTTCATGCAACGAAGAAATTGGGCGACATGAGTAGATAGGTTTTGTCATTGTCTTTTTTAGGTTTTCTCATATCATAATGTCAGGAGGCAGGTGGAATATGGGGGCCACACCTCACGTCATCTCACAGTTGTAAATTAGGTATTGGTTAATCTAATGGTCGTAATTAGTTCTAG
Source organism: Hordeum vulgare subsp. vulgare (assembly GCF_904849725.1). Taxonomy (NCBI): domain Eukaryota; kingdom Viridiplantae; phylum Streptophyta; class Magnoliopsida; order Poales; family Poaceae; genus Hordeum; species Hordeum vulgare. The sequence goes on along the minus strand of NC_058520.1, from coordinate 326,590,880 downwards.
ATACATCAATTTCTACCCATTTTTACGATAAGTAATTTCGGACGGAGGGAGTATAAGATAGTGGCAAACATCATGTGTTGATGAAATATTCACATTCATATATCCAAGTGAATGTAGATTAACATGATTCATTATTGTTGACATTATCCTTGAGGTAAATGAGTTGGGCGGTGAATCATTTAAGACAATATTTTCCTATGTGCCCGATGAATACATGAGCTCCAAAAATATGACTTGAGTATGAGCCCCTGATGGCCCTCCGACGCCCCTCTTCTCCTATATGGTGTTTTTACCCTGAAAAAAATCAAGAGATAACTTTCAGGACAAAGCACCGGCATCTCGAGACGGAAACCTAGGCAGAGGCCCTTTTGCTCTCCGGTTGAGCGATTCCGTGTGAGGAATTCCTCTCCGGGAGGGGTAAATCGAAGCCATTGTCATCACCAACGATTCCTCCTTCGTGGGAGGACCAATCTTCATCAACATATTCACCAGCAGCATATCATCTACAACCCTAGTTCATCTTGTGTATTCAATCTTTGTCTCAAAACCTCAGATTGGTACATGTTGGTTGCTAATTGTGTTAATTACATCTTGTAGTTGATGCTAGTTGGATTACTTAGTGGAAGACATTACGTTCAGATCCTTAATCATTATTATTACACCTCTGATGTTGAAAAATGTTGATGAGGTGTGAGTAGTTAGTAGTTCCTGAGTACATGCGAGAAGTCTGGTTATAAGTAATCATATTAGTTGGTATTCGTTTGATATTTTGATGATATGTATGTTATCACTTCCTTTAGTGGTGTCATGTGAACATTGACTACATGGCACTACACCATGTTATGGGCCTAAGGGAAGTCATTGTGGAGTAACAAGTAGATGATGGGTTGCGAGAGTGACATAAGCTTAAACCCCGAATTATGTGTTGCTTCATAAGGGACTGATTCGGATCCACATGTTTCATGCTATGGTTAGATTTATCTTAATTCTTCTTTCGTACTTGCGAATGTTTGTGAGACGGTTTAATCATAAGTAGGTTGTTAGTTCAAGTAAGAACAACACCTTAGCAGTGGTCCACCCACATATCTAATTATCAAAGTAGCAAATTCGAATCAACTCAATATGATGAACATGACTAGACAGATATTCACACGTCCTCGGGAGCACTTGCTTTATATAAGAGTACTTTCAGGCATGTCCTTTGCTATAGAAATAATTGGGCTACCTTGCCACACCTTTGTTACTATTGTTCCTTGTCATCGTTATGAATTATCTTGCTACAAAATTATCTATCACTCCTACTTACAACACTTGCAGAGAATACCTTGTTGAAAACTGCTTATCATTACCTTCTGCTCCTCATTGGGTTCAACACTATTACTTATTAAAAGGACTACGATTGATCCCTTATACTTGTGGGTCATCAAGACTCTTTTCTCGCGAGGTTGTCAGGGAGTGAAGCGCCTTTGGTAAGTGGAAATTGGTAAGGCGACATTTTTGGTACGTGCTAAAATTTATTGTTGCTTGTTACTATGAACGACACCCCTTTAGTGGCTTGTTCAGGGCATCGTTGCCTCGAACGATAGTTGAGAAAATTGTCTCTCGACCTGCTGAACCTACTGAAAATATCTATTATAATATTCCTTCAGGTATGGTAGAGAAACGGTTGGCTAATCTTTATAACGGTTGAACTCATCCTGATTATCATTTAATATATGTCGATGAGATTTGTGGATTGTTTAATCTTTCAAGTCTACCCGGAGGAAAAGTCAAGAATAAAATTCTCCCTTTATCTTTGGAGGGAAAAGCACTATTGTGCTAGAGACTATTGGATGATATTGGACCATGGGATTGGGATCGCTTGAAATTGGAATTTCATCAGAAGTTTTATCCTATGCATTTGATTCATCATGATCATAATTTTATTTATAATTGTTGGCTCGTGAAGGAGAAAGCATCGCTCAAGCTTGGGAGAGGCTTAAATCTATCATGCACACTTGCCCCAACCATGAGCTCTCAAGAGAATTGATCACACAAAAAATTTATGCTCGACTTTCTCATGATGATCAATCTTTGCTCAACGCTTGTGCGGTCGGTTCCTATATGAAGGAGACTATTGAATTCAGATGGAACATTCTATAATATTAAATGCAATTCCGAAGATTGGGAACTCGATAGATGTCAAGCATCAGGTATAAAATTCAATTTTGATTGTGTTAAATCTTTCATGGAAACTTCTCCTTTTCATGAGCTTAGCAACAAATATGGTCTTGATCCTGAGATAGTAGCTACCTTCTGCGAAACTTTTTCCCTTCTATTTTTAGGGTAAATAAGAATTTATAAGCCGAAGAATGGAGTATGGAGGGCCATGAGGGGGCACAAGCAAGCCCCCCCCAGGTTGCGCCTTGATAGCTTGTGGGGCCCTCGTGAGGCCCCGATATTTCTTCCGATGCTCGTTGATCTTCTTTTGGTCCAGAAAAAATTATCAAAAAGTTTAGGGCCATTGGACCTTGTTTGGTATGGAAAATCTGCAAAGTGAAAAACACGTAGAAAATGGCAACTAGCACTGGGCACTCGGTCAATTGGTTAGTGCTAAAATAATATAAAATGGTAAATAAATACTCCAAAAGCATACTAGAATGATAATATATCAACATGGAACAATAAAAAAATTATAGATACGTTGGAGGCATATCAAGCATCCCCAAGCTTAATTCCTACTCGTCCTCGAGTAGGTAATTTTATGAAAACAAATTTTTTTTATGTGACATGCTATCCATGATGTAACCTCATGCATGTGTGCTCATTGAGAAACGATGATTTAACAAACATTAACATAGCAATACTTATAGGTATAAGCAGCAAATCGTTAATCTTTCAAAGTATATGATCCTCAAAGGTTGTTTTACACCGAGTCATCTTTATTATATTAGAAAGTCATGGCACCATCTTCACCACATTAATACAAATGTCAAGCACCACGGTGTTCAAGTCGGGCAATTGGATCGTACCTTTTCATTATGCATCAACTTTTTATTCTTCACACAATACATGAGCATGAACCATTGGACATAGCATAAAGGTGAAATAGAATATGGTGGTAGGTTTCAACGGGGTAAAAGTGGAGAAGATTGTCTATCATCAACTAGGCGTACCAACGAGCTATGCCCGTCGGTAGATATCGATGCGAGGAGTAGGGATTGCCATGCAAACGATACACAAGAGCTATGAGTGTATGAAAGCTCCAATGAAACCTAGTGGGGTGTGCATCCAACTAGCTTTCTCATGAAGACCTCGGGCATTTGAGGATGCCCGTCATCAGAATATACAGTGATTCCGGCTAGCATAAGAATGATATAACATGAGACTCTTTATATGAAGAACAATGCACCACTTTGAGGCACAAGTGCGGTAAAGGATAGTAGCCAAGTCCCTCCTATCTTTTTATCTCTTTTTTATTGTGGGCTCATTTGGCATCCCCCATTTTTATTTCCTCACTCGTACAATGCTCTAATAATGATGATCATCACACTTTTATTTACTTACAAATCATCATGAAAACTGATAGGACAATATGACTCTGAATGAATGCCTCTGGCAGTGTACCAGGATATGGCAAGATCTAGCGTGACATGTATCAAAAATATGATGAATGGTGGCTTTGCCATGAATACTATGTCAGCTCTATATGATCATGCAAAGCATTATGATGATGAATGAACTAGCCATGTGAAGTTACGATGGCATTTGCATGGCAATATATCTCAGAATGGCTATGGAAATGCCATGATAGGTAGGTATGGTGGCTGTTCTGGGGAGGATATGAAATGGTTTATGTGCAACAGAGCGTGTCATGTCAGGGGGTTTGGATGCACTGGCAAAAGTTGCACCAATCCTCAAGGTGAGAATGGGCGATGCATGGTACCGAAGAGGCTAGCAAATATGAGGATGTGAGAGTGCGGATGTCCATGGTGTCAGATTAGTCATTAAGAACTCATATACTTATTGCAATGTTTTATTAGTTTTATCACAAATCAAAGTACTACTCGCATGCCCCGAGGGAGAGTGTTGGTAGGAGTTAACCATCGTGTGACTCTGACTCAAAACAACACACATTTTTCAACGAGGAATAGAAATGATCACACATTATCACCATGCATTTTTCATTTTTAGATGAACAAGAAGTTTAACATATCTTAATGTTGACACCTATCTGAATTAATAATGATGCACTCACACCTTTTTCATATCACCACATCAATATCATTAACCCACAATTTCTCTATATGTGCTACATGGTGGTTTTTATCATCATTCACTCGATACTCATTGTTTTTTATCTAGTCTTATGATCCATGCAAATTACCATCACTACTTTTCCAGCTCCCAAAAAATATAAGTGAAGAACGAGAGCATATAATTTCTATAAAATCTGCACGCCAACGTGCTCAAAAAGATATAAGTGCAGTATTAAAGCAACTGCTAAGCTCAAAAGATATAAGTGAAGCACATAGAGTATTCTAACAAATTGTGATGATATGATCTCTCTCGCTCAAATAGGTGTGTCAAGCAAACAATGATTGTGGTAATCTGAAAGTAAAATCAAATGGAAGCAAACAAAATCAAAGGATGCTCCAAGGAAAACACATATCATGTGACGAATAAAAATATAGTTCCAAGTAACACACCGATGGATTGGGACAAAAAGAGGGGATGCCTTCCGGGGAATCCCCAATATAAGATGCTTGATTCTTCCTAAAATATTACCTTGGGGTTCCTTGGTAATCCCCAAGCTAAGGCTTTTGCTGATCCTTAATCCTTTCTCCATCAAGACAATACCCAAATCTTGAAAGCTTCAATCACGTAAAACTCAACAAAACTTCGTGAGATCCATTAGTATAAGCAACATATCAAATACTTTCAGGTGATGTTACATATTGATTATTATTTTATTTTAGTGTAGTATACTGTATATTAACTCCTCCATGGCTTATACCCCCTGATATAATCTATAGCATCATCAAAACATGCAAACTGTACATGCAAAAACAGAATCTGACTGAAATAGAACAGTCTCTAGTAATATATAATGAAATTATACTTATATAACTCAAAAAATTATGAAAAAATAGGAATACATAAGGAATTTGTATATAAATACTTTGTAAAATATTCAGTCTAAAAAGAATTTCCAGTAAAATTAGAGAAATTCTGCACTAGGCGCCAAAGTTTCTGTTTTTGCACCGTATGAATTCAACTGATCATGCAAATCATCCCAAAGGCTTTACTTGGCACAAACACTAATTAAAACAGAAAGATGCAATAATTACAGAGGAAATAATCGTGTTATTACACATAAACATAAATTAAAGTCAAAAATTAAAGATAACTATTGGGTTGCCTCCCAACAAGCGTTATTGTTTTACGCCCCTAGCTAGGCATATTGCATAGTTTCAAGTGTTATGATCTTTGTCATCAAGCTCCTTAATAGTAGAACCTTGCATAGTGGGAACAAGATAAGACTTGGTAATAGGATCCTTCATCATATCTATGAAGTTGGGGTGATCACTAATCATTTTAAGATCTTCGTTTCTTTTGGTAAGAGGTGTACTAATGCTCTTAGGAACGTATATGAACTTGGGGATTTTGTCTTGAGAGACACTAGCATTGATTTTAGAAGGGGTAAAAGTGGAACCTAATTTGTCAATCACCTCCTCCATTTTGTCAATTCTACTGAAAACTTGTTCCACCCTCTCATCAGTAAAAATTTCCTGATACTTTGAAGATTTCAAAGTCATTCCTACACGTGACCCAAGTTGGGTGATATGATTATGCAACTTTTTATTTAATTCCTCAATTGGTTCGTGAGTAACCATTTTCCTTTCAATAGGATCAAGTCTTTGCATACCATGTTCCAAGGTTAAATTGGTTTCATTAATGATAATGGGTGGTGTTCCAACAAGACTTTCAATGGCATTATAGGCGTCCAAAGTGTGACACATAAGGAAATTCCCACCGGTGATGGTGTCAACGACAAACCTATACCAAGTTGTCACACCAACATAAAAATTATGGAGCAGGGTAGTAGTAGATAGCTTACTAGTTGCTTTATTTTGAGCATAGAAAATCTTATACCATGCATCCTTCAAACTTTCTCCTCCCCTTTGCTTAAAATTGACAACATCATTTTTGGGAGTAACATGAACAAAGGAAGAGCTAGCCATGAGTTCAAACAAGCAAACAGCAAAGATAAATTTTTTTTATTTTTTTTATTTTTTATATGAGACAAACTAAATATAACAGCATATAAAAAGAGGAACAAGAGAATGAAACTTTGTGTGGAGTTACTTGGTAGATGGTGATGATATTCCCCGGCATCGGCGCGAGAAATCCTTCCTCATAATCGTGATTTGCGTTCGGTTTCTATGAAAAGGAACGGGTTATCGCAGCACAAGGTGGGTAAGTATTTCCCTCAGTTATGAAACCAAGGTTTATAGAACCAATAGGAATATCAACCAAAACCGTATTCAGCGGCTGCACACAAAGGAACAAACAACTTGCACCCAACACGGGCAAGAGGGTTGTCAATCCTCTTGTCTTGTTATTTGCAAGCAAGTGAGGTGTGTAGATAATTGTAGATAGTAAGATAAAATAAAAACATGTAAATAATATCAAGGTAATCAAGGTTTTATTAATATGTTATGAATAGACCCGGGGGTCATAGCTTTCCCTAATGGCATCTCTCATGGAATAATAGCATACAATGGGTAAACAAATTACTGTTGGGCAATTGATAGAAAAGCAGATAGTTATGCGATATTCACGACAATGATGATGTGTATATAGGCATCATGTCCATAAAAAATAGGCCAACTCTAGCCTGCACCTGTTACTATTACTTCACTTCAAGAGCACTTCTAAGCTTGCCTCTCTACATATAAAGTTCATGACAAACGAAGTAATGCATGGAGTAAGATGACATGATGTAGACAAAGTAAACTCAAGCAATAACAATAAACCCCATCGTTTTACCCTTAGTAGCAGCAACACAAAGATGCATATTGTCCCCTTCTGTCACTGGGATATAGAGACTCGCCAGGTTGAACCTACCACAACACACCTCTTTCACCGAAGTAATACCGATCTAGATGGCTAAACTATTTTAATAGATCAGAGAGAATTATGAAGCTACCATAATCATGCACATAAGTATCATATAAGTATTTAGAGGTGACTCAAATATATATCATGAATAATCCGAACATACACCCACAATTCATCAAATCCCGACAAACGCATCGCACAAAAGGAATTATATCGGATGGATTAAAGCAAAGCTGTGATGATCATTGTATTGAAGATCAAAGGGAGAGAGGGATTAACATCTAGGTACTTAATATGAACCTGTAGGTCTGTGCTGAACTACTCACACATCATCGTGAGGGCGGCAAGGTTGATGAAGAAGCCCTCCATGATCGATCCCCCTCCTGCAGGTTTCCCGAACATAGCTCCAGATGGCCTCCCGTCTAAACAAAGACTTGGGTGGCGTAAAAAGTGTTTCCAAACTCCCTCTAGTGTTTTTAGGTTAAATTATATTTTATAAGCCGAAGAACGGAGTTGGGAGGGCTGCAAGGGGGGCAGAAGCTATCACCCCCCAAGCCGCGCCCTGATTTCTTGTGGGCCTCTCGTGAGGCCTCTAGTTTTCTTCTGGTGCTCGTTGGTCTTCTTTTGGTCCGGAAAAATCATCAAAAAGTTTCAGGGTAATTGGACCTCATTTGGTATGGAAAAACTGCAAAGTGAAAAACACATAGAAAATAGCAACTCGGCCTGGGCACTGGGTCAATATGTTAGTGCTAAAAATAATATAAAATGGTAAATAAATAGTCCAAAAGCATGCTAGAATTATAATATATCAGGACGGAATAATTAAAAATTGTAGATATGTTGGGGACGTATCAAGATCTTGTTGCAACTCAAGCATATCATGATCCACTGCTCGGACAGGATCCTTGAAGCAACAACAGAGATGTGACACATGAAAGACATCATGAACCTAAGAAAGGTTCGATGGTAGTTCCAATTGATATGCCAGCTTTCCACGCCTTTCGAAAATAGTGAATGGACCAATATAGCGAGGAGCTAGCTTTCCCTTGATCCCAAAGCAGTGTGCATCCTCATTGGTGTGACTCAAAGATAAGCCTTTTCGCCAGGTTGATAGACCATATCTTGGTGATGATGGTCATACTGACTCTTTTGACTAGACCGAGCAGCCTTTAGATTCTCACGAATAACGCAGACTTGATCTTTGGCATTCTGGATAATATCCGGACCAAAGAGTGATTGTTCCAAAAGTTTCTGACCAATTCATAGGAGTTTGACACTTTCGTCCATACAACACTTCAAGGGGGTCATCTTCAAACTAGCTTGATAGCTATTGTTGTCGAAGAACTCGGCATACGGGGGAGATTCGTCCCATTCCTTGCCGAAAGAAATGAGAGAATCTCGAATCATATCTTCAAGAATCTGTTTGACTTGTTCAAGTTGTCCGTGGGATTGAGGATGAAAGGCGGTGCTAAAGGACAAATGAGTTCCCATAGCGTTCTGGAAACTTTCCCAGAATCTTGAAGTGAATAAGCTACCATGGTCTAAGCTAATTACCAATGGAATGCCGTGGAGTGAAACAGTTCTGAACATATATAGTTCTGCCAACTGACTAGCGGTGATGGTTTCCTTAACAGCCACAAAATGTGCAACTTTGGACAGATGGTCAATGACGACAAGAATATCATCATTACCCTTCTGTGGTGTGGGAAAACTGGTGACAAAGTTGTTGGGCAACGTAGCAAAAATTCAAAATTTTCCTACGCCATACATAGATCTTTCTATAGGGAGACCAGCAACGAGAGAGGGGTGAGAGTATCTTCATACCTTTGAAGATCGCTAAGCGGAAGCGTTGGTAGAACGCGGTTGATGGATTCGTACTCGTTGCGATTCAGATCGCGGTGTGATTCCGATCTAGTGCCGAACCACGGCACCTCTGCGTTCAACACACGTGCAGCCCCGTGACGTCTCCTGCACCTTGATCCAGCAAGGAGGAGGGATAGGTTGGGGAAGATCTCCGGCAGCACGACGGCGTGGTGGCGATGGAACGACGAGGTCTCCCGGCAGGGCTTCGCCAAGCACCGTGGGAGAGGAGGAAGAAGAGAAGCAGGGCTGCGCCGATAGAGAGAGAATTGTGTATCTCCAAAGGCAAAACCCCCCACTATTTATAGGGGGAAGGGGAGGGAGGCGTAGCCCTTAGGGTTCTGACCCCTAAGGAGTGCGGCAGCCTCCCAGATGCGAGGTGTGGGCGGTGGCGAGAGAGGAGAGGGGGTGGCGCACCCCTAGGTGGACCTTAGGCCCACTAGCGCCTAGGGTTTCCCCTCCCTCCCTCTCTTGTGCGCCTTGGGCTGGGTGTGGGGGGCGCACCAGCCCACCCAGGGGCTGGTTCCCTCTCACACTTGGCCCATGTAGCCTCCTGAGGCTGGTGGCCCCTCCAGGTGTGCCTCCGGAACCCTTCCGGTGGTCCCGACACGTTGCGGGTGGTGTGCGAAACATTTCCGGCGTCCAAACCCATCCATCCTATATATCAATCTTTACCTGCGGACCATTCCGGAGCTCCTAGTGACGTCCGGGATCTCACCCAGGACTCTGAACAACCTTCGGTAACCTCGTACAACAATTCCCTATTACCCTAGCGTCATCGAACCTTAAGTGTGTAGACCCTACGGGTTTGGGAGGCATGCAGACATGACCGAGACACCTCTCTGGCCAATAACCATCAGGGGGGTCTGGATACCCATGGCGGCTCCCACATGTTCAATGATGATCTCATCGGATGAACCACGATGTCAAGGATTCAATCAATCTCGTATACAATTCCCTTTGTCTATCGGTGTAGAACTTGCCCGAGATTCGATCGTCGGTATCCCTATACCTTGTTCAATCTCGTTACGGTAAGTCTCTTTACTCGTTCTGTAGTACATCATCCCGTGACTAACTCCTTAGTAACATTGAGCTCATTATGATGATGTTCAACCGACTGGGCCCAGAGATACCTCAATTCGTACCAACTCAACAGATACTTTCGAAGATACCCGTAGTGCACCTTTATTGTCAACCAGTGACATTGTGACATTTGATACACCCAAATTGCTCCTACGGTATCTGGGATTTGCACAATCTCATGGTCGAAGGAAATGATACTTGACATTAGAAAGCTTGAGCATACGAACAACACGATCTACTGCTATGCTTAGGATTGGGTCTTGTCCATCACATCATTCTCCTAATGATGTGATCCCATTATCAATGACATCCAATGTCCATGATCAGGATACCATGATCATCTATTGATCAACGGGCTAGCCAACTAGAGGCTTGCTAGGGACACATTGTGATCTATTTATTCACACATGTATTACTGTTTCCTGTTAATACAATTATAGCATGAACAATAGACGATTATCATGAACAAGGAAATATAATAACCATTTTATTATTGGCTCTAGGGCATATTTCCAACAGTCTCCCACTTGCACTAAAGTCAGTAATCTAGTTACATTGTGATGAATCGAACACACATAGCATTGTGGTGTTGATCATGTTTTGCTCATGGAAGAGGTTTAGTCAACGGGTCTGCAATATTCAGATCCGTGTGTACTTTACAAATATCTATGACTCCTCTATGGACCTGGTCTTGGATGGAGTTGTAGCGGCATTGGATGTGCTTGGTCTTCCTGTGAAATATGGGCTCCTTGGCTATGGCAATGACTCCAGTTTTATCACAGAAGAGTGTCATCGGACTTGACGCGCTTGGAACCACTCCAAGGTCGGTGATGAACTCCTTCATCCAGGTCCCTTCATGAGCTGCTTCCGGAGCAGCTATATACTCCGCTTCACATGTAGATGCTGCCATGACGTCTTGCTTGCTGCTGCACCAGCTCACTACCCCACCATTCAGAACATACACGTATCCGGTTTGTGACTTAGAGTCATCCGGATCTGTGTTGAAGCTAGCATCGGCGTAACCCTTTACGACGAGCTCCTCCGTCACCTCCATAAACGAGAAACATTTCCTTAGTCCTTTTCAGGTACTTAAGGATATTCTTGACCGTTGTCTAGTGTTCCATACCGGGATCACTTTGGTACCTCCCTACCAAACTTATGGCAAGGTTTTTATCAGGTCTGGTACACAGCATGGCATACATTAGAGAGCCCACGGCTGAAGCGTAGGGGACAATACTCATCTTCTCTCTATCTGCTGCCGTGGTCAGTGACTGAGTCTTACTCAATCTCATACCTTGCAAAACTGGCAGGAACCCCTTCTTTGAGTTTTCCATATTGAATTTCTTCAATATCTTGTCAAGGTATGTACTTTGTGAAAGACCTATGAGGCGTCTCGATCTATCTCTATAGATCTTGATGCCTAACATGTATGCAGCTTCTCCAAGGTTCTTCATTGAAAAACTCTTACTCAAGTAGGCCTTTATGCTCTCCAATAAATCTATATCATTCCCCATCAATAATATGTCATCCACATATAGTATGAGAAAAGCTATAGAGCTCCCACTCACTTTCTTGTATAGACAGGCTTCTCCATAAACCTGTATGAACCCAAACGCTTTAATCACCTCATTAAAGCGAATGTTCCAACTCCGAGATGCTTGCACCAGCCCATAGATGGAGCGCTGGAGCTTGCATTCCTTCTCAGCACTCTTAGGATCGACAAAACCTTCTGGTTGCATCATATACAACTCTTCCTTAAGATACCCGTTAAGGAACGTTGTTTTGACATCCATTTGCCAAGTTTCATAATCATGAAAGGCGGCAATTGCTAACATGATTCAGACTAACTTCAGCTCCGCTACGGGAGAGAAAGTCTCATCGTAGTCAACTCCTTGAATTTGTCGAAAACCCTTTGCGACAAGTCGATCTTTATAAACGGTCACATTACCGTTTGCGTCGGTCTTCTTCTTAAAGATCCATTTATTTTCTATGGCTCTCCGATCATCGGGCAAGTCAACCAAAGTCCATACTTTGTTCTCATACATAGATCCTATCTCGGATTTCATGGCTTCAAGCCATTTGTTGGGATCCGAGCCCACCATCGCTTCTTCATAGTTCGAAGGTTCACCGTTTTCTAACAACATGATTTCCATCACACGGTTGCCGTACCACTCTGGTGCGGAACGTACCCTTGTGGAACTTCATGGTTCAGTAGCAACTTGATCCGAAGCTTCATGATCATCATCATTAACTTCCTCTTCAATTGGCGTAGGCGCCACAGGAACATCTTTCTATGGTGTGCTACTCTCCACTTCAAGAGGAGGCACACTTACCTCATCAAGTTCTACTTTCCTCCCACTTGGCAACAAAGATTTTACCTTTGGATCTAAGATAGAAGGTGTACCCAATAGTTTCCTTAGGGTATCCTATGAATACGTATTTCTCCGCTTTGGGTTCGAGCTTTTCTCGCTGAAGTTTCTTCACATAAGCATCGCACCCCCAAACTTTTAGAAACGACAGCTTAGGTTTCTTGCCAAACCATAATTCATACGGTGTCATCTCAACAGATTTAGACGGTGCCCTATTTAAAGTGAATGCTGCAGTTTCCAATGCGTACCCCAAAATGATAGCGGTAAGTCGGTAAGAGACATCATAGATCGCACCATATCTAATAAAGTGCAATTACGATGTTCAGATACTCCGTTACGTTGTGGTGTGTGATACATCAACATCGTATCTACTTTTCCAAACTCTTTTGCCCTTGTTTGGGACTCTAATTTGCATGATTTGAATGGAACTAACCCGGACTGACGTTGTTTTCAGCAGAATTGCCATGGTGTTGTTTTTGTGCAGAAATGAAAGTTCTTGGAACGTCCTAAAAATTTACGGAGAATTTTTCTGGAAAATATGAAAAATACCTGCGCAAAGATCCACCGGAGGGGATGTGCCAGTGGGCCACAAGCCCTGTTGCCGTGGCCACCCCCCTGGCCGCGGCAACCAAGCTTGTGGGACCTACGTGGCTCTGCCACCCCAATCTCAACTCTATAAATTCACTTTCGCCCAGAAAAAAATCAAAAGAGAAGATTTCGTCGCGTTTGTGATACGGAGGCGCCGCCACATCCTGTTCTTCATCTAGAGGACAGATCTGGAGTCCATTTTGGGCTCCGGAGAGGGGAAATCGTCGCCATCGTCATCATCAACCTTCTTCCCTCTCCAATTCCATGAAGCTCTTCATCGTTCGTGAGTAATCTATTCGTAGGCTCGGTGGGCGGTGATGAGTAGGATGAGATCTATCATGTAATCAAGTTAGTTTTGACGGGGATTGATCCTGTAGTATCGTTTTGGACCCCGCTTCCACGGGAGGGATGTACAATAGATGTCATGCAAGTTCTTTTCCCTAAGCACATATGACTACACACGGAATGCATGCCTACATCACATTGACGAACGGGAGCTAGCCACATATCTCTCTGTGTTATAATTGTTGCATGATGAATATCATCCAAACGAGTCACTGACCCATTGCCTATGAGTTTGTCCCACTGCTGCTGTTACTTGTCTTGCTGTGGTGCTACTGCTGTTACTATTGTTGCTGCTACTATTACTTGCTCTGCTGCTACTACTGTTACTTGCCTTGCTACTGCTATCACTATTGCTGTTCCTTGCTACTGCTGTTACTCGTTACACTGCTGCTACCTGGTACAATTGTGGTTCACTCGGCTTGACGGGAAAAGACAATTTCCGTCAACGGGCAACTTCTGGCACCATTGATACGACAGTTAGGAATAGTGTGCCGTCAATAGACCATTTCTGACACCGTTGCTATCACACTACTTTGCTGCTGATACTTTGCTTGCAGATACTAATCTTTCAAGTGTTGTTGAATCTGATAAATTCAGCTGCTAATACTAGAGAGTATCCTCTCACCTCCTGTCTGGCGAATCAACAAATTTGGGTCGAATACTCTACCCTCGAAAACTGCCGCGAACCCACGCGCTGGTGGGCCATCAACAACATTCTTCTAGTTTCGTTGCCGGGGAGTGCTAGCAGCATTCTTCTGGTGCCATTGTAGGGGAAGGTCTGTTGTCACAGTAGCAACATTTCTATGGCACCGTTGCCGGGGAGTGCTAGCAGCATTCTTCTGGTGCCGTTGCAGGGGAAAGTCTGTTGTCACAGTAGCAACATTTTTCTGGCACCGTTGCTGGGGAGGTATTGCTATATTCTCTGAGTCACTTGGGATTTATATCTGCTGATCACTATGAAGAATCTGAAGGATCCAAAAACCAAAGTCTTGCCCTCAACTACGAGGGGAGGTAAGGAACTTCCATCTAGCTCTGCACTTGATTCACCTTCAGTTATGAGTAAGTTTGCGACATCACCTCCTGCTAGAAATCTTGATATGTTGCCTGTGCTTGATGATGCTTATGATGATACTATGCCTGATGTTATGCCTGATACTGCTAGAGATGCTATGCCTGATACTGCTTTGCCTGATGATGCTAGAGATGCTATGCCTGATACTGCTAGAGATGTTATGCCTGATCATGCTAGAGATGCTATTTTGCCTGATGATGCTATGCTTGATACTGCTAGAGATGCTATGCTTTATACTGCTAGACATACTAATTTGCCTGATGTGCCACTAGGGGTATTCCTTGATGCTCATATTGCTAGAGTTACTGCCAATGCTTGTGATGCTTCTAAAACTGCCGATACTATTGAGATAGAACCTGCTTTTGCTCCTGCTAGATCTAGCTCTCCTAGATATGAATTGCCTGATATACCTGAGGGTTACGTTATGGAGGGAGAGATAGCTTAGGATTTTCTTGCGTGTAAGGATGCCTATGACGCTGAGAAATTACTTCTCCAGTGGAAGGAAAAGTCTCTGAAAGCTAGGATGAAATACGACCCGAAGTTTGCCACTTCACCTATCTTTATCACCGATAAGGATTACGAATTCTCTGTCGATCCTGAGATAATCTCTCTAGTCGAATCTGATCCTTTGCACAGTTATGAGTCTGAGACGGTCGTAGCCCATCTTTTTGGAAATATGCCCTAGAGGCAATACTAATTAGTTATTATTATATTTCTTTGTTCATGATAATCGTTTATTATCCATGCTATAATTGTATTGATTGGAAACACAATACTTGTGTGGATACATAGACAAAACACTGTCCCTAGTAAGCCTCTAGTTGACTAGCTCGTTGATCAAAGATGGTCAAGGTTTCCTGGCCATAGGCAAGTGTTGTTACTTGATAACGGGATCACATCATTAGGAGAATCATGTGATGGACTAGACCCAAACTAATAAACGTAGCATGTTGATCGTGTCATTTTGTTGCTACTGTTTTCTGCGTGTCAAGTATTTGTTCCTATGACCATGAGATCATATAACTCACTGACACCGGAGGAATGCTTTGTGTGTATCAAACATCGCAACGTAACTGGGTGACTATAAGGATGCTCTACAGGTATCTCCGAAGGTGTTCGTTGAGTTAGTATGGATCAAGACTGGGATTTGTCACTCCGTGTGACGGAGAGGTATCTCGGGGCCCACTCGGTAATACAACATCACACACAAGCCTTGCAAGCAAT
This sequence comes from Hordeum vulgare subsp. vulgare, assembly GCF_904849725.1. Classification (NCBI taxonomy): domain Eukaryota; kingdom Viridiplantae; phylum Streptophyta; class Magnoliopsida; order Poales; family Poaceae; genus Hordeum; species Hordeum vulgare. The sequence goes on along the minus strand of NC_058520.1, from coordinate 326,575,235 downwards.
GTGGCTTAGTGTAAGTTGCGGGATCTTGTATTACGGAACGAGTAAAGAGACTTGCCGGTAAACGAGATTGAAATAGGTATGCGGATACTGACGATCGAATCTCAGGCAAGTAACATACCGAAGGACAAAGGGAATGACATACGGGATTATATGAACCCTTGGCACTGAGGTTCAAAGGATAAGATCTTCGTAGAATATGTAGGATCCAATATGGTCATCCAGGTCCCGCTATTGGATATTTACCGAGGAGTCTCTCGGGTCATGTCTACATAGTTCTCGAACCCGCAGGGTGTGCACACTTAAGGTTCAACATTGTTTTATGCGTATTTGAGTTATATGGTTGGTTACCGAATGTTGTTCGGAGTCCCGGATGAGATCACGGACGTCACGAGGGTTTACGGAATGGTCCGGAAATGACGATTGATATATAGGATGACCTCATTTGGTTACTGGAAGGTTTTCGTGCATTACCGGAAAAGTTTCGGGCTCATCGGTAGTGTACTGGGAGTGCCGGGAGAGGTGCCGGGGACCATCAGGAGGGGTGTCACGGCCCAAGGGGTCTCATGGGCTATGTGAAGAGATAAACCAGCCCCTAGTGGGCTGGAATAAGTTCCCACTAAGGCCCATAAGGTTTGAGAAGGAAAAAACACAAGGTGGAAAGAGTTTCCAAGTGGGAAGGTGGAATCCTACTCCAAGTAGGATTGGAGTAGGACTCCTCCACCTCCAATTTCGGCAAAACCTTTAGGTTTTGAGGCTGCCTCCTCCCCTCCCTCCCTCCTATATATAGTGGGGTTTTAGGGCTGATTTGAGACAACTTTTGCCACGACAGCCCGACCACATACCTCCACAGTTTTACCTCTAGATCGCGTTTCTGCGGAGCTCGGGCGGAGCCCTACTGAGATTAGATCACCACCAACCTCCGGAGCACCGTCACGCTGCCGGAGAACTCATCTAACTCTCCGTATCTCTTGCTAGATCAAGAAGGCCAAGATCATCGTCGAGCTGTACGTGTGCTGAATGCGGAGGTGCCGTCCGTTCGGCACTAGATCGGAGCGGATCGTCGGACGAATCGCGGGACAGATCGTGGGACGGTTCGCGGGGCGGATCGAGGGACGTGAGGACATTCCACTACATCAACCGCGTTTCTTAACGCTTCTGCTGTGCGATCTACAAGGGTATGTAGATTGGAAATCCCCTCTCGTAGATGGACATCACCATGATAGGTCTACGTGCGCGTAGGAAATTTTTTGTTTCCCATGCGATGTTCCCCAACAGTGGTATCAGAGCTAGGTTCATGCGTAGATGTAATCTCGAGTAGAACACAAAAGTTTTTGTGGGCGGTGATGTGCGTTTTGCTTCCCTCCTTAGTCTTTTCTTGATTCCGCGGTATTTTTGGATCGAAGCGGCTCGGACCGACATTACTCGTACGCTTACGAGAGACTGGTTTCATCGCTACGAGTAACTCCAACTTTAGTTGAATCGGATTTGACCGAGGAGGTCCTTGGATGAGGTTAAATAGCAATTCATATATCTCCGTTGTGGTGTTTGCGTAAGTAAGATGCGATCCTACTAGATACCCATGGTCACCACGTAAAACATGCAACAACAATTAGAGGACGTCTAACTTGTTTTTGCAGGGTATGCTTGTGATGTGATATGGCCAACGATGTGATGTGATATATTGGATGTATGAGATGATCATGTTGTAATAGTTAATATCGACTTGCACGTCGATGGTACGGCAACCGGCCGGAGCCATAGGGTTGTCCTTAAACTAACGTGTGTGCTTGCAGATGCGTTTACTATATTGCTAGGACGTAGCTTTAGTAGTAATAGCATGAGTAGCACGACAACCCCGATGGCGACACATTGATGGAGATCATAATGATGGAGATCATGGTGTGACGCCGGTGACAAGAAGATCGTGCCGGTGCTTTGGTGATGGAGATCAAGAAGCACATGATGATGTCCATATCATGTCACTTATGAATTGCATGTGATGTTAATACTTTATGCACCTTATCTTGCTTAGAACGACGGTAGCATTATGAGGTGATCTCTCACTAAAATTTCAAGACGAAATTGTGTTCTCCCCGACTGTGCACTGTTGCGACAGTTCTTCATTTCGAGACACCACGTGATGATCGGGTGTGATAGACTCAACGTTCACATACAACGGGTGCAAAACAGTTGCACACGTGGAACACTCGGGTTAAGCTTGACGAGCCTAGCATGTGCATACATGGCCTCGGAACACATGAGACCGAAAGGTCGAGCATGAATCGTATAGTTTATATGATTAGCATAGAGATGCTTACCACTGAAACTATTCTTGACTCACGTGATGATCAGACTTGAGATAGTGGATTTGGATCATGTACCACTCAAATGACTAGAGAGATGTACTTTTTGAGTGGGAGTTCTTAAGTAATATGATTAATTGAACTAATTTTCATGAACATAGTCTAATGGTCTTTGCGAATTACGATGTAGCATGCGCTATAGCTCTACTGTTTTTATATGTTCCTAGAGAAAATTTAGTTGAAAGTTGATAGTAGCAAACTTTGCAGGCTGAGTCTGTAAAGCCGAGGATTGTCCTCGTTGCTGTGGAGAAGGCTTATGTCCGTAATGCACCACTCGGTGTGCTGCACCTCGAGCATTGTCTGTAGATGTTGTGAACATCCGACATACACGTTTCTGATGACTACACGATAGTTCAGTACAAAATACTTAATGGCTTAGAAGCAAGGCGCCGAAGACGTTTTGAAACGTCACGGAACATAAGAGATGTTCTAAAGAGATGAAATTGTGATTTCATGCTTGTGCCCTTGTTAAGAGGTGTGAGACCTCCGACAAGATTCTTTGTCCACGAAGTAGAGGAGAAAAGCTCAATAATTGAGCGTGTGCTCAGATTGTCTGAGTACGACAATCACTTGAATCAAGTGGGAGTTAATCTTCCAGATGAGATAGTGATGGTTCTCCAAAGTCACCGCCACCAAGCTGTGCGAGCTTCGTGTTGAACTATAACATATCAAGGATACATACAATGATCCTTGAGCGATTCGCGATGTTTGACACTGCGAAAGTAGAAATCAAGAAGGAGCATCAATAGTTGATGGTTAGTAAAACCACTAAGTTTCGATAAAGGCAAGGGCTAGAAGGGATACTTCGTGAAACGACAAAGCAGTTGCTGCACTAATGAAGAGACCCCAGATTAAGCCCAAGCCCGGGACTAAGTGCTTCTGTTATGAGGGGAACGGTCATTGAGGCGGAGCAACTCTAGATACTTGGTAGATAAGAAGGCTGGCAAAAGTCGAAAGAAGTATATTTGATATACATGATGTTGATGTGTACTTTACTAGTACTCCTAGTAGCGCGAGGGTATTGGATACCGGTTCAGTTGCTAAGTGATTGGTAACACGAAATGAAAGCTACAGAATAAACGAAGACTAGCTAAAGGCGAGGTGACGATACATGTTGGAAGTGTTTCCAAGGTTGATATGATCAAACGTTGCACTCTCCCTCTATCATCGGGATTGGTGGTGAAACCAAAATAATTGTTATTTGGTGTTTGCGTTGAGCATGAACATGATTGGATCGTGTTTGTTGCAATACGATTATTCATTTAAAAGAATAATGGTTACTCTATTTGCTTGAATAATCACCTTCAATGGTTTATTGAATCTCGATCGTAGTGTTACACATGTTCATGATATTGGTGCCAAAAGATGCGAGGTAATGATGATAGTACCACTTACTTGTGGCATTGCCGCTTGAGTCATGTTGGTATAAATTGCATGAAGAGGCTCCATGCTGATGGATCTTTATACTCACTTGATTTTGAATCACTAGTGACATGCAAATCATACCACATGAGCAAGGCCTTGTTTTCACTGAGATGAAACAAGATAGTAACTTGTTTGAAGTGATACATTTTGATGTATGCAGTCCAATGGATGCTGAGGCACGCAGTGGATATCATTATGTTCTTACTGCAATGACGATTTGAGTAGATACAAGAGTATTTACTTAATGAATCACAAGTCTGAAATATTGAAAAGTTCAATTCTGTTTCGGAGTGAAGTTCATCGTAACAAGAGGATAAACTGTCTACGATATGATCACAGAAATGAATATATGAGTTACGAGTTTTGGTATGCAGTTAAGACAATGTGGAAATTGTTTCGCAGTTCATGCCACCTGGAACATCATAGTGTGATGATGTGTCTGAACGTCATAGCCACACACTATTTGGTATGGTGCATGCTATGATGTCTCTTATCGAATTACCACTATCGTTTACGGGTTATGCATTAGAGACAACCGCATTCACTTTAAATAGGGCACCGCGTATTTCCGTTGAGATGACACAGTATAGACTGAGGTTTAGAGAAATCTAAAATGTCGTTTCTTGAAAGTTTGGGGCTTCGACACTTATGTGAAAAAGTTTCAGTCTGATAAGCTCGAACCCAAAGCAGATAAATGCATCTTCATAGGATATCCAAAACAGTTGGGTACATCTCCTATCTCAGATCCGAAAGCAGAGTGTTTGTTTCTAGAAACGGATCCTTTCTTGAGGAAACGTTTCTCTCGAAAGAATTGAGTGGCAGGGTGGTAGAACTTGATGAGGTTATTGAACCATCACTTCAACCAGTGTGTAGCAGGGCGCAGGAAGTTGTTCCTGTGGCGCCTACACCAATTGAAGTGAAAGCTGATGATGGTGATCATCGAGCATCGAATCAAGTTACTACAAGCCTGTAGGTCGACAAGGTCGCGTACTACTGCAGAGTGGTACGGTAACCCTGTCTTGGAGGTCATGTTGTTGAGCAACAGTGAACCTACGAGTTATGGAGAAAGCAATGGTGGGCCTGGATTCCGACAAATGGCTGGAAGCCATGAAATCCGAGAGAGGATCCATGTATGAAAACAAAGTGTAGACTTTGGAAGAACTACTTGATGGTCATATGACTATTGAGTAAAGATGGATCTTTAAAAGGAAGACAGAAGATGATGGTGATAAGTCACTATTAAGAAAAGCTCGACTTGTCGCAAAGATGTTTCCGACAAGATCAAACAGTTGACTATGATGAGACTTTCTCACTCGTAGCGATGCTAAAAGTCTGTTAGAATTATGTTAGTAGTTGCTGCATTATTTATGAAATATTGCACATAGGATGTCAAAACATTGTTTCCTCGACGGTTTCCTTGAGCAAACATTGTATGTGATACAACCAGGAGGTTTTGTCGATCCTAAAGATACTAGCAAGTATGCAAGCTCCAGCGATCCTTCAATGGACTGGTGCAAGCATCTCGGAGTTGGAATATACACTTTGATGAGATGATCAAAGATTTTGGGTTTGTACAAGGTTTATGAGAAACTTGTATTTCCAAAGAAGTGAGTGGGAGCACTATAGAATTTCTGATAAGTATATGTGGTTGACATATTGTGGATCAGAAGTAATGTAGAATTTCTGTAAAGCATACAAGGTTGTTTGAAAGGAGTTTTCAAAGGAATACCTGGATTGCGCTACTTGAATGCTGAGCATCAAAGATCTATGGAGATAGATCGAAAGCGCTTAATATAAGTTTCAACAAGGTGCATGCCTTGACAAGTTTTCGAAGGAGTTCAAAATAGATCAGCAAAGAAGGAGTTCTTGGTTGCGTTGTAAGGTGTGAATTTGAGTAAGACTCAAAACCCGACCCCGGCAGAATAAAGAGAATAGACGAAGGTCGTCTTGTATGCCTTGGCCATAGAATCTGAAGTATGCCATGCTGGGTACCGCACCTGATGTGTGCCTTGACTCAAAGTCTGTTGAGAGGTACAGAAAGTGATCCATGATTGAATCACTAGCAGCGGTCAAAATTTATCCTTAGTAAGTGATGGACTAAGGAATTTTTCTCGATTATGGAGGTGGTTAAAGAGTTCGTCGTAAAGGGTTACGTCGATGCAAGCTTTGACACTAATCCGAATAACTATGAGTAGTGAAATGGATTCGTATAGTAGAGTAGATGTTTGGAGTATTTCCGAATAGCACATAGTAGCAGCATCTATAAGATGACATAAAGATTTGTAAAGAACACACGGATCTGAAAGTTTCAGAACCGTTGACTAAAACCTCTCTCACGAGCAAGACGTGATCAGACCCCAGAACTATATGGGTGTTGGATTCGTTGAAATCACATGGTGATGTGAACTAGATTATTGACTCTAGTGCAAGTGGGAGACTGTTGGAAATATGCCCTAGAGGCAATACTAATTAGTTATTATTATATTTCTTTGTTCATGATAATCGTTTATTATCCATGCTATAATTGTATTGATTGGAAACACAATACTTGTGTGGATACATAGACAAAACACTGTCCCTAGTAAGCCTCTAGTTGACTAGCTCGTTGATCAAAGATGGTCAAGGTTTCCTGGCCATAGGCAAGTGTTGTTACTTGATAACGGGATCACATCATTAGGAGAATCATGTGATGGACTAGACCCAAACTAATAAACGTAGCATGTTGATCGTGTCATTTTGTTGCTACTGTTTTCTGCGTGTCAAGTATTTGTTCCTATGACCATGAGATCATATAACTCACTGACACCGGAGGAATGCTTTGTGTGTATCAAACATCGCAACGTAACTGGGTGACTATAAGGATGCTCTACAGGTATCTCCGAAGGTGTTCGTTGAGTTAGTATGGATCAAGACTGGGATTTGTCACTCCGTGTGACGGAGAGGTATCTCGGGGCCCACTCGGTAATACAACATCACACACAAGCCTTGCAAGCAATGTGGCTTAGTGTAAGTTGCGAGATCTTGTATTACGGAACGAGTAAAGAGACTTGCCGGTAAACGAGATTGAAATAGGTATGCGGATACTGACGATCGAATCTCACGCAAGTAACATACCGAAGGACAAAGGGAATGACATACGGGATTATATGAATCCTTGGCACCGAGGTTCAAAGGATAAGATCTTCGTAGAATATGTAGGATCCAATATGGGCATCCGGGTCCCTCTATTGGATATTGACCGAGGAGTCTCTCGGGTCATGTCTACATAGTTCTCGAACCCGCAGGGTCTGCACACTTAAGGTTCGACGTTGTTTTATGCGTATTTGAGTTATATGGTTGGTTACCGAATGTTGTTCGGAGTCCTGGATGAGATCACGGACGTCACGAGGGTTTTCGGAATGGTCCGGAAACAAATATTGATATATAGGATGACCTCATTTGGTTACCGGAAGGTTTTCGTGCATTACCGGGAAAGTTTCGGGCTCATCGGTAGTGTACTGGGAGTGCCGGGGACCATCAGGAGGGGTGTCACGCCCCAAGGGGTCTCACGGGCTATGGGAAGAGATAAACCAGCCCCTAGTGGGCTGGAATAAGTTCCCACTAAGGCCCATAAGGTTTGAGAAGGAAAAAACACAAGGTGGAAAGAGTTTCCAAGTGGGAAGGTGGAATCCTACTCCAAGTAGGATTGGAGTAGGACTCCTCCACCTCCAATTTCGGCCAAACCTTTAGGTTTTGAGGCTGACTCCTCCCCTCCCCCCCTCCTATATATAGTGGGGTTTTAGGGCTGATTTGAGACAACTTTTGCCACGGCAGCCCGACCACATACCTGCACGGTTTTACCTCTAGATCGCGTTTCTGCGGAGCTCGGGCAGAGCCGTGCGGAGATTAGATCACCACCAACCTTCGGAGCGCCGTAACGCTGCCGGAGAACTCATCTACCTCTCCGTCTCTCTTGCTGGATCAAGAAGGCCGAGATCATCGTCGAGCTGTACATGTGCTGAACGCGGAGGTGCCGTCCGTTCGGCACTAGATCGGAGCGGATCGTGGGACGGATCGCGGGACGGTTCGTGGGACGGTTCGCGGGGCGGATCGAGGGACGTGAGGACGTTCCACTACATCAACCGCGTTTATTAACGCTTTTGCTGTGCGATCTACAAGGGTACGTAGATCGGAAATCCCCTCTCGTAGATGGACATCACCATGATAGGTCTTCGTGCGCGTAGGAAATTTTTTGTTTCCCATGCGACATTCCCCAACACATCTTACCAAACTACACGATATAGCCACCCTTTTCACTAGTGAAGAGAAGAGCTGCCACTACTATATCCTTAAGCTCTTTCCTTTCTCTCTAAAGGATGATGCTAAAGCCTGGTTTACTTCTCTTGCTCCTGGATGTGTGAGTAGTCCCTACGATATGGTCTATTACTTCTGTGAGAAATATTTCCCTGCCCATAAGAAGCAAGCTGCCTTGCAGGAAATATACAACTTTGCTCAACTCAAAGAAGAGAGTCTCCCACAAGCTTGGGGGAGGCTCGTCCAGCTACAGAATGCTTTGCCCGGTCACCCTCTTAAGAAGAACGGGATACTTGATATCATCTATAACGGACTTACCGATGCCTCTAAAGACCACCTAGATAGTTGTGCCGATTGTGTTTTTAGGGAACGAACTGTAGAACAAGCTGAGACTCTACTGAATAACATCTTGATCAACGATAATGCTTGGACTATTCCCGAACCACCTCCTAAGCCAACTCCGAAGAAAATAGGTATTATATTCCTCAGTCCCGAAGATATGAAAGAAGCCAAGAAATCTATGCAAGAGAAAGGCATTGGATCTGAAGATGTAAAAAATCTACCACCTATCGAAGAGATCCATGGTCTCGATAACCCGATACAGGTAGTGGAAGTAAATTATCTGCATAGGTTTGATGAGAGTGATATTCCTTTTGATAAACCTGCTAGCCTATGCTTTGATGAATTAGACAACTTTGTTGCCAAACAACAGAGTTTCAATGATTATGTTAGCAGACATTTGGAACAAAGTACTCGTATGCTTAGTCATTTAAGTGCTTGTGTAGACAGAAATGTCAATGATCTGAAGCTTCTGAGTAAACATGCCTCTATGATTACTACTTAGGTATAACAAGTACTTAAAGCTCAGAATGACCTGCTCAATAAATTAAATGACAACTCTGTCAGAGTCATTACTAGAGGAGGCAAAATGACTCGGGAACCTTTGTATCCTGAAGGTCATCCTAAGAGAATTGATCAAGATTCTCAAGGAATTAATGCAGATGCACCCAGTCATCCTAAGGAGAAGAAGAAGGATGACATAAACCTTCATGTTAGTTCACCAAATACTGTCACACCTGAAGAACCAAATGATATTTCTGCGTCTGATGCAGAAACACAATCTGGTGATGCACATGAACCTGGTGACGATGTGGACAGCGATGTTCATAATGGTGCTCAACCTAGCAATGATAAGGATGTGGAGATTGGACTTATGGTTAATCCTGATAACCCACAACCTAAGAGATGCGATAAGATTGACTTCACTGCTAGGAAGCATGGTAAAGAAAGAGAGCCATGGGTTCAGAGACTTATGCCCTTTCCTCCTAAGCCATCCAAGAAAAAGGATGATGAGGATTTTGAGTGCTTTATTGAAATGATAAGACCCGTCTTTCTGCAGATGCGGTTAGTTGATATGCTCAAAATGTCTCCATATGCCAAGTACATGAAATATATCGTGACTAATAAACGGAAGATACGAGATCTTGAGATCTCCACCATGCTTGCCAATTACACTTTCAAAGGTGGAACTCCTAAGAAACTTGGTGGTCCCGGAGTGCCCACTATACCTTGCTCCATTAAAGAAAACTACGTAAGAACTGCCTTATGTGCCTTGGAGCCGGAGTTAGTGTTATGCCTCTCTCTCTCTTTATCGTAGGCTTGAACTGGATAAGTTGACACCCACTGAAATCTGTCTGCAAATGGCCGACAAATCAACTGCTTTCCCTGTCGGCATTTGCGAGGATGTGCCTGTTGTGGTTGCTAACACCACCATCTTAACGGACTTTGTTATCTTGGATATTCCCGAGGATGATGCCATGGCTGTCATCCTCAGAAGACCCTTTTTAAACACTCCAGGGGCTGTTATAGATTGCAACAAAGGCAATGTCACTTTCCATGTCAACGGTAATGAGCATACCGTGCACTTTCCGAAGAAACGATATCAAGTACATTGCATCAATGCTATCGAAAAAACTTCATCGATTCTTATTGGGAGCTTTGAAGGCCCTATTCCTCGTGTCAAGATGAAGTATGAATTTCTTGTTGGGGAGATACATATCCCCATTGAGGTGACTTAGTGGCTATTCAAAAATTCTCCGTTCTCTCTTGCGGTTCGAGAAAGTTTTGTCATAAGGATTTGATCAACCCCATTGACGGATTTCTTTCGATGACCATGAAATGAATGAATCAAAGAGTCACATACCTCTGTTTTAAGCTTTCACTTTCTTTTGCTTAGAAGAAAAATGATAGGTTTAGTTTAGTTTTCCCTGTTTTCTGTTTTAGTGTCCCGGAGAAATATACCCCGAAAATAAAAGTTGTTCGATGGTCCTGAAAATCTAGTATGATTTTTTCTGGAATTTTTGAAAAATACTAGGACTGAGAGTTGGCCTGGGGGCCACACCAGTGGGCCACAAGCCCTGTCACCGCGGCCACCCCCTGGCCGCGGGGAGCAAGCTTGTGGGGCCCACAGGGCCCCCCTCCACTCACTCCAGCTCCCATCCTCTTCTTCTTCCTCCAGAAAAAATTGTTTTGCAGCTCAAACACGTGTTCTTGCTCATTTGGCTGTGATTTTCGATCTCCTTGCTCAAAGCATCATTCTCCGAACCGTTTTGGGAAATTTCTCCTTGGTAAGTGACTCCTCCATTGGTCCAATTAGTTTTTGCTCTAGTGCTTTATCCTTCGCGTATTCTTGCTACCTTGGTGACCCTGTTCTTGAGCTTGGAATGTTGATTTTAGCTGGTCCCAAGTAGTTTTAGCGCGTGATACGGTCTCTAGGCACTAGTTGGAGTAGTTGCTACAAGGTGTGGTTGGTCTTTATTCACTTTTCTCTTGAACTTCAAAATTTAAGCAAAGAGAAATTATGTTCAGGAGGAAGTTTCATGGTGGTTCCTCAAGTAAAAAGGGTCCCCGTCTTTCTTTTCGGGAGCCCGATCCTTATCAACTAAGGGATGCACCGGTACAACCATGTGAATGGCCTTCCGATGAGTTCATGATCGAAGCAGGCTTAAAGGATGAGTTTGATACACTTGTCCGCAATGCCGGGTTAGACGAATTTCTCTTAGACAAATGTGAACAGTATGCTATGCTCACTGCCTCTTTCGTGCGTAGATTTAAATTTTCAGTTGGCCGTGACTCATCCATACTGTTTGATCTGTATGATAAATCTTATGCCATGGATTTGGAGGATTTCAATAGGATTTGCGAAATACCCGATGGGGGTAATCTTAAAGATCTTGCTAAATCTTCGGTTTGAGATTTTTTTCTCTAGTATTTCTGTTGGAGAAACTAGAGACATCACGCAAGCTACCATAGGAAGCATTCATTTCCCTGCCTTGCACTACTTTGCCCTCTTCATAGGTAGATGCATTAACGGTAAGGTTGAACATTGTCACCTATGCGCATCCGACCTTACTATGCTTAAGAGCGCAGTTACGGGTGACAAAATTTTCAACATGGGAGCTATTATAGAAAGGAGGCTGAATAAAAACGCTATTGAGGGAGATTTCTTTGGCGGCATCTATGCCACTCGCATAGCAAATTTTCTTGGAGTACCCATCCGCGCAGGAGATCCCCCGCTGCATACAGCTTTCCTTGACCGCGTCGCTTTGACACGCTACCAGTTTCTTGAGAGGGATGATGAATCCCTCCTATACCGATTGATATTTAACTGACAGCGTGTCTTCCATATTACCCTTCCTGCTCCTGCTTTCTTTGACTTTCAGGTAAAATGGAGATACTACATAACCATAGGAGAGGCAGAGGAGTATGAGAGGGAGGCGACGGCTGCTCGTCTTCATGAGGAAGCTATTTAGGCAGTGGTTGCAGCGCTCCCGTATAACCCCGATTATGATTTTGGGTTTCGCCAGGACCGTCCTTGGGAGTAGACCAAGCTAGGCCAAAAGCCTAAGCTTGGGGGAGTACGTGTTCTCACCGATCTTACATTCATGCTTATGCTTTTACTTTGTTCATCGGTGTTTACACTTTGCCACTGTATTATCCATGCTAGTTTATTTTCTTTTTCTTGTTTTCTTGCTTTGTGTCCTTTTGAGAAAACCCAAAAATATTTTCCTTTCTTCTTTTTTCTTGTTGGGAGCTTTCCCGTGTAAATAGTTTTCTTTTTCTTTGGGTCAAGGTAGAAGATATTGGTTACAATGTTTAGTGGCTCTTGCATGCATACCTGTTTAGCTTTCAAAGATCCATATTACTTTGTCTTCTCCTTTGTGTTTGCCTGCAGATTGAGCTTAGTCCGTTGCACGAGCACTCTTATTTTTGTTCACATCGTTCGATCGTGCAAGTGAAAGGCAATGATGATGATATATGATGAAGTGACTGAGACTGGAAAAGCTGGTACGAACTCTATCTATTTTGTTTTTTGTAAATATGACTAGCTTGTCATCCCAGATTCAGCTTTGTTGTGAGAGAACAATATTTGCAATGACAACTTAGAGATCATAGTTTCTGATGCCATGCTTATTTAGCTAGGACCTTATAATGGTTTGTCTTGAATGCTAACATAGATTTTGAGATGACTATGATGTAGTATGATAGGATGGTATTCTCCTTTGAATGATTCAAGTGGCTTGACTTGGCGCATGTTCATGCATGTAGTTGAAACAAAATCAACATAGCCTCTATGATGTTCGTGTTCATGGTGATTTATATCCTGTTCATGCTTGCACTCCATGTTAGTCAAACTCATTGCATTTTGATGACTGTTGTCGCTCTCTAGTTGGTCGCTTCCCAGTCTTTTGCTAGCCTTCACTTGTACTAAGCGGAATACTGCTTGTGCATCCACTTCCATAAACCCAAAAAAAATTCCATGAGAGTCCACCATACCTACCTATGTGCGGTATTTACCTACCGTTCCAAGTAAACTTGCATGTGCCATTCTCTAAACCTTCAAGAAATAATCTGTTTTGCATTCCCGAATCGCTCATGTGGTGACAGGGGGCTATAGATATCTTCCATGTTAGGCGTGTTACCCTCGACATGTGTTTATTCACTGTCATTCACGAGAAAGGGGGCGGTAATTGGAATGCCCAGTTCCACGCTTACATCAAAAACATAACTGTAAAACAAGACTCCCCCTGGATTGATGTTAGTATGGACGGTACCTGAGGATTCGGCTAGCCGTGGAGTGTGATTGATTGGTGGTAGGGGAGTTAAAAGTTTACTTTTCTGTTTGGGAACCGCCTATAGCATGAGTAGCATGGAAGATATTGAGAACTCTTGGTCATTGCGTAGACAATGAAAGCATGCCACCCAAAATTATTATCTCTGTTTTCAAAGCTTGAGCTTTGGCACCTCTCCAAATCAATGCTTCCCTCTGCGAAGGGCCTGTCTATTTATTTTCCTGTTAAGTCATCCTCTTCTTATAAGCACCAATTAGAGAGCACCTCTATCATTTTTATGCTTTGATTTTGATTGATATTGAGTATGACTATGACTGGATCTCTATTGCTATGAATTACAATGTTTAGTCAGCCCTTGATCTTTGAAAGTGCTCTGCATTTATGTTTTGCGGTCTCAGAAAGAGCTAGCGAGATACCACCTATTCATATTGCTTCATGCTTCTTTTGATTGAATTGTTGGTATCTGAAACTCATTAGTATTTTCTCGCTAGCTGATTATGCCATTGATATTAGTTTACCGTGAGACCTTTGTGTCACTTGCTTATGTGGTTAACTTGTGATCTTGCTGAAATTCTGGTTACGAGTTAGACATAGTTGCAACAACAAGATCAAACAGAGTTTGTCAAAGATTTTCTTTCTCTTTCAGTTTGTCAACTGAGTTGCTTGAGGACAAGCAAGGTTTTAAGCTTGGGGGAGTTTGATACGTCTCCATCGTATCTACTTTTCCAAACTCTTTTGCCCTTGTTTTGGACTCTAATTTGCATGATTTGAATGGAACTAACCCGGACTAACGCTGTTTTCAGCAGAATTTCCATGGTGTTGTTTTTGTGTAGAAATGGAAGTTCTCGGAACGTCCTGAAAATACGGAGAGTTTTTCTGGAAAATATGAAAAATACCCGCGCAAAGATCCACCGGAGGGGATGGGCCAGTGGGCCACAAGCCCTGTTGCCGCGGCCACCCCCTGGCTACGGCAACCAAGCTTGTGGGGCCCACGTGGCTCTGCCGCCCCCAATCTCAGCTCTATAAATTCACTTTCGCCCAGGAAAAAAAATCAGAAGAGAAGATTTCGTCGCGTTTGCGATACGGAGGCGCCGCCACATCCTGTTCTTCATCTGGAGGACAAATCTGGAGTCCGTTTTGGGCTCCGGAGAGGGGAAATCGTCGCCATCGTCATCATCAACCTTCTTCCCTCTCCAATTCCATGAAGCTCTTCATCGTTCGGGAGTAATCTATTCGTAGGCTCGTTGGGCGGTGATGAGTAGGATGAGATCTATCATGTAATCGAGTTAGTTTTGACGGGGATTGGTCCCGTAGTATCCTTTTGGACCCCGCTACCATGGGAGGGATGGACAATAGATGTCATGCAAGTTCTTTTCCCTAAGCACGTATGACTACACACGGAATCCATGCCTACATCACATTGACGAACGGGAGCTAGCCACATATCTCTCCATGTTATAATTGTTGCATGATGAATATCATCCAAACGAGTCACCGACCCATTGCCTACGAGTTTGTCCCACTGCTGCTGTTACTTGTCTTGCTCTGCTGCTACTTCTGTTACTACTGTTGCTGCTACTGTTACTTGCTCTGCTGCTACTACTATTACTTGCCTTGCTACTGCTGTCACTACTGCTGGTCCTTGCTACTGCTGTTACTCGTTACACTGCTGCTACCTGCTACAATTCTGGTTCGCTCGGCGTTGACGGGAAAAGACAATTTCCGTCAACGGGCAACTTCTGGCGCCATTGATACGACAGTTAGTTATAGTCTGGCGTCAACAGATCGTTTCTGACACCGTTGCTATCATACTACTTTGTTGCTGATACTTTGCTTGCAGATACTAATCTTTCAGGTGTGGTTGAATCTGATAAATTCAGCTACTAATAGTCGAGAGTATCCTCTCACCTCCTGTCTAGCGAATCAACAAATTTGGGTCGAATACTCTACCCTCGAAAACTGCCACAAACCCACGCGATGGTGAGCCATCAACAACATTCTTCTAGTTCCGTTGCCGGGGAGTGCTAGCAGCATTCTTCTGGTGCCGTTGCAGGGGAAGGTCTGTTGTCACAGTAGCAGTGTGCCAGGCGGCGTCAGTTGTGAAACAATTCCACATTTCCTTAGGTGTGTGCCAAACTCGTGACTCAAGTATTCTCCTCCGCGATCAGACCGTAGACACTTTATTTTCTTGTCACGTTGATTCTCAACCTCACTCTGAAATTCCTTGAACTTTTCAAATGTTTCAGACTTGTGCTTCATCAAGTAGATATATCCATACCTACTCAAATCATCGGTGAGAGTGAGAACATAACGATAGCCACCGCGAGCTTCAACGTTCATTGGATCACATACATCAGTACGTATTATTTCCAATAAGTCGGTTACTCTCTCCATTACTCCTGAGAATGGAGTCTTAGTCATCTTGCCTATGAGGCACGGTTCGCATGTGTCAAATGATTCAAAGTCAAGAGACTCTAATAGTCCATCAGTATGTAGTTTCTTCATGCGCTTGACACCGATATGACCAAGGCGGCAGTGCCACAAGTATGTGGGACTATCATTATCAACCTTACATCTTTTGGTATTCACACTATGAATATGTGTAACATCACGATCGAGATTCATCAAGAATAAACCATTCACCAGCGGAGCATGACTATAAAACATATCACTCATATAAATAGAACAACCATTATTCTCTGACTTAAATGAGTAGCCGTCTCACATTAAGCAAGACCCTGATACAACGTTCATGCTCAGAGCTGGTACTAAATAACAATTACTAAGGTTTAAAACTAATCCCGAAGGTAGATGTAGAGGCAGCGTGCCGACGGCGATCACATCGACCTTGGAGCCATTCCCGACGCGCATCGTCACCTCGTCCTTAGCCAGCATTCGTTTATTCCGCAGTTCCTGTTTTGAGTTGCAAATGTGAGCAAAAACACCGGTATCAAATACCCAGGAGCTACTACGAGCGCTGGTAAGGTACAAATCAATAACATGTATATCATATATACCTTTGACGTTGTCGCCCTTCTTATCCGCTAAGTACTTGGGACAGTTCCGCTTCCAGTGACCGTTTCCCTTGCAATAGAAATACTCAGTATCAGGCTTGGGTCCATTCTTTTTCTTCTTCCCAGCAGCTGGCTTACCGGGTGCGGCAACGACTTTGCCGTCTTTCTTGAAGTTCTTCTTACCCTTGCCCTTCTTGAAACTGGTGGTCTTATTGACCATCAATACTTGATGCTCTTTCTTGATTTCTACTTCTGCAGATTTCAACATCGAGTACAACTCAGTAATGGTCTTCTCCATCCCTTGCATGTTGTAGTTCAGCACAAAACCCTTGTAGCTTGGTGGGAGAGACTGGAGGATTCTCTCAATTACAGCGTCATCCGGAAGTTTGACTCCAAGCTGAGTCACACGACCGTGCAACCCAGACATTCTCAGCACATGCTCACTAACAGAACTGTTCTCCTCCATCTTACAGCTAAAGAACTTGTCGGAGACTTCATATGTCTCGACCCGGGCATGAGCTTGAAAAACTAGCTTCAGCTCCTGGAACATCTCATATGCTCCGTGTTGCTCAAAACGTCTTTGGAGCTCCGTTTCTAAACTGTATAGCATGCCACACCTAACCAGAGAGTAGTCATCACTCCGCATTTGCCAAACGTTCTGAACATCTTGGGCTGTCGCGGGAACAGGAGGGTCACCTAGCGGCGTATCAAGGACATAAGACTTCTTGGATGCAATGAGGATGAGCTTCAAGTTGCGGACTCAGTTCGCATAGTTGCTACAATCATCTTTCAGCTTGTTTTTCTCTAGGAACGCGTTGAAATTGAGTTTGACAGGTGCATTGGCCATTGGATCTACAATATTTGTAAAGACAACTTTTAGACTAAGTTCATGATAATTAAGTTCATCTAATCAAATTATGTATGAACTCCCACTTAAATCGACATCCCTCTAGTCATCTAAGTGTTGCATGATCCTTGTCGACTAACCCGTGTCCGATCATCACGTGAGACGGACTAGTCGTCGATGGTGAGCATCTTCATGCTGATCGCATTCAACCATGCGACTCATGTTCGAACTTTCGGTCTCTCGTATTCGAGGCCATGTATGTACATGCTAGGCTCATCGAGACAACCTAAGTGTTTCGCGTCTGTAAATCTGGCTTACACCCGTTGTATGCGAACGTTAGAATCTATCACACCCGATCATCACGTGGTGCTTCGAGACAACGATCCTTCGCAATGGTGCACACTTAGGGGAATACATTCTCGAAATTTTATGAGGGATCATCTTATTATGCTACCATCTTTCTAAGCAATAAGATGAAAAACATGATAAACATCACATGCAATCATATAGTGACATGATATGGCCATTATCATCTTTGCTCCTTGGATCTCCATCTTCGGGCATCGCATGATCATCATCGTCACCGGCGTGACACCATGATTTCCATCATCATGATCTCCATCATTGTGTCTCCATGAAGTTGTCACGCCAACTACAACTACTACTACTATAGCTAACCGTTAGCAATGAAGTAAAAGTAGTAAACACATGGCGTTGCATCTCATACAATAAATTAAGACAACTCCTATGGCTCCTACCGGTTGTCATACTCATCGACATGCAAGTCGTGAATCCTATTACAAGCACATGATCATCTCATACATCACACATGTAACATCACATCCTTTGGCCATATCACATCACATGTCAAACCCTGCAAAAACAAGTTAGACGTCCTCTAATTGTTGTTGCAAGATTTATGTGGCTGATTTGGGTTTCTAGCAAGAGCGCCTTCTTACCTATGTGACAGTGATGACCCACAAGTATAGGGGATCTATCGTAGTCCTTTAGATAAGTAAGAGTGTCGAACCCAACGAGGAGCAGAAGGATTTGACAAGTGGTTTTCAGCAAGGTAATATCTGCAAGCACTGAAATTATCGGTAACAAGTAGTTGTGTGGTGAGATGATTCGTAGCAAGTAGCAAGTAACAAAAGTAACAACGGTGCAGGAAAGTGACCCAGTCCCTTTTGTAGCAAGGGACAAGCCTGGACAAAGTCTTATGGGATGAAAAATGCTCCCGAGGACACACGGGAATTTCTGTCATGCTAGTTTTCATCATGTTCATATGATTCACGTTCGTTACTTTGATAGTTTGATATGTGGGTGGACCGGCGCTTGGGTATTTCCCTTACTTGGACAAACATCCCACTTAGGATTAACCCCTCTCGCAAGCATACGCAACTACGAAAGAAGAATTAAGACAAAGTCTAACCATAGCATTAAACTAGTGGATCTAAATCAGCCCCTTACGAAGGAACGCATAAACTAGGGTTTAAGCTTCTGTCACTCTAGCAACCCATCATGTACTTACTACTTCCCAATGCCTTCCTCTAGCCCCAAATAATGGTGAAGTGTTATGTAGTTGATGTTCACATAACACCACTAGAGGAAAAACAACATACAACACATCAAAATATCGAACGAATACCAAATTCACATGACTACTTATAGCATGACTTATCCCATGTCCTCACGAACAAAAGTAACTACTCACAAAGCATAATCATATTCATGACCAGAGAGGTAATGAGTAGCATCAAAGATCTGAACATAAACTCTTCCACCAAGTAATCCAACTAGAATCAACTATAAAGAGTTATTAACACAACTAGCAACCTTACAAGTACCAATCGGAGTCGCGAGACGGAGATTGGTTACAAGTAATGAACTAGGGTTTGGAGATGAGATGGTGCTGATGAAGATGTTGATGGTGATGAGTCCCCTCCGATGAGAGGAGTGTTGGTGATGACGATGGCGATGATTTCCCCCTCCGGGAGGGAAGTTTCCCCGGCAGGATCGTCATGCCGGAGCTCTAGATTGGTTCTGCTCAAGTTCCGCCTCGTGGCGGCGGCGAATCCTCCGAAAAGCCTCCTCTCGATTTTTTCCAGACCGAAACCATTCTTGTAGAAAAAGAGGGGGGCGAGTGGGCCAGCTTGGAGCTCACAAGCCCCCTATGCGCGGCCAGGGGGGTGGCCGCGCCTAGCAGGCTTGTGGCCACCTGCTGGCGCCCCTCTGGCACTTCTTCGGCCCAGTATTTTTTATAAATCCCAAAACAAATCCATGTTGATTTTCACGGCTTTTGGAGTTGTGCAGAATAGGCATCTCAAACTTGCTCCTTTTTCAGGCCAGAATTCCAGCTGCCGGCATTCTCCCTCTTTATGTAAACCTTGCAAAATAAGAGAGAAAAGGCATAAGGATTGTACCGTGAAGTGTAATAACAGCCCAAAAAGTGATAAATATCAACATGAAAGCATGATGCAAAATGGACGTATCAACTCCCCCAAGCTTAGACCTCGCTTGTCCTCAAGCGAAAGCCGAGATCAATAAATATGTCCACATGTTTAGAGAGAGGTGTCGACAAAACAAGATACGAACATGCAGACATCATGATCATAATTAGAACAGCAATATCATCATACCAACTCTCATTCTAAAGTGATAATTCCTTCACAAAGTAGAGTATGAATCAAGAACCTTACGAGAATTAACAACCGATAGCCTTTAGTCATTGAAGCAATTGCAATTTATTACAACATCAGAAAGAGTCAAATAAGAGCTTGTAAAGCAAATCCACATACTCAATCCTCTTTTCATTCTCTACAGTTGCTACAACTCATGTGGTACTCATGAGATCAAAGTTTCAGCTGGACACAGAGAAAGATAGGGGCTTATAGTTTCGCCTCCCAATTGCTTACCTCAAGGGTAATGTCAACAATAATAATTCATGAATACTTACCTCCAAGTTGACATATGAATATAGATATTTCCCAAGCATATGACGTTAGCCAAGAAAAAGGCGAAATAGGGAATTGGTGAAGATCACCATGACTCTTTCAGGGGCAAAAAGTAAAGGTACAAGATAGGCCCTTCGCAGAGGGAAGCAGAGGTTGTCATGCACTTTTGAGGTTTGGATGCGTGTCCTCTTAGTGTGGAGGAACGTCACTTTATATTGCCTCCTGTGATAAAGAACTTTATTATGCAGTCTGTCGCGTTTATGTCTTCCTCATCACAGGTTCATAGAAAGCTTATTTTCCACACACTAATAGATCATACATATTAGGGAACAATTTTTATGATCCAGTATAATCACATAGCCTATACCATGTCAACACCTTATCCCTCAAAGATAAGGGAAATACCTTCTTATTGACCTCATCTTCGGGCAAACCTGCAAGCTTAAATAAACCACAAACTTCATCTACATAGATTAGATGCAAGTGTGGATGTGATGTTCCATCTCCTCTAAAAGGATTAGCCAGCAGTTTCTCAAGCATACCCGAAGGAAATTCATAGAAAATATTTTCAGTAGGTGCAGTAGGTTGAGGAGCAACTCTTTGTCCTTCCGTTCGAGGTGAAGATACCCCGAACAAGCCCCTCAAAGGATTAGTTTCCATAGTGACAAGTGACAATAAATTTCAGCACACTATATGAATATTTCCTTACCAAGTTCCACTTACCAAAGGCGCTTCACTCCCCGGCAACGGCGCCAGAAAAGAGTCTTGATGACCCACAAGTATAGGGGATCTATCGTAGTCCTTTCGATAAGTAAGAGTGTCGAGCCCAACGAGGAGCAGAAGGATCTCACAAGTGGTTTTCAGCAAGGTAATATCTGCAAGCACTGAAATTATCGGTAACAAGTAGTTGTGTGGTGAGATGATTCATAGCAAGTAGCAAGTAACAAAAGTAACAACGGTGCAGAAAAGTGGCCCAATCCCTTTTGTAGCAAGGGACAAGCCTGGACAAAGTCTTATAGGAGGAAAAACGCTCCCTAGGACATACGGGAATTTCTGTCATGCTAGTTTTCATCACGTTCATATGATTCGCGTTCGTTACTTTGTTAGTTTGATATGTGGGTGGACCGTTGCTTGGGTACTGCCGTTACTTGGACAAGCATCCCACTTATGATTAACCCCTCTCGCAAGTATCGGCAACTATGAAAGAAGAATTAAGACAAAGTCTAACCATAGCATTAAACTAGTGGATCCAAATCAGCCCCTTACGAAGCAACGCATAAACTAGGGTTTAAGCTTCTGTCACTCTAGCAACCCATCATGTACTTACTACTTCCCAATGCCTTCCTCTAGGCCCATATAATGGTGAAGTGTTATGTAGTCGACGTTCACATAACACCACTAGAGGAAAAACAACATACAACACATCAAAATATCGAACGAATACCAAATTCACATGACTACTTATAGCATGACTTATCCCATGTCCTCTGGAACAAAAGTACCTACTCACAAAGCATAATCATATTCATGACCAGAGAGGTAATGAGTAGCATCAAAGATCTGAACATAAACTCTTCCACCAAGTAATCCAACTAGCATCAACTACAAAGAGTAATTAATACTACTAGCAACCTTACAAGTACCAATCGAAGTCGCGAGATGGAGATTGGTTACAAGTGATAAACTAGGGTTTGGAGATCAGATGGTGCTGATGAAGATGTTGATGGTGATGAGTCCCCTCCGACGAGAGGAGTGTTGGTGATGACGATGGCGACGATTTCCAACTCCGGGAGGGAAGTTTCCCCGGCACGATCGTCGTGCCGGAGTTCTAGATTGGTTCTGCTGAAGTTCCGCCTCGTGGCGGCGGCGAATCCTCCGAAAAGCCTCCTCTCGATTTTTTCCAGACCGAAACCCTTCTTGTAGCAAAAGTGGGGGGCCAGTGGGCCAGGAGGGAGCTCACAAGCCCCCTAGGCGCGACCAGGGGAGTGGCCGCGCCTAGCAGGCATGTGGCCACCTGCTTGCGCCCCTCTGGCACTTCTTCGGCCCAGTATTTTTTGTAAATCCAAAAATAATCCACGTTGATTTTCGCGGCTTTTGGAGTTGCGCAGAATAGGCATCTCAAACTTACTCCTTTTTCAGGCCAGAATTCTAGCTGCCGACATTCTCCCTCTTTATGTAAACCTTGCAAAATAAGAGAGAAAAGACATAAGGATTGTACCGTGAAGTGTAATAACAGCCCAAAAAGCGATAAATATCTACATGAAAGCATGATGCAAAATGGACGTATCAGACAGCCACAACGTTGATATGCCAAAGCTATTTACCCTTCATAAGGACCATTTTCATCAAATCCAATCCGACTAGAGTAGGAGAGATAGACACCCGCTAGCCACCTTATGCACTGTGTGCATGTCAGCCGGTGGAACCTGTGTCACGTAAGCGTACGTGTAAGGTCGGTTTGGGCCGCTTCATCCCACAATACCGCCGGAAAAGAATAAGACTAGTAGTGGCAAGCAATTGACAAAATCAGCGCCCACAACCTTTGTGTTCTACTCATGCACAGAATCTACGCATAGAAAACCTGGCTCGGATGCCACTGATGGGCAACGTAGGAAAAATTAAAAATTTTCCTACGCCATACATAGACCTTCCTATGGAGAGACCAGCAACAAGAGAGGAGTGAGAGCATCTACATACCTCTGAATATTGCTAAGTGGAAGCATTGCTAGAACCCGGTTGATCGAGTCATACTCGTTGCGATTCAGATCGCGGTGTGATTCCCATCTAGTGCCGAAACACGGCACCTCCGCGTTCAACACACGTGTAGCCCGGTGACGTCTCCCACACCTTGATCCAGCAAGGAGGAGGGATAGGTTGGGGAAGAGCTCCAGCAGCACGACGGCGTGGTGGCGATGGAGCGACGAGGTCTCCCGGCAGGGCTTCGCCAAGCACCGTGGGAGAGGAGGAAGAAGAGAAGCAGGGATGCGCCGAGAGAGAGAGAATTGCGTATGTCCATAGGCAAAAAAACCCCACTATATATAGGGGGAAGGTGAGGGAGGCGCAGCCCTTAGGGTTCCCACCCCGAAGGGGTGCAGCAGCTTCCCAGATGGGAGTTATAGGCGGCGGCCAGGGTGGAGAGGGGTGGCGCACCCCTAGGTGGGCCTTAGGCCCACCAGCGCCTAGGGTTTCCCTTCCCTCCCTTTCTAGTGCGCCTTGGGCTGGGTGTGGGGGGCGCACCAGCCCACCCAGGGGCTGGTTCCCTCTCACACTTGGCCCATGTAGCCTCCCAGGGCTGGTGGCCCCTCCCGGTGGGCCTCCGCAACCCTTCCGATGGTCCCGGCACATTGCTAGTGGTGCATGAAACATTTCTCGCGTCCAAACCCATCCATCCTATATATCAATCTTTACCTCTGAACCATTCTCGAGCTTGTCGTGACGTCCAGGATCTCATCCGGGACTCCGAAAAATCTTCAGTAACCTCGTACAACATTTCCCTATAACCCTAGGGTCATCGAACCTTAAGTGTGTAGACCCTACGGGTTCGGGAGGCATGCAGACATGACCGAGACACCTCTCTGGCCAATAACCATCAGCGGGGTCTGGATACCCACGGTGGCTCCCACATGTTCCACAATGATCTCATCGGATGAACCACGATGTCAAGGATTCAATCAATCCCGTATACAATTCCCTTTATCTATCGGTGTAGAACTTGCCCGAGATTCGATCGTCGGTATCCCTATGCCTTGTTCAATCTCATTACCGGTAAGTCTCTTTACTCGTTCTGTAGTACATCATCCCGTGACTAACTCCTTCGTCACATTGAGCTCATTATGATGATGTTCTACTGAGTGGGCCCAGAGATACCTGTCCGTCACACAGAGTGACAAATCCCGATCTCGATTCGTACCAACTCAACAGATACTTTCGGAGATACCCGTAGTGCACCTTTATAGTCACATAGTTACGTTGTGAAGTTTGATACACCCAAAGCACTCCTACTGTATCCGGGAGTTGCACAATCTCACGGTCGAAGGAAAAGATACTTGACATTAGAAAAGCTTTAGCATACGAACAACACGATCTAGTGCTATGCTTAGGTTTGGGTCTTGTCCATCACATCATTTTCCTAATTATGTGATCCCGTTATCAATGACATCCAATGTCCATGATCAGGAAACCATGATCATCTATTGATCAATGAGCTAGCCAACTAAAGGCTTGCTAGGTACACATTGTGATCTATTTATTCACACATGTATTACTATTTCCTGTTAATACAATTATAGCATGAACAATAGACGATTATCATGAACAAGGAAATATAATAACCATTTTATTATTGCCTCTAGGGCATATTTCCAACAAAAGTCCATTTCAACATGGTTCCATTTCCATTCAGGAATAGAGATAGGTTGCAGAGTTCCAGTAGGACTTTGATGTTATGCTTTGATTCGATGGCAAATGTCACATTCTGCAACATAGCATGCAACGTCTTGTTTCATGTGTGACCACCAGAACTTTTGATAGATATCTTGGTACATCTTGATACTACCCGGATGAATATATGGAGGTGTATCATGAGCTTCTTTCATCACCCTCTCAGTCATATTCAGGTTTTCCCTCTGACTTGGAACGAATAGGCTACCCTTGAAGTACAAGGCACTATCATGAGCAACAGTGAAGCAAGAGAGTTTACCTTCTGCAAGATAGCCTTTAATATTTTTAACTTCGTCGCCATAGTGTTGAATAGTTTTGATGTCGCCCACAAGATCTGATTCAGCAACTAGGTTACTATGGGAACCCTGATTGATAACACGGAGGTTCATCTTGCGGAACTCCTTAGGAGAGGGAGCAAAAAACCCTGAGGAGCAATATGGAGGTTCAGCTTACTGAGTTTTTCTAGAAGACGGGCCTGAACCTTATGAACCTGGAGCTGGTTGTAGTACGACTTGGGGCTCAAGGCATCAACCATTACATTAGCTTTTCTAGGTGTATAAGAAATTCCCAAGTTGAAATCTGCTATGCTCTCCATCCATCTACATTGACGGAGATTCAGATTCGGCTGAGTAAACAGGTACTTTAGAATTTGGTGGTCGATGCAGATATCACAATGATTACCGAAAAGGTAATGTCTCCACAGGAACAACGAATACAAAACTACAGCAAGTTCAAGGTCATGAACTTGATAGTTGTCTTCATGAGAATGCAACTGTCGTGAGCCATAGGCAATCAATATGCGCTCTTGCATTAGTACATGGCCCAATCCTTGATGAGAAATGTCATAATAAATGACAAAATACTTGCGAGTATCCGGAGGACCAAGAACTGGAGCAAATGTCAGTTGGTCCTTGAGTATCTGGAAACTTTCCTAACATTTATCTGACCATTCATATTTAACACCTTTATGAAGCATATTGATCAAGGGTTTGGCAATCTTAGAGAAGTTCTCGACAAAACGACGACAATAGCTGGCGAGTCCGAGAAAACTTCTGACTTGCTTGACATTCTTTGGGGGAGTCTAGTAAATAATATCATGAACTCCTTTAGGTTTGACCGCAATACCATCCTTGGAGATCACATGACCAAAATAGGTCACTTTGTCTACCTAGAATTCACACGTGGAATACTTGGCATAAAGATGATGCTCCCGAAGCTTTTGGAGTACAAGACAAAAGATGTTCAACATGTTCTTATTTATTCTTGGAGTACACAAGGATATCATCTAGATAAACCACGACAAATTTTTCGAGGTAGTCCATGAAGATATAATTCATCAACCGAGAGAAGGTTGCTCGGGCATTAGTTAAGCCAAAGAACATGACAGTGTACTCGTATGAACCATATCGAGTATCGAAGGAGGGTTTTGGGATATCCTCTTTGTGAACACGGATTTGGTGGTATCCCAACCTTAACTCGATCTTAGAGAAGACCGAGGAACCATCAAGTTGGTCATACAGATCATTTATCCGAGGAAGAGGATACTTCTTCTGAATAATTGCATTTTTGATAGAACGGTAATCTTGAACCAAATGATTTGTTCCATCCTTCTTCTTAACAAAGAGAGAAGGTGATCCCCAAGCATAGGAACTTGGATGAATGAATCCACAACAAAGAGATTTGTCGATTTCTTCCTTAAGTTCAACAAGTTCATGTGGTGGCATTTTGTAGGGTCGCTTGGTACTAAGTTAATGACAAACTCGGCTGCTCTCATAGGGGGAATCCTTGGGAGTTCTTCTAGAAACACATCTCAGAAGTCACGGATAACTCGAATGCTATCAGTCCCCTCAGGAGGTGATGCATTTAATGCATTCCAGGCATATAGCCAAGATTTGGCATCTCGAACAAGATGAGAATGGTAGCGTACTATCTCATTTGAAGGATGTAGGAGATGAACGGTTTTGGTGGCACAAACGATTGAAGCCTTATGAGTTTTCAACCAGTCCATTCCCAGAATGAGGTCAATATTGGAAGATTTCGGAAATATGGGAGAGGCAAGGAATTCCAATCCTTCATTTTCGACAAGGACATTGAGGCCAACCATGGAGGTTCTACATACTCTCGCAGGGGTGTTTACCACTATTGGAATGTTCATCTCTTCGTATTTAATTCCATGCATGAATGCAAAATTTTCTAACATGAAAGAATGCGACGCTCCTATGTGAAATGATATAGAACCTGGTAGTGAGTTAACAAGAAGTGTACCCATCACACTAGCAGGCTGGTCTTGAGCTTGACTTAATTCGACGTTGTTAGCCCGACCACGACCATAAGAAGGTGTGGCATTGTTGTTGTGGTTCTGGTTGTTACCACTGCCTGTTGAAGGTAGCGCAAGATGATTCTGCTGCTGCCTGCAATCTCTGGCATGGTGACCTGGACGGCCATACTTGAAGCACAACCCGTCCTCGGGACGGGAAGGAGGAACTTGGGGTGGTGGAGCTGGGAGCCTCGGCTGCCTAGCTGGTGGGGGAGGTAGACGGGGTGAATCATAAGACGGCCTTGGGGCAGGAGCAGGTGCGTGGTACATGTTGTGGGGAATCCAGATCTTCCTCTTGTGTGCAGTTGCGCTTGAAGATGAGGCCATGTCGCAGTTGCGCTAGCTGCCATCCTTGTATTCCAGCACACCAG
The DNA here is from genome assembly GCF_904849725.1 of Hordeum vulgare subsp. vulgare. Classification (NCBI taxonomy): domain Eukaryota; kingdom Viridiplantae; phylum Streptophyta; class Magnoliopsida; order Poales; family Poaceae; genus Hordeum; species Hordeum vulgare. The sequence goes on along the minus strand of NC_058520.1, from coordinate 326,548,079 downwards.
TTTCATCCTGGATGACCTTGTTCACCAAGGTGGCGAAATCTGGATAGTACTGAACAAGGAGCACCAACTTGATATCACGGTGAAGGCCATCATGGAACTTGTCCTGTCTACGAGCATCAGTTGCAATATCTTTTTCAGCATAGCGGGATAAGTCCAGAAATACCCGCTGATAAGCATCCACAGTCTTGTTGCCCTCGATGAGGTTGCGGAACTCACACTTCTTATGTTCCATGATTCCATGAGGAATGTAGCAGGCACGGAAAACAACTTGGAACTCTGGCCAGGTGATGATGGTTCCTGTAGGCTGAGAATGAGTGTGATTATCCCGACATCGAGCAGCAGGACCCTTCAAGAAGTATGCCACAAAGGTGACATAGCTTTCCAGGGGAACATTAGCAGACTCCAGCTCATAAGAGATGTCACAGAGCCAGTTATCAGCATCGAGAAGCTAGGTTGAGCTGCGGTAAATTGCAGGATTGAGACGACAGAAGTCCTGCATTGTCACGGCTTGCTGTTGGTTCATGTTCGGACGTGGGAACTGGTCCATGAGTCCTTGTATGAACAAACGGTTCAACTCAAACTATTGGATCATCCCAGCCATATATTCAGGGACTGGAGGGTTGGAGGCATCACGGCCACGACCAGCTAGTCTAACCATCATGGTAAAATTTAACATGTATAGTTTAATAGCGTAATTGCAGGGGGTATGGAATCATTCATGAAGTAACAAGCATAATCAAAGGGAAATGTGATAGATACTTCATAGTAGCCAAGTATGACATACATATCCATACATAAGTTCGATGACAAACCGACGGTTACAAGTTCGAAATTTGACAATAACCTAGACCAACTAGGCGCCACGCAGGCATGCGGTGGAGGGATACAACAACGTGACATCTGTGACAACCACTGAAGCCACGTAATTTGACAATAATGATACATCAACGTCGGGGACAACCACTGAAGCCAGGTAACTGACAGTGACCCTGAATGGCAAACCCAGGTGCCGGATTCTGCAATCCATGAACACTCTCGTGCAGGTACTGGTCCCGAACAGGGAGCAGAGGTCCACTTGAAGGAGTACAACCTCCAACAGCACGCCACTGAAGACCTGGTGGTAGCTTTGTCCTACGCGAGTAAAGTATGTACTCATGATGTATTCTTGCGTTGACTGCTGGTAGCAATTGTGTCATAGCATCGTAAAGACGAGTACACGTAGCATAAAACTCAATAGTCAGAGCTCGGACAACATAATCCAGCGCCTCAGTGTACCAAACCAGAACCTCTAGGTCGTAGCGATGACTCATGTAGGGGGTGCAGACGGCTGTGTAGGATCGGTCGTTACGCTGCCGCACGTAAACGGTGTAGGAAGCAATGTCAGATCTAGTCTCATCCCCAGCGGGGCATACGGGACATATCTGAATCCAGTCTCCTCCAAGCGAGGGTACTCTCCATGAAGGCTGGTAATAGTAGTATAGGAAGCATCATGGACGGCCATATCGACAGTCACCCCAACTCCACAAAAGGTGTGTAGCTCAGTGATGGAGATGTTCTGCCAATCGAAGATACGACCCAGAGCCTGGTACTGCTCCTGGTTGAACTCTTGGTAGTCCTCATAAACAATGTACTTAGGGTACCAGCGATATCCCAACCTCGTCAAGAGGTTGACCAGAATGGCTAGGAACCCAATCTCATCGACAACCATAGTCAGGTGTACGAGCTGTCTTGCGGGACACATGTGTAACAAGGAAGGTCAAAGATGTTAAAAGACAGTGTGTGTAACATACTTTCGAAAGAAACAAAATAAGATAAGAAGGCTATCCGGTGGAAGTGATTACGACAACCTAATGTTAGAGTTAGCAACATCTTTAACCCAAAAGAGAAGAGAGATAAAAACCCGGAGTAAAGAAGAGGAGTAAAAGATCCTAATACTACCTGATTGAGATGTGGGCCCGTAAGCCACACGATAATGTTAGTAAACGTTTTAGAAGTACTAGACTCAACTTTGGCCAAGGCATTGGAAAGGGTGCTACCTATAGGCAGTCGACTCTGATACCAACTTGTGACGCCCCCATTTTGATCGTACGCTAATCATACACGCAAATGCGTATGACCAAGATTAGGGATTCAAGGGAGGATATCACAACACAAGTCTAGATAAAAAATTAGAAGTCGTACAAGCTTCATATTACAAGCCGGGGGGCTCGAGGGATCGAATACATAAGCTTGGATACAAATAAGTCATCGGAAGCAATTAATATCTAAGTACATACATAAGAAAAGAAGTTTTCCTTTAAGAAGGTTAGCACAAACATAACATGGATCGAAGAGGCGAGGCCTCCTGCCTAGGAACATCCTAACTACTCCTCGTTGCCACCGGCCTCCACATAGTTGTAAGATCCGTCGGGGTAGTAGTCGTCGGTGGGATCAGACATCTTTTGGGGTCCATCATTTGATCACGGTAATCGTATCAATATGAAAAGGGTAGTAAAGTAACGTTGACTAGTCATCCAAAGTACTTGCAAGACTGACACCAGAACTATGCTAAGTATGCATCGGTATCAAAGGAATGGGGCTATATCCTTGGACTGGCTGCAGAAATGCGAGAATAGAGAGAAGGTCTAGTCCTATCAAAGACTAGCATCTTCAGTGTCTTGGAGCATTAGATGAGTACACATGAATAACACATATGTAGTCATATTGTTGCATCAAATTAATTAAGTCACGTCTAGAGATCCTTTCTCGACTCGCTGCGAGAAAGCAATCTTGGAGTCAATCATTCAAGTTAAGTATTCTAGTTGTATTAGATCGAGATACAACTCCAAGTCGTCATGTTACCGTGGACACAGATATTCGAATAGATATATCCTACCTGTAGGGGTGCACCACATTTCCCAACACGCTCGATCAACTCCGGCTGGCCACACTTTCCTGGGTCATGCCTCGCCTCGAGAGATCAACATGTCGTAGCCCTACCTAGGCTCAATACAGAGGCTAGCCCATCGGTCTAAATCTTAAGCGCATAGGGGTCTTGGGCCCCATCGCCCTTTGCACTCCTGCATATTGCAAGGGCGGTCAAGGTTAGTCCTAGCACCTCTTATACAATATGAATGCTTAAACGGACCACTTGGGTGTGCGTCGCTCCAATGCTGACGTCCAAAGAGCTTCGGGTGATACCACGGCGTTGAGTGCCCATAACTGTCCGCGCGTGAAGGTTAGTGCGTATAGGTCAAATGACCAACTCAGATCAAATACCCAATCCAATTATGTTTTGTTAATTGCAGTGACAATCAATGATCCACGATATGTTGTCCCATCTCCCTGTCTCAAGGATGTGTGGTAAGGGCCAAGAATGCCCTCCCACTCCTCATCACAATCACGCGGGTATCCGCCCGCACCACGCATCTCATCATGTTCCAGTAGTAAAGTGAAAGTAACAATGTCTCTAACATCATAGGAATCTGAGGTACCACCCTCGATGGATTCCAAATCGATGTAACTGTCAAGGTGACCAGGAAGGAATCACCCTCGATGGTTCATGCTTGAGGGGTTGCACAACAGAGTCGTTATCGGAAGTGGTGAAGGAGGATTCACCCTCCGTAATTCACCTCCGATTAGCTACCTACAGAGTTAATATTAGGAGTGCATTACGAGGTATCACCCTCGGTACTCGATAGTAGCTCTGCGGATTCATACAACTAAGGGGTGTGAGGTGATGTAACGGGTCATGGATTGTCGATTAGTTGATCAAGTTTTCGAGCCTCCGAGTCTTCAAGTCGTCGAGTCTTCTATGATGAAGCAGGGGCAACTAGGGCAAAGTGGAGCCACTCGAGATCACTAATCAACCTATACTAAGCATTTCATATGTAGTAGGTCATACTAGCAGTTTAACAAAAATAGGCTATTCGTCAGAATAGGAGTTACCTACAATAGTAACAAAATCTAATGCAAACATGAGGGAGAAAGAATGGGGAATATGGGGATGATCAAGGGGGATTCACTAGCCTTGTTGCTCTGGTGCAAAAGGCTGGTCGTCACGGGGGGTAGTCACACTCGGCAGTAGCGTCAGCTTCGGCGTCTACCAAAGAGAAGAGGGGAAAAACAACAAAAAAAAGCAAGCAAATGCATCATGATGCATGACATGTCAATACACAGTGCTAGGGATGAGCTAACGTAGTACTACATGTCATGGACGGAGCGGGAAAATATCTGACGATATTTCCCGGGTCTATGGATACTATCGGACACGTGATCCTGACGCCAAAACATCCATTTTCATCATGCTAGGAGCATGTGAGAGATGAACGGGCCGCGTATTCGGATTCGTACGATTTTTCTGAGCAACTTTCATATATAAACTCTTTTCATCTGACTTATATGATTATTATCATATAAATTATTTTTCTGAAATTAACAGAAATATTTTAATTAAAAAAAATGCTATTATGACCTCAGCGTGACATCATGATGATATCAACTTGCAGCTCGGCACCACCTCTCATAGATAGAGGGCTAATTATAGGGTTTATTTTATCTATTTAACTAATCTAATTACCAGGGGGACACCTATGAGTTCCTTTAATTCAAATTTATTCATTTAAGTAGTTTAATAGGTTAATTAAGGGGCTAATTAAACCCGGTCCCACATGTTAGTGTCCGAGGTAGTGGTGGCCCACTCGTCAGCCATTGGTGTTGCCGAGTCAAGAGCTGATTAGGGTCATCCCAATCAAATAGGGCCCCAGGGCCCACTGGAGTGACCCAGGGGGTGGCCCAGGCCGGCCAGGTCAGCGACGACGGCCGGGGCAACACTAGCGACCACAAAAGCGACGGAGGGGGTCGGGCAAGTGGTGAAAATTCGCCACCGGGATTCATTTCACGTGCGGAGGAGCTCGTTCGAGAGGCAAGGCAGGCCTGCATCCATCCGGACCAGCGGGAGAAGCTGGGTTGGCCGAAGCTGACCAAGGCGTCGATGGCAGCAGCGGTCGGAGCTCACGCCTCGGCGGGGACGGCTTTGCAGCGTGCTATGAACAAAGCAGAGCGGCTAGGGAGGGCCTACGCAACAAGGCGAAGCGAACGGGGGCACGTGCGCAACCAATTGGTCACCGAAGCATCGCCGGTGACAAGCTCACACGACAGTGAGCTTTAGGCCCGATGGTGCTATGGCCTAGAGGACGCGCTTGAGCTAGGGAAGATAGGGGAAATGGAGAGGAGCTCACGTCGGATCTGTTCGCGTGCAAAGCGGGCTCGAAGGAGGTCTGATGTAGTCGGAATCATAGACGGAGCTCACTAGAGCTGAAGAGGAAGAAGAGGTTGGGGACAGAGATGCAGGGGCTCTGCGCTCCGATGGCTGGGCGCAGATGAAGGAGAAGGCAACGATGGAGCTCCTGCACATGGAGGCGAGGAGCGGGGGGCATGATGACCGCGACTAGGTGACGGCCATGGCAGCGGTGGTGCCATTTTGAGCGGGGGAGAAAGGGGGCGATCGAAAGGGGCGTTGTAGTGGGTTTAATCTGGCGGTGCATTGTAGGGGGTTCAATCTGGTGGTGCTATATATCCCAGTGACAGAAGGGGACAAGACACGCCTTTGCATTGTTGCCACTAAGGATAAAACTGCCCAAGCAGAGTCGGCATTTCGCGATTTAAAGAAAAATTTAGCCGATTAGCAAAATGCACGGGCAAAATCAGAAGAAAAACATCAAATAATCTTATCTGAGTTGGTGAAACTGAAAGCCGCCCTCAAAAAGGCTCAAGCTGATCAAGACGCCGCGGTAAAGCGAGCGGAAAGAGCTGAGGCTAAACTGGAAACCGTGCAACAAGAGCTGGCCGGCTTAAAGCAACATATCTCCAACATGGCACAAGGTGTCTTTGGTAAGAAACAAGACCCTGACCTTGCACTTTGTAAATAAACAACTTAATATGAAGAAGTTATTGACCATCATTATCCCTTATATAGGTCCGAGAGCCGCCAATCTTCAGAACGACTGCGTCCTGATGCTGAAGGCGATTTACACGTTAACGGAGCAGCTGTACACCGGAAGCGTGCTGACCGTGAAAGCAGTGATTGGTGCCAAGGAACCCATAACATCAATAAAGAAGATGCTTGTCTGCTTATCTACTCTTCCGCCTCAGATCGGTGAGCTAACCCGGTCAGCTGCCCGAAAAGGGGTACTGACTACGTTGAGTCGGTGTCTGGCGTATGCTCCAGAATTAAAACCCGAATAAGTAGCAGCAGGCTTTCCCCAGCTCAATGACGATGGGTCAGAATTTGCTCAAGAGGATTACCAGCGCATTGTCAAAGAATCCTGCTTGGCGGGGACTCAGCTTGCAGCAAGCTTGGATTTATCAAAGTATCAAGCCGCCTATGACAACAAGAACAAGAAAGTTAATCCGCCAACTTTTGTGACAACCAGCTTGACTCGCGTCGACCCAAGAACCCTTTTGATTTGGAGGTGGATCTCTCATCAGTGCTGAACGATGAAAATGAATTTGCTGCTTTATCCAAGTGTAACTGGGTATTGGGCGACTTGCAAATTGAAGTCGGTCAGAGCTCCAAGCAGGCTGGCCTGGGGACATCAGCAGAATAATCCTTCATGGATTTGGCCATCAGAGCCATGTAATAAGTCTTTCATAGAAAACAACCCGCTTCTGTGATTTCTTTAAAACCCTTGTGTCGCCCTCAGGGCGCCTTATAATGCTTGACCCGGCCCCAGGACGTTTTATGATGCTTGACCCGTCGTGGCAATAATGATTTTGATCACCAACCTGTTAGGCTTAAAAACATACATCAAACCACCTCAGTGAGTAATGGATGATAATAAATAATAATCGACTCAAGATGTTAAGGTGAGTCGGAAAAATTTGAAAAACCTTGTGGCAGTGCCAGGAAGGTAAAAAATAATAATTTCGTCGGCTCATTCAAGTCGCGACAGGATAGGACGAGTTATATAAACTCAAGTGCTACCGGAGGGAGACTTTTGTATAAAAAAGCTCAAGTATTTAGACCGGCTGATCAGGCACAAGTCAAGCTTCAGTGAAGCGGGTTCAGTGAACCAATGGTTTCTCTATATTCCATGTGGGGCGCTAGCCGGTACCAGACATGTTTTAACCAAGGTGAGTTCAGGGTCCATAAGGCGGAGTAACTCGCCAAGAGTTCATGGATCCATATGGCGATTCGGCCAACACACAGTCCAGTATAACCATTTGTAATGCGGTACTTTTTCGCAGGCCAAATGGGTAGTAAGGCTGATCTCAGTGAGAGGAAGCCCCCAAGTGACCTATGATTAGGGGAAAGACCGGTCATAGGATTGTAGAAGCGTATACGCTATTACCAAAAAACAACTTGAGAACAAATTGCTCCCAAGTAAGCCGGCCTAATCCACAGAATCATATAAGGCGCCTATGTTTGAATCACAAGCTTGTAGCGACTTCGATCCTCTTTGGCTTATCGATACCCAGTTTTGTAATATGTGCATCATGGCGACTTATGCTCTCTGGTATGGATAGCGTCCATGCTTGGGTGACTTGTTGAAGAGCAATATAAAAGATCCATACTTTCAATAAGATGAAATAGCAGGAAAGCCCCCGAGCTTATGGGCATCAATTTTATTGCTTCATAAAAAATGAAAAACTTATAAAAAGCAGAGCTAATAGCTCAAGTGTAATAAGGCCGCAAGTGGGCTATGTTCCATGGGCGAGTTGACTCAGCCTCCGTGGTTGGCCGATCAGGCCGAAGATCCACCAGATAGTATGACCCGTTGCGAAGGCTTTTGCTGACGACGAACGGTCCTTCCCATGGTGGTGATAACTTATGCATGCCAGCGTGATCTTGGATCAATCGAATCACTAAGTCGCCCTCCTGAAAGGTTTGGCTCTTGACCCGGCGGCTGTGGTAACGCCGCACGTCCTGCTGATAAATCACCGATCGGGCGGCAGCCAAATCGCGTGATTCCTCCAAAGCGTCCAAAGAATCTTGACACGCCAACTCGTTGTCCTGTTCCACATAAGCAGCAACTCTGGGCGAGTCATGCCTAATGTCAGTGGGAAGAAGAGCTTCTGCTCCATATACCAGAAAAAAAGGGAGTAAAACCCATAGATTGGTTTGGGGTGGTCCGGATGCTCCATAGTACTGAAGGCAACTCCTCAACCCAACCCCCTGGGGTGCGTTCCAAGGGAACCATAAGTCGGGGTTTGATTCCTCGCAATACTTCCTGATTTGCCCGTTCGGCCTGCTCATTAGATTGTGGATGAGCTAATACAGAGACATCAAGCCAGATGTGCTCACGATGGCAAAACTCCTGCATCGCACCTTGTGATAGATTAGTACCATTATCGGTAATAATGCTGTGTGTATATCCGAACCGGAAGATCAATTTTTTCAAGAACTTGACTGTTGTCTCCGCATCACAAGCACCAACAGGTTCTGCTTCGACCCACTTGGTAAATTTATCAACCGCCACCAGCAGATGACTTTTTTTGTTGGACGACATCTTAAAGGGGCCAACCATGTCTAACCCCTAGACCGCGAAAGGCCAGGTAATAGGTATCATCCTTAGTTCTTGAGCCGGCACATGAGCATGTCGTCCGTAATGTTGGCAACCATCACATCGACGAACTATCTCTTCTGCATCTGCATGAGCCGTCAACCAAAAGAAACCGTGAAGGAACGCCTTTGAAACCAGGGAGCGTGACCCGGCATGATGCCCACAATCTCCGGCATGGATGTCATTCAGAATCACGCATCCTTCTTCAGAAGAAACACATCGTTGGAATACCCCAGAAGTACTTCGCTTATATAATTCGTCGTTGATGATGACCATGGATTTGCTCTGACGAACGATTTGGCGAGCCAACACTTCATCCGAAGGTAACTCGCCTCGGGCGAGATATGCCAGATACGGAAGAACCCAATCTGGCATAACACGGAGAGCCGCCATGAACTGGGACTCAGGATCTGGTATTGCCAAGTCCTCTTTTGAGGGCAACCTTACGGAAGGATTATGCAAAATATTAAGAAAGACATCGGGAGGAACCGGCTTACGCTGTGAGCCAAGACCCGAAAGGGCATCAACTGCTTCGTTAAGGCGCCGGTCGATATGATTAACTTGATAGCCATGGAAATGGCCCGCCACATCCGACACGGCCCTTTTGTAAGCCGCCATCAGGGGGTCCCGAGAGTCCCAAGTTCCTGAAACTTGCTGAGCCACCAGATCAGAATCGCCGAGGCATCTGACCCGCGTGAGGTTCATCTCTTTGCCGAGTCGTAAACCATGAAGCAAGGCTTCGTACTCTGCAGCGTTGTTGGTACATGGAAACATGAGTCGAGAACATAGCAGAATTTGTCTCCCTGGGGCAAAATCAGCACCACGCCAGCCCTCGAGCCTTCCAATTGCCTAGACCCATCAAAATAAATAGTCCAGTACGTAAGGTCAGGCCTGTCTTCCGGGATCTGTAACTCGGTCCAATCGTTGACGAAATCAACCAAAGCCTGAGACTTGATAGCCGTGCGAGGGGTGTATCGCACGTGGTGTGGCCCAAGTTCGATCGCCCATTTGGCGATTCACCTGTCGCTTCTCGGTTCTGGATGATGTCTCCAAGAGGAGCGGAGCTAACTACCGTGATGGGATGCTCTTGGAAATAATGTTTGAGCTTTCGACTCGCCATAAAGACTCCATAGACCAACTTCTGCCAGTGCGGGTATTGTGGCTTGGAGAGAGTTAGCACCTCACTAATGAAATACACCGGGCGTTGCACCGGATATTCCTTCCCTTCTTCCTTCCTGTCGACGACCACTGCCACGCTCACCGCTTTGGAGTTTGCCGCAATATACACAAGCATAGGCTCCTTCTCAGTCAGGGCGGCCAAAACCGGCGGGTTGACCAGCTGCTGCTTCAAGGCTTCGAAAGCTTCATTGGTCTTGTCTGTCCAAACAAAACGGTCAGATTTCTTAAGCAACTGATAAAGGGGAATAGCTTTTTCTCCCAGACGGCTTATGAAACGACTTAAAGCCCCGATACGACCTGCCATCCGTTGAACTTGATTGATATTTGCTGGTTTCCCAAGCGAAGTGACCGCCTCGATTTTGTCCGGGTTGGCTCCAATGCCGCGCTCAGATACCAGGAAACCCAACAATTTTCCAGCAGGAACTCCAAAGACACACTTGGTGGGATTAAGCTTCATCTGGTATACCCGCAGATTGTCAAAAGTTTCCCTTAGACCTTCCAAGAGCGTCTCCTTCCTGTGAGTTTTGACCACAATGTCGTCAACGTAAGCATGGACGTTGCGTCCGATTTGGCCACGGAGACAATTTTGGATGCAGCGCTGGTAAGTCGCCCCAGCACTTTTGAGCCCAAATGGCATGGACACATAGCAAAAAGCCCCGAAGGGGGTTATAAAAGCTGTCTTCTCCTGATCTTCCACAACCATCTTGATTTGGTGATACCCGGAATAAGCGTCCAGGAAACACAAACGCTCGCAGCCCCCCACTGAATCAATGATTTGATCGATACAGGTAAGGGCAAAAGGATCCTTTGGACATGCCCTATTAAGATCTGTATAATCAATGCACATGCAGAAGGTGTCGTTCTTCTTGAGCACCAGGACCGGGTTAGCCAACCATTTGGGGATAAAAACCTCTACGATGAATCCGGCGGCCAAAAGACGGGCGACTTCTTCCCCGATTGCCTTGCGTCGTTCCTCATTGAACCTGCAAAGATATTGCTGAATCGGTTTTGCTTTTGGGTCAACATTAAGATGGTGCTCAGCGAATTATCTCAGTATACCAGGCATGTCAGAAGGTTTCCATGCGAAGATGTCCCAATTCTCACGGATGAATTCGATGAGCGCGCTTTCCTATTTGGGATCCAGACCCGCCCCGATAGTAAACTGCTTGGTTGAGTCGCCAGGGACAAAATCCACTATCTTAGTGTCGTCTGTTGGTTTGAACTTGAGGGGCGGCTCAGCGTCTGTTGTTGGCTTCTTTAGAGGTGACATGTCAGCTGGATCAACATTGGCCTGGTGATATTTGAGCTCTTCTGCAGCGCAGGCGACTTCTGCATTAGCCGCATCCCCTTCTTCACACTCTCTTGCGATCCTCCTGTCACCATCAACCATGATGGGTCCCTTAGGACTAGGCATCTTGAGTTTAAGGTAAACATAGCAAGGGCGAGCCATGAAACGGGCGTAAGCCGGTCGCCCAAATAACGCATGATAGGGGCTCTTTAACTTGACCACCTAGAACATAAGTGACTCACTCGTGTAATTAGATGTTGTTCCAAACACAACTGTGAGTCTAACCCGGCCTATGGGGTATGCCGATTTACCTGGGACAATTCCGTGGAATACCGTGGTTGAAGGCATTAAATCTTTCTCCAGCAAGTTCATCCTTCGAAAAGTGTCAAAGTATAATATGTTGATACTTCTACCACCATCCATTAGTACCTTCGATAAGGTATACCCCCGACTTGAGGAGCCACGACCAACGCTAAGTCGTCAGGGTTGTCAACTCTGGGCGTGTGATACTCCCTGCTCCAGGATATGATCTGCTCGGACCAGTGGAGGTACCTAGGGAGCGCCGGCTGAGAGACACTATACACTCGGTGATTCACCTTTTTATCATGCCTGCAGGCATTGGTGGTGAAGACGTGGTATTGCCCGTTGCTTAATTGTTTGGGATTATTGCGGAACCGGCCATTATCATCTTGCCCCTACGGAGCCCCCTGTGGGGGTGGCTGTTGAAAAACCCCGGGCGGGTTATACCGCCGTTGGTTATGCACTGGATATTGGCCACTGCTTGGCTGTGAGCCGCCCTAAGCCCCCAGTTCGGGGAAGCCGCCGAACGGGTTCTGGCATTTATTAGGTGCACCAAACTATTCCTGCCGTTGGTCCGGGTCACCGCCTTGCCCTTTGTTGATCGCCTCCGCCAGAAACTCCCGCATTACGTAACAGTCCTCCCAGGAATGAGTCGCCGGACCGTCTGCCATGGCGTGGTGCGGGTAGGGGCCCTTGAGTATCTCGTTATAATTGCGCGGCTTTTTGCCACTGTAACCCCTCTTCTTCTGGCGCTGGTTACCGTTGTTGGCATTGGTGTTGGCGACTAAGTCCGAGGATTCTTCCTGCTGCCTTCTCTTGCCGTTTGCTCCGTGATTATGGCGGCGCGTCCCTGAAACTGGGTATGATTTTTGGATAACTCGCCTTTCCTCGGCGAGTTGGCCTTGCCACCATCCTCTCCTGGATCTTTGGTGTCGTCCGCCTCGGCGTACCTAGTGAGGGTGTCCATTAATTCCCCCATATCTTGGACTTTTTGCTTGAGTCGCCCCAACTTATGTACCAAGGGCTCATAGTGGCAGTTTTGCTCCAAGATCAACACAGCCTGAGCCGCCGTGATGCCGTCCGACGAGTGAATGATTTCCGCGACCCGACGCGTCCAGTGGTGGGCCGACTCATCAGGGAGCTGAACACAGTGGTGTAAATCGACTATTGCCATCGGGCGCTTGCAAGTCCCCGGGAAGTTTTTGACGAAACGCTCTTTCCATTCAGCCCAAGTCTGGATGGAGTTGGGGGGCAAGATTTTTAACCAAGTACGTGTCGTTCCCTCGAGCATCATTGTGAAGTACCTGGCGCAGACTGCTTCACTTACATTGAGCATGTCCATGGCGATTTCGTAACTCTCAACCCATGATACCGGCTCAAGGTCCGGGGTGTAGTTAGGCACCTTTCTTGGTCCTTTAAAATCATTTGGCATTCGCTCATTGCAAAGGGCGGGGGCCAAGCATGGCAGCCCCACCTGTCTGCCGCCTCCAACAAGCGGCGCTGTGCCGGTTTGGATGTCCGGGTGATCCTGACCCGGCGGGTCCCGATGATCAGGCGAGTTGACCTGGGGAAAGGGTCGCGGTCCGCTGGTTATGGCGGGCTGGTCCTCTGGCCGAATCCTGGTGCGGCTTGCCTGGGGGGTGGAGTGCAGCCGATCGAGGCTGTGCGAGAACTGGGCATTTTGAACCACCGCCGTCTTCAACATCTCAATGGCGTTCCTTGCTTCTATTTCAGCCGGGGTGTTGCCATGAATCGGAAGGGACTCTAAATGGCGAGTCGTGGCGAGGACGTTGTCCACCGGGTTGGAAAAGTGACCTCGAGGTGTATGGAATCGAGGGATGCGATCAACAGCTGGCTAAAGCGGCGAGTTTGGTGGCTGGCCCGGCCCTCCTCCCGGAGCGTCTCCTGCCCCGGGAGTTCGTGGAGTGTCGAATAGGCGGGTCGGGTTGAGATCAGGGGGTAAACGCCCATGGTGCCTCCACTGATGGACATCATCAGATGCGCGTTGATGCCTCTCGAGCCGCCAGTTTTTGGTGTTCAAGCGAGCTGCCTCAGTGGTAATTTGAGCTTGCCGAGTCTCGATCCTGGCGGCTTCTACTTCAGCGTCTCGCTGAGCCTTTGCCACCCCATCTCTTAGCTTCGTTAATTCGGCGTTTATCGCGTCCTGGTTTTCTGCTGTTATAGGGGTTGCCATGAGGCTTGTTAGATCTGCCGCCAAATCCACCAAGATCGCAGCTGGGCTTCTGGATGTTTCGCCAGTCCCGTCGTTGCCTTCCGGGTTTGGCGGGGATTGAGTCGCCCCTGCCATGTAAACGGCAATCTGACGGCGGGTCCGGTCAAGAACCTCGGGGTCCATTGCTAGTGACAAACCTCCGAGGCAGCCCCCATGTAGAGACTGAATTGAATCTGAGTCGCCCATGGATGATTCGTCATCAGTGTTGACCGGCATGGTCTCCTGAGTCACCGATCGTTCTAGTTCCTCAGATCCCTTTGTGAAACCAACAAAGACCGGGCGGGTTAGGTTTGGCATTGCAACAGGGCGGACGTACCTGGCTGGCTCGACGATGTCGGTGAAGATTTCTGGCTCAGGCATAGGCGATCCAACCATGCCGACAAAGACGTTGATCTTGCCGAAGGGGATTCTATAGCCGGATTCGATTGAATCGGCCTCGGGTCCCCACAACAAATTATAGATGTAGTACTTCCCGCGGCGGCTCCGAGTCATGAGCCCCGCTGCGTAGCTCCCTGACCCTGGTAGGGATCCCTTTGAGAACTCAACTCCACCGTGCGCAGGCCCCACGGTGGGCGCCAACTGTTGTGGTTTTGTCATGGCAGATGTCCTCGTGAAAGGACTTAGTGTTGGAGCCATCGCACCTTGGTGGCGACTCAAAGGGGTTGATCGGGAGCGAGACAGAGATTTACCCAGGTTCGGCCTCTCGTGAGGAGGTAAAAGCCTACGTCTTGCTTGGTGTTGTATTGATAGTGTTTGGATTACAAGGAGGGCGTAACTCGCGTGACCTAGCACTCGATGATTTCTAACCTGCCCTCTCCTTCCCTGGGACTCGCCTTTATATACAGGTCGAGCCCTTAGGGTTTACAAGAGTCCTTGTCTTTACACAAATCGTGATTCTTTCTATCTCTAAGTCGCCATCTTTCCAAGACTTGGAGATCTTCCCAACGATGGATTCTTCCCAAAGATCTTGAACCGCCATCTGGCTCCCGGCCTTACCGGGCCCAAGCCTGAACCACTTGAGGATGAGTCGCCAGCTTGGTGACCCGGCCCAACTAGGGCGGGTTACCCAACAGATAATATCCCCAACACTTGGGGATGCCCAAGGCACCCCAAGAGATTCAAGGATGCCATAAAATCCTAAGCTTAGGGATGCCCCGGGAAGGCATCCCCTCTCTCGTCTTCAATCCATCGGTAACGTTACTTGGGGCTATATTTTTATTCACCACATGTTATGTGTTTTTGCTAAGAGCATCTTGTATCGTAGGATTCTTTTCTTTTTGTTGTGTCACAATCATCCTTGTTGTACACCTAGAGAGAGAGAAATGCACACACCGTGATTTTGTCTAGCTTCACTTATATCTTTTGACAGACAATTCGGCTCACATGTGCTTCACTTATATCTTTTGAGCTAGATACTTTTGCTCTGTGTGCTTCACTTATATCTTTTAGAGCACAGCGGTGCGTGGCTTGGTAGTTGATCTATGCTTTGAAAGTAGTCTCAAAAGGGGTAGTTATCGAAAGGGATACGAAAACTTCCACCTTCATGTGCATTGAATAGTTAGAGAAGTTTGATTCCTCTCAATTAGTTTTGAGTTGTGGTTATGGTAATATTAGTCATGCTAGTAAGGTGTTGTGGATCTAGAAGTACTTGTGTTGAAGTTAGTGATTCCCGTAGCATGCACGTATGGTGAACCGCTATGTGATGAAATCTGAGCATGATTTGTCTATTGATTGCCATCCTTTGCGTGGCGGTCGGGATCGCATGATGGTTTATACCTACCAACCCTTCCCCTAGTAGTATGCGTTGAATGCTTTGTTTCGATTACTAATAAAACTTTTGCAACAAGTATATGAGTTCTTCATGACTAATGTTGTGTCCATGTTTTAGATGCACTTTCACCTTCCACCATCACTATCTTCTTAGTGTCGTGCAACTTTCGCCGGTGCACAAAACCCACCATTAGCCTCCCTCAAAACAGCCACCATACCTACCTACTCTGGCTTTTTCAAAGTCATTCTGAGATATATTGCCATGCAACTACCACCATGACATGTGCCACCACGTCTACATTGCGATTGCATGATCGTAAGATAGCTAGCATGATGTTTCCATTGATGTCTATGCCATGCTAGATCATTGCCACAGTATACTACCGAAGGCATTCCATATAGAGTCATCATTACTCTAAGTTTTGAGTTGAAAGTGTGATGATCATCATTAATGGAGCATTGTCCCATGTGAGGAAATAAAAGAGGCCAATGAAGCTCACCAAAAAAAGAGGCCAAATAGCCCACCAAAATAAAAAAAATGAGAGAAAAAGAGAGAAGGGACAATGCTACCACTTTTTCCACACTTGTGCATATTAAGCACCATGATCTTCATGATTGAGTCTCTCGTTTTGTCACCACCATATAGCTAGTGGGAAATTTTCATTATATAACTTGGCTTGTATATTCCTATGATAGGCTTCCTCAAAATTGCCTTAGGTCTTCGTGAGCAAGCAAGTTGGATGCACACCCACTAGTTTTCTTTAAGAGCTTTCACATACTCATAGCTCTAGTGCATCAATTGTATGCCAATCCCTACTCATTCATATTGATATCTATTAATGAGCATCTCCACAGCTCATTGATATACCTAGTTAATGTGACTATCTTCTCCTTTTTGTCTTGCAACCTCCACTACATTCCACACCATCTATAGTGCTATAACCATGGCTCACGCTCATGTATTGCGTGAGAGTTGAAAAGGTTTGAGAAAGTAAAGCTGTGAAACAATTACTTGGCCAATACCGGCGTTGTGCATGATTTAAATTCGTTGTGCAATGATGATAGAGCATAGCGAGACTATATGCTTTTGTAGGGATAACTTTCTTTTGGCCTTGTTATTTTGAAAGTTCATGATTACTTTGCTGGTTTGCTTGAATTATTATTGTTTCCACGTCAATAGCAAACTATTCTTTTGAATCTAATGGATCTAAACATTCACGTCACATATGAGGAATTACAAAAGGACACCTATGCTAGGTAGCATGAAAGCATCAAAAAATCATTCTTATCACCTCCCTACTCGAGGACGAGCACGAGTTAAGCTTGGGGATGCTTGATACGTCTCAAACGTATCTATAATTTTTGATGGTTTCATGTTGTTATCTTGTCTTCTTTGGTTGTTTTATGTACCTTTTATATCTTTTTTGGGACTAACTTATTAATTCACTGCCAAGTGCCAGTTCCTGTTTTTTCCGTGTTTTTGACACTTTTCAGATCTGATTTTGGAACGGAGTCCAAACGGAAGAAAAACCCTGAAATGATTTTTTCCCGAACGGAAGAAGATCAGGGGGCCTTTGGGCCAAGCTAGGTGGTCTCCAGGGAGCCCATAAGCCCCCACTCCACCACCAGGGGGAGGCGGCGGTGGGCAGGCTTGTGGCCTCCCTGGCCGCCCCCTGACCTAGATCTTTGGCCTAAAAATTCCCAAATATTCCGCAAAAAATCAGGGGAGCCTCGAAAATACATTTCCGTCGCCGCAAGCTTCCATTTCCGCGAGATCTCATCTGGAGACCCTTCTCGGCACCCTGCCGGAGGGGACTTTGGAGTTGGAGGGCTTCTTCATCATCATCATCGCCCCTCCAATGACTCATGAGTAGTTCACTTCAGACCTACGGGTCCATAGTTAGTGTCTAGATGGCTTCTTCTCTCTCTTGGATCTTCAATGCAAAGTTCTCCATGATCTTCATGGAGATCTATCCGATGTAATCTTCTTTGGCTGTGTGTTTGTCGAGATCCGATGAATTGTGGATTTGTGATCAGATTATCTATGATATATATTTGAGTCTTTGCTGATTTCTTATACGCATGATTTGATATCCTTGTAAGTCTCTTCGAGTCTTGGGTTTTGTTTGGCCAACTAGATCTATGATTCTTGCAATGGGAGAAGTGCTTGGTTTTGGGTTCTGCCATGTGGTGACCTTTCCCAGTGACAGTAGGAGCAGCAAGGCACACATCAAGTAGTTGCCATCAAGGGTAAAAATATGGGGCTTTTATCATTGGTTTGAGATTATCCCTCTACATCATATCATCTTGCTTAAGGCGTTACTCTGTTCTTATGGACTTAATACACTAGATGCATGCCGGATAGCGGTCGACGTGTGGCGTAATAGTAGTAGATGCAGATAGTATCGGTCTACTTGTTTTGGACGTGATGCCTATAGAAATAATCATTGCATAGATATCGTCACGACTTTGCGCGGTTCTATCAATTGCTGGACAGTAATTTGTTCACTCACCGTCTACTTGCTTTCATGAGAGAAGCCACTAGTAAACACTACGGCCCCCGGGTCTATTCACATCCATCGTTTACATCTCTGCTTTTACTTTTCTTTGTTACTTTGTTGCTTTCAGTTCTCACTTCGCAAACAATCTATAAGGGATTGACAACCCCTTCATAGCGTTGGGAGCAAGTTTTTGTGTTTGTGCGGGATCTTGAGATACTCCTCCACTGGATTGATACCTTGGTTCTCAAAC
Source organism: Hordeum vulgare subsp. vulgare (assembly GCF_904849725.1). Lineage (NCBI taxonomy): Eukaryota > Viridiplantae > Streptophyta > Magnoliopsida > Poales > Poaceae > Hordeum > Hordeum vulgare. Next base: position 326,530,015 of record NC_058520.1, on the reverse strand, counting down.
TGAGGGAAATACTTACCACCGCTACGCTACATCGCCCTTTCCGCTTCGAGGGAACATCAACGCAAGGCTCCAAGGCCACGGGGGAAATCCTTTGCATACTTGCCTAGGAAGTCCCTTAAGGCGTAGCCGCAGCAGAAAGATCAATCCAAGTATTCTCCCGTCGACGTGCCTATTTCTCGTGCCGTTGGAAGGTCTTTTGTTGTAGTAGCAGGGCGAGACAGCAAAGGCTCTCATCGCCTATGGGCTAGGCCGAACGCGTGGCGCGCGATGGGACGCGGGGCACCCTGACTATTCACAGCACTTCGTCATCCGCCCTAGCTGACATAAGGTGGGCACGCGGGGGTGGAGCCTACGGTCCAGGCCGAACGTGTGGCACGCGATGGGACGCTTGGCAGCATGTCTTTTTGCTGTGCTTCGGCTTCCGCCGTAGCTGACATAAAGTGGGCACACAGGGTGGAGCCGTGACTACTCACCTTCACGATATTCCCACCTTCTTGCATCTTCCTCCTCCATTCAAGGAAGCGCCAAACCCGATCTCCGAGAGAGTCACCTTCTCAACCCTCTCGTGGCTCCGGTCCACGGATGGTGCCCGCTGGCAAGAAAGGGAAGTCCGTGGCTTCCGCCGCAAGCCCTGCCAATACCGGGCCTCCTCTTATGCGCTCCCGCATCTCCAAGGTGGAGGACCTGGGCCCATTGCTCCCCTTGGTGGCCGACGACTTGAACGATGGGGGGAGACCGCCATCCGGTCAGGCTAAGCAGCGCCGATTAGCCTGGTGAAGACTACCTACCCCTTCTTCCGACATAGCATTTACGTCGAGCTGGTCCGACCATTCTCCGATTTCTTCTACGAGATCATTTCCCATTACCATATCTGAGCCCTACACCTTCCGCCCAACTCCGTCCTCCTTCTGTCCATCTTCGCCTTTTACTACGAGGCCCTCGTGGGCATGAGGCCCTCGGTGGCACTCTTCTGCCACTACTTTAGCTTGTGGTTCTCAGCCGATTGGCAGCTTTCCGCATGCGTCTCTTTTGTAGACTTCGCTGGTGCGGGCACCCACCTGAAGTCCGGGAAGAAGGTGGAAGCCTACCGACACCATTGGGTCTTCATGGGCGCGCATCGGGAGAGCCCGCTCCTGGACACTCCCTTGGGTCTACCCGAGCAAACCTCTAGGTGGAGCCACAAGAGGCTCACCGACCCAAGGGCGAGCGTGTCCTGGAGCGAATCTGTCGGCGTTCTGGGAATGGGGGTACCCAGACCTGCCTGCCTATGGCCCAGGGTTGGCCCACTTCATCGACCAAAAGCAACGGGCCCGGCACCCGTCAAGGCAAGGCCCTCGTGAGGGTCCAAGCCTCACGAGGAGGAGCAGCTTCAAGACCCGCAGGGGGCCTCCTCAGGACCCCTACGGAGCATTGGATATTCCGAGGCGAGGCCCGACCTAAGGAGTCAAGGATGACGTGTAGGAAGGACTCGCAAGCAGCAGGCAGCAGGGCGGAGCAGTTTCCCCTTTAGTGCAAAGGGGGCAAGGACGTATAGGGGTTCCCAAGGCATCTTCCAAAGGTTTCCCTTCTGGTGTAACAAAGTCGTCGCCGCCCGCCTGCAGGACGGATGCCATCCCTGGACTCGACCATGCTGCACTGACAGTCACTTTGCTGGCGAATACCACCTTTGGGCAGGGGGAGCATGTTCCCCTGTTCCCCTTTAAAATTGGCCATTGTGGGATCCCTTGCCGCCAAACCGATAAGGGAAGAGGAACCGGGCTGCCACTATATATAGAGGATAGGATACTTCGTAGCACGGGATCCGATCCCGTCCACCCCGATTCATTGATTTGCCCACCAGCACCACACATAGGCAACCTAGCCTTCGGAGGCCCTGGAACATCGTACTAGTTCATCCACCAGCCTCCACGAGAGGCAATCCACCAAAGCAGGAATAGGGTATTACGCTTCCCAGCGGCCCAAACCTGGGTAAACTACCATGTTCTATGTCTTCCTCACCATAGACTGAGTTCTTTGCCATCTCCGATGAGTAGCGAGTTAGGTGGGGTGAGCCTACGAGAGATCTTCATACACGCCCCTGAGTTTGAATCTTAAGGGTTTAGCGGAGCCCGTAATACGACATTTGGTGCGCTCCATAGGGGGTGTGTCAAGGTTTCCTCCAAGCTCCACCTTCACCAAGCTTCGCTGCTCCGATGGCTAACGCTCGTCGGGCTCGCACCGAGCGTGGTGCCACCCGCTTTGCTCAGACGGCGCCTGCGAGCCCCGTCGATGGTGAACGCCGCCACGGGCCCCAATGCTCAGGACTAGTAAGGTTCCTCCCAACCGGCTACCGAGAACGCCGACGGCCGCACCGCCACTGTGTCCCTCGTCCGGGCTTCCAGGTCGGCCTCATGCGCCCGGTCGGAGAAGCCGCATGGCCGGCGCGCGCTTGCCATGGCCACGGAGCTGCTCCATTAACGTCCTGCCCCTGCCTGCCACAACGACTGGCTCGAGTGCATCGAGGAGCTCATCACCGCTTCCGGTGACTCCGTTGCGTTCTCCTATTCGCTCCGACCCCAACCGTCGCTGGCGAACGACGAGGAGCAAGACGCGCCACCCCCACCTCCTTGGCGTGGCGCGAACCCCGAGCCCATGCAGGAAGCGCGTCCCCGTGACCGGCCTCGCGAACCCAGGGCGGGGCCGGGAGATGAAGCAAGCTGTCAGGTGGTTCCTCGGCTGTGCGCCGACGCACACGCTCCCGACGCTACAAGTCCCGCGCCGCGAGCGTGACCCGCTCGAAGCAGACCCACTGGAGCACCAGGATCGGGTCACCCCCATGCTTGCTGCACCCATCGGGCCGGTGGGGTGCCTCTCATCGCCCCTGAGTCCTACCCAACTGCGTGGCCCTGCAAGTTCAAGCCTGACCTACCCCCGGGCAACGACGGCACCCTGGACCCGGTCGATTTCCTGCAACTCTACACACTGAGCATCAGGGCCGCAGGAGGAGGCGACAAGGTCATGGCGTGCTGGTTCTCCATGGCGCTCAAGGGCGGTGCGCTCTCTTGGCTCCTCAACCTCCCAAAGGCGTCCATCACCTCCTGGGATGGCCTGCGCGAACGCTTCATCGCCAACTTCCAAGGCACCCGCGACAACGCTCCCACCGTGCAGGACTTGCGGAGCATCAAGCAGCAGGAGGGGGATACCCTGCACAAGTTCATAGATCGCCTAATGGTCATGCGCCTCAAGATCCCCAAGGCGTCGGACGAGGCCCTCATCTCGGCCTTCTCCGATGGAGTCACCGACCTCAATATGAAGGAGGAGCTCGCCATGAGTGATGAAATGAGCACTGCACTGTAGATGTTCAACTTGGCAAACAAGTGCACCAGGGATGAAGAAGGTCGCCTCTCACTCCTCGGGCCTCAGGCGACGGAACCAGAAGAGAAGAAGGCCAAGGCTAAGGAGGTGAAGCGCAAGGCTCCTGCGGTGCTCGCAGCCGAGCCTGAGGCGAAGTACGGCCGAGGAGGGGAGCGTCCGTCAGGAGGGGACCAATGTGCATCTTCCATGGCACCAGCGGCCCTGATACCTGACTGGCCCGTGCCGAGCACTTCAGCAGGCGCCCTGGACGGGGAGACAGAGGCCTCACACACGGCGATGCTCGCAGTGAGGGCTGCTGGGACAACCGGGAGCCGCGTCAGGGGTGGCGCGAACAGCCTCATGAAGACTGTTGGCGTGGCCAGGCTCAGGAGGATCGCTGGCGCGACAATCCTCAGGAGGAGCAACGACACGGTCAGCCTCGTGAGGTTCGCCCCCGTGAGGCCGGGCTGCCTTCGCTCCCTCCGCCACCCAGAAGGAGGGATGAAGACACGCGTGATGATGGGGTTGGGGGCTTCCAGGAGGTCAGGGCGGTGCCCTCCATCCTGGGCGGTGCCCAGACCCCGGCCTCCAACCGCGCCTTCAAGATTTTTGCACGGGAGCTGAGCGCTGCCTCCCGAACCCTGAAGCGATGCACCCCCTCAACTAGTCCCAGACCACCATCACCTTCGACCCAAGTGATCAGCTCAGGTGCTCCTTCATGGTCGGCAATCTCCCCATGATGTGCACCCCGACCATCAGCAACATCCTCGTCACCAAGACCCTTATCGACAGTGGAGCGGGGCTCAACGTCCTCTCGATCGAGACCTTCGAGAAACTCCATCTGCCGTACGAACAACTCATGCTGACCAAGCCCTTCTCAGGACTTACAAAGGGTCCACCGTGCCGATCGGGCAGGTGCACCTGCCAGTCACCTTCGGCGAGCGCAAGAACTACCACAATGAGATCATCATCTTCGACATCGCGCACATCCACCTATCGTACAAGGCGATCCTTGGGTACCCGACACTCGCCAAGTTCATGGCAGCAACCCACCATGGCTACAACGTCCTCAAGATGCTAGGGAGCGGCGGCATCATCACCATCGCATGCAAAGAGAAGGATGTTGTGTGTACACTCGAGCGCGCCTACTGCACAGTGGCGACGGAACACTCAGACGACAAAGAAGACGAGCTACCTCGCGAGGACCCACACAAGAAGAAGAAGCAGCTCCTCCCCACGGAGCGCCCCGGGGCTTCGGGCTTCATTCTCGGGGACGGGGTCGTGTCTCCCATCACATAGGAAGGCACGCTCGATGCCCCCTTGGGCCAGGGCTGGAGGCTCCCACCAGGGACATCCCCGGCCTGATCGGTGAGGCGAGGGTTGCGCTCGAGCACAACCAGAGGGCACATTCCAGCGCACGTGAGTCCGTCATCATAGCAATCCAAGAACATCGAGAGGCCCAGGTTGTGCGAGGCGGGGACTGCCCTGCATCACCAATCGCAATCGCCATCGTCGACACGGTCGATCAGCCTCACATGTGCATCTACGCCCTCGCAATCGAAAGAGCCGCGGCACAAGGCCCCTTTTGGCCTAGGCGAGCTGACCATCGGTGGGTGTGCCTGGGCGCCGGCACCCCCATGCCCTTCGGGCTGGGAAACACGGCTGCCACCTACCGGAAGCTCCATGGGTCATGCTCTTGCCGTGCCTGCTGGGGCTTGGGAAGGAAGAGGAGATGCTCGGGCCAAGTGAAGGTCCCGAGCCACGGGGGACGGCGGACCCGTGAGGGTTGTGATCATGGAGGCACGAGATCGGGCGAAGGCGGCGCCCTCAGCACTTCGGCGGCATTGCCGCCAGGTGACTTTTGGTTGGCTGCTGCCAGGTAACTTTTTGGTTCACTTCGTCCGAGCCCGCCCACAGGGCCGCGTGGCCTTCAGGAGTTCAGGGCATTCCGCCGCCGCCACTTTCGTTTAAGTTGTTTCTATCGCACCCACTTCGAACCCTAACATTCTACCTTGCTTGCATCTTTGGGCGGTCGACCCCCACTTGGGGGCTCCGGTCGAAACTTATCCTTGCAAGCCTCCTGAGGCAGCACACACCATGCCCCACTCCCGAAGAAAAAGAAGTCTGGAGGGTTTACCAATGACCCAAAAGAAGCTCGGTCCACCAATGACTCGGTTGTAGGGACACTCGCGAGGCCAAAGCATCCTCGCGACCTCCTAGATAAACCCCCACTGTCACACTCTCACGTAATAACGAGCTGAGCCTGTATACGCCCAGGGGCCCCCGAGGACGTGGAGGGGTCCATCCCATGCCTAGTGGCAGCCCTATGCTTCGCGCTGGGGAGAAGACGAAGGCAATCAACACAGTCCACCAATGACTAAGCCCACAACTGGCCAGGAAATCAACACAGTCCACCAATGACTAAGCCCATAGCTGGCCAGGAAACCAACACAGTCCACCAATGACTAAGCCCACAGCTGGCCAGGAAATCGACCCAGTCCGCCTACGACTACACCCACGCCCAGTGCGGGGGACAAACAACCGGAGGTACGGAGCCGCTCGCACGTCAAGGGGGGCCCCTGAGCATCGCGACTCAGGGGCCTAACTGCGCCCGTAGCCCCTTCCCTCTTGGGCCATCCTGGTTTCCGATCGGTTCAACAGGAGTGGAGGTACACCCGGGGTGGGCCCTGCCAATGCAGAGCCTAGTGCGCTCAACAAACCACTTAAAATCTTTTAGGGAGAACGCTGGAGTCACTCGTACGTCAAGGGGGACTCCTAAGCATCACGACTCAGGAGCCTGAACTGTGGTCGTAGCCTCTTCCCCTTTGGGCCATCCTGGTTTCCGGTCGGTTCAATCGCGACGCAGGTACGCGCGGGGCGGGCCCTGCCAACGCAGAGTGTGGAAGGAGTTCGGGGATCTCAAATTGTCATTTTCTTAGGAGGGACATTGGAGTTGCTCGTACGTCAAGGGGTACTCCTGAGCATCGCGACTCGGGACCTTAACTGTGCTCGTAGCCCCTTCCCCCTTTGGGCCATCTTGGTTTCCGGTCGGTCCAATCGTGATGTCGGTACGCGCGGGGCAGGCCCTGCCGACGCACAGCGCCGAAGGTGTTCTGAAGTTTCAAAATCCTCGCCGCGTTCCCCTCATGAGGGTTGCTCGCACGTCAAGGGGGACCCTTGAGCATCGTGACTCAGGAGCCTGATATGTTCTCGTAGCCCCTTCCCCCTTTGGGATGTCCTGGTTTCCGGTCGGTTCATTGGCGGTGGAGGCACGCGCGGGGTGGGCCCTGCCGATGCAGAGTATCATAGCAAACATGAAAGAGATGAGGTGAAGGAACCATTCAAGCAGTCAGCCCATTTTTACAAGCCTCAACAAGTTCTTGGAAACGCAAATATGTTTGACGCCTCCACGAGGCACGATGTGCATTGCAGGAAACAATAGGGAGAAGAAATCAGAAGGAGCCGCCGCCGCCTACCTCTCCAGCTTTAGGGGGCTTGTCATCGGCGCGAGAGGCGTCGTCTTCCCCATCATCGGCTTCAGCGGCATCCGGAGATGAAGGAGCTGCGATGCGGGCGAACCTCTTCACCAACGCCTCCACGGGGCTCTTCACCGCCTCCGTGATGCTGTGGCGGGCCTCAGTGGCGACTGGTGAGATCACAGAGCCGAATTCAAACCCTGGCTCGCCAAGATGGAGGTGAATGAAGACGGGTGTTGTGGCCTCGAAGAAGAGGTCGCGACACTCGCTATCCAAGATCTTGTCCACCTGGACGACGGCGTCCTCCAACGCCACGACGATCTCCGTCGCGAGTACGGCGAAGCCGCTCTCAGGGGTGGCCAGAGGCTCGCCGAACCCGTCCCGGTGGAGGGTGCGGAGCGTCGTGCGGAGCCTGAGCTCAACATCCGGGAAGCCGACCAGCTCCGCGGCCTTCTTCCTCTCGGCCGCGGCAAGGGCTTCCTCCTTGGCATCAAGAAGGGTCTTACTCGAGGAAATCTCCTTCTCCTGCTCGTCCAAGCGTGTCTACTTCACGCTGAGGCGATTTTCCTCCTGGGACAGCTCACCTTCCCGGGCGGCGAGCTTGGCCTCACGGGCCGCGAGTCCCTCCTACCACAGGCGAAGCTTCTCGGTTATCTTGGCTTGTTCCGCTTGGAAGGCCTTCAAGCGAGCCTCCGCCCCTTCACAACATTTGGCAGCTGTCGTGGCTTCCTCCAGCGCCTCCTTACACGCAGCGCGAGCAGCCTTGGCCTCCTTCTTGCCCTTCGCCATCGCGACCGCGACCTCGCTCAGGGCGGTGAAGGCGTTGTTCAGGATGCCCTCGGTGTATATCAAAGTTTTCAGGATCTCCTCCTGAGGAGCCTCTAGTGCTGCCGCTGGCGGTACTGCTAGGGAGGCATTGTCACGAAGGACAGTGGACTCTGGAGGCTGCTCGGAGATTGCGAGCATTGGTGCATCGGTAGAACGAGGGACCTTAAGAGCCTGCCCCTCAGGCAACGGCGCCGCTGCGACCGCCTCAGGACGCTTTGGGGGCTCGACAACCAAGGCCAGAGAGGTCGCCCCACGAGCCCCCCTTCTTCATCGGCAGGCTGCGACGCGTTGCGCGGAGCCAGCGGTGCGTTAGGAGTCGCCTTCGGCTTGACACTTGCCTTCTTCTTCTTTGCCCCTGGCGAAACAACGTCCCTAGACATCAGGTGAAAAGAGGATCAGGCATGCACAGACGACGAGCACGCGGAGCGTGCCAAGACGACTCACTTACTCTTCAACATCGCGTCATCCTTTCCTCCTCTCTGCCCCGACGACGACAGGGGCGACGGGCCCCCCACGGAGGGGGGCGAGCCTAGCACCTCAGATCCATGGACGGCAGAGGCGGGACAATCCAAGGACGGCTCAGCCCCGTGCCTCTGGGGGCGAGCACGCACGCAGACCGCGCGGCGCCCGGGGCCGACGCGGGTCCCCTGGAGGCCCTGGTTGGGCGCGAGGAGATCACCACGGAGACCTAGCCGGTGGCATCATCATCTTCAATCTCACACAGAAGGTTTCCCTGCGACGGGGGAGGCGCGTTCGCGGGGCAGTCTTTGACGGTCTTCTCTGAGTCCTCCCCGCCGGAGGCCTCATCCGACGATACCTTCACTGCACTGGAGCCCTCGACTGGGAAGAGCCCCCGCTCATCGAAGACACGCAGCGCGGCGATCAAATTGGCCTGGTAGTCGCGACAGTACAGCGGACCCAGAGCCTCGGGCAGGTCTCCAAGGTCACCGCCCAGCAAGATCGTGATAACCCACAAGTGTAGGGGATCGCAACAGTTTTCGAGGGTAGAGTATTCAACCCAAATTTGTTGGTTCGCCAAAGGGGAAGCGAAAGAATATTCTCAAGTATTAGCAGCTGAGTTTGTCAGATTCAACCACACCTGAAAGATTAGTGTCTGCAAGCAAAGTATCAGTAGCAAAGTAGTATGATAGCAACGGTGCCAGAAACGATCTGTTGACGGCAGACTATTCCTAACTGTTGTATCAATGGCGCGAGTAAGTTGCACGTGAGTGGGTAACTATTCTTCCCCGGCAACAGTGTCGGAAAAGGATCTTGCAACCAGTAACAGCGAAGTAGCAAGGAACAGCAGTAGCAGCAGCAACAGAGTAACAACAGTAGCAATAGTAGTAGCAAAGTGGCCCAATCCCTTTTGTAGCAAGGGACAATCCTAGACAAAGTAACATAGCAAGGACCAGTAGTAAAAGACTCGTAGGCAGTGGATCAGTGATAGATGAGTATTACGGATGTGATTCATCATGTAACAGCTATAACAAGGAGAGATATGTAACTAGCTCCCGTTCGTCAATCTAATGTAGGCATTTAATCTGTATGTAGTCATACGTGCTTAGGGAAAAGAACTTGCATGACATCTATTGTCCATCCCTCCCGTGGCAGCGGGGTCCTAATGGAAACTATGGGATATTAAGGTTCTCCTTTTAATAAAGAACCAGACCAAGGCATTAACACACGGTGAATACATGAACTCCTCATACTATTATCATCTCCGGGAGTGGTTCCGTTATTGTCACTCCGGGGTTGCCGGTTCATAACACATAGTAGCTGACTACAACTTGCAAGATAGGATCTAAAACACACATATTGGCGACAACACAATAGGTTCAGATCTGAAATCATGGAACTCGGGCCCTAGTGACAAGCATTAAGCATAGCCAAGTAGTAGCAACATCAATGTAGAACATAGTGGATAATAGGGATCAATCCCTGTCAAAACTAACTCGATTAGATGATAGATATCATCCAACTCATCACCGTCCAGCAAGCCTACGATGAGATTACTCACGAACAATGAAGAGCATCATGGAATTGTCGATGGAGGAAGGTTGATGATGACGATGGCGACGATTTCCCCTCTCCGGAGCCAAGAACGGACTCCAGATCTGCCCTCCAGATGAAGAACAGGAGGTGGCGGCGCCTCCGTATCGTAAAACATGATGAAACCTTCTCTCTGATTTTTTTTCCGGACGAGACGAAAGATATAGAGCTGATTTTGGGGGCGGTGGTGCCACGTGGGCCCCACAAGCCCTCATGGCGCAGCCTAGGGAGGTGGTCGCGGCCCGTGGGCTTGTGGCCCACTGGCACGCCCCCTCCGGTGGATCTTTGCGTAGGTATTTTTATTTTATTCCAGAAAAAATCTTCGTAAATTTTCAGGACATTCCGAGAACTTTTATTTCTGCACAAAAACAACACCTTGGCAATTCTGCTGAAAACAGCGTCAGTCCGGGTTAGTTCCATTCAAATCATGCAAATTAGAGTCCAAAACAAGGGCAAAAGAATTCGGAAAAGTAGACACGACGGAGACGTATCAACTCCCCCAAGCTTAAAGCCTTGCTTGTCCTCAAGAAATTCAGTTGACAAACTGAAAGAGACAAAGGAAAAACTTTGACGAACTCTGTTTGATCTTGTTGTTGCAACTATGTCTAACTCACAACCAGAATTTCAGCAAAATCACAAGCAAACCACATAAGCAAATGACATCAAGGTCTCATGGTAAACTCATATCAATGGCATAATCAGCTAGCGAGCAAATAATAATAAGCCTCAAATGTCAACACTTCAATCAAAACAACATGAAGCAGTGCGAACAGATGGCATCTCGCTAGCACTTTCTGAGACCGCAAAACATAAATGCAGAACACCTTCAAAGACCTAGGGCTAACTAAACATTGTAGTTCATGGCAATGAAGATCCAGTCACAGTCATACACAACACAGTTAAAAGCAAAGCATAAAAATGACAGAGGTGCTCTCTAATTGGTGCTTTTATAAGAAGAGGATGACTCAACAGAAACATAAATAGACAGGCCCTTCGCAGAGGGAAGAATTGATTTGCAGAGGTGCCAGAGCTCAAGCTTTTAAAACAGAGATAATAATTTTGGGTGGCATGCTTTCATTGTCAACGCAATGACTAAGAGTTCTCAACATCTTCCATGCTACACATGCTATAGGCGGTTCCCAAACAGAAAAGTAAAGTTTTGACTCCCCCACCACCAATCAATCAGACTCCACGGCTAGCCGAATGCTCGGGTACCGTCCATACCAACATCAATCCTGGGGGAGTTTTGTTTGCAATTATCTTTTTGATTTGAGTATGGAACCGGGAATTCCAATTACCGGCCCCTTTCTCGTGAATGATAGTGAATAAAAACATATCGAGGATAACACGCCTAGCATGGAAGATACTAATAGCCCCCTGTCACCACATGAGTGGTTCGAGCATGCAAAACAGATTATTTCTTGAAGGTTTAGAGAATGGCACATGCAAATTTACTTGGAACGGCAGGTAGATACCGACATAGGTAGGTATGGTGGACTCATATGGACCAACTTTGGGTTTATGGGAGGTGGATGCACAAGCAGTATTCCCGCTTAGTACAAGTGAAGGCTAGCAGAAGACTCGGAAGCGACCAACTAGAGAGCGACAACAGTCATCAAAATGCATTGAGATTAACTAGCATTGAGTGCAAGCATGAGTATGACATAAATCACCATGAACATGAACATCATAGATGCTATGTTGATTTTGTTTCAACTACATGCGTAAACATGCGCCAAGTCAAGCCACTTGACTCATTCAAAGGAGGATACCATCCTATCATACTACAACACAGTCATCTCAACATTCATGTGGGCATCCAAGACAAACCATTATAAGCTCCTAGCTAAGTAAGCATGGCATAAGAAACTATGATCTCTAAGTTGTCATTGCAAACATGTTTCTCTCACAACAAGTCTGAATCAGGCATGATGAGCTAGTCATATTTACAAAAATAAAACAGATCAAGTTCATACCAGCTTTTCCAGGCTCAATCACTTCATCAGATATCGTCATTATTGCCTTTCACTTGCACGACCGAACGATGTGAACAATAATAAGTGTGCTCGTGCATTGGACTACGCTGGAATCTGCAGGCAAACACAAAGGAGAAGACAAAGTAATATGGCTCTTTGAAAGCTAAACAGATATGCATGCAAGAGCCACTAAACATTGTAACCAATATCTTCTACCTTGACCCAAAGAAAAAGAAAACTATTTACACGGGAAAGCTCCCAACAAGCAAAAGAAGAAAAAGAAAATATTTTTGGGTTTTCTCAAACTAGACACACACACACGAAAAGAAAACTAGAAAAAGAAAATAAACTAGCTTGGATGATACAGTGGCAAAGTGTGAACACCGGCAAACAAAGTGAAAGCATAAGCAAGAATGTAAAGTCGGTGAGAACACGTACTCCCCCAAGCTTAGGCTTTTGGCCTAACTTGGTCTACTCCCAAGGAGGGAAATAACCAGCTCCGGGGTACTCCGGAGTGGACTGAGGATGCCACTGCTGTGCGAGCTCCTCCGGCTTCCACTGATAAATTGGCGTCTGGTACTCGACTGGTGGCTCGGGCACGGGCACCTGTGGTTGGGCTAAGCCCCAATATGCGTAGATGTCCGAGGGCATAATAGTGTACCTTCCTGCATGAAGATTGAACAAAGAAGGAGCATGCAAAGTAATAGTCTCACGAGTACCCTGACTAAATACCAGGTTATAAATCATCCTTCTACTTATATCTCTATCAAGAAAGTCATGGTGAAGCATGATATTGTAATCTAGATATCTCTCAGGAAGAAGAATCTCTTCTTCCTCGTCCATTCTAATAGGTATCTCAAAGTGTCTAGCAAGATGAGTAGCATAGATACATCCATAGACAACACCTTTAGAACGGTTCAGGTTCAACCGTTGAGCTACTATAGCGCCCAAGCTATAAGTTTTATCGTTATAAAGGGCTTCGCGCAAGACCGTGAGATCTGGGGAACTAAGTGACCCAGCTTTCCCACGGCCAATCAAACATTTTCCCACAAATAATGAGAAGTACCGAAGCACGGGAAAATGAATGCTAGCAGCTCTAGCGCAAGACACTCCTCTCTCCTCTCCTGCGGCAATAGTACCGATGAAAGCTTCCAAGTCCCATGGACGAGGTTCATGAATATCCCCAACATAAGGTAATTTGCAGACATTGCAAAAATCCTGGAGTGACATGCGCTGGGGGATATCATAAAGTTTAAACTCAACCATAGGAGGATTCTTCCTCGGATAGAAGTTAAAGTTTTTACGAAGATATTAGTGAGGAGGAGGTATTGCAAACACTTATCTTCAACGAAGGCGGTAAGGCGTGCGTTTTCCACCAACTAATAAAAGTCCTCATAAATTCCAGCGGCGCGTAAGAACACATCGCTTGGCCACTCGTATGCTCGAACTTCCGCGACTCGAGGAACCAGATACTTGGGCTTCTTCTCACTCCCATCATCCTTGGGGTCACGGCTTGACGAGCCTCTCAAGAACCTCCTCATCTTTTCCCTTTTCTATCTCTGAAAATTTCTGAAATTTTTAGTGATTCTAAGGAAAAGTGAACAAGTCTCAACAAAACTCATAGCAACTACTCCCACAACTGCTTAGAGGCCATATTACGCATCAAAACTACTTGGGACCAACCAAAATCAGCATGCAAAGCTCAAGAACATGGTCACCAAGGCAGCAAAAATACGCGGAGTATAAGGCACTAGAGCAAAAACTAATTGGACCAATGGAGGAGTCACTTACCAAGGAGTAATTTCCCCAAAACAGTTCGAAGAACGGTGGTTTGAGCAAACAAATCAAAAATCCCACCAAGAGGAGCAAGAACACGGGTTTGTGCTGCGAAACGATTTTTCTTTGGAGGTAGGAGAACCAGATGAGAGCAAGAATGAGTGGAGGGGGTGCCTGTGGGTCCCACAAGCCTGGGTGGCGTGGCCAGGGGGGTTGCCCGTGCCCCTAGGGCTCGTGGCCCACTGGTGTGGCCCCCAGAAAAACTCTTTGTCTCAGAATTTTTCAAAAATTCCAGAAAAAATCATACATTTTCCGGACGTTCGGAGAACTTTTATTTTCGGGGTACTTTTCTATCGGACGCTAAAACAGAAAACAGGGAAAACTAAACTAAACCTATCATTTTTCTTCTAAGAAACCTAAAGTGAAAGCTTGGACCAGAGGTTTGTGACTCCTTGATTCATCCATCTCATGGTCATCGAAAGAAATCCGTCAATGGGGTTGATCAAATCCCCTCGACAAATTTCTCGAATCGCAAAAGAAGACAGAGAATTTTCGAATAGTCACTAGGTCACCTCAATGGGGATGTGTATCTCCCCAACAAGCAAATCATACTTCATCTTGACACGAGGAATAGGGCATTCAAAGCTCCCAATAAGAATTGATGAAGTTTTTTCGATAGCATTGATGCAATGTACTCGATATTGTTTCTTCGGAAAGTGCACCGTATGCTCATTACCGTTGACATGGAAAGTGACATTGCCTTTGTTGCAATCTATAACAGCCCCTGTGGTGTTTAAAAAGGGCCTTCCGAGGATGACAGCCATGGCATCGTCCTCGGGAATATCTAGGATAACAAAGTCTGTTAAGATAGTGATGTTAGCAACCACAACAGGCACATCCTCACAAATGCCGATAGGAAAAGCAGTTGATTTGTCAGCCATTTGCAGAGAGATTTCAGTGGGTGTCAACTTATCTAGTTCAAGTCTATGATAAAGAGAGAGAGGCATAACACTAACACCGGCTCCAAGGTTGCATAACGTAGTTCTAACGTAGTTGCCTTTAATGGAGCAAGGTATACTGGTCACACCGGGATCACCTAGTTTCTTAGGAGTTCCACCCTTGAAGGTATAATTTGCGAGCATGGTGGAAATCTCAACCTTGGGTATCCTCCTCTTATTAGTCACAATATCTTTCATGTACTTAGCATACTGAGACATTTTGAGCATATCTGTCAAACGCGTTTGTAGAAAGACAGGTCTGATCATTTCAATGAAGCGCTCAAAATACTCATGATCCTTTTTCTTGGATGACTTGGGAGGAAAGGGCATGGGTTTTTGAACCCATGGTTCCCTTTCTTTACGATGCTTCCTAGCAGCGAAGTCATTCTTATCGTATCTTCTATTCTTAGGCTATGGGTTATTAAGATCAGCTGGTTCAATCTCCACATCCTTATTATTGCTAGGTTGAGCATCATCATGAACATTACTATTGATATCATCATGGACTCTCAGGTGTAGTAGCAACAGGGTTGCTAGTGGGAAGGTTCCTATCATCTTTCTTCTTCTTTCTAGGATGACTAGGTGCATCAGTGCTAACTCCTTGAGAATCTTGTTCAATTCTCTTCGGATGACCCTCACGATACAAAGGTTCCTGGGTCATACTACTGCCTCTAGTGACGACTATGACAAAATTGTCATTCAACTCATTCAGCAAGTCATTTTGAGCTTTAAGTACTTGTTCTACCTGAGTAGTAACCATAGAGGCATGTTTACTCAGAAGTTTAAGATCATTGACGTTTTTGTCCACACAAGCACTTAAATGACTAAGCATACGAGCATTCTGTTCCAATTATCTGCTAACATAATCTTTGAAACTTTGTTGTTTGGCAACGAAGTTATCAAACTCATGCATGCATAAGCTAGCAGGTTTATCAAAAGGAATATCACTCTCATCAAACCTACGCAGAGAATTTACTTCTACTACCTGTATCGGGTTATCAAGACCATGGATCTTGAGATTTAATGCCTTTCTCTCGCATATATTTCTTAGATTCTTGCATATCTTCACGACTGAGGAATAGAATACCTCTTTTCTTCGGAGTTGGCTTAGGAGGTGGTTCGGGAATAGTCGAAGCATTCTCATTGCACAAGATGTTATTCAATAGAATCTCACCTTGTTCTATAGTTCGTTCCCTAAAAACACTACCGGCACAATTATCTAGGTGGTCTTTAGAAGCATCGGTAAAAACACACATCTCTGTTTTCTTACCGAATCACATACCTCTTCATTTTCGGAGTCTGAAATAGGCTGATAAATGTCCCTTAGGTATTGTTCCGGAGTTATGGTATTGATGATATTGCTTTCAACATTTATGGGAGTGCCTGAGATATAATGCTTGATTCTCTGCCCATTTACCACTCTCGGACAATTACCTTCCGTGTTGTTGATCTTGATAGCACCGGAACGATATACTTCCTCAACAACATAGGGACCTTCCCATTTAGAGAGAAGCTTGCCTGCAAAGAATCTTAAACGAGAGTTATATAGCAAGACATAATCACCTACATTGAACTCACACTTTTGTATCCTCTTATCATGCCACCTCTTAACCTTCGCTTTGGACAACTTGGCATTCTCATATGCCTGAGTTCTCCACTCATCAAGCGAGCTAATATCAAATAACATCTTCTCACCGGCAAGTTTGAAATCAAAGTTGAGCTCTTTGATTTCCCAATAAGCTTTATGCTCTAGCTCCAGAGGTAAATGACATGCTTTATCGTACACCATTTTGTACGGAGACATGCCCATGGGATTCTTATAGGCAGTTCTATAAGCCCACAGTGCATCATCGAGCTTCTTAGACCAATTCTTTCTAGACCTGTTGACAGTCTTTTGCAGAATCAGTTTAATCTCTCTATTTCTTAGCTCTACTTGACCACTGGACTGAGGGTGATAGGGAGACGTAGTTCTATGGTTGACATCGTACTTAGCAAGCGTTTTACGGAAAGCACCATGAATGAAATGTGAACCACCGTCGGTCATTAGATATCTAGGGACTCCAAATCTAGGGAAGATAACTTCTTTAAGCATCCTAATAGAAGTGTTGTGATCAGCACTACTAGTGGGGATAGCTTCTACCCACTTAGTGACGTAGTCAACAGCAACTAGGATATGAGTATACCCGTTGGATTTTGGAAAAGGTCCCATATAATCAAAGCCCCAGACATCAAATGGTTCAATGACAAGTGAGTAGTTCATAGGCATTTCCTGTCGTTTCCTAATATTACCTATTCTTTGGCATTCGTCACAAGACATGACAAACTTACGGGCATCCTTGAAGAGAGTGGGCCAATAGAAACCTGATTGCAATACCTTGTGTGCAGTTCTATCTCCCGCATGGTGTCCTCCGTAGGCATCGGAGTGACACTTCTGTAGGATCTGTCCCTGTTCATGTTCAGGTACACAACGTCTAATAACACCATCTACTCCTTCCTTATAAAGGTGAGGATCATCCCAAAAGTATTGTCTCAAGTCAAAGAATTTCTTCTTTTGCTGGTACGTGAAACTAGGTGGTATGTATTTGGAATGATATAGTTCGCATAATCAGCATACCACGGTGCACTACGTGAAGCATTGATGACATTCAATTGCTCATCAGTAAAGTGATCATCAATAGGTTGTGGGTCATCAAGAACGTTCTCCAACCTAGACAAGTTATCTGCTACAGGGTTATCAGCACCCTTTCTGTCGACAACGTGCAAATCAAATTCTTGTAGCAAGAGAACCCATCTGATAAGTCCAGGTTTAGCGTCTTTCTTCTCCATGAGGTACTTAATAGCAGCATGGTCAGGGTGAATAGTGACTTTGGAATCAACTATGTAAGACCTGAACTTTTCACATGCAAATTCGACTGCTAAAAACTCCTTCTCCGTAGTAGCATAGTTTCTCTGGGCACTGTCTAGAGTTTTACTAGCGTAGTGAATAACATTCAACTTCTTATCAACTCTTTTCCCTAGAACAGCACCAACAGCATAATCACTAGCGTCACACATGATCTCAAAAGGTAAGTTCCAGTCAGGTGGTTGAACAATAGGTGCAGTTATCAAAGCCCTCTTAAGTATTTCGAAGGCTTCCTCACAATCATAGTCAAAAACAAAAGGAATATCCTTTTGTAAGAGATTGGTAAGAGGCCTAGAAATCTTAGAGAAGTCTTTAATGAACCTGCTATAGAAACCAGCACGACCAAGGAAACTTCTTATACCTTTGGTATCTGTGGGGTATGGTATTTTCTCAATTGCATCAGCCTTAGCCTTATCGACTTCAATACCTCTTTCGGAAATTTTATGTCCTAAGACGATGCCTTCATTAACCATAAAGTGGCACTTCTCCCAATTCAAGACAAGATTGGTGTCTTTACATCTCTGTAAGACTCGATCAAGGTTGCTAAGGCAATCATCAAAAGAAGACCCATAAATGGAAAAGTCATCCATGAAGACCTCGACAATCTTTTCACAAAAGTCAGAGAATATAGCCATCATACATCTTTGAAAGGTGGCAGGTGCATTACATAAGCCAAAAGGCATACGTCTATAAGCAAAGGTACCGAAAGGGCAGGTGAAAGTGGTTTTCTCGTGATCAGATTATGCAACTGGTATTTGGGAGAAACCAGAATAATCGTCTAGAAAGCAAAAGTGTGTGTGTTTGGACAACCTTTCTAGCATTTGGTTGATAAAAGGCAAAGGGTAATGATCTTTCGTAGTGGCTTTATTCAATTTCCTAAAATCGATCACCATCCTATAGCGAGTAATAATCCTTTGTGGGATCAATTCATCCTTATCATTAGGGACAATGGTAATACCTCCCTTCTTAGGGACGCAATGCAACGGACTCACCCAATCGCTATGAGCAACAGGATAGATAATACCCGCTTCCAGGAGCTTTAGTATTTATTTTCTTACTACTTATTTCATCTTAGGATTTAATCTCCTTTGATGATCAGCACCTGGTTTGAAATCAGGATCGGTTTTAATCTTGTGCTGGCATAGAGTGGGACTAATGCCCTTAAGATCATTAAGAGAATATCCAATAGCAGCACGGTGCTTTCTCAGAGTTTTTAGTAACTTCTTTTCTTCATGCTCTAAGAGGCTAGCACTAATTATAACAGGATATATCTCTTTTTCATCAAGATAAGCATACTTAAGAGTATCATGCAACTGTTTAAGCTCGAACACAGGATCACCCTTTGGTGGGGGTGGATCCCCAAGCAGTTCAACAGGCAAGTTATTCTTAGGGATAGGATATTGTTCTAAGATAACTCTATCTATCTCATCCCTTTCATCCATATGCATATCATTTTCATGCTCAAGCAAGTATTGCTCTAAGGGATCAGTAGGAGGCATGACAATAGAAGCTAAGGCAATAGTTTCATCCTTACTAGGCAACTCTTTTTCATGAGGTTGTGTACCAAACTTGGAGAAGTTGAACTCAAATGACACGCCTTCAAAGCCAACAGTGACAGTTTGCTTCTCACAATCAATATGAGCATTGACAGTATTGAGGAAGGGTCTACCAAATATGATGGGACAAAAGCTATCTTGTGCGGTAGCAAGAATGAGGAAATCAGCAGGATACTTCGTTTTACCACATAAGATTTCAACATCCCTAACAATTCCCACACGGCAGATAGTATCTCTATTGGCAAGCTGAATAGTGACATCAATAGGCTCTATCTCAACAGGTGCAATCTCATCTTTGATTTCATCATACAAGGATTGAGGTATTGCACTAACACTAGCACCCACGTCACATAAACTATGATAACAATGATCTCCTATCTTAACAAAAACCACAGGCATGCCAACAACAGGCCTATGTTTGTCTCTAACGTGAGGATTAGCAATTCTAGCAGCATCTTCACAAAAGTGAATATTATGTTCCTCAACATCGTCGGACAGAAGATCTTTGATAATAACAATGCTAGGTTCAACTCTAATTTGCTCAGGGGGTGTAGGTGATCTAATATAGCATCTATGTATCACAGTTGAAGCTTTAGAATGATCCTTTATCCTAACAAGGAAAGGTGGTTTCTCAATGTAAGCACTAGGAACAACAGGATCATTATAGGCAATGACTTCTTCTTCAACTGGAGTGGGTTTAACTACATTGACTTCTAAAGGAGGATGATATTTAAACCACTTCTCTTTGGGGAGATCAATATGAGCAGCAAAGGATTCACACAATGAAGCTACTATCTCAGAGTCAAGTCCATACTTAGGGCTAAAGTCACAAAAAGTATTTGTCTCAACAAAGGATTTAACGCAATCAAACGTCAAATTCATACTTGACTCCTTACCTTCTTCAAGCTCCCAATCTTCAGAGTTGCATTTAATTCTCTCTAATAAATTCCATTGGAAGTCAATATCTCTCTTCATAAAAGAACCGGTACAAGAAGTGTCAAGCATGGTGCGATCATCATGAGAAAGCCGAGCATAGAAGTTCTCAATGATAATTTCTCTCGAGAGCTCATGATTGGGGCATGAATATAGCATTGATTTAAGCCTCCCCAAGCTTGAGCGATGCTTTCTCTGTCACGAGGCCAAAAGTTATAAATATAATTCCGATCACGATGTACTAAATGCATAGGATAAAACTTTTGATGAAATTCCAATATCAACCGATTGTAGTCCCATGATCCAGTATCATCACATAGCCTATACCATGTCAATGCCTTATCCTTCAAAGATAAAGGAAAGACCTTCTTCTTGACCTCATCCTCGGGCAAACCTGCAAGCTTAAATAAACCACAAACTTCATCTACATAGATTAGATGCAAGTCTGGATGTGATGTTCCATCTCCTGTAAAAGGATTAGCCAGCAGTTTCACAAGCATACCCGAAGGAAATTCAAAGCAAATATTTTCAGTAGGTGCAGCAGGTTGAGGAGAAACTCTTTGTGCTTCCGTTCGAGGTGAAGATACTCCGAACAAGCCCCTCAAAGGATTAGTATCCATAGTGACAAGTGACAATAAATTTCAGCACACTATATGAATGTTTCCTTACCAAGTTCCACTTACCAAAGGCGCTTCACTCCCCGGCAACGGCGCCAGAAAAGAGTCTTGATGACCCACAAGTATAGGGGATCTATCCTAGTCCTTTTGATAAGTAAGAGTGTCGAACCCAACAAGGAGCAGAAGGATCTGACAAGTGGTTTTCAGCAAGGAAATATCTGCAAGCACTGAAATTATCGGTAACAAGTCCTTGTGTGGTGAGATGATTTGTAGCAAGCAACAAGTAACAAAAGTAGCAACGTGCAGAAAAGTGGCCCAATCCCTTTTGTAGCAAGGGACAAGCCTGGACAAAGTCTTATAGGAGGAAAAACGCTCCCGAGGACACACGGGAATTTCTGTCATGCTAGTTTTCATCATGTTCATATGATTCGCGTTCGTTACTTTGATAGTTTGATATGTGGGTGGACCGGCGCTTGGGTACTACCCTTACTTGTACAAGCATCCCACTTATCATTAACCCCTCTCGCAAGCATCCGCAACTACAAAAGAAGAATTAAGACAAAGTCTAACCATAGCATTAAACTAGTGGATCCAAATCAGCCCCTTACGAAGCAACGCATAAACCCATCATCTACTTACTACTTCCCAATGCATTCCTCTAGGCCCAAATAATGGTGAAGTGTTATGTAGTCGACGTTCACATAACACCATTAGAGGAAAAACAACATACAACATATCAAATTACCGAACGAATACTAAATTCACATGACTACTATTAGCATGACTTATCCCATGTCCTCAGGAACAAAAGTAACTACTCACAAAGCATAATCATGTTCATGACCAGAGTCGTAATAAGTAGCATCAAGGATCTGAACATAAACTCTTCCACCAAGTAATCCAACTAGCATCAACTACAAAGAGTAATCAACAATACTAGCAACCTTACAAGTACCAATCGGAGTCGCGAGACGGATATTGGTTACAAGAGATGAGATGGTGCTGATGAAGATGTTGATGGTGAAAAGTCCCCACCGATGAGAGGAGTGTTGGTTATGACGATGGCGATGATTTCCCCCTTCGGGAGGGAAGTTTCCCCGGCAGGATAGTCCTGCCGGAGCTCTAGATTGGTTTTGCTCAAGTTCCGCCTCGTGGCGGCTGCGAATCCACGAAAAAGCTCCTCTCTTATTATTTTTCTGGACAAAACCTTCCATATAGCAGAATAGGGGGGCCAATGGGCCAGCAGGCTTCCCACAAGCCCTCATGGCGCGTCCTGGGGGGGGTGGCCGCACCGTGCAGGATTGTGGCCACCTGCACGCGCCCGTGTGGCACTTCTTCGGCCCGGTATTTTTTATAAATCCGAAAAAAATCCTCGTTGATTTTTACGGCGTTTGGAGTTGCACAGAATAGGTATCTCAACTTTTCTCCTGTTTCAGGCCAGAATTCCACCTGTCCGCATTCTCCCTCTTCATGTAAACCTTTTAAAATAAGAGATAAAAGGCATAAGAATTGTACCATGAAGTGAAATAACTGCCCAAGAAGCGATAAATATCAACATGAAAACATGATGCAAAATGGACGTATCATCGGGCCAGATCAGGGTTCGCCCATGCTCGTTGGACTCAGTCGCAGTCCATGGAAGAACGGGGGCGAGATCCACATCCTTGGAGAGGACGCACTCCAGGAGCAGAGGAGTCGGCGCAGGACCTTGCGCCTCTGGCTTGTGTTTGCCGGCGGGCGCCATCGCTGAACTGACAAGGGAACGACGCGGCGCTGGATCTGGGAGACACCAGTTGGAGTTGGAGACCAAGGAGGAAGAGCGAGTGTGGGAGAAGGGAAAGCAATAATGGATCAACGCAACAAGTCGGACTCCTGATAACTCGAGCGGTGAAAGAAGGCACGGGGAACCCGACATTAGCCGCGTGACATGCGCCACACCTTGCCCATAGGCGTTAAGGGCCTGCAGCGCTTCGGGCCGCCCTCAAGGCATCGCTTGGAGGCCAGCCCAGGCGCGCCTTGGGCCCGGGGGCTACTATCGGTGTTCTGGGAATGGGGGGTACCCAGACCTGCGTGCCTATGGCCCAGGGCTAGCCCACTTCATCTACCCAAACCAATGGTCCCAGCACCCCTCAAGGAAAGGCCCTCACGAGGGTCCAAGCCTCGCAAGGAGGAGGAGCTTCAAGACCCGCAGGGGGCCTCCTCAGGACCCCTCCAGAGTGGCAGATATTCCGAGGCGAGGCCCAGCCTCAGGACCCAAGGATGAAGTTTAGGAAGGACAGGCGAGCAGCAGGTAGCAGGTTGGAGCAGTTTTCCCTTTAGTGCAAAGGGTGACAATGACGTACCGGTTCCAAAGGCATCTTCCAAAGGTTTCCCTTCTGGTGTAACGAAGCCGTCGCCGCCCGCCAGCAGGACGAACATCATCCATGGACCCAACCCTGATGTGCTGACAGTCACTTTACAGGCAAAGACCACCTTTGGGCAAGGGGGGCATGTTCCCCTTTTCCCCTTCAAAATTGGCCATTGTGGGATCCCTTCCAACCGGAACGATAAAGGAAGAGGACCTAGGCCGCCACTATATATAGAGGATAGTATACTCCGTAGCGGGGATCCGATCCCGTCCACGCCTATTCATTGATTTGCCCACCGGCACCACACATAGGCCACCTAGCCTCCGGAGGCCCTGGAACATTGTACTAGTTCATCGACCAACCTCCACGAGAGGCAATCCACCAAAGCAGGAGTAGGGTATTACGCTTCCCAGCGACCCGAACCTGGGTAAACTATCGTGTTATGTGTCTTCCTCACCATCGAGTGAGTTCTTTGCCATCTCCGACGAGTAGCAATTTAGGTGGGGCAATCCTACGAGATATCTTCGTACACGCCCCTGAGTTCGAATGTTAAGGGTTAGCGGAGCCCGAAATCCAACAGAATCGCCTCCCTGGGGGCTCTGCTGGTCCCCGGTGCCGAAGACCTCCCGCAGGCCACGGCGTCACTTTATGCCTACGATGACATGGAGGAAATGGTCGCGAAAATGCCGGCCTTCAACGAATGGGGGCTCATCGGGCCACTCAAGGGCTCCCCTATCACAGTATCATCCTCGAGCGACGACGACAACGACCAGGACTCGGAGGTGATGGAAGGGAAGGAGGACGCCGGCCGGATTCCACCACCCAACCTCCATTTGTCCCTGTGTAATCTCGGGGACGACATTGTTGCATATGAGCAGCGCTAGGCGATTCCCTCTGAGCCTGTGGCCTCAAGAGAAGGAGTAGCGTTGGGCCCCGCGACAGCCGACGTGCTAGTGGCGGGAGCCCCTGATGATGGTGCGGCGCCTCCCCTAGTGTCGGTCGTACCTCTCTGGGGACCCCTTAGGCCCTCGGGGAGGAGGGAGGCCCGGATGAGCTCGTCAGGAACCGCGCCAAGCGCCCCTTTGGTGGCGTTGGGGCGGAGCACGAAGGTGGCGAGGACGCATCACCCATCGTCGAGAAGAAGAGGAAGTAGGCCACCGGGACGAGCAAGCACCTTAGCCCATCATCATGCTATTCATCTGCGATCGGTTTACTCACGCTAGCCCTTCTCCGATGCAGGCTCCCTGACGGAAGTGGGGAGAAGAAGAAGAAGAAGAAGAAAGCCTCCACTAGGGCAAAGGTGACGGAAGTCTCGAAGGCGCCCTCATCCCTTGGTAGGGGTCTCAGGGGGTGAGGAGGCAGCTTGCACAAACCAAACACCCTGCTCGGGCACTCAGGTACCACTGCATTTCCAAGCGTCCCCTCCATGCGGAGAGGGGCGCAAATGTCGAGGCCGTGACGGCCCAGCCGTCAGTGCAAGCAGCCAAGGCCATGGTGGTCCGTTGCCCGATCTTGACTGTCGAGGTCGTGGTCACTGCTGGGGCCTTGGAGGTTGATGTGACGGCCTCCACGAGCGCGCCACGAATGCCTGATGCGGGGGAGGACCCAGAGCCCCCGGTGCCTTGAGAGGAGGGCGTCGGGGTCATTCTGGTCACGGCGGCAGGCAGCGCTAGGGCGGCGGCACCTTCAGAGGACCTCTCGCTGATTGGCCAGGACGTGTTGCTCAGGCCTAGGGCCCTGACTAATGCCGTGGCCATGCTCACCCAATTCAAGGTGGATTTCCGGGACGCTGAGGTGCGCCTGGCAGTGGAGCGTGCGAGGTTGGCCGCGGGGTGGCACCAACTCGAAGCATGTGCCAAGGAGGTCAAGTGAGGCTGAGGCCACTCGCGCGGAGGGTCAGCGACAGGCGCCAAGGCGAAGGCCGCCTGTGTGAGCGTCCTTGCCGAGAAGGAGGCGCTCGTCAAGCGTTATGAAGAAGCGGAGGCAGGCTTCAAGGCGCTTCAGGAGGCCACCAAGGCAAGAGAAGTGAAGCTCGCTAACCGTGACACCGAGCTAGCGAAGGCGGCGGCTGAGCAGGTCACGGAGAGCGGGCGCCTGGAGGCGCTTCAACGTGATGAGGTCGAGGATCAAGATGCCAATGCGAAGCAAGTCTCTGAGGACAACGCCAAGCTGACAACCCGGGAAGAGGAGTTCCAGGCCACTGCCGATGCGAAGGCGGCAGCGGACCGTGCCACACTCTCCTCTCTGGAGCTCAGGGCCCGCCAGGCCCCAAGCTCTATCAACAGGTTGGAGCTTGAGTCTCCCTTTGTTCCTCAGGGCACCGGCTACTCTGAGTTTTTTTTCCCGCTCATAACGGAGCTCGAGGGAACGGACAATAAGACGGACATCATCATGGAGGAAGAGTGTCACGACATTTTCTCCATGGAGGTGACCCCCATCTTTAGCCATCTCTTCCTTCGCGATCCCTACTTCGAGTTCGAAGAGGTGATGGTCCCCATGCCCGAGGAGTACCGTGATGACTTGGCGGTCACCTTGGAGGCCCAAGTGCATACGCTGCTCGAGAAGTTCTCCTGCAATAATGACGAGTAACCCGGCAAGGAGCCCCTGCTTTGCCCTGAAATAAATTATCCTTGCATCGGGGAGGCGTCAGACAACATCTTTATTGTATAGAACAATTTTAATTCTGTAATAACTATTTGCGATTCATAATGTCTATTTTTACACTTGGTTTTCCTCTCACTTGCCTTTCTGCTCTGCATCGGCACGGCCCAACCTTGCGCATATCTTAGTCGCCACTGGATTACGAGGAGGTGAGAGGCTACAAGGCTAGTGAAGGTCCTGAGTCACAATGTTGACGAACCCTCCCCCTTCATGTGCAAGCAACTCGCTTGATGGCCTTCGCGTTCGCCTCCAGAAGCCTTTCCGCTCTGCGTCGGCAGGGCCCAACCCTTCGCGTATCTCAACCGACACTGGGCCACCAGGGATGTGAGAGGCTATTGGACTGGTAAAGGTCGTGAGTCGCGATTGATGACCCATAAGTGTAGGGGATCTATCGTAGTCCTTTTGATAAGTAAGAGTGTCGAACCCAACATGGAGTAGAAGGAAATGACAAGTGGTTCTCAGCAAGGTATTCTTTGCACGCACTGAAATTATCGGTAACAGATAGTTGTGTGATAAGAAAAGTCGTAACGGGTAGCAAGTAACAATAGTAACAAAGGTGCAACAAGATGGCCCAATCCCTTTTGTAGCAAGGGACAAGCCTGGACGAACTCTTATATAAGGTAAAGCGCTCCCGAGGACACATGGGAATTTCTGTCAAGCTAGTTTTCGTCATGTTCATATGATTCGGTTCGCTACTTTGATAGTTTGATATGTGGGTGGACCGGTGCTTAGGTGCTGTCCTTACTTGGACAAACATCCCACTTATGATTAACCCCTCTCGCAAGCATCCGCAACTACGAAAGAAGAATTAAGACAAAGTCTAACCATAGCATTAAACTAGTGGATCCAAATCAGCCCCTTACGAAGGAACGCATAAACTAGGGTTTAAGATTCTGTCACTCTACCAACCCATCATCTACTTATTACTTCCCAATGCCTTCCTCTAGGCCCAAATAATGGTGAAGTGTTATGTAGTCGACGTTCATATAACACCACTAGAGGAAATACAACATACAACGCATCAAAATATCGAACGAATTCCAAATTCACATGATTAATTATAGCAAGACTTATCCCGTGTCCTCAGGAACAAACGTAACTACTCACAAAGCATAATTATGTTCATGATCAGAGAGGTATTGAATAGGATTAAGGATCTGAACATATGATCTTCCACCGAGTAAACCAACTAGCATCAACTACAAGGAGTAATTAACACTACTAGCAACCTTACAAGTACCAATCGGAGTCGCGAGACGGAGATTGGGTACAGGAGATGAACTAGGGTTTGGAGATGAGATGGTGCTGATGAAGGTGTTGATGGAGATGAGTCCCCTCCGATGAGAGGTGTGCTGGTGATGACGATGGCGACGATTTCCCCCTCCGGGAGGGAAGTTTCCCCGGCAGGACGACCCTGCCGGAGCTCTAGATTGGTTCTGCTCAAGTTCCGCCTCGTGGCATCGGCGTTTCTTCCCAAAATCTCTCCCTTGATTATTTTTTCTAGGACGAAACCCTCCTTATAGCAGAAGATGGAAGCCGGAGGGGTAACAGGGGGCCCACGAGCCACCCAGGGGCGGTCAGGGGGTAGGGCATGCCTGGTAGTCTCGTGACCTCGTGGTGGCCCCCCTCCAGTATTTCTTCCGCCCAATATTTTTTATATATTCCAGAATAATTCCTCGCTGATTTTCATGGCTTTTAGAGTTGTGCAGAATAGATATCTCAAACTTGCTCCCTTTTCAGTCCAAAATTCCAGATGTCGGCATTCTCCCTCTTAATGTAAACCTTTATAAAATAAGAGAGAAAAGGCATAAGTATTGTACCAAAATGTGTAATAGCAGCCCATAATGCGATAAATATCAATATAAAAGCATGATGCAATATGGACATATCAACTCCCCCAAGCTTAGACCTGGCTTGTCCTCAAGCGGAAGCTGAGATCAATAAATATGCCCACATGTTTAGAGATAGAGGTGAAATAAAATACGGACATGCGGGCATCATGATCATATTTAGAACAGCAATATCGTCATATGATCTCTTATGCTAAAGTGACAATTCCTTCACAATGTAAAGTATGGATCAAGAACTTTATTGAGAATAAACAACCAATAGTCTTTAATCATTGAAGCAATTGCAATTTATCATAACATCAGAAAGAGTCAAATAAGAGCTTGTAAAGCAAATCCACATACTCAATCATCTTTTAATCTTCTACAATTGCTAAAACTGACGCGGTACTCATGAGATCAAAGTTTTAGTTGGACACAGACAAAGATAGGGGCTTATAGTTTCGTCTCCCAACTATTTACCTCAAAGGGTAATGTCAACAATAATAATTCATGACTACTTACTTCCAAGTTGATATATGAATATAGATCTTTCCCTAGCACATGACGCTAGCCAAGATAATGACGAAATAAGGAATTGGTGTCGATCACCATGACTCTTTTAAAGATAAAAAATAAAGGTACAAGATAGGCCCTTCACAGAGGGAAGTAGAGGTTGTCATTCGCTTTTGGGGTTTGGATGTGTGATCTCTTAGTATGAAGGAATGTCACTTTATATTGCCTCGTGTGATAAAGAACTTTATTATGCAGTCTGTCGCTTTTATGTCTTCCTCATCACAGATTCGTACAAAGCTTATTTTCCACACACTAATAGATCATACATATTTAGGGAGCAATTTTTTTATTTCTTGCACCGATGACAACTTACTTGAGGGATCTTATTCAATCCATAGGTAGGTATGGTGGACTCTCATGGAAAAATGGGTTGAGGGTTAATGGATGCACAAGTAGTATCTCTAATTAGTGCGGAAGTTTTGGCTGATATGATGTGGAAGCAAGCGTCTCATGCTAAGGGATCTCTAGTCATATAACATTGTTCGGAACCAAGCAAACATAATTCATTATGTTGTCTTCCCTGTCCAACATCTACTTCTTAGCATGTAATAGTTTAATGAGTGTTCACAATCATAGACGGTGTCAAAGATGACATATTTATATGTGAACCTCTCTTTCTTTATTACTTCCTATTAATTGCAACAATGACAAGGGTCTACGTTTGTCCACCCACAACAAGTTCAATCAACATTCTTTTTATATGTGAAGCCATCACTTCCCGTAAGATCATTACGTGATCTTTCATGCTTTTGTTCTTTTATTATTCTTTTCTTTAGATCATGGCATGAAGCAAGGCCCTTAACTAAAACACTCCTCATTATATAACTCAACTCCGTGATCATCATGTGGTTGGCGTTGAGTCCGCGTTCCACCATCCCTTGGCACTTGAAGACTTGTTGCTCCATTGCTTCGAGCCTCGCCTCTACGCTTTTGGTCCTCTTGGGCCCCTCAACATCACGGATGTGCAACACCCCCTCATGCATCTCTATAGATTGAGGGTGTTGCAGCACCTCCGCGAGGCAGGGGTTGATGACCTTCTCGAAGAACTTGTCCTTCAGAACTTTTGCGGACGCCATAGCGATATAGATCTGTCTGCACAGCAGCTCGAAATGAAAACAGAGGATATTTGCGTGATACGAGGATCAGACCTTTCGGGAGATTATATAATGATTTTTTACCGACCAAAAGGAGTATTCCACAAGAAAACAGAGTCCGGGAGGCACACGAGGTGCTCACGAGTCCCCCAGGCGCGCCCAGGGGGGTAGGTTGCGCATGGCAGGCCTGTCACCTCCTCGTGCGCTTTCCGGACTACTTTAATTTTTTCTATTTTTCAAAAAATTCCAAAACGGAGAAAATTTGCTATTGGAAAAGTTTTGGAATCGGTTTACTTACCGAATCACATACCTCTTTTTTTTTGGAGTCTGAAACAAGCTGGTAAATATCCCTTATGTACTCCTCTAGAGTTATGGTATTAATAATATTGCTTCCAGCATTTTTCGGAGTACCTGAGATATAATGCTTGATTCTTTGCCCATTTACAATTCTCGGAAAATTACCTTCCGCGTTGTTGATTTTGATGGCACCGGAACGATACACTTCTTCGACAATGTAAGGACCTTCCCATTTAGAGAGAAGCTTGCGTGCAAAAAATCGTAGACGAGAATTGTATAGCAAGACATAATCACCTACATTGAACTCACGTTTTTGTATCCTATTATCATGCCACCTCTTAACTTTTTCTTTAAACAACTTGGCATTTTCATATGCCTGTGTTCTCCATTCATCAAGTGAGCTAATATTAAATAACCTCTTCTCACCGGCAAGTTTGAAATCAAAGTTGAGCTCTTTGATTATCCAATAAGTATTATGCTCTAGCTCAAGAGGTAAATGACATGCTTTACCGTAAACCATTTTATACTGAGACATGCCCATGGGATTCTTATAAGCAGTTCTATAAGCCCACAATGCGTCATCAAGTTTCTTAGACAAATTCTTTCTAGACCTATTGACAGTCTTTTGCAGAATTAATTTAATTTCTCTATTACTTAACTCTACTTGACCACTAGACTGAGGATGATAAGGAGATGCAATTCTATGATTGACATCATAATTAGCAACCATTTTACGGAAAGCACCATGAATAAAATGTGAACCACCATCAGCCATTGAATATCTAGGGATTCCAAATCTGGGAAAAATGACTTCTTTAAGCATCTTAATAGAGGTGTTATGATCAACACTACTAGTTGGAATAGCTTCTACCCACTTAGTAACGTAATGAAGAGCAACTAGAATATGAGTATACCCGTAGGACTTTGGAAAAGGTCCCATATAATCAAATCCCCAAACATCAAATGGTTCAATAACAAGTGAATAATTCATAGGCATTTCCTGACGTTTACTGATATTACCTATTCTTTGACATTCATCACAAGACAAGACAAACTTACGAGCATCCTTGAAGAGAGTAGGCCAATAAAAACCGGATTGCAATACCTTGTGTGCAGTTCTATCTCCCGCGTGGTGTCCTCCGTAAGCCTCGGAGTGACACTTCTATAGGATCTGTCCTTATTCAGGCTCAGGTACACAACGTCTAATAACACCATCTACTGCTTCTTTATAAAGGTGAGGATCATCCCAAAAGTAATGTCTCAAATCACAAAAGAACTTTTTTTGTTGGTATGTGAAACCAGGTGGTATATATTTAGCAACAATATAATTAGCATAATCAGCATACCAAGCTGTACTACGTGAAGCATTGATGACATTAAATTGTTCATCAGGAAAGCTATCATCAATAGGTTGTGGGTCATCAAGAACATTCTCTAACCTAGACAAGTTATCTGCTACGGGGTTTTCTGCACCCTTCCTATCAACAATATGCAAATCAAATTCTTGTAGCAAGAGAACCCATCTAATAAGTCTAGGTTTAGCATCTTTCTTTTCCATGAGATATTTAATAGCAGCGTGATTAATGTGAATAGTAACTTTGGAATCAACAATATAAGATCTGAACTTATCACATGCAAACACAACTGTTAAAAATTCTTTTTCAGTAGTAGCATAGTTTCTTTGGGCACTATCTAGAGTTTTACTAGCATAGTGAATAACATTTAATTTCTTATCAACTCTTTGTCCTCTAACAGCACCAACAGCATAATCACTAGCATCACACATAATTTCAAAAGGTAGGTTCCAATCTGGTGGTTGAACAATAGGTGCAGTTATCAAGGCATTCTTAAGTATTTCAAATGCTTCTTCACAGTCATCATAAAAAAAATGGAATATCTTTTCGCAAGAGATTGGTGAGAGGCCTAGAAATCTTAGAGAAGTCTTTAATGAACCTTCTATAGAAACCAGCATGACCTAGGAAACTTCTTATACCTTTAATGTCTGTAGGGCATGGCATTTTCTCGATCGCATCAACTTTAGCCTTATCGACTTTAATACCTATTTCAGAAATTTTATGTCCTAAGACGATACCTTCATTAACCATAAAGTGGCACATCTCCCAATTCAAGACAAGGTTAGTATCTTTACATCTCTGCAAAACTCGATCAAGGTTGCTCAAGCAATCATCAAAAGAAGATCCGTAAACGGAGAAATCATCCATGAAAACCTCAACAATCTTTTCACAAAAGTCAGAGAATATAACCATCATACATCTTTGAAAGGTAGCGGGTGCATTGCATAAACCAAAAGGCATGCGTCTATAAGCAAAGGTACCGAAAGGGCAAGTATAAGTGGTTTTCTCCTGATCAGATTATGCAACAGGTATTTGGGAGAAACCAGAATAACCATCTAGAAAGGAAAAGTGTGTGTGTTTAGACAATCTTCTAGCATTTGGTCAACAAAATGTAAAGGGTAATGATCTTTCCTAGTGGCTTTATTTAATTTCCTATAATCAATTACCATCATATAGCCAGTAACAATTCTCTGTGGGATCAATTCATCTTTATCATTAGGGGAAACGGTAATACCTCCCTTCTTACGGACACAATGCACCAGACTTATCCAATCACTATGAGCAACAGGATAGATAATACCTGCTTCCAGGAAATTTAGTATTTATTTTCTTACCACCTCTTTCATCTTAGGATTTCATCTTCGTTGATGATCGGCAACTGGTTTGGAATCAGGATCAGTTTTAATTTTATGCTGGCATAGAGTGGGACTAATGCCCTTAAGATCATCAAGAGTATATCCAATAGCAGCACGGTGCTTCCTCAGAGTTTTCAATAATTTCTTTTCTTCATGCTCTGAAAGGTTGGCACTAATAATAACAGCATATATATATTTTTCATCAAGATAACCATACTTAAGAGTATCAGGTAATTGTTTAAGCTCAAACACAGGATCACCCTTGGGTGGGGGTGGATCTCCAAGTAATTCAACAGGCAAATTATTCTTAAGGACGGGATGTTGTTCAAAGATAACGCTATCTATCTCATTCCTTTCATCCATATGCATATCATTTTCATGTTCAAGCAAGTATTGCTCTAAAGGATCAGTAGGAGGCACAACAATAGAAGCAAGAGCAATAATTTCATCCTTACTAGACAATTCTTTTCCATGAGGTTGTCTACCAACCTTAGAAAAATTAAATTCATATGACACACCTTCAAAGCCAACAGTAACAGATTGTTTCTCACAATCAATCTGAGCATTAACAGTATTGAGGAAAGGTCTACCAAATATGATGGGACAAAAGCTATCTTGTGTGGTAGCAAGAACGAGAAA
This sequence comes from Hordeum vulgare subsp. vulgare, assembly GCF_904849725.1. NCBI lineage: Eukaryota > Viridiplantae > Streptophyta > Magnoliopsida > Poales > Poaceae > Hordeum > Hordeum vulgare. Next base: position 326,497,417 of record NC_058520.1, on the reverse strand, counting down.
ATCAGTAGGGTACTTAGTTTTACCACACAAGACTTCAACATCTCTCACAATTCCCACAGGGCAGATAGTATCTCTATTAGAAAGTTGAATAGTAACATCAATAAATTCCATCTCGATAGGTGCAATCTCATCTTTAATTTCATTATATAAAGATCGAGGTATTGCACTAACACTAGCACCCATGTCACATAAACCATGATAACAATGATCTCCTATCTTAACAAAAACAACAGGCATGCCAACAACAGGTTTATGTTTGTCTCTAGCATGAGGTTTAGCAATTCTAGCAGCATCTTCACAGAATTGAATAACATGCCCATCAATATTATCGACCAAGATATCTTTAATAATAGCAATGCTAGGTTCAACTTTAATTTGCTCAGGGGTGTAGGTGTTCTAATGTAGCCCTTACGTATCACAGTTGAAGCTTTAGCATGATCCTTTATTCTAACAAGGAAAGGTGGTTTCTCAATGTAAGCACTAGGCACAATAGAATCATTATAAGCAATGACTTTCTCTTCAACTGGATTGGGATTTACTACATTTACTTCTATGGGAGGATGACATTTAAACCACTTCTCCTTAGGGAGATTAATATGAGCAGCAAATGATTCACATAATGAAGCTACTATCTCACAGTCAAGTCCATGTTTAGCGCTAAAATCACGAAAAGTATTTGTTTCAGCGAAGGATTTAATGCAATCGAACTTAAGATTCATACCTGACTCCTTACATTCATCAAACTCCCAATCTTCAGAGTTGCGTTTAATTCTTTCCAATAAATCCCATTTGAAGTCAATATCTCTCTTCATAAAAGAACCGGTACAAGAAGTGTCAAGCATGGTGCGATTATCATGAGAAAGTCGAGCATAGAAGTTCCGAATAATAATTTCTCTCGAGAGCTCATGGTTGGGGCATGAATATAACATTGACTTAAGCCTCCCCCAAGCTTGAGCGCTACTTTCTCTACCACGAGGCCAAAAATTATATATATAATTCCCATCACGATGTACCAAATGCATAGGATAAAACTTTTGATGAAATTCCAATTTCAATCGGTTGTAGTTCCATGATCCAGTATCATCACATAGCCTATACCATGTCAATGCTTTATCCCTCAAAGATAAGGGAAAGACCTTCTTCTTGACCTCATCCTCGGGCAAACCTGCAAGCTTAAATTTTAATGCCCCAAGAGTGTAACTTCACATATTTGGAACCTTCTTGTATGTGGGTCCATCTTGTCATTGCAATGAGAGATCAATGCATGTGTTATTTCATGTGTCACCTTATCTTGTTATCCTTTGCGTTCATGCATCCATTCATCCATGCCTATTTGTGTTTGTTGCTTTGTGATCATGTGTATGTGGTGTGATGACATGTGATGATGTGATGATGATATGTGAAATGATTTGGGTGTTGTTTGAAAGTAGGAAGCACTATGTGGGTTGCAATAGGATTCAAAACTTTCCCTTTCTCTATTTATCTCAAGCTCAAGATTCGATTGCTCCTTTCCTGTTTCAAAAATGCCCATGTTTTAGTATGATTTGTGGTGGATGTGATGCTATGGTTTTAGTGATTTGAAACTTTTTTTGAGAGGTGCGAAATATTCACAAAACAGTGGATTAAATTCTGTTTTGTAAATATTTATTCACTCCAAATATTCCTTTTCCATTTTATTTAAATAGGTCATAATTCCTTGTGACGAGGGGCATTTTTGTTTTATTTTTAGCCTCAACAGATTTGCTTGTGCTTTTGTTTTGCTTCTGTTTATTTTGTAAATAGAAAACCCCAGAGGATTTTCTTTTCTCTATCTAGCGCCACCAAGTGGGCTTCCTCCCACTAGCCGGCCCAAACCACCTCCTCGAGCGCAGTCCTTCCTGTAGACGGCATCCCCCTTCCTCCTCCTCTGTCAGTTCGTCAGAGAGAGAGAGAGAGAGAGAGAGAGCGTGCCAGCAAGCAACGCCGTCTCACGGACGTCGAGGCGCGCGTCCCTCGCCTCCTCCTCCTCCATATATACCCCCTTCGCGTCCATGCAAGGCTAGGGTTCCTCCCTAGCGCCGCCACCTCTTTCCCCATCTCTTCCTCCCTCTCTGTCGTCGGCATCAGGTGAGAGAGAGAGCTTCTCCGCCATGGCCGTGACCTGAGAAGGTCCCCGTCGTCCCTGCCGTGCCTCTGCGTCCTCCACATTCCCTCGGCGAGCATGCGGGACCTTCAAGGAACCTGTTCTCGCAGCTAGGAGGAGCGGATCTGCACTACTTCCCCTTCTTCGACGACGGCGGCTTCCTCCTCGACGATCTTCCCTGCCGCGGCTTCTTCCACTCCTTCCTCTACTTCCTCTCTGACAGGCACGACGCCCTCGTCCAGTGGGTGGCCCAAGCCTTCCTTCCCCCTTCCTGTCGATAGATCCACAGCATAGGGCGTAGCTTCGTCGATGTTCCCGTCTCTGTCACCGGTGCCGCCGCGCGTAGTGGAGCCATTGCTATAGGCATTCCCGAGGAGAATTAGTTAGTGAAATGGAACCCTGGGAGCCCCTACTCCCTTCCACCGACGAGCCGTAGGCTAATTTGGTGCATATCACTGGCGAGGTACTTCCCCTGTTCTGGCCACCGTCGGGCAGAGGAAATATCCGAGGGGATGCTCAATAGAGTTACCTCCCCTACTATGTTAAGATCCAAGCAAGTAGCAGAGTGGTAGGTGCGTTTTGGTGCAGTGGGCGGTCGTGGGTTCGAAACCCCTCGGCGCACCCCTTTTGTATTTCTTTTTCGACACAGTAGCGCAGGGAAGTGGTTTACCGTGCTTGCATCCCCTGTTCTGTCGAGCAAGTGGGCAGTGGCAGAGTGGTTTGCAATGTGCTAGTTGATCAGTGGGTGTTGGGTTCGAATCCTCCCCCATTCCTTTTAATTTGTTGCCATTTATTTTACTGTTTTGCATTTGTTGGCTTGCATAGTGTTGTGGTATGCTTGGACACCTCATGTGGCATTTATTTTTAGCTCACAACCAGCAGGTTGCCTAGTTATTTTGTTAGTAAGAGTAGTGATGCATGTGTAGGCTTTGTGTGCATGTGTGCATGGGTGAGCAAGCTACCATATATGTGAGTGTGTGTTAGTATGTGAGTTTTGGCACTAGGGTGGTGATGCATATGTGTATGTGCAAGCTTCCATGATATGCATGTGTGTGGTGCATCACCCAAGAATGTGTAGTTGTTGTATGTGGAGAGTGCTTGTGTGGTGCAAGTGCCCATGATCCTGTGTGTGTGTGTGGGTTTTCCCCTCCACTTACTGTGTGTGTAGAGTAGGTGATGATGTAAGTGTGTGTGTGTCTCACACATGCCCAAGGCATGGTGTGCCTTGATAAGCACCTATGTGCAAGTTTGAATGTGTAGGTGTAGGAATGCATGTTGTGAGTGTATGTAGTGTGTTTGTTTTAACTAGCATGTGTAGGTGCTTGTTTTATGTTGTGCTTGATGTGTGTGTGTGTGTAGTGTGCTAAGGGACATGAACATGAGGTCTACCCCTCATGTGCACCAATGGAGTGATGCTAGTGTGCAAGTGCATGTGTAGGTGATGATCTAGTGAGATGCATGTGATATAGCACTATTCATCTCCTTGTGATTCCATATTGATTTTCCTTTCAAGTTTGTGCCCATTCGTTCTATGCAAGCGCCTATGTATTATATATGTTTTTGGGGTAGAATCATCCCAGGAATCCAATGGTGGGTTCAGATTCCACTTTGGAACACTTTCTGGGAATGTCATATTTTTGTTTTGTTCAATGTTTAGAGCTTGGTTCCATGTGATGTGATGAGCTCAAGATGTTGATTCCGTGTTGTGGCAGTAGAGGGTTAACCCCTCTATAGCATGTTGGTTTTGTTTCATTCTTAGGAGTTCATATGTGCAAGTTGTGCCTAGTCAAAGTAGGCATGTGGCAGAAAATTCCAGTTTTGTGAAAATCTGTGATTTTCACTAAGTCTGAGAGACTGCTGATATTTCTTCCCTTGTAGTTGTGCTTGCAAAAGTTTATGTGTTGGTAATCAGCCCCTGCAATCTACTGGAAAGTTGTAGCTTTTGTGTTTATCTAACTCTCTGTCAATTTTCCTTCCATTTGGCTTCCTGTAGATATTGTCTTGGGTGCTGTCAAAATGCTTCAGAGCATAAACAACTAGTGAGAATCTGAGATTTTCACGAAGTCCCTGAAAACTGATATTTTTTTCCAAGTTAGCAGTTATAGAACTTCCTGTGTGAAACTCTTTTGTATTATCTTTTTGCTCATGCTTGTAGATCTTTTGAATAGCTTCTGGCACATATCTTATTTGGCACATTTGGGTGGCTGTAGGTGCTTTGCATGTAGCTCTCAAACTGCTATGATGCTGTTTAGGGCAGAATGTATAGTTTTGATGTTTTGATGCTTGTGAGTGCATAGTTGATGGTGTGGTGAGATTCCTTGCACCACCCCATCCCTACTTGTTTGTTTCGTGATTTGGCAACCTGGGAATACCAGAAGTATGCCATTGGAGTGTGTTGTGATGGATTTGATACGTAGGACTCCATTTCTTGTTTCGTTGTTTTCGGATGATCCGTAGCTCCGTTCGTAACGTTCTTTATATGTTTTTACATCGTTTTTGCGTGATGCATCTGTTCATGACATCTTCATGGATGTCAAGATAGCTTAGAGTGCAGTTCTGTCCAGGAGCTTGTATTTTCATCTCATGCATGTGCAAGTGACTAGAATAGAGATGCATGTTCATTTTCATCTCATGCATCATGTGCTTGTTGCATCTTGTTGAGCTGTTGTTCATTGGATGATATTTTAATGTTGGGTAGCACCGGTATCGGAGAACGAGTACGTGGATCCGGGAGAGTACGTGCAGGCCGAACAAGAGCAGTTCCAAGCTGAGGACATCACATGCAAGATGATATGACCTTGATTCCATCTCTAGACTTATTATGCTAGATTCACGTTTCCCCGTCATATGCTCGTTTCCTACCACTGAAATAATTGCCTCCTGATATTTCCATGAAACCCAAACACTTTCCCCTCCTAGCAAATATTGAATGGCTAAGTAGGCTTGGTCAGCTTCTAATGTTAGCGTTGCTAGTTGCAGGTGCATTTGTATCATGTGATAACATGAGTTTCATGCCATTAGGTTAAATCTGTTATTTAATTAATGCACCTATATACTTGGTAAATAACGGAAGGCCTAGCCTTTTGCCGGGTGTTTGGTTCCGTTATTGCCGCCTTAATTTCCGGCTATCGGTGTTTGATTCCATAACAGATCGCTCCTAACACGTTCGGGATTGTTATGGGGACGCCCTTGATAAACCGTGTAGTGTTAAGACTTGTCAGGCAGGACCCAACATTTGTGTTAATTTGCTAATCACTTAATAATAAACTGCATAGGGAATAGCTACCCTGAGGAATTAATCAACAACCCGGGCCAGTGCTCCTCATGATTGTTAGTCCAAACTAGAGCACTGTGTGGGGCCAACTTAGGGCAACTTGAGAGATTTCTATCGGGCCACTGTACACGTCGCTCATCTGTCGTGTCCTGAGACTGAGATACGCGGCTCTTATCGGGGTCGTCGACACGACGGGAGGTCCTGCTAGTCTTGTCTTACCTTAGCGATATATCTTGCGTATAGGAATCCCGGTGAAGCTTAGGTTCTCCCCAGAGTTGAGGTTTTCCTCTAAGGAATCCGACGAGATCACGAGATTCGTGATAGAGGATTACTTTGCGACCCGTGACCGTTTGTGATGGACTAGTTGGAGCACCCCTGCAGGGTTTAATCTTTCGGAAAGCCGTGCCCGCGGTTATGTAGCAACTTGGAATATTTGTTAACATCCGGTTATAGATAACTTGAACATAATCTAATAAAATTGCCAACTGTGTGCGTAACCGTGACTGTCCCCTTCGAAGACCTCTCTTCAATCGGGAACACGGTGGGGTTATCATTGACATAAGTAGGTGTTCAGGATCACTTATTGATCAGCTAGTATTCGCCCGCTAGTATAGACCACCTTCAATAATTTTTCTACGTAAGTTAGCCACCATAAATGCTTAGGATGCTGCAACCTAAACACAGAACCTTCCTTACCTAATAACTTGACTAGTTCTGGCACCGAGGTCATAGATTGCTGAGTCCCCGTGGATCACAGATTACTTCAACACCTCAACAGGTACAGGTACGCCCGACACAGGTGATCCCGATGGCACGCAACTGGCGTGGCAGTACGATGAGGAGAACGACCGCCTGTACGTGAACTATCCAGAAGACTGAGGCGTGGTCGTGATCGTGGGCAAGCATGCAGGGTAGCATAGCCTTTTCTCATGTTATGTAGTCCGTAGCGGAACTACCTTGTCTGAATAATGTGTGATGTAAACTCTAATATTATCTATGAAATGGCAGATGATTCCCTATTTGTCATTCTATTATTATGTATGTGCTATGTTACCATGCTTGCGAAACGCTTAGACGCGCTTCTTTCCATTTTGGGGCCTCGTTCCCTAAATCGGAAAGGACCGCATCTTAGTCGTTACAAGTTGGTAATCATAGCCTTACGACCATAGGAGCCTTTGTGTGATTGTACTTGGCCGAGTCGAGTCTAGTAAAATGTTTTGAGTCTTAGTTATATCGGAGAGTAGGATTGTTTTTTCTCCCCTTCCATGCTCTGGTGAGGTTCCCGACTTAGGAAATATTAATTCTACTCCTCTTCTCGCTCAAAAAAAAATTAGGATCACGCGGGTATTTTTGAAATCTATATGATATCGATGTGACGGAGTTCTATCTTGGTGCCTCCTGTCTGCCTTGATTTCTTCCGGGGAGTTGAGCTCCAGGGGATTCTTGTGCACATCGCCATCATTCAGATTTCTAAGTATCTCAGAACGAAGGATGTTCGTAATTGCTTCAATACTAGTAGTGGCGAGATAACCCCGATGTCCCGAGTACTGGTGCAGATTGTTCGGGAGTACTGCCATACTTTGTATCGTTGTGATCACGAGGGTTTGTTGTAGATCAAGGTCCGAGATTCTGGCTATGTGTTGGCGGATGTGATACAGTGGACGGGTTAGTATAGGAGTTGTGTGAATATTACTCCTTGTATCCGTGTACCAGATTGCATGACCAGATATTTCGGGAATTCATAGGTGGGATATCAAGTAGTGAATTATAGGACAATCTTCCTACACATGCATGATGTGAGGTTGGGATTCAACATTCATGGGTATGTTTGTTCACGGTCGTCTTACAGCGGTTCTCATTGTGGCTTAAAGAGTCCTTGTAGCTTGCAACGCCTCGGGGATACATCGTAAGTCGTGTGCACTACCTTGCACAGGATGGCTACTGTAAATTCGAGCCCGTGCGATCTTATCCACGAAGATATCGGATGAAATCTCGATCATATGTTTGTTCCGAGCAATTCTAGCTCATACTTGTTTGCAAGTGGTCTTAATCAGAATTTTATCGATAGACACTTGGAGGAAGCATTCTTAGTATTTTGTTCGAGTGCAATTGCTAATATTCCTATTCAGATATTCCTGCCTTTTTTATCCAGCTATACCTTCAATTTATTTTGTGGGCTAATGAGTTGTCCGTCTTCAGGATGGCTCCACCAACTCGTCAGAATCCAGGTCGTGAGGATGTGTCGCCACCACCTCCTCCTTCGGAGAATCCTCCTCCGCCGCCGCCTCCTCCTGTAGAGGCTTGGCAAGCAATGATGGCTGCTACAAATGCAAACACTCAGATGTTGATAAAGTTGTTGCAAGAGAGGACTAATTAGCAGCAAGGCAATTTCCAGCATGGTGGCAATCAGTTTGCTAATCTGAGTCAGTTCCTGTCAAATCAGCCAAAGACTTTCACTTCCTGTGACCAGCCGTTTGATGCTGAGGATTGGATCCGCGACATGAACAAGCACTTTGAATGCAGCAATGTTCGTCGTGAGGATTTCGTCAAGTTTGCAACATTCCAGCTGAAGGGGCAAGCATCTATCTGGTGGCAACAGTTGAAGGATTCCAGGGGTGCTAGAGTGATCACTTGGGATGAGTTTTGCCGTGACTTCAGATCCCACTACATTCCGTCCAGCTTTCTGGAGGAGATGCGTGAGAAGTTCAGGCGCTTCAAGCAAGGTGGTAACTCTGTGTACAAGGACAACATCGAGTTCCACGAGCTAGCCCGATACGCCTTGCAGGATATCCTTGATCAAAAGAGCAGGATTTATCAGTTCAGAGGTGGCTTGAAAGAAGATTTGCAGTTAGCTCTCACTTTGCACGATCCTGAGGAGTTCGATAAGTTCTAGAACTTAGCTCTCATGGCTAGGTAGCTTTTCTCAGGATGGAGAATTCTAAGAAGCGCTTCAGAGATTCCAGCTCGTCTTCCTCAACTTAGGTGGTTCAGAAGCAACAGAAGTATTGGGTGTCTCCTCCTCCTCCTCGGCACACGCAGCAGTTCAAGCATTCAGGGGGCCTGGTTCTTCCCACCCACCCAACCCATCTTTTCAGCATAGATTCCAGCAGCAGAAGCAAGGGCCTCCTCAGACACAGTACCGTCAGCCAGATGATGTTACTTGTCACAAGTGTGGGCAGAAAGGTCACTATGCCAACAAGTGCACTTCTCAACTCCATCTTCCGCCTCCTCCTCCTCCACGCAAACCTCCAAGCAATGCTCGCGTGAAGTTCAACCCTAGGTCTGCTTGAGTCAACATGGTGAATGCGGCTGAGGCAGAAAACTCGTCAGATGTGATCATGGGTAACCTCCTCGTTAATGATATTCCTGCTAAAGTGTTGTTTGATTTTGGTGCTTCTCATTCGTTCATGTCTAGAATGTTCTTTGGCGAGCATGATTTTGATTCTAAGTATTTGAAGAAGGCATTACGTGTGGTGTCACCCGATACTCTTATGAGCGCCAACAAAGTGGTTCGAGATGTCTCTGTCAAGATAGAGAGTTATTCTTTTCGGGCGTCTCCTATTGTCTTGGGCAATTCCGACATTGATTTGATCCTTGGTATGGGCTGGTTGGCCATGAACAAGGCATCGATTGATTGTGAAGCTAAAGAAGTGAACCTTACTCACTCTTCGGAGGACGTGATTATATTCGCGGCACACGATGACACAATCTGTCTGTTCTCTTTGAATGAAAAGGGTGAGATTAATCCTATTTCGCAAGTCCCAGTGGTCTGCGAATATGAAGATGTGTTTCCAGAAGAGCTGCCAGGAATGCCTCCACACCGAGAAGTTGAATTTGTTGTTGATCTTGAACCAGGTACTGAGCCTGTGTGCAAATGACCGTACAAATTGGGTCCAGAAGAGCTGAAGGAACTTAAGAGGCAACTCGATGAGCAGGAGCGTTTGGGTCTGATTAGACCGAGCTCGTCTCCTTGGGGCTGTGGAGTTCTGTTTCTCAAGAACAAGGATGGCACAGACTGGTTGTGTATCGATTACCGTCCATTGAACAAGAAGACAATCAGGAACAAGTATCCACTTCCGAACATAAATGAGTTGTTCGAAAAGTTGAAAGGGGCTAAGATCTTCTCCAAGCTCGATCTCAGAATGGGCTATCATCAAATTCGCATTCACGAAGAGGTTTCCAAAGACTGCTTTCAGGACTAGTTTTGGCTCGTATGAGTATATGGTCATGTCTTTTCGTCTGGCAAATGCTCCTCCGACATTTTGTCGAATGATGAACTACATATTCTCTCCGTTCAAGAATGAGTTCGTCTTGCTGTATCTCGACGATATTCTGGTCTTTTCAGAAACTGAGGAAGAACATGAAGAACAACTCAGGCTGGTGCTTGATAAGCTGAGAGAGCACAAATTCTATGCCAAGTTTTCCAAGTGTGAGTTCTGGTTGAAAGAAATTGTCTATCTTGGGCACATCATCTCTGCCGAGGGTATCAAAGTTGATCCGTCGAAGGTGCATGCCATTGTTGAGTGGGAGCCTCCGTAGAATGTGAAGCATCTTTGAAGCTTTCTCGGGCTTGCAAGCTATTGTAGAAGGTTCGTTGAGAACTTCTCCAAGATTGCTAAGCCTCTCTCAAATCTTCTTCAGAAAGGTGTGAAGTATGCTTGGTCTCCAAAGTGTCAGTTGGACTTCGACACACTCAAAGAGAAGCTCACCTCTACTCGAGTCTTGGTTCCTCCTGATGATTCCAAACCTTACCAAGTGTTCTGCGACGCCTCTCTTCAAGGTCTTGGTGCAGTTCTGATGCAAGAGAAGAAAGTGGTTGCTTATACCTCCAGGAAGTTGAAGCCAGCGGAGAAGAATTATCTTGTGCATGATCTTGAGCTAGAAGCAGTGGTACATGCTCTGATGACTTGGAGACACCTCTTATTGGAACGAAAGGTTGAAGTGTTCACCGATCACAAGAGCCTCAAGTACATCTTCACCCAGCCTAACCTGAATCTCCGGCAAACTCGTTGGGTGGAAATGCTCTAAGATTTTAATCCGAGCGTTGAGTACACGCCAGGCAAAGCTAATGTCATGGCAGATGCTTTGAGCAGGAAGGCTTACTGCAACAGTCTCATTCTGAAGCCTCTCCAGCCTGACCTTTGTGAATATTTCAGAAAGCTCAACCTTTAGTTAGTACCTCACGGATTTCTTGCAAATCTTCAGATCTCTCCTACCTTGGAAGATCAGGTCCGAGCAGCACAGCTTCTTGATGCAATGGTGAAGAAAGTCAGGATTGGCTTGCTAAAGGGATTTCCCAAATATAAGTGCTTCTGTGTTGATGCCAGAGACACGTTATTCTTTGAGGATCGTCTTGTCGTTCCGAAAGGTGATCTCAGAAAGGTAATCATGGGAGAAGCTCATAACTTCTTCTCTCTATACATCATGGAAGCTCCAAGATGTATCAGGACTTGAAACAGACCTTCTGGTGGACTCGCATGAAGCGTGAGATTGCTAATGAATGTGATGTATGTCAAAGGGTGAAAGCAGAGCATCAACGTCCAGCAGGTATTTTGCATCCATTGCCCATTCCCGAGTAGAAGTTCGACCATATTGAGATGGATTTCGTCACCGGGTTTCCGAAGTCCAAGAAGGGTAACGATGCCTCTTCGTCGTCATCGACAAGTTGAATAAATTGGCTCATTTTCTTCCAATCAAGGAATCCATCTCCGCAGCTATCGTGGTTTTGTCATGGCAGATGTCCTCGTGAAAGGACTTAGTGTTGGAGCCATCGCACCTTGGTGGCGACTAAAAGGGGTTGATCGGGAGCGAGACAGAGTTTTACCCAGGTTCGGCCCCTCGTGAGGAGGTAAAAGCCTACGTCCTGCTTGGTGTTGTATTGATAGTGTTTCGATTACAAGGAGGGTGTAACTCGCCTGACCTAGCACTCGATGATTTCTAACATGTCCTTTCCTTCCCTGGGACTCGCCTTTATCTACAGGTCGAGCCCTTAGGGTTTACAAGAGTCCTTGCCTTTACACAAATCGTGATCCTTTCTATCTCTAAGTCTCCATCTTTCCAAGACTTGGAGATCTTCCCAACGATGGATTCTTCCCAAAGATCTTTAACCGCCATCTAGCTCCGGGCCTCACCGGGCCCAAGCCTGAATCACTTTGAGGATGAGTCGCCAGTTTGGTGACCCGGCCCAACTAGGGCGGGTTACCCAACAGATAATATCCCCAACATTAGGCCCTAGATTGACTTGAACTTGTTCACGCCAATATTTTCACCTAGTTAGGGGCGACTCATTCCGCACCTTTTATGCACCATACACTTAAACCGCCGTTTGTTGCGGAGATACCTAAGTCGCCGAACCACTTCTTGTTGGCATCATCTTATCCCTTTAATCTCGGAAGAGATAATGATGCAATCCCCAACGGATCCTTTGGCACAGATATCCCGAAAATTTTGGGCGCCATCATAGCGAATCTCTATCCCATTGGTAGTTCCCGTGCGTGGCGCCTTGATTCCAGCGCCTGGCCTAATAAATAGGCAGGGGGAAGAAACAGGGCACATTTCCACCTACCCGTCTTGTCGCCCCCTTCTTCCTCGCCACCGCACCGAGAGCTTCGTCGCCACCCGAGAGCTTCATCGTTGCCCGAAGACCTCCGTCTCCGACCGCCGTATCCGACGCATTCCGACGCCCGCTGAATGCGCAACACTCGCCGCGGATCTTCCTCTGTCGCCTCCAGTCGCCATCACCAGGTCAGTCTTCCGCCATTAGAGGCAGATCTTAGTTCCTCGAGGCTCATGCTCGCCGGTTTCTTAGAACACCTCGAACGCCTCCATAGTCGTTGGTTAGTTCATGATGACAACAGTAGGCACAGTAGCATCTACCATACCCTTAGTTGACTAGCTTCGGTTTGAAGATCTAGAAAGGTTTTCGTCAGATCAGCTTTACTGTTTTCACCCTAGCCATAGGCTGTTTTTCTTTATCCAGGCCTTTCTCATTCATTTTTGCATGTTCCGTAGATCTATATGTTACTGCATGTCGTATGAAACCTGTTTGTAGATCCATACTTCACCATTTTAGCGAATATCTTTGAAGCTCTGAACCATCTCTCTTAAGCAGTAAGAAATTCATAAGTCGCCATGGTATTCTGACCCGGCCTTTTGTTGGCGAGTCAACAAACTCCCTTGGTCATCTGACAAATTTTTGGCGAGTCAATGGATCTTTTAACCATTTAGTAAGCGCTCGGCGACTTAATTTACCCGTAATTTCTCCCTTTGTAGCATGGGTACCGTTTTCAAAGTTGATTGGCAACCGACCAAAGTTGATGAAACTCTTCTCAACAACTGTGTGAAGACGGGGAATCTAGACCCGAAAGAGGTCATTGGTTGGCGTTCCGGGTTTGGAGAAGAGATTCCCAACCCGAAGGAAGGGGAAATAGTTGTTTTTGTTGAGCACCTCGAACGGGAATTTAAGCCGCCAGGGTCAAAATTCCTCAGAAACGCCATGACCTTTATGAATGTCCGCCTCCAAGACTTAGGACCTAACTCAATTAGTATTTTATGTCAGTTCCAAGTGTTCTGTGAAGCCTACTTGCGTATGGAACCTTCAGTTCCTTTGTTCTGGTATTTCTTTCATTTGAATCAACAGACAGAATTTTCCAATGGCCCTAGATTGGAACTTGGAGGCGTCAATGTTCAACGCCGCAGGGACAGCCCATTCCCGTCACTCGCCATGCCAAGCCATCCCAAAGGCTGGGGTGAGTCTTGGTTTTACTGCCAGGAAACTTCTCCTGAGGGTGAGACCAAGCTCCTTGGCTATAGGGAGGAACGCCTTCCAATAGACTTCAAACTCCCGCACAAGCTCACTGAAGAAGAGGAGTCAGGTTTTATCCCAGTACTATCCGAGTTAAGATCTCTGACAAACAACGGTCTTACTGGGATCGATTTGATCCGCTGCTGGGTGGAATGGCGCATCCTCCCCTTGAGTCGTCGGGATGGCCTAATGTGTGAGTTTGATGGCACCTTGGACTATCCCCAGTGCTACTTCCGTACAATGCTGACAGAAAACGACATTCTATCCATCATCAAGAAATTGACCGGCGAGCCCTTGGCCAAGTGTGGCCAAATAGGTCTTAAACCATTCTACAAGATCAACCCGGCGCCAAAGGTAAATATCTTAACCCGCCTTTACTTTATTCCTTCCGACTTACTTGAATTATGATCCTCATAATAAAACTGCCATTTTAGAAAGACGACAAATTCTGGTCCAAGAGGCCAAAAAAGATGGCCCTGAAGCAAGCCAAGCCGCCTCCAAAGAAGAAATCCAAGGGCAAAGGCAAAGCCGCCGTTACTGAGCCGTCGGACGCAGACGAATCCCAAGTTGGCGACGTACTTTCAGAGGTAAAATTCTATCTTCTTTGACTCGCCATTCATTGTTATAGTTTTGTGCTTATGTCTCCTTATCTCTTGTGTAGAATAAGGACAACGAAAGCCAGGAAGACTCCGTAGAGGTAATTTATGTTTCCTCCGACTCACCTTCTCCTCCACCTAAGCCGGCCAGACGGGTTTGTGGGAAGGTTCCCATGTCTCACCCAAATGCTTGTTTGGATCCTAATTTCCTTTTGAAGAAAGCGTAATATGCTTCCAATCGGAAAACTCGGAGTCACTCTGGAGACTTGGTGTCCGGGTTACCAACGAAGACCAAGAAGAGACAGAATGAGGTATCCTTTTAATAGCATCTCCTTTTGTTTCCTTTTGGATCATATAACTCGCTCACATCTTGAGGTGTTATTTTTGCAGAATTCTCCTTCTTCGTTAGGCGACTCAGTAATGTCAGCGCTTCCGCCGATGATCCGCGTTCCAGGGTAAGTTCTTTATAATACTTACATTGTCCTGATGATGATAATGTCTGTTTTTAAGGGCACCCCCTTTCTTTTAGGGCACAAGCGAAGAAGAGGAAAACTGGCGAGTCAACTCCCACTACAGCCTCGGAGCCTATTGAAAAACCGGCGCCGATTCAGCATAACCCGGCCAAGGATAAACCTGAAGATCAAGCGGATCTTCCGAACTCGCCCAAGGAAAGCATGGAAACGCCTAATCTGCCAAGTCCGTTGAAAACGGCAGAAGATCCAGATGCTGTGATCATCACTCGCACTCGCTTTTCTAAGCCGGCTTCAGCAGTCTTGTCGAAGCACGTATCATCATCAGCTCAACCTTCCATTGAACATGAAATTTCCAAGGCTAAGCTATACCAATATGAGAATCTTGAATTTAAAGAACTCTGCTTTGGCTTTACAAGTCGCCTGGAGGCGATTTATGAGATGGAAAAAAGTCTTGTTCTTATGATGAAGAACGGACATGAGGTACGCCTTATTGCATACTATATTATCCTCATTAACCCCCAAGGGCCGGGTCATCTATGAAAAGATGAGCCAGGTCTTGATAGTAGAATGAATCTTTCGACCTGTAACCCCCAAGGGCCGGGTCATCTGTAAAAAGATGAACCGGGTCTTGATAGTAGAAGAAAACTTTCGACCTGTAACCCCCAAGGGCCGGGTCATCTGTAAAAATATGAACCAGGTCTTGATAGTAGAAGAAAACTTTCGACCTGTAACCCCCAAGGGCTGGGTCATCTGTAAAAAGATGAGTCCGGTCTTGATACTGTATAATTTTGTCTAAAAAATTATACATTAGCCCCCAAGTGTCAGAGATGTTGCTTGCAATAATTCTGAGACTTGCCCCTTGATAATATATTTTGATAGGAATCTCTTGCCAAAGCTGAGTCGGCATTTGGCGATTTAAAGAAAAATTTAGCCGATCAGCAAAATGCACGGGCAAAATCAGAAGAAAAACATCAAATAATCTTATCTGAGTTGGAGAAACTGAAAGCCGCCCTCAAAAAAGGCTCAAGCTGATCAAGACGCCGTGGTAAAGCAAGCGGAAAGAGATTAGGCTAAACTGGAAACCATGCAACAAGAGCTGGCCGGCTTTAAGCAACATATCTCCAACATGGCACAAGCTGTCTTTGGTAAGAAACCCTGACCTTGTACTTTGTAAATAAATAACTTAGTATGAAGAAGTTACTGACCATCATTATCCCTTATATAGGTCCGAGAGCCGCCAATCTACAGAACGACTGCGTCTTGATGTTGAAGGCGATTTACACGTTAACGGAGCAGCTGTATACCGGAAGCGTGCTGACCGTGAAAGTAGTGATGGGTGCCAAGGAACCTATAACATCAATAAAGAAGATGCTTGGCTTCTTATCTACTCTTCCGCCTCAGATCGGTGAGCTTACCCGGTCAGCTGCCCGAAAAGGGGTACTTACTACGTTGAGTCGGTGCCTGACGTATGCTCCAGAATTAAAACCCGAAGAAGTAGCAGCAGGCTTTCCCCACCTCAAGGACGACAGGTCGGAATTTTCTCAAGAGGATTACCAGCGCGTTGTCAAAGAATCCCGCTTGGCGGCGACTCAGCTTGCAGCAAGCTTGGATTTGTCAAAGTATCAAGCCGCCTATGACAATAAGAATAAGAAAGTTAATCCGCCAACCTTTGTAACAACCAGCTTGACTCCGCGTCGACCCAAGAAGCATTTTGATTTGGAGGTGGATCTCTCATCAGTTCTGAACGATGAGGATGAATTTGCCGCCTTATCCAAGTGTAACTGGGTATTGGGCGACTTGCAAATTGAATTCGGTCAGAGCTCAAAGCAGGCTGACCCGGGGACATCAGCACAGTAATCCTTCATGGATTTGGCCATCAGAGCCATGTAATAAGTCTTTCATAGAAAAACAACCCGCTTCTATGATTCCTTTAAAAAACCTTGTGTCGCCCTTAGGGCGCCTTACAATGCTTGACCCGCCCTCAGGGCGTTTTATGATGCTTGACCCGCCCTCGGGGCGTTTTATGATGCTTGACCCGTCGTGGCAATAATGATTTTGATCATCAACCTGTTAGGCTAAAAAACATACATCAAACCATCTGTGTGAGTGATGGATGATAATAAATAATAACCGACTCAAGATGTTAAGGTGAGTCAGAAAAATTTGAAAAACCTTGTGGCAGTGCCAGGAAGGTAAAAAATAATAATTTCGTCGGCTCATTCAAGTCGCGACAGGATAGGACGAGTTATATAAACTCAAGTGCTACCGGAGGGAGACTTTTGTATAAAAAAGCTCAAGTATTTAGACCGGCTGATCAGGCACAAGTCAAGCTTCAGTGAAGCGGGTTCAGTGAACCAATGGTTTCTCTATATTCCATGTGGGGCGCTAGCCGGTACCAGACATGTTTTAACCAAGGTGAGTTCAGGGTCCATAAGGCGGAGTAACTCGCCAAGAGTTCATGGATCCATATGGCGATTCGGCCAACACACAGTCCAGTATAACCATTTGTAATGCGGTACTTTTTCGCAGGCCAAATGGGTAGTAAGGCTGATCTCAGTGAGAGGAAGCCCCAAGTGACCTATGATTAGGGGAAAGACTGGTCATAGGATTGTAGAAGCGTATACGCTATTACCACAAAACGACTTGAGGACAAATTGCCCCCAAGTAAGCCGGCCTAATCCACAGAATCATATAAGGCGCCTATGTTTGAATCGCGCGCTTGTAGCGACTTCGATCCTCTTTGGCTTATCGATACCCAGTTTTGGAATAAGTGCATCATGGTGACTTATGCTCTCTGGTATGGATAGCGTCCATGCTTGGGCGACTTGTTTGAAGAGCAAAATAAAAGATCCATACTTTCAATAAGATGAAATAGCAGGAAAGCCCCCGAGCTTGTGGGCATCAATTTTATTGCTTTATAAAAAATGAAAAACTTACAAAAAGCAGAGCTAATAGCTCAAGTGTAATAAGGCCGCAAGTGGGCTATGTTCCAGGGGCGAGTTGACTCAGCCTCCGTGGTTGGTCGATCAGGCCGAAGATCCACCAGATAGTATGACCCGTTGCGATGGCTTTTGCTGACGACGAACGGTCCTTCCCATGGTGGTGATAACTTATGCATGCCAGTGCGATCTTGGATCAATCGAAGCACTAAGTCGCCCTCCTGAAAGGTTCGGCTCTTGACCCGGCGGCTGTGGTAACGCCGCAAGTCCTGCTGATAAATCGCCGATCGGGCGGCAGCTAAATCGCGTGCTTCCTCCAAAGTGTCCAAAGGATCTTGACGCGCCAACTCGTTGTTCTGTTCCACATAAGCAGAAACTCTGGGCGAGTCATGCCTAATGTCAGTGGGAAGAACAGCTTCTGCTTCATATACCAGGAAAAAGGGAGTAAAACCCGTAGAACGGTTTGGGGTGGTCTGGATGCTCCATAGCACTGAAGGCAACTCCTCAACCCAACACCCTGGGGTGCGTTCCAGGGGAACCATAAGTCGGGGTTTGATTCCTCGCAATACTTCCTGATTCGCCCGTTCGGCCTGCCCATTAGATTGTGGATGAGCCACTGCAGAAACATCAAGCCGGATGTGCTCACGATGGCAAAACTCCTGCATCGCACCTTGTGATAGATTAGTACCATTATCAGTAATAATGCTGTGTGGATATCCGAACCGGAAGATCAATTTTTTCAAGAATTTGACTGTTGTCTCCGCATCACAAGCACCAACAGGTTCTGCTTCGACCCACTTGGTAAATTTATCAACCGCCACCAGCAGATGAGTTTTTTTGTTGGACGATATCTTAAAGGGGCCAACCATGTCTAACCCCTAGACCGCGAAAGGCCAAGTAATAGGTATCATCCTTAGTTCTTGAGCCGGCACATGAGCCTGTCGTCCGTAACGTTGGCAACCATCACATCGACGAACTATCTCTTTTGCATCTGCATGAGCCATCAACCAGAAGAAACCATGACGGAACGCCTTTGAAACCAGGGAGCGTGACCCGGCATGATGCCCACAATCTCCGGCATGGATGTCATTCAGAATCACGCATCCTTCTTCGGAAGAAACGCATCGTTGGAATACACCAGAAGTGCTTCGCTTATATAATTCGCCATTGATGATGACCATGGATTTGCTCCGACGAACGATTTGGCGAGCCAACACTTCATCCGAAGGTAACTCGCCACCGGCGAGATACGCCAGATACGGAAGAACCAATCCGACGTAACACGGAGAGACGCCACGAACTAGGACTCAGGATCTGGTATTGCCAACTCCTCTTCTGAGGGTAACCTTACGGAAGGATTATGCAAAGTATCCCGAAAGACATTGGGAGGAACCGGCTTACACTGTGAGCCGAGACGCGAAAGGGCATCAACTGCTTCGTTAAGGCACCGGTTGATATGATCAACTTGATAGCCATGGAAATGACCCGCCACATCATACACAGCCCTCCTGTAAGCTGCCATTAGGGGGTCCCGAGAATCCCAAGTACCTGAAACTTGTTGAGCCACCAGATCAGAATCGCTGACACATCTGACCTGCGTGAGGTTCATCTCCTTGGCGAGTCGCAAACCATGAAGCAAGCCTTCATATTCTGCAGCGTTGTTGGTACATGGAAACATGAGTCGGAGAACATAGCAGAATTTGTCTCCCTGGGGCGAAATCAGCACCACGCCAGCCCCCGAGCCTTCCAATTGCCTAGAGCCGTCAAAATAAATAGTCTAGTACGTAAGGTCGGGCCTGTCTTCCGTGATCTGTAACTCGGTCCAATCGTTGACAAAATCAACCAAGGCCTGAGACTTGATAGCCGTGCGAGGGGTGTATCGCACGTGGTGTGGCCCAAGTTCGATCGCCCATTTGGCGATTCGCCGTGTCGCTTCTCGGTTCTGGATGATGTCTCCGAGAGGAGCGGAGCTAACCATCGTGATGGGATGCTCTTGGAAATAGTGTTTGAGCTTTTGACTCGCCATAAAGAACCCATAGACCAACTTCTGCCAGTGCGGGTATCATTGCTTGGCGAGAGTTAGCACCTCACTAATGAAATACACCGAACGTTGCACCGTATATTCCTTCCCTTCTTCCTTCCTTTCGACGACCACTGCCACGCTCACCGCTTTGGAGTTTGCTGCAATATACAGAAGCATAGGCTCCTTTTCAGTCGAGCGGCCAAAACCGGCGGGTTGATCAGCTGCTGCTTCAAGGCTTCAAAAGCTTCATTGGCCTCGTCTGTCCAAACAAAATTGTCAGATTTCTTAAGCAATTTATAAAGGGGAATAGATTTTTATCCCAGGCGGCTTATGAAGCGACTTAAAGCCGCGATACGACCCGCCATCCGTTGAACTTGATTGATATTTGCTGGTTTCCCTAGCGAAGTAATCGCCTCGATTTTGTCCGGGCTGGCTTCAATGCCGCGCTCAGATACCAGGAAACCCAACAATTTTCCTGCAGGAGCGCCAAAGACACACTTGGTGGGATTAAGCTTCATCTCATATACCCGCAGATTGTCAAAAGTTTCCCTTAGATCTTCCAAGAGCGTCTCCTTCCTGTGAGTTTTGACCACAGTGTCGTCAACGTAGGCGTGGACGTTGCGTCCGATTTGGCCACGGAGACAATTTTGGATGCAGCGCTGGTAAGTCGCCCCAGCGCTTTTGAGCCCAAACGGCATGGACACATAGGAAAAAGCCTCGAAGGGGGTTATAAAAGCTGTTTTCTCCTGATCTTCCACAGCCATCTTGATTTGGTGATACCCGGAATAAGCGTCCAGGAAGCACAAACGCTCGCAGCCCGCGACTAAACCATTGATTTGATCGATACAGGGAAGGGTGAAAGGATCCTTTGGACAGGCTCTGTTAAGATCTGTGTAATCAATGCACATGCAGAAGGTGTCATTCTTCTTGAGCACCAGGACCGGGTTAGCCAACCATTTGGGGTGGAAGACCTCTACGATGAATCCGGCGGCCAAAAGACGGGCGACTTCTTCCCCGATTGCCTTGCGTCAACATTAAGATATTCCTCATTGAACCTGCGAAGATATTGTTGAATCGGTTTTGCTTTTGGGTCAACATTAAGATGGTGCTCACCGAATTCTCTCGGTACACCAGGCATGTCAGAAGGTTTCCATGCGAAGATGTCTCGATTCTCACGAATGAATTCGATGAGCGCGCTTTCCTATTTGGGGTCCAGACCCGCCCCGATAGTGAACTGCTTGGTTAATCCACTATCTTAGTGTCGTCTATTGGTTTGAACTTGAGGGGCGGCTCAGCATCTGTTGTTGGCTTCTTTAGAGGTGACATGTCAGCTGGATCAACATTGGCCTGGTGATATTTGAGCTCTTCCGCAGCGCAAGCGACTTCTGCGTAAGCCGCATCCCATTCTTCGCCCTCTCTTGTGATCCTCCTGTCACCATCAACCGTGATGGGTCCCTTAGGACCGGGCATCTTGAGTTTAAGGTAAACATAGCAAGGGCGAGCCATGAAACGAGCGTAAGCCGGTCACCCAAACAACGCATGATAGGGGCTATTTAGCTTGACCACCTCAAACATAAGCGACTCACTCCTGTAATTAGATGATGTTCCAAACGCAAATGTGAGCCTAACCCGGCCTATGGGGTATGCCGATTTACCTGGGACAATTCCGTGGAATACCGTGGTTGACGGCATTAAATCTTTCTCCAACAGGTTCATCCTTCGAAAAGTGTCGAAATATAATATGTTGATGATGCTACCACCATCCATCAATACCTTCGACAAGGTATATCCCCCGACTTGAGGAGCCACGACCAACGCTAAGTCACCGGGGTTGTCAACTCTGGGCGGGTGATCCTCCCTACTCCACGATATAATCTGCTCGGACCAGTGGAGGTACCTAGGGAGTGTCGGCTCAGATACACTGTATGCTCGGTGATTCACCTTTTTATCACGCCTGCACGCATTGGTGGTGAAGACGTGGTATTGCCCATTGCTTAATTGTTTGGGATTGTTGCGGAACCCGCCATTATCATCTTGTCCCTGTGGAGCCCCCTGTGGGGGTGGCTGTTGAAAAACCCCGGGCGGGTTATATCGTCGTTGGTTATGCACTGGATACTGGCTACTGCTTGGCTGCGAGCCGCCCTGAGCCCCCGGTTCGGGGAAGCCGCCGAAGGGGTTCTGGCGTTGATTAGGTGCACCGAACTGTTCCTGCTGCTGGTCCGGGTCACCGCTTTGCCCTTTTTTGATCGCCTCCGCCCGAAATTCCCACATCACGTAACAGTCCTCCCAGGAATGAGTCGTCGGTCCATCCGCCATGGCGTGGTGCGGGCAGGGGCCTTTGAGTATCTCATTATAATTGCGCGGCTTCTTGCCACTGTAACCCCTCTTCTTCTGGCGCTGGTTGCCGTTGTTGGCATTGGTGTTGGCGACTAAGTTCGAAGACTCTTCCTGCTGCCTTCTCTTGTCGTTCCCTCCGTGATTATGGCGGGCGCGTCCATGAAACCGAGTATGATTTTTTTATGACTCACCTTTCCTCGGCGAGTTGGCCTTGCCACCATCCTCTCCTGGATCTTTGGTGTCGTCCGCCTCGGCGTACCTAGTGAGGGTGTCCATTAGTTCCCCCATATCTTGGACTTTTCGCTTGAGTCGCCCCAACTTCTGTACCAAGGGCTCATAGTGGCAGTTTTGCTCCAAGATCAGCACAGGTTGAGCCGCCGTGATGTCGTCCGACGAGTGAATGATTTCCGCGACCCGCCGTGTCCAGTGGTGGGCCGACTCATCAGGGCGCTGAACGCAGTGCTGTAAATCGACTATTGTCATCGGGCGCTTGCAAGTCCCCTGGAAGTTTTTGACGAAACGCTCATTCCATTCAGCCCAAGTCCGGATGGAGTTGGGGGGCAAGTTTTTTAACCAAGTACGTGTCGTTCCCTCGAGCATCATTGTGAAGTACCTGGCGCAGACTGCTTCACTTACATCGAGCATGTCCATGGCGATTTCGTAACTCTCAACCCATGACGCCGGCTCAAGGTCCGGGGTGTAGTTAGGCACCTCTCTTGGTCCTTTAAAATCCTTTGGCATTCGCTCATTGCGAAGGGCGGGGCCAAGCATGGCACCCCCACCTGTCTGCCGCCTCCAACAAGCGGCGCTGGGCCGGTTTGGATGTCCGGGTGACCCCGACCCGATGGGTCCCGATGATCAGGCGAGTTGACCTGGGGAAAGGGTCGCGGTCCGCTGGTTATGGCGGGCTGGTCCTCTAGCCGACTCCTGGTGCGGCTTGCCTGGGGGGTGGAGTGCAGCCGATCGAGGCTGTGCGAGAACTGGGTGTTTTGAACCACCGCCGTCTTCAGCATCTCAATACTGTTCCTTGCTTCTATTTCAGCCGGGGTGTTGCCATGAATCGGAAGGGACTCTAAATGGCGAGTCGCGGCGAGGACGTTGTCCACTGGGTTGGAAAATTGACCTCGAGGTGTCTGGAATCGAGGAATGCCATCAACAATTAGCTGAAGCGGCGGGTTTGGCGGCTGGCCTGGCCCTCCTCCTGGAACGTCTCCTGCCCCGGGAGTACGTGGAGTGTCGAATAGGCGGGTCGGGTTGAGATCAGGGGGTAAACGCCCCTGGTGCCTCCGTTGATGGACAGCGTCAGATGCACGCTGATGCCTCTCGAGCCGCCAGTTTTCGGTGTTCAGGCGAGCTGCTTCAGCGGTGATTTGAGCTTGCCGGGTCTCGATCCTGGCGGCCTCTATTTCAGCGTCTCGCTGAGCCTTTTCCACCCCGTCTTTAAGCTTTGTTAACTCGGTGTTTATCGTGTCCTGGTTTTCTGCTGTTACAGGGGTCGCCATGAGCCTTGTTATCTCTGCCGCCAAATCCACCAAGACCGCACTTGGGCTTCTAGATGTTTTGCCAGTCCCATCGTTGCCTGTCGGGTTTGGCGGGGGCTGAGTCGCCCGTGCCAAGTAAACGGCGATCTGACGGCGGGTCCGATCGAAAATCTCGGGATCCATTGCTCGTGACAAACCTCCGAGGCGGCCCCCGTGTAGAGACTGAATTGAATCTGAGTCGCCCATGGATGATTCGTCATCACTGTTGACCGGCGTGGTTTCCTGAGTCGCCGATCGTTCTGGTTCCTCAGATCACTGTGTGAAACCAACAAAGACCGGGCGGGTTAGGTTTGGCGTTGTGACAGGGCGAACGTACCTGGCCGGCTCGACGATGTCGGTGAAGATGTCCGGCTCACGCATAGGTGATCCGAACATGCCGACAAAAACGTTGATCTTGCCGAAGGGGATTCTGTAGCCGGATTCGATTGAATCGGCCTCGGGCCCCCAGAGCAAGTTATCGATGTAGTACTTCCCGCGGCGTCTCCGAGTCATGAGCCCCGCTGCGTAGATCCCTGACCCTGGTAGGGGTCCCTTTGAGAACTCAACTCCACCGTGCGTAGGCCCCACGGTGGGCGCCAACTGTCATGGTTTTGTCACGGCAGATGTCCTCGTGAAAGGACTTAGTGTTGGAGCCATCGCACCTTGGTGGCGACTCAAAGGGGTTGATCGAGAGCGAGACAGAGTTTTACCCAGGTTCGGCCCCTCGTGAGGATGTAAAAGCCTACGTCCTGCTTGGTGTTGTATTGATAGTGTTTCGATTACAAGGAGGGCGTAACTCGCGTGACCTAGCACTTGATGATTTCTAACCTGTCCTCTCCTTCCCTGGGACTCGCCTTTATATACAGGTCGAGCCCTTAGGGTTTACAAGAGTCCTTGCCTTTACACAAATCGTGATTCTTTCTATCTCTAAGTCGCCATCTTTCCAAGACTTGGAGATCTTCCCAACGATGGATTCTTCCCAAAGATCTTGAACCGCCATATGGCTCCCGGCCTCACCGGGCCCAAGCCTGAATCACTTTGAGGATGAGTCGCCAGCTTGGTGACCCGGCCTAACTAGGGCGGGTTACCCAACAGATAATATCCCCAACAGCAGCTCAGCTTGCAGAGCTGTACACTTCTAGGATAGTGTCTTTGCACGGCATGCCTATGATGATTTCTTCGGATCGCGGAAGTATCTTCACTTCCAAGTTTTGGGACTCTTTTCAGTCTGCGATGGGCACGGAGATACGCTTCACCACAGCTTTTCATCCTCAGACTAGTGGTCAAGTGGAGATAATCAATCAGGTCCTTGAGGATATGCTGAGAGCATGTGTTATCTCTTTTGGCATGAAGTGGGAAGAGTGCCTGCCTTTCGCTGAGTTCTTGTATAACAACAGTTAGCAAGCTAGTTCAGGCAAAGCTCCATTTGAGATTCTCTATGGCAGGAAGTGTCATACCCCGCTCAACTGGTCCGAGACCGGCGAGCGTCCGATTCTTGGGAATGACTTGATAGAAGAAGCTGAAGAGATGTGTCGGGTCACTCGGGATAATCTCAGAGCAGCGTAGTCCCATCAGAAGAGCTATTATGATAGCAAGCATCGTGACATGTCTTATGAGCTTGATGACTTCGTCTATCTCAAGGTGTCGCCTATGAAGGGTACACAGCGCTTTGGCATCAAAGGCAAGCTTGCGCCTCGTTTCGTTGGTCCTTTTAGAGTTGTTGGCAAGAGAGGCGACCTTGCGTACCAGCTCGATCTCCCGTCAAACTTTGCAAATGTCCATGACGTGTTCCATGTCTCTCAGCTCCGGAGATGCTTCAAGACTCCCGAGTGCACTGTTCATCTTCAAGACATCGACCTTCAACCTGACCTATCCTATCGTGAGCATCCAGTTGCGCTTCTCGAGGCGACTGAGCGCAAGACCCGCAACAAGACTGTCAAATTTCTCAAGGTGCAATGGTCACACCATTCCGATAAAGAGGCCACTTGGGAACGCGAGGATCACCTCCGTTCTGAATTCCCAGAGTTCTTTCAGTCTTAGATCTCGGGTCAAGATCTTTTTGTAGTGTGGGAGAGTTTGTAATGCCCCAAGAGTGTAACTTGCCATATTTGGAACCTTCTTGTATGTGGGTCCATCTTGTCATTGCAATGAGAGATCAATGCATGTGTTATTTCATGTGTCACCTTGTCTTGTTTTCCTTTGCATTCATGCATCCATTCATCCATGCATATTTGTGTTTGTTGCTTTGTGATCATGTGTATGTGGTGTGATGACATGTGATGATGTGATGACGATATGTGAAATGATGTGGGTGTTGTTTGAAAGTAGGAACCACTATGTGGGTTGCAATAGGATTCAAAACTTTCCCTTTCTCTATTTATGTCAAGCTCAAGATTCAATTGCTCCTTTCCTGTTTCAAAAATGCCCATGTTTTAGTATGATTTGTGGTGGATGTGATGCTATGGTTTTAGTGATTTGAAACTTTGTTTGAGAGGTGCAAAATATTCACAAAACAGTGGATTAAATTTTGTTTTGTAAATATTTATTTGCTCCAAATATTCCTTTTCCATTTTATTTAAATAGGTCATAATTCCTTATGACCAGGGGCATTTTTGTTTTATTTTTAGCCTGAACAGATTTGGCCGTGCTTTTGTTTTGCTTCTGTTTATTTTGTAAATAGAAAACCCGAGAGGGTTTTGTTTTCTCTATCTCGCGCCACCAAGTGGGCTTCCTCCCACTAGCCGGCCCAAACCACTTCCTCGAGCGCAGCCCTTCCTATAGACGGCGTCCCCCTTCCTCCTCCTCCGTCAGTTTGTCAGAGAGAGAGAGAGACAGCGCGCCACCAAGCAACGCCGTCTCACGAACATCGAGGCGCGCGTCCCTCGCCTCCTCCTCCTCCTCCATATATACCCCCTTGGCGTCCGTGCAAGGCTAGGGTTCCTCCCTAGCGCCGCCACCTCTTTCCCCATCTCCTCCTCCCTCTCTATCGTCGGCATCAGGTAAGAGAGAGAGCTTCTCCGCCATGGCCGTGACCTGAGAAGGTCCCCGCTATCGCTGTCGTGCCTCTGCGTCCTCCCTAACCCCTCGGCGAGCATGCGGGACCTTCAAGGAACCTGTTCACGCATCTAGGAGGAGCGGATCTGCATTGCTTCCCCTTCTTCGACGACGGCGGCTTCCTCCCCGACGATCTTCCCCGCCGCGGCTTCTTCCACTCCTTCCTCTACTTCCTCTCCGACAGGCACGACGCCCTCGTCCAGTGGGTGAGCCCAATCCTTCCTTCCCCCTTCCTGTCGATAGATCCAGAGCATAGGGCCCTAGCTTCGTCGTTGTTCCCCTCTCTGTCACCGGCGCCGCCGTGCGTAGTGGAGTCGTTGCTATAGGCCTTCCCGAGGAGAATTAGTTAGTGAAATGGAACCTGGGAGCCCCTACTCCCTTCCATCGATGAGTCGTAGGCTAATTTGGTGCATATCGCCGGCGAGGTACTTCCCCTGTTCCGGCCACCGTCGGGCAGAGGAAATACCCGAGGGGATGCTCAATAGAGTTACCTTCCCTACTCTGTTAAGATCCAAGCAAGTAGCAGAGTGGTAGGTGTGTTTTGGTGCAGTTGGCGGACGTGGGTTCGAAACCCCTCGACGCACCCCTTTTGTATTTCTTTTTTGGCACAGTAGCACAGGGAAGTTGTTTACCATGCTTGCATCCCGTGTTCTGTCGAGAAAGTGGGCAGTAGCAGAGTGGTTGCAGTGTGCTAGTTGATCAGTGTGTCTTGGGTTCGAATCCTCCCCCATTCCTTTTAATTTGTTGCCATTTATTTTACTATTTTGCATTTGTTTGCTTGCATAGTGTTGTGGTATGCTTGGCCACCTCATGTGGCATTTATTTTTAGCTCACAACCAGCAGGTTGCCTAGTTATTTTGTTAGTAAGAGTAGTGATGCATGTGTAGGCTTTGTGTGCATGTGTGCATGGGTGAGCAAGCTACCATATATGTGAGTGTGTGTTAGTATGTGAGTTTTGGCACTAGGGTGGTGATGCATATGTGTATGTGCAAGCATCCATGATATGCATGTGTGTGGTGCATCACTCAAGAATGTGTAGTTGTTGTTGTTGGGTAACGTAGCATAAATTCAAAATTTTCCTACGCATATTTAGATCTTCCTATGGAGAGACCAGCAACGAGAGAGGGGTAAGAGCATCTTCGTACCTTTGAAGATCACTAAGCGGAAGCGTTACTAGAACGCGGTTGATGGAGTCGTACTCGCGGCGATAAAGATCGCGGTGTGATTCCGATCTAGTGCCGAACTACGGCACCTCCGCGTTCAACACACGTGCAGCCCGGTGACGTCTTCCGCACCTTGATCCAGCAAGGAGGAGGGAGAGCTTGGGGAAGAACTCCAGCAGCACGACGGCGTGGTGTCGATGGAGAGACGAGGTCTCCCGGCAGGGCTTCGCCAAGCACCGGCAGAGAGGAGGAGAAGAAGGGCAGGGCTGCGCCGAGGGAGAGGCAAAAGTCTATCTACCAATGGCCAAAAGTGCCCGGTATATATAGGGGAAGGGAGGGGCTGCGCCCCCTTGAGGGTTTCACCCTCCTGGGGGGCAGAAGCCCTAGATGGGGCTGGTGCGGCGGCCAAGGGGGGGAGGAGGGGTGTGGCGCACCCCTGGTGGGCCTTAGGCCCACCTGGCTTAGGGTTTGCCCCCCCCCCCTTTTCTCTCCCCTGCGCATTCGGCTGAGTGGGGAGGCGCACCAGCCCACCTAGCGGCTGGTTCCCTCCCTCACTTGGCCCATCTTACCTCCCGGGGTCGTTGCCCCCCTTCGGTGGACCCCCGGGGCCACCTCCGGTGGTCCCGGTGGTCCCGGTACGTTACCGGTGATGCCCGAAACACTTCCGGTGTCCGAAACCATCCGTCCTATATATCAATCTTTACCTCCGGACCATTCCGGAGCTCCTCGTGTCGTTCGGGATCTCATCCGGGACTCCGAACAACTTTCAGTAACCTCGCATAACAATTCCCTATAACCCTAGCGTGACCGAACCTTAAGTGTGTAGACCCTACGGGTTCGGGACACAGGCAGACATGACCGAGACACCTCTCTGGCCAATAACCATCAGCGGGGTCTGGATACCCATGGTGTCTCCCACTTGCTCCACGATGATCTCATCGGATGAACCACGATGTCAAGGATTCAATCAATCCCGTATACGATTCCTGATGGGGTTATAGTCCTAGGGTAGGGTCATAGGCCTGCCCTAAAGGTCCAACCCAAGGACTACCCCTCACAAGGGACAAGGCCCTTAGTCAATTCCGAATGAACTAAGGAGTTCCCATCGTCCAGTCGGTAACACATCCTTGACCATCCAGTCAGAGACTAGCATTCGGAGTATATCAAACTAACCGACTGGATTCCACTCTGTGCATCGTAACCCCCCTCGAGGGGGACGGTCATACGTTTCCATGTGCCTTTATTAGCATTTAAGATGTACGTTACCTGTAACGTAGGCATTTATTCGCCACTACTCCACCCCTGTGCACCGAACCGTTGTGGAGGGCAGCTAAGCCACCCTCCCCCACTGGTGCAGGGGTTAGCAATTCACTGTATTCTATATTCCACTCGACAACAAGCTCCCTAAGCACTGAGACGTAGGGCTATTACCTCCACCGCAGAGGGGCCTGAACTCATACAACCTCGCTGTAGCTAAGGCTCTGCCCATCCTTTCGTACCCTACACATCTAATGTCAGGCTTATACCCACGACAGTTGGCGCCCACCTTGGGGCAGGCGTCTAAGCGACTTCCGGCGAGTTTGCGACTACATCACTTCGTCATGTCGTCCGGTGGAGATTCGAGCATGGGTCATGAGATCTTCTTCGGCGCTCTCTCCTTCATCGTCGACGATTCGGCATGGCTTCGGGATGCCCCTCTCGACGTCGAGGCGCTTCCCCGCCGCGGGGCTACGCACTTCCGTGCCGGCACCCGCGGCATTCTTCTTCTCCAGCGGTCGGCTCCGGTGCCGACCTACACCGCCGTCACGCGCCGCAACAAGCGGTCCCGCCGTCCGGGGCTCCAGCGTTGGGTGCAACACGCCCAGGCGCGCCAGAACGCGTCTTCACAAGTGGCGGTTCTAGAGTCAGTTGTAGTTGCCCCGCCGTCCCAGCGCTCGGGCTCGGTTCCGACTGAGTTTCCTTCCGAGTACGCGGGTCGCGGGCCTGCAGCAGAAGTACACATGGCCAACTCCCATGAAGATCCCCGTCAAGCTGGCCGGAACGAGCACGAGATCGGCGAAACATCCGGCGCGCATCGTCCACCCCACCGTTCTGCCAGTCGGCACACTCGGCGGAGCAATGTGGAGTTGTTCCGCACACCCCTCCTCAACTTGGTTGCGGCTGCCAAGATAGCCGATTCCCTTCAGCCGACTGATTCAGAGGCTGGCAGGGGGATCGAGCAAATCCGCGCCCTGTTGCACACGGCGCAACAGCAAAATTCGGCGGTCTCCCAGTCGCAAAACAGGATCCACAATAGTTCTGTTCATGCGAATACGCATCGGTCAGTTCATAGCCCTGGTTCTCATCAGCGACACAGAGGAGGCAGCCGTTCCATAAATCCCGAAGATCGTCGCCGTTCACGCACCCCTCCGCGGGGTGGGCCCTACGGGCCCCGACATCATGATGATCGGCGTTCAGTCGGTGGCACTTATGACCCAAGGCCCGACGTGAGAGGGCATATCGCCCAGCGGAGGGTCGACAGGGGCCGAGCCCACCGCGATGGTTATGATATTGACCGTCCGAGTGGAAGCAGGACCATCGTTTCTGGTCCCGAGTGTTTCAGTCGAGCCATCCGTTTGGCTGACATCCCTCCCAACTTCCGATTAGCGACGGGAATTAGCAAGTTTACACGAGAGTCCAAGCCAGAAACGTGGCTGGATGATTACCGAGTGGCAGTCCAGATCGGAGGAGGAGACGACCATGTCGCCATGAAGCACATCCCTCTGATGCTCGACGTCTCAGCGCGAGCGTGGCTGAACCAGTTGGCCCCCTCAAGCATCTACAGCTAGGCAGATCTGGCCCGAGTGTTCATCAGGACCTTCGAAGGGACGTGCAAGCGCCCTGCTGGCCTCGTGGGGCTCCAACACTGCGTCCAGAAGCAGAATGAGCCCCTGCGTGATTTCATTCAGCGTTGGACAACTCTCTACGAGAACGTCACAGAGCATGAAGCAGTCTGCGCCTTCAAGGCAGGCGTGCGGTACAGGGATCTGTACCTGAAGTTCAGCCGAATAAGCAACATCTCCATGAGCAAGATGATGGAGATAGCAACACGCTATGCAAATGGCGAAGAAGAGGACCGCATCCGAAGCGGCAAGCACAAAATAGTCGCCGATGGAGATGGGAATAACACTCGGAAGCAGAAGCAGAAAGCTCCGTCCACTCCGCAGGCAGAAGCTGCAGCCGTAACCAATGCCAAGTTCAAGGGCAAAGGGAAGGCTCAGTTCACCCCCAAGAAGAAGCACTTCAATAACCCCATCCTGGACCAGCCATGTCCAGTTCATACGAAGATGGATGAAGAGGGCAACCCCATATACGCGAAGCATACCACTCGATACCTGAAGATGAAGATGCCAGGCCCGAAGGGTGTGATCACCATCACAGGCAATCGACACCGAGCCGAAGAGTGTCTGTAGCAGGGATCAAGAATCGCCGACCAGCAGATGGCCGTCCTCGAGCTTGATGAGTACAAGAAAACAGTCGACCCCGCTGACTTGATGCGCTCGAAGAAGCCAGCTTCGGAATCTGTATTCCAGTCGGCGGGAGAGACGAAGAAGGTCAACATCCACCCGACGGACGACACTGCTACCCCGACGAACATCTCCACCACCCTCGATCCTAAATAGGAAGCCGAGCTCACCCAATTCCTCCGTGAGAACTGGGACATCTTCGCATGGAAACCCTCTGACATGCCAGGTGTACCCAGGGAGTTGGCTGAGCACCGACTGCATGTGGGTCCCACCACTCGGCCTGTCCGAGAACGCCTGCGTCGGTCCGCCACGCACAAGAGGAAGGCAATCAGAGAAGAAGTGGCCAAGTTGTTGGCAGCCAACTTCATTCGCGAGGTTCACCACTCTGAGTGGCTCGCCAATGTTGTCATGGTTCCCAAGAAGGACAAGTCGCTCCGAATGTGCATCGACTTCAAGCATCTCAATAAGGTCTGCCCGAAAGACCATTTTCCGCTCCCCCGCATCGATCAAATTGTCGATTCAACTACGGATTGCGAGCGTTTGTCATTTCTTGATGCCTATTCAGGCTATCATCAGATCCGTCTGTATGGCCCCGATAAATTAAAAACAGCCTTCATCACCCCATTCGGGTGCTTCTGCTACATCACTATGCCATTCGGTTTGAAGAATGCAGGAGCTACCTTTATGCGCATGATCCAAAAATGCCTCCTCGACCAGATCGGTCGGAATGTGGAGGCGTATATGGATGATATCGTAGTCAAGTCACGCAAAGGTTCCGACCTGCTGACTGACTTGGCAGAAACATTCGCCAACCTTCGTAGGTACGATATCAAGCTCAACCCCGCCAAATGTTCATTCGGCGTTCCCAGCGGAAAGGTACTCGGTTTCTTCGTTTCCGAACGAGGGATCGATGTCAACCCCGAAAAGATCGGGACCATCGTCCGAATGGAGAGGCCGGTCAGAATACACGATATTCAACGGCTCACATGTTGCCTAGCAGCTTTGAGCAGGTTCATTAGTCGACTCGGCGAGAAAGCACTTCCTCTGTACCGACTCATGAAGAAATCAGATACTTTCGAGTGGACAGACGAAGCCCAGGTCGCATTCGACGACCTCAAAGTCCTACTTTCCACCCAGCCGGTTCTTACTGCTCCGCTCAGTAAAGAGCCCCTTCTTCTGTATATCGCAACTACAAATCAACTCGTCAGCACTGTTCTTACAGTCGAACGAGAAGAAGAAGGCAAAGCATACAAAGTTCAGCGGCCAATGTATTACGTCTCCGAAGTCCTGACTCCTTCCAAGCAGAGGTACCCCCACTATCAAAAACTTATCTACGGGATTTACATGACTGCGAAGAAGGTAGCCTATTATTTCCATGACCACTCGGTGTCTGTCGTTTCTGATGCTCTGTTGGCGGAAATCCTCCACAAACGGGATGCATCAGGCTGAGTGGCGAAGTGGGCTATGGAGATGTTGTACTGCGATATCAAGTTCGAGGCCAAGAAAGCTATAAGTCTCAAGCCCTGGCTGACTTCATAGCAGAATGGGTAGAACAGCAGCAACCGACCCACATCTACTCGGCTCATTGGACAATGTTCTTCGATGGGTCCAAGATGTTGAATGGCTCTGGCGCTGGCGTTGTGATCATATCGCCAAAGGGCGACAAACTCAAATATGTGCTGCAGATACACTTTGATTCCTCCAACAATGAGGCGTAGTATGAAGCTCTCCTTTATGGACTGCGTATGGCCATCGCACTCGGCATCCGTCGCCTGATGGTCTATGGCGATTCGGATTTGGTGGTTAAACAAGTGATGAAAGAGTGGGACGTCAGGAACCCCACCATGACCACGTACTGCAATGTAGTGAGGAAGCTCGAGAAGAAGTTTGAAGGTCTAGAACTCCACCATGTTCCGCGACTGAAGAACCAAGCAGCTGATGAGTTGGCAAAACTCGGATCCACTCGGAGACCAGTCCCGAGTGACGTCTGCCTCGAGCACCTCCACCTTCCCTCGGTCAAAGAAGATCCTTTCATAGAGGAACCAGTACAACCAAAGAGCTCGTCTGATCCGACTGAAGTCGACGTACCTGCTGTGGTTGATCTGATCATGGAGATTCTTGCTGTCATCCCCGATTGGACTGTGCCGATCATTGCATATATCCTAAGGCAAGAATTACCAGAACACGAAGTCCAGGCCCGGCAGATAGTCCGCTGGTCAAAGTCATTCACTGTCATTGATGGCCAGTTGTACAAGGAAATCGTTTCGGGCGTTCTTCAACGATGCATCTCCTGAGAGGAGGGACAGTTAATCCTGGAAGATATTCACTAGGGAACCTGCGGTCATCACGCCTCTTCAAGGGCAATCGTCGCCAAAGCGTTCAGACCTGGTTTCTTCTGGTTGCAGGCAAACGAAATGGCTAAAGATATGGTCGATCGATGTGAGGGCTGTCAGTTCTACTCCAACAAGTCCCAGAAGCCAACATCTGCGTTGAAGACAATCCCTCTTGTGTGGCCGTTTGCAGTATGGGGATTAGATACAGTCGGTCCATTCAGGACAGGCCAAGGAGGATACACACATTTGCTGGTGGCAGTCGACAAGTTCACAAAATGGATTGAAGCCAAGCGCATCAAGAAGCTCGACGCCCTAACAGCCATCAAGTTTGTCAGGGACATCATCTCCAGATTCGGTGTACCTCACAGCATAATCACGGACAACGGGACAAACTTTGACTCGGACAGATTCAAAGGTTTCTGTGCAAGCCAAGGTATCCGAGTGGATTTTGCATCCGTGGCGCATCCTCAATCCAGTGGACAAGAAGAGCGGGCGAATGGACTTATTCTGCAAGGTTTGAACCCCGACTCCTGCGAGAGGTGGGACATGCCGCTGGCGCATGGGTCACCGAGCTACCTTCAGTGCTTTGGGGTCTTCGCACAACCCCGAACAGATCTACAGGACGATCACCGTTCTTCCTCGTTTACGGAGCAGAAGCAGTCCTTCCGAGTGACTTGCTTCACAATGCTCCACGAGTCGAACTCTTCTCCGAAGCTGAAGCAGAACAAGCAAGGCAAGACGGAGTGGACCTTCTAGAGGAGGAGCGCGAGATGGCACTGACTCGCTCAACCATTTATCAACAAGATCTACGGCGTTTTCACGCACGACACGTCAGGAGTCGCACGTTCCAAGCAGGCGACCTGGTGCTCCGAGTGGATCAGCAAAGACCTCACAAGTTGGCTCCTGCCTGGGAAGGACCCTTCATCATATCCAAGGTGCTGAACAACGGAGCATACAGACTCTACAACATCGACAGGGAGACAGACGAGCCGCGAGCATGGAACGGAGATCTCCTGAAGCGCTTCTACACGTGACCGTTGACTGAAGCAATGCAAAGAACAAGTATTGGTGAAATAATATAAAGCAGATTGAGCTTCTGCAGATCCAAAATTCTTCCGCGGTCGCAGACTCCGGTCTCAAAAAAAAACTTAGCTGTGAACCAGAGTCGCCTAAGTACTAACTTTCTCCGAGTGTGCACTAAACGTCGCACTCGGGGACTTAGCTGCGATCAAGAATCGCCTAAGTACTCAATTTCTCCGAGTGTGCACTAAACGTCGCACTCGAGGACTTAGCTGCGATCAAGAATCGCCTAAGTAATAACTTTCTCCGAGTGTGCACTAAACGTCGCACTCGGAGACTTAGCTGCGATCAAGAATCGCCTAAGTACTCACTTTCTCCGAGCGTGCACTAAACGTCGCACTCGGGGACTTAGCTGCGATCAAGAATCGCCTAAGTACTCACTTTCTCCGAGTGTGCACTAAATGTCGCACTCGGGGACTTAGCTGCGATCAAGAATCGCCTAAGTAATAACTTTCTCCAAGTGTGCACTAAACGTCGCACTCGGACTGCGATCAAGAATCGCCTAAGTACTAACTTTCTCCGAGCGTGCACTGAACGTCGCACTCGGGGACTTAGTTGCGATCAAGAATCGCCTAAGTAATAACTTTCTCCGAGCGTGCACTACTCGTCACACTCGACGACTTAACTGCGATCAAGAATCGCTGAAATGGGAAAGCTTCCCGCGACTGTATCCTACAGATACACTGGGGGACTCAGCAGACCCTCATTGAGGCTCATGTGGATGTCAAGACCACTGACAATTACATGAGTAGCAGACCCTCATTGAGGCTCATGTGGATGTCAAGACAACATACAATTACATGAGTAACAACTCGCTCCGAGTGCAGCATGTCCGTCGCACTCGAAGACTTAGCCGCGACCATGAATCGCCTAAGTACTCTATTACCTTTGAGTGTAACCTACAAATCCACTCGGGGACTCAGCAGACCCTCATTGAGGCTCATGTGGATGTCAAGACAACTGACAATTACATGAGTAACAACTCGCTTCGAGTGCGGCATGACCGTCGCACTCGAAGACTTAGCCGCGATCATGAATCGCCTAAGTACGCTATTACCTCCGAGTGTATCCTACAGATCCACTCGGCGACTCAGGAGACCCTCATTGAGGCTCATGTGGATGTCAATACCACTGAGAATTACATGAGTAACAACTCGCTCCGAGTGCGGCATATCCGTCGCACTCGAAGACTTAGCCGCGATCATGAATCGTCTAAGTACTCTATTACCCTCGAGTGTATCCTACAGATCCACTCGGTGACTTGGCAGACCCTCGGAGAGGCTCACACAGATGTCAAGGGAACTGACAATTACATGCTCTGCATGTTTGCCATTGGCTTCAACAAGAAAATCCAAACAAAAACTCGAGCCAACATGGTGTCAACAACTCTTTGGCAACAGAAGAGCAAAAGATTTGATTTAAATTCGAAGTTCACCTAAGGATAGTTGACTCGGTGCGGATCAAGCTTACCCGCACCGAACCAAGAATGTGACGGCCAACAGAAGTGGCCAAGGTTTCTTACAACAAACACTCGGCATACCGAGGTAAAAGTTTTCTTAAGCGTCGTCCGGATTGGCGCCAGGACTGGAGGGCTCCACGAATGTGTCCAGGTCGATCCCGTCGGTGATGCGGGTGGCACTCTCAAGGAAGGTTTCCATGAAGTCTTCAAATCAAAGTTTCTTCGTGTTGGCGACCTTCAACGCTTTCAGCTTCTCTTCGCGCACCTCCTTGCAATGCACTCGGACCAAGGACAGCGCAACGTCTGCACCACAGCGAGCCGCAGATTTCTTCCATGACTGCACTCGGTTTGGGAACTCCTCCAGCCGAGTCATCAAGCCTTCCATCTCATATCGAGACTCGTCTTCAGGCCAAAGCTCCTTGTCGATCCGGTCGACAACTTCTCTCAGTCGACCGATGAAAGGCGCAACTTTGCCGAGGCGAATGTGCGCTCGGAGCAGATCTTGATTGGCGTCCTCGCCGAGTGGAATATTCTCACGAATCGACCGCTCCACGTCAGCTGCTTCAGCCTCAGCGTCCATGCAAAAATCTGCAAACACAGGACAAGCAAACAATAAGCGCCGAGTGTAACGCACATACCACAAGCACTCGGAAAAACAAGACTTACCACCCAGACGCGTTATCATCTGCCGGGCCCAATCACTGACCTATTTTTCCTGCGCTATACACCGCTTCTTCAGCACATTCATTTGCTCCATCAGCTCAGACCTATGCGCCTTCATCTGCTCAACTTCAGCAGTCAGTGCCTTGTTTGCTTCACGGGCCTGCTCAAACGACTTCTCTCGTTCCACCAGAACATCCTTCATGCCAGCCATTGCAACCAGTGCCGCATCCAGCTCACCAGCAAACTGAACCTTTTCATCCCTAAGAGTCTCGTACGCTGTCCCCATCTCGCAAGTTTTCTGCCAGCTAGCGCCAAGAGACGATCAGACAAATCCGACAATAAAAAGTCTAAGTTCTTCAGACCCTGCCGACGCAAGCAGTCGACAGCGGTCTCGGGGACTACACCCAGTGGGTTCACTGAGAGTGACCCCACTGGCTTGAAACTCAAACAGGTCCGCCCTATTGAGCTACATGACAACACCTACGCCTACGAGGCTAATACTACCCGACCTGAGTAAAGTTACTCTCGGGGACTCTTACAGTAGGTGCACTCCGAGTGCACCAACTGTTAGCATTCGACCAGATTAATTATGGATTTGATCACGTCAAAGACAATATGTATAAAGACAACTGCCGGTGCAAGCACTCGACAGAAGTCTCAGGGACTACACCCACTGGGTTCACTAAGAGTGAACCCATTGCAAAAATCATACGGTATCCGAGTACATCCAGTGGGTTACAAGAGAAAAGTAAATACTTACTAGCCCACTTACTCGGATATCGTCCCACAGCTCCAAGCTCCGCTGGTACAGGGATGCGATGGAATCGTACGCCTTCTTGGCTTCTTCCGCCATCAGCTCCGCCTGCACCATGGCCCCGTTGGCTGCTCCCACCTGGTCTTCCGGGAGGTGCTGCACGTTGTACTCGACGTTCGACGGGCCTGGCATCGTTGAAGGCTCCTTTGGCATCCCAAGGCCCGCTCCAGTCAATTCAGCAGCAACCAGCGCCGTTTCAGTCGACGCCATCGCCTCAGTCGGCGGCACGTCCGCGGCGAGAGCAGTAACTGGCGGAGCAGCCTCAGGGACAGGCACCGCAGCTTGCTCAGACCTTCCCTGGTCACCCTCATCTGGATAAATCGCCCCTGAGAGAAACCCGACCGAACGGCGTGAGATCACAGAAAAAGGGCAAGACCGAAGACAGAATTCACGATGCAATAATGTAAACTCTCGGAATCGCTATGACGCACCTGGCTGGGACGAGTCAACATTGTCCGTGTCCATGGGATCATCCCCCTCGCGCGCCGGAGAGGTGGCAGAGGTGGCAACCCTGTCGAGTGAAATTCATTCGACTATCAAACAGGAGTTTAATCGAATATAAGAAGAAGTTAGAAGAACAATGCACTTACGTTGAGGTGATGGGAACGATGACCCTCATCCGCGGCAAAGCCTTCCGAGGTTTAGATCCGCTCAGTTTGGCCACCTTGGAAGGCTGACCCGCAGGTTCGGCAGCAGCGTCCCTGGTCCTCTTGGCGCTCCGAGCACTCGGGACCACGGGAGCAGTTGGCGGAGC
Source organism: Hordeum vulgare subsp. vulgare (assembly GCF_904849725.1). NCBI lineage: Eukaryota > Viridiplantae > Streptophyta > Magnoliopsida > Poales > Poaceae > Hordeum > Hordeum vulgare. The sequence continues at coordinate 326,459,503 of NC_058520.1, read as the reverse complement.
ATTCGAGGATGCTGGAAGGGTCGAGGGAGCTGCAGGTTCATGTCGGCGCTTGGTTCGGTGCTCTGGCGGCGGGGGTGGCGAGTCCTGCTCTTCGTCTTCCTCCTCTTCTTCACCAGACTCCTCCTCCGTCTCCCCACTGTCCGAGACGTACTCGACGCTCTCCACGCTGCCCTCCTGGCTGCCCTCTTCCTCCTCCTCGGCCGGGTTCCCATTCGAGACAGGGGAGAACCAGTTGGTCCACTTCTGCATAAAATGCAGTCGGTGACATCAGACGTCAGACGGCGATTCAAGACAGCGATAAATCTAAGACAGTTATGTGCACTCGACAAGTTGTACTCACCTCGTTCGGAGGAGGGTTGTCCGCGCGGAAAGCCTTCACTCGCCGGGAGCCTCTGGGTTCTCGCAGGCACCTGTTATCTCGAGCACCCACGACGCCACTGTCTCCCCAGTCACGCACTCGACGTTGGTCCGAGTGGAGTCTTCGGGTCCCGTGTAATGCCACATGGCATGGTCTCGAGCATGCAGTGGTTGGATGCGCCGGTCGAGGAAAACCTCCAGCAAATATATGCCAGTGACTCCCTTTCTGACGACATCTACGAGTGCGTCGACCAGGGGCTGGATACGGATCTTCTCCGCCTTCGTGAGCGCGAGCTGCTTAGGCGGAACTGGTCGATCTAAGCTAAAAGGAGGTAGCCCTATCGTGGCATTCGGGCAAGCGACGTCCTGGCAGTAGAACCATGTCGACTGCCAGTTCCTAACCGGTTCACTAAGCTGAAGAGCGGGATAATTACTTTTGCTCTTCTTTTGGAAGCCTAAACCCCCACAGAGCTGGAGAAGGTGAGTCTTATCATCCGACTGATTAAGTCGTTTGATGGTTTGGGACCTAGCAGAGAAGATATGTTTGAAAAGCCCCCAATGGGGAGGACAACCGATGAAGCACTCGCACAAGACTACGAAAGCAGAGAGATGGGCGATGGCATTCGGGGGAAAGTGGTGGAGCTGCGGCCCAAAGTGGTTCATTATGCCTTTGAAGAAAGGGTGCGGGGGCAGGGAGAAACCTCGATGCACGTGGCTGAGCAGCGGGACACGCTCCCCCTCCCGGGGTGCCGGCTCGGTCTCACCCTCCTCCGGCAACCTCCATGACTTGTGCGCGATCATCCCGTGCTCCACCAGCTCCAGCAAGCTCTCCTCCATCACCGTGGAGGGGAGGAAGTCCCCCTGGATCCACCCCGCCGGTAGCGCTCGCTGCTTCCGCGCAGGAGCCGCTGCCTTCCCCCTCTTCTTCCGCGCCTCTAGCTTGCTAGTCTGCCCCTTGGTCATGGCGGAAGGTGCGGATGCGCGAGGGAGAAAGAGAAGGAAGAAGCTTAGAAGGCGCAGAAGATGGCGAAGGAAGCGGAACAAAAGCGAGGTGTCCAGCGAGCGTAACGAAAAAACCCTCGCTGCTGGGATTTAAGTAGGGTTCCGACTGGGTCACTGGCAAGTGGCCCCGAAATATTATCCACCGACTGACCGCGGCGATATCAGTGGAGAAGATGAAGGCGCAAGAATCGAGGCGTCGGGCGCTACTCGAGCGCGATGGCGTCATCCCCGCTGAGCGCGCGATAACCGAAATTTGAGGATCCCGGGAAATCCGCCGCTGTCAGTTGACTGGTCACGTCAGAAGATGCCACGGAAGCACTCGGTTTCCGACAGTTTGTTTCGCAACTACTTCCACTCGGATCATTGGTCAGAAAAGATAAAATGGATCGAGGCAAGCAACGTCAATGTTACATCCGTATCAGTCGGATCCAAACTTCAAGCATCGCTTCATCGTTCCAACCCCAATCCATTCGGGGAATAATGATGGGGTTATAGTCCTAGGGTAGGGTAGTAGGCCTGCCCTGTAGGTCCTACCCAAGGACTAGCCCTCATAAGGGACAAGGCCCTTAGTCAGTTCCGACTGAACTAAGGAGTTCCCATCGTCCAGTCGGTAACACGTCCTCGACCATCCAGTCGGAGACTAGCATTCGGAGTATATCAAACTAACCGACTGGATTCCACTCTGTGCATCGTAACCCCCCTCGAGGGGGACGGTCATACGTTTCCATGTGCCTTTATTAGCATTTAAGATGTACGTTACCTGTAACGTAGGCATTTATTCGCCACTACTCCACCCCTGTGCACCGAACCGTTGTGGAGGGCAGCGCACTCTATATAAGCCACCCTCCCCCACTGGTGCAGGGGTTAGCAATTCACTGTATTCTATATTCCACTCGACAACAAGCTCCCTGAGCACTAAGACGTAGGGCTATTACCTCCACCGCAGAGGGGCCTGAACTCATACAACCTCGCCGTAGCTAAGGCTCTGCCCATCCTTTCGTACCCTACACATCTAATGTCAGGCTTATACCCACGACAATTCCCTTTGTCTGTCGGTATAGAACTTGCCCAAGATTGGATCGTCGGTATACCTATAACTTGTTCAATCTCGTTACCGGTAAGTCTCTTTACTCGTTCCGTAGCACGTCATCGTGTGACTAACTCCTTAGTCACATTGAGCTCATGATGATCTTCTACCGAGTGGGCCCAGAGATACCTCTCCGTCACACGGAGTGACAAATCCCGATCTCAATTCGTACCAACCCAACAGACACTTTCAGAGATACCCATAGTGCACCTTTATAGTCACCCAGTTACGTTGTGACGTTTGATACACCCAAAGCACTCCTATGGTATCCGGGAGTTGCACAATCTCACGGTCGAAGGAAAAGACACTTGACATTAGAAAAGCTTTAGCATACGAACAATACGATCTAGTGTTATGCTTAGGATTGGGTCTTGTCCATCACATCATTCTCCGATGATGTGATCCCGTCATCAATGACATCTAATGCCCATGATCAGGAAACCATGATCATCTATTGACTAACGAGCTAGCTAACTAGAGGCTTGCTAGGGACACATTGTGATCTATTTATTCACACATGTATTACTGTTTCCTGTTAATACAATTATAGCATGAACAATAGACGATTATCATGAACAAGGAAATATGATAATAACCATTTTATTATTGCCTCTAGGGCATATTTCCAACAGTTGTATGTGGAGAGTGCTTGTGTGGTGCAAGTGCCCATGATCTTGTGTGTGTGTGTGGGTTTTCCCCTCCACTTACTTTGTGTGTAGTGTAGGTGATGATGTAAGTGTGTGTGTGTGTGTGTGTATCACACATGCCAAAGGCATGGTGTGCCTTGATAAGCACCTATGTGCAAGGTATGTGATTTTCACTAAGTCTGAGAGACTGCTGATATTTCTTCCCTTTTAGTCGTGCTTGCAAAAGTTCATGTGTTGGGAATCAGCCCCTGCAATCTACTGGAAAGTTGTAGATTTTGTGTTTGTCTAGCTCTCTGTCAATTTTCATTCCATTTGGCTTCCTGTAGATATTGTTTTGGGTGTTGTCAAAATGCTTCAGAGCATAAATAGCTAGTGAGAATCTGAGATTTTCACTAAGTCCCTGAAAACTGATATTTATTGTCCAAGTTAGCAGTTGTAGAACTTCCTGTGTGAAACTCCTTCATATTATATTTTTGCTCATGCTTGTAGAGATTTTGAATAGCTTCTAGAACATATCTTATTTGGCACATTTGGGTGGATGTAGGTGCTTTGCATGTAGCTCTCAAACTGCTATGATGTTGTTTAGGGCAGAATGTGTAGTTTTGATGTTTTGATGCTTGTGAGTGCATAGTTGATGGTGTGGTGAGATTCCTTGCACCACCCCATCCCTACTTGTTTGTTTTGTGATTTGGCAACCTGGGACTACCAGAAGTATGCCATTGGAGTGTGTTGTGATGGATTTGATACGTAGGACTCCATTTCTTGTTTTGTTGTTTCCGGATAATCCGTAGCTCCGTTCGTAACGTTCTTTATATGTTTTTGCATTGTTTTTGCGTGATGCATCTGTTCATGACATCTTCATGCATGTCAAGATAGCTTAGAGGGCAGTTCTGTCCAGGAGCTAGTATTTTCTTCTCATGCATGTGCAACTGACTAGAATAGAGATGCATGTTCATTTTCATCTCATGCATCATGTGCTTGTGGCATCTTATTGAGCTGTTGTTCTTTGGATGCTATTTTTATGTTGGGTAGCACCGGGATCGGAGAACGAGTACGTGGATCAGGGAGAGTACATGCAGGACGAAAAAGAGGAGTTCCAAGCTGAGGACATCACACGCAAGATGATATGACCATGATTCTATCGCTAGACTTGTTATGCTAGATTCACGTTTCCTCATCATATGCTCTCTGCCTACCACTGAAATAATTGCCTCCTGATATTGCCATGAAACCCAAACACTTTCCCCTCCTAGCAAATATTGAATGACTACGTAGGCTTGCTCAGCTTCTAATGTTAGCGTTGCTAGTTGCAGGTGCATTTGTCTCATGTGATAACATGAGTTTGATATCATTATGTTAAATCTGTTATTTAATTAATGCACCTATATACTTGGTAAATAACGGAAGGCCTAGACTTTGATCGGGTGTTTTGTTCCGTTATTGCCGCCTTAATTTCCGGTATCGGTGTTTGATTCCATAACTGATCGCTCATAACACGTTCGGGGTTGTTATGGGGACCCCCTTGATAAATCGTGTAGTGTTAAGACTTGTCCGGCAGGACCCAACATTGGTGTTAATTTGCTAATCACTTAATAATAAACAACATAGGGAATAGCTACCCCGAGGAATTAATCAACAACCCGGGCCAGTGCTCCTCATGAGTGTTGGTCCAAACTAGAGCACTGTGCGGGGCCAACTCAGGGCAACTTGAGAGATTTCTATCGGGCCAATGTACGTGTCGCTCCTCCGTCGTGTCCTGAGACTGAGATACGTGGCTCTTATGGGGGTCGTCGACACGACGGGAGGTCCTGCTAGTCTTGTCTTACCTTAGCGATATATCTTGCGTATAGGAATCCCGGTGAAACTTTGGTTCTCCCCAGAGTTGAGGTTTTCCTCTAAGGAATCCGACGAGATCACGAGATTCGTGATAGAGGATTACTTTCCGTCCCATGACCGTTTGTGATGGACTAGTTGGAGCACCCCCTGTAGGGTTTAATCTTTCGGAAAGCCGTGCCCGCGGTTATGTGGCAACTTGGAATATTTGTTAACATCCAGTTATAGATAACTTGAACATAATCTAATAAAATTGCCAACTGTGTGCGTAACCGTGATTGTCCCCTTCGAAGACCTCTCTTCGATCGGGAACACGGTGGGGTTATGATTGACGTAAGTAGGTGTTCAGGATCACTTATTGATCAGCTAGTATTCGCCCGCTAGTATAGACCACCTTCAATACTTCTTCTACGTAAGTTAGCCACCATAAATGCTTAGGATGCTGCAACCTAAACACAGAACCTTCCTTACCTAATAACTTGACTAGTTCTGGCACCGAGGTCATAGATTGTTGAGTCCCCGTGGATCACAGATTACTTCAACACCCCAACAGGTACAGGTACACCCGACACAGGTGATCCCGATGTCACGCAACTGGCGTGGCAGTACGATGAGGAGAACGACCGCATGTACGTGAACTATCCAGAAGACTGAGGCGTGGTCGTGATCGTGGGCAAGCATGCAGGGTAGCATAGCCTTTTATCATGCTATGTAGTCCGTAGCGGAACTACCTTGTCTGAATAATGTGTGATGTAAACTCTGATATTATCTATCAAATGGCAGATGATTCCCTATTTGTCATTCTATTATTATGTATGTGCTATGCTACCGTGCTTGCGAAACGCTTAGACGCGCTTCTTTCCATTTTGCGGTCATGTTCCCAAAATCGGAATGGATCGCATCTTAGTCGTTACATAAATAAACCACAAACTTCATCTACATAGATTAGATGCAAGTCGTGACGTGATGTTCCATCTCCTCTAAAAGGATTAGCCAACAGTTTCTCTAGCATACCCGAAGGAATTTCATAATAAATATTTTCAGTAGGTGCAGTAGGTTGAGTAGCAACTATTTGTGCTTCCGGTCGAGGTGAAGATACCCCGAACAAGCTCCTCAAAGGATTAGTTTCCATAGTGACAAGTGACAATAAATTTCAGCACACTATAAATGTTTCCTTACCAAATTCCACTCACCAAAGGCGCTTCACTCCCCGGCAACGGCGCCAGAAAAGAGTCCTGATGACCCACAAGTGTAGGGGATATATCGTAGTCCTTTCGATAAGTAAGAGTGTCGATCCCAACGAGGAGTAGAAGGAAATGACAAGTGGTTCTCAGCAAGGTATTCTCTACAGGCACTGAAATTTTCGGTAATAGATAGTTGTGTGATAAGATAATTCGTAACGGGTACAAGTAACAATAGTAACAAAGGTGCAGCAAGATGGCCCAATCCCTTTTGTAGCAAGGGACAAGCCTGGACGAACTCTAATATAAGGTAAAGCACTCCCAAAGACACATGGGAATTTCTATCAAGCTAGTTTTCGTCATGTTCATATGATTCGCGTTCGCTACTTTGATAGTTTGATATGTGTGTGGAGCGGTGTTTAGGTGTTGTCCTTACTTGGACAAACATCCCACTTATGATTAACCCCTCTCGCAAGCATCCGCAACTACGAAAGAAGAATTAAGACAAAGTCTAACCATAGCATTAAACTAGTGGATCCAAATCAGTCCCTTACGAAGGAACGCATAAACTAGGGTTTAAGCTTCTGTCACTCTAGCAACCCATCATCTACTTATTATTTCCCAATGCCTTCATCTAGGCCCTAATAATGGTGAAGTGTTATGTAGTCGACGTTCACATAACACCACTAGAGGAAAGACAACATACAACGCATCAAATATCGAACGAATACCAAATTCACATGACTACTTATAGCAAGACTTATCCCATGTCCTCACGAACAAACGTAACTACTCACAAAGCATAATTATGTTCATGATCAGAGAGGTATTGAATAGCATTAAGGATCTTAACATATGATCTTCCACCGAGTAAACCAACTAGCATCGACTACAAGGAGTAATTAACACTACTAGCAACCTTACAAGTACCAATCGGAGTCGCGAGACGGAGATTGGGTACAAGAGATGAACTAGGGTATGGAGATGAGATGGTGCTGATGAAGATGTTGATGGACATGGGTCCCCTCCGATGAGAGGAGTGTTGGTGATGACGATGGCGATGATTTCCCCCTCCGGGAGGGAAGTTTCCCCGGCAGGACGGCCCTGCCGGAGGTCTAGATTGGTTCTGCTCAAGTTCCGCCTCGTGGCGGCGGCGTTTCTTCCCGAAAGCTCTCCCTTGATTTTTTTTCTGGGACGTAACCCTCCTAATAGCACAAGATGGGAGCCAAAGGGGTAACACGGGGCCCACGAGCCACCCAGGGGCGGCCAGGGGGTAGGGCGCGCAAGGCAGGCTCGTGACCTCCTGGTGGCCCCCCTCCAGTATTTCTTCCACCCAATATATTTTTTTTATTCCAAAATAATTCCTCGCTGATTTTCATGGCTTTTGGAGTTGTGCAGAATAGGTATCTCAAACTTGCCCAGAATTCCAGCTGTCGGCATTCTCCCTCTTCATGTAAACCTTTATAAAATAAGAGAGAAAAGGCATAAGTATTGTACCAAAATGTGTAATAGAAGCCCATAATGCGATAAATATCCATATAAAAGCATGATGCAAAATGGACGTATCAGCGATGCTCAGGAACCCCCCCTTGACACGCAAGCAACTCCTTCAAGGGCCCTATAACTCACCGTTAGGAGCCTTTGTGCTCTACATCGGTAGGGCCCAAACCTGCTCGTATCTCAACACCAATGGGTCACCAGGGGGTGAGAGGTTACAGGACTACTGAAGGTCCTAATAGTGATGCTCAGGACCCCCCCTGACGTGCAAGAAACTCTCGCTTCATGATGAAGGCCTTGTACTCTGTGTCGGAAGGGCCCAACCCTGCGTGTATCTCAACCGCCACTAGGTCACACGGGGAGTGAGAGGCTATAGGGCTAGTGAAGGTCCTGAGTCACGATGTTGAGGAACCCCCCTTGACATGCAAGCAACCCATGCTCCGTGATGAAGGCCATGTACTCTGCTTCGGTAGGGCCCAACCATGCGCGTATCTCAACCGCCACTCGGTCACCAGGAGGTGACGTATACAGGGATAAGCCCTTCATTGAGAGCTCTGTCACTCGGATTTAGCGACGCCGCAGGGACGAACCCGAGCACAACGTCATGCCAGGTTCCTTCATGGAATGATCAAGCAAAAAACCATCCGTCGCATAGCGCCCGAGGCGACGAAGCGCCAAACCAGCTAAGATGCATTTCAAGCGAACAACATAAGTTTTCAAGGGAAATAACAGGGTTTACCACACAACCAAAAAGCAAGGACTTAGGGCGGGCCCTCGCGCCTGAGGGTAGCATAGCCTGAAGGGTGCCCTCGATCTCGAGTGAAACAGAGCTTCACGTGGCGATCGCATCGTCGAGGGGCTCCGGATCGTTTGACGAAGGGTGTCATGGAGGCCGATCTCTCAGGGGTCGGCTGCCTCCAGCGGCCCTGAGGGTTCTCGCGGACCCAGTGCCATGCGAGGCACTGGTGCGAGTCGTGCCAACCTTTGAAAGGTAGCGGCATCGTTCTCCTTGCCCAAAGGCTTGCAAACATAGCCAGTCGGTCCGCCTTGGCCTAGCCCCACACGAGCAGGCCAGAAGGAGCTCCATGAAGCGACCCCATTGAAGCCCGCGATGTCAACGCACATGCACAACGACACGGTCCCCTCGGGAGTTATGAACCTCGTGATGAAGCGTTCCGTGCGGCGCCCGTCGACATGGCGCAAGCCTCCCGCAGCCTGTCAATCTCCCGGATGATGAACTCATGCACCCTGGCGCCCGGAGTCATACTCCTTGCTCGCGGGGGATGTTGAGGCACGCTTCCATGTGGTGCCCGAGCACCTCTCTCGGTGTAGCGGATAAGTTAGATGATTTCCAGGTGGAAGCCCCAGAGCCCGACCCAAGGGAGGCACCGCGCGCACCTTCCTATGCTAGAAGGGGGAAAGCACCTGCAGCACGCACGGGGTTTGTGACCTTGGCCTCGTCCACCAAACCCTTCGCTTTGGCGGAGCCATAGGCAGGCAACGATTGCTTCTTCTTCGGGGATGCGGCCTGGCAAGGCACATCGCCTCCAGCATCATCGGAACGGTCTACTGCAGTGGCCCTGAAGGTGCGCTCGAGGGAGCAGACCTCATCCCTCTCGTTGCAGGTGGCGGTGAGGATGCCACTACAACCCGTCATCTTGAGGACGTTGTAGCCGTGGTGGGTAGCCGCCATGAACTTGACCAGTGTGGGGTAGCCCAAGATGGTGTTGTACGGGAGGCCAATGTGCGCTACGTCAAAGTCGATGTGCTCGATATGATAGTTGTCATGTGTGCCGAAGGTGACTGGGAAGCAGACCTGCCCTAGCGGAGTGGTGGAGCCGTCGGTCACCCTGGATAATGGCCTGGTCGACATCAGCTGGTTGTACGGCACCTAGAGTGTGTCGAAGGTTTTCACAGAGAGCACATTGAGGTCTGCACCTCCATTAATGAGAGTCTTGGTGACTGCCACATTGATGATGGTGGGAGTACACATCATGGGGAGCGTGCCCACAACAGCCAGAGACTTGAGGCTATCTCTAGTGTCGAAGGTGATGGCATACTGGGACCACTTGAGGGGCTTCGTAGCCCTCCGACCTAGGGAGGACGGCGTTCACCTCGCGAGAGAGTTGCCTGAACTGGCGGTCCAACGAGGGGGTATGGTCACCACCTAGAATGCAAGCCACAATGTGAGGATCCTAATAGGCCCCGACCTCCTGGTGCGTTGGTTGTCCTTGTTCCACCTTGGTGACGGGGGAGGCAACAGAGGGATCATTGCGTTGTCCCGAGGGCGCATCTCATGATGCTGGTCACACTAGTCGTTATTGCGAGGCTGCTCGTACCAGCCCTGATGAGGGTTTTCATTTCGAATGTCCCATCGGCCACCACCACGAGCAGCACTGCATTCTTTGTGCTCCGGGCGCCGGCCAAGCCGCTCCTCCTGGAGGAGTCTGAGCTCGTGGCAATCTTCGGTGTTGTGGGTGTGCACGTCGTAGTAGATGTAGAATGGGAAGCATTCCTTCTCGGGCGCACTCCGCTCGCGGCCACACTTTTTCTTGGGTTTAGTCGCAAGCACGGCGAGTCCTTTGCAGTTAACCTCCTTAGCTTTGGCCTTGGCGTCTTCGAGCATGTTTTCTGGGTTGTCGTGAGTGAACAGGTGGCCCTCCTCGTCCTTGGCGCACTTGTTGGCGAGGTTGAACAGCTCCACGACCGTGCTCAGCGTGTCGTTGACGGCAAGCTTTTTACACATCTTGAGGTCCTTGACGCCATTGGTGAACTCCATGATGTCTGCCTCGTTCGTGGCGCGCGGGATCTTGGTGTGCACATGGGTGAGCTGATGGATGTACTTGCGGAGGGTCTCACCAGGGTGCTGCTTCACGAGGCATAGGTTTTTGATGGAGACTGGATGGTCGTGCATGCCCTTGAAGTTGGAGACGAACAGGTCGCAAAGGTCGCTCCATGAAGAGACCGAGTCCTTGGGCAAGTTCGGGATCCAGGACCGTGTGTCGTCCTTGAGCGCCATCGGAAGCCAGTTCACCATGACCTTGTCGTTGCCGCCCGCTCCTTCGACACTTAGGGCATAGAGTTTGAGGAAATCCGCAGGGTCAAGGGAGTCGTCGTAGCCTGAGGGAAGGTCGAGCATCGAGGAACTTCACGTAAGAGGAGCGGTGCCAAAATCGATGAGTTATTGTAAAAATGGGAACAGTGCTCCATGCCGGGCAAGATGAAAAAGGTGTCGGAGCCGTTGTTGAAGGTATGGAAGACGAGGTCTCTTTTGTGGGACTTGAGGTACTCGCCCAAACTCGACATGCCTCATTGCCTTGATCAAATGCATGTCACGAAGAATGTCCTTGAGAGTTTGCTTGCAACATTGATGAACATGGTGGATAAGACCAAGGATGGGCCGAAGGCAAGAAGAGACTTGGAAGATTTGAACATCAGGCCAGATCTCCACATGTTGCCCCATAAAACATTCAAGGAGACGAAGACGGAGACATGGGCAGGGGACAGGGGCAAAGAAGTCAACAATAAGAGGATTATTGCCCCTCTTCTTACTTCACCTTAAATCCGAAGGAGATCGATCAATTCTTTAAGTGCCTTACCGGAATCAAAGTTAGTTCTGGTTACTGTGGGAAGATAAGCAGATTTTTAGACACTAAGAAGAAAAGGTTTAGCGGGATGAAGTCCCATGACTGTCACGTGATGATGATGCAGATCCTACCGGTTTCCCTTAGAGGGATAATGGACAAGCACGTCAGTGATACCGCTTACTCGTCTCTGCAACTTTTTGGGCGTTATCTCTCGAAAGTCAATCGGTGTGAAGCAGCTCCGAAGGCTACAGGAATAGAATGTTGTCACACTAAATAAGCTTGAGATTTACTTCCTGTCTGTGTTCTTTGATGTCATTGTCCATCTGTGTGTCCACATTATGGACGACATCATCGACCTCGAGCCGTCATTCCTTCACAACATGATGAGTTTGAGAGGATGAATGGGTCATCAGAGGATTCATTCATAACATGTCCCGTACGGACAGAAGCAACATGCAGGGCTATCTGACCCAAGATCACATGTCCTTCTGCGAGAATTATCTAGGCAGCAAAAACCATGTTGGTTTGTTTGCCCATGAACAAGCACCTTGGGAGGATCGAAGGAGAAGGTCACTGATACGTCCAATTCGCATCATGCTTTTATATCGATATTTATTGCATTATGGGCTGTTAATATACATTATGGTAATATACTTATGCCTTTTCTCTCTTACTTTACAAGGTTTACATGGAGAGGGAGAATGCCGGCAGCTGGAATTCTGGACCTAAAAAGGAGCAAATCTGAGAGACCTATTTTGTAGAGCTCCAAAAGTCCTGAAAAGTAACGGAGAATTGTTTTGGAATATATAAAAAATATTGGGCAAAAGAAATACCAGAAGGGACCCACCAGTAGGTCAAAATCCTGTTGGGAGTGGCCTACCCCATTACCCACCAGAATAGACTTGTGAAGATGTGTTGAAGAGTGGCTCACCCATAGTGGAGTATGGGGGAGCAATTTACAAGTCTTCATCGATCCAGCACAATCAAGAAAGGTGGTCCATCTTGAGGAAGTCAAGATTGTCATCATCTAGCTCAAGTGGACTATGTGCAAGGTATAAGTGTGTCCTTTCTAGGGTTTCTATTTTATGTTAGATTGCTATACTGTCAAGGGGGCTCTCAAGTGACTAGCTTGATCATATCGTCCGTTGAGAGCTCAAACCATTTGCATCCTTGCATCATCTTTCTTGGTTCTTGTTTGGTGGTTTTCTTTGTGAGTTTTAGAACTTATTTTCATCTTTACAACAAGCTCGAGTTCATCGAAAACGGAGTTCATCTGCATCTTCTCTGATGTTTTTGATGTTGTAGCTTTTGCCAATTCTTCATTCATAGAGGTTTCACATCTCTATATCATTGGCATTTTCATAACTGCATGTTGTTAAGTTGTTCCTTTCCCTGTTGGATAACTCTTGTCATTCTGAATCCAACAAGCTTGAGTTTGCTCAATTCGGAGCTTGTATGCCAAAGGTATGGCAGTTCTGGGGAGGTTCTTTGTTCCAAGCGGTAGTAACACTCCGAGGAGCGGTAGTACCTCTTATCACCGGTAGTACCGCCCATGCTAGTGGTAGTACCGCTCAAAGAGGTAGTGCTCTGCTGGTACCGCTGGCCTGTACCGCTACTCGGAAGTGTGAACACTTTTGTTGTCAGACTGTGCGGCATTACTGGGCGGTAGTACCACCCGCAGGGCGGTACTACCACTTATTAGTACTACTTTGGGAGGTACTAGCTGCCCTGCCTCATCTCTGGCTCGGCCTCCCTCTGCCTGAGCGGTAGTACCGCTCCCCTGAGCGGTACTACCTCTTATCATCGATAGTACCGCTCTCAGGAGTAGTAGTACCGCTCTGGCTCGTGCTGAGGGGTGGGTAATGGGCAGATTCCTTCCCCCCCTATAAAAGGGGGTCTTCTTCCCCAATGGTTTTCTATCCGTTGAGCTCGTGTTCTGCCCCCAATGTTGACCTTCTTTGAGCTTGCTAACTCTCAATCCCTCCAATGATTCTTGCTAGCTCTTGAGGGAAAAGAGAGAGGAGATCTAGATCCACATTTCCACCAATCACTTTCTCCCCTATGTGAGGGGAACCCCTTGGATCTAGATCTTGGAGTTCTTCATGTTCTTCTTCGTTCTTTCTCTCTTTACCTTCCATAGCATTAGTTGTTGCGGAGGGATTTGGGAGAGAAGGACTTGAGCACTCCGTGTGCCCTTGTCATTGCATTTGGTGCATAGGTTTGAGTTCTCCATGGTGATACGTGGAAGTGAAAAGTTGAGAAGCTTATTACCCTGGGGTGCTTGGTACCCTATAAATTGTTCTTTGTGGATGCTTTGGCGTCCTAGAAGCTTGGTGGTGCCTCGGAGCTCAATCATTCTGGTGTAAAGCTCTAGGAAAACGCCGGGGTCTCCAATTAGGTTGTTGAGATTGCCCTGAGCATTTGAGGTCATCTCGGAGCCACAGTCCATTGTGGTGAAGCTTTGTGGTGGTGTTGGGAGCCTCCAATTAAGTTGTGGAGACTGCCCCAACCTTGTTTGTATGAGTTCAGTGACCACTATCAAGGGTCCCTCAGTGGAATCACAGCATCTTGCATTGTGCGAGGGCATGAGGAGATTACGGTGTCCTTAGTGGCATCTTGGGGAGCATTGTGCCTCCACACCGCTCCAAACGGATATCAGCATCCGCAAGGGTGTGAACTTCAGGATACATCATCGTATCCGCGTGCCTCGGTTATCTATTACCAGAGCCTTTTACTTATGCACTTTACTTTGTGATAACCATATTGTTTCGTCTTATATATCTTGCTATCACTTAGTTGTTTATCTTGCTTAGCATAAGTTGTTGGTGCACATAGGTGACCCTAGTTGTTTTAGGTTTTGTACTTGACAAATTAAACATTAGTTTTATTCCGCATTTGGTCAAGCCTAAACTGTAATTGGTTTAAAGCACCTATTCACCGCCTCCTCTACGTGACATCCGCATCATTTCAATTGATATCAAAGCTAGGTCTCTCTTTATTAAGTTTTAGCACCTAGAGAGTAAGGATGTCGACTAGGGGATTAGGATTCTTTGACACTCTTAGTTTCGTTGGCACAAATTTTGATGTTTGGGAAATTCGCAAGATTAACCTCTTTAGGGTCATGGACCCAAATTTGGAGTGAATTGTAGATATGGGTTTTTTTCCTCCAAAGGATTCTCAAAACATATCTTTAGAGGATGAGAAAAACTCTTATCTCAATGATCAAGCTTCTAATGTGCTTTTTGATGCCTTGAGCAATGTAGTTATTTTACAACTCATGCCATTCCGGGATGCTCATGAGTTGTGGGCAAAGCTTAAAAATAAATATGGTGTGTCCAAGATTTGTGGGAATGATTGTTCAGCCTCCACCTCTGGTCGTGTGGTCTTCACAACTTCATCTACTTCACCTACATGTGGATTGTCACAAGGTAATTATATGGTGAGTAGTGGTGATCACTGGAATTATGATAGTGGGCTTATTCTTGATGATCCTTCTTCACTATCTTATTGTATTGCTTCATCTTTGGGCGTTAACACTTCAAGCACTCTAAATGTTTTACATGCTTGTGTTTATAGTCCTTGCATATCATGTAAGAACTGCTTCACTAAATCTCATGATGATATGCTTTCTATATCTTGTCGCCATGATAAAACTATATCTATTTCCTCGAATTGTTGTGCTAACAATGTAAAGGAAATCCACCACTCCATGGAACAAGATGTGGCCTTGAATGATGCTTCAAGGGATTCTACATCATCATCTATTGTTTCTCACTTTTACCTTATGGCTAAGGCTTCAAAGCTATCTCCTACCTTGAATCCCAATACATCTCTTTGATGATGATAATGATAATGAGGATGAGGATAATGTTGAAGAGAGTGATAATATTGCATCCTTCAAAATTAAGGGTGAAATGATTTTTAGAGCTCTTCATAAGAATAATATTGCTCGTTAAAACTTCACGGAAACCATGTCTATTGCCATTGAGGGCAATAAATATATTGAGGAGTTGGAAGCTCATCTCGAGGAGCATGAGGCCACCATTGAGACAATGGAAGGTCATGGATGTGATTATGCTAATTAGATCGCGGAGCTATCTCAAGCTCTTGAAAATGAACAAACCACCAAGGAATCTCTTGAGGAGACCTTTGCTCTAGAATTATCTAGATTAAAGGAATCCCATGATAGAGCTCTCGAGGTGGCTAATGATTTTAGAACTAAAAATGATAATCTTGAAATAGCACATGCTAAACTCCTTGAGGACTATGGGCATCTCGAAAATGGCTCAAGGGATATTAATAGTTCGATCATCGAACTCACCGAGTCTCATGCTCAACTTGAAGCTTCATATTCTAAAGAGCTTGCCAAGTTTCCTTCTCCTCTTATTGTAAATGATGATGCTTGTGCTACTAATCTATTGCTTGTGAAGCATCGATATTAAAGGAGAGTGTTGAGCTAAGGTCTCAACTAGAGTTGCTCTCTAGGAATTGTGGGAAATTGGAAGAAAGTCATGTAATGCTCACAAGTTCTCATGATGATTTTCTAGTATCCCATAATATGCTAAAGTTAGCTCATGAGGCTATTACCACAAAGGTAATATCAAGTGAGTCTCATCTGGACATTAGCACTACTTCTTGTCAAAATGATATATTGCCACGTGCTAGTCCTCGTACTTCATCTATTCATAATATTGCTACATCTTGTGATGAATTACTTTCCTTGCCTTGTTTCTCTAATAATGAAGCTTATACTTCCTCTATTACTTGTGTTGATACTAACCATGTAGAGGAAATCAAACAGCTCAAGGCCCAAATCACTTCTTTTAAGAAAGACTTGCAGAAGAGTCATGAAGGTATGTCCACAGTCAACAATGTCTTGTGTGGGAAAAAATCCCCAAATGTCAAAGATGGACTTGTATTCAACTCCAACAAGAAGAAGTCCAAAAGCTTCAATAATAAGGGCCAAGAACAAGTCAAGAATTCGGCCAAGATTGTTTGCTTCAAGTGCAAAATTGAATGGCAACATGTTAGATCTTGCCCTTTAAAGAAGAGACCCCAAAGTCACAAGCAATAAGGGAAGTGGCCAGAAGGTCAATCACATACTCAACTACAAGCTGAAGAAAGGCCTCTTCCTAATAAGATCCAAGCCAACACTCCTCAGGATGAGAAATCAATTGGGAAAAAGGTAAATGGTAGATGTTGCTACTTGTGTCGTGAGAAGGGTCACTTCGCTTCTTCTTTCACAAGAGGTAATTTATCCAACCGAATCATTATTGATGATATATATTCTCTTGGGAAGGATAATTTTGGCAATCTGTTTGCCAAGTTTGTTGGTACTCAAAGTGGTGTCAAAAAAGTATCATTTGGGTTGCCAAGCCTATTATGACTAACCTCTTAGGGCCCAACTTGGTTGGGGACCAACAAGCTCAAACTTGATCAATAGGAGATGGTGGCGGACAATGGAGACTTGGCTACATAATGAAGAATTAAGGGGTCTTCATCATTCATCTTGTCTCAAGCCAAGTCATTTGGATTATCGACTTTCAATCTTATATCCAATATGACTCCTTACGGTAATTGTACTTCAATTTTTTACATTGTTAGTTACTTTCCCCTTTGCATGTTGTGGTTTTGTACCTTGCATGTGTTTTTACATGTTGTCCTTTCAACTTGCTTATCATGATTAATCAAGTATGTGTATATTGGTTTGCACATCATGTACATGTGAGTCTTGTATTGAGCCTTTTTGCATCTTGATTGTATCTTTGTTGGCTCTTTTGAGAGATTAATGGATTATCAAATTTTGGGGAGTGATGATCTTTGCGCACCTCACAATCCTATAAATGTGTATACCTGAGTAATACCACTTAGTATTAATATTACAAGTTTATCTAGTCTCTATGTGGTATGTCCTACTCATGATAAATTCAAATTCTAAATGGTCAATTAATTATCTCTTGTTGGTTTCGATTGGCCACTTCTTAATAAATGTTGGGTTTTCACATTATGGGGGAGTAATATGCTATGTGCATATTACAAGCCTAAAAAATGTGTATATTTGAGCTATTGCCACTTAGTGTTGATATTGTAAATTATCTTGTTCCTAGGTGCCATGTTAGCTCTACAAGTGTCATTTGCTTGTGTATTTGGTGTAAATACGATGTTGGATATTTTTGCAATCTACCAATGGGAATTATTTCCAAATACTTCTTGTCCTTGACAATTGGTATTCCCTTCATGTGGTACAATTTGCTAATCATCTTTACCTTGGAATTTGTGCATCGTTTGTCTTCCTTGCCTCGTGTCGATCTTTTTGCACACGTATAGTGCTTCTACAGATATAGAGAAAGTGATGATCCCATCTTGTGCATTTTGTATTCAAGTGCAAATTCTATATAATGCACATCTCTTGGGGGAGCTATTTTATTTTCTTTAGAACGCTCCTTCTGTGTGTTTATCAAAAATCGTTTGATCCCCATCAATTGTGTGCTGGTGGTATGCAAGTCCTTCTCTTTATGGTGCTTTGTGCCATCATGAAAACTTGTCGAGGGTTCAGTTTGTTTGGAACCTAGCTCTCTTTAGGAAACTAGATACCTCGTGTTTGTTTTCCTTCAATTGGTATCGTGTTTCCCTTTATTTGGCATGTGCCAATGGATATCTCATTCCTTGATGTATTTCTTAATCGGTATCCTTCAAGTGATAATTCTTTGTTTGATGTCTTATTATCACTTGAAACCTTGTCTTTTTGTGTCTTATCAACTATGTGTTGATTTGATTCTTGAAAGACTTGATCATGCATATTTACTATATGTAGGTTCTTTTTTATGCTTTCTTTCTTTGACCCAATATATAGGAGAAACTCAACCATGTCATAAATTGTCTAAAGTGTGCATGAAATTATCACTTGGGGGAGCTATCATATTTTCTTTAGAACACTCCTTCTATTTGTTCATCAGAAAATGTTTTGATCCCCATCAATTGTGTGTTGGTGGTAGGCAAGTCCTTTTCTTTATGGTGCTTTGTGCCATCGTGAAAAATTATCAAAGTTTGGTTTGTTTGGAACCTAGCTCTCTTTTGGAAACTCGATACCTCGTGTTTGTTTTCCTTCAATTGGTATCATGTTTCTCTTTATTTGTCATGTGACAATGGATATCTCATTCCTTGATGTATTTTTTAATTGGTATCCTTCAAGTGATAATTTTTGTTTGTTCTCTTATTATCACTTGATACCTTGTCTTTTGGTGTCTTATCAACTATGTGTTGATTTCATTCTTGAAAGACTTGAGCATGCATATTTACTATATATAGGTTCTTTGGCATGCTTTCTTTCTTTGACCCAATATATAGGAGAAACTCAACCATGTCATAAATAGGCCAAAGTGTGCATGAAATTCAATTTCATATCCATACGCACATATTTATGTGGAGTTTGTCCTATGTATTGTTGGTTTTCTAACTCTTTGCTCCCAATGAGTTTGGATACCATTTTGTTTGTGTTGTGGTTCTAGGAACAATTGGAGATGCACTCGATGCTCGGCTCACCTTCAAGGAAGGTGTTGACACCGTTTGCTTATTGAAGCCAAGTTAGGATGATCAATGAACCATTATTTAGTACATATATCCATATGTTGTCTTGGTAACAAGTATCTACTCCATGCTTACATTTCTTGCACTCAACCTTTCGTAGGTTGCATCATGGCATGAATTCTTGATTCATTCTTGTGGTACTTGTTTCCTCTCTCAAAGCATCTCAATGATGTTGTCTTTTGCTAGTTGTGATGTCTTTGATGTTCGTGAGTTGGAAGTTCATTTATGTACAATAGGAAAATATTAGGTCATGTGCTTTGCTTCCAAGCAAAGATTTTAATGGTATATTTATGACTTCCTTTTGGATATCTTGTTTGTTCCTTCTTGTAACTATTTCGTGTGTACATCCTTCATTGTGGATATATATCATAATGATTGTCTTCTACCTAGAATCCTCTACACATGAGAGAAGTTACATCTCTAATTGATGTCCTCTATTCTTTCACATCCACCATTGCATTTCATTTTCAGTTTTTGGTGGTTTCGTGAAAGGATTTGTCTTGAGTGCGGATTTTATATCCCTCCATCTTGATGCACTCATTGGTGGTGAATTTGTTTTCTCCGCATGCTTGTCTTCACGAGGGTTTTTCCATTTTGATTGGTATCCCTCCTCTTGACAAGGTTATTATTTCCTATCTTCACCATGGGTTGTCACAAGCGTTGGTTCTTAATTTTTTATTAGTAAGCTTGTGAACCCATTTGCTAGTATTGTGTGTCGGAAGGATGTGTATTGCACTTTGTGTCTCATTTCATCAAGACTATGTTGATGAGTAATGTCCATCCATATCTTAGTCCTCTCAAGTGCTTTTCCATGACTCACACACATCATTTTGATTGAGCCTATTCTTAAGTTGCCCCTTTTACATGTTTCTCAACCATATGTTTTGTGCAAGTGATATGCTTATTTTCTTATGTAATTGCTTGCACTTGTTGTGTGTTTTTATTAATTTTGGGGGAGCAACAATCCTATTTTGTGCACTTGCAAATACAAAAAATTCTTATTAGTGCACAATTCATAGGGGGCTTCTCTAGTTTTGATATAACTCTTTTTCCCATATCATAATATCCTTTATTCACGTGGATCGAAGGACCATGTGATTGTTTGTTCCAATTGGTATCTTTTGATTGTTTTCTTGCTTCTCTCTTTTGTATGTCTTGGTGCCATACGATCCTTCTTGCAATCTTTGGGCCCTCGATATAGTTCGTTTTCCTCCAACTAATTATCATTGTATATGTGTATTTATTTGCACTCTTTTGTCAAGAAGTACACACTTTTGGGAGGACCAGCTATTATATTGGCTTTCTAAACTTTTCGTCCATTTTAGCAATCGATGCCAATGGGGAGAAGTTTAGAGAGTTTAGTTTGGAGATGTTTAGAGAGTTTTGCTTTTATTGCTTAAGTATTTGCATCTCTAACCCATGCATTATTGCTTTGCATGTGTGTGCTTGGTTAGGCTTATTTCTTTATATAAACTCTCTTGTAGGGATTGTCATTAATTATCAAAATGGGGGAGATTGTTAGAGCATATTTCTCTGTATGTGGTTTTGGTACTTGATAACAATCCCTATGGACTAATGGTTGCCTTAAGTTATATTCGAAGGATTTGTCCATATGCACTTCTTGAAGTCCATCTGTTGGTTTCAAGGAGTTTATATGATTACCAAGGTGGTATTCAAGGTATTATACAAAGAATGGTCATGAAGACACAAGGTTGATCAAGACTAAGTCAAAGAGTAAATCAAGTTGATCAACGCACAAAGCGTACAAGATGTACCGAGAGAGATCAAGTGATCCCATGGTATGGTAAGCATTGTCCATTACGTTTTTGTGTACTAACCCATGGTCTTTGTGAGAGTTCTATGTGGGGTTAGGTGTGTTTCCTTGGGCTTGAGTCAAGAGTAAGGTCTCATACAACCCATGGAGGATGACTTCAAGTGGTGATCGTCATCAAGATTGCGGTGTGCAAGTTCAAGTGGAGCATCACGAAGATATCTTGCTTTAAGCTTGTCGTCCATTGTGGTGGCAATGGACTTGTGAAAATGTTCTGAAGAGTGGCTCACCCATAGTGGAGTATGGGGGAGCAATTTACAAGTCTTGATCGAGCCAGCGCAATCAAGAAAGGTGGTCCACCTTGAGGAAGTCAAGATCGTCATCATCTAGCTCAAGTGGACTATGTACAAAGTATAGGATTGTCCTTGATAGGGTTTCTATTTTAAGATAGATTGTCGTACTATCAAGGGGGGATTTCAAGTGAGTACCTTGATATTATCGTTCGTTGAGAGCTCAAACCATTTGCATCCTTCCATCATCTTTATGGGTTCTTGTTTGGGTGTTCTCTTTCTGAGTTTTAGATCTTATGGTCATCTTTATGACAAGCTCGAGTTCATCGAAAACGGAGTTCATGTGCATCTTCTATGATGTTTTCGATGCTGGAGTTTTTGCCGATTATTCATTCACAGAGGTTCACATCTCTATATCATTCGCATTTTTATAACTGCATGTTCTTAAGTTGTTCCTTTCCGTGTCGGATAGGTCTTGTCGTCCTGACTCCAACAAGCTTGACTTTGCTCAATTCAGAGCTCGTATGCGAAAGTTATGGCAGTTCTGGGGAGGTTCTTTGTTCCAAGCGGTAGTACCGCTCCCACGAGCGGTACTACCTCTTATCACCGGTAGTACCTCCCAGGCCAGTGGTAGTACCGTTCAGAGCGGTAGTGCTCTGCTGGTACCGCTGGCATGTACCGCTGCTCGGAAATGCAAACAATGTTGTGGTCGGACTTTGTGGTAGTACTGGGCGGTAGTACCGCTCGTAGGGCGGTAGTACCGCTTGTTAGTACCACTCTGGGTGGTACTAGCTGCCCTGCCTCGTCTCTAGCTCGGCCTCCCTCTGCCTGAGTGGTAGTACCGCTCCCTTGAGCGGTACTACCTCTTATCATCGGTAGTACCGCTCCGAGGAGCGGTAGTACCGCTCTGGCTCGTGCTGAGGGGGTGGGTAATGGGAAAATTCCTCCCCCCCTATAAAAGGGGGTCTTCTTACCCATTGGTTTTCTATCCATTGAGCTCGTGTTCTTCCCCCATTGTTGACCTTCTTTGAGCTTGCTAACTCTCAGTCCCTCCAATGATTCTTGCTAGTTCTTGAGGGAAAATAGAGAAGAGATCTATTTCCACATTTCCACGAATCACTTTCTCCTCTACGTGAGGGGAACCCCTTGGATCTAGATCTTGTAGTTCTTCATGTTCTTCTTCGTTCTTCCTCTGTTTTCCGTCCATAGCATTAGTTGTTGTGGATGGATTTGGGAGAGAAGGACTTGATCACTCTGTCGTGGTTTTACCACGACTGATGTCCTCATGAAAGGACTTAGTGCTGAGGCCATCGCAACTCTATGGCGACTCAAATGGGTTAATCGGGAACAAGAAGCGAGTTTATCCAGGTTCGGCCCCTCGCGATGGAGGTAAAAACCCACATCCTACTTTGTGTGTATTTATGATCAAATCGATTACAAGGGTGCGGATTCGTGTGACCTAGCTCTCGATCTGTGGTTACTTGAATTTATTGGCCCTAGAGACTCACCTTTATATACATGTTGAGACCCTAGGTTTACAAGAATTCGGGTCGCATTATGATTCGTGACCTGGTATGTCTCTAATTCGCCTTGCCTTTCAAGCAAGGCATGTCTTCTGCCTATCTTCTACCTCGTGGGCCTTGACCCACCGTCTACATAGCGAGAACCACCACGCGACTTACTAGAACAGGACGCCTTGCACCTTTGCTCTTGTTCATCTAAGCCCATCTTGAGTACATTCTGAAGTCGGCATAATCATGACCCGGCCCATAGGGTGGGTTATACGACGGGGTAATATCCCCAACATTAGGCCCCAGATTGACTTTGAATTTATTCATGTCAATATTCTTCACTTTAATCTTGGCGGCTTGTCTACAATTTATGCCTTGTCTCGTGAGGTAGAAATGTCGGCTTTTAAAAACCTTTATGAGATATTGCCCTGCTCACCAGTGACGTCACCCGCCCAGGATTCTAGGGACTTGATGATATCATTCTAACGGTTCTTTGCACTTATCCATTTATCTCTAAAATCAAGCCGCCCCTCGCTCCGAAATCTACTGCGCCTCCTTGATTCCCCGCCTGTCGTTTGCACTTCGGCTTCTCGTCTTTAAATACCCACAAGGGTCCTTCTAATTTTCACCTTGCTCCTCCGCTTCTTCTCCTTGCTCCAGCTCCGGATTTTCACCACGCCACCGCCACTGGTGTCCCAACGTCGGCCGATCAGATCCAGGACCAGCACACTGCATGGCTTCACCTTTGTCCTGTGGATCTCCTCCGCCATCGTCAGCATCATCAAGTAAGTTCTCTTGTGCCCGTTAGATCTATTTGTGTGCCATTACCATTAATGGAGTTCGTCGAAGTTCATATTGTGCTCATCGTCATTACCGTTCTGTTTAGACCTTTACTGAACCTCTTCCACAAGTAGATTGCGGTCGATATAGTGATTCGGTTTCATGCATAATATCCTTTAGATGCTTCGTGAGATATGTAGGTAAAACTGTCACCGCTTCCATACCTTGTTGTCTTCTAGGGTTACTGAATTTTTCCATTTCTGAATCATTTGTAGATCCACATTTTGAGGCGATTAGATAGAAACATGTTTGTCCCACACTTGGTAAGAAATCTGAAATCTTCACCCATGTGTAAGCCGCCCTTACTTTATGCCGGCTTTTTAGATAAGATTGCAACCCATCCACTTCGTAAGTCATCTATCCTTTAAATGGCGACTTACATTAAGGTGGTTTGAAATTCATAGATTGCTTTGTCACTGTAAATTAGAATCACCCAAAGTAGTTGCTTCTAAGATCCCTCGTTCGTCAGAAAACCTATTTATTGTTTGAATAACCCGCCAAATACACCTTTGCAGCACCTTTCCTCCTGACCCGCCACCATGTCAAAGCATGTTTCATGCAACTGGCCACCTTCCGGGATTTCTGAAGCCGCAATTCAGCAGTATGTGACTTTATGGGCTTTGTTACCCAAATAAAAAATTAGTTGGCGAACCGCCTTTAGGGAGGAACGTCCACAACCGGGCGAAGGATAAGTAGTAGTTTTCACATATCACCTTGAGTGAGGCTTTACACCTCGTAGATCAAAATTCTTTCGAGATGCTCTACACTTCTAAAACCTCCACCCTCAAGACCTGGGTCCTAACTTTGTCAGCAACTTATGCCAATTCCAAGTCCTTTGTGAAGTGTACTTAGGAATAGAGCCCACAATTATTTTGTTTAGGGAGTTCTTTTACCTCAACCGCCAAATAGAGTTTTCTCATGGGCCCAGTTTGGAGCTCGGCGGAGGGAAAATTCACAGACGAAGAGATCGTGGCTTTCCTGCTGCCGCCTTGCCCACTCACCCTAATGGTTGGGGAAAGACTTGGTTTTACTACAAGAACACTAAACCTGTTGATGAGAACCCCATGCCAGGTTTTAGAGCGGAACACCTTCAAATGGATTTCGAACTCCCCGACTCACTATCTTCGGAAGAACATGCCACAATTGCCCCAATATTTCCCAAACTTAGAGCCCTGAGAGCCAATGGTTTAACCGGGATAGATCTGATCCGGTGTTGGGTAGAGTGGCGGATCATGCCCATGAGTCATCGTGGCGCCTTGATGTGTGAATACGATGGTGACATGAACAATGTGCAACGCTTCAACAACATTATGCTTGATCCGGATGAAGTCAACAAAACTATAAATAAGCTATCAGGTGAACCAAAAGACGTCCGCAATAAAATTGGACTGAAACCTTCCTATACTCAAAACCCGGCTCCTCAGGTAAATATCCTTTAACATCTTTCTGATATGCTCATCTTTCTTTTAGTGCTTCACAACTCGTCTTTTATTTTTTCAATGATATTGCAAAGGAAATCGTCCTTCTGGAAACAGAGGCCACAAAAGGTGACGGACAAGAAAACCAAAGCCGCCTCGAAAGAAGAAGAATAAGGCGGCCATTGAAGAGTCATCAGCCATGGGCGAGTCACAAACTATTGATGACCAATCTGAGGTAGACCTTTCTTTTTACTCTGTTTCTAACTTACACTTACTAATCACTTCTTTGGTCTCAGGATGATGATACTGATAGCTAGCACGAAGATGTTGAGGTAATTTCAATCTCCTCTGATTCAGATCTCTCCTTTCCAAGGCCGCCAAGGCGGGTTGTTAGGAAAATTCCTTTGTCTCATCCGGAATCTCATTTGCCGATTTCCTTATGAAGAAGACTTTATTTGCCCCAAGGAACTAGACACAAAACTTTCCAGGTGATCTTGCAACGGGTTTACCTGACGAAACCTCCACCCGTAAACGTCGAACAGAGGTACCTGCTAACCCATCTTTTTTTCTTTTTAAGATAATCCTCATTCAACAACCTCTTGAATCTTTTGTCTGAATTTACCAGGAGTCGCCACCTTCATCTGATGGCTCAACTGTGTCAAAACTACCACCTCTTGTCTGCCTTCCATGGTAACTTTTTATTTTTGTGTCTAATACTTGCTTTAGTACTCTTAATCCATTGTATATGCCTTAACTTCTATTCTTCAGGGCCGAGAACAAGGCAAGAAGAGGAAAACTGGCATGTTAACACATAATTCTGAAGCATGTGAACAGGAAGAATTAGATTTTTCTATTCCTGAGACTCATGTTGAGTCGGTTGGCACACGTGTTGATCTTCCTAAAACTCCTCAACGCGTCCTCCATGATCTTGCTGATGTTTGTGCTGATCCGACGGGTGCTGATGACACAGCCATGGAGACAAGTCCGAAGGCCAACCCTAACCCGTCTAGTCCTCTCAAAACAACCAACGACACTACATATGACGAGGAAAGGGTTGTTATTACTAGTACGGGTTACACAAAACCGGTCTTCACTATGTTGACTAAGCAACCTGCCACAGGGGCAACACCTGACTTAGAGAAAGGGAAAGCTAAACTTGAGCTTCCCAATATTTAAAAACATAGCTTTGAGAACTGCACTCCGGATATCTAAGTCGTATCAACACCAGCTGGGATATGGAAGCCAGCCTGGTTGGTATGATGAGGAAAATATATGAGGTATGTTGAACTCAATCATGTACTCCATATATGCTTACGTATCCCCCAAGGGTCGAGTCATGTTCTTGAAGATGAATCACGTCTTGATGAATTTAAAGAGAAACATCATGTAGCCCCCAAGGGTCGAGTCATCTTCTGGAGGATGAGTCGGGTCTTGATGAATTTATGAAGAAGCAACATGTAGCCCCCAAGGGTCGAGTCATCTTGTTGAAGATGAGTCGGGTCTTGATGAATTTGTGAAGAAGCAACATGTAGCCCCCAAGGGCCAAGGCATCTTCTTGAAGATGAGTCGGGTCTTGATCACTCTTATGTGTGCATTTTCAACCTATAGCCCCAAAGGGCCGAGTCATCTTTTTGAAGATGATTCGGGTCTTCATGATTTTTTATTTGTGAAATTTTGACCTGTAACCCCCAAGTCCGAGTCATATTTTTTGAAGATGAGTCTGGTCTTCATGTGGTATATATGGTTGGAAGAACGGATATGCATTAGTGAAAGTGCGTTATATCGACTAGAGGGGGGTGAATAGGCGATTTTTAGAATTTCATCGTTGAGGAAATTCCTTGTGAGGAAACTACTCAATGATGAATTACGTGCACCTGAAATAGCATAGGATCAGAAATGCAAAGACTACTACACCAGATTACTTGGTGAAGATTATGAGAATCGTTTTGCACAGTACGCACGTACACAGAACGCAGGTGAAGAATAACTTGAGTGAAGAATTTGAGGTTGAGGAAATTCAGAGAAAGTATTCAGACAAATTCTTCAAACAGTACAGATGAAAGTCTTCAACATACAATTTTGAGGAAATGAAAGAGTTGAAGAAATAGAACCCGTAGCTCGATGAAGACAGTGGTTGATGACCCAGTTCCAACTGATGTGACAGTTGTACGTCTGGTTTGGAGTGGCTTGGTATTGAAACCAAAGGTCACACAGTCTCGCGACACACAGTCCCTACCGTATTCTCCTTGAGCTAAGGACACATAGTCCTCGCCCAACACTCGTGGTAAGTCTTCAGGACAGACTTCCAAACCCTCACAAACTCGGTCACCCGGCAATCCACAATTGATTGTTGCATGCTCAAGAACATGACGCCTAACTGTCTAGAGGATGCATAGTCCTCAAAGGTAAAAGGCTTCAGTTCCACACAGGAACAAATTCCTCAATGATGCCTAATAACTTGGTTTTTGGTTTGGGGTTTGGTGTTTGGGGTATTTCCTCACTTGATTATTTTCTCTCGAAGACTCTGAGGAATTTGGGTTGCTCTAAATGACAAGTGTCAGTTTCTCTCGGAGCAGCCAACCAGCTAGTGGTTATGGGGGCGGCTATTTACAGCTTGGGAGCATCCCGATATGATTTTAAATAAATGCCCTTAACTATTGTGACCGTTGGATGGATAAGATCAGTGAGGTGGCGCGTGTCGCGGCAACGGTCAGAACTTTCAACTATGAAAGTCCTCATGTCTCTCATATTCCTCACTTGAGGCTTTTGTAGGTTTAGGCTCGGGTTGAGCATCATGAGAAAATTCATTCCATAGTATTACTTCGACCCCCTTTAACAGTACGGTGTTCCTATGACTCAAGAGTAAAGAAAATGAAACAGAAAGAGTAAATCTTCAAGCTTCAAAGTCTTCAGACTGTTTTTCTTCAGGACACACCGAATTCCTCATCTTCAATATCTTCATGAGGAATATCAATTTCATCGCAATTTCTTCGCGATCAAAGTCTTCAAGTTAATAAGATTTTCTTCAGCCGAAGACGTTCATTTTTAGGGGTCGATATTCATTGTATAACTCAAACTCATCAGCGACTTATAGAGCATGTGTACACTTACAAACACATTAGGTCCTTAACCTATAAGTCTTCAAACCACCAAAATCCCTAAGATCACTAGATGCACTTACAATCTCCCCCTTTTTGGTGGTTGATGACAATTAGGTTAAGTCTTCAACAGGGATAAAAAATATGAAGTGTAAATACTGAGTTTGAGGAATTTGAAATCAAGATACTGAGAGACTCCCCCTGAAGATGCGCATATTTTGAGGAATTTGCTTTGCACAAGAGATGCACATTGATGATTTATATCATGGAGATCTCCCCCTGTATCTTGTAAATCATGCATACATTTGACATATAATATGAGGAATTTGAAAATGCATGATGAAAAATGGTGTCTAACAAATTTCAGCATGCGTGCATTAATAGACTTTGAGGAATAAGCATGCGAAGAAAAACGTTCAAAAGAGTCGGAGCACCATCGGGCTTAAGTTACAACTCATTACATCAAAACACTTCATAAGAACCAAGAGTTTGTAACTTAATAATGTTTATAAGCCCCAAAATAGATCATGTTTGAAGACTAACTCTCAGATTTCTCCCCCTTTGTCATCAAGTGACGAAAAGGGACAAAACTGAGGACTAACGCCCTTTGAAGAATTCACTTCTTGGTTGATGAAGAGACATGAGGATTCTTCGAGACATGCTTCTTCCTTGGACCAGTTGCAGTGTCTTATGGTTCTTCATCTGACTCAGAAGTGCGGAGTGAAGAAAATGAGGTGTCCACCAAGTCAGGAACTGGAATTGGCTTGAATTTCTTCTTTGGAGGCCACGACCAGTCGAAGTCTTGAGTAAACTCCAATTCCTCAAGTTCTTCTTGAGTCTTCAGATGAGCCAAGGTGGCCCAGGTTCGATCAAACACCTCATGAAGATAATAGTATTTTTCTTCACTGCATTCTAAGTTTCATTGAGGGTTTCACAATGGCACTGAAGTGATGTTTAACCCACTTGTGATTGTGATTGACCTTTTGAGGAAGACTGAGGAGTAGCTCTTTGTTATTCATCACTTTGGGGGCAGTCGGGCTTGGTTGATCTTGGGTAGCAGTGTCATTGTATGAAGAATATGAGTCTGCCTTGCGAAATTGGCCATCAAGGGGCCGATTTCCTTCATCAATTACAGATTTGCCTTTGCCTTCAACAGGCTCAAATGATTTCTTGATGACTTCGATCGGCGGCAGATATCCTAGGTCATTCTGAAAATCAGCTTGGTAGTTGATGCCTGACCTGTTTCTGATGAATCTCATAATCCACAGCGCATAAATCTTCAATTCAAATGGCGACAGGACATTGTCAGTCAAAGTCCTCAAGAAGAAATCATGAAGGTTCATCGGTATGCCATGGATGAGATTGAACAGGATATTCTTCATGATGCCTATGACATCTTCTTCATCATCATGCCCTTTGCTAGGAGAAATGGCATAAGATAAGATTATGTAGACAGTTATTGGTTCATACTTCAAGTCTTGTACCAGAAATCGAGTCCTTGGGGGTTGGTCCTTGGTCAGAGGCTTCATGGGGACTTCCATCATCCTATTGGGCAGTTCACGTTCATCATACATCAGAACTGCATCCTCTGAGGGAATTGAGATTGGAAGAGCTCGAAGCAATTCAGTGGCAGGCACTTTGTAGTGCATGTGCTGAGTCATACAATCCAAAACCCAAGTGCTGACATCCTTTGGGTCACCAGAGATGTGCAGAGTGGCGTAGAACTGAAGAATGATGTTAGTGTTCCAATCGCCAATTTCAGTGTAGAAAGTCAGTAATCCAGCTTCGTGAAGAACGTTGAGGACTAGAGCAAAGCAAGGTATTTCCTCCATATCACAGTGAGGAATATGGGTATGCTGAAATTTCTTGTTTCTCCCACAGAGCACTGAAGCATAATAGTTAAGTTGATTTCTTGTCCAAAACTTCTTGTGCGTGATGCGAAGCTTCTCATATGGATTTTCGCCGGTGAAGTACATGCGTTCTTCATAGAAAGCCTCTTTATGAAACTTTGGCCTTTTGGAAAAAGGTTGATTCTGCTGTGGTTGAAGATTATGATGTTGTTCTTGAGGAGTAGCCACTACCATTGTTGTTTCTGTGTTTACCACAACAATAGCGGCTTCAGTGTTGGGCGCAGTAACATTTTCTTCAGATGGAGCATTTTCCTCAGTTTGAGGATTTTTCTTGTTGGAGGAGGCAATTGCAGTATTCATCGCTGCATTGTCTTCTGCTGATGCAGCTGATTCTTTAGCACATTCCTCACGAAAGGTTTTCCCATCAGAACGTGTGAGGATTTCAGTTGCAGCAGGAATCAGAGGAATTTGAATTGACCTGGGTAAGCGAGGATGAGTCTCTTCCCAGAAAACATCATGAATTACTGGAGTGTTGCACCCAGTGTCATCATCTCCCACTTGCTCTTCAGTGGTTTTTGGAGGAATGGTGGACTGAGGAATAACATCTATCTGTATTTCCTCATCCATTATTTCTTCATCTTTAGCATCCTCCATTTCTTCATCATCTTCAGGAATGACATATTCAACTCCGAAGGGAACAATCAAGTAATATGGAGCTACATTCAGAGGAGTAGCATCCACAGGGGCTGATGAAGACTCAGACTGAGTAACCTTCAGGCGTTTGGCCTCTGAGGTTTCTGAGGCTATTGAAGCTTTCCTATTTTTGGCTTCTTTGTCAGCCGCTTTATTCTTCTTTACGTCTGATGTAGACGGAATCATCTTCTTCACCTTTGAGGGTTGTGGTGAATGAATAGTTTCATCAAGCACTGGTTCAGTTTCGGGCCTGGCAGTTTCATCAGCTGGAGCATTTTCTTCAGCTGGAATATCTTGAGTAATTTCCTCAGAAGCTGGTACATCAGTTTCATCTTCCTCAGGCAGCTGAACGGTGCAGCTTCACTGAGGTGCTGGTTGCTGCTTTGGAGGGGCAGTCCTCTTATTGTATTCATCAACTCTAGCTGATGCAGCCTTGATGAAATTCACCTTGACTCCTTCACGATCAGTGTGAAGACTTGTATACTTATCTGTTAGGGTTTTAAGTTCAGCCTGAGTTGATACAAGTGCTTTAGTCGTCAGCTTGAGGAGATTCTGCTTGAGGAATTTCTCCTTCTTGATTTTTGCAGCCTTTGCTTGTTTGGCTTGCTGCTCTTTCCACTTTGCCTCATTGATGAAAGTGGCCACCATGTGGCTTACACCAGGGGGAAGTTTTAAGTCATCAACAGGAGTGTTTGGATCTTCATACCAGAGGTCGATGAAGTCCAAAAAAACCTTCGGGTCCATGGCTAGAGGAATGGAGCTGCCTGAGGCTTGAGCAACTCGTTCCTACTTGTTTCTGATGATAGCTTGAAGTGTCTCCTCATCAAATTCTTCACTTCCTTCTGATGCAGAAGGAACGTTGATGACTTTGCTAGGACTTGGCCTGATGCCTCTTCCAGCAATCATTTTAGTCTTCAATAAAGGTGGTGAAGACTATGCGGCGGAGCTAGTGGCAGACGGCACTGAGGAACTTGATTGAGCAGGGTGATGCTTAATGAGTTGCTTCTCTTGAGGTTGTGAAGACTGTGGTGGTGTTGAAGATTTTGCTACCGTTGCAGCCTTCTGAGGCATTTGCTCTTTTGGCAATGAGGCTTTGGGTTTCTTCAGTACATTCTTCTTCTGAGGAATTGTTGTAGCGGAGGCCTCGGCAGCTGAAGAGGTGGCGGTTGTGCCTGCAGCAGCACAATCATCATTGAATTTCTTCACATCTGCTTCCGCCTTCTTTTGTAGCTTAGACAGATATTTGCTCTTCTCATCTGGATAATCCTCAATGGTTTCAACACTTGATGGATGAGCAGCTTGTTGATCACCCTGAGGAGGCCTCTTGCAAGGTGGCTTGAGGGCGAATTTCTTCGCATACTTAGGAGTAACATATTTGTACTCCTTCCACTCCTTAGCCCACCTACGTTCAATTTTCTGACGCCTTATCTTGCGCTTCGCCATGGTTTCTTTGCCATGAATGTCCTCATATGGAGTGAAGTAGTCAGCATATATGTCTTCTGGTATTTCAAAAGTTGTATTATGTTCAAGCTTCTTTCCTCCCTTCTGCTTCCGGTCATCCTCCATTTTCTTCAACTCAGGCTTTTGCTGAGGAATATGAACTCTTGAAGATTCTAATGACACGGGTAAAGTTTCTTCGAGGAATGCTGCAAATGAGTTAAGTTGATGAGAACCTAGTGATTCATCAGCTGACATTTTTGTACCTGTGAACAGAGTATAGGTGCGAAGAATTTGGAGAGGTCATATGTGTTCTCAGATTTGAAGAAATTCAAAATTTTAGTAGTTGAGGAATTTGACCATTGGGTTGACGAATTTGACTAAGCATTCTCATCTTGGGTTCTAGAGTTGTGCAGATTCGAGAATTTACACAATTGAGGAATCACATGAAGAATTTGAGTGTCTTAGTGAAATTCATCAAGTGTTCGGGGAATGAGTGTGCATGGCTGACAGACACTCTGAGGAAAAACAGATTTTCGAGTCTAAAGTGAAATAATAGATCAACAGAGGCAGTAAAATAGGATTTTAATTACCCTGAGCAAAGAAGAGGAAGAACTGGAGCAGTAAAAGAGGGAAGTTCCTCGGTTCAGATCTTCAGCGCCCTAACTTGGCAACTGAAGACAGCTACGGCGGCGGCGAAAGACGACTTTCTGCACCGAGTGTGAGCCCAGCGACGACGAGGGCAAGGCAGCGAAGCTTTTCCTCACCGGTGACGAGATTTCTAGCAGTGGCTCTAGGGTTGACCTCCAGCGGAGAAGACGAGAGGACGAAGAGTTTTGACTAAGGGGGGTAAGGGCCTATTTATAGCTCAGGTGAAAAACTTTCAGACCGAACTTCCCTTGCCCATTTGTCTCAGCATGACACGTGGAGCTCACGACTGAAGCAGTGGAGTTTGTGGTTATCCGATCGTGAGAAGTGGGTCCAGTTACTGTGTAACGTTATGAAAATGATTTTTGAATTTTTGAGGGTTTCGTTGCAAAGTC
Source organism: Hordeum vulgare subsp. vulgare (assembly GCF_904849725.1). NCBI lineage: Eukaryota > Viridiplantae > Streptophyta > Magnoliopsida > Poales > Poaceae > Hordeum > Hordeum vulgare. The sequence goes on along the minus strand of NC_058520.1, from coordinate 326,426,774 downwards.
CTCAGCTGACAAGGAAACAATGAGGATTTTGAACAAGTGTCAAGTAGAACGCATATGAAGAAATGAATAGACTGGGTTGAGGTTAGCATAGAGCGCAGTGGGATCCGATCACATTCACTTAGATGAAATATCAAATTGAAGACTGAGCTATAAGTGAATGTTGTTGAGTACTTTGAAATCTAAGTATATATATATATATATATATATATATATATATATATATATATATATATATGTAAATGAAAATCATCAAACGTTTTGAAGAATTTGGAGATTTTGAAGATTTTTAAAAACTTGAGTATTTTGTGACAAAGTATCAGATTGATGAATTTCAACTTTGAAGAAAAGGAGCTTGAAGAATTTCAAAGTTGGGTGGTGGCGTGACCCACCGTATAAGAATGATGATTTCAAGCGCCGCGTACAATTGGCGTAGGGCCCTGAGAACCAAATTCTTCATTAATTTTCTCACACTAAGAGTGATATTCTTCATTGATTGAAGAAAATTGATTCTTTGTGTGTTGCACATCTAAGTCATCAATTTTGCATAAGTGTTAGGATGTGTGCATGTTTTCACAAAACATTTGAAGACTCTAGGATATTTAGCTCACACCGCAACTTGCAAAATCTTTTCTCATCCAAGGGCTTAGTGAGAATATCTGCTAGCTGATTGTCAGTCTTCACATGATCGATGATGATATTGCCCTTGAGGACATGGTTCCGAAGAAAATGATGACGAATCTGGATGGTCTTCGAGTGTTGTACTGGGTTTTAGGTAATCTTGATTGCACTCTCATTGTCGCAGTAGAGGGGCACATTCTTCATGTTGATGTCGTAGTCTGTGAGGGTTTGCTTCATCCATAGGAGTTGAGCACAGCAGGATCCAGCAGCAATGTACTCAGTTTCGGAAGTGGAGAGAGAAACACAGTTATGATTCTTTGAGGACGAGCAGACTAATGATATTCCGAGGAAATGGCAAGTTCCAGATGTTGACTTGCGATCCACATGGTCAACAGCATAATCAGAATCAGAATATCCAACGAGATGAAGATTTGAGCCCTTGGGGTACCATAATCCTAGTGTTGGTGTGTGAGATAAGTATCAAAGAATATGCTTCACAACCTTATGGTGTGATTCCTTCGGCTTTGCTTGAAAACGAGCACACATGCAAACGCTAAGCATTATATCTGGCCTAGATGCACACAGATACAATAACGAGCCAATCATCGAGCGATATACCTGCTGATCGAAATCTTTACCATTTTCGTCACTGCAGAGGTGGCCGTTGGTAGGAATAGGAGTCTTTACGCCTTTGCATTCATGCATATCGAATTTCCTCAGAATATCCTTGAGGTATTTCTCCTCTCATATGAAGATGCCATTGCGTTATTGACGAATTTGAAGACCTAAGAAGAATTTCATCTCCCCCATCATAGACATTTGTTATTCTTCACTCATCGTGTAAGCAAATTCATCACTGTAACATTTGTCAGTACAACCAAAGATAATGTCGTCGACATATATTTGACACACAAATAGTTCATTATCATAGGATTTTGTGAAAAGAGTTGGATCGAGTGAACCAGGTTTGAAGCCTTTCTTCACGAGGAATTCCTTCAATGTATCATACCACGCCCGAGGGGCTTGCTTGAGGCTATAGAGTGTCTTTTTGAGTCTGAAGACTTTTGTCTGGATGCTTCAGATCCTCAAAACCAGGGGGTTGAGCAACATATACTTCTTCCTCAAGCTTACCATTGAGGAATGCACTTTTCACATCCATTTGATATAGAGTAATGTTACGATGATTAGCATATGCAAGTAGTATTCGAATAGCTTCAAGTCTAGCAACAGGTGCAAAATTTTCATCAAAATCAATTCCTTCAACCTATGTGTAGCCCTAGGCTACAAGTCATGCCTTATTCCTCACCACTTGACCGTCCTCATCTTGCTTGTTTCGGAAAATCCACTCGGTGCCGATGATATTGTGCTTCTGAGGATCTAGTCGTTTGACGAGTTCCCACACGTCATTTAGCTTGAATTGAAGAAGTTCATCTTGCATGGCTTGAATCCACTCACGTTCCATGAAGGCTTCAGCAACTTTTGAGGGTTCTGTGATAGACACAAAAGAGCAATGCCCACAAAAGTTAACTAAATGTGAAGCTTCTGAGCGAGTGAGAGGACCTAGCGCATTGATGTCATCGAGGATTTTGTCAAGTTCTACTTCATTTGCGATCCTTGGATGAGTTGGTTGAGGATTTTGTCTGGGCTGAGGAATTTGATCTGGAGCAATTTCCTCGGGTGCATCTTCTTGAATTTCATCAGTGCTGGGGATGATTTCTTTAGCAATTTCCTCAGTAGGAACGATGTCTTCAGTAGCTTTGAACTTTATTGCTTCCTCAGGAGATAATTTGTCTGGCACAGGAGGGAATTTCTCTCTTTGCGAGCCATTAGTTTCATCGAACCGCACATCTATAGTTTCGACAACCTTGTTGTGATAGGTGTTGAAGACTCTGTAGGTGTGTGAGTCCTTTCCATAACCAAGCATAAAACCCGCATGTGCTTTAGGTGCAAATTTTGAGCTATGGTGAGGATCTCTAATCCAGCATTTTGCACCGAAGACTTTGAAATAACTTACATTGGGTTTCTTGTGAGTGAGGAGTTCCTATGAGGTTTTCTTGAGGAATTTGTGAAGATATACCTTGTTGATTATGTGGCAAGCAGTATTGATTGCTTCAGGCCAGAAACGACGAGGAGTCTGATATTCTTCAAGCATGGTCCATGCCATTTCAACCAGAGTCATGTTCTTGCGTTCAACGACGCCATTCTGTTGAGGAGTATAAGGAGCAGATAATTCGTGAGTAATACCAAGTTCATCAAGATAATCATCAAGACCAGTGTTTTTGAATTTTGTTCCATTGTCACTCCTGATGTGTTTGATCTTGACACCAAAGTTCGTCGAGGCCCTTGAGGAAAATCGTTTGAAGACTTCCTGCACTTCAATTTTATACAGAATGATATGTACCCAAGTGTATCGGGAATAGTCATCAACGATGACAAAGCCATATAAGGATGTTGCATTGGTTAGAGTATCATAATGAGTAGGTCCAAACAAATCCATGTGAAGCAATTCAAACGGACGAGTAGTAGTCATGATAGTCTTCGAGGGGTGTTTGGATCTGGTCATTTTTTCGGACTCACAAGCACCGCAGAGGTGGTCCTTGAGGAATTTGACTGATTCGATGCCAATGACATGCTTCTTCTTTGCCAGCGTGTGCAAATTCCTCATGCCTGCATGACCAAGTCTTCGATGCCATAGCCAGCCTTCTGAGGTTTTTGCCAGTAAGCATGTGGCTGGTTGAGGACCTGTGGAAACATCAACAATGTACAATTCTCCTCTCCTAAAGCCTTCGAAGACTTTGGATCTGTCAGATTCCATGATGACTACACATCTGTATTTTCCAAAGATAACAACAATATCAAGATCACAAAGCATTGAGACTGACATGAGGTTAAACCGAAGGGATTAGACAAGCATGACTTTGTCCATGTTCCTATCCTTGGAAATAGCCACTTTGCCAAGTCCCAATACCTTGCTTTTACCTTTGTTAGCATACGTGATTTGCTTCAGTGGTGATGGAGTCAGTGGCATATTCATCAGCAAGCTTTTATCAGCAGTCATGTGGTTTGTGCAACCACTGTCAAGAACCCACTCAGTATTCTTGGGTTTGTCATCCTGTAGATGAATTAGTACAGCTTACCATCTCATATGCTTCAAACTTGAAGAATATGATTTCAATTTCATCAGATAGGAATTTCATCATAAACAGTAATTTTGAGGATGTGTGAAATGTTATCATTTCATCACTTCTAGCTTGCGTCCAATCAAGCATTTTCCTCGGGTCTCCAGCAAATTCTTTAGATGATGATTTTCATCTGGAGACCTGATGTGCAAAAGTAATTAGTTCAACTTCTTCACCACCCACATATGAAGGGGTCGCAAAGATTTCATCATCCTATGAGCACCATATGAGAAAGGGGGCATTGAAGCTAATGCACGAGTATTAGCACGAGTATGAGCATAGTATTGACCAGTTGAGGATTTTGATCCTCTTGAAGACTTTGGTCCACCTGAGGAATTTGATCTAGGGTTCAAGTTCTTCACGGGTGGTGTCATGAGGACATTCGCCTCAAGATTTTCCAAGCAACTTTTGGGGACCCAAATTTTCCTCAGGGGTGGTCCATTCTTGCAGTTAGTTCCAACATATCGAGAAAATACTTCGCCAGATTGATTTTTGAACAGTTTATAGTTGGAGTCAATTGAATCATCTGAGGAATAAGACAATTCACATGCAAAGCCTGTTAGAGAGGATGGATCGATCGGAGGACCTTTAGCAGCAACCCATGAGGTTTTGGGATACTGCTCAGGTTTCCAGTATGATCCATCAGCATTCAATTTCCTCTGTAAGGCAATTCCTTCTTTCCTCGGGTTCCTGTTCAAGATCTGCTTTTTGAGCACATCGCAAAGGGTTTGATGCCCTTTAAGAATTTTGTATATGCCTGTCACATACAATTCCTTCAGCCCTGCATTTTTGTCAGTAGCAATTATGGTTTCCTCAAGTGAGGAATTTGATACCACAGGAGAAGTTGAAGAATTTGTAGCGATAGAAGCATTTGATGATTCTGCTGAAGAATTGATAGTTTCACACTCGATGCATTTGAGACATGGTGGAGTGAATTCAACATGAGCGACACTAATCTGTTGAGCAAGCAATGAATCGTTTTCCATTCGAAGATCATCATGAGACATCTTCTACTTCTCAAGATAAAGTTTCCTTTGAAGAAATTGATTGGAAAGTTTCTCATGATCAGCCAAGAGTGTGCCATAACGATCTTGAAGACTATCAAATCTAGACTGAAGACTTTTCACATCTTCAGTGAGGATTTGAGTACAATTAATTTCATCATTCAACAGATCATCACTTCCGTCTAGCAATTTTTGAAGCTTTTCAATGGCGCTTTGTTGTTTAGTTGCAATGTTGGCAAGTTTACTGTAACTGGGTTTTTTATAATCATCAGGCTCATAGTCACTTGAATCAGAGGAGGAAGTGTCATTCGGTACCTTTGAACCTTTTGCCATGAAGCAATAGGTTGGAGCGAAGTCATCAGCATAGTCATCTGTGTAGATAGTATTGTCATTTTCTACAAGGTTGAAGATTGACTTGCTGGCGAATGTGGTGGCCAGTGCAAGACTTGCCACACAAGACTCTGAGTCTTCTTCGGAACCTTCCTCTTCATCACATTCTTCGAATTCTTCCTCAGAATCCATTTCCTTGCCAATGAGTGCCCGAGCCTTTCTCAAACTAGTCTTCTTCTGCGGTGAGGACTTTAAGGATGAGGATTTTGAAGATTTCCTCTTTTTCTTCGAGTCATCAGAACTTTCATCCTTGTATTTCTTCTTCTTAGATTGTTTCATCTAGCGAGGACAAACAGCTATGTAATGACCAGATTTCTTACATTTGTGACAGGTTCGTTTCTTGTAGTCCTCAGATGAAGATTCCGATTTCCTCATATCTCTTCTTAAAGATTTACCAAACTGTCCACGCCTTGTAAACTTCTGGAATTTCCTCATGAGCATTGCAAGCTCCTGTCCAAGTTCTTCAGGGTCACCAATGCTGCAATCTGAGTCTTCTTCTTCAGATGAGGAAATTGCTTTGGCCTTCAGCGCACGAGGTCTTGAGTGGCTTGGTCCATACAGATCTCTCTTTTCTTCCTGTTGGAATTCATGAGTATTGAGTCTTTCAAGTATATCAGCGGGATCAAGCATCTTATAGTCTCCTCTTTCTTGAATCATCAGAACCATTGTATCAAATGATGGATCAAGAGATCTTAGCAGTTTCTTCACAACTTCATGGTCAGTGATGTCTCGAGCTCCCAGTTCTTGCAGTTCATTTGAGATGTCAGTGAGGCGATCAAAGGTATCTTGGCAGCTTTCATTGTCTAGCCTCTTGAAGCGATTGAATAGATTGCAAAGAACATCAACACGAGAGTCACGCTAAGTTGAAATTCCTTCATTGACTTTGGACAACCTATCCCAGATAAGCTTAGTTGTGCCCAAAGCACTCATTCTGCCATACTGACCTTTGCTCACATGGACATAGATGATATTCTTCGCTTGAGAATCAAGTTGCTTGAATTTCTTCACATCAGCAGCAGAGATAGTAGCAGTGATAGAGGGAATACCATGTTCCACAATGTACCAGAGATCATTGTCAATAGCCTCAAGATGCATCTGCATCTTGGTCTTCCAGTAGGGAAACTCCTTTCCTTCGAAGGTAGGACATCCTGCAGTAACCTTGATCATAAATGTGGTCGACATAACTAAAACTCCATGTGATTAAACCAAAATCACACAGAACAAGGGAGTACCTTGCTCTGATACCAATTGAAAGTGCATTATATCGACTAGAGGGGGGTGAATAGGCGATTTTTAGAATTTCATCGCTGAGGAAATTCTTTGTGAGGAAATTCCTCAATGATGAATTACATGCAGCAGAAATAGCGCAGGATCAGAAGTGCAAAGACTACTACAGCAGATTATTTGGTGAAGATTATGAGAATCGTTTTGCATAGTACGCAGGTACACGGTACGCAGGTACACATAACGTCGGTGAAAATTAACTCGAGTGAAGAATTTGAGGCTGAGGAAATTCATTGAAATTCTTCAGAGAAATTCTTCAAACAGTACAGATGAAATTCTTCAACATACAATTTTGAGGAAATAAAAGAGTTGAATAAATAGAACATGTAGCTCGATGAAGACAATGGTTGATGACCTAGTTCCAACTAATGTGATAGTTGTACGTATGGTTTGGAGCGGCTTGGTATTGAAACCAAAGGACACACAGTCCCTACCGTATTCTCCTTGAGCTAAGGACACATAGTCCTCGCCCAACACTCGTGGTAAGTCCTCAGGGCACACTTCCAAACCCTCACAAACTCGGTCACCCGGCAATCCACAATTGACTGCTGGATGCTCTAGACGATGACGCCTAACCGTCTAGAGGATGTACAGTCCTCAAAGGTAAAAGGCTTCAGTTCCACACAGGAACAAATTCTTCAGTGATTCTCAATCACTTGGTGTTTGGTTTGGGGTTTGGTATTTGGGGTATTTCCTCACTTGATGATTTTCTCTCGAAGACTCTGAGGAATTTGGGTTGCTCTAAATGACAAGTGTCAGTTTCTCTTGGAGCAGCCAACTAGCTAGTGGTTGTGGGGGACGGCTATTTATAGCTTGGGAGCATCCCGGCATGATTTAACATAAATGCCCTTAACTATTGTGATCGTTGGGTGGATAAGATCAGTGAGGTGGCGTGTGTCGCGGCAACGGCCGGAACTTTCAATTGTGAAAGTCATCATGTATCTCATATTCCTCACTTGAGGCTTTTGTAGGTTTAGGCTTGGGTTGACCATCATGAGGAAATTCATTCTGTAGTATTACTTTGACCCCCTTTAACAGTACGGTGTTCCTATGACTCAAGAGTAAAGAAAATGAAACAGAAAGAGTAAATCTTCAAGCTTCAAAGTCTTCAGACTTTTTTTCTTCAGGACACACCGAATTCCTCATCTTCAATATCTTCATGAGAAATATCAATTTCATCGCAATTTCTTCGCGATCAAATTCTTCAAGTTAAGACCAATTTCTTCAGCCGAAGACATTCATTTTTAGGGGTCTATATTCATCGTATAACTCAAACTCCTTAGCAACTTATAGAGCATGTGTACACTTAGAAACACATTAGTTCCGTAACCTATAAGTCTTCAAACCACCAAAATCCCTAAGGGCACTAGATGCACTTACAATTAGCCCCCAATTGTCAAGTATATTGCTTGCAATCTTCTTGAGACTTTATAATATCCACCATGGCGACTTAGAGCGACCAATATCGACCTTGTTGTTTTATTATATAGGAAAGTTTTAACCAGGCCGATGCAGATTTAAGGGAGATGAAGAAAAGTCTGCCATAGCAACAAGACGCCAGAGCTCAATCTGAGGAGAAAATTCGAATTTACTTGGAAGAAGTTGAGAAGATCAAAACTGATTTCACCGCATATAAGGAAGCCACCGAAACTGAAAAAGCCGCCTTCGCTAAACGCGTGGAAAACATTGAGGGTCAACTAAAGCTGGTTACTAAAGAGTTAACTCGCCTAAAACGTCATATTTCCAGGATGACCACAACTGTTTTCGGTAAGTCCTTGTTTGCGAGACTTTCATTCTTAATCTTTGTAGAAAACACTACACGCTGGGCGACTCATACTTTTCAATTATTTGCAGGCCCTCGATCCGCCAACCTTCAAGACAACTGTGTACTAAAACTAGAGGCTTTGTAGACTTTAACAGAGTAACTTTTTGTTGGCGGCTTGTTCACCATCAAGGCAGTTATGGGAGACAAAGAACCGGTGAAGTTCATCAGTGATATGTTGAGGCATCTCTCAACCATGCCTAAGAAAATTGAAGAGTTGAAGAAATCAGTTGCTCATAAGAGGGTAATCACTGCACTGAGTCGGGCTCTAGTTTATGCACCAGAAATCAACCCGAAGGAGATAGATGGAAGGTTTCTGAATATAAGGACGATGGATCAGAGTTCACCCAGTAATACTACGCACGTTGCATGAGGATGACTCGTCTACTAGCTAGTCAACTCGCTGAAGGTGCTGATCTAACGAAATATCAGTCGGCTTATGATGAAAACAACAAGCGTGTGCCGCCACCCACATTTGAACCAGTGGATCTTACTCCTCAGTGCCGTAAGCATATTTTTGCCCCTGATGTTGACCCGTCGTCCACCTTGAATGCAGAAGTTGAATTCCATTCTTTAATCCTTTGCAACTGGGATATGGGTGACCTCCATATCCAGGATCCAGAAGGCTCGACGCAGGATAAACCGAAGGCGTCTTGATCAAGGTGTCTGCCCAAGACTGACCTGGAAGATTCTAACCCGGATGAAGTGTCAACCGGGTTGATATATCAATTATTAAAAAACTTTGGCTTTCTGTAGCCATGTAATATATTTAGATGTAAAGACTGCTATTTTGCGTCATGCCTTCGTGCATGTTGAAGCTTTTTTGCATCACCTTAATGTAAGCCGGTTTTCTGAAATTTGTCGTCTTGCAATTTGATTTTTTCTTCGCAAGGTAATGGCTTCATAGACAAAATTATGTGCATAAGCCGGTAAGAATATTGAATTCTTCCCAGGAAAAATAATACCATAGTATGGTATCAAGTTATTTTCAACAAGCCGGCTCAATGAGTCGCGGCAGGCACACGAGCTTGCAAGGCTCTAGTCATACCCTAAGATAGATTTTGCAATAACCTTTATAATTTAGACTGGCAGATCAGGCTCAAGTTAGGCTTCAATGAAGCGGGTTCTATGAACCCATGGTTTTTCTATTTTCCATATGTCGGCTCTCCACGGCACCTCAATGTTTTAATCTTGGTAAGTTCAGGGTCCACGATGGATTGACTCGCCAAGAGTACACGGGGCCAGTAAGGGGAGTCGCTCGAACATACAGTCCAGTATAACCATTGTAATGCGTTAATTTTTCATAGACCAAGAGGGTGAGAAAGCTAAACTCAGTTAGTCGGAAGCCCCCAAATGACCTATGATCAGGAATAAGTCGGGCATAGGATTACAGAAGACAATGCCATTACTACTAAACAATCTAGGGACTAGTAGCCTCCAGATAAGCCGGCTTGATACTCCTAACCACCATAGGCGCCTATGTTTGAACCATATATCATGGCAACTAGTCCTCTTTGGCTTATCAGCATCCATGTTTGAACGATCGCAGCATGGCAGCTCGTCCTCTTTGATACTAATAGGGTCCATGTTTGGATGACCTCCTCATTATGGTTCATCCTCTTGGGCGGCTTAGGAAAAACAATAAAGGTTCATGCTTATCATATAGGCCGAAACGGGAGAGACCCCGAATTTCATGGGCGACGGCTTTATTGTCCTAAATAAAGGGTACAAAAATTTTGAACTACGTACATAGATAAGGAGCCAGTGTCTCTAAGTATAATAATGCCGAAGATGAGCAATGTTCCATGGTGGGGTTGTCTCCTCCTCCGAAGTTGACTTGTCTGGACGAAGGTCTACCACATAATATGAGCCATTATGAAGACTTTTGTTGACGATAAACGGACCTTCCCATGGTGGGGACAGCTTTTGCATGCATGTATGATCCTGAGTCAATCGAAGCACTAAGTCGTCGTCTTGAAAGACCCGGTTGTTAACCCTATGGTTGTGATAGAAACGTAGGTCTTGCTGATATATAGTTGATCGCGTTGCTGCCAAATCACGCTCTTCCTGTAAAGCGTCCAAGGCATGTGTCTGCTTGTTGTCTGCTTCAACATAAGTGGCGACTCGAGGAGAATCATGACGTATATCACATGGTAAAATTGTGTCAGCTCCATAAACGAGGAAAAAGGGCATGTAACCAGTGGATCTGTTGGGCATCGTCCTCATGCTCCAAAGTACTCCAGGGATCTCCTCAACCCAGCAACCCGGAGTATGTTGTAAGGGAACCATGAGTTGGGGCTTGGTCCCACGCAAAATCTCCTGATTAGCTTGCTCGGCCTGTCCAATGGACTGTGGATGCGCTACTGGAGACACATCAAGTCGGATATGCTCCTGTTGGCAAAACTGCTTCATGGCGCCTTGTGATAAATTGGTGCCATTATCAGTGATGATACTGTGGGGATAGACAAATCAAAAAATCAGCTTCTTTAGAAACTTGACTGTTGTCTCTGCTTCACAATTGGTAACGGTCTCCACCTCAACCCACTTGGTAAACTTGTCAACCGCCACTAGCAGATGAGTCTTTTTGTCGGAAGACATCTTGAACGGGCCGACCATATAAAGCCCCCAAACCACAAAAGTCTAAGTGATCGGCATCATGCGTAATTCCTGAGACGGCATATGAAACTCACGGCCAAACTTTTGACACCCATCACACTTGCGCACTATGTCCTCTGCGTCTGCATGAGCTGTCAACCAATAAAAACCATGTCAAAATTCTTTGGAAACCAAAGATCGTGAGCCGGCATGGTGGCCACAGTCGCCAACATGAATTTCGGTAAGGATCTCTCGTCCTTCCTCAAGGGGAACACAGCGTTGAAAAACACTGTTGACACTCATCTTATGCCACTCTCCCTCATGAATAACCATGGATTTGCATCGTCGTACTATCTCACGAGCAATAAGTTCTTCAGCTGGAAGCTCCCCTTGAGTGAGATAAGAAAAATATGGTGTTGTCCAATGAGGGATTGCCCGGAGAGCCGCCACCAACTGCAGTTCTGGGTCAGGGATTTCTATATCTTCCTCAGTTGGTAACTTGACCGAAGGGTTGTGAAGAACGTCCAGGAAAACATTAGGCGGAATCGGCGTGTGTTGAGATCCAAGTCGGTACAATGCATTTGATGCATAGTTTTGAGTTCTCCACAGAGATACGTGGAAGTGAAAAGTTGAGAAGCTTATTAACCTTGAGTGCTTGGTACCCTGGAAATTGTTCTTCGCGGATGCTTTGGCGTCCTAGAAGCTTGGTGGTGCCTCAAAGCTCAATCATTGTGGTGTAAAGCTTCGGGCAAGCGTTGGGGTCTCCAATTAGGTTGCGGAGATTGCCCCAAGCATTTGAGGTCATCTCGGAGCCACGGTCCATTGTGGTGAAGCTTTGTGGTGTTGTTTGGAGCCTCCAATTAGGTTGTGGAGATTGCCCCAACCTTGTTTGTACGGGTTCGGTGACCACCCTCAGGGATCACTTAGTGGAATCACGGTATCTTACATTGTGCGAGGGCGTGAGGAGGTTACGGTGGCCTTAGTGGCATCTTGGGGAGCATTGTGCCTTCACACCACTCCAAACGTATATTAGCATCCGCAAGGGTGTGAACTTCGGGGTACATCATCATCTCCGCGTGCCTGGGTTATCTCTTACCCGAGCCTTTTACTTATGCACTTCACTTTGTGATAGCCATGTTGTTTCTTGTTATATATCTTGATATCACTTAGTTGTTTATCTTGATTAGCATAAGTTGTTGGTGCACATAGGTGAGCCTAGTTGTTTTAGGTTTTGTGCTTGACAAATTAAACGTTAGTTTTATTCCGTGTTTGTTCAAGCCTAAACCATAATTATTTTAAAGTGCATATTCACCCCCCCTCTATGCGACATCCACATCCTTTCAATTGGTCTCAGATCTAGGTCTCTCTTTATTAGGTTTTACCACCTAGAGAGTAAGGATGTCAACTAGGGGATTAGGATTCTATGACACTCATGTCATTCCAGGATGCTCATGAGTCGTGGACAAAGCATAAAGATAAATATGTTGTGTCCAAGATTTGTGGGAATGATTGTTCACCCTCCACCTCCGGTCGTGTGGTCTTCTCAACTTCACCTACTTCACCTACATGTGGATTGCCACAAGGAAATGATATGGTGAGTTGTGGTGATCACTGCAATGATGATAGTGGGCTTATTCTTGATGATCCTTTTTCACTATATTATTGTATTTCTTCATATTTGGGCGTTAACACTTCGAGCACTCTAAATGTTTTACATGCTTGTGTTTATAGTCATCGTCATCTATTGTTTCTTACTTTTGCCTTATGGCTAAGGCTTCAAAGGTATCTCCTGCCTTGAATCCCAATATATCTCTTGATGATGATGAGGATGATGATAATGATGAAGAGAGTGATAATATTGCATCCTTAAAAATTGAGGGTGAAATGATTTTTAAAGCTCTCCATTTGAATAATATTACTCGTTCCAACTTCATGGAAATCATGTCTATTGCCACTGAGGCAAAGAAATATATTGAGGAGTTGGAAGCTCATCCCGAGGAGCATGAGGCTACCATTGAGACAATGGATGGTCATGGGCGTGATTACGCTCATGAGATCGCGGAGCTATCTCAAGCTCTTGAAAATGAACAAACACCAAGGAATCTCTTGAGGAGACCTTTGCTCTAGAATTGTCTAGATTAAGGGAATCCCATGATAGAGTTCTCGAGGTGGATAATGATTTTAGAACTAAAAATGATTAGCTTGAAGTTGCACATGCTAAACTCCTTGAAGACTATGAGCACCTCGAAAATGGCTCAAGGGCTATTAAGAGTTCGCTCATCGAATTCACCGAGTCTCATGCTCAACTTGAAGCTTCATATGCTAAAGAGCTTGCCAAGTTTCCTTCTCCTCTTGTTGTTAATGATGATGCTTGTGCTACTAACTCTATTGCTTGTGAAGCATCCATATTAAAGGATAATATTGAGCTAAGGGCTCAACTTGAGTTGTTATCTAGGAATTATGGGAGATTGGAAGAAAGTCATGTAATGCTCACAAGCTCTCATGATGATCTTCCAGTATCCCATAATGTGCTAAAGTTAGCTCATGAGGCTATTACTACAAAGGTAATATCAAGTGAGTCTCATGTGGACATTAGCACTACTTCTTGTAAAAATGCTATATTGCCATGTGCTAGTCCTCGTAATTCATCTACTCATAATGTTGCTACATCTTGTGATGAATTACTTTCCTTGCCTTGTTACTCTAACAATGAAGCATATACTTCCTCTAGTACTTGTGTTGATACTAACCCTGTAGAGGAAATCAAAGAGTTCAAGGCCCAAGTCACTTCTTTGAACAAAGACTTGGAAAAGAGTCATGAAGGGATGTCCACACTCAACAATGTCCTATGTGGGCAAAAATCCCCAAATGACAAAGGTGGACTAGGATTCAACTCCAACAAGAAGAAGAAGTCCAAAAGCTTAAAGAAGAAGGGCCAAGAACAAGTCAAGAATTCCGCCAAGATTGTTTGCTTCAAGTGCAAAATTGAAGGGCGCCATGTTAGATCTTACCCTTTAAAGAAGAAGACCCAAAGTCACAATCAACAAGGTAAACGGCCACAAGTTCAATCATATACTCAACTACAAGCTGAAGAAAGGCCTCTTCCCAAGAAGACCCAAGCCAACACTCCTCAAGTTGAGAAATGAATTCAGAAAAAGGTAAATGGTAGATGTTGCTACTTATGTCGTGAGAAGGGTCACTTAGCTTGTTCTTGCACGAGAGGTAATTTATCAAACCCAATCATTATTGATTATAACTATTCTCTTGGGAAGGATAAGGTTGGCATTGTGTTTGTCAAGTTTGTTAGTACTCAAAGTGGTGTCAAGAAAGGTACCATTTGGGTTGCCAGGCTTATTGTGACTAACCTCTTAGGACCCAACTTGTTTGGGGACCAACAAGCTCAAACTTGATCAATAGGTGATGGTGGAGGACATTGGAGACTTGGCTACATGATGAAGAATTAAGGGGTCTTCATCATTCATCCTGTCTCAAGCCAAGTCATTTGGATTATCGAGTTTCTATCTTATATCTAATATGCCTCCTTGCGGTAATTGAACTTAAATTGTTTACATTGTTAGTTACTTGCCCATTTGCATGTTGTGGTTTTGTACCTTGCATGTGTTTGTACATGTTGCGCTTCCAACTTGCTTATCTTGATTAATCAAGTATGTGTATATTGGTTTGCACATCATGTACATGTGAGTCTTGTATTGAGCCTTTTTGCATCTTGTTTGTATCATTGTTGGCTCTTTCGAGAGATTAATGGATTATCCCATTTTGGGGGAGTGATGTGCTTTGCGCGCCTCACAATCCTATAAATGTGTATACATGAGTAATACCACTTAGTATTGGTATTACAAGTTTATCTAGTCTCTATGTGGTATGCCCTACTCATAATAAATTTAAATTCTAAATGGTCCATTAATTATCTCTTGTTGGTTTTCATTTGCCACTTGTTAATAAATGTTGGGTTATCACATTATGTGGGAGTAATATGCTATGTGCATATTACAAGCCTAGAAAATGTGTATATTTGAGGTATTGCCACTTAGTGTTGATATTGTAAATTATCTTGTTCCTAGGTGGCATGTTAGCTCTACAAGTGTCATTTGCTTTTGTTTTTGGTGTAAATATGATGTTGGACATTTTTGCAATCTACCAATTGGAATTATTTCCAAATACTTCTTGTCCTTGACAATTGGTATTTCCTTCATGTGGTAGAATTTGCTAATCAGCTTTACATTGGACCTTTTAAACATGTATAGTGCTTCTATAGATATAGATAAAGTGATGATCCCGTCTTGTGCATTCTTATTCAAGTGCAAATTCTATATAATGCACATCTTTTGGGGGAGCTATCCTATTTTCTTTAGAACACTCCTTCTATGTGTTCATCAGAAAATGTT
Organism: Hordeum vulgare subsp. vulgare; assembly: GCF_904849725.1. Taxonomy (NCBI): domain Eukaryota; kingdom Viridiplantae; phylum Streptophyta; class Magnoliopsida; order Poales; family Poaceae; genus Hordeum; species Hordeum vulgare. The sequence goes on along the minus strand of NC_058520.1, from coordinate 326,411,476 downwards.
TTGATCCCCATCAATTGTGTGTTGGTGGTAGGCAAGTCCTTTTCTTTATGGTGCTTTGTGCCATCGTGAAAATTTATCAAAGTTTGGTTTGTTTGGAACCTAGCTATCTTTTGGAAACTCGATACATCGTGTTTGTTTTCCTTCAATTGGTATCATGTTTCTCTTTATTTGTCATGTGACAATGGATATCTCATTCCTTGATGTATTTTTTTAATTGGTATCCTTCAAGTGATAATTTTTGTTTGTTCTCTTATTATCACTTGATACCTTGTCTTTTGGTGTCTTATCAACTATGTGTTGATTTCATTCTTGAAAGACTTGAGCATGCATATTTACTATATATAGGTTATTTGGCATGCTTTCTTTCTTTGACCCAATATATAGGAGAAACTCCACCATGTCATAAATTGGCTAAAGTGTGTATGAAATTTAATTTCATATCCATATGCACATATTTATGTGGAGTTTGTCCTATGTATTGTTGGTTTTCTAACTCTTTGTTCCCAATGAGTTTGGGGCCCATTTTGTTTGTGTTGTGGTTCTAGGAACAATTGGAGATGCATTGGATGCTTGGCTCACCTACAAGGAAGGTGTTGACACCATGTGCTTATTGAAGCCAAGCTAGGATGATCGATGAACCATTATCTACTACATCAATCCATATGTTGTCTCGGTAACAAGTATCTACTTCATGCTTACATTTCTTGCATTCAACCTTTCGTAGGTTGCATCGTGGCATGAATTTCTTGATTCATTCTTGTGGTACTTGTTTCCTCTCTCAAAGCATCGCAACGATGATGTATTTTTCTAGTTGCGATGTCTTTGATGTTCGTGAATTGGAAGTTCATTTATGTATAATAAGAAAATATTAGGCCATGTGCTTTGCTTCCAAGTAAAGATCTTATTGGTATATTTATGACTTCCTTATGGATATCTTGTTTGTTCCTTCTTATAACTATTTCGTGTGTACATCCTTCTTTGTGGATATATATCATAATTATTGTATTCTACCTAGAATCCTTTACACATGAGAGAAATTACATCTCTAATTGATATCCTCTTTTCTTTCACGTCCACTATTGCATTTCATTTTTCAGTTTTTGGTAGTTTCGTGAATGGATTTGTCTTGATTGCGGATTGTATATCACTGCACTCATTGGTGGTGAAATTATTTTTCTCCGCATGCTTGTCTTGACGAGGGTTTTGCCACTTTGATTGGTCTCCCTCCTCTTGACAAGGTTATCATTTCCTATCTTCACCATGGGTTGTCACAACCGTTGGTTCTTAATTTGTTTATTAGTAAGCTTGTGAACACATTTGCTAGTAGTGTGTGTGGTAAGGATATGTCTTGCACTCTGTGTCTCATTTCATCAAGACTATGTTGATGAGTAATGATCATCCTTATCTTAGTCCTCTCAAGTGCTTTGCCATGACTCACACACATCATTTTGGTTGAGCCTATTCTTAAGTTGCCTCTTTTACATGCTTCTCAACCATATGTTTTGTGCAAGTGATATGCTTATTGTCTTATGTAATTGCTTGCACTTGCTGTGTGTTTTTATTAATTTTGGGGGAGCAACAATCCTATTTTGTGCACTTGCAAATACAATAAATTCTTATTAGTGCACAAATCATGGGGAGCTTCTTTAGTTTTGATAGAACACTCTTTTGCCCATATCATAATATCATTTATTCACGTGGATCGAAGGACCGTGTGATTGTTTGTTCCAATTGGTATCTTTTGATTTCTTGCTTGCTTCTCTCTTTTGTATGTCCTTGTGCCATACGATCCTTCTTGCAATCTTTAGGTCCTCAATATAGTTCGTTTTTCTCCAACTAATTAGCATTGTGCATTTGTATTTCTTTGCACTCTTTTGTCAAGAAGTACACATTTTATAGAGGACCACCTATTATATTGGATTTCTAAATTTTTTGTCCATTTTGGCAATCGAGCCAATGGGGGAGAAGCTTAGAGAGTTTAGTTTGTAGATGTTTAGAGAGTTTTGCTTTTATTGCTTAAGCATTTGCATCTTGAACCCATGCATTATTTCTTTGCATGTGTGTGCTTGGTTATGCTTATTTCTTTATATAAACTCTCTTGTAGTGATTGTCGTCAATTACCAAAATGGGGGAGATTGTTACAGCATATTTCTCCGTATGTGGTTTTGGTAATTGATGACAATCCCTATGGACTAATGGTTGCCTTAAGTTATATTCGAAGGATTTGTCCATAGGCACTTCTTGAAGTCCATTTGTTGCTTTCAAGGAATTTATATGATGACCAAGGTGGTATTCAAGGTATTATCCAAAGAATGGTCATAAATACACAAGGTTGATCAATACTAATTTAAAGAGTAAATCAAGTTGATCAACGCACAAAGCTTACAAGATGTACCGAGAGGGATCAAGTGATCCCATGGTATGGTAAGCATTGTCCATTACGCTTTTGTGTACTAATCCATGGTCTTCGTGAGAGTTATGTGTGGGGTTAGGTGTGTTTCCATGGGCTTGAGTCAAGAGGAAGATCTCATACAACCCATGAAGGATGACGTCAAGTGATCGTCATTAAGATTGCGGTGTGCAAGTTCAAGTGGAGCATCACGAAGATATCTTGCTTGCAGCTTGTCGTCCTTTGTGGTGGCAAAGGACTTGTTAAGATGTACTGGAGAGTGGCTCACCCATAGTGGAGTACGGGGGAGCAATTTACAAGTCTTCATCGAGCCAGTGCAATCAAGAAAGGTGGTCCATCTTAAGGAAGTTAAGATCGTCATCATCTAGCTCAAGTGGACTTGGAAAAGATTCATGAAGGGATGTCCACACTCAACAATGTATTGTGTGGGAAAAAATCCCCAAATGACAAAGATGGACTTGGATTCAACTCCAACAAGATGAAGAAGTCCAAAAGCTTAAAGAAGAAGGGCCAAGAACAAGTCAAGAACTCGGCCAAGATTGTTTGCTTCAAGTGCAAAATTGAAGGGGCCCATGTTAGATCTTCCATTTAAAGAACAAGCCCCAAAGTCACAAGCAACAAGGGAAGCGGACACAAATTCAATCACATACTCAACTACAAGCTGAAGAAAGGCATCTTCCCAAGAAGACCCAAGCCAACACTCCTCAAGTTGAGAAATCAATTGGGAAAAAAGGTAAATGGTAGATGTTGCTACTTATGTCGTGAGAAGGGTCACTTCACTTCTTCTTGCACGAGAGGTAATTTATCCAACCCAATCATTATTGATGATATCTATTCTATTGAGAAGGATAAGGTTGGCATTGTGTTTGCCAAGTTTACTGGTACTCAAAGTGGTGTCAAAAAAAGTACCATTTGGGTTGCCAAGCCTATTGTGACTAACCTCTTAGGACCCAACTTGTTTGGGGACCAACAAGCTCAAACTTGATCAATAGGTGATGGTGGAGGACATTGGAGACTTGGCTACATAATGAAGAATTAAGGGGTCTACATCATTCATCTTGTCTCAACCCAAGCCATTTGGATTATCGAATTTCCATCTTATATCTAATATGCCTCCTTATGGTAATTGTACTTAAATTGTTTACATTGTTAGTTACTTGTCCCTTTGCATGTTGTTGTTTTGTACCTTGCATGTGTTTGTATATGTTGTATATCTTGCATGTTGTGGTTTTGTACCTTGCAGGTCTGGTGCTCGACACCTGTCTTCCTTACAAAAAATTCATGTCTAAGTGTCACCGTGAATTGCTATCTTACCAAAATTGGTACGTGAATGGTGTGTTGGCTATATCGGCTTTTGTAGTAAACGTGGGTCGCAGGTTCGAGACCCTGTGTACCTATTTGCAGTGCATTGGTTAGATTTTTTGCAAATAAAAAAAAAGCGGGATCGTTTGGTGTAAAAATGTGTTGCAGTGGACACTTTTTCGCAGATAAAAATGGAAGGGTGTTTTGTGCAAATATGAGTCGACGGAGCGCATGGCTCGCTAACTAGTGGCGCCATACATCCGAATACGTTTTCTTCTGACCGTGTTTGTATATGATGTCAAGTTAGATGATTATAAATCTGTATTTTTAAATTTCTAACACTAAACTAAACATCAAGCGATGATAGATATTACCTCAAGATAGAAACCAGGACACCTTGGGAAACAACAACAGCAAGGGAAGCTTTCTCCATGTGGTAGATGCACAAGTAGAGCTAGTAGCTGGAAACAGAATACCGAAGTCAACCTCGCTCCAGCAGAGCTCCGGCTCCGGCTCCGGCAACGACCTCGCTCCAGCCACGCCCATCTTGCCTTCCCTCCCACACCCGACAACAGCCCGCAGTCACATCCCCGCCCAACTCCTTCCCAACGTCGCATGCATCCTCGAGCGCCGCAGCAGCCCCCCGCGCGACAAGGACTCCGTGGCTGCTCCACCAGCGATGCAGCACCGACCAGATGAAGGAAGAAGCCGCACCATCGGAGCAGCAGGGGAAGGGGCGAGGCTATGCTTCGAAACCCACGTTGTTGTCGAGCCGTCACCGACGTGATTTTAAGGATTTGTTGTGTACTTGTGTGTGATCAGGACGATGAGGTGAGGAGAGGATGGCGTGATGAGGACGAGGGAGCTGAGTGTGTGAGCGCTAGAGAGAACCTGAAGCACCTCTCACTAGCACCCGTGCATTGCAAGACAACTTTATTTGCAACGCAACGCAACGCTGCTCCTTTTTCCTTAGCACCTGGCCATAAGCTGATAAGCACCCACCATTATATACAAGACCTAAAAATCCAAGAACACCAAATTTGAGATGTTTCATGTGTACAACAGTTGCGCAGTTTATAAGCTCTGGACGAAACGTGTGCTCTAAGTAGGAACGTATACATACGTCCCGAATAAGCCTGTACAAACATAATATTAATTCAAACTAAGCTAAATCTAATCAAAAGAATTAATTTCCATTCATTCCTTTATATAAAGTGTATTTAATTTTTGATAAAATTTCAATGCAAAGTGTATTTCTTTCAGTTCTTCATAATTTTGTTGTTAGCCTTCATAAAAAGAAAAATATCTCTCTCTTGATTTCATGCATCCTTCTTTTAAAAAGGAAAAAAATAGATATCTTTCTCTTGCTTGTATTATTAATAGTAACTAACCTACACCGCTCTACATACCTAGCTCTAAGAACAGGAACTTCGTACTGAACATATCATCATGTGAAGCTCATATAATAATCATGCAAAATGCAAATGTAGCTACTGACAGATATTAACATAAATATCACAAAAGGCAAACATCCAGAGTTCAAAACATATACAGTTGGATACGCACAAATTACAATCTATGGAACCAACCATATACCATACTGTGTAGAAATGGGCCGCTTTGTTTTTCCTGTCCTCATGGGTTGGGTGGATATAACAAAAATAATCACAAATCATCTATACAACCATCATATATGACATTACCAAAAAAAAAAGATGAAATGGAAGTTATTCTACAACGTTTCTTACAAACGATTCCCAGCCCCAAAATTCCATATATGACAGCTGTGGACTCTTCCACATAATTTTCATACATCAGCTCGGGAAGGGCAAGCGTAGAAAAACCGCAAGGCACTTCAATCTCCTAGGCTCAAACCGTTGCAGCTACAACTGGGTAGAGTTTTCAGCTAAAAGCTAGGGATCCCCTCCTCATTGTGCTACCGGGCTTGAATATTCAGGTCCATTCTCTGAAGAGGTTATGCTGGAGGAACCTGCTGATGTCACGTTGCTGTTTGAACTATTCCTTGGTTGGAGTTCCGTCTCTCTCTGCCTCTCTGGGGCTGCCGGCGCTGCCCCCTCATCAGCTAGTCTCTTCAGAATGTTCATAATTGTCGGAACAAATTTTGTCGACAGCGAAAGGAGAGCTGGAAGCTGTGTAACATTCAAGCAATAAATAATAATAATAGGTCAGATGTTATTTCCTCGCAGGAAAGAGTAGCATGACAGAATTCCCGGGTTAATACTCACAAATCCATTTCGGAATTCGTTGGCAATGTCTAGTTGTACCCACATGGCTTTCCCGACTAGGAAAACTACAAAAATGACGGCCAGGTAAAACGGGTTCCTGTTTTAACAAATGAATTTCCCAGTTATATCAAATGTGTAGATGCCTTAACCAAAACTCATGCATGTTTCTGCAGACAGAAGAAAATAATACCTCAGTAATGTCATAAACTCGTTGAAACCAAGGAGAGCCATCGCAGCGAGCGCCCATGGAGGAGGCAGCCAGTTGTTGTTCCTCTTGTTTGCTTCCTTTGGTGGGGAACAGTAAATGGTTAGTAACAGTGTACACAAGACTTAAAACTATGTAGACCAACCTCAACTAAAAAAAAACTCCAGAAGTAATAAACAGAAGAGCTTTGACATGGAAACAACCCAATAATTTCCACAGCCCAAAATGAATAGCTCAAATGTTGTTTGTGAGGATACCTGAGCAGCTATGGCTTGAGTGACGGTATACTCGGTTTCAGCTTTAAATTGCCTCCAAAGAGACTTGCACTGGACAGGGGAGATTAAAGTTCTCTCCTCTGGAACCTGGTCATAATAATGACAACTATTTAGCAAGTAGCAAAACTTGGTCTACATAAAAAAGAACAATGTATTGCTTCAGCACACAAACATAAATAAATAAATATGGCGCATTGCCCACAAACCCTTTCCCATGAACTGGAGGCAAGTGGATCAAGCGATTGAATACTTCTATCTGTAGTCCCTGGCCTAGCAGCATCTACTAGAGCAAGGGAAAGAGTGGTATCAATGTTGTCACCATCTTCATCCAACCGAATTGCAGCCATCGTAGACAGCAACTTCATGGACTGCAACAGAGGAGTCTCAAGTTTCAGTTCTCAAAACGAGTTCTTCTATTTCAAATAGACAGTATTAACATTTACATACAGCTGAACGAGCAGTTTTAGTAATTGCTTTGATGTCTTCCTTTCCGGTCCATACTCTTGGCATCGAGTCGGCATCACGACTGAATAACGTCGAGAACCTGTAAATTTTTCCACAATTAGTTCCATGCAGAAGATGTCACCTTCTCTGAGTTAGATATGAAGCATCGTTCACCTGTCCTTCATGCGGATCAAGATCCTTGCAGCTTCTTCTCTTGCCTTTGATTCAACAACACTCCTTCCGTGATTCTCCAGCCTCAGGAGCAATTCTTTCTCAGTAGCTTCATCAAGCTCAAAAGTTGAAATAGCAGATTCAAGACCTGAAACGGCGGCTTTTGTCTCGCGCTGAAGAAGCTTTCTAATAGCTGGCCAGGTGTCTTCGCTGGCTGAATCTAGAAGAGCTTCAACAGGTTCTGCAAGAGCTTTGGTAAGTTTGCCCTGAAACAATAGGTCGGAAGTTAAAAAAAGAAGATGGGTGTGCCTTTCGTGACAGACTGCCAGTTACACTGATCATTTGATTAGACAAAACAAACGAAATTGGGAACTTCAAGCAACCTCATATGTGGCACAAAGTTCAGATAGCTTTGTAGCACGAACTGACACCACATGAGCCTCGATGTCACGCTTAAGCTTATCCTTAACTTTTGAGGGATCCCAGTTCACTTGTTGAATGGTAGCATCTGCCAGATTATATCCAGATGTGACAATAAGATAAGAAATAGCATTCGTTAGGTGTAACCATATTATACTTAGAAGTATGTGTTCAATACTAGTAGCTACTAAAGTATGTGTTCAATACTAGTAGCTACTAAAGTATGTGTTCAATACTAGCTACTAAAGCAACTACCAGGAGTAGTAGTATTGCAGTTAGTATTTGAAATGCTATCACCAATTTCATACTTCTAGCAAGAGCAGTACCTCAGACAATCAGTAGTGTATGTATCTCAAAGCTGTCCTAAAAGCCAGAAAAATAACAGCAAACCTTTGATGTTTCTAACAAGTTTTTACTACTCCCTCCATTCAATCGTGGTTTTAGGGGAATACATATTTATGAATTACTCCTAGCTTCGTCTGGCCGGTACCATTTCCCAGCAGGAACGAGAAACATAATGGCCATTTGAGACATTTAAATGCAATTAAGCATAGCATCCAGTGTCGAATAGTTGGTTCCGTGGATGACGGAATTGGAATATCGATTACTCTTTGGGCAGCTTAGTTTTCTACATTTGAGCCTCAAAAGATGCCCGCTAGGTTCCTGTTTAATTGCAATAACCTTCCACACCAAGCACAGCCTAATAACACCAGCAGTACCTGAAATTGACTGGTTTCCTACTTCCTACGGCAGCGGATCACTAATTCCTATACAAACATATGGCAAATACATTAGCAACATTGCTAGAGACATACCTTCAGATCCTTTATCAAACTTCTCCAAGAAAATCCGGGTAGAATCACGAGCAGCAACAGCAAATCCCTCATTTTCAATAGCCTTATCAAAGGACTCTTTGAATGCTTCTAAAGTTCTAGTCCGTAAATGACCAAGAAGAGATTGGTATGCAGGATTGACAAGCTAGCAAGAAATGGGCATTCATGTAAGAATTGTGTCGTGCAACAGAACACTTAACTGTGGGGACAATGCATAAATCCAAAACAGAACAACTAAACAGTGAATGGAACATGAGACAAGAACAATGAACAAAATTTGTAGTCAGGATCAAGCAGAAAAAAAACTATGGACTGAATGGTTTTAGTTTTAGGGTGTATTTGGTTTGACCCCAACCTAATCCACCGAAAATCCAGCTAACCAATATCTTTCGTAAGGTTTTGGCTGCCCATGTTTTGGCTAATGTTGGCAATAAAAATAAACTAGAGTTGGCTATAGAGCATGGGCATGCCAAAATATTGGCAACCATCCAAGCAGGAGCCAAAATATCAGGCATGACCAAAAAAATTGATGTGGCTTAGTTTGGTCACCGTCCATATATCCAAACACACCCTTACTACAAATAATTCCACTCTTCCACTAAGCTCTTACCAAAATATGGCAACCTCTATTAAAATATTAGCATCAAGATTTTCTCGCTGAGTTAGTTTCAAGATTACCGGCATGATGTTGTTCCACTAATACATTACAGAAAATGTGCAACCAGTGTCAAGAAATTAGCATAAATGTTTTCCCTCAGGATTACTGGTAGGATGTATCTGTGTACAAAGATGACTGATTGGTTCATGGCATATATACAACAAAAGTGCATGCTGGCTGTTGATTAAATGGAAGTGAGGAGCAAGTAATTATCAGTTGATACAATGGATGATATATGACCAAAAAATATAAGGAGAAACCTGCAAGAGTTTAGACTCAAGTTGATGTCTTTTTGACGTTCTGACACCTTCATCAAAATAAATAGCCTCCATGTCGTATCTGCAATTAACCAAAATCAAAATAATTTTGAGACCTTATTTTGTACTCCCTCTGTCCCAAAATAAGTGTCTCAAGCTTAGTACAACTTTGTACTAGAGCTAGTACAAAGTTGAGACACTTATTTTGAGACGGAGGGAGTAATTCATAACTGTTGAGGTCTCCCTTACAGTGTTCTATCAAAAAAATATGCACAGCTTGCATCTCAGAAGGATGTTATAACCTGCATAATTCATCTATAGCAAACACCCAACCCTCAATTGGCATGAAATGCTTGCTATCAATGGCACAGGGTGAACCAAATATAAGGGGGGCTGATATTACTTAAGAATCAGCCTGCCTTTGCTAACCGATGATATTAGGCTAACTAATGGGCCATATATCCTGTTAAAGGAGAATTGCACCTTTGTAAAGGTGGCCCAGTGGCCAGAACCCGGGATGGCCAGTGCATGTTATTGATACAAACAAAAGGAACACGTGCAGGGTTCTTAACTAATGGGCCATATATCCTGTTAAAGGAGAATTGCACCTTGGTAAAGGAGGCCCAGTGGCCAGAACCTGGGATGGCCAGTGCATGTTATTGATACAAACAAAAGGAACACATGCAGGGTTCTTAACAGTATGGCAAGCGATAATTTACTGAAAATATGTGTGACTACATATTTCACCAACTTGACTACAATTAGAATCTAGAACCAACTGACTGGTACTTGGATCCCACCACCAACCAGTCTGGCTGATGAATTGCTGTAACCAATGCACACAAGTTTCTGAACAACAGACATACCACAACCAGAATAAAGGGAACACTATTGAACAGGCAATGAACTCACTCTGATAAACATCTATCAAGCAGGCTGCTGATTTTCTTCCCGAAACCTGGTACATAGTCACTTTGAACAGCCTCCTCAAATTGTTGCCATTCCTTTATACATAAATATACAAGTATCAGTTGGTTTTATGAGCCTATGCAGCATTTATTAAGCTTAATAATATGCACTATAATCACCTCGTCAGCTGTAAAAGTGGCAACTTTCTCATGGCCGATTTCTTCACAACGCACAGTAGCCACCATAACCTAAATTGATGCATAAAAATATATTTCAGTATTCATTATGTCGATAGCTCAATTAGAAAATGGAGGATGATACTCACTTTATGAGCAGGTAGATCAAGGTCTTTGTTCTCCTTGATGACCTTCCAGAATTGCTGTGAGCTAAATGAAAAACCTGATGCTGGAACAACACCACGCCGATCTCCAGCAAGTCCGCCAGGAGCAATAGACTGTTGAAACCTATCTCTCAAATTGGAAACCTTCAGAAATGTAATGTATTGTGTTATTCATATTTCTAAGAAAATCAGAAGCAAGCATCTATCTAGTATCATATAGTAATATAGATTGTAGTTACACCAACCTGCTCTTTAAATAACTCTTCCTTTTCCTCATAACTGTTAAGGGCCACCACTTGTACCTGTACGTGGAATACAAATACTCTGGATAGTGAGTAAATCTAGCAGATGCATACAAGTTCAACAAGCAAATATATTTAAGGTAATGGATTTTACATTAAAAAATTCACTGAGTGGAGTATCTTTATGGGCATGGGGTTTAGGAACACCATCCCATATCTGCAAACAGATGAAAACAATTTAGCATACTGAAAACACAACAAATGTCAGATTGAAGTAGGACACAGGCTACCAGGAAGTAAATTACCTTCTGAATATCTTCTCTTAAAATCGGTTCAAGATTTTCCAAAGGTGTCTGTTTAAAACCAGAAAGGTTGTATATATCACCATACACAAAATTAGGTTCAGAAAGTAAAAAAAAAAAAGATTACTAGCAGTTGCTTTGGAAAATATCATAGTTCATAGCATCCTAAAATGCACCCTATCAGCGCTCACCTTTGATTTGTCACGAATAACAAATAGCATTGTTGTTTTGCGAGGACTGAATAATCTCATCATGACCTGTACAGAGAGAAGAAATATTAGGCCATAATAATACCTCCACACCACTAGAGAGTTAACAAGAAGAAGATACGAAATACAGAAACACCCCACTGCGTATTTAACAAACAAACCTGGAAAACAGTCTTCAAAAGAGGCTTGTTCGCAGCCTGTTCTCTCCCAATATCATGACACCACCTAAGGAATAAAAGCAAACAATCAATTAAATATAGGGTCCAATTTAGGGAATAATAGATTAGATATCCATCACTTAGAAAAACAAACTTACATATTGATCAACACAATATCCGAAACAGCCAAAGCAAATAATGCACTCTGCTTCTCAAAGGCTGTGTCATCCTGAAATTTTGTGCATGAATTAGGCAAATACAATGTGGAATAAAAAAAACTCCATAATGCAAAACGTAGTAACTTGCAACCATCTAATAGTCTGATGTGTGCAAGCAATCACAGGGTACAGGGTTAGCTTCAGCGTGTGAGCTTACAAGCAGAAGTCCAGACACAAACATGCAACATATAATAAAGTTCACTCAAACAAGAGCTCTCCTTACACTATAAGTTGGTAATATGATGCAAGAAACCGATGGGAGGGGCCTTACAGGTTGCAAAGCTGGAGGAGCTATAATGTGGCTTACTGGAGATGCCCTAGCTGACCCCCTAACTCAGAACTATGAAATGGGAAGAAACAAATGTTTCATCTAGTAATGAAAGGTGAATCTGAGCATGTGTCTTCTGTGATAATGCACGTTCAATCAAATCTGAATTGGGGGATTCTTGTTTTTCATTACCTCTCCCCTCTCTCTTCCATCAGTGCCTTCCAAATCCATTACAAGGGTGCATGGTTCAATATTATGGGCCTTCGCCATCCATATACCTTTGGTTGTCTGTGACCTGAAGTACCAAATAAACGCTAGTTAAATGGGCACAGAGGATAAATTAATTCCAGCAAGGTGCGAAAGCATATATAGAGAAAAGCATATAAGAAGAATGACAACACACCTTCCTCTGAAAGCATCCATCTCCCTAAAATTGGTGCGGAAAAGATGATTCAGAAGTGTACTTTTTCCTGCAAAAGATTGGGATGGGGCGGGAGTAAGGGATTGAAGACCAATGGTATAACATCTAACGGCTTAAAGTTAACAGGATGGAAAAAATGAGGAAAAGAGTGTCGCATACCACTACTCTGCGGGCCCATTATTGATACAACAGCATATGAGAGCCCGCATTCGGCCAATTTAACTTCCTTCAGGAAACTCTCCAATCCAGAAACATTGAAAACACCATCTCCATCAATAAGCTGCGTAGAAAGACAGGGGTCCTCCATTTCTGCAAGAGAGGAAACGCATGAGACAATATCACATTTAAGCTGGGAATGGGACACCAAGAAGTGATGAGTGATTTTCAACCCATAGAGCCTTCAAATTTTGAAAGAGAAAGAAAAAAGAACAGATGGGATAAATAAGACACGCAGATCCGAGCGCAAGCCTTCAATAATGCCGTTTCTTGAGCATTATACGCAAAAACAATGTCAAGAAGAGAAGTGTAGTAATATTTTTAAATTATCAGGTGATGATTACTCCATTAAGCCTGTGAAAAGAGCGGGAGCATTAAATGGGGAGAGAGAGGTATAGGCAGTCGAATGTTACTAGTGTACTGAGGGAGCAAATTGATGGATGCATGCGCTCATACGGCTTTCCTCTGGGTCAAACTACGATTCACTACTACAATTATTACTACAGATCGCAGACCGTACAAGCTCGCATGCAACCCAGCCAGGGATGCTGCATGTTACGCGGATCAAACAATCCTCCTTTATACACCAAGGAGAGTTCTACGGCAACTTACAGTGACAGTGCTGCCGCAAGTATCCTTAACCCTAGCGAGATCGTACGGCCGGAGAGATCACGAGATCAAGGGGAAGAAAGCTAAAAAAAGGCGGGGCCTTTCGAGACGATCCAGCGGGAGGCGATCCAAGCACGCGCCCCGAACTCCAGGCGAATCGAGCGCCGCGGGTCGGAATCGCCCAAACCAACAGCCATAAACCCCCAAAACCGAACGGGAACCAGCTGAATCTAGCGGTCCGGCGCCACCGACGAGGATTGGAGCAGCTCCCCGCATCGATCTGGTCGCCTATTCGCCAGGAATCACCGCACACCACGAGGAGCAACAAAAAAAGCAAGGGGGGGTATCGAAATCCGGGACCCTGGGACAAGGTCAGGGAGCGATCCGAGAAGCGTTGATCGGATCAGAGAGAGGGGGGGGATACGCACCGTGGAGATTGCGCTGGAGGGCCCCCGTACGGCGGTCGGCGTCGGCGTCGGCGGCGAAGGATGGGGGGAGCGGGACGAAAGGGGGTGGGGGGGGTGGGGGCGAGGAGGAAGAGAGAGGAGGAGCACGAAGGCGTGGCTTTTATGGGGAGGTTGGTAATTTGTGAATTTCGAAAGGAGGAGAGGAGTAAATACGAACGAGAAAGCACAAGGGGAGAAAGAAAGGGAAAATATTCGGACTCGGTGAGGGTATCGCCCGAGGCCGACACGACGCATATACTGGTACTTTGTATAGCCATGCATACAGTATGATCTTATTATACTCGTATACACACACGTATATAAAAATCCAACAGCCATGGATGGTCGGAATTCTAAAAATTGTTTGCGTCATCAAATCTGGGTCTTTGGGTGCCGAAAGGTGGCCGTCCATGCCAACCCGAGCGGCCATGTCACGCTGCGCCGCTCACACAAGCTGTGATAAAGGAGTATTTCGCTAGAGCATTTAGAGCGACTCTAGACCCCGTATAATGGTTCAAACTGTAAAATTTCGACGATTATACGGATTTGGACTATTTTTCCTATCACATCAGAAACTGTAAACGCGGCCCGGTCCGTAAAACTTTTGCGGTGGCCCGTAAACGCGAGCGCTCGAACAGTATATCTACGGGTTTGACTGCTGGATGCGGGTCGAAATCCTATCCCTCCGCCGCCGCGAAAAGTCCCCCCACCTCACCGTCGGCGCTTCCAATCCGCCGCCGCGCACCTCCATTCCGCCGCGTAGCAGCTCCATTCCACGCCCTTTGATGGCCAACTCCGGTAGTTGTAGGAACGACGACCCCGAGAGGGTTCATTGCGTCAGATCCGACGTCGCCTGTAAGCGCGCCGCCCGCCGGTACACGCAGTGGGGCCAGACGCCGCCGCCGTCGCTCCTCCGTGCGAGACAGAGGAGTACGACCGCGCGCGCGGCCGCCTCTTCTCCGGCAGCTCCTTCAAGGCATCGAGCTCACGCTCGTGCTCCTCCCTCCCCCGGTTCTATTCTGTTCTGCAGCGCAACATTTTGTCCCGCAAAACCCCACTTCGTCGAACTGTAAAACGCGTTTGCACGTCGCAATTATACAGGGTTTGCTAGAGTTGCTCTAGAGCATCTTCAATAGGCACCCAAAAACTGCTATGTGCGTTCAAAAATTCGTTTTTTGACGTCGAACAACTCCAACAGACGGTGCAAAACAGTGCACGCTGAAAAGGACGTGGATGTCGCCTAGAGGGGGGGTGAATAGGCGCTTTAAAATAGTTAAGGTTTAGGCTTGAACAAATGCGGAATAAAACTAACGTTTAATATGTCAAGCACAAAACCTACAAACAACTAGGCTCACCTATGTGCACCAACAACTTATGCTAAGCAAGATAAACAACTAAGTGATAGCAAGATATATTACAATAAACAATATGTCTATCACAAAGTAAAGTGCATAAGTAAAGGGTTCGGGTAAGAGATAACCGACGCACGGGGAGACGATGATGTATCCCGAAGTTCACACCCTTGCGGATGCTAATCTCCGTTAGAGCGGTGTGGAGGCACAATGCTCCCCAAGATGCCACTAAGGCCACCGTAATCTCCTCACGCCCTCGCACAATGCAAGATGACGTGATTCCACTAAGGGACCCTTGAGGGAGGTCACCGAACCCGTACAAATGGCAACCCTTGGGGGCGGTCACCGAACCCGTACACGTGGCAACCCTTGGGGGCGGTCACCGAACCCGTACACGTGGCAACCCTTGGGGGCGGTTACCGGTACCCGTACAAATTGCTCGGGGCAATCTCCACAACCTAATTGGAGACCCCAACGCTTCCCGGAGCTTCACACCACAATGATTGAGCTCCGAGACACCACCAAGCTTCTAGGACGCCAAAGCATCCACGAAGAACAATATCAAGGGTACTAAGTACCAAAGGTAGTAAGCTTCTCAACTTCTCACTTCCACGTATCACCGTGGAGAACTCAAACCGATGCAACTAATGCAATGGCAAGAACACACGAAGTGGTCAAGTCCCTCACACTCAAGTCCCTCCACAACAACAAAAGCTATGGAGAAATATGAGAGGAAGAACAAGGAGCTCACAAAGAACTCCAAGATCAAGATCCAAGGGGTTCCCCTCACATAGAGGAGAAAGTGATTGGTGGAGATGTGGATCTAGATCTCCTCTCTCTTTTCCCTCAAGAACAAGCAAGAATCATTGGAGGGATTGAGAGTAATCAAGCTTTAAAATGTCAACAATGGAGGTAGAACAAGAGCTCAACGGATGGGTAAGGCCAAGGGGGAAGAAGACCCCCTTTATATAGTGGGGGAAAGAATCAGACGTTACCCCCACTTTCTGCCCGAGCTCCAGCGGTACTACCGCTGGCACTCCAGCGGTACTACCGCTGGCTGCAGCGGTACTACCGCTGGGCCCCTGGTAGTGCAACGGCACTACCACCGCCAAGAAAGTCTTCGCAAAAAGGTCCGTCCACGAACAACCGCTAGGCAGGCGATACTAAGCTTCCTGGAGCGGTACTACCGCTGACCAGGGGCGGTACTACCGCCAGCCAGCGGTACTACCGCTAGGGCCAGCGGTACTACCGCCAACTCTAGCGGTACTACCGCTAGGTCCAGCGGTACTACCGCTCGCCACTGAAACATACGAGCTCCGAATCGAGCAAACCCAAGCTTGTTGGATTCAGGACGATAAGGGCTATCCAAATCTTAAGACCATGCGGTTATGAATATGCCAAAGATATAGAGATGTGAGATCTCTATGAATGAAGAACCGGCAAAAACTCCAACATCGAAAACATCATAGTAGATGCATATGGACTCCGTTTTCGATGAACTTGAGCTTGTCACGAAGATGACCATAAGCTCTAAAACTCACAAAGAGAAACACCAAACAAGAACCAAGAAGTATGATGCAAGGATGCAAATGGTTTGAGCTCTCAACGAACGATACGATCAAGCTACTCACTTGAGAGCCCCCCTTGATAGAACAACAAACTATCCTAACCAGAAAACCTATCAAGGGCAAACCTATACCTTGCACCTCGTCCTCTTGAGCTAGATGATGATGATCTTGGCTTCCTCAAGATGGACCACCTTTCTTGATTGTGTTGGCTTGATGAAGACTAGTTGATTGCTCCCCCATACTCACTATGGGTGAGCCACTCTTCAGCATATCTTCACAAGTCCATTGCCACCACAATGGACGGCAAGCTTCAAGCATGCTATCTTTGTGCTGATCCACTTGAACTTGCACACCGCAATCTTGATGACGATCACAACTTGACGTCATACTCCATGGGTTGTATGAGATCTTCCCTTTGACGCAAGCCCATGGAAACACACCTAACCCCCACATAGAACTCTCACGAAGACCATGAGTTAGTACACAAACACGTAATGGACAATGCTTACCATACCATGGGATCACTTGATCCCTCTTGGTACATCTTGTACGCTTTGTGTGTTGATCATCTTGATTTACTCTTTGTCTGAGATCTTGATCAACCATTGATGATGATCACAACTTGACGTCATACTCCATGGGTTGTATGAGATCTTCCCTTTGACGCAAGCCCATGTAAACACACCTAACCCCCACATAGAACTCTCATGAAGACCATGGGTTAGTACACAAACACGTAATGGACAATGCTTACCATACCATGGGATCACTTGATCCCTCTCGGTACATCTTGTACGCTTTGTGTGTTGATCATCTTGATTTACTCTTTGTCTAAGATCTTGATCAACCATGTGTCCCTATGACCATTCTTTGGATAATACCTTGAATACCATCTTGGTCATCATATAAACTCCTTGAACCCAACTGATGGACTTCAAGAAGTGCCTATGGACAAATCCATACCATGGGATCACTTGATCCCTCTCGGTACATCTTGTACGCTTTGTGTGTTGATCATCTTGATTTACTCTTTGTCTGAGATCTTGATCAACCATGTGTCTCTATGACCATTCTTTGGATAATACCTTGAATACCATCTTGGTCATCATATAAACTCCTTGAACCCAACAGATGGACTTCAAGAAGTGTCTATGGACAAATCCTATAAATGTAACTTAAGGCAACCATTAGTCCATAGGAATTGTCATCAAGTACCAAAACCACATATGGAGATATATGCTCCAACACACGCGTTAAAAAAAATTGGGCATGCATTGAAAATCGGTATCACGCGCACCATATTTTGGGCGACGGATTGCGCGCGCTTCACGGTTTACACTGCATTTTTTTGGACGTGTTTTTGAGCATCTGCTAAAGCAATGTTGCTCTCGGCGCACTAAAGTTGCTAGAGTGAGACGCTCTAAAACTATTTTAGGACGCGGAATTTTTGTGCGCTTGTTGGAGATGCTATTAGAGCATGTCCAGCCATTTAGCCCGTGAGGCATTTTTTCCGCCGTTTGAGAGCTCTCGATGGAAATTTTGATCTGAAAGGTAAAATTTTTCACTCGTTTGCGTCCTAGAAATCGTGTTTGTGTGTGCATGAAGAAAGAAAGAAAGAGGATGAGTGTGTGTGTGTGGAGAGGAGCACGTGGGTGGGCCACAAAGGGAAAGGGAGGAGAGAGGACAAAGAGACACTGGCAGATGGGCTAGTGCGTGCATGACGGAGATATTAGCCCCCCAGGTGCCACCGAGCTCTGTGGGTTTGCTTTGGGGCCACCGGCGCATTTTTTGGTCAAATTCGACAAAAATTAAGAAGCTAGGATGCAACTAGGCGATTTTTTTACGTCGACGGTTAAAAAGTGTTGTGGAAAGGCCTCTTGGGACGCGGCTCGAGATCCTCTTAGGCCAACTACAACATGAAGAGCATCTACAGCCCGACGTGCCTGCCCCATAAACTTTCACGGCGCATTCCGGGCGCTTCTGCTCGCATTGACCAATCACGTTTTACATGTTAGCTTTTATATCATATCCAATATTATAAACTCATTCAACGCTACGTATAAACATGATCACCATTTCATTGTTGGACAAAAGAAACGTAGTTTATTAGAGTTTATCGACGGACATTGCAAATCAGAATTACAAACTACTTAAAATATAGATAAAACATAAATAAAATGGGAAAGGGCGGAGAAAACACCATTTCCTCGTCGGCTCTTCCCTTCGGTCGTCGATGCGGTTGTGTCCCCCCTACATGTAGGTGTCGGCGTGCGATGATGCGTCGTCGTCGAAGTTGGAGGTGGGGCCATTCGTCACGTGGGAATCCGAGTTGCACATTTGGCTCGACAGCGTGTGGAGCGTGCGGTTTTGCTCTTCGCATGGTTGGTCGCCTTCGCCGTTGCGTCGTTGTTTGCCTCGCGCTCCAACAACTTGATGAAAGGCATTGTGCATCTGTCTTCGTCATCGTGAAAGAGCGTCGGGGGACCGATGCAAGGAGCGCGACATCGGGATCGACCGACACGCGGTCAGCGCCTCCCTCGCCGCCGCCCTCTCCCTCACCCCATGTCGCTCGCGCGGGTTGCTCATGCCTCGGACTCGGGCGTCCTTTGTGGGCGCCAATGGCGCGGACCCAGCGGTAGCTGTGTACCACTTCCAGCAAAGAGTGGTGGTGGGAGGCATACCTAAAGTACATGAGCAAAGCAGGAGGAGCTACGCGTCGGGCGGGACGTTTTGGGACGTCGTTGACGTTGCATCGTCGAAGAGCAATGTGCATTTGTGGAAGATGATTCGCTGCTGCCGGTGATACGTCCATTTTTCATCATGATTTCTTACTAGTATTTATATGATTCTTGGTCATCATTCCACTTTATGATACAATTCTTATGTATTTTCTCTCTGAATTTACAAGGTACATCACAAAGAGGGAAATTGCCGGAATTGGAATTCTGGACCGGGAAACCAAGAAAAAGGTTGATGTCTGATTTCGGGCTCCGCAAAACCCTAAAGATTCAAACTCACGGGCATGTACAAAGATCTGTTGTGGGCTCTCCTCACCTAATTTGCTACTCAATGAAGATGGCACAGAAATCACTCGATTGTGAGGAAGACACAGAACACGACAGTTTACCCAAGTCCGGGCCGCTGAGAAGCGTAATACCCTACTCCTGCTTTGGTGGATTGCCTCTTGTGGAGGTTGGTGGATGAACTAGTACAGTGTTCAAGGCCCTCCGGAGGCTGGGTGGCCTTTGTGTGGTGTCGGTGTGCGAATGAATGGATCTCGTCCCCCTATGAAGTAACCTACTCTCTCTATATATAGGGGCGGCCCCGGTCCTCTTCCCTTATCGTTTCAGCGGGAAGGGATCCCACAATGGCCGATTTTGAAGGGGGACAAGGGAACATGCTCCCGTGCCCAAAGGTGGTCTTTGCCTGCAAAGTGGCCGCCAGCGCTGCAAGGGACGGGTCCATGGATGACGGCTGTCCTGCTGGCGGGCGACGATGGCTTTGTTGCACTAGAAAGGAAACCTTTGGAAGATGCCTTGGGAACCCTAGTACGCCATTGCCCCCTTTGCACTAAAAGGGAAACTGCTCCATCCTGCCGTTTGTTGCTCACATGTCCTTCCTCCGCGTCATCCTTGACTCCTGAGGCTGGGTCTCGCCTCGGAATATCCGCCGCTCCGGAGGGGTCCTGATGAGGACCCCTGCAGGTCTTGACGTTGTTCCTCCTCGTGAGGCTTGGCCCCTTGCGAGGGCCTTGCCTTGAGTGGTACCGTGCCCGATCGTGCTTGCTTGATGAATTGGGCCAACCCTGGGCCATAAGCAGGCAGGTCTGGGTACCCTGATACGTCTCCAACGTATCTACTTTTCCAAACTCTTTTGCCCTTGTTTTGGACTATAATTTGCATGATTTGAATGGAACTAACCTGGACTGATGTTATTTTCAGCAGAATTGCCTTGGTGTTATTTTTGTGCAGAAATCAAAGTTCTCCAAACGTCCTGAAAATTTACGGGGAGCAGTTTTGGAAAATATCAAAAATACCTGCGCCAGAATCCACCTGAGGGGGTGGGCCGGTGGGCCACAAGGCCTGCTCCGCCACCACCCCCCTGGTGGCGGTGGGCAGGCTTGTGGGGCCCAAAGGCACCTGCCGCCCCCAACTCCAGCTCTATAAGTTGTCTTTCGTCCCATAAAAAATAAAAAAGAGAAGTTTTCGTCGCGTTTTCGATGAGGCGCCGCCACCACCTGTTCCTCATCTGGAGGGCAGATCTGGAGTCCGTCTTGGGCTCCGGAGAGGGGAAATCGTCGCCATCGTCATCATCAACCTTCTTCCCTCTCCAATTCCATGAAGCTCTTCGTCGTTCGTGAGTAATCTATTCGTAGGCTCGCTGGACGGTGATGAGTAGGATGAGATCTATCATGTAATCGAGTTAGTTTTGATGGGGATTGATCCCTAGTATCCACTATGTTCTGAGATTTGATGTTGCTACTACTTTGCCATGCTTAATGCTTGTCACTAGGGCCCGAGTGCCATGATTTCAGATCTGAAATTATTATGTTGTCACCAATATATGTGTGTTTTAGATCCGATCTTGCAAGTTGTAGTTACCTACTATGTGTTATGATCCGGCAACCCCGGAGTGACAATAACCGGAACCACTCCCGGTGATGACCATAGTTTGAGGAGTTCATGTGTTCACCAAGTGCTAATGCGTTGGTCCGGTTCTTTATTAAAAGGAGAGCCTTAATATCCCGTAGTTTCCTTTTGGACCCCGCTGCCACGGGAGGGATGGACAATAGATGTCACGCAAGTTCTTTTCCCTAAGCACATATGACGACACACGGAATGCATGCCTACATCACATTGACGAACGGGAGCTAGCCACTTATCTCTCCGTGTTATAGCTGTTGCATGATGAATATCATCCAAACAAATCACCGACCCTATGCCTACGAGTATGTCCTACTACTGTTACTTGTCTTGCTCTGCTACTGTTGCTACTGTTGTTACTTGTCTTGCTCTGTTGCTACTGTTGCTACTACTGTCGCTTGCTACTGTTGCTACTTGCTACTGTTGTCACTATTGTTGTTCCTTGCCACTGTTATTGCTCGTTACACTGCCGATACCCGCTACTTCGCTGTTACTACTTCGCATCCCCTCCACTCATTCCAGCTCCTAGCCTCTTCTTCCACCTCCAGAAAAATTGTTTCGCAGCTCAAACCCGTGTTCTTGCTCATTTGGGTGTGATTTTGGATCTATTTGCTCAAAGCACCATTCTCCGAACCGTTTTGGGGAAATTGCTCCTTGGTAAGTGACTCCTCCATTGGTCCAATTAGTTTTTGCTCTAGTGCTTTATCCTTCGCGAATTCTTGCTACCTTGGTAACCCTGTTCTTGAGCTTGAAAAGTTGATTTTAGTTGGTCCCAAGTAGTTTTAGCGCGTGATACGGTCTCTAGGCACTAGTAGGAGTAGTTGCTACAAGGTATGGTTGGTCTTTATTCACTTTTCTCTTGAACTTCAAAATTTTCAGCAAAAGGAAATTATGTTCAGGAGAAAGTTTCATGGTGGTTTTGTCTTGCTCTGCTGTTGCTACTACTGTTGTTACTTGTCCTGCTCTGCTGCTACTATTGCTACTACTGTCGCTTGCTACTGTTGCTACTTGCTACTGCTGTCACTACTGTTGTTCCTTGCCACTGCTATTGCTCGTTACACTGCCGATACCCGCTACTTCGCTGTTACTACTTCGCTGTTACTATTGTGCTTGCAGATACTAATCTTTCAGGTGTGGTTGAATCTGACAAATTCAGCTGCTAATACTTGAGAGTATACTCTCACCTCCTGACTGGCGTACCTACAAATTGGGTCAAATACTCTACCCTCGAAAACTGTTGCGAACCCACGCGCTGGTGGGCCATCAACAACATTCTTCCAGTTTCATTACCGGGGAGTGCTATCAGCATTCTTCTGGTGCCGTTGCAGGAGAAGGTTAGTTGTTATAAGCATTCATCTAGCTAACACTAGAGATTGCAGGATCACTTTTCTGGAGCCATTGCCAGAGAAGCACAGCTGACGTCATACCCCCATTCCCAGAACGCCGACAGTAGCCCCCGGGCCCACGGCGCGCTCGGGTTGGCTTCTGGGCAAAGCCTCGGGGGCCCTAAATGCATGTGGGCCAGGCCGGTGCGCATCACGCGACTAATGTCGGGTCTCCCTTGCCTTTTGTCTTCACCCGAGCTATTAGGAACCTCACTCATTGCGTTGGTCCATTATTGATATCCATTCTCCCGCACTCGCTCTTCCTCCTCGGTCTCCAACTACAACCGACGTCTCCCTGATCCAGCACCGCGTCGTTCCCTTGTCGGTTCTGCGATGGCGCCCGCCGGCAAGCAGAAGCCAGAGACGCAAGGTCCTGCCCCGGCTCCTCCGCTCGTGGAGTGCGTACTCTCCAAGGATGTGGATCTTACCCCCTTGCTTCCATGGACTGCGGCTGAGTCCAATGAGCACGGGCGGACCCTGATCTGGCACGGCGCCACAACAAAGCAGCCTACATCGAAGGCTAATACCCTTTCTTCCTCCATAGCGTCTTCGCCGGGCTGGCGCCGCCTTTCTCCTCGTTCTTCACCGCCATCCTGAACCACTATGGGATCCAGGCCCTTCACCTCCAGCCCAACTCCATCTTGCTCCTGTTCGTCTTTGCTTTCTACTGCGAGGCCGTCATAGGCGTGCGGCCTTCAGTAGCCCTCTTCCGCCATTTCTTCAGCCTACGCCTGCACGACGGCGCCCGTTTGTCGGCTTGCGTCTCCTTCGTAGCGGCCCAGAGCGGTAATTTGCTCCTGAAGGCCGGGAAGAAGGTGGAAAACTTCAGGCAATGTTGGGTTCTCATGAGCCTCAAGGACACCAACCCTCGGCTGGAAGAGCCGAAGGGGCTGCCGGAGAAGACTTCCGCATGGAGCTCAGCGAAGCTCTCCGACCCTCGGGTCGTGCCCATCCTGGAGCGCTTCTCCCGTGACATCAGTGCCAAGAGGCTGACCGGTGGGATGATAGTGAAGGAATTCTTGGTGCAGCATGTGGTGCCCCTTCAGGCCCATTCCAGACCCCTGTGGGACTACCAGCTCGGTGACGACAAGCTGAGGCTCCGGTCCCACGACCTTCCTACTGAGGAGCTGAACAGGGTCATGGCAATCCTGCTGGGCGGTGCCCCTGGTGATCTGCCCGAGGCTCTAGTTCCGTTGTACCATCTCGACCACCGGGCCGACCTGATCGCCGCGCTGCCTGTATTCGATGAGTGGGGGCTCCTCCCGATCGAGGGCTCTGGTCCGGTAGAGGTGTCATCGGACAATACCTCCGGCGGGGAGGACTCGGAGAAGACCATCGACGACTGCCCGGCGAGCGCGCCTCTCCCGTCGCAGACCGCCCTTCTGCGCGAGCTTGAAGATGATGATGTCATAGGCGAAGTTTCCGTGGTGATCTCCTCGCGCCTGACCAGGATCTTCGGGGGATCCGCGTCGGCCCTGCATGCCACGCGGTTCACGAGCATGCTCGTCCCACAGAAGCACGGGGCTGAGTCGCCCTTGGCGCATCCTGCCTCCGCCGGCGGGAAGCCTCAGGCACCGGGCTCGCCCCTGCCGTCGTCGGGGTGGAGAGAAAGAGGAGATGGGTCGACGTCGAAGAGTAAGTGACTCGTCTTGGCTCGCCTCGCGCGTCCATCGTCCGCGCATGGCTGGTTCCTCTTTTGCTGGATGTCCAGGGGTGTTGCCTTGCTGCGGGAAAAGAAGAAGAAGGGCGGCGTCAAGCCGAAGGCGCCTCCTTACGAACCGCCGGTCCTCCCCAACGCGTTGCCGCCTCCGACGAAGGAGAGGAGGCTCGCGAGGTGACCTCTCGGGCCTTGGTCGCCGAGCCCCCTGAGCCCCCAAAGCATCCTGAGGCAGTTGTGACGACGTCGTTGCCCGAGGGGCGGGCTCCTCAGGGCTCTCAGTCCACTGATGCGCCAATGCTTGCGGTCTCCGAACAACCTTCGGAGCCCCATGTCCCCTGTGACGCTGCCTCCGTGATGACACCGCCCGTGACAGCACTAGAGGCTCCTCAGGGGGAGATCTAGAGGACTTCGGTATATGTCCAGGGCGTCCTGAACCAAGCCTTCGCTGCCCTGGGCAAGGTCGTGGTCGTGATGGCGGAGGGCAAGAAGGAGGCCAAGGTCGCTCGCGTTGCGCGTGTGGAGGTGTTGAGGAAGCCGAATCCGCTCGCGCCGCGTGTGAGGAGGCGATGAAGGAAGTCGAATCCACTTGCGTCACGCACGAGGAGGCGATGAATGGGGCCACTGCGGCTGCCAAACGCTGCGAAGAAGCGGAGGCTCGTCTGAAGGCCTTCCAAGAGGAACAAGCCAAGCTTCGCCTGCGGAAGGAAGAACTTGAGGCCCGTAAGACCAAGCTCGCCGCCCGGGAAGAAGAGTTGTCCCTGGAGGAGACTCGCTTGGGCGTGAAGCAGGCGCGCTTGGATGAGCAGGAGAAGGAGATCGCCTCAAAGAAGGCTCTTCTTGATGCCAAGGGGGAAGCCCTCGCCACAACCGAGAAGGAGAAAGCCGTGGAGCTGGTCGGCTTCCCTGACGTTGAGCTCAGGCTTAGCACGGCGCTCCATACCCTCTGCCGGGATGGGTTTGATGAGCCTCTGGCCACCCCAGAGGGTGGCTTCGCGGCACTCGCGACGGAGCTCGCCGTGGTGTTGGAGGACGTCGTCATCCAAGTGGATAGGATCTTGGACAGTGAGTGTCACGACCTCTTTTCTGAGGCCGCGACACGCGTCTTCAATCACCTTCATCTTCGTGAGTCGGGGTTTGACTTCGGCTCCGTGATCCCGTCGGTCCCTACTGAGGCCCGCGACAGCGCTGCTAAGGCGGTGAAGGGTCCCGTGGAGGCGTTGGTGAAGAGGTTCGCCCGCGTCGTAGTTCCCCATCTCCGGATGTCGCTGAAGCCGACGATAGGGAAGATGACGCCACTGACGACGATGACAAGCCCCCTGAAGATGGAGCGACTGGTGGCGACGGTTCCTCCTGATTCCTTCCCCCTGTTTTTTCCCTGCAATGCACACCGTGCCTCGTGGAGGCGTCAAACTCATTTACATTTTCAAGAACCTGTTAAGGCTTGTAATAACTGGATGACTGCTTGAATGTTTTCTTCGCCTCGTTTCTTTCATGTTTGTTGTGATACTCTGCATCGGCAGGGCCCGACCCGCGCATACCTCAGCCGCCATTGAACCGTCCGGATTCCAGGACGGCCCAAGAGGTGAGGGCCTACGGGTTCAGTTAGGCTCCTCAGTCGTGATGCTCCGGAGTCCCCCTGGACGTGCGAGCAGCCCTCATGAGGGGAACGCGGTGAGGATTTCGAAACTTGAGAACACCTTCAACACTCTGCGTCAGCAGGGCCCACCCCACGCGTACCTCCACCGCGATTGGACCGACCGGATACCAGGATGGCCCAAAGGGGGAAGGGGCTACGAGCACAGTTAGGCCCTTGAGTTGCGATGCTCAGGAGTCCCCCTTGACGTACGAGCGACTTCAATGTCCCTCCTAAGAAGCTGACAATTCGAGACTCCCGAACTCCTTCAACACTCTGCATCGGTAGGGTACGCTCCGCGTGTACCTCCACCGCTGTTGGACCGCCTGGGCGGCCCAAGAGGGAAGGGGCTACGGGCGCAGTTCAGGCTCCTGAGGCGCGATGCTCAGGAGTCCTCCTTGACGTACGAGTGACTCCAGCGTTCTCCCTAAGAGATTTTAAGTGGCTTGTTGAGTGCACTGGGCTCTACATCGGCAGGGCCCACCCCACGCATACCTCCACCGTCGTTGAACCGACCGGATTCCAGGATGGCCCAAGAGGGAAGGGGCTACGGGTGCAGTTAGGCCCGTGAGTCGCGATGCTCAGGGGTCCCCCTTGACGTACGAGTGGCTCCATACCTCCAGTTGTCTGTCCCCCGCACTGGGTGTGTGCATAGTCGTAGGTGGACTGGGTTGACTTCCTGGCCAGCTATGGGCATAGTCATTGGTGGACAGTGTTGATTTCCTTGCAAGCTGAGGGCATAGTCATTGGTGGAATGTGTTGATTTCCTTGCGAGCTGCGGGCATAGTCATTGGTGGACTGTGTTGATTACCTCCATCTTCTCCCGAGCTCGGAGCATAGGGCTGCAACTAGGCATGGGAGGGACCCCTCCACGTCCTCGGGGGGTCCCGGGCATATGCAGCCGCAGCTCGTTATTACGTGAGAGCGTCACGGTTGGGTTGTATCTGGGAGGTCGCGAGGATGCTTTGGCCTCGCGAATGTCCCTACCCCCGAGGCATAGGCGCCTGATTCCTTTTGAGTCTTTACCCAGCGAAGAGCATAGGTCATCCATTCGGCATGGGAGGGACCCCTTCGCGTCCTCGGGGCCCCCCGGGCGTATACAACTGCAACTCGTTATTACGTGAGAGTGTCACGGTGGGGGTGTATCTGGGAGGTCGCGAGGACGCTTGGGCCTCGCGAGTGTCCCTACCCCCGAGGCATAGGCGCCTGATTCCCTTTGGGTTATTGGTAAACCCTGTTGACTTCTTCTTCTTCGGAAGTGAGGCAGTGTGTCTGCTTCCTGAGGAGGCCTGCAAGGATAAGCTTTGGCCGGAGCACCCAAGCGGGGGGCCGACTGCCCAAAGATGCAAGCAAGGTAGAACGTTAGGGTTCGAAGTGGGTGCGACAGAAACAACTGAAGGATGTGTAAATGAAAGTGGCGGCTGGGTGTGCCCTGAACTCCTGGAGGCCACATGGCCCTGCGGGTGACCTCAGATAGAGTGAGACGAAAAGTTACTTTCAGCAGCCAACAAAAAGTCACCTAGCGGCCATGCCGCTCAAGTGCCGAGGGCGCCGTCATCGCCCGATCTCCTGCTTCCAAGATCGCGACCTTCACGGGTCCGTCGTCTCCCGAGGCTCGGGACCTTCGCTTGGCCCAAGCATCTCCTCCTCTTCCTCACCACGCCCCAACAGGCAAGGCACGAGCATGGCCTGCTGGAGCCGCTGATACGTCTCAAACGTATCTATAATTTTTTATGGTTTCATGTTGTTATCTTGTCATCTTTGGATGTTTTATGTACCTTTTATATCTTTTTTGGGACTAACTTATTAATTCAGTGGCAAGTGCCCGTTCCTGTTTTTTCTGTGTTTTTGGCTCTTTTCAGATCTGATTTTGGAACGGAGTCCAAACGGAATAAAATCCCCGAAATAAATTTTTCCCGAACGGAAGAAGATCAGGGGGCTTGAGGGCCAAGCCAGGAGAGCTACACGGGGCCCACAAGCCCCTATCCGCCACCAGGGGCGGCGGCCAGCAGGCTTGTGGCCTTCCTGGCGCCCTCCTGACCTAGCTCCTTCGCCTATATATTCCCTAAAATACAGAAAAAAATCAAGGGATCCACGAAAATACTTTTCCGCTGCCGCAAGCTTCCGTTTTCGCAAGATCTCATCTCGAGACCCTTCCCGATGCCCTGCCGGAGGGGACTCTGGAGTTGGAGGGCTTCTACATCAACATCATCGCCCCTCCAATGACTCGTGAGTAGTTCACTTCAGACCTACGGGTCCGTAGTTAGTAGCTAGATGGCTTATTCTCTCTCTTGGATCTTCAATACAAAGTTCTCCATGATCTTCATGGAGATCTATCCGATGTAATCCTCTTTGGCGGTGTGTTTGTCGAGATCCGATGAATTGTGGATTTGTGATCAGATTATCTATGATATATATTTGAGTCTTTGCTGATTTCTTATATGCATGATTTGATATCCTTGTAAGTCTCTCCGAGTCTTAGGTTTTGTTTGGCCAACTAGATCTATGATTCTTGCAATGGGAGAAGTGCTTGGTTTTGGGTTCTTACCGTGTGGTGACCTTTCCTAGTGACAGTAGGGGCAGCAAGGCACACATCGTGTAGTTTCCATCAAGGGTAACAAGGTGGGCTTTGTCGTAGATATGAGATTGTCCATCTACATCATGTCATCTTGCTTAAGGCGTTACTCTGTTCTTTTGGACTTAATACACTAGATGCATGCTGGATAGCGGTCGACGTGTGGAGTAATAGTAGTAGATGCAGAAAGTATCGGTCTACTTGTTTTGGACGTGATGCCTATAGATATAATCATTGCCATAGATGACGTCATGACTTTACGCGGTTCTATCAATTGCTCGACAGTAATTTGTTCACCCACCGTCTACTTGCTTTCATGAGAGAATCCACTAGTAAACACTACGGCCCTCGGGTCTATTCACACTTATTATTTCCACTTTCGCTTTTACTTTGCTTTGTTACTTTGTTGCTTTCAGTTCTCACTTGGCGAACAATCTATAAGGGATTGACAACCCCTTCATAGCGTTGGGAGCAAGCTTTTTGTGTTTGTGCAGGCACTTGAGATACTCCTTCACTGGATCGATACCTTGGTTCTCAAACTGAGGGAAATACTTACCACCGCTGCGCTACATCACCCTTTCCCCTTCGAGGGAACACCAACTCAAGGCTCCAAGGCCACGGGGGAAATGCTTTGCATATTTGCCTAGGAAGTCCCTTAAGGCGTAGCCGTAGCAGAAGGATTCCTGGTGGCGTTGCTGAGGAGTATCAAGAACAGTCTCCCGTCAGCACATTTCTGGCGCCATTGGAAGGTCTTTTGTTGCAGTAGCAGAAGTATTTCTGGCGCCGTTGCTGGGGAAGGAGAGATCTATCCAAGTAGGTCTCACAAACTCATCTCTTGCATCTACTTTTTTGCCAGTTGCCTCTCGTTTTCCTCTCCCCCACTTCGCATTTGCCATTTTCATTTGCCTTTCTCCTTTGCCGTTTTCTTTTGCCTTTTGCCTTTTTGCCGTTTTCCTTCGCCGGTTTTCGTGCTTGCTTGTGTGCTTGTTTGTTTGTTGAAGTCATCATGGCTGAAAACACCAAACTTTGTGACTTCTCGAGTACCAATAATAATGATTTTATTAGTACTCCGATTGCTCCCGCCACTAGTGAGGAATCGTATGAAATCAACACAGCTTTGCTGAATCTTGTTATGAAAGAGCAACTCTCTGGCCTTCCTAGTGAAGATGTCGCATCCCATCTCAATACCTTCATTGAGCTTTGTGCTATGCAAAAGAAAAGAGATGTGGATAATGACGTGATTAAGTTGAAACTTTTTCCTTTCTCGTTGCGAGATCGCGCAAACACTTGGTTTTCTTCTTTGCCTAAAAATAGTATCGATTCTTGGGATAAGTGCAAAGATGCTTACATATCCAAGTATTTTCCGCCGGCTAAGATCATCTCCTTACGTAACGATATCATGAATTTCAAGCAACTTGATCATGAACACGTTGCACAATCTTGGGAGAGGATGAAGCTTATGATTAGAAATTGTCCCGCTCATGGCTTGAGTTTGTGGATGATTATACAAATCTTTTACGCTGGCTTGAATTTCGCTTCTCGCAATATCTTGGACTCCGCCTCAGGTGGAACGTTCATGGAAATCACGTTAGGAGACGCTACAAAACTCCTAGACAATATCATGACCAACTACTCTCACTGGCACATTGAAAGGTCGCGTGCTAGCAAAAAGGTACACGCTATAGAAGAAATTAACTCGCTTAGTGATAAGATGGACGAGTTGATGAATTTGGTTGCTAGTAGAAACGCTCCTTTAGATCCTAATGATATGCCACTATCTTCTTTGATTGAGAGTAGCAACGCTAGTTTGGACGTGAATTTTGTTGGTAGGAACAATTTTGGCAACAACAATGGTTTTAGAGGAAATTGTGTTCCTAGGCCTTTTCCTAGTAACTCCTCTAACAATTATGTCATTCCTACAACACTTATGGAAATCACAACAAATTACCCTCTGATTTAGAGAGTAATATCAAAGAGTTCATCAACTCTCAAAAGATTTCCAATGCGTCCATAGAGGAAAAACTACTCAAAATAGACGATTTGGCTAAGAGCGTTGATAGGATGTCTTGTGATATTGATGCTTTGAAAGTTAGATGTGCTCCTCCCAAGGTCAACTTGGATGAAACTTTGAAAGCTATGCGTGTCTCCATGAATGAGAGCAAAGAAAGAACCGCCCAAATTCGCGCTAGGCATGAATGGTTTAAAAGGGTGCGTTCTAGTGATGCAAATCACGAAGATCTTAAAGTGCTTGGTGTGTCTCCTCTTGAATCTTTGTTTTCGCGTGTCAAACCTATTGATGGAGGCTCTGGATATGAATCCACTTTGGTTGAAAAACACCCAAATGATTCGGAGTCCACCCATCTTGATTATAAAGGTGTGGAGAGTGGAGTAGAAGAAATCAAAATTTTGGGTAGTAATGAAACTCCCAGTTTGGATTTCAAGGAATTCAATTATGATAATTGCTCCTTGTTTGAATGCATTTCTTTGATGCAATCCATTGCAAACTCTCCACATGCTTATAGCCAAAGCAAAGCCTTTACCGCGCATATCGTAGATGCTATGATGAAATCTCTTGAAGGAAGCTCGAATTAGAAGTCTGTATACCTAGAAAACTTCATGATGAGTGGGAATCAACTAACAAAATCAAGATAAAAAACTATGAGTGCAATGCTTTGTGTGATTTGGGTGCTAGTGTTTCCGCGATTCCAAAGTCTTTATGTGATATTCTTGGTTTTCATGAGATTGAAGAGTGTTTTCTTAATTTGCATCTTGCAGATTCTACTGTCAAGAAACCAATGGGAAGGATCGATGATGTTCTTATTGTTGCAAATAAGAACTATGTACCCGTGGATTTCATTGTACTTGACATAGATTGCAATCCTTCATGTCCCATTATTTTTGGTAGACCTTGTTGGAAATATTCCCTAGAGGCAATAATAAAATGGTTATTATCATATTTCCTTGTTCATGATAATCGTCTATTGTTCATGCTATAATTGTATTAACAGAAAACAGTAATACATGTGTGAATAAATAGATCACAATGTGTCCCTAGCAAGCCTCTAGTTGGCTAGCTCGTTAGTCAATAGATGATCATGGTTTCCTGGTCTTGGGCATTAGATGTCATTGATAAGGGGATCACATCATTGGGAGAATGATGTGATGGACAAGACCCAATCCTAAGCATAGCACTAGATCGTATTGTTCGTATGCTAGAGCTTTTCTAATGTCAAGTGTCTTTTCCTTCGACCGTGAGATTGTGCAACTCCCGGATACAGTAGGAGTTCTTTGGGTGTATCAAACGTCACAACGTAACTGGATGACTATAAAGGTGCACTGCGGGTATCTCTGAAAGTGTCTGTTGGGTTGGTACAAATCGAGATCGGGATTTGTCACTCCGTGTGACGGAGAGGTATATCTGGGCCCACTCGATAGAACATCATCAGGAGCTCAATGTGACTAAGGAGTTAGTAACACGATGACGTACTACGGAACGAGTAAAGAGACTTACCGGTAACGAGATTGAACAAGGTATAGGTATACCGACGATCGAATCTCGGGCAAGTTCTATACCGACAGACAAAGGGAATTGTGTACGGGATTGATTGAATCCTTGACATCATGGTTCATCCGATGAGATCATCATGGAGCAAATGGGAGCCACCATGGGTATCCAGACCCCGCTGATGATTATTGGCCAGAGAGGTGTCTCGGTCATGTGTGCGTGTCTCCCGAACCCGTAGGGTCTACACACTTAAGGTTCGATGACGCTTAGGTTATAGGGAATTGTTATACGAGGTTATCGAAAGTTGTTCGGAGTCCCGGATGAGATCCCGGACATCACGAGGAGCTCCGAAGGTAAAGATTGATATATAGGACGGATGGTTTCGGATACCGGAAGTGTTTCGGGCGTCACCGGGACCACCGGGACCACCGGAGGTGGCCCCGGGGGTCCACCGAAAGGGGGCAACGACCCCGGGAGGCTAGATGGGCCAAGTGGGGAAGGGAACTAGCCCCTAGGTGGGCTGGTGCGCCCCCCACTCAGCCCATGGCGCAGGAAGAGGGGAGAGGGGGGACCCTAGCGCAGGTGGGCCTAAGGCCCACCAGAGGGGTGCGCCACCCCTCCTCCGTGCCCTGGCCGCCGCCCCCTCTCCCATCTGGGGCTGCCGCACCACCTAGGGGGGAACCCTAGGGGTGGTGCACCCCCCTCCCCTCCTCCTAGAAATAGTGGGGGTTTTGGGGCTGTTGGAGATAGACTTTTCCCTCTCCCTCGGCGCAGCCCTGCCCTTCTTTCTCCTCCTCTTTGCCGGTGCTTGGCGAAGCCCTGCTGGGAGACCTCGTCTCTCCATCGACACCACGCCGTTGTGCTGCTGGAGTTCTTCCCCAACCTCTCCCTCCTCCTTGCTGGATCAAGGTGCGGGAGACGTCACCGGGTTGCACGTGTGTTGAACGCGGAGGTGCCGTAGTTCGGCACTAGATCAGAATCACACCGCGATCTGAATCGCCGTGAGTACGACTCCATCAACCGCGTTCTAGTAACGCTTCCGCTTAGCAATCTTCAAAGGTATGAAGATGCACTCACCCCTCTCTCGTTGCTGGTCTCTCCATAGGAAGATCTGAATATGCGTAGGAATTTTTTTGAATTTATGCTACGTTACCCTATAGTGGCATCAGAGCCAGGTTTTCTATGCGTAGATTCTATGCACGAGTAGAACACAAAAGGTTGTGGGCGATGATTTGTCAATTGCTTGCCGCTACTAGTCTTATTCTTTTCCGGCGGTATTGTGGGATGAAGCGGCCTGGACCGAAATTACACGTACGCTTACGTGAGACTGGTTCCACCGACACACATGCACACCGTGCATAAAGGTGGCTAGCGGGTGTGTGTCTCTCCTACTCTAGTCGGATTGGATTTGATAAAAAGGGTCCTTATGAAGGGTAAATAGCTTTGGCATATCATCATTGTGGCTGTCACGTAGGTAAGAAAGCGTTCTTGCTAGAAACCCAAATCAGCCACGTAAAACTTGCAACAACAATTAGAGGACGCCTAACTTGTTTTTGCAGGGTTTGACATGTGATGTGATATGGCCAAAGTTGTGATGTTGCATGTATGATGTATGAGATGATCATGTTATTGTAATAGGTTTCACGACTTGCATGTCGATGAGTATGACAACCGGCAGGAGCCATAGGAGTTGTCTTAATTTATTGTATGAGATGCAACGCCATGTGCTTACTATTTTTACTTAATTGCTAACGGTTAGCTATAGTAGTAGTTGGCGTGACGACTTCATGGAGACACGATGATGGAGATCATGATGATGGAGATCATGGTGTCACGCCGGTGACAATGATGATCATGCGATGCCTGAAGATGGAGATCGAAAGAGCAAAGATGATAATGGCCATATCATGTCACTATATGATTGCATTGTGATGTTTATCATGTTTTTCATCTTATTGCTTAGAACGACGGTAGCATAAAAAGTTGATCCCTCTTAAAATTTCGAGAATGTATTCCCCTAAGTGTGCACCGTTGCGAAGGATCGTTGTCTCGAAGCACCACGTGATGATCGGGTGTGATAGATTCTAACGTTCGCATACAACGGGTGTAAGCCAGATTTACACACGCGAAACACCTAGGTTGACTCGACGAGCTTAGCATGTACAGACATGACCTCGAATACAAGAGACCGAAAGGTCTAACATGAGTCGTATGGTTGAATACGATCAGCATGAAGTTGCTCACCATGGTGACTAGTCCGTCTCATGTGATGATCGGACACGGGTTAGTCAACATGGATCATGTATCACTTAGATGACTAGAGGGATGTCGATTTAAGTGGGAGTTCATACTTAATTTGATTAAATGAACTTAATTGTCATGAACTTAGTCTAAAAGTTGTCTTTATAAATATTGTAGATGGCCAACGTCAACCTCAATTTCGACGCATTCCTAGAGAAAAACAAGCTGAAAGATGATGGTAGCAACTATGCGGACTCGGTTCGCAACTTGAAGCTCATCCTTGAAGCAGCTAAAAAGGCTTATGTCCTTGATGTGCCGCTAGGTGAACCTCCCGCTCCCGCAGCAGCCCAAGACATTCTGAACGTCTGGCAAACGTGGAGTGATGACTACTCTCTGGTTAGGTGTGGCATGTTATACAGTTTAGAAACGGGGCTCCAAAGGCGTTTTGAGCAACACGGTGCATATGAGATGTTCCAAGAGCTGAAGCTAGTTTTTCAAGCTCATGCCCGTGTCGAGAGTTATGAAGTCTCCGACAAGTTCTTTAGCTGTAAGATGGAGGAGAATAGTTCTGTCAGTGAGCACATACTCAAAATGTCTGGGTTACACGGTCGTCTGACTTCACTTGGAGTCGAACTTCCGGATGATGCTATAATTGACAGAATCCTCCAGTCTCTCCCACCAAGCTACAAAGGATTTGTGCTTAACTACAACATGCAAGGGATGGAGAAGACCATTCCCGAGTTGTACACGATGCTCAAGTGTGCAGAAGTAGAAATCAAGAAAGAGCATCAAGTGTTGATGGTCAACAAGACCACTAGTTTCAAGAAGGGCAAGGGTAAGAAGAACTTCAAGAAAGACGACAAAGCCGTTGTCGCGCCCGGTAAGCCAGATGCCGGGAACAAGAAAAAGAATGGACCCAAGCCTGAGACTGAGTGCTTCTATTGCAAGGGAAAGGGTCACTGGAAGCGGAACTGCCCCAAATACTTAGCGGACAAGAAGGCCGACAACATTAAAGGTATATGTGATATACATGTTATTGATGTGTACCTTACCAGCGCTCGTAGTAGCTCCTGGGTATTTGATACCGGTGATGTTGCTCACATTTGCAACTCAAAGCAGGAACTGCGGAATAAGCGGAGACTGGCAAAGGACAAGGTGACGATGCGCGTCGGGAATGGCTCCAAGGTTGATGTGATCGACGTCGGCACGTTACCTCTACATCTACCGTCGGGATTAGTTTTAAACCTTAATAATTGTTATTTAGTACCAGCTTTAAGCATAAACATTGTATCAGGGTCTTGCTTAATGCGAGATGGCTATTCATTTAAGTCAGAGAATAATGGTTGTTCTATTTATACGAGTGATATGTTTTATGGTCATGCTCCGCTGGTGAATGGTTTATTATTGATGAATCTCGATCGTGATGTTACGCATATTCATAGTGTGAGTACCAAAAGATGTAAAGTTGATAATGATAGTCCCACATATTTGTGGCACTGCCGCCTTGGTCATATCGGCGTTAAGCACATGAAGAAGCTCCATACTGATGGACTATTAGAGTCTCTTGACTTTGAATCATTTGACACATGCGAACTGTGCCTCATGGGCAAGATGACTAAGACTCTATTCTCAGGAATAATGGAGAGAGCAACCGACTTATTGGAAATAATACATACTGATGTGTGTGGTCCAATGAACGTTGAAGCTCGCGGTGGCTATCGTTATGTTCTCACTCTCACCGATGATTTGAGTAGGTATGGGTATATCTACTTGATGAAGCACAAATCTGAGACATTTGAAAAGTTCAAGGAATTTCAGAGTGAGGTCGAGAATCAACGTGACAGGAAAATTAAGTGTCTACGATCTGATCGTGGAGGAGAATATTTGAGTCACGAGTTTGGCACACACCTAAGGAAGTGTGGAATCGTTTCACAACTGATGCCGCCTGGCACACCGCAACGCAATGGAGTGTCTGAATGTTGTAATCGCACTTTATTAGATATGGTACGATCTATGATGTCTCTTACCGACTTACCGCTATCATTTTGGGGATACACATTAGAAACTGCAGCATTCACTTTAAATAGGGCACCGTCTAAATCCGTTGAGACGACACCGTATGAACTATGGTTTGGCAAGAAACCTAAGTTGTCGTTTCTTAAAGTTTGGGGCTGCGATGCTTATGTGAAGAAACTTCAACCAGAAAAGCTCGAACCCAAAGCGGAGAAATGCGTATTCATAGGATACCCTAAGGCCTTGTTTGGTACTAGTGTTTTTGAGAAGATTGGTGGGGACAATCCCCCAAGGGATTGGGTGAAACCCCAACCTTCACCCAATCCCTTCAAATCCCCATTTATCCCCAATACACTAGGTAGGGGTAGTGTATTGGATATTGAGAAAAATGCACTATAATTTGGGGATTTGAGGGGAAATGTGGGGATGAAACATGTCGAATACACTAGAACCAAATGGTGTTATGGGATATGTGGGGATTGAGGGGTTTGACCGGGATAATCCCCACAAATTCCCTAAAATACACTAGTACCAAACAAGGCCTAAGGAAACTATTGAGTATACCTTCTATCTTAGATCCGAAGGTAAAACCTTTGTTGCCAGGAACAGATCCTTTCTAGATAAAGAGTTTCTCTCGAAAGAAGTAAGTGGGAGGAAGGTAGAACTTGATGAGGTAATTACACCCCCTCTCGAATAGGATAGTAGCACAACACGGGAAGTTGTTCCTGTGGCGCCTGCACCAACTGAAGAGGAAGTTAATGATAATGATGATGAAGCTTCGGATCAAGTTACTACTGAACCGCTAAGGTCCACGAGGGCACGCTCCGCACCAGAGTGGTACGGCAACCCTGTGATGGAAATCATGTTGTTAGACAACGGTGAACCTTACAACTATGAAGAAGCGATGGCAGGCCCGGATTCCAACAAATGGCTTGAAGCTATGAAATCCGAGATGGGATCCATGTATGAGAACAAAGTATGGACTTTGGTGGACTTGCCCGATGACAGGCGAGCCATAGAAAATAAATGGATCTTCAAGAAGAAGACTGATGCAGACGGTAATGTAACCGTTTATAAAGCTCGACTTGTCGCAAAGGGTTTTCGAAAAATTCAAGGAGTTGACTACGAAGAGACTTTCTCTCCTGTAGCGAAGCTGAAATCAGTCCGAATCATGTTAGCGATTGCCGCCTTTTATGATTATGAAATTTGGCAAATGGAAGTCAAAACAGCGTTCCTTAACGGGAACCTTAAGGAAGAGTTGTATATGATGCAACCAGAAGGTTTTGTCGACCCTAAGGGTGCTAAGAAAGTGTGCAAGCTCCAGCGCTCCATCTATGGGCTGGTGCAAGCATCTCGGAGTTGGAACATTCGCTTTAATGAGGTGATTAAAGCGTTTGGGTTCATACAGGTTTACGGAGAAGCCTGTCTGTACAAGAAAGTGAGTGGGAGCTCTGTAGCTTTCCTCATACTGTATGTGGATGACATATTATTGATGGGGAACGATACATAAATGTTGGAGAGCATAAAGGCCTATTTGAACAAGAGTTTTTCAATGAAGGACCTTGGAGAAGCTGCATACTTATTAGGCATCAAGATCTATAAAGATAGATTGAGACGCCTCATAGGTCTTTCGCAAAGTACATACCTTGACAAGATATTGAAGAAGTTCAATATGGAAAACTCAAAGAAAGGGTTCTTGCCAGTTTTGCAAGTTATGAGATTGAGTAAGACTCAGTCGCCGACCACGGCAACAGATAGAGAGAAGATGAGTTCTGTCCCCTACGCTTCAGCCGTAGGCTCTCTAATGTATGCCATGCTGTGTACCAGACCTGATATAAACCTTGCCATAAGTTTGGTAGGGAGGTTCCAAAGTGATCCCGGTATGGAACACTGGACAGTGGTCAAAAATATCCTTAAGTACCTGAAAAGGACTAAGGAAATGTTTCTCGTTTATGGAGGTGACGAAGAGCTCGTCGTAAAGGGTTACGCCGACACCAGCTTCGACACAGATCCGGATGGCTCTAAGTCACACACCGGATACGTATATGTTTTGAATGGTGGGGCAGTGAGATGGTGCAGCGGCAAGCAAGAAGTCGTGGCAGCATCTACATGTGAAGCGGAGTACATAGCTGCTTCAGAAGCGGCTCATGAAGGAATTTGGATAAAGGAGCTCATCACCGACCTTGGAGTGCTTCCAAGCGCGTCGGGTCCAATGACACTCTTCTGTGATAACACTGGGGCCATTGCCATAGCCAAGGAGCCCAGGTTCCACCGGAAGACGAAGCACATCAAACGCCGCTACAACTCCATCCATGACCATGTCCAGAGTGGAGTAATAGATATTTGTAGAGTACACACGGATCTGAATATTGCAGACCCGTTGACTAAACCTCTTCCATGAGCAAAACATGATCAACACCATAATGCTATGGGTGTTCGATACATCACAATGTAACTAGATTATTGACTCTGGTGCAAGTGGGAGACTGTTGGAAATATGCCCTAGAGGCAATAATAAAATGGTTATTATCATATTTCCTTGTTCATGATAATTGTCTATTGTTCATGCTATAATTGTATTAACAGGAAACAGTAATACATGTGTGAATAAATAGATCACAATGTGTCCCTAGCAAGCCTATAGTTGGCTAGCTCGTTAGTCAATAAATGATCATGGTTTCCTGGTCATGGGCATTAGATGTCATTGATAACGGGATCACATCATTGGGAGAATGATGTGATGGAGAAGACCCAATCCTAAGCATAGCACTAGATCGTATTGTTCGTATGCTAAAGATTTTCTAATGTCAAGTGTCTTTTCCTTCGACCGTGAGATTGTGCAACTCCCGGATATCGTAGGAGTGCTTTGGGTGTATCAAACGTCACAACGTAACTGGGTGACAATAAAGGTGCACTACGGGTATCTCTTCAAGTGTCTGTTGGGTTGGTACGAATCGAGATCGGGATTTGTCACTCCGTGTGACGGAGAGGTATCTCTGGGCCCACTCGGTAGAACATCATCATGAGCTCAATGTGACTAAGGAGTTAGTCACACGATGACGTACTACGGAACGAGTAAAGAGACTTACCGGTAATGAGATTGAACAAGGTATAGGTATACCGACGATCGAATCTCGGGCAAGTTCTTTACCGACAGACAAAGGGAATTGTATACGAGATTGATTGAATCCTTGACATCGTGGTTCATCCGATGATATCATCGTGGAGCAAGTGGGAGCCACCATGGGTATCCAGACCCCGCTGATGGTTATTGGCCGGAGAGGTGTCTCGGTCATGTTGCCGATCTCCCGAACCTGTAGGGTCTACACACTTAAGGTTCGATGACGCTAGGGTTATAGGGAATTGTTATACGAGGTTTTCGAAAGTTGTTCGGAGTCCCGGATGAGATCCCGGACGTCACGAGGAGCTCCGGAATGGTCTGGAGGTAAAGATTGATATATAGGACGGATGGTTTCGGACACCGGAAGTGTTTCGGGCGTCACCGGGACCACCGGGACCACCGGAGGTGGCCTCGGGGGTCCATCGAAAGGGGGCAACGACCCCGGGAGGATAGATGGGCCAAGTGGGGAAGGGAACCAGCCCCTAGGTGGGCTGGTGCGCCCCCCCACTCAGCCCATGGCGCAGGAAGAGGGGAGAGGGGGGGGGACCCTAGCGCAGGTGGGCCTAAGGCCCACCAGAGGGGTGCGCCACCCCTCCTCCCTGCCCTGGCCGCCGCCCCCTCTCCCATCTGGGGCTGCTGCACCACCTAGGGGGGAACCCTAGGGGTGGCGCACCCCCCTCCCCTCCTCCTATAACTAGTGGGGGTTTTGGGGCTATTGGAGATAGACTTTTCCCTCTCCCTCGGCGCAGCCGTGCCCTTCTTTCTCCTCCTCTCTGCCGGTGCTTGGTGAAGCCTTGCCGGGAGACCTCGTCTCTCCATCGACACCACGCCGTCGTGCTGCTGGAGTTCTTCCCCAACCTCTCCCTCCTCCTTGCTGGATCAAGGTGCGGGAGACGTCACCGGGCTGCACGTGTGTTGAACGCGGAGGTGCCGTAGTTCCACACTAGATCGGAATCACACCGCGATCTGAATCACCGCGAGTACGACTCCATCAACCGTGTTCTAGTAAAGCTTCCGCTTAGAGATCTTCAAAGGTATGAAGATGCACTCACCCCTCTCTCGTTGCTGGTCTCTCCATAGGAAGATCTGAATATGCGTAGGATTTTTTTTTGAATTTAGGCTACGTTACCCTAGAGACCTTTCCTAAGGACTATTGGTGTGATCATCGATATGAAGGAAGGGAATATTAGATTTCAATTTCCTTTAAAGAAGGGCATGAAGCACATTCCTAGAAAGAAAATGAGATTGCCTTATGAATCTATGATGAGGGCTACTTATGGTTTGAGCACCAAAGATGACTATACGTGATTCCATCACCTTTTGCCTAGCTAAGGGCGTTAAACAAAAGCGCTTGTTGGGAGGAAACCCAACGAGTCTATCCTTTTTCTTTCTGTTTTGTGTTTTCCACACTTTCATAATTCTCTTATGATTGTGTTTTTTGTGTTTCTTTTTGCGTTTGTGCCAAGCAAAACCGTTATGATTAGTCCTGCGGATGATCGTTTGGTCATGGTGGAAAAGACAGAAACTTTCTGCTCACAAAAAGAATTTTCATTTTTTTATGTAAGAGGTTTTGAGTTGATTCTTCTTGATGCTGATTGCTACGCTAATTCTTCAGACTGTCGTAATTGTTAAGAATTGTTGAAGTGCGAGAAGTATACTAAATATACAGATTGCTACAGACTGGTCTGCTGTTAACAAATTCTCTTTTTGTTGTGTTGGTTGCTTATTTTGATGAAACTATGGATAGTATCGGGGAGTATTAGCCATGGAAGATTGAAAATATAGTAACCCAACATCAGCATAAGTAGAATTTAAGTTTGCTACAGTACCTAAGGAAGTGGTGGTTTGCTTTCTCATACTAATGTTATCAGGAGTTTCTGTTTAAGTTTCGTGTTGTGAAGTTTTCAAGTTTTGGGTGAAGTTCTTATGGACAAAAAGATAAAGAGTGGCAAGAGCTCAAGCTTGGGGATCCCCAGGGCACCCCAAGAGATTCAAGGATGCCGTAAAAGCCTAAGCTTGGGGATGCCCCGGGAAGGCATCCCCTCTCTCGTCTTCAAATCCATTGGTAACGTTACTTGGGGCTATATTTTTATTCACCACATGTTATGTGTTTTTGCTTGGAGCGTCTTATATCGTAGGAGTCTTTTATTTTTGTTGTGTCACAATCATCCTTGCTGCACACCTAGAGAGAGAGACATGCACTCACCGTGATTTTGTCGAGCTTCATTTATATCCTTTGGTAGACAATTCAGCTCACATATGCTTCACTTATATCTTTTGAGCTAGATACTTTTGCTCCATGTGCTTCACTTATATCTTTTAGAGCACAGAGGTGCATGGCTTGGTAGTTGATCTATGCTATGAAAGTAGTCTCAAAAGGGGTAGTTATACAAAGGGATACGAAAACTTCCACCTTCATGTGCATTGAATAGTTAGAGAAGTTTGATTCATCTCAATTAGTTTTGAGTTGTGGTTTTGGTAATATTGAAGTTATGCTAGTAAGGTGTTGTGGATCTAGAAATACTTGTGTTGAAGTTAGTGATTCCCATAGCATGCACGTATGGTGAAACGTTATGTGATGAAGTCTGAGCATCATTAGTCTTTTGATTGTCATCCTTTGTGTGGCGGTCGGGATCGCGCGATGGTTTATACCTACCAACCCTTCCCCTAGGAGTATGCGTTGAATGCTTTGTTTCGATTACTAATAAAACTTTTGCAACAAGTATATGAGTTCTTCATGACTAATGTTGAGTCCATGGTTTAGATGCACTTTCACCTTCCACCATCACTATCTTCTTAGTGCCGTGCAATTTTCGCCGGTGCACAAAACCCACCATTAGCCTCCCTCAAAACAGCCACCATACCTACCTACTATGGCTTTTTCAAAGTCATTCCGAGATATATTGCCATGCAACTACCACCATGACATGTACCACCACTTCTACATTGCCATTGCATGATCGTAAGATAGCTAGCATGATGTTTCCATTAATGTCTATGCCATGCTAGATCATTGTCACGGTACACTACCGAAGGCATTCCATATAGAGTCATCGTGCTCTAAGTTTTGAGTTGAAAGTGTGATAATCATCATTGATGGAGCATCGAACCATGTGAGGAAATAAAAGAGGCCAAAGATGCCCACCAAAAAAAAGAAAAAAAAGAGGCCAAAGATCCCACACAAAAAATGATGAGAGGAAAAGAGAGAAGGGACAATGCTACCACCTTTCCACACTTGTGCATATTAAGCACCATGATCTTCATGATTGAGAGTCTCTCGTTTTGTCACCACCATATAGCTAGTGGGAAATTTTCATTATATAACTTGGCTTGTATATTCCAATGATAGGCTTCCTCAAAATTGCCTTAGGTCTTCGTGAGCAAGCAAGTTGGATGCACACCCACTAGTTTTCTTTAAGAGCTTTCACATACTCTTAGCTCTAGTGCATCATTTGCATGGCAATCCCTACTCATTCACATTGATATCTATTGATGAGCATCTCCACAGCTCATTGATATGCCTAGTTAATGTGATCATCTTCTCCTTATTTTGTCTTGCAACCTCCACCACACTCCACACCACTTATAGTGCTAAAATCATGGCTCACGCTCATGTATTGTGTGAGAGTTGAAAAGGTTTGAGAAAGTAAAGGTGTGAAACAATTACTTGGCCAATACCGGGGTTGTGCATGATTTAAATTCGTTGTGCAATGATGATAGAGCATAGCGAGACTATATGCTTTTGTAGGGATAAATTTCTTTTGGCCTTGTTATTTTGAAAGTTCATGATTAGCTTGCTAGATTTCTTGAATTATTACTGTTTCCACGTCAATAGCAAACTATTGTTTTGAATCTAATGGATCTGAACATTCACGTCACATAAGAGGAGTTACAAAGGACATCTATGCTAGGTAGCATGAAAGCATCAAAAATTCATTCTTTATCACTTCCCTACTCGAGGACGAGCAGGAGTTAAGCTTGGGGAGGCTTGATACGTCTCAAACGTATCTATAATTTTTGACGGTTTCATGCTGTTATCTTGTCATCTTTGGATGTTTTATGTACCTTTTATATCTTTTTTGGGACTAACTTATTAATTCAATGCCAAGTGCCAGTTCCTGTTTTTTTCTGTGTTTTTGGCTCTTTTCAGATCTGATTTTGGAATGGAGTCCAAACGGAATAAAATCCCCGAAATAAATTTTTCCTGAACGGAAGAAGATCAGGGGGCTTGAGGGCGAAGCCAGGAGAGCTACACGGGGCCCACAAACCCCCTATCTGCCACCAGGGGGCGACGACCAGCAGGCTTGTGGCCTCCCTGGCGCCCCCGGACCTAGCTCCTTCGCCTATATATTCCCTAAAATACAGAAAAAAATTCAAGGGATCCACGAAAATACTTTTCCGTCGCCGCAAGCTTCCGTTTCCGTGAGATCTCATCTGGAGACCCTTCCCGGTGCCCTGCTAGAGGGGACTTTGGATTTGGAGGGCTTCTACATCAACATCATCGCCCCTCCAATGACTCGTGAGTAGTTCACTTCAGACCTACGGGTCCGTAGTTAGTAGCTAGATGGCTTCTTCTCTCTCTTGGATCTTCAATACAAAGTTCTCCATGATCTTCATGGAGATCTATCCGATGTAATCCTCTTTGGCGGTGTGTTTGTCGAGATCCGATGAATTGTGGATTTGTGATCATATTATCTATGATATATATTTGAGTCTTTGCTGATTTCTTATATGCATGATTTGATATCCTTGTAAGTCTCTCCGAGTCTTAGGTTTTG
This sequence comes from Hordeum vulgare subsp. vulgare, assembly GCF_904849725.1. Lineage (NCBI taxonomy): Eukaryota > Viridiplantae > Streptophyta > Magnoliopsida > Poales > Poaceae > Hordeum > Hordeum vulgare. Next base: position 326,367,443 of record NC_058520.1, on the reverse strand, counting down.
TTTGGCCAACTAGATCTATGATTCTTGCAATGGGAGAAGTGCTTGGTTTTGGGTTCTTACCGTGTGGTGACCTTTCCTAGTGACAGTAGGGGCAGCAAGGCACACATCGTGTAGTTTCCATCAAGGGTAACAAGGTGGGCTTTGTCGTAGATATGAGATTGTCCATCTACATCATGTCATCTTGCTTAAGGCGTTACTCTGTTCTTTTGGACTTAATACACCAGATGCATGCTGGATAGCGGTCGACGTGTGGAGTAATAGTAGTAGATGCAGAAAGTATCGGTCTACTTGTTTTGGACGTGATGCCTATAGATATAATCATTGCCATAGATGACGTCATGACTTTACGCGGTTCTATCAATTGCTCGACAGTAATTTGTTCACCCACCGTCTACTTGCTTTCATGAGAGAATCCACTAGTAAACACTACGGCCCTCGGGTCTATTCACACTTATTATTTCCACTTTCGCTTTTACTTTGCTTTGTTACTTTGTTGCTTTCAGTTCTCACTTGGCGAACAATCTATAAGGGATTGACAACCCCTTCATAGCGTTGGGAGCAAGCTTTTTGTGTTTGTGCAGGCACTTGAGATACTCCTTCACTGGATCGATACCTTGGTTCTCAAACTGAGGGAAATATTTACGACCGCTGCGCTACATCACCCTTTCCCCTTCGAGGGAACACCAACGCAAGGCTCCAAGGCCACGGGGGGAATCCTTTGCATATTTGCCTAGGAAGTCCCTTAAGGCGTAGCCGTAGCAGAAGGATTCCTGGTGGCGTTGCTGAGGAGTATCAAGAACAGTCTCCCGTCAGCACGCTTATGGCGCCATTGGAAGTCTTTTGTTGCAGTAGCAGCGGCTGGTAGGTAGCAGCCGTGTTCCCCAGCCCGAAGGGCATCAGGGTGCCAGCGCCTCGGCACACCCACCGATGGTCAGCTCGCGCAGGACGGAAGGGGCCTTGAACCGCGGCTTTGTCGATTGTGAGCGCGTTGATGCAGATGCGGGGACGATCGACCGTGCTGACGACGGCGACTGCGATTGGTGGTGCAGGGCAGTCCCCACCTCGCACGACCTGGGCCTCTCGAAGTTCTTGGATTGCTCTGATGACGGACTCACGGGAGCCTGGCGGGCGCGTGCCGGAGTGCGGCCTTGGGTTGTGCTCGAGCGCCACCCTCGCCTCACTAGTCAGGTCGGGAACCTCCCCGGTGGGAGCCCCCAGTCCTGACCCAAGGGGGGCGCCGAGCGCGCCTTCGTATGCGATGGGAGGCAAGACCCCGTCCCCGGGCGGAGCCCGAAGTCCCAGGGCGCTCCGCGGGGAGGAGCTTCTTCTTCTTCTTGCGTGGGTCCTCGCGAGGTGGCTCGTCTTCTTCGTCGTCCGAGCGTTTTGCCGCCGCGGCGCGGTAGGGGCGCTCGAGTGTACAGACGGCATCCTTCTCTTCGCAAGCGATAGTGATGACGCCGCCGCTCTCTGGCATCTTGAGGACGTTGTACCCATGGTGGGTCACTGCCATGAACTTGGCGAGAGTCGGGTACCCAAGGATCGCGTTGTACGGCAGATGGATGTGCGCGACGTGAAAGACGATGGTCTCGGTGTGGTAGTTCTTGCGCTCACGGAAGGTGACTCGTAGACGCACTTGCCCGATGGGCACGATGGACCCTTTCGTGACTCCTGAGAAGGGCTTGGTCCGCATGAGCTGTTTGTACGACAACTAGAGTGTCTCGAAGGTCTCGACCGAGAGGACGTTGAGCCCCGCCCCACTGTCGATAAGGGTCTTGGTGATGAAGACGTTGCTGATGGTCGGGTTGCACATCATGGGGAGCTTGCCGGCCATGAACAAGCACCTGAGCTGATCACTTGGGTCGAAGGTGATGGTGGTCTGGGACCAGTTGAGGGGGGCATCGCTTCAGGCTTCGGGAGAGCGGCATTCACCTCCCGGGCCACCACCCTGACCTCCTGGAAGCCCCCAGCCCCATCATCCTGCCTGTCTTCGTCCCTCCTTCTGGGTGGCGGAGGCAGCCCAGCCTCACGAGGCTGACCGCGTCGTTGCCCCTCCTGAAGGTCGTCGCGCTAGCGGTCATCCCGAGCCTGGTTGCGCTAGCGGTCCTCCTGAGATTGGCCGCGCCAACGGTCTTCATCAGGCTGTTCATGCCACCCCTAACGCGACTCCCGGTCATCCCAGCGGCCTCCACTGCGACCACTGCCATCTATCTCCCTGTCCGGGGTGCATGTTGAAGTTCTCAGCACAGACTAGTCGGAGCTCATGGCACTTGGAGGTATCATGGCCACTGGTGTCATGGAAGATGCACGTTGGCCCCCCTCCCGACGGATGCTCTCCCCCTCGGTCGTACTTCGCCTCGGGCTCGACTACGAGCACCGCCGGAGCCTTGCGCTTCGTCTCCTTGGCCTTGGTATTCTTCTCTTCTAGTTCCGCCGCCTGAGGCCCGGGGAGCGATACGCGACCTTCTTCAGCCGTGGCACACTTGTTTGCGAGGTTGAACATCTCCAGTGCAGTGCTCATTTCATCACTCATGGCGAGTTCCTCCTTCATTTTGAGGTCGGTGACTCCGTCCGAGAAGGCCGAGATGACGGACTCACCTGACGCCTTGGGGATCTTGAGACGCATAACTGTGAAGCGTTGTATGAACTTGTGCAGGGTCTCCCCCTCCTGCTGCTTGATGCGCCGCAGGTCGTTCACGGTAGGAGCGCGGTCGCGGGTGCCCTGGAAGTTGGCAATGAAGCGTTCGCGTAGATCATCCCAGGAGGTGATGGACGCCCTTGCGAGGTTGAGGAGCGAGGAGAGCGCGCCGCCCTTGAGCGCCATGGGGAACTAGCACACCATGACCTTGTCGCCCCTCCCGTCGCCGTGATACTCAGCGCATAGAGTTGCAGGAAGTCGGCCGGGTCCACGGTGTCGTCGTAGCGCGGGGGTAGGTCCAACTTGAACTTGCATGGCCACGTATTTAGGTAGAGCCCGGGGGCGATGGCGAGGCACCCCACCGGCCCGACGGGTGCATCGCGCGTGGGGGCGACCTGGTCGTGTTGCTACAATGGGTCTGCTTTGAGTGGGGCACGCTCACGGCGCGAGATTTGCAGCGCATGGAGCGTGCGCGCGTCAGCGCGTGATGACGAGTTGATGGATAGACTTCTCGCCCCTCGTTGGATATCCCAAGTGGAAGGTGGAGATGTAGTCAGCAGCAGATTTCCCTTACACGGAGACTGTAAGGTTTATCAAACCAGAAGGACTCCTAGGCTCAACAAGTGGGTGTCTTCCACCCTGGTGCTAGCAGAAGACGTGGACCTGCACACACAACAAATTTTTTTGCTCCCAACGAATACAGAGAGGTTGTCAATCTCTCCGGCCTTATAGTTTACAAAGGATCAAAACACAAGCGGAAAGGTAATAGTGATTGCAACGGAAAAGTAAATAAAAGCGGTAAATGGTGGAGGTGTAAACAATGATGGTGATATGGACCGGAGTCACATGATGTTCACTAGTGATGTCTCTCTCCCAAAAGACAATAAACAACTATGCTTGGGTAAACAAATCATAGTTGGGCAATTGACAGAATTATGATCGCACCGCAATGCTAATTATGCTCCTTGATAGTTAGATGTTCAATAGTAATGGGCAGTATGCCAAGACAAGTAGACTGTTTATTCATCAGCATCTACTTACTAATCATCCACCTTGAGATATCTATCCGGAACATCTTTCCGGTATTAAGTTGCGAGCCCCACCCAAAGTGTAAACTCAAAGGAACGGACAACTGCATTAATGAACTATGCGTAAGGTAAACAATCCTTGCAACCGTGGTCACAAGCACCATTGTTTTCTCCCTGGTGGCAACAAGCACATCTCCTAGTCTCATGTTTCTGTCACTCAAGCTATACATCGAGGGGCATGAACCCACAATCATGCATAACGCTCCCTCCTGGAGTTACAATCTACTACTTGTCCAAAGCAATAAATAGCAACGGAGAACATGCATGAATCACTAAGGAACATAATATAAAAGGATAATCAAATATATAACTCATAACAATCTGAACATAATCTCATAATCCATTGGATCCCAACAAACCGAGCATAGCAATAACAAGAGAATTACATAGATGCCTTGATCATGTAGGGCAGCTCACAAGGATTAACCACTAAAGCACAAGATTGTAGAGAACACATCACATAGCTACTGGTCATGGACTCATGGTCCAAGGAGGACTACTCAAGGCACGTCCGGGAAGCGGCCATGGCGGTGGAGAAGCTCCCGAAGGTCAATCCTCCCTCTGGTAGGGTGCCGAGAAGAGGTCTCGTGACGCTTCCGATCTCGGAAGCGCTGCGGCGACGGAACGATGGAGAAATTCGCGATTCCAGAAAGTCTGCGAGGGTTACCTCTCAAGATTCTAAATATAGGCCAAAGGAGGGCACCGGAGAAGGTGGGACCCACCCAGGCGACCTCCTAGCGCGGCCTAGGGCCTGGCCGTGCCAGCGGGCCGCCTGGGAGGCCCCTGCCCCCCCTTTGGCCCTCCTTCGGTGATCTGGAAGCTTCTGTTTCGCTCATTTCTTTATATTTTTTTTGGATTTTTTCGGGCTTCGGAAACTTGGGTAAAAGCCCGTGCAAAATAGACATCAGCACACAAAAACTGGCAGTGGGTGCACTGAGTTAGTAGGTTAGTCCAAATATGTGTAAAATGATATAAAAGTGTAGCAAAACATATAACAATGTCACCCAAAAGATCATGGAACAAGCAGAAATTATAGATACGTTTGGGACATATCAGCGTGTGGCCGAGGAACCACCCGACAACTTGCTTCATCATCTGGCCTCGCCCTGGGTTCGCGAGGCCGGTCGCGGGGACACTGTAACGCCCAAGATGCGATCCTATCCTTATTTTGGCACGAGGGCCTCGACAGGGATAGAAGCGCATCTCGTCGTTTCACAAGAATGGATATCGTTACAAGTACATGTACTGAAGAGAAGAGTATATGGAATTGGCATACACTCGCCACAAGCTACATCAGAGTCACATCAATACAATACATAAATATTACGAAGAAGAGCAGGGTCCGACTACAGACGAAAACAAACGAGAAAAGAAAATGACGCCCATCCTTGCTATCCTAGGCCGCCGGCCTGGAACCCATCCTAGATCAAAGAAGAAGAAGAATAAACTCCAAATGAACAATCAATGCGCTCGCGTCATAACCCTTTACCTGTACCTGCAACTGGTGTTGTAGTAATCTGTGAGCCACATGGGACTCAACAATCTCATTTCCAAAGGTATCAAGACTAGCAAAGCTTAATAGGTGAGGTATGGTTAAGTGGTGAGGCGGCACCAAGCGTCTCAACATTATATGAGGTGGCTAACTTACGAGTACAAGAATAAGAGGGGGATGATCTACGCATAACGGACGTGAACTACTGATGATCAAATTAATGATCCTGAACACCTACTTACATCAAACATAACCCCACCGTGTCCTTGATCGGATACGGAGCTCACGAAAGAGACAGTCACGGTTACGCACTCAGTTGGCAAGTTTTGATTAAGTTTACTTCAAGCTATCTAGAACTAGTGTTAAACAAAGTTTCCATGTTGCCACATAACCGCGAGCATGACTTTCCGAAAGATTTAACCCTGCAGGGGTGCTCCAACTAGTCCATCACAAATTACCACAAGCCGCATAGAAACTCGCGATCTCATCGGACTCCTTAGTGGATAACCTCAACTCTGAGATTACCCAAAGTTTCACCGGAATCACGATGCACAAGATATTTCGTAAAAGGTAAAACTAATCCAGCAAGGCCGCCCGACGTGTCGACGATCCCGATAGGAGACGCGTACCTCATTCTCAAGACACGATGGATAAGCTACGCGTACGGTGGCCTGATAGAAATCACCCAAGTTGCCCTGGGTTGACCCCATACAGTGCTCTGTTTTGGACCAACACCATCAGCACTAGCCCTCCGTGTATTATGTTGAATTACTCCTCGGGTAGCGCTAACTCCCTATGCTTTTCAGTATTAAGAGAATTATTGTGTTGGGCAAATATAGTACCAATGTTGAGCCTTTCCAGACCAGTTTTAATCTAAGATGAATTATCAAGGGGTCCCCATAATAACCCCGACCGTGTTAGGAGCGCTCAATTATGGAACATAACACCGGTAGTCGAAACTAAGGGGGCAAAGGTGGAACAAAACACCAGGCTAGAAAGGCCGAGCCTTCCACCTTTTACCAAGTATATAGGTGCATTAAATTAAATAGCATTTAATATGGTGATATGACAAGGAACCCATGTTATCACATGGAAGCAACTACACCTGCAACTAGCAACGCTATCACATGGTTTGCTAGGTTGTGGACATGTTGAAGGTTTCATGGCATTGTTGAGAGGCTGATATTTAACAGGTAGTAGGCATCGAGACATAGCGGTAGAAATGAAATAACTAGCATGGCAATGATATTAATGGTATCTAGGGAAATGGTCATCTTGCATGAGATCCCGCTTGGAAGAAGAATGACTCCGTGAAGCAGACGAACCGACGTAGTCGAACGGGTCCTCACATTCCGACACGCTTGCGGAACTCTATCGAGACGGAGGAAATGGGAAGCAAGAATAAACACACGATATTCACCACGACACATGCATGACAAGATGCAATCCACATATGATGCATGATCAGTTGAATATATGCAAGACATGGCATGGCAATTCACAACAATCAAACACTACACATTAAGTGAAGTTCAATATGCAACGAGTTGCATATTGACGGAACTCCACATTTAATTATTTAGTTCACTCCCAATTGTTTCCACAACAATATTAAATGTGTTTAAACATGGCAAGAGGTGAAGCGTAATTAATCTACCCATCTAGGCATTTTAAATGAGGTCGGAAATGACTTATAGCATCTCCGAACTGACCTCATACATTAATTTATAATTATGTCCAGATCTGAATTAACACATTTTAATATTTGTTAAACAGAAAAATAAATAGGTTCACGTGATTCTACGCGTCGTTCCAATCAATTTACACATAGGGAACATCTCCAATGGAGCTACGGTTCAAAAGATATGACCACCGCAAGATATGATGGCATGAATGCAATATGTATGCAAATGGCATCCACAACACCCCAAACCAAGAAGGCAACAAAATAATATGAAACGACACGAGATTCTAAGATAGTTTCATATAGGACACGATCAAAATGGAGCAACAGTTCAACAACTACAAGCTAAACAAGAAGTCACTATAATCTGCCCAAAAGAGCAACATGGAATTTTCTACCCCCCGAACAACAAGCTATATATTTACCTAATAATAAAGAGGCTATCGTTTCCGTCAGAAAACCCACCACGGTGATTTTAAAAAAAGTCCTTGGTGTTTTCTAAAATTAACCAACAATCCAATTGATAAGTGAAGCTAAATCGGTATGTGCGGGAGAAAAAAAACACCAGACCACCCACGACCTTACCTCCCATCTCCAGCGCCAGCGCGCCACCACCCCCTGCCACGGCGCCGTGCGCCGCCGGCCCCAACTCCTCCAATGCTCACCTTCGTCCCCGCGCGCCACCGCCCCAGATCCGGGCCTCCCCCGCGCGATGGCCGAGGCTCCAGCGGGCGAGCCGCTGGGCGGAGGAGGCGGAGAGCCGGCACCGCGCGGAGGAGGAGGCGAAGGCGGCGGCAGTCGCCGTCGGGAACGGGGACGGGGACGTGGACAACAACGTCTACACCTGTGAGGACGAGGGCACAGAGAACTACGGTCGCGTCGACTACCATGTCGTCCGCCCCGGAGACAACTTCAAGCATGGCGCCTACGTCATGCAGTCCAAGCTCTGTTGGGGCCACTTCTCCACCGCGTGGGTCGCCTGGGACACCACCCACTCTGTACGTGCTCACCACCCCCTCGCCTCGCCGTGAAACCCCCTGTTTAAATCACCCCGCTGCCTCTAGGATTCGCGACGAGGATATGTAGGGAAAAAATATTGATCTCGATGCAGCTGTCTGCCTGCCCACCAACTGTTCGCTCTTTTGTCCCAGAGCTCATATGCAAAACTGCTAAATCAGTTTCTCATTAGTACAGTTTTATCCGTCAATCCTATCGCACTACACGAGATATTTTGATGTTTTACGCTGCTTGCCTAGAGGCCCAGGCTGCTCGTGTCCAGCGTTTCTGAATCTTTTGGTTATCTGTGCAGAGGTATGTGGACCTGAAGGTGCAGAAGAGCGCACAACACTACTTGGAGGCTGCCATGGATGAGATCAAGATCTTGAGGCAAATTGCTAACGGTGACCTTGAAGACTCCCGTTGTGTTGTTAAGCTTCTTGACCACTTCAAGCACACAAGCCCCAATGGGAGCCATGTCTGCATGGTGTTTGAGTTTCTTGGTGATAACTTGCTCACCCTAATAAAGTCGTGGACTATCGTGGCATTCCGCTTCTAATGGTTAAGGAGATATGTCGGCATGTGCTCATTGCCTTGAATACCTCCACCACGAGCTTTCCATTATCCACACTGACCTGAAGCCCGAAAAAATGTTCCACGTGTCCACTAGACCCCTCAAATGATCCCCGGAAGTCAGGTGTGCCACTGGTGCCGCCTGCTGCAAGGGCCATCGAGCCACCTCCAAGGGCTCCTGCCCGACCATCAACGAGTAGTGGCGTCACCAGGAACCAACAGAAGAAGATCCAGAAGAAAGCCAAACATGTAGTTGCTTCAACTTCAGAAGGCAATGGGGCAGTGGCATTCGCCGACATAGACGAATCAGATGATAAGGGAGATCTGAGTACATCAAATGAGGGCAGTCCTAGCCAGGATGGGGACAGGAAGAGAGGAGGAGGGCATAGGCGTGGCAACAAAGGGACTAGGAATAGGATGGTGATGGAAGCTGAACTAGGCTGCAAGCTTGTTGACTTCGAAAATTTATGTTGGATGTACAAGCAGTTCACAAGTGATATCCAAACAAGGCAATACAAATGTCCTGAGGTCCGTCTGGGCTCCAAGTATTCTATATCTGTCGACCTGTGGTCCTTTGCATGCATATGCTTTGAACTTGCCTCAGGAGATATGCTCTTTGATCCGCATAGTGGAGATAACTTTGACAGGGATTAGGTATTTTTGTTCATTTCCTCACTTTGGTTTCGACTAAGAACATACTTTCAACATTATGGATCTGTACCCGGTTTATCACCTGGTAAATGATGTCCCCCATTTTAACTCAAGAAAGGTTCTCATCACAATCAACGGCTGACTCTTTGATACCTACATTCCATTCAAGTAGGAGATAACTGCGAAGGATGGGCCTCACTTATAGCTCGATGATATTGTTTTTCAAAGTTCTATTTCTTGCATTAGCATGACTCAGTGACATGTGCATGGTCATGGTCGACTTCATCGCCTTGAGACTCACCATGTTCAGGTGAACACGGTAGCCACCATTGGCAAGGATCGAAAAGAGGATAATAATAAGTGACAACACGGTTTTCGTGTTCAAATAGAAAAATGTGGACCTAGGAAATGGGTCTTGAGCTACACTTATATATTGGTTAGGGGTGAGCATTGTTTTTTCTCCCGTTGAATAAAATTTGCAGGTCTTAGTGTCACCTCATGATACTATTCATGCATTCTAATTCATCCATTTAACGTCATCATTTGTTCGATTCTTTATTTACATCCTCACCTGTAGCAACGCACAGACACATTTACTAGTAAATCCAAAATGCTCAAACAAGACATGAGACATTAGAGGGCAAGATGCACTTCAACACCCTACTAATAACATCTAGCATGGAAGCATGTATCACTAGGAAAAGAACTCACAAAATGGCATCTCACACACGGTTTCAGACTTACTGAAAATATCAGTTTTTGACAGTGCAGTTTTCAATCTGAAGGCATATTGACAGCAGCAAAACTATATGCTACAGGGCTCCAAATGGCATGAAAATTCAAAGCACGCTAGAGAATCTTAAGGACTACAACTAACTCCATTGCACCAACCTCAAAAGAGCTATAGATCACCAGGAAAACTCATGGCAAGACAACAACAAAATATAACAGATTTCAGACTTAGAAATATTTCAACATCTCCAAAACAGCACTATTTTCTAGCATGTTAACAACAACCAAATAACTCCTAAACATGGGGTTCTATTGCAACCAAAATTACCATAGGCTAGACTACACATCCAAGGGCGTATCTCTAGTTGACAACTCATTCATATCATGCACGGAAGAAATCACACAAAATAAACAAAAGGGCAACATGGAAAAATATCACGCGCACTAACTTGGTCAAAAGCTAAAACTAAATGCACAGTTAAATTCTATAGATTTTTCTACCCCCAAAACAAGTATAATATGTGGGCTTGCAAAATAAAAATATCGCCACACGTATATGCAAGAATATGTTCTAAACACGATATGGCAAACTAGCGACGGAACCTACATGCAAAAATGCAAACAGCTACTCTAAAATACATGGCAAAAGGTCCCTAATAACATGAGAATTTTACCTATGGTATATGAACAAACCGGACACTCGCAAAAATAGCTACGGATTAATTCCCTATTAGGACAACACACAAAACTAGGCATATGGCAGGTCAAACTACTCCAAACATGCATGCAAATTGTAAAATCATAATCTACGTGAAATTCTACACGAGTTACATATATAAATCATCGCGATCCGACACACGGTTTGAAATCTACGGGCATTTGAAAAACACCTAATTTCCTGAAATTACTAAATCGCCCGAAAAATAGAAAATCCGAATCGGGCCGAATCTAAACAGGGTATGGCGCAAGATAGCTATCAGACGCCCAGGGCGACATATACACGGGCTTGGGAGGTTGGCTCACCTCGGGCCAATGGGCCGGCTGGGGAAGCTGGGCCGGTCATGGCGCTGGCGTCGGCGGGGATGTTGGAAACATGCCCTAGAAGCAATAATAAAATGGTTATTATCATATCTCCTTGTTCATGATAATTGTCTATTGTTCATGCTATAATTGTATTAACAGGAAACAGTAATACATGTGTGAATAAATAGATCACAATGTGTCCCTAGCAAGCCTCTAGTTGGCCAGGTCGTTAATCAATAGATGATCATGGTTTCCTGATCATGGACATTATATGTCATTGATAACGGGATCACATCATTGGGAGAATGATGTGATGGACAAGACCAAATCCTAAGCATAGCACTAGATCATATTGTTCGTATGCTAAAGCTTTTCTAATGTCAAGTGTCTTTTCCTTCGACCGTGAGATTGTGCAACTCCCGGATACCTTAGGAGTGCTTTGGGTGTATCAAACGTCACAACGTAACTGGGTGACTATAAAGGTGCACTACGGGTACCTCCGAAAGTGCGTGTTGGGTTGGTACGAATCGAGATCGGGATTTGTCACCCCGTGTGACGGAGAGGTATCTCTGGGCCCACAAGGTAGAACATCATCATGAGCTCAATGTGACTAAGGAGTTAGTCACAGGATGATGTGCTACGGAACGAGTAAAGAGACTTACCGCTAACAAGATTGAACAAGGTATAGGTATACCGACGATCGAATCTCGGGCAAGTTCTATACCGACAAACAAAGGGAATTGTATACGGGATTGATTGAATCCTTGACATCGTGGTTCATCCGATGAGATCATCGTGGAACATGTGGGAGCCACCATGGGTATCCAGATCCCGCTGATGGTTATTGGCCGGAGAGTGTCTCGGTCATGTATGCATGATTCCCGAATCCGTAGGGTCTACACACTTAAGGTTCGATGACGCTAGGGTTATAGGGAATTGTTATACGAGGTTACCGAAGGTTGTTCGGAGTCCCGTATGAGATCCCGGATGTCACAAGGAGCTCCGTAATGGTCCGGAGGTAAAGATCGATATATAGGATGGATGGGTTTGGACGCCGGAAATGTTTCGGGCACCACCGGCAAAGTGTCGGGACCACTCGAAGGGTTGTGGAGGCCCACCGGGAGGGGCCACAAGCCTCGGGAGGCTACATGGGCCAAGTGTGGGAGGGAACCAGCCCCTAGGTGGGTTGGTGCACCTCCACACCCATCCCAAGGCGCAACCTAAGAGGAGAGGGGGTAAACCCTAGGCGCAGGAGAGGCCCAAGGCCCACCTAGGGCGCCGGCCCCCCTCGCCCCTGTCCTGGCCGCCGCACCTCCCATCTAGGAGGGCTACCGGACCACCAAGGGTGGGAACCCTATGTGACATCCCGAGACCGACGCCCCAGAAGATTCCCCCTTTAATTCCGTTTCCGTCGTGTGATTATATTTTGTTTGTTGCATCATCATTTAGTTTGCATCGTCGCATCATGCATGACATCTTGCATCGTCTGTCGCATGTGGTGTTTTGAGTGTGTGTGCTTCGAGTGCTCTCCGAGTCTTAGTGCGATAGTAACTCCCCTCCTCTCTTCTCTTTTATTTCTTTTGGGGTTGTGTAGAAGTTTCCGTTTTAACCCCTTTTAAAAATCGTCTTCTTTTAAAACTCCTTTTGTTAAAAGGTGGGGGCAACCCCTTGGGTTTTTCTCTTATTTCTTCTTTTGTTTCATTTCAACTAGAGTGGCATTTTTATTTCTAAAAGAGGTTTGATTTTATTCTTTTGTAAAAGGGTTTTTATTATTTCTTCAAAAGGTTTAATCTTATTCTTTTAAAAGCCCAATCTATTTCTTATAGTGGCGGTTTAATTTTCAAAGGAGCAAAAGCAATTTTTTATTTTATTTTTGTTAAAAGTTTTTCTTTGTTTAAGATTTTTTTTGTGTGTTTTAAAAGTAAAAAAACAAATAGGGGGAGGGAGAAGGCCCAGCCGAGCTAGCCCAAGGCCTAGCTCCCCCTTGCCCTAGCGACCGCTCCCCCAGCGCCTCCTTCCCCTCGCGCCGTCCCGATCCCCTCCTCTCGTTCCTCCTCTCGTCCTCCCCTTCTCCCTCCTCGATCTCCCCATGCCCCAGGCCGAGCAACCCCGCCGCCAGTAGCCCCCCCGCGTGCCGCCTCGCCCCTCTCCCCCGCCGGTTCGGCGCGCCCCGCCGTCGCCGCCTGCTCCACCTCGCACTGTCCCTCGCCCTCGGCCTCGGTCCTCGCAGCTCCAGCGCCGTCGGCTGCCGCGCTGCTCGCCCGCCGGACCTCGCCCAGTGCCGACCGCGCCATGGCGTCGCCCCTCCTCCTCAGGTGCGGTGCACCTCCAGCTCCCATGCCCGGAGCTAGCCCGCGCCATGCTCCCCTCGCATCGAGCCGCCGGTGCCCGACCTCGCGAGCCTCTCCTCCGTCCTGTGCTCTCCCCTGCCGAGCCGCCTGTTGCCGTGTGCTATGCCGTGAGCCGCCTATTGCTGCTAGTGCATGCGTTGTTGATGCTCCTGCCGCCGTGCCGTGTCGCCGTGCTGCGGGCCGGCTGATGTAGCTGCTGCTTTGCCTGCTTACCATTTTTGCATGCCGCTGCTGCTTGCTGTTGCTGCCATGTTGCTTAGCTGCTTAGTCGCTGGTGATGTTGTTGCTTTGCCTTGCCGCCGCCGCCCTGTTGCTGTGCTAGTTAGCCTGCTTGCTGCTGCGTTAGTGTTGCTTTCCTGTGCCGTAGCTTGCTGCTGCTTGCCTGTTTGCTGCAGGTTGCTGTGGGTGTTGCGGCTAGCTTGATGCTGTTGTTGTTTGTCTTGCTGGCTTTGCTAGATGTAGCTAGGTGTAGTTGCTATAGCTAGTGTGTTAGTTGCTGCTGCTGGCTGCGTTAGTAGTTTCTAGCTTGTGTTAGTGCTAGCTGAAGCCTGCTCTGCTATATGTGGCATGTTTGCTGTTTCGTCACCTGCCATCCCCTCCTTCATGGAACCGACAAAATCGCGTGTTCAACGACGTCCTCGACGGCCTCTTCGAAAATGTGTTCGACTACCGTCGCACAAGACCCGTGTACCATCGACGAGACGACGACCACGACTTCCACGACGTCCGCTACGAACCGAAGCCCTCCGATTCACACGCTTCGAAGGTATACCGTTGAGACGTTGCCGTGACCGTGTGCATGTGATGCATGAGATGTACTGTATGTTTGCGCCTGTAGATGTTTGCCCGTTGCACGTTGTCTCTCTTCTGTCGCGCCCTCGACACATGGGAACCCGATAGCGGGATCACCCCATCTTTATTTAGCGTTCCCGCACACGCTTCCTATTCATTGTCACCGATATCTCAACGAGTTATCGGGATAGGAACATTGCCGTGGCTTCGTTTCCGTTTTGCCGCCATGGTTCCCTTTCGCTCGCCGTGGCGACACCTGTTTCTTTCTCTTCTTGCCCGTGATGTTTGAACTTGCATGCATGACACATTCATGGCATGTTATCTTGTGTTGGATGTTCCTTGTGACGTAGCTCCGATCTATGTCCCGCGTGATTACCGACTAGGATGACTTGTAGGATCATCGCTTCACCCCTTGCCATGTTAACCACATTTAATCTTGCCGTGTAAATAAACGGGAGTGATTAAATAATTAAACGTGGAGTTTCGTCGATATGTAACCCGTTGCATATCGAGCTTCACTTAATATGTAGTGTTTGCGTGAGATGAATTGCCATGCCATCCCTTGCATTTGACCTGATCATGCATCATAGTAGGTAGTGCATCATGTTGTGCATCATGTGGTGAATATCTGTGTTGATGTTTGTTTCCGGTTTGCTCCATCTCGATAGAGTTCCGCAAGCGTGTCAGAATGTGAGGACCCGTTCGTCTACGTGGGTTCACCGACTTCTCGGAGTTCTTCTTCCAAGCGGGATCTCAGGCAAGATGACCATTTCCCCAGATACCATTACTATCATTGCCATGCTAGTTTTACCATTTCTACCGTTTATGTCTCGATGCCTACCACATGTTAAATATCAGCCTTTCTACAATGCCATGATAACCTTCAACTGTACAACCTAGCAAACCACTGATTGGCTATGTTACTGCTTGCTTAACCCTGTTGTTAGCCTTGCTAGTTGCAGGTACAGTTGCTTCCATGTGTTAACATGGGTCCCTTGTCATATCACCATATTTAAATGCTATTTAATTTAATGCACCTATATACTTGGTAAAAGGTGGAAGGCTCGGCCTTTCTAGCCTGGTGTTTTGTTCCACCTTTGCCCCCTTAGTTTCCGGCTACCGGTGTTATGTTCCATAAATGAGCGCTCCTAACACGATCGGGGTTGTTATGGGGACCCCCTTGATAATTCGTTAAAGCTGGTCTGGCAAGGCCCAACTTTGGTACTACATTTGCCTAATAACTATGAACTGCATAGGGAGTAATTAACCCGAGGATAATTTAATCAACCCCCGGGCCAGTGCTCCTCATGAGTGTTGGTCCAAAATGGACAGATTGCGGGGCCACCACGGGGCAACTCGAGGTTTGGTACCTGTAGGCTTTTCCATCCGTCGTGTCCTGAGAACGAGATACACGACTCCTATCGGGATCGTCGACACGTCGGGCAGCCTTGCTGGATTAGTTTTACCTTTTACGAGATATCTTGTGCATCGAGATTTCGGTGATGCTTTGGGTAATCTCAGAGTTGAGGTTTTCCACTAGGAAATCCGACGAGATCGTGAGCTTCGTGATTGAGGATTTCTATGCGGCTTGTGGTAATTTGTGATGGACTAGTTGGAGCACCCCTGCAGGGTTAAATCTTTTCGGAAAGCCGTGCCCGCGGTTATGTGGCAACGTGGAAACTTTGTTTAACACTGGTTCTAGATAACTTGAAGTTAACTTAATTAAAACATGCCAACTGTGTGCGTAACCGTGACTGTCTCTTTCGTGAGTTCCTTCTCCGATCGAGGACACGGTGGGGTTATGTCTGACGTAGGTAGGTGTTGAGGATCATTTGTTTGATCATCATTAGTTCACGTCCGTTATGCATAGATAATCTCCCTCTTATTTCTTGTACTCGTAAGTTTAGCCACCAAATATATGCTCAGTCGCTGCTGCAACCTCACCACTTAACCATACCTCACCCATTAAGCTTTGCTAGTCTTGATACCTTTGGAAATGAGATTGCTGAGTCCCCTGTGGCTCACAGATTACTACAACACCAGTTGCAGGTACAGGTAAAGGTTACTTGACGCGAGCGCGTTGATTGTTCATTTGGAGTTTCTTCTTCTTCTTCTTCTTCATCGATCTAGGATGGGTTCCAGGCCGACAGCCTGGGATAGCAAGGATGGACGTCGTCCTTCTTTTCTCGTTTGTCTTCGTCCGTAGTCGGACCCTGCTCTTACTCTTTATATTTATGTAATGTACTGATGTGACTCTGATGTAGCTTGTGGCGAGTGTAAGCCAATTCTATTATATATATTCTTGCGACATGACGAGATGCGCTTCTATCCCTGACGAGGCCCTCGTGCCAAATTAAGGATATGGTCGCATCTTGGGCGTGACACCCTAGGGGTGGCGCACCCCTCCCTCCTATATATAGAGATGGTTTTGGGGCTGTTTGACATGGTTTTCCATCTCTCTCTCTGTGCATCCCTGCTCCTCTTCTTCCTCCTTACCCACGGTGCTTGGCGAAGCCCTGCCGAGAGACCTCGTCTCTCCATCGACACCACGCCGTCGTGCTGCCGGAGATCTTCCCCAACCGCTCCCTCCTCCTTGCTGGATCAAGGTGAGGGATACGTCACCGGGCTGCACGTGTGTTGAACGTGGAGGTGCCGTGGTCCGAAACTCGATCGGAATCACACCGCGATCTGAATAGCCGCGAGTACGACTCCATCAACTGCGTTCTAGCAACGCTTCCGCTTAGCGATCTTCAATGGTATGAAGATGCACTCACCCCTCTCTCGTTGCTGGTCTCTCCATAGGAAGATCTGAATATGGCGTAGGAAAATTTTGAATTTATGCTACGTTACCCAACAGGGGACACGGGCCTAGATCTGGCCCATGCTCATGTTGGGCCGACGGAGGGCGAGTGGGCCGGCTCGGTCCACTCGCGGTTAACGCTCGAGCGAGGAGAGGGCAGTTCCTCCCGATCCAGAGCCGAGCGCAGTTGCGGCAGCTGAAGGCCGATGGCGAGGCATCGGGGGCAGGCGGCCACGCGGGGCGGCGGGGCAGATCCGGCTGCAGGAGACTCATTCCCGGCGACGGCCGGCCTTGGGAGCTCCGACGAGCCTCGCATGGCAGCTCCTCTCCTGCGGGAGGAAGAGGGGAAGCCGGTCAGGGAGAGGAGCGGGGGAGGCTCCGTCTGGGGCTGGCGGCGGTCCCAGCGAGGGTGGCTGGCGACGCGAGTTGCGGGGCGGGAAGGCGCGAGGAGAGGCGGCGGCTGGCGACGGCGCGACGAGGGAGGCTGGGAGGCGCGGGTGCGCTCGGGGGCGGGGATGCTCGGGAGGGCGACAACGCGATTGGGCCCGGGCGGGCCTTGCGTGGGCTGGAGCGGGCCAGCAGCGCTGGTGGGAGGAGAGAGAGAGGGCAGGCGGCTAGGGTTTGCACTGGAACATAGGAAGAGAGAGAATGGATGTCTATATATAGAAAACGGGCTAGGGTTATCCGAATCCGGCTCCATTTTCGACCACGGGATCGCGATCGGACGACCACGGACACGGGAATGGCTAGGTGGGCTGTGTAGAGTGGCTAGCCGGAGACGAGAGGGAAATGGAGCGGCGCGGCAATGCGATTTGAAACACCGAAAGACGTCCGACGAATAATCGAAGACGGTGCCGCTACGGTCCACCGTTCAGGTACCAGACGGACTCCGATTGCGACGAAATTTGGCACGTGGCGTACCTACGTCTAAATAAGACCGCACGCCAAGTTTTAACCCAATCCGAGGAAGTTTTATACACACTTTTAAAAAGAAGATTTAAACGATGTCGCGGGCGCGTGCGAGTGATCGGGCTCTAAACGGTCAACAACGACAACGGAGAGAACTGACAACTAATAAGGGATGCAAGTTTTGAAAATTGGCGGCAACGGAGTGCCGATGCAATGCGGATGATGCGCATGATGCGATGATGATGTGATAAATAAAAATAAACACACGCCAGCAATGGAATAAAGGGGAAATCTTCTGGAGCGTCGGTCTCGGGTTGTCACAACTCTCCTACACTGCAAGAGGATCTCGCCCCAAGATCCAGGAATGAAAGGGGAAGAGGATGAGAAAGCAAGAGGTAAAACTTAGTTGCTTCTTAGACAAACAAATGAAAACAACGATCCTTGGAGGTTGGAAAGAGATGAAGAATGACATGATAAAGAAGCAAGAATTCACACAAAATTTCGGCAGCACTTCGGTAGGAAAAGGGGACAAAATTCGATAAGATGGAGAGATTTTGAGAAGATTCACAACAAACTAACTAAATTGAACAACGGAACAACACGATCTTGAAAAAAACAAAATGATAGATTGGAGAGAGCAACATCACAAGGCCTCCGGTACAAAGAATAGAAACTAGATCTTGGAAAGAATGAATGAAGAAGAAAAATGAGAACTACTACCACGAGAATCTTGAAGAGACCTTGAGAATGAAGAGATCTTGAGCCGCCTAACAGAAAAACTGAACAAGGAACTGGAATAAAAGAGAGACGAACGAAGAGACACAATTGAGAAGAATTGAGGATGAAAGCTGAAAGCTAAGAACGAAGAATCTTCTGAAATGATGGCCTTCGGAGGATCAAGAATGGAAACAACTCAGAAATGCACCGGATAGCAAGAAAGGGATTCTCATGATTGGGAATAAATTGAGAAGATATCACGAGGCTGAGATGAGATCTTCAAGAGAATGGACCAAGATTTGAGACAAACACTCCTTTGTCTTCCAAGCTGAAAATGATGAGGAGAACACCACCAAGAATAACTGAGACACTTCGGAATAAAGAACAAGGAAAAGTTGAGCCAATGACGAAAATAAATTTGAAGCGACCTTGAAGAAGGAATATGACTGATGGAATTCATTCTTACGTCATATTTGAAAAGAATTAGAGATCTCCGGAAAAGATTACAAGAGGCTGATAAGATCCTGGGAAAACCTGTGGGTTATGGGCCCACTCAAAAGAAACCACCGTTGAAACAACTGATTAGAAAGAGAGATTGCACCGGTACAAATGAAAGCTAGATGAGGTTAGCACCTCGAAATAATTGTAAGAATTTAAAACAAGAAACTTATGAGATAACTTCAATGCTGCGGATAGAATAGAGATAAATGACAACAAGAAGACTTGATAAGAATTTTTAACATGGGAAAGAATTTAAATGATGAAAAGGATATGATGAATGCGGATAACTGAATTGAATTCACCAGAAAAGATTACAAGAATGAATAAAGATGAACACGAAGCTTCTGAGAATCTTCAGAATGAATCACCGGATAAGAGAGAAAAGAACAGATAGCGGAAGCAACAATGAAATGAAATGCACTTGGATGAAATCCAATCACTGAATAAAAGGGCGGGAGGGAGGGAAAAAACAAAGACAACTTAGGACAGATGAGATGAACTCCAGAAAGAAAAGAGAGATTGTTCTTGGAAATATTGGAGAGGATTGAATTCACTGAAGAGAAGCACACCGGTTGAAAAGAATTGACATGATGACTCCGGTTGAAAAGGAATTGACATGACCATTGATTAAGCCAAAGGATTAGCATTCCCATAAAAATATGAGAACACCACTTAGAAAAAAAATTAGGAATCGCCATTTGACATCAAAGCAACTCGAATTACCATATTCCAACCAAACAAAGGATGCGGCTTACGAAACAAGCCAGAACAAATTCATGAGAGAGATTCCGTTCGATATTTTCATGGACAGGATCACACGGGCTCGATCCTTACAATAGACATCATGTACAAGGCAGTTCACACAACATACGAAGTGTCCCCGAGTCGTAGCAAGCTACGAGGACTCTTTAAGACCCAACGAGAATCGCCGCAAGATGACCGTGAACAAACGAATCCACGAGATGTCGAACCCCAACCTAACATCATGCATTTGTTGGAAGATTGTCCTATTAGTAACTACTTGAATTCCCACCTAAGAACTCCCGAAATTTCTGGTCATGCAATCTGGTCCACGAATACAAGGAGTAATATATCACACAACTCCTATACTAACCCGTCCAGTGTATCACATCCGTCAACACATAACCAGAATCTCGGAAACTCATCTATCTCAGCCACTCGTAATCGCAACGATACAAAGTATGGAGATACATCCGGAACTCTCTGCACCAGTACTGGGGAAGCCGGACTCCTCTCGCCACTACTAGTATTGAAGAAATTTCGAACATCCTTTGTCCTGAGATACTAAGAAATCTGAATGATAGCGATGTGCTCAAGAATCCCCTAGAGCTCAACTCCCCGGAAGAAATCAAGTCAGACAGGAGGCACCAAGACAGAACTCCGTCACATCGACATCATATAGATTCCAAAAATATCCACGTGATCCTAATTTTTTTTGAGTGAGAAGAGGAGTAGAATTAAAATTATTACGTCAAGATTCCTCACCAGAGCATAGAAGAGAAGAAAAAATAATCCTACTCTCCGATATATAACTAGACTCAAAGCAGTTTTTCACTAGACTCGACTCGGCCAAGTTCGATCAATCAAGGGGGCTCCTAGGTCGGTACTGCTCTGGTACCAACTTGTAATGCCCAAGATGCGATCCTATCCTTATTTTGGCATGAGGGCTTCGACAGGGATATAAGCGCATCTCGTCGTTTCGCAAGAATTGATATCTTACAAGTACATGTACTGAAGAGGAGAGTATATGGAATTGGCTTACACTCACCACAAGCTACATCAGAGTCGCATCTGTACAATATATAAATATCACGAAGAAGAGCAGGGTCCGACTACGGACGAAAACAAACAAGAAAAGAAAACGACGCCCATCCTTGCTATCCGAGGCTGTCGGCCTGGAACCCATCCTAGTTCGATGATGAAGAAGAAGAAACTCCAAATGAACAATCAACGCACTCGCGTCATAACCCTTTACCTGTACCTGCAACTGGTGTTATAGTAATCTGTGAGCCACAGGGGACTCAGCAATCTCATTTCCAAAGGTATCAAGACTAGCAAAGCTTAATAGGTGAGGTATGGTTAAGTGGTGAGGCGACAGCAAGCATCTAAGCATTATATGAGGTGGCTAACTTATGAGTACAAGAATAAGAGGGGGATGATCTACGCATAACGGACGTGAACCACTGATGATCAAATTAATGATCCTGAACACCTACTTACGTCAAACATAACCCCACCGTGTCCTTGGTCGGAGAAGGAGCTCACGAAAGAGACAGTCACGGTTACGCACTCAGTTGGCAAGTTTTGATTAAGTTTACTTCAAGTTATCTAGAACCAGTGTTAGACAAAGTTTCCGCGTTGCCACATAACCACGAGCACGACTTTCCAAAAGATTTAACCCTGCAGGGGGCTCCAACTAGTCCATCACAAATTACCACAAGCCGCATAGAAATCCTCGATCACGAAACTCGCAATCTCATCGGACTCCTGAGTGGAAAACCTCAACTCTGAGATTACCCAAAGTTTCACCGGAATCCCAATGCACAAGATACTTTGTAAAAGGTAAAACTAATCCAGCAAGGCCGCCCGACATGTCGACGATCCCGATAGGAGCCGCGTATCTCGTTCTCAGGACACGACGGATAAGCTACGCGTACGGTGGCCTGATAGAAATCACCCAAGTTGCCCTGGGTCGGCCCCGCACAGTGCTCTGTTTTGGACCAACACCATCAGCACTGGCCCTCCCTGTGTTATGTTGAATTACTCCTCGGGTAGTGCTAACTCCCTATGCTTTTCAGTATTAATAGAATTATTATGTTGGGCAAATATAGTACCAATGTTGAGCCTTTCCAGACCAGTTTTAATCTAAGACGAATTATCAAGGTGGTCCCCATAACAACCCCGATCGTGTTAGGAGCGCTCAATTATGGAACATAACACCGGTAGCCGAAACTAAGGGGGCAAAGGTAGAACAAAACTCCAGACTAGAAAGGTCGAGCCTTCCACCTTTTACCAAGTATATAGGTGCATTAAATTAAATAACATTTAATATGGTGATATAACAAAGAACCCATGTTATCACATGGAAGCAACTGCACCTCCAACTAGCAACGCTATCACATGGTTAAGCAAGCGGTAACATAGCCAATCAGTGGTTTGCTAGGTTGTGAACAGGTTGAAGGTTTCATGGCATTGTTGAGAGGCTGATATTTAACAGGTGGTAGGCAGCGAGACATAGTGGTAGAAACGAGACAACTAGCATGGCAATGATAGTAATGGTATCTAGGGAAATGGTCATCTTGCCTGAGATCCCGCTTGAAAGAAGAATGACTCCGTGAAGCAGACGAACCGACGTAGTCGAACGGGTCCTCACATTCCGACACGCTTGCGGAACTCTAATCAACACAAGATATTCACCACGACACATGCACGACAAGATGCAATCCACATATGATGCATGATCAGTTGAATATATGCAAGACATGGCGTGGCAATTCACAACAATCAAACACTACACATTAAGTGAAGTTCAATATGCAACGAGTTGCATATTGACGGAACTCCACATTTAATTATTTAGTTCACTCCCAATTATTTCCACGGCAATATTAAATGTGGTTAAACATGGCAAGAGGTGAAGCGTAATTAATCTACCCATCTAGGCATTTTAAATGAGGTCGGAAACGACTTATAGCATCTCCAAACTAACCTCATACATTAATTTATTATTCTGTCCAGATCTAAACTAACACATTTTAATATATGTTAAACAACAAAATAAATAGGTTCACCTGATTCTACGTGTCGTTCCAATCAATTTACAAATAGGGAACAGCTCTAACGGAGCTACGGCTCAAAAGATACGACCACTGCAAGATATGATGCATGAATGCAATATGTATGCAAATGGCATCCACAACACCCCAAACCAAGAAGGCAGCAAAATAATATGAAAGTAAACGAGTTTCTAAGCAAGTTTCATATAGGACACGATCAAAACGGAGCAACAGCTCAATAACTACAAGCTAAACAAGAAGTCACTATAATCTGCCCAAAACAGCGACATGGCATTTTCTACCCCCCCGAACAACAAGCTATATAAATCCAAAATGCTCAAACAAGACATGAGACAATAGAGGGCAAGATGCACTTCAACACCCTACTAATAACATTTAGCATTGAAGCATGGATCACTAGGAAAAGAACTCACAAAATGGCATTTCACACACAGTTTCAGACTTAGTGAAAATATCAATTTTTGACAGTGCAATTTTCGATCTGAAGGCATATCGACAGCAGCAAAACTATATGCTACAGGGCTCCAAATGGCATGAAAATTCACAAAATGCTAGATAATCTTAAGGACTACAACTAACTCCATTGCACAAACCTCAAAAGAGCTATAGATCACCAGAAAAACTCATGGCAAGACAACAACAAAATATAACAGATTTCAGAGTTAGAAATATTTCAACATCTCCAAAACAACACTATTTTCTAGCATTTTGACAACAACCAAATAACACTTAAACGTGGAGTTCTATTGCAACCAAAGTTACCAGAGGCTAGCCTACACATCCAAGGGCATATCTCTAGTTGACAACTCATTCATATCATGCACGGAATAAATCACACAAAATAAACAAAAGGGCGACATGGCAAAATATCACGCGCATTAACTTGCTCAAAAGCTAAAACTAAATGCACAATTTAATTCTATGGATTTTTCTACCCCGAAAAATTTATAATATGTGGGGTTGGAAAATAAAAATATCGGCACACGTATATGCGAGAATATGTCCTAAACACGATATGGCAAACTAGCAACGGAACCTACATGCAAAAATGCAAACATCTACTCTAAAATACATGGCAAAAGGTACCTAATAACATTAGCATTTTACCTATGGTATATGAACAAACCGGACACGCGCAAAAATAGCTACAGATTAATTCCCTATTAGGACAACATGCAAATCTAGGCATACGGTGGGTCAAACTACTCCAGACACGCATGCGAGGTGTAAAATCATAATCTACGTGAAATTCTACACGAGTTACATATATAAATCATCGCAATCTGACACACGGTTTGAAATCTACGGGCATTTAAAAAACAGCTAATTTCCTAAAATTAATAAATCACCGGAAAAATAGAAAATCCGAATCGGGCTGAATCTAAACAGGGTATGGCGCAAGATAGCTATCAGACGCCCACGGCGACATATACACGGGCTTGGGAGGTTGGCTCACCTCGGGGCAACGAGCTGGCTAGGGAAGCTCGGCCGGTCATGGCGCTGGCGTCGGTGGGGACACAGGCCTGGATCTGGCCCATGCTCGTGCTGGGCCGGCGGAGGGCGAGTGGGCCGACTCGGTCCGCTGGCGATCAACGCCCGAGCGAGGAGAGGGCAGATTCTCACGATCCAGAGCCAAGCGCAGCAGCAGCAGCTGAAGGCCGGCGGCGAGGCGTCGCGGGCAGGCGGCCATGCGGTGCGGCGGCTCCCGGCGGAGGGCGTCGGGGCAGATCCGACCGCAGAGGACTCATTCCCGACGACGGCCGGCCTTGGGAGCTCCGACGAGCCTTGCATGGCAGCTCCTATCCTTCGGGAGGAAGAGGGGAATCCGGTCAGGGAGAGGAGCAGGGGAGGCTCCGGCTAGGGCTGGCGGCGGTCCCAACGAGGATGGCTGGCGACGCGAGCTGCGGGGCGGCTAGGCGCGAGGAGAGGCGGCGGATGGCGACGACGCAGCGAGGGGAGGCAGTGAGGCGCGGGTGCGCTCTGCTCGGGAGGGCGGCGCGATTGGGCCCGAGCGGGCCTCGCGTGGGCTGGAGCCGGCCGGCGGCGCTGGTGGGAGGAGAGAGAGAGAGGGCAGGTGGCTAGGGTTTGCACGGGAAGCGAGGAAGAGAGAGAATGGTTGTCTATATTTAGAAAACGGGCTAGGGTTATCCGAATCCGGCTTCGTTTTCGACCACGGGATCGCGATCGGACGACCACAGACACGGGAATGGCTAGGTGAGCTGTGTAGAGTGGCTAGCCGGAGACGAGAGGGAAATGGAGGGGTGCGGCAACGCGATTTGAAACACTGAAACATGTCCGACGAATAACCGAAGATGGTGCCGCTACGGTCGACCGTTCAGGTACCAGACGGACTCCGATTGCGACGAAATTTGGCACGCGGCGTACCTACGTCTAAATAAGACCGCACGCCAAGTTTTAACCCAATCCGAGGAAGTTTTATACACACTTTTAAAAATAAGATTTAAACGATGTCGCGGGCGCGTGCGAGTGATCGGGCTCTAAACGGTCAACAACGACAACGGAGAGAACCGGCAACTAATAACGGATGCAAGTTTTGAAAATTGGCGGCAACGGAGTGCCGATGAAATGCGGATGATGCGCATGATGCGATGATGATGCGATAAATAAAAATAAACACACGCCAACAATGGAATAAAGGGGAAATCTTCTGGAGCGTCGGTCTCGGGCTGTCACAGACACGCTTCCTGCCTGGGCTCGGGGTGCACACCACCGCGGAGGTGGGGGTGGCGCGTCTTGCTCCTCGTCGTTCGCCAGGGATGGTTGGGGGTCGAAACGACCAGGAGAGCGCCGCCTGATCACCGATAGCAACGACGAGCTCCTCGATGTGATGGAGCGAGTAGTAGTGGCTGTCAGGGGTGGGCCGGTAGCGGAGCAGTGATACGTCTCCACTGTATCTACTTTTCCAAACTCTTTTGCCCTTGTTTTGGACTCTAATTTGCATGATTTGAATGGAACTAACCCGGACCGACGCTGTTTTCAGCAGAATTGCCATGGTGTTATTTTTGCGCAGAAATAAAAGTTCTCGGAATGACCTGGAAATTTACGAGGATTTTTGTGGAGTATATGAAAAATACTGTCGCAAGAATTACGTGGAGGGACAGAGCAAGGAGCCCACAAGTCCAGGAGGCGCGTGCCCCCCTGGCCGCGCCTCGCAGGCTTGTGAGGCCCTCGGGGCTCTGCCGCCTCCAACTCCAGCTCTATTTAGTCTCTCTCTCCCAGAAAAAGATCAGAGAGAAGAGTTCATCGCGTTTTACGATACAAAGCCGCCGCCACCACCTGTTCTTCCTCTGGAGGGCAGATCCGGAGTCCGTTCTGGGCTCCGGAGAGGGGGAATCGACGCCGTCGTCATCATCAACCATCCTTCATCACCAATTCCATGATGCTCTTCACCGTTCGTGAGTAATCTCATCGTAGGCTTGCTGGACGGTGATGGGTTGGATGAGATCTATCATGTAATCGAGTTAGTTTCGATGGGGTTTGATCCCTAGTATCCACTATGTTATGAGATTGATGTTGCTACTACTTTGCCATGCTTAATGCTTGTCACTAGGGCCCGAGTGCCATGATTTCAGATCTGAACCTATTATGTTTCCATCAATATATGTGTGTTCTTGATCCTATCTTGCAAGTCGTAGTAACCTACTATGTGTTATGACTAGGCAACCCCGGAGTGACAATAGCCGGAACCACTCCCGGAGATGACCATAGTATGAGGAGTTCATGTATTCACTAAGTGCTAATGCTTTATTCCGGTTCTCTATTAAAAGGAGACCTTAATATCCCTAAGTTTCCATTAGGACCCCGCTGCCACGGGAGGGATGTACAATAGATGTCATGCAAGTTCTTTTCCATAAGCACGTATGACTATATATGGAATACATGCCTACATTACATTGACGAACTAGAGCTAGTTACATAGCACCCCGTGTTATAAATGATACATGATGAATGTCATCCGGCATAATTATCCATCACTGATCCAATGCCTACGAGTTTTTCCTACTGGTCCTTGCTACGTTACTTTGCCGCTACTGCTGTCACTGCTGCTATTGTTACCATTGCTACCATTGCTATCACACTACTTTGCTACTGAAACTTTGCTGTAGATACTAAGTCTTTCAGGTGTGGTTGAATTGACAACTCAACTGCTAATACTCGAGAATATTCTTTGGCTTCCCCTTCTGTCGAATCAACAAATTTGGATTGAATACTCTACCCTCGAAAACTGTTGCGATCCCCTATACTTCTGGGTTATCAAGACTATTTTCTGGCGCCGTTGCCGGGGAGGCATAGCACTATTCTCTGAGTCACTTGGGATTTACGTCTGTTGATCACTAAGAGGAATCCGAGAGATCCAAAAACTAAAGTCTTGCCCTCAACTACGAGGACACGTAAGGAACTGCCTTCTAGCTTTGCACTTGATTCACCTTCAGTGAGTAAGTTTGCGACACCACCACCTGCTAGAAATTCTGATGTGTCGCCTGTTCTTGATGATGCTACTTCTGCTATCCATGATGCTTATGATGATGCTTTGCTTGATACTGCTTTGCCACTGGGTGCATTCCTTGATGCACAAATTGCTAGGGTTGCTGCTGAATGTGATGATACTTCTGAAACTGTTGAAATTATTGAAGTAGAACCTGCTGTTTCACCTGTTAGAACTAGCTCTCCTAGATATGAATTGCCTGATATACCTGAGGGTTATGTTATGGAGGGAGAGGTAGCTGAGGACTTTCTTTCTTGTAAGG
Source organism: Hordeum vulgare subsp. vulgare (assembly GCF_904849725.1). Classification (NCBI taxonomy): domain Eukaryota; kingdom Viridiplantae; phylum Streptophyta; class Magnoliopsida; order Poales; family Poaceae; genus Hordeum; species Hordeum vulgare. The sequence goes on along the minus strand of NC_058520.1, from coordinate 326,339,912 downwards.
ATAGCTATGATCTTGAGAATTTATTGCACAAGTGGAAAGAAAAACCTCTAAACGCTAGAATGAAATACGATCCTAAGTTTGCTACTTCGCCTATCTTTGTTACTGATAAGGATTATGAATTCTCTTTCGATCCTGAGTTAATCTCTTTGGTTGAATATGATCCTTTTCATGGTTATGAGTCTGAAACGGTTGTAAGACATCTTACTAAGCTGCACGATATAGCCACCCTATTCACGAGTGAGGAAAAGATCCGCCACTACTATATCCTTAAGTTGTTTCCTTTCTCACTAAAGGGTGATGCTAATACTTGGTTTACTTCTCTTGCTCCTGGTTGTGTGCGTAGTCCCCAGGATATGATCTACTACTTCTCTGAGAAATATTTTCCTGCCCATAAGAAACAAGCTGCCTTGCAGGATATATATAACTTTGTACAAGTTGAAGAAGGGAGTCTCCCACAAGCTTGGGGGAGGCTTGTTCAGTTACTGAATGCTTTGCCTGATCACCCTCTTGAGAAAAATGAAATACTTGATATCTTTTACAATGGACTAACCGATGCTTCTAGGGACCACCTAGATAGTTGTGCTGGTTGTGTTTTCAAGGAACTAACTGTGGAATAAGCTGATATTCTATTGAATAATATCTTGAGCAATGATAATGCTTGGACTATTCCTGAACCACCTCCGAAGCCAACTCCGAAGAAAAGAGGTATTCTATTCCTCAGTCCTGAAGATATGCAAGAAGCCAAGAAATCTATGCAAGAGAAAGGCATTAAATCTGAAGATGTAAAGAATCTACCACGTATGAAGAAATACATGGTCTTGATAAACCGACACAGGTAGTAGAGGTAAATTCTCTTCGTAGATTCAATGAGAGTGATATTCCTTTTGATAAACCTGCTAGCTTATGCTTAGATGAATTTGATAACTTTGTTGCCAAACAAAAAAGTTTCAATGATTATGTTTGCACACAATTGAGGCAAAATGCTCGTATGATTGATCATATAAGTGATTGTGTGGATAGAAATGTCAATGATCTTAAGCTTTTGAGTAAACATGCCTCTATGGTCACCACTCAAGTAGAACAAGTACTTAAGGCTCAAAATGACTTGCTCAATGAGCTGAATGACAAGTCTGTTAGGGTTATCACTAGAGGTGGTAGAATGACCCAGGAACCTTTGTATCCCGAGGGTCATCCTAAGAGAATTGAACAAGATTCTCAAGGAGTTAGCACTGAGGCACCTAGTCATCCTAGGAAGAAAAAGAAAGATGATTGGAACTTGCATGCTAGAAATCCTGTTGCTGTTACACCCGAGAATCCAAACGATGTCTCTGTTTCTGATGCCGAAACACAATCTGGTGATGAACATGAGCCTAGTGATAACATCGACAGTGGTGTTCATGTTGATGCTCAACCTAGCAATGATAAGGATGTGGATATTGAACCTGTTGATCTTGATAACCCACAACCTAAGAATAGAAGATATGATAAGAACGACTTTATTGCTAGGAAGCATGGTAAAGAAAGAGAACCATGGGTTCAGAAACCCATGCCCTTCCCTCCCAAACCATCCAAGAAAAAGGATGATGAGGATTTTGAGCGCTTTGTCGAAATGATTAGACCTGTCTTTCTGCAAATGCGTTTGACAAATATGCTCAAAATGTCTCCTTATGCTAAGTACATGAAAGATATTGTGACTAATAAAAGGAGGATACCTGAGGTTGAGATTTCCACCATGCTCGCTAATTACACCTTCAAGGGTGGAACTCCGAAGAAACTAGGTGATCCCGGAGTGCCCACTATACCTTGCTCCATTAAAGGAAACTACGTTAGAACTGCTTTATGCAATCTTGGAGCCGGTGTTAGTGTTATGCCTCTCTCTCTTTATCGTAGACTTGAATTGGATAAGTTGACACTCACTGAAATGTCTTTGCAAATGGCCGACAAATTAACTGCTTTTCCTATCGGCATTTGCGAGGATGTGCCTGTTGTAGTTGCTAATGTTACTATCTTAACGGACTTTGTTATTCTGGATATTCCCGAGGATGATGCCATGGCGGTCATCCTTGGAAGACCCTTTTTAAACACTGCAGGGGCTATTATTGATTGCAACAAAGGCAATGTCACTTTCCATGTCAATGGTAATGAGCATACGGTGCACTTTCTGAAGAAACAATATCGAGTTTATTGTATCAATGCTATTGCAAAAACTTCATCAATTCTTATTGGGAGCTTTGAATGCCCTATACATACTGTCAAGATGAAGTATGATTTACATGTTGGGGATATGCACATCCCCATTGAGGTAACTTAGTGATTATTCAAAAATTCTCCGGTTTTATGTGATTCGAAAAAAGTTTGTCAAGGAGACTTGATCAACCTCATTGACGGATTTCTTTTGATGACCATGAGATGCATGAATCTAGGAGTCACAACCTTCTATTCCGAGCTTTCATTTTCTGTTATGTTAGAAGGAAAATGATAAATTTACCTTTAGTTTTTCCTGTTTTCTGCCTTTTGCGTCCCTTAGAAAAGTGTCCCGAAAATAAAAGTTCTTCAAATGCCGTGAAAATCAAGTATGGTTTTTCCTGGAATTTTTGAAAAATTCTGAAATAGAGAGCTAGTCACGGGAATGCACCAGTGGGCCACAAGCCCAGGAGGCGCGGGCAGCCCCCTGGCCGCGCCTGCCAGGCTTCTAGGCCCCACGTGGCCGCCCTCCACTTATTCCATCTCCCATCTCATTCTCCTACATCCAGAAAAAATCATTCCACAGCTCAAACCCGTGTTCTTGCTCTTCTTGCTGCGTTTTCCGATCTCCTTGAGCAAAGCCCATTCACCAAACTGTTTTGGGGGAATTGTTCCTTGGTATGTGACTCCTCCATTGGTCCAATTAGTTTTTGCTCTAGCTCTTTATTCGTTGCGTATTATTGCTGCCTTGGTGACCCTGTTCTTGAGCTTTGCATGTTAATTTTAGTTGGTCCCAGGTACATGATATGGCCTCTAGGCACTTGTAGGAGTAGTTGCTATGGGTTTTGTTGAGCCTTGTTCAATTTTCTTTTGAGTCACTAAAAATTTCAGAAAAAGAAGATGTTCAGGAAAAACTATCATGGTGGTTCTTCAAGCAAGAGGGGTCCCCGTCTCGTGATTCGGGAGCCCGATCCTTATCAACCGAGGAACGCACAAGTACAACCATGTGAATGGACTTCTGATGAATTCATGATTGATGCAGGTTTCAAAAACGAGTTTGATACATTTGTTCACAACGTCGGGCTCAAGGAATTCATCTCCGATAAATGTGAACACTATACTACTCTCACTGCCTCTTTTGTTCGTAGATTTAAATTTTCAGTTGGCCGTGACACATCCATACTGTTTGATCTCTATGACAAATCGTATACCATGGATTTAGAAGATTTCAATAGAATTTGCAAGATACCTGATTGGGGTAGTCTTAATGATCCTCCTAAGTCTTCGGTTAGAGATTTTTTCTCTAGTATAACTGTTGGAGAAACTAGAGATATTACGCAGGCTACCATGGGGAGCATTCATTTTCCTGCCTTGCATTATTTTGATCTCTTCATAGGTAGAAGACCATGGTTAAATTGTTTAGTGGCTCTCAAATGCATACGTGTTTATCTGTCAAAGAGCCATATTACTTTGTCTTCTTCTCTGTGTTTGCTTGCAGATTCCAGCTTAGTCCAATGCACGAACACTCACATTATTATTCACTTCATTCGGTCATGCAAGTGAAATGAAATAATGATGATATATGATGAAGTGACTGAGCCTGGAAAAGCTGGTATGAACTCGATCTATTTTGTTTTTGTAAATATGACTAGCTCATTGTTCCTAATTCAGCTTTGCTATGAGAGAAACATGTTTGCAATGACAGCTTAGAGATCATAGTTTCTGATGCCATGCTTAATTAGCTAGGAGCTTATAATGGTTTGTCTTGTATGCCAACATGAATTTCGAGATGATTATGATGTAGTATGATAGGATGGTTTCCTCCTTTGCATGATTCAAGTGGCTTGACTTGGCGCATGTTTACGCATGTAGTTGAAACAAAATCAACATAGCCTCTATGATATTCATGTTTATGGTGATTTATATCCTACTCATGCTTGCACTCAATGTTGGTTAATTTCAATGCATATTGATGACTGCTGTCGCTCCCTAGTTGGTCGCTTCCCAGTCTTTTGCTAGCCTTCACTTGTACTAAGCGGGAATACTGCTTGTGCATCCACTTCCATAAACTCAAAGTTATTCCATATGCGTCCACCATAACTACCTATATGCGGTATCTACCTGCCGTTCCAAGTAAATTTGCATGTGCCACTCTCTAAATCTTCAAGCAATAATCTGTTTTGTATGCCCGAACCACTCATGTGGTGACAAGGGGCGGTCAATATCTTCCATGCTAGGCATTTTATCCTCGATACGTTTTATTCACCATCACTCACGAGAAAGGGGCCGGTAATTGGAATACCCAGTTCCATGCTCAAATCGAAAAGATAATTGTAAACAAAACTCCCCTGGATTGTTGTTGGTATGGACGACACCCGAGGATTCGGCTAGTCGTGGAATGTGATTGATCGGTGGTGGGGGAGTCAAAACTTTACTTTTCTGTTTGGGAACTGCCTATAATATGTGTAGCATGGAAGATGGTGAAAACTCTTGGTCATCGCGTTGACAATGAAAGCATGCCACCCAAAATTATTCATCTGTGTCTTAAAAGCTTGAGCTCTGGCACCTCTGCAAATCAATGCTTCCCTCTGCAATGGGCCTATCTATTTGTGTTTCTGTTGAGTCATCCTCTCCTTATAAAGGCACCAATTAGAGAGCACCTACGTCATTTTTATGCTTTGCTTTTAATTGTTATTGAGTATGAGTGTGACTTGATCTTCTTTGCCATGAATTACAATGTTCAGTCAGCTCTTGGTCTTTGAAGGTGCTCTGCATTTATGTTTTGCGGTCTCAGAAAGAGCTAGCAAGATACCATCTGTTCATATTGCTTCATGATTGTTTTGATTGAAGTGCTGACGTTTGAAGCTTATTATTATTGCTCGCTAGTTGATTTTGCCATTGATATGAGTTTACCATGAGACCTAAATGTCATTGCTTATGTGCTTAGCTTATGATCTTGCTGAAAATCTGAATATGAGTTAGACATAATTACAACAACAAGATCAAACAGAGTTCGTAAAAGCTTTTCTTTTGTCTCTTTCAGTTTGTCAATTGAATTGCTTGAGGACAAGAAAGGCTTTAAGCTTGGGGGAGTTGATATGTCTCCATCGTATCTACTTTTCCAAACTCTTTTGCCATGATTTGAATGGAACTAACCCGGACTGACGTTGTTTTCAGCAGAATTGCCATGATGTTGTTTTTGCGCAGAAATAGAAGTTCTTGGAAAGACCTGGAAATTTATGAGGATTTTTTGTGGAATATATAAAAAATACTGGCACAAGAATTACCTGGAGGGACGGAGCGAGGAGCCCGCAAGCCCAGGAGGCGCGGGACCCCCTCGCCGCAACTCGCAGGCTTGTGAGGCCCTCGGGGCTCCGCCGCCTCCAACTCCAGCTCTATTTAGTCTCTCGCCCAAAAAATAATCAGAGAGAAGAGTTCATCGCGTTTTACGATACGGAGCCGCCGCCACCACCTGTTCTTCCTTTGGAGGGCAGATCTGGAGTCCGTTCTAGGCTCCGGAGAGGGGGAATTGACACTGTCGTCATCATCAACCATCCTTCATCGCCAATTCCATGATGCTCTTCACCGTTCATGAATAATCTCATCGTAGGCTTGCTGGACGGTGATGGGTTGGATGAGATCTATCATGTAATCGAGTTAGTTTTGATGGGGTTTGATCCCTAGTATCCACCATGTTCTGAGATTGATGTTGCTACTACTTTGCCATGCTTAATGCTTGTCACTAGGGCCCGAGTGCCATGATTTCAGATCAGCACCTATTGTGTTTCCATCAATATATGTGTGTTCTTGATCCTATCTTGCAAGTTGTAGTCACCTACTATGTGTTATGACCCGGCAACCCCGGAGTGACAATAGCCGGAATCACTCCCGGAGATGACCATAGTATGAGGAGTTCATGTATTCACTAAGTGCTAATGCTTTATTCCGGTTCTCTATTAAAAGGAGACCTTAATATCCCTAAGTTTCCATTAGGACCCCGCTGTCACGGGAGGGATGGACAATAGATGTCATGCAAGTTGTTTTCCATAAGCACGTATGACTATATACGGAATACATGCTTACATTACATTGAAGAACTGGAGCTAGTTACATAGCACCCCATGTTATTACTGATACATGATGAATGTCATCCGGCATAATTATCCATCACCGATCCAATGCCTATGAGTTTTTCCTACTCGTCCTTGCTACGTTACTTTGCCGCTACTGCTGTAACTGCTGCTACTGTTACCATTGCTATCACACTACTTTTCTACTGAAACTTTGCTCCAGATACTAAGTCTTTTAGGTGTGGTTGAATTAAAAACTCAACTGCTAATACCCGAGAATATTCTTTGGCTTAACCTGGTGTCGAATCAACTAATTTGGGTTGAATACTCTACCCTCGAAAACTGTTGCGATCCCCTATACTTGTGGGTTATCAAGCAGCTCAGCGGCCATGGCAAGCCTGCCGGCCATGCAGAATATCTAGCCAGGCGCACGAGGCCGACCCGGAAGCCCGGACGAGCGACAGAGTGGCGGTGTGGCCATTGGGTTACTCGGTAGCCGGCTGGGAGGAACCTTGTAGTTCTCGAGCGCTGGGGCCCGTGGCGGCGTTCACCATGGGCGATGGTGACCAGCGCGCGCCAACGGGGCCCACGGGCGCCGTTTGAGCAATGTGGGTGGTGCGACGCTCGGCGCGAGCCCGGCGAGCGTCGGTCATCGGAGCAGCAAAGCTTGGTGAAGGCAGAGCTTGGAGGAAACCTTGACACACCGCCTACCTGGCGCGCCAAATGTTGGATTTCGGGTTCCGCAAAACCCTAAAGATTCGAACTCAGGGGGGGAGTACGAAGATCTCTCATGAGCTTGCCTCACCTAACTCGCTACTCGATGAGGATGGTAGAGAACTCACTCGATGGTGAGGAAGACACAGAACACGGTAGTTTACCCAGGTTCGGGTCGCTGAGAAGCGTAATACCCTACTCCTGCTGTCGTGGGTATAAGCCTGACAGTAGATGTGTAGGGTACGAATGAGATGGGCAGAGTCCTAGCTACGGCGAGGTTGTATGAGTTCAGGCCCCTCTGCGGTGGAGGTAACAGTCCTACGTCTCAGTGCTCTCGGAGCTTGTTGTCGAGTGTGGTATGGAATACAATGATTTGCTAACCCCTCTACCAGTGGGGGAGGGCGGCTTATATAGAGTGCGCTGCCCTCCACAACGGTTCCGGTACAGGGGTGAAGTAGTGGGGATTGAATGCGTACGTTACAGGTAACGTATGCTCTAAATGCTAATAAATGCACCCGAAAACGTACGGCCGTTTCCCTCCAGAGAGGTTACGATGTACCGAGTGTAGCTAGTCGGTTAGCTTGGTATCCTCTGAATGCTAGTCTCCGACTGGATGATTGAGGACCTGTTACCGACTGGATGATAGGGACTCCTTAATTCAGTCGGGACTGACTAAGGGTCTTGTCCTTTGTGAGGGGTAGTCCTTGGGTAGGGCCTATATGTCAGGCCTATGACCCTACCCTAGGACTATGACCCCATCAGTAGTCCCCAAATGGATTGGGGTTGAAACGACGAAGCGGTGCTTGAAGTTTGGATCCGACTGGAACAGATTTGGCTTGGGTGTTGCTTGCCTCGATCCATTTTATCTTTTCTGACCAACGATCCGAGTGGAAGTGCTCGCGAAACAGACTGTCGGAAGCCGAGTGCTTCCGCGGCATCTTTTGACGCGACCGGTCAACTGGCAGCGGTGGATTTTCCGGGATCTCAAATTTCGGGTTCCGCGCGCTCAGCGGGGATGACGCCAGCGCACTCGAGTAGCGCCTGACGCCTCGATTCTCGCGCCTTCAACTCTTCCACTGATATCGCAGCGGCCGGTCGGGCGGATAAGGTTTCGGGGCCACCTGCCAGTGACCCAGTCGGAACCCTATTTAAATCTGGGCGGCGAGGCTTCTTCGTTACGCTCTCCGAATCTTTCGCTCTCGCCTGCTCCGTCTTCCTCGCCACCTCCAGCGCTCCTACACTCCTTCCTTCTCCTTCCTCCCGAGGGTTCGCCGTCGCCTCCATGACCAAGGGTCAGACCAGCAAGATGGAGGCGAGGAAGAAGAAGGGCAAGGCGGCGGCGCCTGCTCAGTGGCGGCAGCGGCCGCTGCCGGCGGGGTGGATCCAAGGTGATTTCCTCCCCTCCACAGTGACGGAGGGGGATCTGTTGCAGCTGGTGGAGCACGGAATGATCGTGCATAAGTCCTGGAGGCTGCCGGCGGAGAACGAGGTCGAGCCGGCGCCCCGGGAGGGGGAGCGCGTCTTGCTTCTCAGCCACGTCTATCGAGGTTTTTCTTTACCCCCGCATCCTTTCTTCAAGGGCATCATGAATCACTTCGGTGCCCAACTTCACCATTTCCCTCCGAATGCCATCGCCCACCTTTCTGCCTTTATAGTCTTGTGCGAGTGTTTCATTGGCTGTCCTCCCCATTGGGGGCTGTTCAAGCACATATTTTCTGCTAGATCCCAGACCATCAAATGACTTAGTCAGTCGGATGATAAAACACATCTTCTCCAGCTCTGCGGGGGTCTAGGTTTCTAGAAAAAGAGTCGGAGCAGTTATCCTGCTCTCCAGCTATGTGAGTCGGTCAGGAACTGGCAGTCGACGTGGTTCTACTGCCAGGATATCGCCTGTCCGAATGCTTCGATAGGGCTGCCTCCCTTCAGTCTGGATCGGCCTGCCCCACCTAAGCAACTCACGCTCACGAGGGTGGAGAAGAACGACGTCCAACCCTTGGTTGAGGCACTCGTGGACGTCGTCAGGAGGGGGGGGGGGGGTCACCGGCATAGACTTGCTGGAGGTCTTCCTTTTTCGACGGATCCAGCCTCTGCAGGCTCGCGACCATGCCATGTGGCATTACACAGGCCCCGAGGACTCCACTCGAACCAATGTGGTGGCCGTGACTGAGGAGAGGGTGACCTCGTGGGTGCTCCAAATCACGGGCCCCTGCGAGAATCCCAAAGGATCTCGGCGAGTGAGGCCTTACAGCGCGGATCATCCTCCACCGAATCAGGTGAGTGACATTGCCGAGTGCACTGAACTGCCAATTCTTGTGTTTGTCTATATCTCTGTGTGATGTCTGATGTTGCCGACTGAAATTTATGCAGGAGTGGACCAACTGGTTCTCCCCCGTCTCGAACGGGAATCCGGCGGAGGAAGAGGAGGAAGGCAGCCAAGAGGGCAGCATGGAGAGCGCCGAATACGTCTCCGACAGCGGGGAATCGGAGGAGGAGACCAGCGAGGAGGAGGAAGAAGACGAAGAGCAAGACTCGCCACCTCCGAACCCAGAGCATCGGACCAAGCGCCGACACGAGCCCGCCGTCCCCTCGGCCCCTCCTGCGTCTTCGAGTGCTCCGCCTGCTGCTCCGGCGGTCCCGAGTGTTCGAAGCACTAAGAGGACCAGGGATGCCACCGCTGAGCCTGCGGGTCAGTCTTCTAAGGCGGCCAAGCCGAGTGGGCCCAAGCCTCGGAAGGCTCTGCCGCGAATGAGGGTTGCTGTCCCTGTCACCTCCACGTAAGTGTACTCAGCTTTCAATTCTTTCTGATATCCGAGTGAACTTCTGTTTACTGGCCAAATGGTACTCACTCGACAGGGTCACTACATCTGCCACCTCTCCGGCGCGTCAGGAAGACGACCCCATGGACACGGACAACGTCGTCTCGTCCCAGCCAGGTACATTATAGGGACGTCGAGTATTTTATACTATCGTGTCCCAATCAGGTGCTTCTTTCTTTTTCTGAGACCTCGTGTCATTCGGTGTGTCAGGGGCGATTTGCCTGGATGAGGGCGACCAGGGGAGAGCCGACCCAGCTGTGGAGCCTGTTCTCGAGGCTGCTCCTCCTGCTGCCGCTCTCGCCGCCGACGTGCTGCCGACTGAAGCGCTGCCACAAACTGAACCAGTGCTGGTGGATGAGGAGCCGACTGGGGCGGACCTTGGGATTCCTCAGGAACCTCCGACGATTCCAGGTTCGTCGAGTGCTGAATTCCACATCCAGCGTCTTCCGGAGGAGCAGGTGGGAGCGGCCAAGGGGGCTATGGTGCAGGCGGAGCTGATGGCTGGAGAAGCCAAGAGGGCCTACGACTCTGTTGCGGCCTTGTACCAGCGGAGCTTGGAGTTGCGCGATGATATCCGAGTAAGTGGTCTAGTAAGTATTTACTTTTCCCCTGTAACCCACTGGGTGTTCTTGAATAGCAGCTGTTGTTTGCAATGGGTTCACTCTGAGTGAACCCAGTGGGTGTAGTCCCCGAGACTTCTGTCGAGTGCTTGCACCGACAGTTGTCTTTATACATATTGTCTTTTCTTTGGTCGTGTCTGTAAATAATATGACCGACTGCTAGCAGTTGTGGCACTCGGAGTGCACTTACTGTAAGAGTCTCTGAGAGTAAGTTGTACTCAGGGCGGGTAGCATTTGCCTCGTAGGCGTAGGTGATAACATGCATCTCAATAGGACAGGCCTGCTTGAGCTGCATGCCAGTGGGGTCACTCTTAGTGAACCCACTGGGTGTAGTCCCCGAGACCGCTGTCGACTGCTTGCATCAGCAGGGGTCTGAAGAACTTAGACTTTTAACTGTTGAACTTTCTGATTGTCTCTTGGTGTTTGGTGGCAGAGAACCTGTGAAATGGGATCAGCCTATGAGACTCTCAAGGCGGAGAGGAATCAGTTCGCTGGTGAACTTGATGCGGCCATGCTTGCAATGGCCGGCATGAAGGATGCTCTGGCGGAACGGGAGAAGTCATTGGAGCAGGCGCATGAAGTGAACAAGGTGTTGAGTGAAGAAGTGGAAAAGATGGGGAAACAGAGAACTGCGCTGATGAGTCAGATGGATGTGCTGAACAAACGATGCAGAGCGCAAGAGAAATATGTCAGCGACTGGGCTCGATAGATGATGACGCGTCTGGCTGGTAAGTCCTGCTTTTTCCGAGTGGTTGTGTTATGCGCGTAACCCTCGGCGCTTATTGTCTGTTTGTCCTATTGTCGCAGATTTTTTGCTTTGACGCCGAAGCTGAAGCGGCTGACGTGGAGCGTTCGATTCTTGAGAACGTTCCACTCGGCGACGACGCCAATCGGGATTTGCTCCGTGCGCACATCCGCGTGGGAAAAGTTGGTCCTTTCATCGGTCGACTGAGAGAAGTCGTCGGCCGAATCGACAAGGAGCTTTGGCCAGAAGATGAGTCACGGTAGGAGATGGAGAACCTGATGACTTGACTGGAGGAGATTCCCAACAGAGTGCAGTCGTGGAAGAAATCTGCAGCTCGTTGCGGTGCAGATGTTGCTCTGTCCTTGGTCCGAGTCCATTGCAAGGAGGTGCGTGAGGAAAAGCTGAAGACACTGAAGGTCGCCAACACGAAGAAGCTTCGATTCGAAGACTTCATGGAGACGTTCCTTGAGAGTGCTACCCGCATCGCCGATGGAATTGACTTGGACACCTTCGTTGAGCCCTCTAGTCTTGGCGCTGACCCTGCTGACGCGTAAGAAAACTTTATCCTCGGTATGCCGAGTGTTTTATCTGTAAGGTACTTTGGCCACTTCTGTTGGCCGTCACACTTTTAAATCGGTGCGGGTAAGCTTGATCCGCACCGAGTTATCTTATCTTTGCGAGAATTTTGGAATCCGATTTCTGCTCTTCTGTTGCAATGTTGATTCGAGTTTTTGTTTGGCGTTTCTTGGTGAAGCCAAAGGCAAACAGTCGATGGTGGATCGCGGCTAAGCCCCCGAGGGTGACGTGAAGTGCACACTCGGAGAAGGTTAATACTTAGGCGATGCTGGATCGCAGCTAAGCCCCCAGTGTGACGTGTAGTGCACACTCGGAGAAAGTTAATACTTAGGCAACGCTGGATCGCAGCTAAGTCCCCGAGTGTGACGTGTAGCGCACACTCGGATATAGTAGGTACTTAGGCGATGCTGGATCACAGCTAAGCCCCCGAGTGTGACGTGTAATGCACACTCGGAGAAAGTTAATACTTAGGCGATGCTGGATCGCAGCTAAGCCCCCGAGTGTGACATTAAGTGCACACTCGGAGAAAGTTAATACTTAGGCGATGCTGGATCGCAGCTAAGCCCCCGAGTGTGACGTTAAGTGCACACTCGGAGAAAGTTAATACTTAGGCGATGCTGGATCGCAGCTAAGCCCCCGAGTGTGACGTTAAGTGCACACTCGGAGAAAGTTAATACTTAGGCGATGCTGGATCGCAGCTAAGCCCCCGAGTGTGACGTTAAGTGCACACTCGGAGAAAGTTAATAATTAGGCGATGCTGGATCGCAGCTAAGCCCCCCCCGAGTGTGACGTTAAGTGCACACTAGGAGAAAGTTAATACTTAGGCGATGCTGGATCGCAGCTAAGCCCCCGAGTGTGACGTTAAGTCCACACTCGGAGAAGGTTAATACTTAGGCGATTCTGGATCGCAGCTAAGCCCCCGAGTGTGTGACGTGTAGTGCACACTCGGAGAAAGTTAATACTTAGGCGACGCTGGATCGCAGCTAAGTCCCCGAGTGTGACGTGTAGTGCACACTCGGAGAAAGTTAATACTTAGGCGACGCCGGATCGCAGCTAAGTCCCCGAGTGTGACGTTAAGTGCACACTCGGGGAAAGTTAATACTTAGGCGATGCTGGATCGCAGCTAAGCCCCCGAGTGTGACATGTAGTGCACACTCGGAGATAGGTAGTACTTAGGCGATGCTAGATCGCAGCTAAGCCCCCGAGTGTGACGTGTAGGGCACACTCGGAGAAGGTTAATACTTAGGCGATTCTGGATCGCAGCTAAGCCCCCGAGTGTGACATGTAGCGCACACTCGGAGATAGTTGATACTTAGGCGATTCTGGATCGCAGCTAAGTCCCCGAGTGTGACGTTAAGTGCACATTCGGGGAAAGTTAATACTTAGGCGATGCTGGATCGCAGCTAAGCCCCCGAGTGTGACATGTAGTGCACACTCGGAGATAGGTAGTACTTAGGCGATGCTGGATCGCAGCTAAGCCCCCGAGTGTGACATGTAGCGCACACTCGGAGATAGTTGATACTTAGGCGATTCTGGATCGGAGCTAAGCCCCCGAGTGTGACATGTAGCGCACACTCGGAGAAGGTTAATACTTAGGCGATGCTGGATCGCAGTTAAGCCCCCGAGTGTGACGTTAAGTGCACACTCGGAGAAAATTAATACTTAGGCGATGCTGGATCGTAGCTAAGCTTTTTTTTGAGACCGGAGTGTGCGACCGCGGAAGAACTTTGAACCTGCAAAAACTCAATCTGCTTTATATTATTTCGCCAATACTTGTTCTTTACATTGCTTCAGTCGACGGTTACGTGTAGAAGCGCTTCAGGAGATCTCCGTTCCATGCGCGCGGCTCGTCTGTCTCCCTCTCGATGTTGTAGAGTCTGTATGCTCTGTTGTTCAGCACCTTGGAGATGATGAAGGGTCCTTCCCAGGCCAGAGCCAACTTGTGAGGTCTTTGTTGATCCACTCGGAGCACCAGGTCGCCAGCTTGGAACGTCCGACTTCTGACGTGGCGTGCATGAAAACGCCGCAGATTTTGTTGATAAATGGTCGAGCGAGTTAGTGCCATCTCTCGCTCCTCTTCCAGGAGATCCACTCCATCTTGCCTTGCTTGTTCTGCTTCGGCTTCGAAGAAGAGTTCGACTCGTGGCGCATTGTGAAGCAAGTCACTCGGAAGGACCGCTTTTGCTCCATAAACGAGGAAGAACGGTGATCGCCCTGTCGATCTGTTCGGGGTTGTGCGAAGTCCCCAAAGCACTGAAGGTAGCTCGGTAACCCAAGCGCCAGTGGCATGTCCTATCTCTCGTAGGAGTCGGGGCTTCAAACCTTGCAAAATAAGTCCGTTTGCCCGCTCTGCTTGTCCATTGGACTGAGGATGTGCTACGGAAGCAAAATCCACTCGGATGCCTTGGCTTGTACAGAAACCTTTGAATCTGTCCGAGTCAAAGTTTGTCCCGTTGTCCGTGATTATACTGTGAGGTACACCGAATCTGAAGATGATGTCCCTGACAAACTTGACAACTGTTGAGGCGTCGAGCTTTTTGATGGGCTTCGCTTCGATCCATTTCGTGAACTTGTCGACTGCCACCAACAGATGTGTGTATCCGCCTTGGCCTGTCTTGAATGGGCCGACTGTATCTAATCCCCGCACTGAGTCCTCGGGGCAGCAGTGGCGTCCGTCGGGTGGATGCTGACCTTCTTCGTCTCTCCCGCCGACTAAAATGCAGACTCTGAAGCTGGCTTCTTCGAGCGCATCAGGTCGGCGGGGTCGACTATTTTCTTGTACTTGTCCAGCTCGAGGACGGCCATCTGTTGGTCGGCGATTCTTGATCCCTGCTGCAGACACTCTTCAGCCCGCTGCCGATTGCCTGTGATGGTGATCACACCTTTCGGGCCTGGCATCTTCAGCTTCAGGTACACGTAACATGGACGGGCCATGAACTGCGCATACGCTGGGCGACCCAGAATTGCGTGATAAGCGCTCTGGAAGTCAACCACTTCGAACGTCAGCTTTTCCTTGCGGAAGTTCTTGTCGGAGCCGAAAACGACGTCCAAAGCGATCTGGCCGAGTGATTTGGCCTTCCGTCCAGGGACGACTCTGTGGAACTGCATGCTGCTCTCGCTGAGTTTCGACATCGGGATGCCCATCCCCTTGAGGGTGTCGGCGTACATGATGTTCAAGCCGCTGCCGCCATCCATGAGGACTTTGCGCAGTTGGACTCCTTCTACCACCGGGTCGACGACCAGGGCCTGTCTTCCCGGGGTGGGTACATGTGTCGGATGATCCGACTGGTCGAAGGTGATCGCAGTCTGAGACCATTTGAGGAACTTGGGGTTGGAAGGGGTGGCCATGTTCACCTCTCTGTTCACCAGCTTCAGTCGGCTCTTGCTCTCGACGTCAGCAAAGATCATCAGGGTTGCATGGACTTGGGGGAACGGATCCTCCTTATCCTCCTCGTCCTGTTCATGGTCCTTCTCACTCGGTTGCCCTTCCCTGAACCCCTGGATCAGGAGGCGACACTGTCGAGTGGTATGCTTCCCATATATGGGGTTGCCTTCTTCGTCCATCTTCGTGTGAACCGGACAAGGCCGGTCCAAAATGGGATTATTGAACTACTTCTTCTTGGGGGTAAACTGCGCCTTCCCTTTGCCCTTGAACTTGGCATTGGTTACGGCTGCAACTTCTGCTTGCGGAGCGGTCGGAGCTTTCTGCTTCTGCTTCCGAGTGTTGCCCCCATCGCCATCAGCAACTGATTTGTGCTTGCCGCTTCGGATGCGGTCCTCTTCTTCGCCATTCACGTAGCGTGTTGCTATCTCCATCATCTTGCTCATGGAGATGTCGCCTGTTCTACCGAACTTCAGGTACAGATCCCTGTATCGCACGCCTGCCTTGAAGGCGCAGACTGCTTGATGCTCGGTGACGTTCTCCACCGTGTGATAGAGAGTTGTCCAGCGCTGGATGAAGTCACGCAGGGGCTCATTCTGCTTCTGGACGCAGTGCTGGAGCTCCACAAGGCCAGCAGGGCGCTTGCACGTCCGTTCGAAGGTCCTGATGAACACTCGGGCCAGATCTGCCCAACTGTAGATGCTTGAGGGGGCCAACTGGTTTAGCCATGCTCGCGCCGAGCCGTCGAGCATCAGAGGGAGGTGCTTCATGGCGACATGGTCGTCCCCTCCTCCGATCTGGACTGCCACTCGGTAGTCATCCAGCCACGTTTCTGGCTTGGACTCTCCTGTGAACTTGCTAATTCCCGTCGCCAATCGGAAGTTGGGAGGGATGTCAGCCGAACGGATAGCTCGACTGAAACACTCGGGACCAGACACGGTGGCCCTGCTTCCACCCGGACGGTCGATATCGCGACCATCGCGGTGGGCTCGACCTCTGTCGACTCTTCGCTCGGCGATATGTCCTCTTGCGTTGGGTCTTGGGTCGTAAGTGTCGCCGACTGAACGCCGATCATCCTGATGTCGGGAACCATAGGGCCCACCCCGTGGAGGGGTGCGTGAGCGGCGGCGATCTTCACGAATCACGGAACGACTGCCTCCCCTGTGGCGCTGATGGGAACTAGAGCTGTGAACCGACCGATGCGTATTCGCGTGGACGGAACTATTATAGATTCGGTTGTGCGACTGGGAGACCGCTGAATTCTGCTGCTGCGCTGTGTGCAACAGGGCTCGGATCTGCTCGATCCCTCTACCAGCCTCTGAATCAGTCGGCTGGAGGGAATCGGCTATCTTAGCGGCTGCAGCCAAGTTGAGGAGGGGGGTGCGGAACAGCTCCACGTTACTCCGCCGAGTGTGCCGACTAGCAGAACGACGAGGAGGACGGCGCGCACCGGATGCTTCACCGACCTCGCGCTCGCTTCGGCCAGCTTGACGGGGATCTTCATGGGAGTTGGTCATGTGTACTTCTGCTGCGGGCCCGTGACCCGCATACTCGGAAGGAAACTCAGTCGGAACCGAGTCCGAGTGCTGGGACGGCGGGGCAACCACAACGGACTCAAGAACCGCCACTTGCGAAGACACGTTCTGGCGTGCCTGGGCGTGTTGCACCCAACACTGGAGTCGCGGATGGCGGGACCGCTTGCTGCGGCCCGTGACGGCGGTGTAGGTCGACACGGGAGCCGACCGCTGGAGAAGAAGAATGCCGCGGGCGTTGGCACAGAAGTGCATAGCCCCGCGACGGGGAAGCGCCTCGATGTCGTGGGGCGCATCCCGAAGCCACGCCGAATCGTCGATGACGAAGGAGAGAGCGCCGAAGAAGATCTGGTGACCCATGCTCGAATCTCCACCGGACGACATGACGAAAGGAAGTAGTCGCAAACTCGCCGGAAGTCGCTTAGACGCCTGCCCCACGGTTGGGCGCCAACTGTCGTGGGTATAAGCCTGACAGTAGATGTGTAGGGTACGAATGAGATGGGCAGAGTCCTAGCTACGTCGAGGTTGTATGAGTTCAGGCCCCTCTGCGGTGGAGGTAACAGCCCTACGTCTCAGTGCTCTCGGAGCTTGTTGTCGAGTGTGGTATGGAATACAATGATTTGCTAACCCCTCTACCAGTGGGGGAGGGCGGCTTATATAGAGTGCGCTGCCCTCCACAACGGTTCCGGTACAGGGGTGGAGTAGTGGGGATTGAATGCGTACATTACAGGTAACGTATGCTCTAAATGCTAATAAATGCACCCGGAAACGTACGGCCGTTTCCCTCCAGAGAGGTTACGATGTACCGGGTGTAGCTAGTCGGTTAGCTTGGTATCCTCCGAATGCTAGTCTCCGACTGGATGATTGAGGACCTGTTACCGACTGGATGATAGGGACTCCTTAATTCAGTCGGGACTGACTAAGGGTCTTGTCCTTTGTGAGGGGTAGTCCTTGGGTAGGGCCTATATGACAGGCCTATGACCCTACCCTAGGACTATGACCCCATCACCTGCTTTGGTGGATTTCCTCTCGTGGAGGTTGGTGGATGAACTAGTACAATGTTCAAGGCCCTACGGAGGCTGGGTGGCCTTTGTGTGGTGTCGGTGTGCGAATGAATGGATCTCGTCTCCCTATGAAGTAACCTACTCTCTCTATATATAGTGGCGGCCCGGTCCTCTTCCCTTATCGTTTCGGCAGGAAGGGATCCCACAATGGCCAATTTTGAAGGGGAACATGGGAACATGCTCCCCTGCCCAAAGGTGGTCTTCGCCTGCAAAGTGGCTGCCAGCGCTGCAGGGACGGGTCCAGGGATGACGTGTGTCATGCTGGCGGGCGGCGATGGCTTTGTTGCACCAGAAAGGAAACCTTTGGAAGATGCCTTGGGAACCCCGGTACGTCCTTGCCCCTTTGCACTAAAGGGCAAACTGCTCCGTCCTGCTGTCTGCTCCTCGCCTGTCCTTCCTCCGCGTCATCCTTGACTCGTGAGGCTCGGTCTTTCCTCGGAATATCCACCGCTCCAGAGGGGTCCTGATGAGGCCCCATGCATGTCTTGACGATGTTCCTCCTCGCGAGGCTTGGCCCCTCGTGAGGGCCTTGCCTTGAGTGGTACCATGCCCGATCATGCCTGCTTGATGAAGTGGGCCAGCCCTGGGCCACAAGTAGGCAGGTCTGGGTACCCCCATTCCCATAACACCGACAGTTGAAAATTCACCGAACTCCAAATGACCTGAAACTTCATAGGGAATTTTTGTGGAATATATATGAATTTATGGAGCAAAATATATGAGAGGGGGGCCACGTGTTGGTACCAAGCCAACAGGGCACGCCCACCCCCCGGGCGCGTCTTGATGGCTTAGGGCCACCTCCTAAGTGCTCTGGACTCCCTCTTCAGCTATAGGTTGGGTTTTGGACTAAAATAAATAAGAAGATACTTTCAGGATGAAGCGTTATCGTCTCGAGACGGAAACCTGGGCAGAGGCCCTTTTGCTCTCCGGCAGAGCGATTCTGCGGGGGAAACTTCCATGTGGGAGGGGGAAATCGAAGCCATCGTCATCACCAACGCTTCCTCCTTCATGGGAGGACCAATCTTCATCAACATTTTCACGAGCACCATCTCATCTCAAACCCTAGTTCATCTCTTGTATTCAATTTTTATCTCAAAACCTCATATTGATACATGGGGGTTACTAGTAGCATTGATTATGTCTCGTAGTCGATGTTGACACATCTCTAACGTATCTATAATTTTTTATTGTTCCATGCTAGTATGTTATCATTTTAGAACACTTTTTAGGCACTTATCTACCAATTTATATTATTTTTGAGCACTAACCTATTGACCCAGTGTTTAGTGCCAGTTGCTATATTCTGCATGTTTTTCCACTTTTCATGTTCCAATACCGAACGAAGCCCAATTGACATGAAACTTTTTGTGAATTTTTTCTCTCGACCAAAATAAGATCGTGGAGCATCGGAAGAAGGCTCGGAGGCACACGAGGCACCCACAAGCCATCAGACCACGGTTTTGGGGTCGCAGTCTCATGGCTTGTGGCTGCCTCGTGGCTCTCTCGACCCCGTTCTCTCGTTTATAAATTCCTACTTGCCCTAAAAACTCCACATGAGGTCCCAAAAACATTTTTTAAGCCATTGCAAGTCTCTATTCCGATGGGAGGCCATCTAGAGCTACGTTCCGGCACTCTGCCAGAGGCGGATCGATCACAAAGGGCTTCCTCATCAACCTTGCTGCCCTCGTGATGATGTGTGAGTAGTTCACCACAGACCTACGGTTCCATGGCAGTGCCTAGATGGCATCTCCCTCTCTCTTTGATCTTCAATACAATGATCATCACATAGTCGCTTTAATCCATATGATGTAACTCTTTTGTACGATGCGTTTGTTGGGATCTGATGAATTGTGGGTTTACGTTTAGATTATTCATGATAAATATTCGAGTCTTCTCTGATATATAATATGATTCTTATGTGCATGATTATGATAGCTTCGTAATTCTCTCCGATCCATTGAAATAGTTTGGCCAACTAGATTGATATTTCTTCGGTGAGAGAGGTGCGTTGTAGTAGGTTCAAGCTGGCGAGTTTTTATATCCCAGTGACAGAAGGGGACAAGTTGCATCTTTCTGTTCCTGCTACTAAGGGTAAAACGATGGGGTTTATTATATTAGTTGAGTTTACTTTGTCTACATCATGTCATCTTACTCCAAGCATTACTTCGTTCATCATGAACTTAATATTTAGAGAGGCAAGCATAGAAGCGCTCTTGAAGTGAAGTAATAGTAATAGGTGCAGGTAAGAGTCGGCCTATTTTTTTATGGACGTGATGCCTATATTTACATGATCATTGCTGTGAAAACCGCATAACTATCCGCTCTTCTATCAATTGCCCAACAGTATTTTGTTTACCCACCATATGCTTATTTTCATGAGAGATGCCACTAGGGAAAGCTATGGCCCCCGGGTCTATTCACAACATATTGCTAAAACCTCCAATACATTGCTGCCATTTTTTGTTTTGATTTTTATTTTGCATTTTAAAATTATCTACAATTATATACACACCTCATTTGCTTGCAAATAACGAGACCAAGGGGATTGACAACCCTCTTGCCCGTGTTGGGTGCAAGCTGTTTGTTCTTCTGTGTGTAGCCGCTGAAGATGGTTGTGGATTGATATTCCTATTAGTTCGATAAACCTTGGTTTCATAGCTGAGGGAAATAGTTACCCACTTTGTGCTACGATTACCCGTTTCTATTAACGGGAAACCCAACGCAGATCACGAGTATCAACAAGGATTTCTAGCACCGTTTCCTGGGAATATCATCACCAACTATCAAGTAACTCCACAAAAAACTAGTTCACTTGTTCCTCTTTTTATTTGCTAGTATATTTAGTTTTTCTCATAAAAATAAAAATACAAAAATATTTACCTTTGCTTGTTTTGCTTGTCACTAGATTGCATCTTTGTTCTCTAGTTTACTTGCTTTTCTATGTTATCTTTATCTTTGCCACACACTAACAGGAAGTAAAGAAGCAAAAATAAAGATAAATGGATCCTCATACACTAGATAATCTTAAAAAACTTTTATGTTGAGACAATTGCTAGTGAGAGTGCACTAGATTATCTCTATGGGGTCTTGCTTGAAAATCATGAATCCAAGAATTGTGAAATTTATAAAGTGATTCATGATAGTTCCTTGAATGAAAAACATGATTTCTATATTGTTGAATTTGAATATGATCCTACATGTCATCATTATGAAAGAGGCAAATATGGTTATAGAAATTTTCATGTTACTCACTTACCTCTCTTGATATTCAAATTGTTAATGCTTCATTCTTCCTACTTGCTTATGCTTGGCACTTCTTCTCTTGATAAATTGTTTGCTTATAAAATGCCTATGCATAGGAAGTATGTTATACTTAAATGCTTTTGTCACATGTTTTATGATTCTCTATTTGTGATTCAATTCTTGTCTTTTATGTGAGCATCATTGAAATTTGAAGCCTATCTTAATGGCTATAAAGAAAGAGCTTGTTGGGAGACAACCCAATAGTTACATTTATTTCTATTAGTGTGTGATAACATGATTATTGCTGTTGTAATGATTGTATTTTTATGTTTATTATTGTTTGTGCCAAGTAAAGCCTTTGGGATGATTTGCATGATGAGTAGAATTGATACGGTGCAAAAACAGAAACTTTGACGCCCGGTGCAGAATTTCTCTGATTTTACTTGAACGTGTTTTTAAGCTTAAGTTTTTACACAGTACTCATATAAAAATTCCCAAGGTCTTCCTAATTTTTCAGAATTTTTGGATTTACAGAAGTATGCCAATTAAATATATTACTACACACTATTCTGTTTTAAATAGTTTCTGTTTTTTGCATGCATAGTTTGCTTGTTTTGATTATGCTATGGATTATATCGGAGGGTATAAGCCATGGAGAAGTTAGAATACAGTAACTTATGCCAAAATAAAAGAAGAATCAATTTATAACAGCACCTAAAAGTGTTTATTGTGTTGCCTATACTAACGGATCTCGGAAGTTTTGTTGAGTTTTGTGTGATTGAAGTTTTCAAGTTTTGGATATTATTTTGATCAACAAAGGAATGAGAAGTGGAAAGAGCCTAAGCTTGGGGATTCCCAAGGCATCCCAAGGTAATATTTTAGGAAGAATCAAGCGTCTATGCTTGGGGATGCCCCAAGAAGGCATCCCCTCTTTCGTTTCTTTCCATCGGTATGTTACTTGGATCTACATTTTTATTCATCACATGATATGATTTTTGCTTGGAGCATTGTTTGCTTTAGTTTAATTTTACTTTCATTTTTCCACAGTATTTTTTTGTTGGGAACACCTTTTTGAGATAGAGAAACCATCATCATGATTTGTTAGAATACTATATGTGCTTCACTTATATCTTTTGAGATTAGCAGTTGCTCCAGTACTTCATTTATATCTTTTTGAGCACGGTGGCGTGTAGATTTTATAGAAATAATATGCTCTCGTTATTCACTTATATTTGTTTGAGATCTATGCAAATAGTGATGGTAATTTCCATGGGTCATAAGAAGATATAAAAAATAATGAGTGTTCAATAAGTGATAACTAAAACCATCATGTAGCACATATAGAGAAATTTTGGTTAATGATATTGATGTGGTGATATGAAAATGTGTGAGTGCATAATTATTAATTCAGAGAGGTGTTCATATTAAGATATGTTAAAAATTATTGAACACCTGGAAAATTAAAAGGGCATGGTGATGATGTGGGAGCATTTCTATTCCTTGTTGAAAACCTAGTGTTGTTTCGAGTCGGAGTCACGCGATGGTTAATTCCTACCAACCCTCTCCTCGGGGCATGTGAGTAGTACTTTGATTTGTGATAAGACTAATAAAACTTTGTAATAAGTATATAAGTTCTTTATTACAAATGTGACACCATGGACATACGCAATCTCACCTCCTCATATTTGCTAGCCTCTCTAGTACCGCGGATAGCCCATTCACATCCAAATCCCGTGACATGATACGCTCTGTTGAACATAAGACTTATTATATCCTCCTCATAACAGCCACCATATCTACCTATTATGGCATTTTCATAGCCATTCCGAGATATATTGCCATGCAAATTCCATCGTCACTTCACATGACTAGTTAGTTCATCATCATATTGCTTTGCACGATCATATAGAGCTGACATAGTATTTGTGGCAAAGCCACCATTCATGATAGCATAAGTGGCAAAGCCACAGAAAATTCATATGCCGAATACATGTCACGCTAGATCATTGCACATCCTCGTACACTATGAGAGGCATTCATATTGGAGTCATGTTTCTTCATTCATCATATCGAGTTATCCATGAATTGTAAGTAAATAAAAGTTTGATCATCGTCATTATTAGAGCATTCTCCCTGTGAGTAAATAAAGATTGGGGAGGCCAAATGAGCCCACCATAAAAAATGAATGAGAGACAAAGACAGAAGGGACTTTGCTACTATCCTTTACCACACTTGTGCATCAAAGTGGCACCATGTTCATTATGTAGATAGATGCTGGAAATATGCCCTAGAGGCAATGATAAAATAGTTATTATTATATTTCCATGTTCAAGATAATTGTTTTTTATCCATGCTAGAATTGTATTGATTGGAAACTAAAATACATGTGTGTATACGTAGACAACACACATTCCCTAGTAAGCCTCCAATGGACTAGCTCGTTGATCAAATATGGTCAAGGTTTCCTGACCATAGACATGAGTTGTCATTTGATAATGGGATCACATCATTAGGAGAATGATGTGATGGAAAAGACCCAAACTATAAACGTAGCATATGATCGTGACAGTTTAGTGCTATTGTTTTCTGCATGTCAAAGTATCTGTTCCTATGACCATGAGATCATGCAACTCCCGGACACCGGCAGAATGCCTTGTGTGTATAAAACATCACAACATAACTGGGTGACTATAAAGGTGCTCTACATGTATCTCCAAGGGTGTCTATTGGGTTGGCGTGGATCGAGACTGGGATTTGTCACTCCATATGATGGAGAGGTATCTTTGGGCCCACTCGATAATACAACATCACAATAAGCTTGCAAGCAATGTGACTAAGGAGTTAGTCAGTGGATCTTGTATTATGGAACGAGTAAAGAGACTTGCCAGTAATGAGATTGAGCTAGGTATGGACATACCGACGATCGAATGTCTGGCAAGTAACATACCGAAGGAGAAAGGGAACAACATACAGTATTGATTGAATCCTTGACATTGAGGTTCAACCCATGAAAGATCTTCGTAGAATATGTAGGAACCAATATGGGCATCCAGGTGCCGTTATTGGTTATTGAACAGAGAGTGTCTTGGTCATGTCTGCATAGTTCTCGAACCCGTAGAGTCTACACACTTAAGGTTTGGTGACGATATAAGCATAATTGAGTCATAGTGTTGGTGACTGAAGGTTGTTCCGAGTCCCGGATGAGATCCTGGACATGACGAGGAACTCCGGAATAGTCCTGAGGTGAAGATTGATATATACGATGAAGGTCATCGGAGTCCGGAAGTGTTCCGATGCATACCGAGGGATTCACAGAGTGCCGAAAGGGGTTCTGGGAGGCCCCAATAATTGTTGGGGGGCCTCATGGGCCAAGGAGAGGGGGCACTGCAGCCCACCAGGGGGCTGGGTGCAGCCCCTCTCCCCATCCCACTTCGGCCGAAGGGGGGCTCCTTGGGGCGCACCCAGCCCAACTTAGTTGGCAAGGCACCCAAGTGGGGGGCCACCTTATCCCAAGACGCCTCTTCCCCCTCCCTTGGCCACTGATACGTCCATTTTGCATCATGTTTTCATGTTGATATTTATCGCTTCTTGGGATGTTATTTCACTTCACGGTACAATTATTATGCCTTTTCTCTCTTATTTTCAAGGTTTACACGAAGAGGGAGAATACTGGCAGCTGGAATTCTGGCCTGAAAGTTGAGCAAGTTTGAGATACCTACTCTGCGCAACTCCAAACGCCGTAAAAATCAACGAGGATTTTTTTCCGGATTTATAAAAAATACTGGGCCGAAGAAGCGCCCGAGGGGCGCCAGGGGTTGGCCACAAGCCTGCACGGCGCGGCCACCCCCCAAGCCGCGCCATGAGGGCTTGTGGGCAACCTGCTGGCCCACTGGCCCCCCTCTTCTGCTATATGAAGGGTTTCGTCCAGGAAAAAAATCAGGGAGGAGCTTTTTCGTGGACTCGCCGCCGCCACGAGGCGGAACTTGAGCAGAACCAATCTAGAGCTCCGGCAGGACGATCCTACCGGGGAAACTTCCCTCCCGGAGGGGGAAATCATCGCCATCGTCATCACCAACACTCCTCTCATCAGAGGGGACTCGTCACCATCAAAATCTTCATCAGCACCATCTCATCTCCAAACCCTAGTTTATCACTTGTAACCAATCTCCGTCTCGTGACTCCGATTGGTACTTGTAAGGTTGCTAGTAGTGTTGATTACTCTTTGTAGTTGATGCTAGTTGGATTACTTGCTGGAAGAGTTTATGTTCAGATCCTTGATGCTACTCATTACCTCTCTGGTCATGAATATGATTATGCTTTGTGAGTAGTTACTTTTGTTCCTGAGGACATGGGATAAGTCATGCTAATAGTAATCATGTGAATTTGGTATTCGTTCGGTAATTTGATATGTTGTATGTTGTTTTTCCTATAGTGGTGTTATGTGAAAGTCGACTACATAACACTTCACCATTATTTGGGCCTAGAGGAAGGCATTGGGAAGTAGTAAGTAGATGATGGGTTGCTAGAGTGACAGAAGCTTAAACCCTAGTTTATGCGTTGCTTCGTAAGGGGCTGATTTGGATCCACTAGTTTAATGCTGTGGTTAGACTTTGTCTTAATTCTTCTTTCGTAGTTGCGGATGCTTGCGAGAGGGGTTAATCATAAGTGGGATGCTTGTCCAAGTAAGGGCGGTACCCAAGCGCCGGTCCACCCACATATCAAACTATCAAAGTAACGAACGCGAATCATATGAACATGGTGAAAACTAGCATGACAGAAATTCCCGTGTGTCCTCGGGAGCGTTTTTCCTCCTATAAGACTTTGTCCAGGCTTGTCCCTTGCTACAGAAGGGATTGGGCCACTTTGTTGCACCATTTCTACTTTTGTTACTTGTTGCTTGCTACGAATCATCTCACCACACAATCACTTGTTACGGACAATTTCAGTGCTTGCAGATTTTACCTTGCTGAAAACCACTTGTCAAATCCTTGTGCTCCTCGTTGGGTTTGACACTCTTACTTATCGAAAGGACTACGATTGATCCCCTATACTTGTGGGTCATCAAGACTATTTTCTGGCGCCGTTGCCGGGGAGTGAAGCGCCTTTCGTAAGTGGAACTTGGTAAGGAAACATTCATATAGCGTGCTGAAATTTATTTTCACTTGTCATTATGGATACTAATCCTTTGAGGGGCTTGTTCGGGGTATCTTCACCTCGAACGGAAGCACAAAGAGTTTCTCCTCAACCTGCTGCACCTACTGAAAATATTTGCTTTGAATTTCCTTCGGGTATGCTTGAGAAACTCCTGGCTAATCCTTTTACAGGAGATGGAACATCACATCCAGACTTGCATCTAATCTATGTAAATGAAGTTTGTGGTTTATCTAAGCTTGCAGGCTTGCCCGAGGATGAGGTCAAGAAGAAGGTCTTTCCTTTATCTTTGAAGGATAAGGCGTTGACATGGTATAGCCTATGTGATGATACTGGATCATGGGACTACAATCGGTCGAAATTGGAATTTCTTCAAAAGTTTTATCCTATGCATTTAGTACATCATGATCGGAATTATATTTATAATTTTTGGCCTCGTGATAGAGAAAGCATTGCTCAAGCTTGGGGGAGGCTTAAATCAACGTTATATTCA
The DNA here is from genome assembly GCF_904849725.1 of Hordeum vulgare subsp. vulgare. NCBI lineage: Eukaryota > Viridiplantae > Streptophyta > Magnoliopsida > Poales > Poaceae > Hordeum > Hordeum vulgare. The sequence continues at coordinate 326,313,322 of NC_058520.1, read as the reverse complement.
TGCCCCAATCATGAGTTCTCGAGAGAAATTATCATTCAGAACTTCTATGCTCGGCTTTCTCATGATGATTGCACCATGCTTGACACTTCTTATACCGGTTGTTTTATGAAGAGAGATATTGACTTCAAATGAAATTTATTGGAGAGAATTAAACGCAACTCTGAAGATTGGGAGCTTGAAGAAGGTAAGGAGTAAGGTATGAATTTCACGTTTGATTGCGTTAAATCCTTTGTTGAGACAAATACTTTTTGTGAGTTTAGCGCTAAGTATGGACTTGACTCTGAGATAGTAGCTTCATTGTGTGAATCATTTGCTGCTCATATTGATCTCCCCAAAGAGAAGTGGTTTAAATGTCATCCTCCTTTAGAAGTCAATGTAGTTAAACCCACTCCAGTTGAAGAGAAAGTCATTGCCTATAATGATCCTGTGGTTCCCAGTGCTTACATTGAGAAACCACCTTTCCCTGTTAGGATAAAGGATCATTCTAAAGCTTCAACTGTGATACGTAGAGGCTATATTAGAACACATACACCCCCTGAGCAAATTAGAGTTGAACCTAGCATTGTTATTATCAAAGATCTCCTATCAGACGATGTTGAGGGACATAATATTCACTTCTGTGAAGATGCTGCTAGAATTGCTAAACCTCACGCTAGAGACAAACATAGGCCTGTTGTTGGCATGCTTGTGGTTTCTCTTAAGATAGGAGACCATTTTTATCATGGTTTATGTGATGTGGGTGCTAGTGTTAGTGCAATACCTCAATCCTTATACGATGAAATTAAAGACGAGATTTCACCTGTTGAGATAGAGCCTATTGATGTCACTATTCAGCTTGCCAACAGAGATACTATCTGCCCTGTGGGAATTGTTAGGGATGTTGAAGTATTGTGTGGTAAAACGAAGTATCCTGCTGATTTCCTCGTTCTTGCTACTGCACAAGATAGCTTTTGTCCCATCATATTTGGCAGACCTTTTCTCAATACTGTCAATGCTCATATTGATTGTGAGAAGCAAACTGTCACTGTTGGCTTTGAAGGTGTGTCACATGAGTTCAATTTCTCCAAGTTTGGTAGACGAACTCATGAAAGAGAGTTTCCTATTAGGGATGTAACTAATGCCTTAGCTTCTATTGCCGTGCCTCCTGCTGATCCCTTAGAGAAATACTTGCTTGAGCATGAAAATGATATGCATATGGATGAAAGGGATGAAATAGATATAGTTGTCTTAGAACAATATCCTATTCTTAAGAATAACTTGCTTGTTGAACTGCTTGGGGATCCACCCCCACCAAAGGGTAATCCCGTGTTCGAGCTTAAACAGTTGCCTGATACTCTTAAGTATGCCTATCTTGATGAAAAAGATATATATCCTGTTATAATTAGTGCTAGCCTCTCAGAGCATGAAGAAAATAAGTTACTAAAAACTCTAAGGAAGCACTATGCTGCTATAGGATATACTCTTGATGATCTTAAGGGCATTAGTCCCACTCTAGGTCAGCACAAGATCAAAACTGATCCTGATTTCAGACCAGTTGCTGATCATCAAAGGAGCTTAAATCCTAAGATGAAAGAAGTAGTAAGAAAAGAAATACTAAAGCTCCTGGAAGCGGGTATTATCTATCCTATTGCTCATAGAGATTGGGTGAGTCTAGTGCATTGCGTCCCTAATAAGGGAGGCATTACCGTTGTCCTTAATGATAAGGATGAATTGATCCCACAGAGGATTATTACTGGCTATAGGATTATGATCGATTTTTGGAAATTGAATAACGCCACTAGGAAAGATCATTGCCCTTTGCCTTTTATCGACCAAATGCTAGAAAGGCTATCTAAATACACATACTTCTGCTTTCTAGACGGTTATTCTGGTTTCTCCCAAATACTAGTTGCACAATCTGATCAGGAGAAAACCACTTTCACCTGCCCTTTCGGTACCTTTGCTTATAGACGTATGCCTTTTGGCTTATGTAATGCACCTGCCACCTTTCAAAGATGTATGATGGCTATATTCTCTGAATTTTGTGAAACGATTGTCGAGGTTTTCATGGATGACTTCTCCGTTTACGGGTCTTCCTTTGATGATTGCCTTAGCAACCTTGATCGAGTCTTACAGAGATGTAAAGACACCAATCTTGTCTTGAATTGGGAGAAGTGCCACTTTATGGTCAATGAAGGCATCATCTTAGGACATAAAATTTCTGAAAGAGGTGTTGAAGTCGATAAGGCTAAGGTTGATGCAATCGAGAAAATGCCATACCCCACAGATATCAAAGGTATAAGAAGTTTCCTTGGTCATGCTGGTTTCTATAGAAGGTTCATTAAAGACTTCTCTAAGATTTCTAGGCCTCTTACCAATCTCTTGCAAAAGGATATTCCTTTTGTTTTTGACGATGATTGTGAGGAAGCCTTCGAAATACTTAAGAGGGCTTTGATAACTGCACCTATTGTTCAACCACCTGATTGGAACTTACCTTTTGAAATCATGTGTGATGCTAGTGATTATGCTATTGGTGCTGTTCTAGGGCAAAGAGTTGATAAGAAGTTGAATGTTATTCACTACGCTAGTAAAACTCTAGACAGTGCCCAAAGAAACTATGCTACTACGGAGAAGGAATTTTTAGCAGTCGTGTTTGCATGTGAAAAGTTCAGGTCTTACATAGTTGATTCCAAAGTCACTATTCACACTGATCATGGTGCTATTAAGTACCTCATGGAGAAGAAGGACGCTAAACCTAGACTTATCAGATGGGTTCTCTTGCTACAAGAGTTTTGATTTGCACGTTGTCGACACAAAGGGTGCTGATAACTCCGTAGCAGATAACTTGTCTAGGTTGGAGAACGTTCTTGATGACCCAAAACCTATTGATGATAGCTTTCCGGATGAGCAATTGAATGTCATCAATACTTCACGTAGTGCACCCTGGTATGCTGATTATGCAAACTATATCGTTGCCAAATATATACCACCTAGTTTCACGTACCAACAAAAGAAGAAATTCTTCTTTGACTTGAGACACTACTTTTGGGATGATCCTCACCTTTATAAGGAAGGAGTAGATGGTGTTATTAGACGTTGTGTACCTGAACATGAACAGGGACAGATCCTACATAAGTGTCACTCCGAGGCCTACGGAGGACACCATGCGGGAGATAGAACTGCACACAAGGTATTGCAATCAGGTTTCTATTGGCCCACTCTCTTCAAGGATGCCCGTAAGTTTGTCTTGTCTTGTGACGAATGTCAAAGAATAGGAAATATTAGCAAACGTCAGGAAATGCCTATGAATTATTCACTTGTCATTGAACCATTTGATGTCTGGGGCTTTGATTCCATGGGACCTTTTCCAAAATCCAACGGGTATACTCATATCCTAGTTGCTGTTGATTACATCACTAAGTGGGTAGAAGCTATCCCCACTAGTAGTGCTGATCACAACACCTCTACCAGGATGCTGAAAGAAGTTATCTTCCCTAGATTTGGAGTCCCTAGATATCTAATAACCGACGGTGGTTCACACTTCATTCATGGTGCTTTCCCTAAAACACTTGCTAAGTACGATGTCAACCATAGAATTGCGTCTCCCTATCACCCACAGTACAGTGGTCAAGTAGAGCTAAGCAACAGAGAGATTAAACTAATTCTGCAAAAGACTGTCAACAGGTCTAGAAAGAATTGGTCTAAGAAGCTCGATAATGCACTGTGGGCTTATAGAACTGCCTATAAGAATCCCATGGGCATGTCTCCGTATAAAATGGTGTATGGTAAAGCATGTCATTTACCTATTAAGCTAGAGCATAAAGCTTATTAGGCAATCAAAGAGCTCAACTTTGATTTCAAACTTGCCGGTGAGAAGAGGTTATTTGATATTAGCTCGCTTGATGAGTGGAGAACTCAGGCATATGAGAATGCCAAGCTGTTCAAAGAGAAGGTTAAGAGGTGGCATGATAAGAGGATACAAAAGCGTGAGTTCAATGTAGGTGATTATGTCTTGCTATATAACTCTCGTTTAAGATTCTTTGCAGGCAAGCTTCTCTCTAAATGGGAAGGTCCCTATGTTGTTGAGGAATTATATTGTTCCGGTGCTATCAACATCAACAACACGGAAGGTAATTGTCCGAGAGTTGTAAATGGGCAGAGAATCAAGCATTATATCTCAGGTACTCCCATAAATGTTGAAAGCAATATCATCAATACCATAACTCCGGAAGAATACCTAAGGGACATTTATCAGCCTGTTTCAGACTCCGGAAACGAAGAGGTATGTGATTCGGTAAGAAAATAGAGTCCAAAACTTTTCCAGTAGGAAATTTTCTCCGTTTTGGAATATTTGAAAAAATACAAAAATTGGAAGTAGTCCGGAAAGTGTGCGAGGAGGTGACAAGCCTGCACGGCGCGGGCCCACCCCTGTCCGCGCCGTGAGGGCTTGTGGCCACCTCGTGCGCCTCCCAGACTCCGTTTTCGTGGAGGGTACTCCTTCTGGTGTGGAAAAAATCATTATATATACCCCCGTTTGGTCTGACCCCTGCATCACACATATTTCTTCTGTTTTTCATTTCGAGCCTGTTTCTATTGCAGATCTCCAAGGTATAAATCAAAGATTAATGGCCCTCTTGGAGTCAAAGTTGCAACAACTCCTCCACCACCACCAAAGGAAGACAACTAAACATGGGTATGGGCAATCCCCTTGGCTTGTGCCAAGCTTGGGGGAGTTGCCTCGGTATCGTATCACCATCACATCTTTTGCCTTTACCTTTGTTTTAGTTTTCCTTTTCAGTTTTCTCTTTCTCTAGTAGATTAAAAGTCTTAGTGTTTTAGTCTTGAGTTTTGCTTTGTGTCACCCCCGATGTATTCGAGATCGTGAGCCATATAATAAAGGGTGTCTTAGTTGAAGGGCTTTGCCTCTTGCCATGATCAATAGAGTGAGAATAGAACGAAAGCATGAAAGATCATATAATGGTCTTATGGGAAGTGATGGCTTCACATATAAAAAGAATGAGGATTGAAACTTGTTGACGGTAGGCAAACGTAGACCTTGGTCATGGTTGCAATTAATAGGAAGTGATAAAGAAGGAGAGGTTCACATATAAATATATCATCTCTGACACCATCTATGATTGTGAACACTCACTAAACTATTGCATGCCTAGAAGTAGATGTTGGACAAGGAAGACAACATAATGAATTGTGTTTGCTTGGCTCCGAACAATGTTATATGATTAGAGATCCCTTAGCATGTGACGATTGCTTCCACCTCATATTAGCCATACCTCCCGCACTAAGTAGAGATACTACTTGTGCATCCATAAACCTTCAACCCAGTTTTGCCATGAGTGTCCACCATACCTACCTATGGATTGAATAAGATCCCTCAAGTAACTTGTCATCTCTGCAAGCAATAAAAAATTCTCTCTAATATGTATGATCTATTAGTGTGTGGAAAATAAGCTTTATACGTACCTGTGATGAGGAAGACATAAAAGCGACAAACTGCATAATAAAGTTCTTTATCACATGGGGCAATATAAAGTGACGTTCCTCCACACTAATAGGACACGCATACAAACCTCAAAAGTGCATGACAACCTCTGCTTCCCTCTGCGAAGGGCCTATCTTGTACCTTTAATTTTTGCCCTTGAGAGAGTCATGGTGATCTTCACCAATTCCCTATCTCACCTTTATCTTGGCTAACGTCACATGCTTGGGAAAGATCTATATTCATATGTCAACTTGGAAGTAAGTATTCATGAATTATTATTGTTGACATTACCATTGAGGTAAGCAGTTGGGAGGCAAAACTATAAGCCCCTATCTTTCTCTGTGTCCAGCTGAAACTTTGATCTCATGAGTACCACGTGAGTTGTAGCAATTGTAGAGAACGAAAGAATGATTGAGTATGTGGATTTTCTTTACAAGTTCTTATTTGACTCTTTCTGATGTTGTGATAAATTGCAATTGCTTCAATGACTAAAGGCTATCGGTTGTTACTTCTCGGTAAGGTTCTTGATCCATGCTTTACATTGTGAAGGAATTATCACTTTAGCATCAGAGATTATATGTTGGTATTGTTGTTCTGATCATGATCATGATGCATGCATGTTCGTATCTTGTTTTGTCGACACCTCTCTCCCTAAACACGTGGACATATTTATTGAGCTAGGGTTTCGCTTGAGGACAAGCGAAGTCTAAGCTTGGGGGAGTTGATACGTCCATTTTGCATCATGTTTTCATGTTGATATTTATCGCTTCTTGGGCTATTATTTCACTTCACGGTACAATTCTTATGCCTTTTCTCTCTTATTTTGCAAGGTTTACATGAAGAGGGAGAATACCGGCAGCTGGAATTCCGGCCTGAAAGTGGAGAAAGTTTGAGATACCTACTCTGCGCAAGTCCAAACACCGTAAAAATCACCGAGGATTTTTTTTCTGGATTTATAAACAATACTGGGCCGAACAAGCGCCAGAGGGGCGCCAGGGGTTGGCCACAAGCCTGCACGGCGCGGCCACACCCCCAGGCCGCGCCATGAGGGCTTGTGGGCAACCTGCTGGCCCACTTGCCCCCTCTTCTGCTATATGAAGGGCTTTGTCCAGGAAAAAAATCAAGGAAGATCTTTTTCGTGGATTCGCCGCCGCCACGAGGCGGAACTTGAGCAGAACCAATCTAGAGCTCCGGCAGGACGATCCTGCCGGGGAAACTTCCCTCTTGGAGGGGGAAATCGTCGCCATCGTCATCACCAACACTCCTCTCATCAGAGGGGACTCGTCACCATCAACATCTTCATCAGCACCATCTCATCTTCAAACCCTAGTTCATCACTTGTAACCAATCTCCGTATCGCGACTCCGATTGGTACTTGTAAGGTTGCTAGTAGTGTTGATTACTCTTTGTAGTTGATGCTAGTTGGATTACTTGCTGGAAGAGTTTATGTTCAGATCCTTGATGCTACTCATTACCTCTCTGGTCATGAATATGATTATGCTTTGTGAGTAGTTACTTTTGTTCTCGAGGACATGGGGTAAGTCATGCTAATAGTAGTCATGTGAATTTCGTATTCGTTCGGTAATTTGATATGTTGTATGTTGTTTTTCCTCTAGTGGTTTTATGTGAACATCGACTACATAACACTTCACCATTATTTGGGCCTAGAGGAAGGCATTGGGAAGTAGTAAGTAGATGATGGGTTGCTAGAGTGACAGAAGCTTAAACCCTAGTTTATGCGTTACTTCGTAAGGGGCTGATTTGGATCCACTAGTTTAATGCTATGGTTAGACTTTGGCTTAATTCTTCTTTCGTAGTTGCGGATGCTTGCGAGAGGGGTTAATCATAAGTGTGATGCTTGTCCAAGTAAGGGGAGTACCCAAGCGCCGGTCCACCCACATATCAAACTATCAAAGTAACGAACGCGAATCATATGAACATGATGAGAACTAGCATGACAGAAATTCACGTGTGTCCTTGGGAGCGTTTTTCCTCCTATAAGACTTTGTCCAGGCTTGTCCCTTGCTACAAAGGGGATTGGGCCACTTTTCTGCACCGTTGCTACTTTTGTTACTTGTTGCTTGCTACGAATCATCTCACCACACAAGCACTTGTTACCGACAATTTTAGTGTGTGGAGATTTTACCTTGGAGAAAACCACTTGTCAGATCCTTCTGCTCCTTGATACGTCCATTTTGCATCATGCTTTCATGTTGATATTTATTGGTTTTTGGGCTGTTATATTACTTGTGGTACCATATTTATGCCTTTTCTCTCTTATTTTGCAAGGTTTATTTGAAAAGGGAGAATTCAGGCAGTTAGAATTCTGGACTAGAAAAGGAGCAAATCCTAGTCCACTATTCTGCACATCTCCAAATGCCCTAAAATATTACGTGGATTTTTTCTGGAATATATTAAAAATACTGGGCGAAAGAACTACCGGAGGGGGGCCACCAGGGCCCCACCAGCTTGCCCACCGCCACCACCCCCTGGTGGCGCAGGGCAGGCTTGTGGGCAGCCCACTGGCCGACTAGCCCCCCTCTTTTGCTATATGATGCGTCCTGACCTGGAAAAAATCATACGAGAGCTTTTTCGTGGTTTCGCCGCCGCCACGGGGCGGAACTTGAGCAGATCCAATCTAGAGCTCCGCCAGGACGATCCTGCTGGGGAAATTTCCCTCCCAGATGGGGAAATCGTCGCCATCGTCATCACCAACACTCCTCTCGTCGGAGGGGAGGCATCTTCATCAACAATTTTATCAGCACCATCTCCTCTCCAATCCCTAGTTCATCTCTTGTAATCAATCTTCGTCTCGCGACTCCGATTGGTACTTGTAAGGTTGCTAGTAGTGTTGATTACTCTTTGTAGTTGATGCTTGTTGGATTACTTGGTGGAAGAGTTTATGTTTAGATCCTTGATGCTATTCATTACACCTCTGGTCATGATTATGATTATGTCTTGTGAGTAGTTACTTTTGTTCCTAAGGACATGGGATAAGTCATGTTAATAATAGTCATGTGAATTTGATATTCGTTTGGTATTTTGATATGTTGTATGTTGTTTTTCCTCTAGTGGTGTTATGTGAACGTCGACTACATAACACTTCACCATATTTGGGCCTAGAGGAAGGCATCGGGAAGTAGTAAGTAGATGATGGGTTGCTGGAGTGACAGAAGCTTAAACCCCAGTCTATGCGTTGCTTCGTGAGGGGCTGATTTGGATACACTAGTTTAATGCTATGGTTAGACTTTGTCTTAATTCTTCTTTTGTAGTTGCAGATGCTTGCGAGAGAGGTTAATCGTAAGTGGGATGCTTGTCCAAGTAAGGGTAGTACCCAAGCGCCGGTCCACCCACATATCAAACTATCAAAGTAACGAACGCGAATCGTATGAACATGATGAAACTAGCATGACAGATATTCCCGTGTGTCCTCGGGAGCGTTTTTCCTCCTATAAGACTTTGTTCAGGCTTGTCCCTTGCTACAAAAGGGATTGGGCCACTTGATGCACCGTTGCTACTACTTGTTGCTTGTTACTCTTTGCTTACTACGTTTCACCTTGCTACACAATCACTTCTTACCGCTACTTTCAGTGCTTGCAGTTATTACCTTCATGAAATCCATTTATCAGAGCCTTCTGCTCCTCGTTGGGTTTGACAGTCTTACTTATCGAAAGGACTACGATTGATCCCCTATACTTGTGGGTCATCAAGACTCTTTTCTTGCGCCGTTGCCAGGGAGTGAAGCGCCTTTGGTAAGTGGAAATTGGTAAGGAAACATTTATATACCGTGCTGAAATTTATTGTCACTTGTCACTATGGAAACTCTTCCTTTGAGGAGTTTGTTCGGGGCATCTTCACCACGAACGGAAGCACAAGGAGTTGCTCCTCAACCTGAGGTACCTACTGAAAATATCTTTTATTGAATTCCTTTGGGTATGCTTGAGAAACTGCTGGCTAATCCTTTTACAGGAGATGGATCTTCACATCCAGACTTTCATCTAATCTATGTAGATGAAGTTTGTGGTTTATTTAAGCTTGCAGGTTTGCCCGAGGATGAGGTAAAGAATAAAGTCTTTCCTTTATCTTTGAAGTATAAGGCGTTGACATGGTATAGGCTATGTGATGATGCTGGAGCATGGGGCTACAATCGGTAGAAATTGGAATTTCATCAAAAGTTCTACCCTATGCATTTAGTACATCATGATCGAAACTTTATTTATAACTTTTGGCCTCGTGACAGGGAAAGCATAGCTCAAGCTTGGGGGAGGCTTAAATCAATGCTATATTCATGCCCCAATCATGAGCTCTCGAGAGAAATCATCACTCAAAACTTTTATGCTCGGCTTTCTCATGAAGATCGTACCATGCTTGACACTTCTTGTGCCGGTTCTTGTATGAAGAAGGATATTGATCACAAATGGAATTTATTGGAGAGAATCAAGTGCAACTCTGAAGATTGGGAGCTGGAGGAAGGTAAGGACTTAGGTATGAATTTCCAGTTTGATTGCGTTAAATCTTTTGTTGAGACAAACACTTCTAGAGATTTTAGCGCTAAGTATGGACTTGACTCTGAGATAGTAGCTTCTCTATGTGAATCTTTTGCTGCTCATGTTGATCTTCCCAAAGAGAAGTGGTTTAAATATCATGCTCCTGTAGAAAGCAACATAGCCAAAACCAATCTAGTTGAGGAGAAAATCATAGCTTTTAGTGATCCTGTTATTCCTTGTGCTTACACTGAGAAACCACCATACCCTGCTTGGATGAAGGATTATTCTAAAACTCCAACTGTGATACGTAGGGGTTACATTAGACCACTTGCAACCCCTGAGGAGATTAGAGTTGAACCTAGTGTTGCTATTATCAAAGATCTCTTAGCCGAAGACATTGACGGGCATGTTATTAAATTCTGTGAGGACTATGCTAGAATTGCTAAACCTCACGCGGAAGACAAGCACGGACCTGTAGTTGGCCTACCCGTTGTTTCTGTTAAGATAGGAGATCACTGCTACCATGGTTTATGTGATATGGGAGCTAGTGTTAGTGCAATCACTACTGAAATCCAGAAATTTGCCGTCAGCCAAGGCGGACGGCAAAGGGGGCAACCACGGACGGCAAAGGCTTTGCCGTCTGTCCCCTCATGGCAAAGTAGACGGTAAAAAAAAATCCGGTGAAGAGGCTCTTTGCCGTCTGCCTTCACAAAGCGGACGGCAAAGAATCTTTGCCATGAGGGGGCAGACGGCAAAATAAATGGGACAGCATATATTGCAACGTCCCCGTTAAGTGTTAACGGCAGGCCTCCTCTCTTTGCCGTCTGCCGTACCCTCTTTGCCATGAGGGGGCTGACGGCAAAGAGGGGAGAGAGAGGGGCAGATTCCCCCTTTGCCGTCTGCCTTCCCCCCTTTGCCATGAGGGGGCAGACGGCAAAGAGGGGAGAGAGAGGGGGTAGATTCCCCCTTTGCCGTGTGCCTTCCCACCTTTGCCATGAGGGGGCAGACGGCAAAGAGGGGAGACAGAGGGGGCAGAATCCCCCTTTGCCATGTGCATCCCCCCTTTGCCATATGGGGGCAGACGGCAAAGAGGGGAGAGAGAGCGGGTAGATTCCCCCTTTGCCATGTGCCTTGCCCCCTTTGCCATGTGGGGGCAGACGGCAAAGAGGGGAGAGAGAGGGGGTAGATTCCCCCTTTGCCATGTGCCTTCCCCCCTTTGCCATGTGGGGGCTGACGGCAAAGGGGGGAGAGAGAGGGGGTAGATTCCCCCTTTGCCATGTGCCTTCCCCCCTTTTCCATGTGGGGGCTGACTGCAAAGGGGGGAGAGAGAGGGGGCAGATTCCCCCTTTGCCATGTGCCTTCCCCCCTTTGCCATGTGTTGGCAGACGGCAAAGAGGGGAACCAACCCCTTTTTTATTTATTTTTTGTTATATCCAACATTTTTAACAATAATCAGAATATATATATATATATATTTGACATAAATAAATTTCTTTCCGTACTCATAACCATATTAAAATAACTCTCATCCATAGTGCATACATATTATGCAAGTTACATCCGTACCAAACCATATATTACACCAGTTTCATCCACGTGCATACAAAGTTTCATATATTCATATACTACAATAGTTTCAATACAACCCATGGTACAAGAAATCAGCTTCAAGCATTCCATCAACCAAGCTTCCCGTGAAGTGAAGGTAATCTGCAAAATGACAAATAAGAAAGTTAGAAAAATAATACTAGATGAAGTAGTGTATATATAGGTTATTTCGGATAGAAATTAGCTAAGTATAGACCATTTAGGAGCTAACTAAGCTAATTATGTCATTTAGGTGGAACCCTAGCTAACTATAGGAGAAGAGAAAGAGAAGAAGAAGTAAAAGAAGGAGGAGGAGGAGGAGAAGGAGAAGGAAGAGGAGAAGAAGAAGAAAAAGGAGGAGGAGGAGGAGGAGGAGGAGGAGAAGGAAGAGGAGAAGAAGAAGAAGGAGAAGAACGAGAAGAAGAAGGAGAAGAAGGAGAAGAAGAAGGAGAAGGAGCGGGAGCTCTTTCTCCTTCTCCTTCTCCTTCTTCTCCTTCTTCTTCTCCTCCTCCCTCTCCTCCTTCTTATCCCTTTTTCCTCTTCCTTCCTTTCATTTTCCTCTTTTTCTCTTCTTGTCCCCTTCTTCGGGCTAAATTGGCTAAGAATGCCTTTTTGGAGCTAATTATGTCATTTCGAGGATAATTAGCTAAGTACAGGTCATTTCTTCCTTAAATAGGCCATTTTGGAGCTAACTAAGCTAATTATGTCATTTCGTAGGATAATTAGCCAATTTAGCCTTTCTTGGAGGAGTGTAAGCTACGTACAAGAAGAGATAGAGAAGAAGAAGTAAAATAAGGAGGAGGAGGAGGTGGAGGAGAAGAAGAAGGAAGAGGAGAAGAAGAAGAAAACAAGAAGGAGAAGGAGAAGAAGAAGGAGAAGGAGAAGGAGGAAGAAGGAGGAAGAAGAAGGAGAAGGAGGAGCTCCTTCTCCTTCTCCTTCTTCTTCTCCTTCTTCTCCTTCTTCTTCTCCTCCTCCCTCTCCTCCTTCTTCTTCTCCTCATTTTTCCTCTTCCTTCCTTTCATTTTTCCTCTTTTTCTCTTCTTGTCCCCTTCTTCGGGCTAAATTGGCTAAGAATGCCTTTTTGGAGCTAATTATGTCATTTCGAGGATAATTAGCTAAGTATAGGTCATTTCTTATTAAATAGGCCATTTTGGAGCTAACTACGCTAATTATGTCATTTCGTAGGATAATTAGCCAATTTAGCCTTTCTTGGATGAGTCTAAGCTACGTAGAAGAAGAGATAGAGAAGAAGAAGTAAAATAAGGAGGAGGAGGAGGAGGAGAAGAAGAAGAAGGAAGAGGACAAGAAGAAGAAAAGAAGAAGGAGAAGGAGAAGAAGAAGGAGAAGGAGAAGGAGGAAGAAGGAGGAAGAAGAAGGAGAAGGAGGAGCTCCTTCTCCTTCTCCTTCTTCTTCTCCTTCTTCTCCTTCTTCTTCTCCTTCTCCCTCTCCTCCTTCTTCTTCTCCTCATTTTTCCTCTTCCTTCCTTTCATTTTTCCTCTTTTTCTCTTCTTGTCCCCTTCTTCGGGCTAAATTGGCTAAGAATGCCTTTTTGGAGCTAATTATGTCATTTGGAGGATAATTAGCTAAGTATAGGTCATTTCTTATTAAATAGGCCATTTTGGAGCTAACTAAGCTAATTATGTCATTTCGTAGGATAATTAGCCAATTTAGCCTTTCTTGGAGGAGTCTAAGCTACGTAGAAGAAGAGATAGAGAAGAAGAAGTAAAATAAGGAGGAGGAGGAGGTGGAGGAGAAGAAGAAGGAAGAGGAGAAGAAGAAGAAAAGAAGAAGGAGAAGGAGAAGAAGAAGGAGAAGGAGAAGGAGGAAGAAGGAGGAAGAAGTTCCTTCTCCCTCTCCTCCTTCTTCTCCTTCTTCTTCTCCTCCTCCCTCTCCTCCTTCTTCTTCTCCTCATTTTTCCTCTTCCTTCCTTTCATTTTTCCTCTTTTTCTCTTCTTGTCCCCTTCTTCGGGCTAAATTGGCTAAGAATGCCTTTTTGGAGCTAATTATGTCATTTCGAGGATAATTAGCTAAGTATAGGTCATTTCTTATTAAATAGGCCATTTTGGAGCTAACTAAACTAATTATGTCATTTCGTAGGATAATTAGCCAATTTAGCCTTTCTTGGAGGAGTCTAAGCTACGTAGAAGAAGAGATAGAGAAGAAGAAGTAAAATAAGGAGGAGGAGGAGGAGGAGGAGAAGAAGAAGGAAGAGGAGAAGAAGAAGAAAAGAAGAAGGAGAAGGAGAAGAAGAAGGAGAAGGAGAAGGAGGAAGAAGGAGGAAGAAGAAGGAGAAGGAGGAGCTCCTTCTCCTTCTCCTTCTTCTTCTCCTCCTCCCTCTCCTCCTTCTTCTTCTCCTCATTTTTCCTCTTCCTTCCTTTCATTTATGCTCTTTTTCTCTTCTTGTCCCCTTCTTCGGGCTAAATTGGCTAAGAATGCCTTTTTGGAGCTAATTATGTCATTTCGAGGATAATTAGCTAAGTATAGGTCATTTCTTATTAAATAGGCCATTTTGGAGCTAACTAAGCTAATTATGTCATTTCGTAGGATAATTAGCCAATTTAGCCTTTCTTGGATGAGTCTAAGCTATGTAGAAGAAGAGATGGAGAAGAAGAAGTAAAATAAGGAGGAGGAGAAGAAGAAGGAAGAGGAGAAGAAGAAGAAAATCAGAAGGAGAAGGAGAAGAAGAAGGAGAAGGAGAAGGAGGAAGAAGGAGGAAGAAGAAGGAGAAGGAGGAGCTCCTTCTCCTTCTCCTTCTTCTTCTCCTTCTTCTCCTTCTTCTTCTCCTCCTCCCTCTCCTGCTTCTTCTTCTCCTCATTTTTCCTCTTCCTTCCTTTCATTTTTCCTCTTTTTCTCTTCTTGTCCCCTTCTTCGGGCTAAATTGGCTAAGAATGCCTTTCTGGAGCTAATTATGTCATTTCGAGGATAATTAGCTAAGTATAGGTCATTTCTTATTAAATAGGCCATTTTGGAGCTAACTAAGCTAATTATGTCATTTCGTAGGATAATTATCCAATTTAGCCTTTCTTGGAGGAGTCTAAGCTACGTAGAAGAAGAGATAGAGAAGAAGAAGTAAAATAAGGAGGAGGAGGAGGTGGAGGAGAAGAAGAAGGAAGAGGAGAAGAAGAAGAAAAGAAGAAGGAGAAGGAGAAGAATAAGGAGAAGGAGAAGGAGGAAGAAGTTCCTTCTCCCTCTCCTCCTTCTTCTCCTTCTTCTCCTCCTCCTCCCTCTCCTCCTTCTTCTTCTCCTCATTTTTCCTCTTCCTTCCTTTCATTTTTCCTCTTTTTCTCTTCTTGTCCCCTTCTTCGGGCTAAATTGGCTAAGAATGCCTTGTTGGAGCTAATTATGTCATTTCGAGGATAATTAGCTAAGTATAGGTCATTTCTTATTAAATAGGCCATTTTGGAGCTAACTAAGCTAATTATGTCATTTCGTAGGATAATTAGCCAATTTAGCCTTTCTTGGAGGAGTCTAAGCTACGTAGAAGAAGAGATAGAGAAGAAGAAGTAAAATAAGGAGGAGGAGGAGGAGGAGGAGAAGAAGAAGGAAGAGGAGAAGAAGAAGAAAAGAAGAAGGAGAAGGAGAAGAAGAAGGAGAAGGAGAAGGAGGAAGAAGGAGGAAGAAGAAGGAGAAGGAGGAGCTCCTTCTCCTTCTTCTTCTCCTCCTCCCTCTCCTCCTTCTTCTTCTCCTCATTTTTCCTGTTCCTTCCTTTCATTTTTCCTCTTTTTCTCTTCTTGTCCCCTTCTTCGGGCTAAATTGGCTAAGAATGCCTTTTTGGAGCTAATTATGTCATTTCGAGGATAATTAGCTAAGTATAGGTCATTTCTTATTAAATAGGCCATTTTGGAGCTAACTAAGCTAATTATGTCATTTCGTAGGATAATTAGCCAATTTAGCCTTTCTTGGATGAGTCTAAGCTACGTAGAAGAAGAGATAGAGAAGAAGAAGTAAAATAAGGAGGAGGAGGAGGAGGAGGAGAAGAAGAAGGAAGAGGAGAAGAAGAAGAAAAGAAGAAGGAGAAGGAGAAGAAGAAGGAGAAGGAGAAGGAGGAAGAAGGAGGAAGAAGAAGGAGAAGGAGGAGCTCCTTCTCCTTCTCCTTCTTCTTCTCCTCCTTCTCCTTCTTCTTCTCCTCCTCCCTCTCCTCCTTCTTCTTCTCCTCATTTTTCCTCTTCCTTCCTTTCATTTTTCCTCTTTTTCTCTTCTTGTCCCCTTCTTCGGGCTAAATTGGCTAAGAATGCCTTTTTGGAGCTAATTATGTCATTTCGAGGATAATTAGCTAAGTATAGGTCATTTCTTATTAAATAGGCCATTTTGGAGCTAACTAAGCTAATTATGTCATTTCGTAGGATAATTAGCCAATTTAGCCTTTCTTGGAGGAGTCTAAGCTACGTAGAAGAAGAGATAGAGAAGAAGAAGTAAAATAAGGAGGAGGAGGAGGAGGAGGAGAAGAAGAAGGAAGAGGAGAAG
This sequence comes from Hordeum vulgare subsp. vulgare, assembly GCF_904849725.1. Lineage (NCBI taxonomy): Eukaryota > Viridiplantae > Streptophyta > Magnoliopsida > Poales > Poaceae > Hordeum > Hordeum vulgare. Next base: position 326,297,305 of record NC_058520.1, on the reverse strand, counting down.
AAGAAGAAAAGAAGAAGGAGAAGGAGAAGAAGAAGGAGAAGGAGAAGGAGGAAGAAGGCCATTTTGGAGCTAAGTATAGGTCATTTTTTATTAAATAGGCCATTTTGGAGCTAACTAAGCTAATTATGTCATTAGATGGAAGTCTAGCTATTTTGGAGCTAACTAAGCTAATTATGTCATTAGATGGAAGTCTAGCTATTGTTTATTAAAACACTAGAAATAACATACCTAAGTTAGGGTGAAGCACGGTGGCTCTGGCTTGTTTCACCTGGAGAAGGCTGCCCTGGAGAAGGCTCGACTGTAGAAGGGTCGTGCGATGCGTTTCGGGACATATTCTGCACCAAACGTCGTTTGCAATGTGTAGTTAGCATGAGGACACTCTTAAGATCACTCCACCGAAATGAAACTCACCGTCCCCGCCACGTTAATGACTGGCATCGGCGGAGGGACTTGGCCGTTCTTCTCGCACATAGACTGTACATTTGGTTTCGACAGGTCAAACTTTTTATTTATTAATGAAACGGACATTCAAATGCAAGATTTTAAATAACATGAAGAAGAAACTTACCACGAAGAGCTCGTATATGGCCCTGGTAGACGCTTCATTCCGTGCCCTCTCCGCCTCCACCAATGCAGTCGTCCTCTCCTCCAGCTCCCTAATTTCCTTATCCTTCTCCGCCATAGCCGCCTGCATTGCCGCTCTCTCTTTCTGAATAGCAGCCTGCAACACAACTCATTGTTAGCAATGTAATCATATTGGTTCCAACGCACAACATAATGCGGAAAGATAGTTGAGTCCATTAAACTAACCTCGATGGCGAGCTCGACTGGCCGTGGACGACGTGTTATCTCCGGACAAGAGCTCGTTTGGCGTGCCTTTATCTGCCGGAGAGTGCTAGGACAATGTATAAGGCCGTCTCCAATGGCGATCGAGCCATGGGGCCTCCCGTTGCCAGCTATCATCACCAGCTCTGGATCAATAGGCCCCTCGCTCAGGTTAAAGTCCTCCCCTTTCCTCGCCTTCCCGTGATCTCTGTACTTCACGAGCTTGTCGTGGGAGGAGATGTTGGTGAAGTTTTCTGGATGCTCGAGGTCAGACTCAGAGAATGCCTTGACCTTCTTGTACGAGACAGTATGGGCCATCGCATACAGGTCGTACATCTGTGGCGCCTCCGTCTTATTGTGACGCGCCTAAAAGAGAGAGAGCAGAAAATTGTATTGGTAAAGGGCTTAAGATAGCATTAAGAATGAATTGCATGAGGCATGAAGCAAACCACATACCCAGTTCTCGCCAAATTGGATTAAGTTGACACTCCCTTGATGGTGTGGCACGCCAACCATTTTGCCACGCCTCTCCTTGGCGTTGTTGTGGCTGGTCTCCCACGTTTCGGAGCACCACTGATCCACCAAGGCCTCCCAACAATCCATCTTATCCACACACCATCTCGGGGGCACCTAAGTTAATAAAGAGAAATTTGAGTGCGTAAGAACCAAATCAAGGAAACTAACTACAAAGCCTTAATAATATGTAATTACCTTCATGTAATTCTCCTTCTCCATCTTAGCATCACGACACTTCGCCTTATCAATCCTAATACGCCGCGTGGCATAGTAGTCTCGAACAGCCTGCACCCGAGCCTCGTGCCGAAAGTTTTGAAGTAGGCGGCAACATTCGGTTTCGATAACCTTTGCCGCGTCGTCCTCGTATCCCTCCTCACACCTGTAGAAGGTCTGCAAACGAGACAACACCGATTAGTACAATAAATAGCTATGGTTAATTTATAATTGTGTGAAAGAGAAATTACCCAGAACTTTCGGATCACCATGTCCGCCCTCGTGTCACACAAAACACCGTCGATCTCCACCTTCGGCGGGGCCGGGGCACCCAAGTAGTGCTCCCAGGTCATCCCTACCTCTCGCTCCCGACCGAGCAACGTAACAAACCCTGGGAAGTTTTGACGGCAAAGAACACCAAGGACGCTGTTGGGCTTGCGGACACCCTTGGCAACAATCCAACCCCTACAGTATGACAAATTGAAGCCAAAACATTAGATATTTGAGAAAACGCGAAGGCAAAAGGTTAAATAAGAGTAAATTAACTTACTTGTCCCCATTTGGCCTAATCGACCACCTCTGGTCGGGGGTCGCTGGCACGAGCGGGAGCCCCGAACTACCACGCTGGTAGACGGTATCCCCTCACCCAGCTCCTCGTCGCTACCGGCATGGCCAGTTGGCTCAGGCCAGGTATCCCACTGGGTCTCTTGGGACGTACCCTCATCCCTGCTGTGCTCCGCAGTCGTCTGGAAGGAAGCCTCTGGGACACGAGTCTCGTGGGTCGAAGGCTCGTCGACCTGAGGCTCGTCGACCCGAGGCTCGTGAACCGGAGACCGTGTAGCCTCCACCTCAGACGAATCCATCCTAGAAGTCCTCCTGTGCTCAGGTGAATCAGCTTGGGGTGGTGGCGGAGACCGTGTAGCCCTACCTCTCCCGCGGCCACGTGTACCTTTAGTACAACATAAATACCAACATGAGTAATAAAATGTATATAAATACCAATATGCATACAACATGAGTACAACATAAATACCAACATGAATACAACGTGTACCTTTAGTGCCTCTCGGCTTCGCGGGTGGTCGACCTCCTCTCACGGGGGGCGCTCCGTGCATAGTAGAGAGCAACACTCTCCGAAGAGGCGAGGCAGGAATGGAAGTACCCATCCCATCACCCGCCGACGAAGAAGCAGCCGCGGCGTGCTTTCGACCCTTTCCCACCATCTTTCAACACCTGTCATGACAAAGAGTAAATGAAATTAGTACAACATAAATACCAACATGACTAATAAAAATTGAATACCTAACATGCACTCAAAATTTATATATAGTATAATAGTTGAATACCTGACATGAACTAATAACAATCGTCCTCGTCTATATATGCTTCGGGGTCAATAAATGCATCATGATCATCACTATCATCAATAAATGCATCATCATCATCACTATCTAGAAGAACATGTGGAAGGCCACCATTATGTAATCGGTCAAGAAGTGACAGGTCATCCGCAGCAGTAACCTCTTCTTCTTCCAGCTCTTCCTGTTCGGGCTCAGGGGTTAAGACGGATTCACTGTCGCTGTCTACTTCAATGTTCTGGGGTGAAGTAGAGCGGTTCTTGAAACGTTTCTTGGACATACGTGTTTCTTGGAAGAATTCTCCTTCATATGTGTCTGGGTTAATGTGAGGTTCGTAATCCTCTTCATTGAGGGTAGGTGGTCTAAAATGTGGTGGCACTTCATAAACGACATCCCAACCTTTGAGATTAGGATCAGTTTGGCAGGCCCACGGTAGATAGAAAACTTGTGTCGCCTGTTGAGCCGTAATATAGACATCGGGAACATCTAAGTGGGTGTTTTGGTTGATTTCGACTAGTCCTATATGTTCATGAGTCCTTCTAGTCTCCCTCGGCTCAAACCAATAACATTTGAAGACTACGACGGTCGGTGGGTTTTCACCATAGAATAGAAGTTCATAAATTGCTTCAACCCTTCCATAATACTCGGTGTCTCCTTCGCCGATAGCAGAGACAGAACAATTTGTAGTCTTTAGGTCAGGCATAGATAGCTCTTTGCCAAAGGTACGAAAGTGATACCCGTTGATGTTGTATTTGTCAAATGAACGGACCTTATAGTCAAAACCATTAGCGACTTGTCTCAACTCGGCGTCCATAGACTCCGCATCAGCCTACAAGTTTAATACGAAAGAATGGATGCATTAGCCGCAAATTAGACCAATAAATCAAATGGGCCCTTAATGGTAATTAATTACCCTTTGTTTGAACCAAGAGATGAAACCAGGATAGTCGCCTCCATGCTTTGCGAGAAGCTCATACTCTTCGACGGAATCCTTTTCGATGACCGCTCCATCCGAGAATTCGGCGACGTATCGACTATATCAAATATCCGGGAATAAGAGTAGTTCAAAGCAATTAGAAGTTGCGGAACAATAAATTACTGAGAACTTACTCGATATACGGCCGCACTTCTGTTAGGTTGGTGAAGATATACAATGAAATGGTCCGCCATTCTTCGACATCCAACGATTTCCCTTTCGAAGCACCGGATGGTGCGAGCTTACCTTTGAATAGGCTGAGGTTGGATCAAACTTTTTCTCGATCGCCATTATTGTACCGAGGCTTCGGGTTATGCAAATGATGATTTTTGGCTTCGTAGTGTGCTGTCACGAAGTTTGCCGCCTCCTCAGTAATGAATGCCTCAGCCATCGATGCTTCAATTCTACGTTTATTTTTACACTTAGCTCGAAGCATCTTCTGCATCCTCTCAGTTGAGTAGCACCATTGATTTTGAACGGGCCCCCCCATTCTTGCCTCGGTCGGGAGATGCAAAATCAAATGTTGCATTGGATTAAAGAAGCCCGGTGGAAAGATCTTTTCTAATTTGCAGATCAACTCCGGCGCCAACTCTTCCATTTCATCTAGCATGCCAGGCGATAGTTCTTTCGCACAAAGAGAACGGAAGAAATAGCTCAGCTCTGCCAGTACTAGCCATTCATCCTCAGGGATAAAGCCACGCAACATCACCGGCATTACCCACTCAATCCATATGTGCCAATCATGACTCTTGAGCCCAAATATTTTCAATTTCTCAAGACTCGCTCCCCTCTTTAGATTCGCAGCATACCCATCGGGGAACATCAACCGCATTTTCACCCACAATAGCATTTCCCTCATAGCTGGCCTTTCAAGATTGAACCATGCTTTTGGCTTCGCTATGCTTTGCTTTCCTTTCCGTTGTCGCAAGTTTTGCAACGGTCTATCACATAGAGCCTCCAGGTCGATTCTAGCCTTAGGATTATCTTTTGACTTCCCCTCTATGCCGAACAATGTACCAAAAATGGCCTCCGCAATATTCTTTTCAGTGTGCATCACGTCAATGTTGTGTGGGCAAAGGAGGTCTTTGAAGTAAGGGAGATCCCATAAGCATGACTTGTGAGTCCAGGCGTGTTCCGTATTATACCCTTTGAAGTATCCTGGACGCAAAGGATCAGGCTCAAGAGCGTTTAACTGATCAAGGGTCTGTTGGCCTGTCAACGCAGCTGGTGTAGTGTTTTTGACAACTCTACCTTTGATGAAATTCTTCTTGTCTTTTCTGAACTTATGGTCAGGATCCAGGAATTGTCTATGCATGTCGAAGCAAGAATACTTGCGACCAGCCTGCAGCCAACGGAACTGAAGAGCTGCCTTGCATGTGGTGCACGGGAACCTTCCATGCACACACCAGCCAGCGAATAGCGCAAACGCCGGATAATCATGCGTCGAGTACATGTACCACCCATGCATTTTGAAATTTGTTTTGGTAGCCGCGTCGTAGGTCTTGATCCCATTATCCTAGGCTTCTTGCAACTCATCCTTAAGCGGCTGCATGTACACATTCATATTCTTCCCCGGATAGTTGGGCCCTGGAATTATCAACGTCAGGAAAATGTTCTTTCTTTTCATAATCTCTCCGGGTGGCAAATTTAGTGGAATGACAAATACAGGCCAACAACTGTAGTGTGCTGCCGTCATACCATACACATTGAACCCATCCGTGCTGATGGCAACTCTAGGTTTCCTTGGATCTTCCGATTTATCCTTATGTAATGCATCGAAGTGCCTCCACGCAAAACCATCTGAAGTGTGTACCAGCATCTTGTTCCCATCCGCATCTAGTTCGGTTCTTTTGCCCAATTTGTGCCATGTCATCTGTCTGGCCGTCTCTTCGACCATGAAAATACGTTGAAGTCTTGGTACGATTGGCAGATATCGAAGAACACTAATGGGGATTTTGGTCTGATTCTTCTCACCCATGCCGTTGTCTACCACAATATACCTTGAAGAATTGCAAATGGGGCAATAGTTCAAGGCCGCATACTCAAGCCTAAATAAGGCACATCCATTCTCACAGGCATGTATCTTCTCATAGGGCATCTTAAGTACACGGAGGATTTTCTCTGACTGGTACAGGTTTGCAGGCAGTACATGGCCTTTGGGTAGAAAGCGTCCAAATATCGTCATCATCGCGTCGTAGCATTCTCTGCCTAGGTTGAATTGAGCCTTCAGAGCCATTACTTGCGCGATGGCATCCAGCTGACAAAGCTCAGTCTGCTCGTGGAGAGGACGTTTTGAAGACTCCAGCGTTTCATAGAAGGCCTTTGCAGATTCCTCCATCTCATCGTCCGAATCACGAGCATCATCAAAGTCTTGCACCATGTCTTCAATCCCGGTACCATGCTCGTCGGTGCGACGACGAATCACCTCTGCTCTAGCACGTTGGTCAGACTCACCATGAAAAGTCCACACCGTATAATTAGGCGTAAAACCCCACTTCTGCAGGTGTTTACCCATTTCAAACTCTGTCTGCTTTTTCCAGTTGTCGCAGTTGGGACAGGGGCACCATGTTTTATGCTGGCCATTTGCAAATGCGGCTCTCACAAACCCCCTGGTTTTTGTTAACCATTCATGGGTCATGTCTTTCTGACTAGGGTGACCAGTGTACATCCAAGCACGATCACTCATGTTGCCTAGCTACCTATGGGGGCACAAGAAATAAATATATAATTCATCATCTATATTCATACGCTAATCAAGTTTGTCAGTTTTATTACGTCCATGCAACCTACACGCTAATAGGTAAATATAGGTCCTAATCCCACCCGAGTATGTGTAGACTGGGTTCGTTTTCCCATGCTCTGCTCCAGATGCGACGCAGAATTTCGACAGCACCTCCCCGCTGTTCTCCTGATACACGTCTCGGCAATAAGTAGAGAGGATGTGTACCCGGAGAACAACAGGGGAGGCACTGACGAAATTCCGCATCAGATCCGGAGCACAGCATACGGGAAAACAAACCCAATCTACACATACTCGGGCTGTCCATGGATAATGTTGGACAATTCGAAAGGATGGCGGTTATAAATATGCAAAGAAATGCATATTTATAGATGTCGCCCTTTCGAATGGGAGACGCATACTGGTCACGCATACTCTTGATTGAAGAAACCTATAGCTAGCAAGTTTCATCGGCACGAAGACCGGGACAGAGCAAATTAAGGGGGTAGGAGGAGAAGTCATTTGTGCTCACCAACAACGCAAGGGCGGAGCTCGTCCAACGCACGTGGAGGTCGTCGAACAACTGCACATTGAAATTCACCCGATCAACACAAATATGATGTTTTTATAATTAACATAACTATATGACCTAACTCATAACTCTGTGGGTCAGTGTCATCGGGGGTCGAAGGTCACTGGCGTCGGGGATTGGGGTCTTTTCGGTCAACAAGAGGCCGAAGAGGTGTCGGGGCTCGGGGGTTGGGGGTCAGTGGCGTCGGGGATCGGGGTAGGGGGTCGGGGGTCGAGGGTGAGTGTTGTCGGGGGTCGGGGGTCGGGGGTCGAGGGTCAGTGGCGTCGGGGGTCGGGGGTCAGTGGCGTCGGGGGTCGGGGGTCGAGGGTGAGTGTTGTCGGGGGTCGGGGGTCGAGGGTCAGTGGCGTCGGGCGTCGGGGGTCGGGGGTCGAGGGTAAGTGGCGTCGGGCGTCGGGGGTCGGGGGTCAGTGGCGTCGGGGGTCGGGGTAGGGGTCGGGGGTCGAGGGTGAGTGTTGTCGGGGGTCGAGGGTCGGGGGTCGAGGGTCAGTGGCGTCGGGCGTCGGGGATCGGGGGTCAGTGGCGTCGGGGGTCGGGGTCGGGGGTCGGGGGTCGAGGGTGAGTGTTGTCGGGGGTTGAGGGTCACTAGCGTCGGGGGATGGGGTCTTTTCGGTCAACAAGAGGCCAAAGAGGTGTCCGGGCTCGGGAGTTGGGGGTCAGTGGCGTCACGATCAGGGTAGGGGGTCGAGGGTCGAGGGTTAGTGGCGTCGGGGGTCAGGGGTCAGTGGCGTCGGGGGTCGGGGGGTCGGGGGTTCGCGTACTACGGCATCTCCTCCAACTTCATCAGCTACCTGACCGGCCCGCTCGGGGAGAGCACGACCGCCGCCTCCGCCGTCAACGCCTGGTCCGGCGCCGCGTCCATGTTTCAAAATTTCATTGTTTTGTCCGGTGGAAGCACACACACCACAACATAGTGCTTCCCACGTCGCTGTGCTCATGAATCAGCTGGACCGGGTCGATCTTTTTTTTGGGAGGGTACCGGGTCGATCTTCAAAGATAGAATAATGTGCCCAACCCTAAACCTTTTTCTTTTCTAATGACACCATTTTTTCTTGAAACACATCATCAGTACTCCCGAGTCAAAAAAAATATTGTTTTTTAGCCATTCCGATGAAGAGGTACTATGAGAACACATGTGTGACACAGAACACATCGGCGTTTTCAAACTACAAATACCATTAAATAGAAACAAAACCAAAAAAACACATCATGCTTGACAACTAATGTTATCATCCTCGTGTCATTAATTTTACCATAAACAATTAGCATATATAGTATAACCTAACAAACTAATTACCACAAACTAATTACCATGAACCTAAAAATGAAAAAAGAGAAAAAAACAAAAAAACAGAAATAAATTTACCTATCTTGGAAGGGCGGTGCAGGGAGGAGGGGCGGCGCAGGGAGGAGGCGCAGGGAGGAGGGGTGCCGCAGGGAGGAGGGGCGGCGCAGGAGGGGCGGTGTAGGAGGGGCGGCGCCGGGAGGGGCAGGCGACAGGGGAGTGGGCGGCGCACGGAGGAGGGGCGGCGCGGGGCAGGCGGCGGCGCAGGGCAGGGAGGAGGAGCGGCGCGGGGCAGGCGGCGGCGCGGGGCAGGGAGGAGGAGCGGCGCGGGGCAGGCGGCTGCAGGCGGCGACGCGGGGCAGGCGGCGGCGCGGGGCAGGGAGGAGGAGCGGCGCGGGGCAGGCGGCGGCGCGGGGCAGGCGTCGGCGCGGGGCAGCGGCGGCGCGGGGCGGCGGCGGCGCAGGGCAGCGGCGGCGCGGGACGTCGGTAGGCGGCGGGGGTTGGAGGGGGGCTACGTGGGAACGGTTGGAAGGGGGGCGGGGGTGCGCGTGGACGTGGCTAGGCTACCGGCCCTTTGCCGTCCGCCGCGCTCCTAGGCTGACGGCAAAGGCCCCCAAGGCCGACGGCAAAGGTCCCGGGGGGGGGGAGGCACCGGGTGGGTGGTTGGGTTGGTGGGCCGCCGACACCTTTGCCGTCCGCCGCGCTCCCAGGCGGACGGCAAAGGGCCCCAAGCAGACGGCAAAGGGGAGGGGGTGTGTGGGGTGACGTTTCGGCCGTTGTGTGGCGGGGCTTTGCCGTCCGCCTCCCTTTGCCGTCCGCTTAGGGCTTCTTTGCCGTCGGCCAACGGACGGCAAAGAAGTGGCCGACGGCAAAATAATCTTATTCCATCTGCCACTTCTTTGCCGTCAGCACTGTGGCTGACGGCAAAGAGTACCTTTGCCATGTGTGAGCTGACGGCAAAGGCCAAGCAGACGGCAAATTTCTGGATTCCAGTAGTGAATACCCCGTTCTCTCTATGATGAAATCAAAGATGAGATTGCACCTGCTGAGATAGAACCCATTGATGTCACTATCACGCTAGCTAATAGAGACACTATCTGCCCTTGGGGATCCTCCCCCACCAAAGGGTGACCCTGTGTTCGAGCTTAAACAGTTGCCTGATACTCTTATGTATGCCTATCTTGATGAGAAGGAGATATATCCTGTCATTATTTGTGCTCTCCTCTCAGAGCGTGAAGAGAAGAAGTTACTAAAAACTCTGAGGAAGCACCGCGCTGCTATTGGATTAACTCTTGATGATCTTGAGGGTATTAGTCCTACTCTATGTGAGCACAAGATTAAAACCGATCCTGACTTCAAACCAGTTGCTGATCATCAAAGGAGATTGAATCCTAAGATGAAAGAGGTCGTTAGAAAAGAAATTTTAAATCTTTTGGAAGCAGGAATCATTTATCAAGTTGCTCATAGTGATTGGGTAAGTCCAGTAAATTGCGTACCTAAGAAGGGAGGTATCACCATCGTTCCTAATGATAAGGATGAACTAATCCCATAAAGGATTATTACGGCTTGCACAATCTGATCAGGAGAAAACCACTTTCACCTACCCTTTCGGTACCTTTGCTTATAGACGTATGCCTTTTGGCTTATGTAATGCACCTGCCACCTTTCAAAGATGTATGATGGCTATATTCTTTGACTTTTGTGAAAAGATTGTCGAGGTTTTCATGGATGACTTCTCCGTTTACGGGACTTCCTTTGATGATTGCCTCAGCAAGCTTGATCGAGTCTTACAGAGATGCGAAGAAACAAACCTCGTCTTGAATTGGGAGAAGTGCCACTTTATGGTTAATGAAGGTATCGTCTTAGGACACAAAATCTCTGAGAGAGGCATTGAAGTTGATAAGGCTAAGGTTGAAGCAATTGAGAAAATGCCTTTCCCCACAGATATCAGAGGTATACGAAGTTTCCTAGGTCATGCTGGTTTCTATAGAAGGTTCACTAAAGACTTCTCTAAGATTTCTAGGCCTCTTACCAACCTCTTGCAGAAGGATGTTCCTTTTGTTTTTGATGAGGATTGTGAGGAAGCCTTTGAAATACTTAAGAAGGCTTTGATAACCGCACCTATTGTTCAACCACCTGACTGGAACTTGCCCTTTGAAATCATGTGCGACACTAGTGATTATTCTGTTGGTGCTGTTATAGGACAAAGAGTTGACAAGAAGTTGGATGTCATTCACTATGCTAGTATAACTCTAGACAGTGCTCAAAGAAACTATGCCACTACGGAGAAGGAATTTTTAGCAGTCATGTTTGCATGTGAAAAATTCAGATCTTACATGATTGACTCCAAATTCACTATTCACTCTGATCATGCTGCTATTAAGTACCTTATGCAGAAGAAGGACGCTAAGCCTAGGCTGATCAGATGGGTTCTCGTGCTACAGGAATTTGATTTGCACATCGTTGACCGAAAGGGTGCTGATAACCCTGTACCAGATAACTTGTCTAGGCTAGAGAATGTCCTTGATGACCCACTACCTATTGATGATAGCTTTCCTGATGAGCAATTAAATGTCATCCGTACTTCATTTAGTGCACCGTGGTATGCCGATTATGCAAACTATATCGTAGCCAAATACATACCACCCAGTTTCACCTATCAACAAAAGAGGAAATTCTTCGTTGATTTGAGACACTACTTTTGGGATGATCCTCACCTTTATAAGGAAGGAGTAGATGGTGTTATTAGACGTTGTGTGCCTGAACATGAATAGGAACAGATCCTACGGAAGTGTCATTCCGAAGCCTACAGAGGACACCATGCTGGAGATAGAACTGCCTATCAGGTATTGCAATCAGGTTTCTATTGGCCCACTCTCTTCAAGGATGCCCGTAAGTTTGTCTTGTCTTGTGACGAATTCCAAAGGATAGGGAACATCAGTAAGCGTCAAGAGATGCCTATGAACTATTCACTTGTCATTGAACCATTTGATGTCTGGGGCTTTGATTATATGGGACCCTTCCCGAGTTCCAATGGGTACACTCACATCTTAGTTGCTGTGGATTATGTTACTAAGTGGGTAGAAGCTATCCCCACTAAAAATGCTGATCACCACACCTCCATTAATATGCTTAAAGAAGTCATATTCCCAAGATTTGGAGTCCCTAGATACTTGATGATTGATGGCGGTTCACACTTCATTCATGGTGTTTTCCGCAAGATGCTAGCTAAGTATGATGTCAACCATAGAGTTGCATCTCCTTATCATCCTCAGTCTAGTGGTCAAGTGGGGTTGAGTAATAGTGAGATCAAGTTGATTCTACAAAAGACCGTCAATAGATCTCGAAAGAACTGGTCTAGCAAACTTGATGATGCACTATGGGCTTATAGGACTGCTTATAAGAATCCCATGGGCATGTCACTGTATAAAATGGTTTACGGTAAGGCCTGTCATTTACCTCTTGAGCTGGAACACAAAGCTTATTGGGAAATCAAAGAGCTCAACTTTGATTTCAAACTTGCCGTGGAGAAGCGGTTGTTTGACATCAGGTCGTTAGATGAATGGAGAGCCCAGGCATACGAGAATGCCAGGTTGTTCAAGGAAAAGGTTAAGAGATGGCCCGACAAACGGATACAGAAACGAGAGTTCAATGTAGGTGATTATGTCTTTCTATACAATTCTCGTTTGAGATTCTTTGCAGGCAAGCTTCTCTCTAAATGGGAAGGTCCCTATGTTGTCGAGGAAGTATATCGTTCCGGTGCCATCAAAATCAATAACACGGAAGGAAATTTTCCTAGAGTGGTAAATGGGCAAAGAATCAAGCATTACATCTCTGGTACTCCCATAAATGTTGAGACCAATATCATCAATGTCAAAACTCCAGAGGAGTACATAAGGGATGTTTATCAGCCTGTTTCAGACCTTGAAAACGAAGATGTATCTGTTTCGGCAAGAAATTGGACTCCGATACTTTTCCAATAGGAAATTTCCTCAGTTTTGGAATTTTTGGAAAATTAGAAAAATAAAAAGCAGTCTGGAGAGCAAACGAGGAAGCCACAAGGGCCCACACCGCCACCACCCCCCTGGTGGCAGTGGGCAAGCTTGTGGGCACCTCGTGTGCCTCCCGGACTCCGTTTTCTTGCGGAGGACTCCTTCTGGCCTAGAAAAAATCAATATATAGTCGCCCGAAGGTTTTGATCTCCGTATCGCGTAGTTTTCCTCTGTTTTCATTTCGAGCTTGTTGTCTGCCGCAGATTTAGGTCAAGATGTCTTCTCAAGATTCAGAAGAAGAGATCTATGTGGCTGATGATCGTGCTAACTCTAGGATTAATGGGGACTTGGAACCATATGGCTGAACCACCGATGAGGAAGAGGACTATGAGCCCAAAGGGAAGGAGCAAACGAGTTCCGATGAAGAGGAGGCTCCTCTACCTCAACCTGCAAACACCCATGTGGAGTTCAAGAAGTCAAACCTCCCTGACCGTAGGCAGAAGCCTAAGACCTTTTTTATCCCTTCTCGTTTCTTGCAGGAGAGTAAGCAGGAGCTTTGCTATAGAGTTTTGAAACTTGAGGAGGAAAATTACGATCTAAGGGAGCATAACTTTTTGCTCAAGTGGAAATTAGACAAGCTCAAGACTGCTCCAACGACACCACCATCACCACCAAAGGAAGACAACTAAGCATTGGTATGGGCAATCCCCTTGGCTTCTGCCAAGCTTGGGGGAGTTGCCCTGGTATCGTATCACCTTTATATCTTTTGCTTTTACCTTTGTTTTAGTTCTTTCCTTTTCAGTTTTTATTTCTTCTTTTAGAGGAATAAGTTTTTAGTTTTTAGTTTGAGTCTTTTGCTTTTGTCTCTCCCCCGATGTATTCGAGCTTACGAGCTACATAATAAAGAGTTTCTTAGTCAAGGGCTTTGCTTTGTGCCATTATCAAAGAGTATGAAAAGAACGATAGCATGAAAGATCATGAGACGATCTTATGGAAAGTGATAACTTCACTTATGACACGTATGATGATTGAAACTTGTTGAGAATAAATCAACATAGACCTCAGTCATTGTTGCAATTAATAAGAAGTAATAAGGAAAGATAGGTTCACATATAAATATATAATCTTAGACACTTTTTACAATTGTGAGCACTCACCAAACTATTACATGCCTAGGAGTAAATGTTGGACAAGGAAGACAACATAATGAATTGTGTTTTCTTGGTTCCAAACAATGTTATATGATTAGAGATCCCTTAGCATGTGACGTTTGCTTCCACCTCATATTAGCCAAAACTCCCGCACCAAGTAGAGATACTACTTGTGCATCCATAAACCTCCAACCCAGTTTTGCCATGAGAGTCCACCATACCTACCTATGGATTGAATAAGATCCTTCAAGTAAGTTGTCATCGATGCAAGAAATAAAAATTGCTCTCTAATATGTATGATCTATTCGTGCGTGGAAAATAAGCTTTGTACGAACCTGTGATGAGGAAGACATAAAAGCGACACACTGCATAATAAAGTTCTTTATCACAGGAGGCAATATAAAGTGACGTTCCTCCGCACTAAGAGGACAAGCATCCAAACCTCAAAAGCGCATGACAACCTCTGCTTCCCTCTGCGAAGGGCCTATCTTGTACCTTTACTTTTTACCCTTGTAAGAGTCATGGTGATCATCACCAATTCCCTTTTTGCCTTTGTCTTGGCTACCGTCACATGCTTGGGAAAGATCTATATTCATATATCAACTTGGAGTTGAGTAATCACGCTTTATTATTGTTGACTTTACCCTTGAGGTAAACCGTTAGGAGGCAAAACTATAAGCCCCTATATTCCTCTGTGTTCATGTGAAACTTTGACACCATGAGTACCACGTGAGTTATAACTATTGTGGAAAACGAAAGAGATGATTGAGTATGTGGGTTTGCCTTACAAGCTCTTATTTGACTCTTTCTGATGTTATGATAAATTGCAATTGCTTCAGTGACTATGGACTATTGTTGGTTACTTCTCGGTAAGGTTTTTGCTACGTGCTTTGCTTTGTGAAGGAATTTTTTACTTTCCCATAATAATCTCTATGATATATTGCTTTCCGATGTGTGATCATGATGCCCTCATGTCCGTATTATGTTTTATCGACACCTTCGTCCCCAAACATGTGGACATGTTTATGGAACTTGGTTTTCGCTTGAGGACAAGCAAGGTCTAAGCTTGGGGGAGTTGATACGTCCATTTTGCATCATGCTTTCATGTTGATATTTATTGGTTTTTGGGTTGTTATATTACTTGTGGTACCATATTTATGCCTTTTCTCTCTTATTTTGCAAGGTTTATTTGAAGAGGGAGAATTCAGGCAGCTGGAATTCTGGACTGGAAAAGTAGCAAATCCTAGTCCACTATTCCGCACATCTCCAAATGCCCTGAAAATTTACGCGGTTTTTTTCTGGAATATATTAAAAATACTGGGCGAAAGAACTACCGGAGGGGGACCACCAGGGCCCCACAAGCTTGCCCACCGCCACCACCCCCCTGGTGGCGCAGGGCAGGCTTGTGGGTAGCCCACTGGCCCACTAGCCCCCCTCTTTTTCTATATGATGCGTCCTGACCTGGAAAAAAATCATACGAGAGCTTTTTCGTGGTTTCGCCGCCGCCACGGGGCGGAACTTGAGCAGATCCAATCTAGAGCTCCGACAGGACGATCCTGCCGGGGACATTTCCCTCCCGGAGGGGGAAATCGTCGCCATCGTCATCACCAACACTCCTCTCGTCGGAGGGGAGGCATCTTCATCAACATCTTCATCAGCACCATCTCCTCTCCAATCCCTAGTTCATCTCTTGTAATCAATGTTTGTCTCGCGACTCCGATTGGTACTTGTAAGGTTGCTAGTAGTGTTGATTACTCTTTGTAGTTGATGCTTGTTGGATTACTTGGTGGAAGAGTTTATGTTCAGATCCTTGATGCTATTCATTACACCTCTGGTCATGATTATGATTAAAACTTGTGAGTAGTTACTTTTGTTCCTGAGGACATGGGATAAGTCATGTTAATAATAGTCATGTGAATTTGATATTCGTTCGGTATTTTGATATGTTGTATGTTGTTTTTCCTCTAGTGGTGTTATGTGAACGTCGACTACATAACACTTCACCATATTTGGGCCTAGAGGAAGGCATTGGGAATTAGTAAGTAGATGATGGGTTGCTGGAGTGACAGAAGCTTAAACCCCAGTCTATGCGTTGCTTCGTGAGGGGCTGATTTGGATCCACTAGTTTAATGCTATGGTTAGACTTTGTCTTAATTCTTCTTTCGTAGTTGCGGATGCTTGCGAGAGAGGTTAATCATAAGTGGGATGCTTGTCCAAGTAAGGGCAGTACCCAAGCGCCGGTCCACCCACATATCAAACTATCAAAGTAACGAACGCGAATCATATGAACATGATGAAACTAGCATGACAGAAATTCCCATGTGGCCTCGGGAGCGTTTTTCCTCCTATAAGACCTTGTTCAGGCTTGTCCCTTGCTACAAAAGGGATTGGGCCACTTGCTGCACCGTTGCTACTACTTGTTACTTGTTACTCTTTGCTTGCTATGTTTCACCTCGCTACATAATCACTTGTTACCGCTACTTTCAGTGCTTGCAGTTATTACCTTGCTGAAATCCATCTATCAGAGCCTTCTGCTCCTCGTTGGGTTCGACACTCTTATTTATCAAAAGGACTACGATTGATCCCCTATACTTGTTGGTCTGCACTCCTTGTTGGGTTCGACACTCTTACTTATAGAAAGGACTACGATTGATCCCCTATACTTGTGGGTCATCAGCCACCGACCCCTAGGGGGTAACCCTAGGGCGCCCTCTCCTCTCCCTTACTCCTATATATAGAGAGGTACAGAGGGGGCAACCACACGACAATCTTGCCGCGACGCTGCCCCTCCTCTCCCTAGCAGTTTCTCTCCTCCATAACCCCACGACGAAGCCCTGCCGATATGTCACCACCAACACCTCACCATGCCATCGTGCTATCAGAGGACTCGGGCTGCTACTTCACCATCGCTCGCTGGATCGAGGAGGTGAAGGCATCACCAAGCTGTACGTGTGTTGAATGCGGAGGTGTCGTCTGTTCAGCACTTGATCGGTAGATCGCGGGGGAGTTCGTGATTGGATCGCGAAGACGTACCACTACATCAACCTTGTTCTTGAACTCTTCCGCTTAGCATTCTACAAAGGTATGTAGATCCAATCTCTCCACTCGTAGATGGTCATCACCATGGATAGATCTGTTTGCACGTAGGATTTTTTTGGTTCCCATGCAACGTTCCCTTCAGTGGTATCAGAGCTAGGTCTATGCATAGATGGCATCTTGAGTAGAACACAAAGGAGTTCGTGGGTGTTGATATTCAGATTGCTTCCCTCCTTTGTCTTTTCTTGATTCCGCGGTATTGTTGGATGAAGCGGCCCAGACCAACTTTACTCGTCCACGTACGAGATACCGGTTCCATCAAGAGACATGCAACTTGTTGCATAAAGATGGCTGGCGGGTGTTTGTCTCTCCTACTCTAGTTGAATCGAATTCGACAAAAGGCGGTCCTTGTAGAAGGTTAAATAGCAACTTGCATATCACTGTTGTGGTTTTGCGTAGGTAAGAAATGTTCTTGCTAGATACCCATACTTGCCGCGTAAAATTTGCAACAACAAATTAGAGGACGTCTAACTTGTTTTTGCAGGGTATGCATGTGATGTGATATGTCCAATGACATGATGTAATATATTTGATGTATGAGATGATCATGGTGTAATAGTTGATATCGACTTGCATATCGATGCTACGGCAACCAACATGAGCGATAGGGTTGTCTTTAATTATTGTATGACTTGCGTGTAACTCATTAAGCGCTATGTGATGCTTTACTTTATCGCTAAACGATAGCAACAATAGTACAAGCATGGTTGGCGCGACAACCTCGGTGGCAGAACAATGATGGAGATGATGATTATGGAGATCATGGTGTGGCGTCGGTGACGATGGAGATCATGCCGGTGCTTTGGATATGGAGATCAAAAGCACATGATCATGGCCATATCATGTCACTTATGATTTGCATTTGATGTTAATCCTTTTATGCACCTTGTTTTGCTTAGAACGATGGTAGCATTATAAGGTGATCCATCACTTAATTTCAAGATAAAATTGTGTTCTCCCTGAGTGTGCACCGTTGCAAAAGTTCATCGTTTCGAGACACCATGTGATGATCTGGTGTGATAGGCTCTATGTTTACATGCAAGAGGCGCAAGACAGTTTTGCACACACGGAACACTCAGGTTAAACTTGACGAGCCCAACATGTACATGCATGGCCTCGGAACACAAGAGACCAAAAGGTCGAACATGAGTCAATAGTCGATCTGATCAACATGAAGATGTTCACCATTGAAACCAGCTCATGTCACGTGATGATCGCACTTGGGCTGGTGGATTTGTCTCATGTGTCACTCGAATGACTTGAGGGATGTCAATTTCAGTGGGATTTTTAGTAATATGATTAACTGAACTCATTATCTAGAACAATAGTCTAAGTAATCTTTGCAAATGTATGTTGTCGATCAATGGCTCGTGCACTAGCACCCCTGGATTTTAATGCGTTCCTAGAGAAAGCTAAGCTGAAAGATGATGGGAGCAACTTCGTTGACTCGGCCCGTAATCTGAGGCTTGTCCTCACAGTCTCCCAAAATAACTACGTCCTTGATACACCGCTAGGTGACATGCCACCCCAACCACGCGACCGTGGATGATATGAACATCTGGTAGTCGCGTATGGATGACTACTCAGTAGTTCGGTGTGCGATCTTGTATGACTTAGAATCGGACTTCAAAGACGTTTTGAACGTCATGGAGCATATGAGATGTTCTAGGAATTGAAGTTTATCTTTGATAAGACTGCCTGGGTCGAGAGATATGAGACCTTCGATAAGTTCTATGCTTGCAAGATGGAGAAGAATGGGTCTGTCAGTGAGCATGTGCTCATAATGTCTGGGTATGCCAACCGTCTGGCTGAGTTGGGAATTGCTCTCCCACCAGAGGCGATCACTGACAGAGTTCTCCAATCAGTGCCACCTAGCTACAAAAGCTTTGTGCTGAACTACAACATGCAAGGGATGAATAAATTAGTCGTCGAGCTATTTGCGATGCTGAAAGTCGCTGAGTTAGAAATCCAGAAGGAACATCAAGTGTTGATGGTCAACAAGACCACCATTTTCAAGAAAAATGGCAAGGGCAAGAAAGGGAACTTCAAGAGGAGTGAAAAATCTATTGCCCCTCCCGTGAAGAAACCCAAGGCTGCGCCCAAGCCAAAAACTAAGTGCTATCATTGCAAGGGGACTGGTCACTGGAAGCAGAACTATCCAAGTATGTGGCCGACAAGAATGCGGCCAATGCCAATCAAGGTATATATGATATACATGTTATTGATGTGTATCTAATCAACTCTCATTATAGTGCCTGGGTATTTGATACCGGCTCAGTTTCTCACATTCGCAACTCAAAACAGGAACTGCAGAATAGATGAAGGTTGGCGAAGGATGAAGTGATGATGCGCGTGGGAAATGGTTCCAAGGTCAATGTAATCACCGTCGGCACACTCTCACTTCGGTTACCATCACGATTAGTGATGAACCTGAATAATTGTTATTTTGTGGCCGCGTTATGCATGAACATTATATCTGGATCTTATTTATTGCGAGATGGTTACTCATTTAAATAAGAGAATAATGGTTGTTCTATTTATATGAGTAATATCTTTTATCATCATGCACCGAATGTGAGGGGTTTATTCTTATTGAATCTCGATAGTAATGACATGCATGTTCATAACATTGATGCCAAAAGATGTAGAGTTGATAATACCACTTTCTTGTGGCACTACCACTTGTGTCATTGTAACATCCCAAATTTTGGAATGTGAATAAAATTATTAGTTTGTTTGTTTGCTTGCTTGAGTGATTGAAACTTGAGTGAGAATTTGAAACTTTTCAAAACTTTTAAATGAGACGGAATAAAATGACTTTCCCCTTCTCCGGTGAATTCATATTCAATCATTTAAAAGCAAAGAGAGAAGATGACGTGACTTCTTCAACTATAAAGAATTTGAACGGAGATTTGCATTTGAATTCTTTTGCATTTCTATTTGTTTTCTTCGTGCAAGAAGTGCCGGGAAATAATTTCTTGCAAGCAAGAAAGAGAGGAGGAATATGACCCTCCAAAACCAGGGGCACTTTTGTAATATTTTGAGCCAAGAAAGCCAAAGTTTTATTGTGAAAATGATTGCCAAAAAGAAATAAAGCATTTAGGGGATTTTCTGAAAAAACATTATTTTAATTTTTTTTATTTTTGCCTTGGAAAAATGTTAATCGAGTAGAGGATATTTTTCTGAAAATTTTGCTATATAATACCCTATATTAATTATTTTATTTTGTTTCCTTTTATTCCTTTTAGTTTCTGTTTTATTAAAAATCAAAAGAATCGGGAAAGTTTTTTTATTTAGGAAAGCGCCTCGGGCGCTTTATAGCCGAATCGGCCCATATCTTTTGGCCCGGGACCGGATCCGGTCGACCGAGCCTGCGCGCCACCCCCCCTCTCTCTCTGCCCAGTGGGGCCCGCGTCCGACCCACTCCCCCGACCGACCCCTTCTTCCTCCTTCCTTCTCTCCCTCCTCTCTTTTTCCTTCCCACGCCAGATCCCCTGCCATCCACGCCGGCCGGCCGATCTCGCCTCGGACCCCCTCCTCGTACCATCCCGAGCACCCCTCCCCCCTATTTAAGCCGGCCCCGAGCCCCTCTCCTCGCCCCGTTCCCCCTCCTCGCCGCCCCTGCCCAAGCTCCACCGCCCCTCCACCACCTCGACGGAGCCGAAGCTCTGGGAGCCTCTACAGCTAGCCGCCGCACCTCCCCGCGCCCCCTGCCGCCACTAGAGAAACCGCTGCCCCCTCCGCACTCCATTCCCCTCCCAAAACCCCGAGCCCTCCACCCAGCCGCCTCCGCCACCACCTCGCCGGAGCCCGACCTCCACCCGAAGGCCCCGAGCTCGAGGAGCTCGCCCTCGTCACCCACGCGCCCTGCAGAGACTGCCAATGGACGCAGGAGGAGCTCCGCCATCTTCCTGGACCTTCAGACGCCGCCGGAGATCGCCGGAGAGCCCACCCCGACCACTGCCACTCCTCTGCCTCGCCGGAATAGGGCCATCGCCGGCAACCCCTGTGAGCACCCCATCACCCCCTCCCGTAGCCGTTGGATCTGAAATATACGAGTTAGATTAGATTGCAGATACCCCTTCGGTTTTAGTTAAAAGACCGAGCCGGTTTTTCTTTACTTATTAGTTAGCCGGAGTTTTTAGTTAAATAGCGGCCGTTTGTCAGTTTTCTCCGCAACAAACACTATTCCAGCCAACCAGGGAGCGCCACGTGTACCCTGTCCGATTAGAAATCAATTTTTCTTTTTCTGTTTTAATTCCAAAACGGAGAGAGTTTAAATTTTCTTTTCCTCATAACTTTTGATCCACAACTCCAATGGAGTTCAAACTTTTTCCAATAGATCACAATTTGTCTGTAGTTCTTAAAAACTATAATTTGTCTATGTTTGAAATTTTCAAATTTGAATTAGATCAGATTTAGTTTAAACCTTGTTTTGCTTATTCCAGGAGTTTAAAAATAGCTTTTAATTTGATTCCTTTTGCTACTGATCACTGGTAAAAATTTCAGATTTGTTTGAGTATTTTAGCTCATTGTTTCTTGTGAAACAATTTCTGTTTCATCTCTTTTAGGATTACGGCTAATTCCTTTTCTATAATTGTTTTTAAATTATTTTCTTTATTATTTCAGAAAGATTATGTTTTGTTTCTGTTAGTTAACAGTAGGTTGCAACAAGTTTTGATTTTTATTTGTATATGTTATCATGAAATCAATTCTAGTTCCCTGATAACTTGCAATTGGTTTGTCCACTGTTTCAAATCCCGTTTGGAAATACTTTCAAAAATTTTTGTGAAAAAATACTTTATTTTATCTTGGCTAAATTTATATCTTAGTTCTCTGTTATTTAATGTTTTATTTTTAGTTAGAACAAAAAAAAACTATTTAGTGTTTGATGTAGTAGAAGACTCCTAGTTTTAGTTCAAGTTTCTTTCGGATTCTTATTCGCTCTCTATTTTGTTTTGATTGCTAGAATGATTGCTACTACGAGTGCTTATGTGAATGATATGTTTGTTATATAGATTTCATCGGAGAGTGACGAGTAGTCTATCAAGTTATTTCTCGAGAAATTCTTCTTCGTCAACATCGCCAGGGAAGTCATTTGATCATGTATCACCTATGTTTTATGCATCGTAGTTCTACCATCCTATGACCAACTGCATGCTCACTAGGTACTTGGAAATTATGGTTACATACTGTAGTATCATGTGTTAGGCACCCAACAACCCCGTTACTTTGTCCGGGACGACAAATTTCATATTGCTATGCTTGAGTAGACGGGATTCTGGTTGAGAGTTTATCACGAGTGATGCGAGAATAATTCAATAACGAAGACCGGTTAAGTCAAGACTTTTCAAGACCTCAGGACGCAATGCAACTCTGGGTGAAGGACGGTTGATCGGCTCCCTGGAGAAACCAATGGATGACCCGGGATGCTGGAGAGGCCATGACATCCTGCGGAAAGCTTCACCCAGGCTCAAAGAGACGGAAGGATATTTTCAAGACCCAAGGCTTACCTGCACAGCCACAAGTCATTATGGGCTCTGGCTTGGTTGGACAACGCGGCGACTCCGGACAGGCGGTGCTAGCAGATGTAGAAGAACGGTAGGAATGGATGGGCACCGACACAGATTCAAAGGGACCCGTTGAAAGGCCATCTTTTGATCATCCGGTATTCAAACACCCTGAAGTGCGAGGACATACACGGAGGCGATCAAATCTTGTGGGGAACGTGTGCAAAACTCTGCATAGTACTCAAACCTAATCGATTAGCCGTGTCCACGGTCATGGACAACTTGAGCCAAAGGAACTGAAGTTATCTGAAATTCTCAACACAAATAATAATATTGATGTGGGAATTATTGACAACTCGGGTACGAGCATTGGTTGGCGGAACCATCTCGTTAACAACCAACAATGTAGTAACATTTTGCTTTTAGCCCTCTCTTGATGTAGGAGAAAACTTGCTCTTCGCTAAAAACTTATAGCCACACCTGCCATATATGCATATAGTATAGATGATTACTTTTCACCCCTCTCTTATGTGACTTGCCGGCATATTCAATATGCTGACCTACACGGCTGCAACGTCTTATGTTGCAGATATTTTTCTTCGATGAGTAAGAGTACGATTCAGGGTTATGGTCTACACTCAACTTGCCGTTGGTGTTTATTGGGACTCCACTCCCTTGACTGCTTCCGCTGAGATATTTAAGGTATATATCAGTTTTACGCTATTTACATGTGATTGCACTTTGATATATACATTGATGTACTATGTGTGCCAGCATACTGATCCAGGGATGGCACAGAAACACAGAGGCTTGACTCGTTTTGAGTCGGGTCTCTACACAAATGGTATCAGAGCACATGTTGACTGTAGGACGTGACCCTAGAAACTGGAAACTTCTTAGGATAAGATCTCTCAAAAATCTTATTTTCAAAAACACCTTTCACTTCTCATCTCTTCTGATTTCATCAAATGTTTTCTCTCACCTCAAATAGTTATACAATCCCCTTACCCCTTCGACCTCATGAAGAATCAACGGAGTTCTACTTCAAAGTAAAGAGGATTTCACCACGCGTTTGAAGAATTGAAGTTACACCAATTGAAGACTCTCAAGACCCGAAGAACTCGAAGACCCCGAAACGTTCGAATATTTATATTTGAAGTCCAAACCCCTGTTATGTACCCACGTTAGTTACGATGATTTGTGAGTTGTCATTGGTATGTGTTTTCCGACGGCCACAAATAAAACCTATTCTCAAAAATATTGTTTGTATTGTGTGTATCTCCCTCCCTCTCTTACCCGTCTCATCCCCAAAACCTCAACCCTACCAGATGGAGTATGAAGCTGGACTTGTAGTCTCTGGACCAATGACCCAGCTGGAGGCTGAAATATGGATTCAGAACATGGAGAACCACTTCGGGAGCAACTTGATCTCAAGGAAGTATGAAGTGGAACACGCTCTTCAGTACTTTACACAAAGTGCTGCAATCTGGTGGAAAATGCACCATGCCATACAAGGATTTAGTGGAGGAGAAACTTGGGACGAATTCAAGAACACTCTGTTAAGATCCCGACTTATTCAGAAGTGCTATGACAATCCGAAGGAGAAGACTTGTGCATGCAAGATCTGTGGAGAAATAGGACACACCCAGGAAGAACACAAGGATGGATGCACTCATTGTGAAGAAAATCACCCAGTTGAGGAGTGCCCAAGTAGTCAGGTGACTTGTTTCCTTTGTGAAGGAACCACCCACTACCCAGCTCAGTGTCACATTTACCCCAAGGTGCAACAATTTGTCAAGCATCAGAAAGATGCAGTGAAGGAAACACTCAAGAAGAAGATTCTAGAAGAACCGGTGATGAACAAAAATATTGAAGACCCTGATGGACAAGGTCTGACTAGATTTTTCTCCAATGCATGCTACTCATGTGGAGAAGAAGGACATTATTCACAGGATTGCACGAAGGGAAGCCAAGAGTATCTGGGAAACTTCCCGATGGAAAAAGTGGAGATTGATCCACTTGAAATAGAAGAACTGGCCAAAATAAAGGAGTCCGGAAAGAAGAAAAAGTACCCTCGGAAGAGCCAAATCTCTGTAGATATAGACCTGAGTCATGTCAGATGTTACAAGTGTATGGAATTTGGCCACCACAAATACATGTGCTCAGGAAGGAAGCCGGAAACCCAAGGAGCAAAAGCAAACACTAAGACGCCTCGAGACTTGTCAGAACTCATTTGCTTTCGTTGCAAGTAAGCAGGACATTTTGCTAGCGATTGTCCACAAAGGAAGAAAGCTAAGAAGGAGTAGTTAAGTTTTGACCGCAACAATTAGTGTAATATGAAGAACTCTTGTTTTTCATGAGATCATGGAGTGAATTTTTTTTGTAACAGAAGTCCTTGAGATTGTAATAACATCATGAATAAATGGAATTTATTGTCTCATGATTGTCTATGTTGAAACTGTATGCGTTGTTTCTCTACGAGCAAAGATCTCTGAACATTTAGGAGGGTAAGAGAAAATATGGTCTATGCAGGCATGAGTATAATTCATTTAAGTGTGGTAGTATTCGGTAAACCCACAGGATCCACTGAGTAGGAATGTACCATGATTACCAAGGAGACACATACATTCCTCTGAGTACCTATTTACTGACACCTGTAGATGACAACTCTCTATGAGTCATTCCTCAAGGGCCCAGAAAAGATCATGACCCTGACCAGTGATCATGATTACCCGAAAATCCTGAAGGACATGATGAAGCACATTCACCTTGAAGGAGATGCAGTCTAGAAAGGCTACCCATTCATGGAAAATGGAGTGGAGCTTTGGTACGTGGAAGTACACCTCCACCATGTGGAAGGAGTTTGTCCAAAGACTATGGGGCAATACTTTTTCATTTCACGTGTACCACGAGCAACCTTCTTTGATGCTGTTCGTGAAGCTTCCATGGAAGCCATATGTCAGATTGGAGAAATACTTGAAGCAATACTCCGTCATACCCAGGAATGCCTGAGTGAGGTACGTGCGGAGATGATGGAGATGAAGCTCATGATCACCATGGTGAAGCAAAAGATGGATGATTTCAAGGAGCACCTCAGAAAGTTCGAGTGGAACTAAAGTACCTCCAAGAGAGACAGATGAATAAAGTTGGCACAAATGTTTGACCATACCGAACAATGTGGATGGCAGCATTTGTAATAAATTACTTTTGAGTTAGAATTTTGAAGAAAGCAAGGATGTAATAAAGGATTGATTATGAAATGAATATGATTTATGGAAGAAGCTATGATGGATCAGCAAAACGTTTTCTTAGGAGCATATGAAAGCTAGAGAGTTGTGAAGATACGTTAGATGTTTTGTTCAGCTTGCAGAACCAATGGATTATCCGAACTTCGTTCGTGGACAAGAGAAATTCTGCAATGCTTGTGAGGATGCCCAAGTGTTAGAATACGAGATTCACTAAGCCTTATACAAGGTAATGATTTCAGTGCGACATGGCTTGGCCACCATAACGACTTACTATTATCATTCTCTTGCTATTTGGAATGGTAAATCCGTGAGACTTACCCATAGTAAGAGACGACGTTCTTTGAAGCTTTTCTTTAAGCCTTAGAATGGTATTATGAAAGCCCCATGTACATGGCATTTGTTGTCACGCGTAGGAAATTTTACGGCGAGAATGAAACCAAGACCCTTATCTCTGCAGGATAATCACAAATGGTAGACCACCATGAGAACCATCGATATGTTATTTAGAATTGACCACGAGACTGTCAGTTAAGAAGACCCAGTAACGGAAGAAGCTTATATCAATGGAAGAACCCTCGTTTTGATGGACACGTTATGAATATAACGGAAGATATGAAGACTGTGAGGAGTCAGATGCCAAAACCCTAGAGGATTGTTAAAATCTTAAGGGACCAGTACCTCTCATTTTAAGTGTGGTAGCATCCCACCTTGCCGGAGATTGGAGTTGTTGGAAGACCCCCAAACCCTAACCTTTCTTTCTAGCCTCTTCGAATCTCGAGGACGAGATTCATTTTAAGTGTGGTAGGTTTGTAACATCCCAAATTTTGGGATGTTAATAAAATTATTAGTTTGTCTGTTTGCTTGCTTGAGTGATTGAAACTTGAGCGAGAATTTGAAACTTTTCAAAACTTTTGAATGAGAGGGAATAAAATGACTTTCCCCTTCTCCGGTGAATTCATATTCAATCATTTAAAAGCAAAGAGAGAAGATGACGTGACTTCTTCAACTATAAAGAATTTGAACGGAGATTTGCATTTGAATTCTTTTGCATTTCTATTTGTTTTCTTCGTGCAAGAAGTGCCGGAAAATAATTTCTTGCAAGCAAGAAAGAGAGGAGGAATATGACCCTCCAAAACCAGGGGCACTTTTGAAATATTTTGAGCCAAGAAAGCCAAAGTTTTATTGTGAAAATGATTGCCAAAAAGAAATAAAGCATTTAGGGGATTTTCTGAAAAAACATTATTTTAAAAGTTTTTATTTTTGCCTTGGAAAAATGTTAATCGAGTAGAGGATATTTTTCTGAAAATTTTGGTATATAATACCCTATATTAATTATTTTATTTTGTTTCCTTTTATTCCTTTTAGTTTCTGTTTTATTAAAAGTCGAAAAAATCGGGAAAGTTTTTTTATTTAGGAAAGCGCCTCGGGCGCTTTATAGCCGAATCGGCCCATATCTTTTGGCCCGGGACCGAATCCCTTAGGATCCGGTCGACCGAGCCTGCGCGCCACCCCCTCTCTCTCTCTGCCGAGTGGGGCCCGCGTCTGACCCACTCCCCCGACCGACCCCTTCTTCCTTCTTCCTTCTCTCCCTCCTCTCTTTTTCCTTCCCACGCCAGATCCCCTGCCATCCACGCCGGCCGGCCGATCTCGCCTCGGATCCCCCTCCTCCTACCATCCCGAGTCTGACCCACTCCCCCGACCGACCCCTTCTTCCTTCTTCCTTCTCTCCCTCCTCTCTTTTTCCTTCCCACGCCAGATCCCCTGCCATCCACGCCGGCCGGCCGATCTCGCCTCGGATCCCCCTCCTCCTACCATCCCGAGCACCCCTCCCCCCTATTTAGGCCGGCCCCGAGCCCCTCTCCTTGCCCCGTTCCCCCTCCTCGCCGCCCCTGCCCAAGCTCCACCGCCCCGCCACCACCTCGCCGGAGCCGAAGCTCCGGGAGCCTCTACAGCTAGCCGCCGCACCTCCCCGCGCCCCCTGCCGCCACCAGAGAAACCGCCGCCCCCTCCGCACTCCATTCCTCTCCCCAAAACCCCGAGCCCTCCACCCAGCCGCCTCTGCCACCACGTCGCCGGAGCCCGACCTCCATCCGAAGGCCCCGAGCTCGAGGAGCTCGTCCTCGTCGCCCACGCGCCCTGCCGAGACTGCCAACGGACGTAGGAGGAGCTCCGCCATCTTCCTGGACCTTCGGACGCCGCCGGAGATCGCCGGAGAGCCCACCCCGACCACCGCCACTCATCTGCCTCGCCGGAACAGGGCCATCGCCGGCAGCCCCAGTGAGCACCCCATCACCCCCTCCCGTAGCCGTTGGATCTGAAATATACGCATTAGATTAGATTGCAGATACCCCTTCGGTTTTAGTTAAAAGACCGAGCCGGTTTTTCTTTACTTATTAGTTAGCCGGAGTTTTTAGTTAAATAGCGGCCGTTTGTCAGTTTTCCCCGCAGCAAACACTATTCCAGCCAACCAGGGAGCGCGACGTGTACCCTCTCCGATTAGAAATCAATTTTTCTTTATCTGTTTTAATTCCAAAACAGAGAGAGTTTAAATTTTCTTTTGCTCATAACTTTTGATCCACAACTCCAATGGAGTTGAAACGTTTTCCAGTAGATCACAATGTTTCTGTAGTTTTGAAAAACATATAATTTGTCTATGTTTGAAATTTTCAAATTTGAATTAGATCAGATTTAGTTTAAACCTTGTTTTGCTTATTCCAGGAGTTTAAGAATAGCTTTTAATTTGATTCATTTTGCTACTGATCGCTAGTGATCTTAGTTATCAGTGGTAAAAATTTCAGATTTTTTTGAGTATTTTAGCTCATTGTTTCTTGTGAAACAATTTCTGTTTCACCTCTTTTAGGATTACGGCTAATTCCTTTTCTATAATTGTTTTTAAATTATTTTCTTTATTATTTCAGAAATATTATGTTTTGTTTCTGTTAGTTAACAGTAGGTTGCAACAAGTTTTGATTTTTATTTGTATATGTTATCATGAAATCAATTCTAGTTCCGTGATAACTTGCAATTGGTTTCTCCACTGTTTCAAATCCCGTTTGGAAATAGTTTCAAAAAGTTTTGTGAAAAAGTACTTTATTTTATCTTGGTTAAATTTATATCTTAGTTCTCTGTTATTTAATGTTTTATTTTCAGTTAGAACAAAAGAAAACTATTTAGTGTTTGATGTAGTAGAAGACTCCTAGTTTTAGTTGAAGTTTCTTTCGGATTCTTATTCGCTCTCTCTTTTGTTTTGATTGCTAGAATGACTGATAGTATGAGTGCTTATGTGAATGATATGTTTGTTATATAGATTTCATCGGAGAGTGACGAGTAGTCTATCAAGTTATTTCTCGAGAAATTCTTCTTCGTCAACTTCGCCAGGCAAGTCATTTGATCATGTATCACCTATGTTTTATGCATCGTAGTTCTACCATCCTATGCCCAACTGCATGCTCACTAGGTACTTCGAAATTATGGTTACATATCGTAGTATCATGTGTTAGGCACCCAACAACCCCGTTTCTTTGTCCGGGACGACAAATTTCATATTGCTATGCTTGAGTAGACGGGATTCTGGTTGAGAGTTTATCACGAGTGATGCGAGAATAATTCAATAACCAAGACCGGTTAAGTCAAGACTTTTCAAGACCTCAGGACGCAATGCAACTCTGGGTGAAGGACGGTTGATCGGCTCCCTGGAGAAACCAGTGGATGACCCGGAATGCTGGAGAGGCCATGACATCCTGCGGAAAGCTTCACCCAGGCTCAAAGAGACGGACGGATATTTTCAAGACCCAAGGCTTTCCTGCACAGCCACAAGTCATTATGGGCTCTGGCTTGGTTGGACAACGCGGCGACTCTGGACAGGCGGTGCTAGCAGATGTAGAAGAACGGTATGAATGGATGGGCACCGACACAGATTCAGAGGGACCCGTTGAAAGACCATGTTTTGATCATCCGGTCTTCAAACACCCTGAAGTGCGAGGACATACACGGAGGCAATCAAATCTTGTGGGGAACGTGTGCAAAACTCTGCAGAGTACTCAAACCTAATCGATTAGCCGTGTCCACGGTCATGGACAACTTGAGCCAAAGGAACTGAAGTTATCTGAAATTCTCAACACAAATAATAATATTGATGTGGGAATTATTGACAACTCGGGTACGAGCATTGGTTGGCGAAACCATCTCGTTAACAACCAACAATGTAGTAACATTTTGCTTTTAGCCCTCTCTTGATGTAGGAGAAAACTTGCTCTTCGCTAAAAACTTATAGCCCCACCTGCCATATATGCATATAGTATAGATGATTACTTTTCACCCCTCTCTTATGTGACTTGCCGGCATATTCAATATGCTGACCTACACGGCTGCAATGTCTTATGTTGCAGATATTTTTCTTCGACGAGTAAGAGTATGATTCAGGGTTACGGTCTACACTCAACTTGCCGTTGGTGTTTATTGGGACTCCACTCCCTTGACTGCTTCCGCTGAGATATTTAAGGTATATATCAGTTTAACGCTATTTACATGTGATTGCACTTTGATATATACATTGATGTACTGTGTGTGCCAGCATACTGATCCAGGGATGGCACAGAAACACAGAGGCTTGACTCGTTTTGAGTCGGGTCGCTACAGTCATGTTGGTATAAAGCATATACAGTCATGATATCATTTTGGGGCTATGCATTAGAGACAACTGCATTCACTTTAAGTAGGGCACCATCAAAATTAGTTGAGACGACGCCAAATGAACCGTGGTTTGGTAAGAAACCAAAGTTGTCATTTCTGAAAGTTTGGGGATGTGATGCCTATGTTAAAAAGCTTCAACCTAAAAAGATGGAACACAAAGCAGAGAAATGCGTCTTCATAGGATACCCAAAAGAGACAGTTGGGTACACCTTCTATGTCAGATTCGAAGGCAAAGTGTCCATCACTAAAAATGGAAAATTTCTTGAGAAAGAGTTTCTCTCGAAAGAATTGAGTGGGAGAAATATAGAACTTGATGAGGTTGTTGAACCTTTATTTCAACCAGAGAATATCGCAGCGCACAAAGATGTTTGTATGGAGCATACCCGAGTTGAAGAGGAAGCCAATGATGATGATCATGTAGCTTCGGATCAAGTTGCTATCAAACCTCGTAGGTCGACAAGGGCACGCACCGCTCCTGAGTGGTACAGTAACCCTGTCTTAACGGTCATGTTGTTGGACAACAATGAGCCTACGAGCTATGAAGAAGCGATGGGGGCGTGGATTCCAACAAATGGTTAGAGGCCATTAAATCCGAGATAATATCCATGTATGAAAACAAATCATGGACTTTGGAAGAATTACCTGAAGGGAAAAAGGCCATTCAGAACAAATGGATCATTAAGAAGAAGATGGATGCTGACGGTAATATCGCCATCTATAAAGCTCGACTTGTGGCAAAGGGTTTTTCACAAGTTCAAGGAGTTGAATACGATGAGACTTTCTTACCTGTAGTGATGCTTAAGTCCGTCAGAATCATGTTAACAATAGCTGCATTTTTCGGTTATGCAATTTGGTAGATGGATGTCAAAACAGTGTTCCTTAACAGTTTCCTTAAGGAAGAGTTATATATGATGCAACCGAAAGGTTTTGTCGATCCAGAGAATGCTAACAAAGTATGCAAGCTTCATCGTTCCATTTATGGACTGGTGCAAGCATCTCGAAGTTGGAATCAATGTTTTCATGAGGTGATCAAGGTGTTTGGGTTTATACAAATTTATGGAGAAGCTTGTATTTATGAGAAAGTGAGTGGGAGCTCTGTAGCTTTCTAATATTTTATGTGGATGACATATTGCTGGTTGGAAACAATATATAATTTTTGGGAAGCGTAAAGGATTACTTTAACAAGAGTTTTTCAATGAAGGACCTACGAGAAGCTGCTTACATATTATGCATCAAGATCTATAGAGATAGATCGAGACGCTTCGTAGGACTTTCACAGAGCACATACCTTGACAAAGTTTTGAAGAAGTTCAATATGGATCAGTCCAAGAAAGGATTATTGCCTATATTGCAAGGTGTGAAGTTGAGTAAGACTCAATGCCCAGTGACTACAGAAGATAGAGAAAAGATGAGTGTTGTCCCCTATGCTTCAGCCATAGGCTCTATCATGTATGCAATGCAGTGCACAAGACCTGATGTCAGCCTTGCCATAAGTATGGTGTGAAGGTTTCAAAGTGATCCAGGAATGGAACACTGGACAGCGGTCAAGAATATTCTGAATTACCTGAAAAGGACTAAGGAAATGTTTCTCGTGTATGGAGGTCATCAAGAGCTCGTCATAAAGGGTTATGTCGATGCATGCTTTGACACTCATCCGGATGACTCTAAGTTGCAAACCGGGTATGTATATATTCTCAATGGGGGTGCGGTAAGCTGGTGCAGTTCCAAGCAAAGCGTGGTAGCTGATTCTACATGCGAAGCGGAGTATATAGCCGCCTCGGAGGCGGCTAAAGAAGGTGTCTAGATGAAGGAGTTCATGACAGATCTTGGAGTTGTGTCTAGTGCACTGGATGCAATGACTCTACTCTGTGACAATAGTGGTACCATTGCTCTAGCCAAGGAACCAATGTTTCACAAGAGGACCAGACACATAAAGCGACGCTTCAGTTCCATCCGTAATTACATCAAGGAGGAGGACATAAATATTTGCAAAGTGCACAGGGATCTGAATGTTGCAGACCCGTTGACTAAACCTATTCCACGAGCGAAACATGATCGACACTAGAACTGTATGGGTACATTCATTACAATGTAAATCACATAGAGATGTGAGCTAGATTATTGACTCTAGTGCACGTGGGAGATCGTTGGAAACATGCCCTAGAAGTAATGATAAAATAGCTATTATTATATTTCCTTCTTCAAGACAATTGTTTATTATCAATGCTAGTATTGTATTGATTGGAAACTAAAATACATGTGTGGATACATAGAAAACACACAGTCCCTAGTAAGCCTCTAATGGACTAGATCGTTGATCAAAGATGGTCAAGGGTTCCTGACCATAGACATGAGTTGTCATTTGATAACAGGATCACATCATTAGGAGAATGATGTGATGGACAAGACCCAAACTATAAACATATCATATGATCGTGTCAGTTTACTGCTACTGTTTTCTGCATATTAAAGTATCTATTCCTGTGACAATGAGATCATGCTACTCCCGAACACCGGAGGAATAATGCCTTGTGTGCATCAAACGTCACAACTTAACTGGGTGACTATGAAGGTGTGACAGCCCAAGACCAATGCTCTAGAAGATTCCCCTTTTATTCCGTTGCCATCGTGCGATTAGATTGTCTGTCACATTCATCATCGCATCACGTGCATCATCTGCTTTGCATCGGCACTCCGTTGCTGCCGGTTTTTAGAACTTGCATCCGTTATTAGTTGTCATTTCTCTCCGTCTTTGCCGCTTGCCGTTTTGAGGCCAACCACACACGCACGCGCCCGCGGCATCGATAACATCTTGTTTTTAAAAGTGTATATAAAATATTCTCGGATTGGGTCGAAACTTGGCATGCGGTCTTATTTTAATGTAGGTAGGCCGCCTGCCAATTTTCGTTGCAATCGGTGTTCGTTTGGTACCCGAACGGTCGACCGTAGCGGTACCATCATCGCGTTATCATCGGTCGTTTCGGGGTTTTAAAACTCTGTCGCCGGGTGTCGTTTTCCATCTCGTCCCCACCTAGCCTCTCTAACACAGCCACCACAACCCACAAAGCCTACCCATCCATTTTGGAACGTCCGATCGAGATCCGACGGTCCAAAAACACCCAAAACTGCTAACCCTAACCCACCTTTCCCAATTTAACCACCTCCACCTGCCTAAATTGCACAAAACCCTACCTGCCTCAAAATCCATGCACAACTTCCTCCCACCTCCAGCTCCAGTCGCCTCCACCATGGTGGGCCTGCCAGACCCAGATCCAGCCCGCCTCGGGCCCGATCTGGGCGGAGCAGCCGGAGCTCGCCGCCGCCAGCCAGCACCTCGAGGGGAGGAGCCCCCGAGCCAACCACATCCCGGTCGTCGGAGCTCCTGCCTCCTCACCGGAGGGAGCTTGCCGGAGCCCCTGTCGGCCACCGCCGGTCTCCCGATGCTTCACCGCCTTCTGCCCCGCGCAGCTCGCGCCCCTCGTCCCCGCATCGCTCCGCGGCCATGGTGCCAGCTGCCGTCGCGCCCCTACAGCCCGCCGCCCCGGCCAGCCATCCCCGTATCTGCACCACCGTGGCCCGGATCCTCCAGCCCCTCACTGTCCCTGCCACCGGCGAGCCTCGCCGCCGCCCGTTGACCGTGTCGTCCCTGCCGTGCTCATCGAGTTGGATGGGACGAGTTGCTCACCAGTGCCCGGTCGCCCGCATGGGCCACGAGGCCAACTTTGCCAGCCATTGGCCCAGGAATGCCCTGAACCTAGCTTGCTCTGTGCCTCGCCCTGGAGTGTCAGGTGCGCCGGCCCAGCTCCACTAGCCACACCTCGGCCCAGCTCCTCCAGCCCAGCCGACCTGCCCAGATCTGCACCAATCCAACCCGTGAGGCCCAAAGGTGAGCCCCTATCCCGCCCCCTATGCATTTTATTTTAATGTTGCGCTTGCCCCTTTTAGGCCCATTAAGCTCGAGATTCGGCCCGTAGTTTTATTTATTATTCCAACGAATTTATTAATTTCAGAATGTGCATTGATTTTCAAATGCCCGTAGTTTCTAATCTGTGCGTCGAATCGCGACAAGTTAGATATGTAACTTGGCTAGAATTTTGCATAGATTATATTTTCAACTATCCTGCATAATTAAATCTGTTTAGTGTGCTGTTTGCATCAGTTTGCGTGTCGACGTGTTAAAAACGGTTTAGGTCGTAGCTATTTACTCTTAGCTCCGTTGGAGATGAGCCATATATGTAAATGGACTAGAACGATGCGTGGTTTCTCGTGAACCACTTTTTTTTGCTGTTTAATAAACATAAAATGTGGTTAGGGCAAACTTGGACAGAATTAGAATTTAACGCGTGGGGTCGTTTCGGATATGCAATATGTCGTTTCCGGCCTCATTTAAAATGCCTAGATAGGTAGATTAATTTGTGCTTCACCCCTTGCCATGTTAACAACATTTTAATATTGTCGTGGAAATAAACGAGAGTGAACTAAATAATTAAACATGGAGTTTCGTCAATATGCAACTCGTTGCATATTGAGCTTCTCTTAATGTGTAGCGTTTGACTGTTGTGAATTGCACGCCCTGCCTTGCATATTTAAACTCGACATACATCATATTTGGGAGTGCATCATGTCATGCATGTGTTGTGGTGGATATCGTGTGTTGACTCTTGTACTGGTTTGCTTTGTCTCGATAGAGTTTCGATCCACTTCGGAGAGTGAGGATCCGTTTGATTACGTCGGTTCGTGTGCTTCACGTAGTCGTTCTTCTTCCAAGCGGGATCTCAGGCAAGATGATCATTTCCCTAGATACCATTACTGTCAATGCCATGATAGTTTTCTCGTTTCTTTCGTTATGACTCGATGCCTACCACCTGTTTAATATGCCTCTCAACATTGCCATGAAATCCTTCAACTATTCTACAACCTAGCAAACAACTGATTGACTATGTTACCGCTTGCTTAACCATTGGATAGCGTTGCTAGTTGCAGGTGCAGTTGCTTCCATGTGCAAACATGGGTCCCTTCTTATATCACCATATTTATAGCTATTTAAGTTAATGCACCTATATACTTGGTAAAAGGTGGAAGGCTCGAGGTTGAAGTTTTCCAATAGGAACCCGAGGAGATCACGGGTTTCCCTGATCGAGGTCATTCTATCCCAGTGTGTGGTTGTTTGTGATGGACTAGTTGGAGCACCCCTGCAGGGTTAAATCTTTCGGAAAGCCTTGCCCGCGGTTATGTGGCTATGTGGAAACTTTGTTTAACATCCAGTTCTAGATAAATTGAAGTAAGATTAATTAAAACATGCCAACTGAGTGCGTAACCGTGACTGTCTCTTTCGTGAGCTCCTTCTCTGATTGATGACACAGTGGGGTTACGTCTGACGTAAGTAGGTGTTCATGATCATTCATATAATCATCAGTAATTCACGTCCGCTATGCGTAGATCATCTCCCTCTTATTCTTGTACTCGTAAGTTAGCCACCTCAAATAAATGCTTAGTCGCTTGCTGCAGCCTCACCACTTAACCATACCTCACCCATTAAGCTTTGCTAGTCTTGATACCTTTGGAAATGAGATTGCTAAGTCCCCGTGGCTCACAGATTACTACAACTGCAATTACAGGTATAGATAAAGAGTTACTTTGACGTGAACGCGCTTATTGTGCTATTTGGAGTTTCTTCTTCATCGAGCTAGGATGGGTTCCAGGCCGACAACCTGGGATAGCAAGGATGGACGTCGTTCTTTTATCGTTTGTTTTCGTCCGTAGTCGGACCCTGCTCTTCTTCATGATGATTGTATGTGTTGTACTGATGTGACTGTGATGTAGCATGTGGCGAGTGTAAGCCAGCTCTTTATACTCATCTTTTCAGTAAATGTACTTGTAATGATATCCATTCTTGCGAAATGACAAGATGCGTTTCTATCCCTGTCGAGGCCCTCACACCAAAATAAGGATAGGACCGCATCTTGGGCGTTACAAGTTGGTATCAGAGCAGTACCAACCTAGTATCCCCCTTGACTGATCGAACTTGGCCGAGTCGAGTCTAGTGAAAAACTATTTTGAGTCTAGTTATATATCAGAGAGTAGAATTCTTTTTCTCCTCTTCTATGCTCTGGTGAGGAATTGTGACGTAATAATTTTAATTCTTCTCCTCTTCTCACTCAAATTTTTTTTGGATCACGCGGATATTTTGGAATATATATGATGCCGATTTGACGGAGTTTTGTCTTGGTGCGTCCTATTGTATTGATTTTATTCTGGGGAGTTGAGCTCCAATGGATTCTTGAGCACGTCGTTATCATTCATATTTCTTAGTATCCGAGGACGGAGGATGTTTGAAATTGCTTCAATACTGGTAGTGGCGAGATAACCCCTACATCCCCAGTACCGGTGCAGAGAGTTTGGGGGTATCGTCATACTTAGTATCATTGTGATTACAAGGATCTGAGATAGATGAAGTTCTGAGATTCTTGTTATGTGTTGACGGATGTGATACAGTGGACAAATTAGATGCTAGGAGTTGAGTGAATTTTTACTCCTTATATCCGTGGACCCAATTATATGACTAGAAATTTCAGGAGTTCTTAGGTGAGAATTCAAGTGGTTACTTATAGTACAGTCTTCCAACAGATGTATGATGTGATATTTGGGTTCGACATCTAGTGGATTCGTTTGTTCACGGTCGTCTTACAACGTTTCTCATTGTGTCTTAAAGAGTCCTTGTAGCTTTCTACGACTCATGGACGCTTTGTATGTCGTGTTCACTGCCTTGTACATGATGGCTACTGTAGGATCGAGCCCATTTGATCCTATCCACGAAAATATCGGACGAAATCTTTTTCATGAATTTGTTCCTGCTTGTTTCGTAATCCTCATCCTTTGTTTTGTTGGAGTATGGTAATTCGAGTTGCTTCGATGTCAAATGGTAATTTCATATCTTTTCCAAGAGGTGTTCTCATATTTTTATGGAAATCCTAATTCTTATGATCAATCAAGTTGTCTTTTCAATTCTTCCCAAGCAGAGTCGTCATGTCATTTCTTTTCAACCGATATGTGATTATCTTCAAGTTAATTCAATCCTTTCAATTCTTGCAAGATCAATATCTCATTTCTTTCCGGAGTTTGTCTCATATGTCCCAAGTTGTCTTTGTTTTCCTGCCCTCCTGCCCTTTTCTTCAGTGATTGGATTTCATCCAAGTGCATTTTATTTCGTTCTTGCTTCCACTATCTTTTCTTTTCTCTCTTATCCGGTGATTCTTTGTGAAGATTCTTAGGAGTTTCGAGTTCATCATTCTTCATTCTTGTTTTCTTCTCCGGTGAATTCAATTCATGCTATCTATGTTCATCATGTCCTTTTCTTCCCTCAAATTCTTTCCCATGTTGAAAATTCTTATCAAGTCTTTCTTGTTGTCACCCCTCTCTATTCTATCCGGTGTGCTCAAGATATCTCCGAACTTCTTGTTTGCAATCCTTTCAATTATTTTGAGGTTCTCACCTCATCAAGTTTTCAGTTATACCGGTGCAATATCTCTCTTTCCGATCAATCTTTTCAACGATGTTTCATTCGAGTGGGCCCATAACCCACAAGTTTTTCTCAGCATCTTATCTAGCTCTTGTAATCTTTTTCGGAGATATCTAATTCTTTTCAATTATGACGTAAGTATGCATTTCATTACTCATATTCCTTCTCCAAGATTGCTTCGAAATTTATTCTCATCTTTGGCTCAACCTTTCATTCTTCATTATTCCATAGTGTCTCAGTTATTCTTGGTGGTGTTCTCCTCATCATTTTCAGCTTGAAGACCGAAGGGGTGTTTTTCTCAAGTCTCTTTTTCCATTCTTTTGAAGATTGTCATCTCAGCTTTGTGTTATCTTCTCAATCATTTCCAATCATGAATAATCCCTTTCTTGCTATCCGGTGCATTTCAGATTTGTTTCATTCTTGATCCTCCAAAGGCCATCATTTCAGAAGATTTTCTCTATTCTCAGCTTTCAGCTTTCGTCCTCAAATTCTTCTCAATTGTTGTCTCTTTGATCGTCTCTCAATTATTCCGGTGCCTTGTTGAAGTTTCTGTTAGGCGGCTCATGATCTCTTCATTCTCAAGTATATTCATTCATTCATGGTTGTCTCATTCGTTTCAATTCTTACCGGTGTTTCTTTCAAGATTTCTTATAGTTTGTGCTCATATCTTTCCTCAATCTTTTAAGAAGAATAAGTGTATGCCAAATCTGTGCATTGTCATCAATTTAACTTGGTGTAAGATAAGCATAACATAATTCTTATTCTTGTTTCATAGAATTTTCAATTCTTCTTCCGGAGTGCCTCATGATATCAATTCTTTTCCCAACTGCTCCATCTTTTATTTTCCTTTATCCTTTGACGTGGTGTTATACGTTCTTGTTAGTGTAGGAGTCTCGAAGAGAAGTTGTTTCAAGAAGGAGATATGTAAACCAACAAAATTCTTGATCATTAGATATTTTGACCCATGGTTTCTTCATTGAGCTATCTTGTATTAGATTTCATCTAAAGCTTTTCTTAAGGATTGCGGCCATTATGGTGATTATCATTGATCCAAGTTCTTAATGTATCCTCTTGGTGTAAGAAGTTGTGCATATGTTGTTGCTCCCGATCTTTGTTTCTGTTAGTGGCTGGTTGTCACCTCATAATTGTTGAGATGGGTTTTCATAAGTCCACTACAAGCTTGTTCTTTTTGTTGTTGGTTTTTCCAACAACTCCATTCAATCCTCCTTTGTGGTGTGCTTCTTAATTCAATTGTGATAGTAGTTGTCATTTTTCTTATCCGTTCTATTCTCTCCAATGATCTAGCTTCTATGTCTTGTTCCGGAGGATTGTGATGTTGCTCTATTTCTTCCAATGTCTTGGGTTATCAAGATCATGTTCTCTCATTGCTTATTCAATTTAGTTAGTTTATTGTGAATCTTGTCAAGTTCTTTCCATCTTATCAAATTTTTGTCCTCAATTACCTACTGAAGTGCTGCCGAATTTTTATATGAATTCTTGCTTGTTTCTCATATCATTCTTCATCTCTTTGCAACCTTCAAGGATCATTGGTTTCACTCGTTGTCAAAGAATCAACTAAGTTTACCTCTCTTTCTCTTCCTCTTCCCCTTTTCCTTCTTAGATCTCAGGGCGAGATCTCTTGTTAGTGTAGGAGAGTTGTGACAGCCCGAGACCGACGATCCAGAAGATTCCCCTTTTTTTTCGTTGCCGTCATGTGATTAGATTGTCTGTCGCATTCATCATCGTATCACGCGCATCATCTGCTTTGCATCGATACTTCGTTGCCGCCAATTTTCAAAACTTGCATCTGTTATAAGTTGCCGGTTCTCTCCGTTTTTGTCGCTGGCTGTTTTGAGGCCAACCACACACGCACGCGCAAGCGACATCGATAAAATCTTGTTTTTAAAGTGTGTATAAAATATTCCCGGATTG
This sequence comes from Hordeum vulgare subsp. vulgare, assembly GCF_904849725.1. Taxonomy (NCBI): domain Eukaryota; kingdom Viridiplantae; phylum Streptophyta; class Magnoliopsida; order Poales; family Poaceae; genus Hordeum; species Hordeum vulgare. The sequence continues at coordinate 326,257,684 of NC_058520.1, read as the reverse complement.
GGTCGAAACTTGGCGTGCGGTATTATCTTAATGTAGGTAGGCTACGTGCCAATTTTCGTCACAATCGGTGTTCGTTTGGTACCCGAACGGTCAACCATAGAGGTACTGTCATCGGGTTATCGTCGGTCATTTTCAGGGTTTTAAAACTCTGTCGCTGGGTGCCATTTTCCCTCTCTCCCCCACCTAGTCTCTCTAACACAACCACCGCAACCCACCGAGCCTACCCCTCCATTTTGGAACCTCCGATCGAGATCCAACGGTCCAAAAACGCTCAAAACTGCTAACCCTAACCCACCTTTCGCTTTTTAACCACCTCCACCTACCTAAATTGGACCAAATCCTAGCTGCCTCGAAATCCATGCAGAGCTTCCTCCCACCTCCAGCTCTAGCTGCCTCCACCATGGTGGGCCTGCTAGACCCAGATCCAGCCCGCCCCGGGACCGATCTAGGCCGAGCAACCGGAGCTCGCCGCCGCCAGCCAACAGCTCGAGGGGAGGAGCCCCTGAGCCAGCCGCGTCCTGGTCGTCGGAGCCCGTGCCTCCTCGATGGAGTGAGCTCGTCGGAGTCCATGCCGGCCGCCGCCTTGTGCTCCACGGACGTCGCGCCCCTTGTCCCCGCATCGCTCCGCGGACATGGTGCTAGCACCCGTCGTGCCCGTGCAGCCTGCCGCCTCGGCTAGCCATTCTCAGATCTGCATCGCCGTGGCCCTCGCCGTCCCTGCCGATGGCGAGCCTCGCCGCCGCCCGTTGACCGTGCCGTCCCTGCCCTCCTCGTTGAGCCGGAGGAGACGAGCGCTCGCCAGCGCTCGATCGTACGCATGGTCCACGAGGCCCACTTCGCCAGCCGCCGGCCCAGGAACGCCCCGAGCCCAACTCGCTCCGTGCCTCGCCGTGGAGTGTCAGGTGGGCCAGCCTAGCTCCACTAGCCACACCTCGGTCGAGCTCCTCCAGCCCAGCCGGCCTGCCCAGATCTGCACCGATCCGGCCCGTGAGGCCCAAAGGTGAGCCACGATTATGCGTCGTGTGCATTTTATTTTAATGCCGCGCTTGCCCCTATTAGGCCCGTTAAGCTCCAGATTCGGCCCGTAGTTTTTTTATTATTCCGGTGAATTTATTAATATCAGAATGTGCATTGATTTTCAAATGCCCGTAGTTTCTAATCCGTGCGTCGGATCGCGACAAGTTAGATATGTAACTTGGCTATAATTTCACATAGATTAAGATTTTCCAACTCTCATGCATAATTAAAGCTGTCTAGTGTGATGTTTGCATTGGTTTGCATGTCGACGTGTTAAAAATGGTTTAGGTCGTAGCTAGTTACTCGTAGCTCCGTTGGAGATGAGCCATATATGTAAATGGACTAGAACGATGTGTAGTTTCTCGTGAACCACTTTGTTTTGCCGTTTAATAAACATAAAATGTGGCTAGGTAAAATCTGGACAGAATTATAATTTAACGCGTGGGGTCATTTCAGAGATGTTATATGTCGTTTCCGGCCTCATTTGAAATGCCTAGATAGGTAGATTAATTTGTGCTTCACCCCTTGTCATGTTAACAACATTTTAATATTGTTGTGGAAATAAACATGAGTGAACTAAATAATTAAATGTGGAGTTTCGTGAATATGCAACTAGTTGCATATTGAGCTTCTCTTAATGTGTAGCGTTTGACTGTTCTGAATTGCATGACCTGGCTTGCATATTTAAACTCGACATGCATCATATTAGGGAGTGCATCATGTCGTGCATGTGCCCTTGTGGATATGGTGTGTTGATTCTTGTTCCGGTTTGCTTCGTCTCGATAGAGTTCCGATCCGCTTCGGAGTGTGAGGATCCGTTCGACTACATCGGTTCGTCTGCTTCACGGAGTCGTTCTTCATCTAAGCGGGATCTTAGGCAAGATGATCATTTCCCTAGATACTATTACTATCAATGCCATGCTAGTTGTCTCGTTTCTTTCGTTTTGACTCGATGCCTACCACCTATTTAATATGCCTCTAAACATTGCCATGATATCCTTCAACTATTCTACAACCTAGCAAACCACTGATTGGCGATGTTACCGCTTGCTTAACCATCAGATAGTGTTGCTAGTTGCAGGTGCAGTTGCTTCCATGTGAAAACATGGGTCCCTTGTTATGTCACAATATTTATAGCTATTTAAATTAATGCACCTATATACTTGGTAAAAGGTGGAAGGCTGGGCCTTCTAGCCTGGTGTTATGTTCCATAAATGAGCGCTCCTAACATGCTTGGGGTTGTTATGGGGACCCCCTAGATTCTCGTTTTGGGATAAAGCTCGTCTAGCAACGCCCAACATTGGTACTATATTTGCCCAACATAATAATTCTGCTAATACTGAAAAACATAGGGTGTCCTGAACCCGAGGAGTAATTCAACATAATACAGGGAGGGCCAGTGCTGATTGTGTTTGTCCAAAACAGAGCCACTTGCGGGGCCACCCGGGGCAACTCGGGGGATGTCTATCTGGCTACCGTACGTAGTGCTCATCCGTCGTGTCCTAAGAATGAGATACACGGCTCCTATCGGGATCGTCGACACGCCGAGTTGCCTTGATGGATCTGTTTTACATTTCTCAAGCGTCTTGTGCGAGGATTTCGAGGATACTTTGGGCCATGTCGAGGTTGAGGTTTTCCAATAGGAACCCGAGGAAATCACGGGTTTCCCTGATCGAGGTCATTCCGTCGCAGCGTGTGGTTGTTTGTGATGGACTAGTTGGAGCACCCGTGCAGGGTTAAATCTTTCGGAAAGCCTTGCCCGCGGTTATGTGGCAATGTGGAAACTTTGTTTAACATACGGTTCTAGATAACTTGAAGTAAGCTTAATTAAAACTTGCCAACCGAGTGTGTAACTGTGTCTGTCTCTTTCGTGAGCTCCTTCTCCGATCGAGGACACAGTGGGGTTATGTCTGACGTAAGTAGGTGTTCATGATCATTCATTCAATCATCAGTAGTTCACGTCTGCTATGCGTAGATCATCTCCCTCTTATTCTTGTACTCGTAAGTTAGACACCTCAAATAAATGCTTAGTCGCTTGCCGCAGCCTCACCACTTAACCATACCTCACACATTAAGCTTTGCTAGTCTTGATACCTTTGGAAATGAGATTGCTGAGTCCCTATGGCTCACATATTACTACAACACTAGTTGCATGTACAGGTAAAGAGTTACTTAGACGTGAGCGCGCTGATTGTGCTATTTGGAGTTTCTTCTTCCTCTTCATCATCAATCTAGGATGGGTTCCAGGCCGGCAGCCTGGGATAGCAAGGATGGACGTCGTTCTTTTATTGTTTGTTTTTGTCCATAGTCGGACCCTGCTCTTCTTCATGATGACTGTATGTATTGTACTGATGTGACTCTGATGTAGCATGTGGCGAGTGTAAGCCAATTCTTTATACTCAGCTTTTCAGTACATGTACTTGTAACGATATCGATTCTTGCGAAATGACAATGTGGTTTCTATTCCTGTCGAGGCCCTCGTGCCAAAATAAGGATAGAACCGCATCTTGGGCGTTACAGAAGGTGTTCTACAGGTATCTCCGAGGGTGTCTGTTCAGTTGGCATGGACCGAGACTGGGATTTGTCATTCCGTGTGACGGAGAGGTATCTGTGGGCCCACTCGGTAATACAACATCACAATAAGCTTGCAAACAATGTGACTAATGAGTTAGTCACGAGATCTTGTATTACGGAACAAGTAAAGAGACTTGACAGTAACGAGATTGAGCTAGGTATGGAGATACCGATGATCGAATCTCGGGCAAGTAACATACCGAAGGACAATGGGAATAGCATACGAGATTGATTGAATCCTTGACATTGAAGTTCAACCGATGAAATATCTTCGTAGGATATGTAGGAACCAGTATGGGCATCCAAGTCCCGCTATTGGTTATTGACCACAGAGTGTCTCGGTCATGTCTGCATAGTTCTCGAACCCGCAGGGTCTACACACTTAAGGTTCGGTGGCGATATAAGCATAATTGAGTCATAGGGTTGGTGACTGAACATTGTTCAGAGTCCGGGATGAGATCTCGGACGTGATGAGGAACTCCAGAATAGTTCAGAGGTTAAGATTGATATATAGGATGAAGGTCAGCACAGTCCAGAAGTGTTCTGAGGTGTGCTGAGGGATTTACGGAGTGCCAAAAAGGGTTTTGGGAGGCCCCTACAATTGTTGGGGGGGGGGGCTCATGGGCCAAGGAGAGGGGGCACCGCCGCCCACCAGGGGTCTGGGCGCATCCCCTCTCCCCATCCCACTTCGGCTGAAGGGGGGTGGCCCTCCTTGGGGCGCAGCCAGCCCAACTTGGGTGGCAAGGCACCCAAGTGGGGGCCACCCTAACCCTAGCCATCGCCCCCTAGGGGGTAACCCTAGGGCACCCTCCCCTCTCCCTTCCTCCTATATTGAGAGAGGTACATAGGGGGCAGCCACACAACAATCTTGCTGCGGCGCTGCCTCTCCTCTCCCTCGTAGTTTATCTCCTCCATAACCCCACATCAAAGTCGTACAGAGCTATCACCACCAACTCCTCACCATGCCATCATGCTATCGGAGGACTCGGGCTGCTACTTCACCATCGCTCGCTGGATCGAGGAGGTGAAGGCGTCACCAAGTTGTACGAGTGTTGAACACGAAGGTGCCGTCCGTTCGGCACTTGATTGGTAGATTGCGGACGGTTCGTGATTGGATCGCGAAGACGTACCACTACATCAACCGTGTTCTTGAGTGCTTCCGCTTAGCGATCTACAAATGTATGTAGATCCAATATATCCACTCGTAGATGGTCATCACCATGGATAGATCTATTTGGACATAGGAATTTTTTTTGTTTCCAATGCAACACTCCCCTTCAATAGTCTCATGTTATATCTTTCATATGCTAGTGGGAATCAAAAAAATTATAAACTTGTGTTGTATATTCCGATGCGGGCGTCCTCAAATGCTCAAGGTCTTCATGTTGGATGCACAACCCACTTAGCTTCAATGGAGCTTTCATACACTTATATCACTAGTGCATCATTTGCATGGCAATCCCTACTCCTTGTACCAATATATATAAATGGGTATCTCCATAACCCGTTGGTACGCCTAGTTGATACGAGACTATCTTTTTCACCTTTCAACCCCTTTGAAACCTACCGCCTTATTATATTCCACCTATATGCTATGTCCAATGGTTCACGCTCATGTATTGCGTGAAGAATAAAAAGTTGATACATATTGAAAAAGTATGATCCGATTGCCTCACTTGGGCACCGTGGTGCTTGACGTTTGTAGTTTTGTGATGAAGATCGAGCCATGCCTTCCTTATATAATAAAGAGGGAAATGGTTGAAACAATCTTTAAGGATCGTACACTTTGAAAGATTAATTATTTTGCTGCTTATACTTATAAATAGTGTTGTGTTAATACTTGTTAATTCATCGTTTCTCAACGAGCATACATGCATAAGAATACATCACGGATAACTTGTCACATCAAAAATTCTGTTTTTTTATCATTTACCTACTCGAGAACGAGTACGAATTAAGCTTGGGGATGCTTGATACCTCTCCAATGTATCTATATTTTTTATTGTACCATCCTATTATGTTATCATTTTAGAACACTTTTTAGGCAATTAGCTACCAATTTATGTTATTTTTAGCACTAACCTATTGACTGAGTGCCCAGTGCCAGTTGCGTTTTGTGCATGTTTTTCCACTTTTCAGGTTTCAATACCAAACGATGCCCAATTGACGTGAAACTTTTTTTGAATTTTTTCTGGATCAAAAGAAGACCATGGAGGATCGGAAGAAGGCCAGGAGGCACACGAGGCCCCCACAAGCCATCAAACCACGACCTGGGGGCGACCTAATGGCTTGTGGAAGCCTCGTGGCTCTCCCGACCCCGTTCTGTGTCTTATAAAGTTCTGTTTACCCTAAAAGCTCCAAAGGAGGTCCCAAAAATACTTCTTACACTGTCGCAAGTCTCTGTTCCGACGGGAGGCCATCAAGTTCGGGCACTTTGCCGGAGGGGGGATCAATCATGGAGGGATTCTTCGTCAACCTTGCCGCCCTCATGATGATGTGTGACTAGTTTACCATAGACCTACGGGTCCATGGCAGTACCTGGATGGCATCTCTCTCTTTGATCTTCAATACAATGATCATCACATCTTCCTTTGATCCATATGTTGTAACTCTTTTGTATGGCGTGTTTGTTGGGATCCGATGAATTGTGGGTTTATGTTGAGATTATTCATGTTAAATATTTGAGTCTTCTCTAATATATATTATGATTCTTATGTGCATGATTGTGATATCTTCGTAATTCTCTTCGATCTATTGAAATAGTTTGGCCAACTAGTGTCACACCCTGTTTTTCACCACCAATGTTTTGAGTTGCAAAAATTAGGGCTTGTTAAAACTTTTTCAAATGATGTTGTGAATGCCATGAATGCCTTGTATGATTGTATGCCTGTTGCTTGTTGAACCAAACCCATGGCTAAATCATTTACTTATTTAAAATGAATTTCCAAAACTCCTTTCTTTGACATTAGATCACCTCTACCTTGCTTGGGTAACACTACTAGCTCATGATGTCTAGTAGTATTCCCAACCAAAGTTGGTGATCTGAACTCAAATACTATTATGTTTTGCCAAAAACATTATTTAATGATTTAAAACATTATTTTTCTATTTTAAATACATGTCTGTTTCTAAGGCCAGAAATGATATTCCCACAAGGAAAAATGCTTCTCTGCCTTAGAAAATTCTGAGTACATTCATGGAAACTCAGAAGGACATATATTTTCCATACATAACATTTTAAACCCTATTTTATATTATAATTATTTGAGTAAAACCCTAAAAACCATTTCTGTCTGTTTTAACCTTTTGAGATATTTCCAAAGGAAATATTCTCAATAAAATCCCATTAAGTTACAGGAGCCTCCCCAAGCCATATTTGGTGCCCACATAAACTCTCACCTTGATCCAAGGTGGGGAAGGTCACCAAATGAGCCTAAAACCCTCTCCGTCCAGAATAGAGTTGGAACAACTCTACATAGCAAAGTTTGTCCAATGGGGCTGAAACATTGCAGGAGTGTTTTGCACCTCAAATGAGGACTCCACACAAAAAATGAGATTTGCTAGACTCTGTTTAGTCACACTCCGTTTGGAGAACACAGATCTGGCCATTTCCATGCATTTTCAAGTTTACAAAGCTAAACTTGTGCAATGGAGCTCAAAATTGGTGGAAGCCTCTACTTTAACCCCAAGACCAAACCTGTTAAGTGGAAGTTCTAGTGGTGGAGTGGAAGCACCCCAAACCACTGTCGAACACCTTCAGACAGCAAGTTAAAAACCCACCTAGCCACTGTTTTACCCCATGTCAGAGCCTCAAACTTGTTGTATTAGTGCATCAGACCAACCTAAACACCCAGTCAACTGGCCCCTCCCCAGTTCAAATCACAAGTGACAAAAACTCCAATTTGTGCCACAGATCAGGACTGGCAGCACTGGTAAACCATGTCCCCCTTGACCATCCGGTTCTCTCACTAGCACACAACGGCTAGATACACTCCCAGCAACACCCAGGACATGACGGACACGTCTGAAGTGCCCAGAGCGCGCCAGCATGCCGTGGCATGCCAAAACTGCACTTTGGACGCGCTACAGGGAGCAACCAAGAAGGGGACGACGCTCCCGGCCGGTTCCAACCTTCCCCGAAGTGTCCAAGACCTCCCCCGACAACCCCTCAGTGTAAAGCAGCCGCCAGGGACCCTCCTCGCCCGCGCTAGAGCTCGGGCGACGCGTGCCCGCGCGCACTCGACTCGGCCGAGCATGCACGGACGCTGCAGCTCAACCCCACGCTCTCTCCCTCTGCGGCTGATGCTTCAGAGCGTCCTAAACCACGTCCGGAGATCGTGGTTTCGCAGCCAGCTCCTCACTGTGCACACACGCGCGCCACGGTGAGTCACCGGCGCACCGAGTTCGGCTCACCGTCGCTAGCCTATAAATAGGCCCCCCGGCACCTCAGCACCCCTCCAACAGCCTGTGCACGACCAGTAGCTCCCCTGGCCACCCAATCGAGCTCGCAGAGGCCCGGTACTCGAGATCGACCGAGGCCCCTCTGCCTCGAAGTTTTGGTCGATCTCCGATTACGCGCCGGCTCCTGCGACACTCGACCCACCAGAACACTCCCCTCGACACCAGGAACCTTTTCCCCAACAACCCCGAGCTTTTCCGTGCCCCTAGCTATTAGTTCAACCACCTCCTGAAACTCCTCCGCCACGGCCACCTCGTCGCCGATGACTCCGAGCCTCTCCGGTGCTGTCCCGACCACCTACACGTAGGCGGAGGCATGCTGAACCCATTCCTGCCCTTAGCTAGGCCCATGGACGACGGTAGCCTCTCCGGAGTTCGTCTCCTCCTCTCTGGCTGGAGGTAGGGGAAGAACCCGATAGGTGGGCTCCACCTATCGGCGTCCTGGAGCTGCCCCGCGCGCAGCCCTTGCCGCTGACTCCAGGGGCCCACACGTCAGGTTCAAACCTGGCACACGCGTGCCTGGCAGCCTGCTGGCTGGCTGGGCCGGCCTGCTTCCCAGGCAAGGCTTTGGCCTTTTCTTTTATTTTCAAAACCTGGGACTAAATGATTTTTGTAAAAATAACTCTCTATTGGAAAAATATGATTCTTCCACTGATATTTTTCTAAAAATGAGTAGTATTTGATTGTGCCATTGTTGATATTTTTCAAAAGCAGAATCTGTTTTATAACAATATAAAGGCATTAAAAGCAATAATTTGCTTCTGTTTTGTAATTATTAAAAATGCTTTGCTAGTAAAAACAAAGAGAAGATATTTTTCAAAGTAACAACCTAATTTTTACCAAGACTTGCAACATTTTTAAAAGTGGTTTCTGATCTGTTTTTGTGTGAGCTATTTCTTATTTATTCTATTCTCGAAGATAGAATTACCGAGTGACGAAGGATTCAGAGCGGAAGACCTCGAAGACCCAGGATACTTAGCTGACCAAGGCAAGCAGCCCTTTGACCATGACTTAAGCATATGAATTGATGCATGCTAGAATAGCAAGTACTTTCCCGTTGCATGTGATCAAAATGCCGGTTCATCATTGGTGTGATGGTACCGAAGGCTTCTTCGAAGCACTTTCATGATAGTGATGTTATACATATGGCTCCTCGGAGCACAAGCATGATGAGCTTGACCCTACCATCTATGAGGATCATGCTACTGTCATGCTGACTTGTAGAGTTATAGGATCATTGCATTGAGCTTGACCCTACCCCTTGAGGGTCATGTTAATACCATGTAGACAAGTAAAGATAGAAGCATATTATCATGAGCATGATGATGAGTTAAATCAAAGAGTTTATGAAAACCCCGTCGGGTGCCACTAATGCCCGAGGGTGATGATGAGTTGGTGATCACTTTTGGTGAAGTGATGCACCGGTGTTTTTGTGTAAATATGGTTTCAGAAAAGGGATTAGATTTATGATGTGTCGAGCGTCCCAACCTTACCAGTACGACCACGATACCCCTTTATGGGACGGGGCTTTGTTGATTACTCTGGTCGGTCCTAGCAAAGAGCCACATTACTAGTGGCGGGAGTGATTGTCGTCACTAGTGGCGGTCTAGGAAATTTTGATGGCACCGGAACGATATACTTCCTCGACAACATAGGGACCTTCCCATTTAGAGAGAAGCTTGCCTCCAAAGAATCTCAAACAAGAATTGTATAGCAAGTCATAATCACCTACATTGAACTCTCGTTTCTGTATTCGTTTGTTGTGCCATCTCTTAACCTTTTCCTTGAACAACCTGGCATTCTCATATGCCTGGGCTCTCCATTCATCCAACGAGCTGATATCAAACAACCGCTTCTCACAGGCAAGTTTGAAATCAAAGTTGAGCTCTTTGATTTCCCAATAAGCTTTGTGTTCCAGCTCAAGAGGTAAATGACAGGCTTTACCGTAAACCATTTTATACAGTGACATGCCCATGGGATTCTTATAAAAAGTCCTATAAGCCCATAGTGCATCGTCAAGTTTGCTTGACCAGTTCTTTCGAGATCTATTGACGGTCTTTTGTAGGATCAACTTGATCTCCGTGTTACTCAACTCCACTTGACCACTAGACTGAGGATGATAAGGAGATGCAACTCTATGGTTAACATCATACTTAGCTAGCATCTTGCGGAAAACACCATGAATGAAGTGTGAACCGCCATCAGTCATCAAGTATCTAGGGACTCCAAATCTTGGGAATATGACTTCTTTAAGCATCTTAATAGAGGTGTGGTGATCAACATTTTTAGTGGGGATAGCTTGAACCCACTTAGTAACGTAATCCACATCAACTAAGATGTGAGTGTACCCATTGGAACTCGGGAAGGGTCCCATATAATCTAAGCCCCACACATCAAATGGTTCAATGACAAGTGAATAGTTCATAGGCATCTCTTGACGCTTACTGATGTTCCCTATCCTTTGGCATTCGTCACAAGACAAGACAAACTTACGGGCATCCTTGAAGAGAGTGGGCCAATAGAAACCTGATTGCAATACCTTATGGGCAGTTCTATCTCCAGCATGGTGTCCTCCGTAGGCTTCAGAATGACACTTCTGAAGGATCTGTCCCTGTTCATGTTCAGGCACACAACGTCTAATAACACCATCTACTCCTTCCTTATAAAGGTGAGGATCATCCTAGAAGTAGTGTCTCAAATCAATAAAGAATATCCTCTTTTGTTGATAGGTGAAACTTTGTGGTATGTATTTGGCTACGATATAGTTTGCATAATTGGCATACCACGGTGCACTAAGTGAAGTGCGGATGACATTTAGTTGCTCATCAGGAAAGCTGTCATCAATTGGTAGTGGGTCATCAAGGACATTCTCTAGCCTAGAAAAGTTATCTGCTACAGGGTTATCACTACCCTTTCGGTCAACGATGTGCAAATCAAATTCCTGTAGCAGGAGCACCCATCTGATCAGCCTAGTCTTAGCGTCCTTCTTCTACATAAGGTAGTTAATAGGAGCATGATCAAAGTGAATAGTGACTTTGGAGTCAACTATGTAAGATCTGAATTTTTCACATGCAAACACGATTGCTGAAAATTCCTTCTCCGTAGTGGCATAGTTTCTTTGGGCACTGTCTAGAGTTTTACTAGCGTAGTGAATGACATTGAACTTCTTGTCAACTCTTTGTCCTAGAACATCACCAACAGCGTAATCACTAGTGTCACACATGATTTCAAAGGGCAAGTTCCAGTCAGGTGGTTGAACAATAGGTGCGGTTATCAAAGCCTTCTTAAGTATTTCGAAGGCTTCCTCACAATCCTCATCAAAAACAAAAGGAACATCCTTCTGCAAGAGGTTGGTAAGAGGCCTATAAATCTTAGAGAAGTCTTCAGTGAACCTTCTATAGAAACCAGCATGAGCTAGGAAACTTCGTATACCTCTGATATCTGTGGGGCAAGGCATTTTCTAAATTGCATCAACCTTAGCCTTATCAACTTCAATGCCTCTTTCAGAGATTTTGTGTCCTAAGATGATACCTTCATTAACCATAAAGTGGCAGTTCTCCCAATTCAAGACGAGGTTGGTTTCTTCCCATCTCTGTAAGACTCGATCAAGGTTACTGAGGCAATCATCAACGGAAGAACCGTAAACGGAGAAGTCATCCATGAAAACCTCGACAATCTTTTCACAGAAGTCAGAGAATATAGCCATCATACATCTTTGGAAGGTGGCAGGTGCATTACATAAGCCAAAAGGCATACGTCTATAGGCAAAGGTATTGAAAGGGCAGGTGAAAGTGTTTTTCTCTTGATCAGATTGTGCAACAGGTATTTGCGAGAAACTTGAATAACCGTCTAGAAAGCAGAAGTGTGTGTGCTTTGATAGCCTTTCTAGCATTTGGTCGATGAACGACAAAGGATAATGATCTTTCCTGGTTGCCTTGTCCAGTTTTCGGAAGTCTATCACCATTCTATAGCCGGTAATAATCCTTTGTGGGATTAGTTCATCCTTATCATTAGGAACGACGGTGATACCTCCCTTCTTAGGTACGCAATGTACTGGACTTACCCAATCACTATGAGCAACAGGATAAATGATTCCTGCTTCCAGAAGCTTTAATATTTCTTTTCTAACGACCTCTTTCATCTTAGGATTTAATCTCCTTTGATGATCAACAACTAGTTTATAGTTAGGATCGGTTTTAATCTTGTGCTGACATAGAGTAGGACTAATACCCTTAAGATCATCAAGAGTATATCCAATAGCAGCGCGGTGCTTCCTCGGAGTTTTTAGTAACTTCTTCTCTCCGCGCTCTGAGAGGAGAGCACTAATAATGACAGGATATATCTCCTTCTCATCAAGATAGGCATACTTAAGAGTATCAGGCAACTGTTTAAGCTCGAACACAGGATCACCCTTTGGTGGGGGAGGATCCCCAAGCAGTTCAACAGGCAGATTATTCTTGAGAATAGGATGTTGTTCTAAGACAATTCTATCTATCTCATCTCTCTCCTCCATATGCATATCATTTTCATGCTCAAGCAGATATTGCTCTAAAGGATCCATAGGAGGTACGGCAATAGAGGCAAGAGCAATGATTTCATCTCTACGAGACGACTCTCTTTCATGGGGTTGTCTTCCAAACTTGGAGAATTTAAATTCATGAGACACACCCTCGAAACTTACTATGACAGTCTGCTTAATGCAATCAATGTGAGCATTGACAGTGTTGAGAAAGGGTCTACCAAATATGATGGGACAAAAGCTATCTTGTGCAGTACCAAGGACGAGGAAATCAGTAGGATACTTCGTCTTACCACACAGGACTTCTGCGTCTCTCACAATTCCCAAAGGGCAAATAGTGTCTCTATTAGCTAGCATGATAGTGACATCAATGGGTTCTATCTCAGCACGTGCAATCTCATATTTGATTTCATCATACAGAGTATGGGGTATTGCACTAACACTATCTCCCATATCACATAAACCATGGTAACAGTGATCTCCTATCTTAACAGAAACAACGGGCAGGCCAACTACAGGTCCGTGCTTGTCTTTCGCGTGAGGTTTAGGAATTCTAGCAGAGTCCTCACAGAATTTGATAACATGCCCGTCCCTGTCTTTGGCTAAGAGATCTTTGACAATAGCAACACTAGGTTCAACTCTAATCTCCTCAGGGGGTGCAAGTGGTCTAATGTAACCCCTACGTATCACAGTTGGAGCTTTAGAATAATCCTTCACTCTAGCAGGGTATGGTGGTTTCTCAGTGTAAGCACAAGGAACAACAGGATCACTAAAAGCTATGATTTTCTCCTCAACTAGATTGGTTTTGGCTATGTTGCTTTCTATAGGAGGATGATATTTAAACCACTTCTCTTCGGGAAGTTCAACATGAGAAGTAGAAGATTCACATAGAGAAGCTACTATCTCAGAGTCAAGTCCATACTTAGCGCTAAAATCTCTAGAAGTGTTTGTCTTAACAAAAGATTTAACGCATTCAAACTGGAAATTCATACCTGACTCCTTACCTTCCTCCAGCTCCCAATCTTCAGAGTTGCGTTTGATTCTCTCCAATAAATTCCACTTGTGATCAATATCCTTCTTCATAAAAGAACCGGCACAAGAAGTGTCAAGCATGGTACGATCTTCATGAGAAAGCCGAGCATAAAAGTTTTGAGTGATGATTTCTCTCGAGAGCTCATGATTGGGGCACGAATATAGCATTGATTTAAGCCTCCCCCAAGCTTGAGCTATGCTTTCCCTGTCACAAGGCCAAAAGTTATAAATAAAGTTCCGATCACGATGTACTAAATGCATAGGATAGAACTTTTGATGAAATTCCAATTTCAACCGATTGTAGCCCCATGATCCAGCATCATCACATAGCCTATACCATGTCAACGCCTTATCCTTCAAAGATAAAGGAAATACTTTCTTCTTTACCTCATCCTCGGGCAAACCTGCAAGCTTAAATAAACCACAAACTTCATCTACATAGATTAGATGAAAGTCTGGATGTGAAGATACATCTCGTATAAAAGGATTAGCCAGCAGTTTCTCAAGCATACCCAAAGGAATTTCATAAAAGATATTTTCAGTAGGTACCTCAGGTTGAGGAGCAACTCCTCGTGCTTCCATTCGTGGTGAAGATACCCCGAACAAACTCCTCAAAGGAAGAGTTTCCATAGTGACAAGCGACAATTAATTTCAGCCCAGTATAAAAATGTTTCCTTACCAATTTGCACTTACCAAAGGCACTTCACTCCCCAGCAACAGCGCCAGAAAAGAGTCTTGATGACCCACAAGTATAGGGGATCAATCATGTCCTTTCGATAAGTAAGAGTGTCGAACCCAACGAGGAGCAGAAGGCTCTGATAAAAGGATTTCAGCAAGGTAATAACTGTAAGCACTGAAAGTAGCGGTAACAAGTGATTGTGTAGCGAGGTGAAACGTAACGAGCAAAAAGTAACAAGTAACAAGTAGTAGCAATGGTGCAGCAAGTGGCCCAATACCTTTCATAGCAAGGGTCAAGCCTAAACAAAGTCTTATAGGAGGAAAAACGCTCCCGAGGACACACGGGAATTTCTGTCATGCTAGTTACATCATGTTCATATGATTCACGTTCGTTACTTTGATAGTTTGATATGTGGGTGGACCGGCGCTTGGGTACTGCCCTTACTTGGACAAGCATCCCACTTATGATTAACCTCTCTCGCAAGCATCCGCAACTACGAAATAGGAATTAAGACAAAGTCTAACCATAGCATTAAACTAGTGGATCCAAATCAGCCCCTCACGAAGCAACGCATAGACTGGGGTTTAAGCTTCTGTCACTCCAGCAACCCATCATTTACTTACTACTTCCCAATGCCTTCCTCTAGGCCCAAATATGGTGAAGTGTTATGTAGTCGACGTTCACATAACACCCCTAGAGGAAAAACAACATACAACATATCAAAATACCGAACGAATATCAAATTCACATGACTATTATCAGCATGACTTATCCCATGTCCTTAGGAACAAAAGTAACTACTCACAAGATATAATCGTAATCATGACCAGAGGTGTAATGAATAGCATCAAAATCTGAACATAAACTCTTCCACCAAATAATCCAACTAGCATCAACTACAAAGAGTAATCAACACTACTAGCAACCTTACAAGTACCAATCGGAGTCGTGAGACGGAGATTGATTACAAGAGATGAACTAGGGATTGGAGAGGAGATGGTGCTGATGAAGATGTTGATGAAGATGCCTCCCCTCCGACGAGAGGAGTGTTGGTGATGACGATGGCGACGATTCCCCCCTCTGGGAGGGAAATTTCCCCGGCAGGATCGTCCTGCCAGAGCTCTAGATTGGATCTGCTCAAGTTCTGCCTCGTGGTGGCGGTGAAACCACGAAAAAGCTCCCTTATGATTTTTTCCAGGTGAGGACGCATCATATAGCAAAAGAGGGGGGCTAGTGGGCCTTCAGGCAGCCCACAAGCCTGCCCTACGCCAGCAGGGGGGTGGTGGCGGTGGGCAAGCTTGTGGGGCCCTGGTGGCCCCCCTCTGGTAGTTCTTTCGCCCAGTATTTTTAATATATTCCATAAAAAATCCACATAAATTTTCAGGGCATTTGGAGATGTGCAGAATAGTGGACTAGGATTTGCTCCTTTTCCAGTCCAGAATTCCAGCTGCCTGAATTCTCCCTCTTCAAATAATCTTTGCAAAATAAGAGAGAAAAGGGATAAATATGGTACCACAAGTAATATAACAGCCCAAAAAGCAATAAATATCAACATGAAAGCATGATGCAAAATGGACGTATCATCTCCCACTTGCACTAGAGTCAATAATCTAGTTCACATCTGTATGTGATTTTAACGAATCCAACATCCATACAGTTCTGGGGTTTGATCACGTCTTGCTTGTGAGAGAGGTTTTAGTCAACGGTTCTGAACCTTTCAGATCCGTGTGAGCTTTACAAATCTTTACGTCATCCTATAGATGCTGCTACTACGTGCTATTTGGAAATATTCCAAATATCTACTCTACTATACGACTCCGTTTTACTACTCAGAGTTATTCGGATTAGTGTCAAAGCTTGCATCGACGTAACCCTTTACGATGAACTCTTTAACCACCTCCATAATTGAGAAAAAAAATCCTTAGTCCATTAGTCACTGATTGAATTCTGGATCACTCTCTGTACCTCTTAACAGACTTGTGGAAAGGCACACATCAGGTGCGGTACACATCATGGCATACTTTAGAGTCCATGGCTAAGGCATAGGGGATGACCTTCGTCCTTTCTCTTTCTTCTGTCGTGGTCGGGCTTTTGAGTCTTACTCAAATTCACACCTTACAACACAATCAGGAACTCCTTCTTTGCTGATCTATTTTGAACTCCTTCGAAAACTCGTCAAGCATGCATTTCATTGGAAGTTCTATTAAGCGTTTTGATCTATCTCTATAGATCTTGATGCTCAATGTTCAAGTAGGTTTATCCAGGTCTTCCTTTGAAAAACTCCTTTCTAACAACCCTTTATGTTTCAGAGAAATTCTACATTACTTCCGATCAACATTATGTCAACCACATATACTTATCATAAATTCTATAGTGCTCCCACCCACTTCTTTGGAAATACAAGTTTCTCATAAACCTTGTACAAACCCAAAAGCTTTGATCATCTCATCAAAGCGTATATTCCAACTCCAAGATGTTTGCACCAGTCCATAGAAGGATCGCTGGAGCTTGCATACTTGTTAGCATCCTTAGGATTGACAAAACCTTCTAGTTGTATCACATACAACCTTTCCTCAAGGAAATCGTCGAGGAAACAATGTTTTGACATCCTATGTGCAATATTTCACAAACAATGCAACAATTGCTAACATAATTCCAACAGATTTTTAGCATCGCTACGAGTGAGAAAGTCTCATCATACTCAACTCTTTGAACTTGTCGGAAACATCTTTGCTATAAGTCGAGCTTTTCTTAATGGTGAATTTTCACCATCATCGTCTGTCTTCCCTTTAAAGATCCATCTTTACTTAATAGTCCTACGACCATCAGGTAGTTCTTCCAAAGTCTACACTTTGTTTTCATACATGGATCCTCTCTCGGATTTCATGGCCTCTAGCCATTTGTCGGAATCCGGGCCCACCATCGCTTCTCCATAGCTCGTAGGTTCATTGTTGTTCAACAACATGACCTCCGAGACAGGGTTACGGTACCACTGTCTAGTAGTACGCGACCTTGTCCACCTACGAGGTTTGTAGTGACTTGATCCGAAGCTCAATGATCACCATCATCAGTTTCTACTTCAATTGGTGTAGGCGCCACATGAACAACTTCCTGTGCCCTGCTACACACTGGTTGAAGTGACGGTTCACTAACCTCATCAAGTTCCACCAGCCTCCCACTCAATTCTTTCGAGAGAAACCTTTCCTCGAGAAAGGACCCGTTTCTAGAAACAAACACTTCGCTTCCGGATCTGACATAGGAGATGTACCCAACTGTTTTGGATATCCTATGAAGATGCATTTATCCGCTTTGGGCTCGAGCTTATCAGACTGAAACTTTTTCACATAAGCATCGCAGCCCAAACTTTTTAAGAAACGACAACTTAGGTTTCTCCAAACCATAGTCTATACTGTGTCATCTCAACGGAAATACGCGGTGCCCTATTTAAAGTGAATGTGGTTGTCTCTAATGCATAACCCATAAACGATAGTTGTAATTCGATAAGAGACATCATAGTATGCACCATATCAAATAGGGTGCAGCTATGACGTTCAGACACACCATCACACTATGGTGTTCTAGGTGGCATGAACTGCGAAACAATTTCCACATTGTCTTACCTGTGTACCAAAACTCGCAACTCAGATATTCATCTCTATGATCATATCATAGACAGTTTATCCTCTTGTCACGATGATCTTTACTCTGAAATAGCTTTGAACTTTTAAATATTTCAGACTTGTGATTCATCAAGTAAATACTCCTGTATCTACTCAAATCATCAGTGAAGTAAGAACATAACGATATCCACTGCGTGCCTCAGCACTCTTTGGACTGCACACATAAAAAATGTATTGCATCCAACACGTTTCTTTCTTGTTCCATGTGGTATGATTTTGCATGTCTCAAGTGATTCAAAATCTAGTGACTCCAGACGATCCATCTGCATGGAGTTTCTTCATGCGTTTATACCAACAGGTATTTAAAAAAACGAGTGAGTACAAAGATCCATCAGCATGGAGGTTCTTCATGCATTTTACACCAACATGACTCAAGCGGAGTGCCACAAGTAAGTGGTACTATAATTATTACTTTGTATCTTTTGGCACCAATATTATGAACATGTGTAACACTACGACCGAGATTCAATAAACCATTGAAGGTAATTATTCAAGCAAATAGAATAACCATTATTCTCTTTAAATGAATAATCGTTTTGCAATAAACACGATCCAATCACGTTCATGCTCAACGCAAACACCAAATAACAATCATTTAGGTTTAACACCAATCCCGATGGTAGAGGGAGCGTGCGATGTTTGATCACATCAACCTTGGAAACACTTCCAACAATTATCGTCACCTTGCCTTTATCTAGTGTCCGTTTATTCCGTAGCTTTTATTTCGAGTTACTAATCACTTAGGAATCGAACCGGTATCAAATTCCCTCGTGCTACTAGGAGTACTAGTAAAGTACACATCAATATCATATATATCAAATATACTTCTGTTGACTTCACCAGCCTTCTCATCTACCAAGTATCTAGGGTAGCTCCATCTCAGTGACCGTTCCCCTCATAACAGAAGCACTTAGTCTCAGGTTTTGGTTCAATCTTGGGTTTCTTCATTAGAGCAGCAACTGGTTTGCCGTTTCATGAAGTATCCCTTCTAGCCCTTGCCCTTCTTGAAACTAGTGGTTTTACTAACCATTAACAATTGATGCTCCTTCTTGATTTCTACTTTTGCAGTGTCAAACATTGCGAATCGCTCAATGATCATCATATCTATCCTTGATATGTTATAGTTCATCACGAAGCTCTAGTAGCTTAGTGGCAGTGACTTTGGAGAACTGATACGTCTCCGTCGTATCTACTTTTTCGAACTCTTTTGCCCTTGTTTTGGACTCTAATTTGCATGATTTGAATGGAACTAACCCGGACTAACGCTGTTTTCAGCAGAATTGCCATGGTATTGTTTTTGTGCAGAAATAGAAGTTCTTGGAACGTCGTGAAAATTTACGAAGAATTTTTCTGGAATAAAAGAAAAACACCTGCGCAAAGATCCACCGGAGGGGGCATGCCAGTGGGCCACAAGCCCACAGGCCACGGCCACCCCCCTAGGCTGCGCCCCCACGTGGCGCCACCGCCTCCAAACTCAGCTCTATATCTTCCGTCTCGCCCGGAAAAAAATCAGAGAGAAGGTTTCATCGCGTTTGACGATACGGAGGCACCGCCACCTCCTGTTATTCATCTGGAGGGCAGATCTGGAGTCCGTTCCGGGCTCCGGAGAGGGGAAATCGTCGCCATCATCATCATCAACCTTCCTCCGTCGACAATTCCATGATGCTCTTCATCGTTCGTGAGTAATCTCATCGTAGGCTTGCTGGACGGTGATGAGTTGGATGAGATCTATCATGTAACCGAGTTAGTTTTTGACTGGGATTGATCCCTAGTATCCACTATGTTCTAGATTGATGTTGCTACTACATGGCTATGCTTAATGCTTGTCACTAGGGCCCGAGTGCCATGATCTCAGATCTGGACCTATTGTGTTGTCGCCAATATATGTGTGTTTTAGATCCTATGTTGCAAGTTGTAGTCACCTACTATGTGTTATGACCCGGCAATCCCAAAGTGATAATAGCCGGAACCACTCCCGGAGATGACCATAGTATGAGGAGTTCATGTATTCACCACGTGTTAATGCGCTGGT
Source organism: Hordeum vulgare subsp. vulgare (assembly GCF_904849725.1). Lineage (NCBI taxonomy): Eukaryota > Viridiplantae > Streptophyta > Magnoliopsida > Poales > Poaceae > Hordeum > Hordeum vulgare. Next base: position 326,237,693 of record NC_058520.1, on the reverse strand, counting down.
CCGGTTCTTTATTAAAAGGAGAACCTCAATATCCCGTAGTTTCCATTAGGACCCTGCTGCCACGGGAGAGATGGACAATAGATGTCATGTAAGTTCTTTTCCCTAAGCACGTATGACTACATACGGAATACATGCCTACATTAGATTGACGAACGAGAGCTAGTTACATATCTCTTAGTGTTATAGCTGTTACATGATGAATCACATCCGTCACACTCATCCATCACCGATCCACTGCCTATGAGTCTTTTACTGCTGGTCCTTGCTACGTTACTTTGTCCAGGTTTGTCCCTTGCTACAAAAGGGATTGGGCCACTTTGTTGCTGTTGCTGTTACTCTGCTGCTACTGTTGTTCCTTGCTACTTCGCTGTTACTTGTTGCAAGAATTTTTCGACACCATTGTCGGGAAAGAATTGTTCCCCGCCCATGTGCAACTACTGGCGCCATTGATACAACAGTTAGGAATAGCCTGCCGTCAATAGCTCTCTTTCTGACACCGTTGCTATGATACTACTTTGCTACTTATACTTTGCTTGCAGACACTAATCTTTCAGGTGTGGTTGAATCTGACAAACTCAACTGCTAATACTTGAGAATATTCTTTCATTTCCCCTTGAGGCGAATCAACAAATTTGGGTCGAATACTCTACCCTCGAAAACTGTTGCGATCCCCTACACTTGTGGGTTATCAAGACCTTTTTCTGGCGCCGTTGCCAGGGTAGCACAGCTATATTCTCTGAGTCACTTCGGATTTTCGTGTGCTGATCACTATGAGGAATCTGTTAGATCCAAGAACTAAAGTCTTGCCTTCCACTACGAGGACAAGTAAGGAAGTGCCATCTAGCTCTGCACTTGATTCACCTTTAGTTATGAGTAAGTTTGCGACATCGCCTCTTGCTAGAAATCTTGATATGTCGCCTGTGCTTGATGATGCTACTGCTGCTGCTTATGATGCTTATGATATTGCTATGCTTGATACTATGCCTGATGATGTTATGCTTGATACTATGCCTGATGATGCTATGCTTGATACTATGCCTGATGATGCTATGCCTGATACTGCTTTGCCACTAGGTGCATTCCTTGATGCAAAAATTGCTAGAGTTGCTGCTAGACGTGATGATACTTCTGAAACTGCTGATACTATTGAAGTAGAACCTGCTACTATGCCTGAATTGCCTGTTATGCTTGAACGTTATGTTATGGAAGGAGAGATAGCTGAGGACTTTCTTGCGTGTAAGGATAGCTATGATGTTGAGAAACTACTGCGCAAGTGGAAAGAAAAAAAAATCTCTGAACGCTAGTGTTGGGGATATTGCCTGTTAAGTGACCCGCCGAATATGGGCCGGGTTACTGTTAAGGCGATTCATCCTTTATGGCTAGTTGGGCCTCAACCTGGGCAGTTCCAAGTCACAGGTTGGTTATGATTTATGGAAGGACTCTGAGTTTTGCAAGACGGCGACTTAGAGACCGCGATGGTCACGATTTGTAAAGAGGAAGGGACTCTTGTAAACCCTAAGGCTTTGACCTATATATAAAGGCGAGTCTGGAGGGGGAGAGGTTAAGTTAGAAATCACCGAGTACTAGGTTTAGGCGAGTTACGCTTTCCTTGTAATCGAATCCACATCAATACACACAAAGCAGGACGTAGGCTATTACCTCTCCTCGAGGGGCTGAACCTGGGTAAATCGTCGTGTCTCTCCCGCTTAACCCCTTTGAGTCGCCACCAAGGTGCGATGGCTCCAGTACTAAGTCCTTTCACGAGGACATCTGCCGTGACAAAACCACGACAGTTGGCGCCCACCGTGGGGCCTGCGCACGGTGGAGTTGAGTTCTCAAAGGGAGCCCTACCAAGGTCTGGGAGTTATGCGGCGGCGCTCATGACTTGGAGCCGACGCGGCATAGCCTACATCGACAACCGGCGATGGGGACCTGAAGCAAATTCCCTCGAATCAGGCTACAGGGTCCCCTTCGGCAAGATCAACGTCTTCATCGGCATGATCGGGTCATCCGTTCCTGAGCCAGACACCTCCTCCGACATCGTCGAGCCGGCCAGGTACGTTCATCCAGTCATAACCCGGAATCTGACCCGCCCGGTCTTTGTGGGTTTTACACAGGGGTCGGAGGAGCCAGAGCGCGCGACGGCTCAGGAGGTCACCCCCGTCAACTCTGACGACGAGTCATCCATGGGCGATTCCGATTCCATCCAGTCCCTCCACGGAGACGGTCTCGGGGGCTTGTCATTGGCCATGGATCCGGAAATCCTCGATCGAACCCGCCGCCAGATCGCCATCTACATGGCTGGGGCGACTCAACCCACACCGAACCCCGCCGGGGGCGATGGAACCGGCGGGACGTCCAGAAGTGCGTCAGCAGTCCTAGTGGATTTAGCGGCGGAAATCACAAGACTAATGTCAACCCCCCTCACGCCAGAGAACCAAGGAGAGATAAATGCGGAGATAGCAAAATTGAGGGAGGCGGTGGCAAAGGCCCATCAGGATGCTGAGACGTTGTCCGCCAGGATGGAAACTCGACAGGCCCAGATTACGGCCGAAAGGATGCGCTTGAACACCGACAATTGGCGGCTCGAAAGACAGCAGCGCGCATCCGACGCCGTCCATCAGTGGAGGCACCAGGGACGCCTGCCCCATGATCTCAATCCGACTCGCCTGTTCGACACTCCCCAAACGCCCGAGATGGGAGCCGCTCCGGCAGGAGGGATGGGCCGCCCTCCTAACCCGCCGATTCAGCCGACTGAGGGTCAAATTCCTTGTTTCCGTACCCCCCGAGGCCACTTCTCTAACCCGGTGGATAACGTGCTTGCCGCAACTCGCCATCTGGAGTCCCTCCCGATCCACGGCAACACCCCAGCTGAGATCGAAGCAAGGAACGCCATTGAGATGTTGAAAACGGCGGTGGTCCAAAACGCGCAGTTCTCACACAGCCCCGAACGACTGCACTCCACCCCACAGGCGAGCTATACCAGGGGTTGGCCGGAGGATCAGCCAGCCGTAAACAGCGCCCCGCGACACCTCCCGCAGGACAACCCGCCCGAGCGGGACCCGCCGGGCGGAGGTCCACCCAACACTCAAGAGGCTCAGACTCTTCCTGCGGGGACCGGAGGGCGAGTCGGGGTGCCCTGCTTGTCCTTGGCCCTTCGAAACGAAAGAATGCCCAAGGATTTCAAAGGACCAAGAAAGGTGCCTAATTACACACCAGACCTCGAACCAACATCTTGGATCGAGGGCTATGAGATCGCCATGGACATGCTCGACGTAAACGAGGCGGTTTGCGCCAGATATTTCACCATGATGCTCGAGGGATCGGCACGCACTTGGTTGAAGAATTTACCCCCCAATTCTATCCAGTCCTGGGCCGAGTTAAAGGAACGTTTCATCAAAAACTTCCGGGGAACCTGCAAACGACCGATGACAATCATTGACTTACAACACTGCGTGCAACGCCTGGATGAGTCGGCGCATCATTGGTCGCGGCGAGTTGCGGAAATTATCCATTCATCGGATGGTATCACGGTAGCGCAAGCTGTGCTTATCCTCGAGCACAAGTGCCACTACGAACCGCTGGTCCAGAAGCTGGGGCGACTCAAACGGAAAGTTCAGGATATGGGCGAACTGATGGATACCCTCACTAGGTACGCCGAAGCCGATGATACCAAGGATCCCGGCGAGGATGGTAAGGGTAACTCGCCCAAGAAGGGCGATTCAACGAATAAGCATACCCGCCTCCAAGGCCGCAACCGTCATAACCAGGGGACCAACGGCAAGCGTAGGCCGCATGAGGAGCCCTCGGATCTGGTTGCCAACACCAACGCAAATGACGGCAAAAAGAAGAATCGAGGCTTCAGTGGGAAAAGACCGCGTAACTACGAAGAGCTGCTCAAAGGCCCTTGCCCGCACCACGCCACGGCCGACGGCCCGGCGGGCCACTCCTGGGAGAACTGCTTCGTGATGCGGGAATTTCGGGCCGAGGCAATCAAGAAGAGCCAGAGCGAAGACCCGAACCGTCGCCAAGACCAACTCGCCGCGCCCAACCAAAGGCACACCCCTTCGGCGGCTTTCCCGAACAAGAGGCTCAGGGGGGGCCGCAGCCAGGCGGCGGCCAGTACCCGGTGCACCACCACCGGCGGTACAACCCGCCAGGAGTCTTCCAGCAGCCACCCCCACCGGGGGCTCCGCAGGACCAGGATGACCATGGGGGCTTCCGCAACAATCCTAAACAGCTAAGTAACGGGCAATATCAAGTTTTCACCACTAATGCTTGCAGACGTGATAAAAAGGTAAATCACCGGGCGTACAGCGTAATTGAGCTGGCGGTTCCCAGATATCTCCACTGGTCCGAACAGACCATAACGTGGAGCAGAGAGGATCACCCGCCGAGAATAGATAACCCGGGCGACCTGGCCTTGGTCGTGGCTCCCCAAGTGGCGGGTTACACTCTATCAAAAGTACTAATGGATGGCTGCAGCAGCATTAATATCCTATACTTCGACACCTTCCGGAGGATGAATCTATTAGAGAAAGACTTGATGCCTTCAACCACGGTTTTCCACGGCATCGTCCCGGGCAAATCCGCTTATCCAATTGGCTGGGTCAGGCTCTCAGTGGCGTTCAGAACTGCACAGAACTACAGGTCGGAGTCTCTGGTCTTCGAGGTGGTCAAATTAAAAAGCCCGTACCATGCGCTGTTCGGGCGACCGGCTTACGCTCGCTTCATGGCCCGCCCGTGCTACGTCTACCTCAAGCTCAAAATGCCTGGTCCTAAAGGGCCCATCACGGTCGATGGAGATAGAAGGATTGCAAAGGAGTGTGAGGAAGCAGACGCGGCCTACGCGGAAGTCGCCTGCGCGGCGGAAGAGCTCAAAAACCACCGGGCCAATGTTGACCCGGCAGACATGTCACCACTCAAGAAACCGACTACAGATTCCGAGTCGCCCCTCAAGTTCAAACCAACAGATGACACGAAGACAGTCGACTTCGTCCCTGGCGATTCATCCAAACAGTTTACCATTGGAACAGGTCTGGACCCCAAATAGGAAAGCGCGCTCATCGAATTCATCCGTGAGAATCGGGACATCTTCGCATGGAAACCCTCTGACATGCCGGGTGTACCGAGAGAATTCGCTGAGCACCATCTCAATATTGACCCAAAATGCAAACCTGTCCAACAATACCTCCGCAGGTTTAACGAGGAGCGACGGAAGGCGATTGGAGAGGAAGTCGCCCGTCTTTTAGCCGCCGGGTTCATCGTGGAAGTCTTTCATCCCAAATGGCTAGCTAACCCGGTGTTAGTACTCATGAAGAATGGCACTTTCCGTATGTGTATTGACTATATGGACCTCAACAGAGCTTGCCCCAAAGATCCTTTCGCTCTTCCCCGCATCGACCAAATCATTGACTCGGTGGCGGGATGTGAACGATTGTGCTTTTTGGACGCTTATTCGGGTTATCATCAGATCAAAATGGCTGTGGAAGATCAAGAAAAGACTGCTTTCATAACCCCCTTCGGGGCCTTTTGCTATGTGTCCATGCCGTTCGGGCTCAAGAGCGCAGGGGCGACTTACCAACGCTGCATCCATAATTGTCTTCATAGACAAATTGGCCGCAACGTCCATGCTTATGTTGACGACATTGTGATCATGACCCGCCGGGAGGAGACACTTCTGGAAGAACTTAAGGAAACCTTTGATAGTTTACGGGTATATCAGATGAAGCTAAATCCTACCAAGTGCGTTTTCGGCATACCTGCGGGAAAACTACTGGGTTTCTTGGTATTGGAGCGCGGCATCGAGGCTAACCCGGACAAAATTGAAGCGGTTACCTCCCTCGGCAAGCCGTCGAATGTTAACCAAGTTCAGCGATTGGCTGGTCGCATTGCGGCTCTCAGTCGTTTTGTAAGCCGCCTCGGAGAAAAGGCGATTCCGCTCTATCAATTGTTGAGGAAGTCTGACCGATTTGTGTGGACAGAGGAAGCTGACGAGGCACTTCAGGCCTTGAAACATCAATTGGTTAACCCGCCGGTCCTGGCGGCCCCGGCTGAAAAGGAGCCTATGCTCCTGTATATCGCCGCGAATTCCAAAGCGGTCAGCGTGGCTGTGGTCGTCGAAAGAAAGGAGGAAGGAAAGGAATACCCGGTACAACGCCCGGTGTACTTTATCAGTGAGGTGTTAACTCTTTCCAAACAGCGATACCCACATTGGCAGAAACTGGTCTATGGGGTGTTCATGGCGAGTCGGAAGCTTAAACATTATTTCCAAGAACACCCAATCACCGTGGTCAGTTCCGCGCCCCTCGGCGACGTCATCCAAAACCGCGAGGCAACAGGGCAAATCGCCAAATGGGCAATAGAACTCGGGTCACATCACATTCAGTATATCCCCCGCACGGCCATCAAATCCCAGGCACTAGTTGATTTCGTCAATGATTGGACGGAGCTTCAGGCTCCGGAAGATCGGCCTGACCTTACCTATTGGACTATTTATTTTGATGGATCCAGACAGTTGGAGGGCTCGGGGGCTGGTGTGGTGTTGATATCCCCTCAAGGAGATAAGTTCTGCTACGTCCTCCGGCTCATGTTCCCTTGTACAAATAATGCGGCAGAGTATGAAGCTCTGCTTCACGGTTTGCGACTAGCAAAAGAGATGAACCTAACCCGAGTCAGGTGTTTTGGGGACTCAGATCTGGTGGCGCAACAGGTTTCGGGCACCTGGGACTCTCGAGATCCTATGATGGCGGCTTACAGGCATGCCGTATCTGACGTGGCGGGCTATTTTCATGGATACCAGGTCGATCATGTCGATCGGCGACTCAACGAAGCAGCTGATGCCCCCTCGCGACTCGGCTCACAGAGAAAACCGGTCCCCCCTAATGTCTTCTTGGATGTCCTGCATAAACCGTCCGTAACTGTACCCACGGAGGAGGAATTGGCGATACCAGATCCCGAGTCTCAGCTTGTGGCGGCTCTCCATATCGCTCCGGATTGGGCTCTTCCTTATCTAGCTTATCTTGCTCGTGGCGAGTTACCCACTGACGAAGTTTTGGCTCGCCAAATTGTTCGGCGTAGCAAGTCCATGGTCATCATTAATGGCGAGCTATATAAACGAAGTGCTTCAGGGGTCTTTCAGCGGTGCGTTTCCTCCGAGGAAGGATGCACAATCCTTAATGACATCCATTCTGGAGACTGCGGACATCACGCCGGGTCACGTTCTTTGGTATCAAAGGCCTTTCGACACGGTTTCTTCTGGTTGACGGCTCACGCAGATGCAGAAGATATAGTACGGCGGTGCGAGGGGTGCCAACGATACGGGAGACAGGCTCATGTGCCGACTCAAGAATTGAGGTTGATCCCCATTACTTGGCCTTTTGCGGTCTGGGGGCTGGACATGGTCGGTCCCTTTAAGATGTCCTCCAACAAGAAAACTCACTTATTGGTGGCGGTTGAGAAATTCACTAAATGGATTGAGGCGGAGCCTGTTGGGACTTGCGACGCGGAGACTGCGGTAAAATTTCTGAAGAAGCTGATTTTCCGTTTTGGATATCCGCACAGTATCATCACGGACAATGGTACTAACTTGTCCCAAGGAGCGATGCTGGATTTCTGTCGCCGTGAACATATTCGGCTTGATATCTCTGCAGTTGCTCACCCGTAGTCAAACGGACAGGCCGAGCGGGCGAATCAGGAAGTTTTGCGAGGGATCAAACCTCGGCTCATAATTCCCCTGGAAAGAACTCCAGGATGTTGGGTGGAGGAGTTACCTTCGGTATTATGGAGCATCCGAACCACCCCGAATCGGTCCACGGGGTTCACCCCTTTCTTCTTGGTCTACGGTGCAGAGGCCGTCCTCCCTACTGACATAAGGCATGATTCTCTTAGAGTCGCCGCATATGTGGAGCAGGACAACGAGCTGGCGCGTCAGGACTCTTTGGACGCCTTGGAAGAGGCACGTGACTTAGCAGCGGCTCGTTCAGCGATCTATCAGCAAGATCTGCGGCGTTATCATAGTCGCCGGGTGAAGAGTCGGACCTTCCAGGAAGGCGCTTTGGTGCTTCGACTGATACAAGATCGGGCAGGCATGCACAAGCTTTCGCCCCCTTGGGAGGGACCTTTCGTTGTCAGCAAGAACCTTCGCAATGGTTCTTACTACTTGATGGATCTTCGGTCTGATCGACGGATTACGGGGGCTGAGTCAACTCGCCCTTGGAATATTGCCCATTTGCGGCCTTATTACACTTGAGTTCTTAAAACTCCATGCTTTGTAAGTTTTTCAGTTTTTTATGGAATAATATAATGTTTCCCTGACTTGGGGGCTTCTTCTTTAAGAAAAAGAAAGAGCAATTTCATGACATCCTGTTGCGACTTTATGAGCCAACAGAACATGCATTAAGGGTGGGTGCACGAGTTTTCTAACTCGCCTCCCCCTGTCGCGACCGTATGAGCCGACGAAACCTGCATTAAGGGTGGGTGCACGAGCTTTCTGACTCGCCTCCCCCTGTCGCGACCGTATGAGCCGACGAAACTTGCATTAAGGGTGGGTGCACGAGCTTTCTGACTCGCCTCCCCCTGTCGCGACTGTATGAGCCGACGAAACCTGCATTAAGGGTGGGTGCACGAGCTTTCTGACTCGCCTCCCCCTGTCGCGACCGTATGAGCCGACGAAACCTGCATTAAGGGTGGGTGCACGAGCTTTCTGACTCGCCTCCCCCTGTCGCGACCGTATGAGCCGACGAAACCTGCATTAAGGGTGGGTGCACGAGCTTTCTAACTCGCCTCCCCCTGTCGCGATCGTATGAGCCGACGAAACCTGCATTAAGGGTGGGTGCACGAGCTTTCTGACTCGCCTCCCCCTGTCGCGACCGTATGAGCCGACGAAACCCGCATTGAGGGTGGGTGCACGAGCTTTCTGACTCGCCTCCCCCTGTCGCGACCGTATGAGCCAACAAAATTGCTCGTGTTACGATTTGACTTTGGAAATTTTTTCCTCACTGCTTACTTGTTGAAACTGTTTGTGGTTCTTTTATTTTCACAGATAATGTGCTCAAGGTTTTCATCCTTGGCGGGTTGAGCATTTCAGGCGATTCTGATAAGGGTTAACAAAATATTTTAAACCGCCTCAAAGATGGTATAAGGGTTTTTTTGCAGAAGTTGTCATCAAAAGATAGTACTGACTATTACATGGCTCTTGGGCCAAATTCAAGGAAAACCTATTCCGCTAAGTTCTGGCATGAGCTCTGACCAGCTTCGATTTGTAAATCGCCCAAGACCCAATTGCATCTGGACAAAGAGGCAAAATCGTCTTCATCGGTCAAGATTGATGCCAGGTCTGTTTCCCAGTCAAAAGGATTCTTGGGTCGCCGAGGGATAAGGTTGGTCACCACGAAGGTTGGCGGGCTGATTTTCTTATTCTTGTCATCGTAAGCCGCCTGATATTTTGTCAAGTCAAGGCTGGTGGCGAGTTGAGTCGCGGCCAGTCGAGAATCCTTGACAACCTTCTGGTAGTCTTCTTCCACGAACTCCGAGCCGTCATCTTTAAGCTGAGGGAAGCCGGCAGCTACTTCTTCCAAATTAATTTCTGGAGCATACGCCAGGCAGCGACTCAGAGCCGTCAGGACACCCTTCCGGGCGGCTGATCGGGTTAACTCGCCGATCTGGGGAGGCAGTGTGGATAAATATCCAAGCACCTTCTTGATAGAAGTTATGGGCTCCTTTGCACCGATCACAGCTTTGACGGTCAGCACACTGCCTGTGTACAGTTGTTCCGTCAGTGTATAGATCGCCTTCAGCATCAACACGCTGTCGTCTTGCAGATTGGCGACTCTCGAGCCTGTGATTAAATAACTGGTAAGTTAAACATTAAGGAATTCGCCCAAGGAAGAGGATAAGATTGGCGAGTTAGGTAAAGCTTACCAAAGATGGCTTGTGTCATGTTGGAAATATGGCGCTTTAAGCCGGATAGCTCCTGCTGCACAGTTGCCAGCTTTGCTTCTGCTTTTTCGGCTCTCGTCAAAACCGCGCTATGGTCAGCCTGAGTTCTTTCTAACTCGACTTTGAGCTTTTCCAGTTCAACCAGAGCCAGCTTATATTTGTCTTCCGACTGAGCTCGGGCATCTTGTTGGTCAGCCAAGTTTTTCCTTAAGTCGCCCAGGACCAGTTCGGTCTGGGTAAGGCTTTCCTGTTCAAAATTTAAAAACAGAGACAAGTCTCAGAATTATTGCAAGGCAATACCCCTGACACTTGGGGGCTAATGTATAATTTCTCAAGGGAAATTATACAGAAATCAAGACCTGGCTCATCATTTTACTGATGACCCGGCCCTTGGGGGTTACTGGTCGCGAAGCTTTTAAAAGACCCGGCTCATCATTTTACTGATGACCCGGCCCTTGGGGGTTGCTGAGAATAATATAGAGTATAAAATTTTACCTCATGTTTGTTATTTAACATCTTCAGCAGATTCTTTTCCATCTCGTAACTCGCTTCCAGGCGACTTGCGAAGCCAGAACAGAGTTCTTTAAACTCCAGACATGCATAGTCAGAAAGTTTCGCCTTGGAAGGCCCAGACTCGAGAATTGATGGAGAAGGGGATGCTGTATGTTTGGAGAGGATTGTCTCTGCCGGCTTGGAGAAACCAAAACCAGTAATGACCACAACATCTGGGTCATCAGTTGTCGCCATTACGATCGGTGATCTAGGGACATCCGTTGATCCTTTGGGCGACTCAGGAGGGTTTGCTTGAATTGTCGGCTCGTTTTGACTCGGATCCTCTTGAGTCGGAGTAGCTTTCCTTGGAAGTTCAAGAGTGGCGTCAGGGTTTGATCCACTGGTCTTCCTCTTTTTGGCTTGCGCCCTAATGAACCAGAGATAGGCGTGTTAAAAAATATATATATTAAAAAGAGTATTATTCTCAAGGATCAGGACAAGGAACTTACCCCGGGACTCGGATCATTGGTGGAAGGGTCGACATCACTGAGTCGCCAGAAGTGGGGGGAGAATCCTGCATAATTGGTACATCGATAATACTGGCGGGTTAGGACTGTGATCCAAAGCAGCACGAACAATGGTTGCTCAAATAAGAAAAGGAGGTACCTCGCTTGGTTTTCTTTTGTTCCTTGTTGGCAAGCCAGGTGTCAGGTCGCCAGAATGAATTCACGTTTTCCGTTTTGAGGCGTGCTGCGTTTTCTTCAGTAAGAAATTTGGGTCCAAATGGGCATTTGGATGTGAGAGAGGTACTTTCCCACATATTCGCCGGGCCGGCTTAGGTGGAGAAGGAGATGAATCGGAAGAGACGGAAATTACCTCGACAGAGTCTTCCTGACTCTCGTTATCTTCATTCTGTTATAAAAGGAGCGAGAGATAAGTAAAAGTTAAAAAGGTGATGAGTGGCGAGTGAAAATGAGGACGGATTGGTACCTCTGAGCGTGCGTCGCCAGCTTGAGATTCGTCGACTTCAGATGGCTCGGCCGCAGCCGATTTGCCTTTGCCTTTGTTTTTCTTGGAAGGCGGCTTAGCACTTTTCATGGCTTGTTTCTTAGTCTCCTAGACCAGAACTTGTCGCCTTTCTGGAAGGGGATATGGCATGAAGTCATGATGACAGTAAACCAGATGAAATAAAAGTTCAGGGCGAGTTAGCTTTGGTTACCTTGGGTGCCGGGTTAATCTTGCAGAAGGGCTTAAGGCCGATTTGGCCGCATTTCGCTGCAGGTTCGCCGGTCAGCTTCCTGATGATGGTGACTATGTCTTTTTCCGTTAATGCTGTGTGGAAGTAGCATTGGGGATGATCCAGAGTACCGTCAAAATCGCACATCAGGCCGTCTCGGCGGCTCAGAGGAAGGATCCGCCATTCGACCCAGCAGCGAATCAAGTCAACCCCGGTGAGACCGTTGTTCGTCAAGGATCTCAGTTCGGACAGAATTGGGACGAATTCCGACTCTTCTTCCTCGGTGAGCTTGTCAGGGAGCTTGAAGTTGACTGGGAGGCGGCTTGGCCTGTAACCCTGAAGTTTGTTTTCGCCGGCAGGGGATGTTTCCTTGCAGTAGAACCAAGATTCACCCCAGCCTTTGGGATGGCTAGGCATAGTGAGTGCAGGGAACGGACTATCCCTGCGACGCTGGATGTTGACCCCGCCGAGTTCCAAACTAGGGCCATTGTGGAATTCCGTCTGGCGATTCAAGTGGAAGAAGTACCAAAATAGAAGGACGGAAGGCTCGATCCGCAAATAAGCTTCGCAAAGGACTTGGAATTGACTCACGTTGCTTATGGAATTGGGTCCCAAATCCTGGAGTCGGACGTTCATAAAATTCAGGGCGTCTCTAAGGAATTTAGATCCGGGCGTTTTAAAACCCCGTTCTAAGTGTTCCACAAAAACTACTATCTCTCCTTCCTTAGGGTTGGGTAGGTCTTCTCCTAACCCGGTGCGCCATCCAATGACGTCTTGAGGATCCAAGCAGCCCGCTTTCACGTAATTCGCCAAAACAGCATCGTCAACTTTGGTGGGGAGCCAATCGCTCTTGAAAACGGCACCCATGCTACAAATAGGCAAGAAAATGGTATTACGTGTCTCGAGCATTTATTATGTGAGTCGGGACTAGCTTCTGCTTAATCCGCCGGATTGGGAGGCCGGGTTGGACTGATGTGGCGACCTATCGGAGCAGGGCTATTCTCAGGAGCGATGCTACTGTGGGTGGTAAAATTTATTCTTTCCGAAAGACTAAGGGAAGGACGAGGTTTCCAAACAGTTTTTTGCAAACAGTGAAAGAGGAATGGATCTATCCAACAGATATAAAAGCTTACGAACGTGACTAAAACATGAACGGTGTGTGATCAGGATGGTGCCTCACGTTTAAAAAGACTAGTCTGTTGCGAAAATTCGCAAGGGCACAGATGGATAGCATTGTCCGAAACACTAGGTGCCCTAATGGCGCTCGGACTAATTAGTTCAACAGTTAAGATGGTGGCGAACATAGAGTTTTGGAGCTATGGCAATGGCGGCGGCAAGAACAAGAACTAAATCTACCCTTAAAGAAGGAAGCAGTGGCCTAACCTGAAGATCTTGGTCGAAGAAGATTGGTGATGATGGAGCTTGGCGACGGCGACGACGTGCGGGCGGCGCTGGAGTTCCTCGAACGGCGCCGGAGCTCTTCGAACGACAGCGGCTTGCAGGCGGCGCCGGAGCTCTTCGAACGGCAGCGGCTTGCGGGTCGCGCCGGAGCTCCTCGAACGGCGACGGTTTGCGGGCGGCGCCGGAGCTTCTCGGACGGCAACGGGCAGCCCTGGAGTTCTTCGGACGGAGGTGGAGTTTGCGGCCGGCGGCGAAGCCTTCGGGATGCGGAGCGTTTTCTTCTCGCTGAGATGATGGTGGAGATATTGACGGGACTGGTAGGTGGCCGGTGTCAGCCCTGTCCTTTCCGCCTATTTATCAGGACGGGCGCGGGGATCGAGGCGCTATGAGCGGGAACCGTCGAGGAAGGAAAGATTCGCCATGATGGCGCCCGAAAATTTCGGGATAATGACGCACCAACAGATCCGTTGGGATTGCGTTGGAGTTCCCGAGAATCAAGGGCTAAGGAAAGTACTGATGGGAAATGTGTTGGCGACTCAGAGACTTTGTCCGGTACCAGCTGGCGAGTTAAGATTTCTGGTGTACTGAGGAACACAGAGGAGTGAATCGCCTTCGACTAAAATGGAAGCATTGGCATGAAGATTCAAGTCAATTTGGGGCCTAATGTTGGGGATATTGCCTGTTAAGTGACCCGCCGAATATGGGCCGGGTTACTGTTAAGGCGATTCATCCTTTATGGCTAGTTGGGCCTCAACCTAGGCAGTTCCAAGTCGCAGGTTGGTTATGATTTATGGAAGGACTCTGAGTTTTGCAAGACAGCGACTTAGAGACCGCGATGGTCACGATTTTTAAAGAGGAAGGGACTCTTGTAAACCCTAAGGCTTCGACCTATATATAAAGGCGAGTCTGGAGGGGGAGAGGTTAAGTTAGAAATCATCGAGTACTAGGTTTAGGCGAGTTACGCTTTCCTTGTAATCGAATCCACATCAATACACACAAAGCAGGACGTAGGCTATTACCTCTCCTCGAGGGGCCGAACCTGGGTAAATCGCCGTGTCTCTCCCGCTTAACCCCTTTGAGTCGCCACCAAGGTGCGATGGCTCCAGTACTAAGTCCTTTCACGAGGACATCTGCCGTGACAAAACCACGACAGCTAGGATGAAATACGACCGAAGTTTGCTACTTCGCCTATTTTGTGACCGATAAGGATTATGAATTCTCTGTTGACCCTGAGTTAATCACTCTGGTCGAATCTGATCCTTTTCACGGTTATGAGTATGAAACAGTTGTAGCCCATCTTACCAAACTACATGATATAGCCACCCTATTCACTAGTGAGGAAAAGATCCGCCACTACTATATCCTCAAGGATGATGCTAAGACTTGGTTCACTTCTCTTACTCCTGGTTGTGTGCGTAGCCCCTAGGATATGGTCTACTACTTCTCTGAAAAATATTTCCCTGCCCATAAGAAGCAAGCTGCCTTGCAGAAAATATACAACTTTGCTCAAGCTGAGGAAGAGAGTCTCCCACAAGCTTGGGGGAGGCTCATCCAGCTACTGAATGCTTTGCCTGATCACCCTCTTGAGAAGAATGAAATACTTGATATCTTCTATAATGGACTTACCGATGCTTCCAAAGACCACCTTGATAGTTGTGCCGGTTGTGTTTTTAGGGAACGAACTGTAGAACAAGTGGAGATCCTATTGAATAACATCTTGTGCAATGAGAATGCTTGGACTATTCCTGAACCACCTCCTAAGCCAACTCCGAAGAAAAGAGGTATTCTATTCCTTAGTCCTGAAGATATGCAAGAAGCCAAGAAATCTATGCGAGAGAAAGGCATTAAATCTGAAGATGGCAAAAATCTACCACCTATCGAAGAGATCCATGGTCTCAATAACCCGATACAGGTAGTAGAAGTCAATTCTCTGCGTAGGTTTGATGAGAGTGATATTCCTTTTGATAAACCTGCTAGCTTATGCATGGAAGAATTTGATAACTTTGTTGCCAAACAACAAGGTTTCAATGATTATGTTAGCACACAATTGGAAAAGAATGCTCGTATGCTTAGTCATTTAAGTGCTTGTGTGGACAGAAATGTCAATGATCTTAAGCTCCTGAGTAAACAGGCCTCTATGGTTACTACTCAAGTAGAACAAGTACTTAAAGTTCAGAATGACTTGCTCAACGAGTTGAATGACAATTCCATTAGAGTCATCACTAGAGGCGGTAGAATGACCCAGGAACCTTTGTATCCTGAGGCTCATCCGAAGAGAGTTGAACAAGATTCTCAAGGAGTTAGCACTGATGCACCTAGTCATCCTAGAAAGAAGAAGAAAGATGATAGGAACCTGCACGCTAGCAACCCTGTTGCTGCTACACCTGAGAGTCCAAACGATGTCTCCGTCTCTGATGTTGGAACACAATCTGGTGATGAACATAAGCCTAATGATAATATCAATAGTGATGTTCATGATGACGCTCAACCTAGCAATGATAAGGATTGGAGATTGAACCTGTCAATCTTGATAACCCACAGCCTAAGACTAAGAGATACGATAAGAATGACTTCACTGCTAGGAAGCATGGTAAAGAAAGGGAACCATGGGTTCAGAAACCCATGCCCTTTCCTCCCAAACCATCCAAGAAAAAGGATGATGAGGATTTTGAGCGCTTTGTTGAAATGATCAGAACTGTCTTTCTGCAAATGCGTTTGACAGATATGCTCAAAATGTCTCCGTATGCTAAGTACATGAAAGATATTGTGACTAATAAGTGGAGGATACCTGAGGTTGAGATTTCCACCATGCTTGCTAATTATACCTTCAAGGGTGGAACTCCGAAGAAACTAGGTGATCCCGTTGTGCCCACTATACCTTGCTCCATTAAAGGCAACTATGTTAGAACTGCTTTATGCAACCTTGGAGCCGGTGTTAGTGTTATGCCTCTCTCTCTTTATCGTAGACTTGAACTGGATAAGTTGACACCCACTAAAATCTCTTTGCAAATGGCCGACAAATCAACTGCTTTCCCTATCGGCATTTGCGAGGATGAGCCTGTTGTGGTTGCTAACGTCACTATCTTAACAAACTTTGTTATTCTGGATATTCCTAAGGACGATGCCATGGCGGTCATCCTTGGGAGGCCCTTTTTAAACACTGCAGGGGCTGTTATAGATTGGAACAAAGGCAATGTCACTTTCCATGTCAACGGTAATGAGCATACGGTGCACTTTCCGAAGAAACAATATCGAGTACATTGCATCAATGCTATCGAAAAAACTTCATCGATTCTTATTGGGAGCTTTGAATGCCCTATTCCTTGTGTCAAGATGAAGTATGATTTGATTGTTGGGGAGATACATATCCCCATTGAGGTGACCTAGTGACTATTCGAAAATTCTCCGTTCTCTTTTGCCATTCGAAAAGGTTTGTCAAAGAGGCTTGATCAACCCCACTGAGAGATTTTCTTTCAATGACCATGAGATGGATGAATCGAGGAGTCACAAACCTCTGTTCCAAGCTTTCACTTTAGGTTGCTTAGAAGAAAAATGATAGATTTAGTTTAGTTTTCCCTGTTTTCTGTTTTATCGTCTGATAGAAAAGTACCCCGAAAATAAAAGTTCTCCGAACGTCCTGTAATCAAGTATGTTTTTTTCTGGAATTTTTGAAAAATTCTGAGACAAAGAGCTTGTCTGGGGGCCACACCAATGGGCCACAAGCCCTAGGGGCGCGAGCACCCCCTGGCCGCGCCTCCCAGGCTTGTGGGGCCCACAGGCACCCCCTCCACTCATTCTTGCTCTTATCTCCTTCTCCTACCTCCAGAAAAAATCGTTTCGCAGCTCAATCCCGTGTTCTTGCTCCTCTTGCTGGGATTTTTGATCTCTTTGCTCAAATCACCGTTCTCCAACTGTTTTGGGGAGATTACTCCTTGGTAAGTGACTCCTCCATTGGTCCAATTAGTTTTTGCTCTAGTGCCTTATACTCCACGTATTTTTGCTGCCTTGGTGACCATGTTCTTGAGCTTTGCATGCTGATTTTAGCTGGTCCCAAGTAGTTTTGATCCGTAATATGGCCTCTATGCACTTGTGAGAGTAGCTGCTACGAGTTTCGTTGAGCCTTGTTCACTTTTCCTTAGAATCACTAAAAATTTCAGAAATTTTCAGAGATGGAAAAGGGAAAAGATGAGGAGGTTCTTAAGAGGCTCGTCAAGCCGTGACCCCAAGGATGATGGGAGTGAGAAGAAGCCCAAGTATCTGGTCCCTCGAGTCGCAGAAGTTCGACCTTGCGAATGGCCAAGCGACATGTTCTTACGCGCCGCTGGAATTTATGAGGACTATTATCACTTGGTGGAAAACGCAGGCCTTACCGCCTTCGTTGAAGATAAGTGTCCGCAATACCTCCTCCTCACTAATATCTTCGTAAAATTTTTTAACTTCTATCTGAGGAAGAATCCTCCTATGGTTGAGTTTAAACTTTATGATATCCCCCAACGCATGTCACTCCAGGATTTTTGCAATGTTTGCAATTTACCTTACGTTGGGGATATTCATGAACCTTGTCCACGGGACTTGGAAGCTTTCATCGGTACAATTGCTGTAGGAGAGGAGAGAGGAGTGTCTTGCGCTAGAGCTGCTAGCATTCCTTTTCCCGTGCTTCGGTACTTCTCATTATTTGTGGGAAAATGTTTGATTGGCCGTGGGAAAGCTGGGTCACTTAGTTCCCCAGATCTTGCGGTCTTGCGCGAAGCCCTTTATAACAATAAAACTTATAGCTTGGGCGCTATAGTAGCTCAACGGTTGAGCTTGAACCGTTCTAAAGGTGTGGTCTATGGAGGTATCTATGCTATCCGTCTTGCCAGACACTTTGAGATACCCATTAGACTGGAGGAGGAAGAAGAGGTTCTTCTTCCCGAGAGATATCTAGATTATGATAGCATGGTTCTCCATGACTTTCTTGATAGAGATATAAATAGAAGGATGATTTATAACCTGGTGTTTAGTCAGGGTACTCGTGAGACTATTACTTTGCCTGCTCCTTCTTTGTTCAATCTTCATGCAGGCAGGTACATTATTATGCCCTCGGACATCTACGCATATTGGGGCCTAGCCCAACCACAGGTGCCCGTGCCTGAGCCACCGGTCGAGTACTAGACGCCAGTTTATCAGTGGGAGCCAGAGGAGCTCACACAGCAGTGGCATCCTCAGTCCACTCCGGAGTACCCCGGAGCTAGTTATTTCCCTCCTTGGGAGTAAACCAACTTAGGCCAAAAGCCTAACCTTGGGGTAGTACGTGTTCTCACCGACTTTACATTCTTGCTTATGCTTTCACTTTGTTAGCCGGTGTTCACACTTTGCTACTGTATCATCCATGCTAGTTTATTTTCATTTTCTCGTTTTCTTTTCGTGTGTCTGTCTAGTTCGAGAAAACCCTAAAAGATTATCTTTTTCTTCTTTTGCTTGTTGGGAGCTTTCCCGTGTAAATAGTTTTATTTTTCTTTGGGTCAAGGTAGAAGATATTGGTTACAATGTTTAGTGGCTCTTGCATGCATATCTGTTTAGCTTTCAAAGAGCCATATTACTTTGTCTTCTTCTTTATGTTTGCCTGCAGATTCTAGTGTAGTCCAATGCCCGAGCACGCTTATTATTGTTCACATCGTTCGGTCGTGCAAGTGAAAGGCAATAATGACGATATATGATGAAGTGACTGAGCCTGGAAAAGCTGGTATGAACTCGATCTATTTTGTTTTTGTAAATATGACTAGCTCATCATGCCTGATTCAGCTTTGTTGTGAGAGAAACATGTTTGCAATGACAACTTAGAGATCATAGTTGCTTATGCCATGCTTACTTAGCTAGGAGCTTATAATGGTTTGTCTTGGATGCCCACATGAATGTTGAGATGACTATGATGTAGTATGATAGGATGGTATCCTCCTTTGAATGATTCAAGTGGCTTGACTTGGCGCATGTTCACGCATGTAGTTGAAACAAAATCAACATAGCCACTACGATGTTCATGTTCATGGTGATTTATGTCCTACTCATGCTTGCACTCAATGTTAGTTAATCTCAATGCATTTTGATGACTATTGTCGCTCTCTAGTTGGTCGCTTCCCAGTCTTTTGCTAGCCTTCACTTGTACTAAGCGGGAATACTACTTGTGCATCCACTTCCATTAACCCAAAGTGTTCCATATGAGTCCACCATACCTACCTACATGCGGTATCTACGTGCCATTCCAAGTAAATTTGCATGTGCCACTCTCTAAGCCTTCAAGAAATAATCTGTTTTGCATGCCCGAACCGCTCATGTGGTGACAGGGGCTATCAGTATCTTCCATGCTAGGCTTGTTATCCTCGATATGCGTTTATTCACTATCATTCACGAGAAAGGGGCCGGTAATTGGAATTCCCAGTTCCATGCTCAAATCAAAAAGATAATTGCAAACAAAACTCCCCCAGGATTGATGTTGGTATGGACGGTACCCGAGGATTCGGCTAGCCATGGAGTGTGATTGATTGGTGGTGGGGGAGTCAAATTTTACTTTTCTGTTTGGGAACCGCCTATAACATGTGTAGCGTGGAAGATATTGAGAACTCTTAGCCATTGTATTGACAATGAAAGCATGCCACCCAAAATTATTATCTCTGTTTTCAAAGCTTTAGCTCTAGCACATCTACAAATCAATGCTTCCCTCTGCGAAGGGCCTGTCTATTTATGTTCCTGTTGAGTCATCCTCCTCTTACAAAAGCACCAATTGGAGAGCACCTCTGTCATTTTTATGCTTTGCTTTTAACTGTGTTGAGTATGACTGTGACTGGATCTTCATTGCCTTGAATTACAATGTTTAGTCAGCCCTTGGTCTTTGAAGGTGCTGTGCATTTATGTTTTGCGGTCTCAGAAAGAGCTAGCGAGATACCATCTTTTCGTACTGCTTCATGATTGTCTTGATTGAAGTGTTGACGTTTGAGACTTGTTATTATTTCCTTGCTAGTTGATTATGCCTTTGATATGAGTTTACCGTGAGACCTTGATGTCATTTGCTTATGTGGTTTGCTTGTGATCTTGCTGAAATTTTGGTTATGGGTTAGACATAGTTGCAACAACAAGATCAAGCAGAGTTCGTCAAAGTTTTTCTTTTGTCTCTTTTAGTTTGTCAACTGAATTGCTTGAGGACAAGCAAGGCTTTAAGCTTGGGGGAGTTGATACGTCTTCGTCGTATCTACTTTTCAGAACTCTTTTGCCCTTGTTTTGGACTCTAATTTGCATGATTTGAATGGAACTAACCCGGACTAACGCTGTTTTCAGCAGAATTCCCATGGTGTTGTTTTTGTGCAGAAATAAAAGTTCTCGGAATGTCCTGAAAATTTACGAAGAATTTTTCTGGAATAAAATAAAAATACCTACGCAAAGATCCATCGGAGGGGGCGTGCTAGTGGGCCACAAGCCCACAGGCCGCGACCACCCCCTAGGCCATGCCATGAGGGCTTGTGGGGCCCACGTGGCGCCACCGCCTCCAAACTCAGCTCTATATCTACCGTCTCGCCCGGAAAAAAATCAGAGAGAAGGTTTCATCGTGTTTTACGATAAGGAGGCGCCACCACCTCCTGTTCTTCATCTGGAGGGCAGATCTGGAGTCCGTTCCGGGCTCCGAAGAGGGGAAATCGTCGCCATCGTCATCATCAACCTTCCTTCATCGACAATTCCATGATGCTCTTCACTGTTCGTGAGTAATCTCATCGTAGGATTGCTGGACGGTGATGAGTTGGATGAGATCTATCATGTAATCGAGTTAGTTTTTGACGGGGATTGATCCCTAGTATCCACTATGTTCTAGATTGATGTTGCAACTACTTGGCTATGCTTAATGCTTGTCACTAGGGCCCGAGTGCCATGATTTCAGATCTGAACCTATTATGTTGTCACCAATATATGTGTGTTTTAGATCGTATCTTGCAAGTTGTAGTCACCTACTATGTATTATGACCCGGCAACCCCGGAGTGACAATAGCCGGAACCACTCCCGAGGATGACCATAGTATGAGGAGTTCATGTATTCATCACGTGTTAATGCGTTGGTCCGGTTCCTTATTAAAAGGAGAACCTTAATATCCCGTAGTTTCCATTAGGACCCCGCTGCCACGGGAGAGATGGACAATAGATGTCATGCAAGTTCTTTTCCCTAAGCACATATGACTACATACAGAATACATGCCTACATTAGATTGACGAACGGGAGCTAGTTACATATCTCTCCGTGTTATAGCTGTTACATGATGAATCACTTCAGTCACACTCATCCATCACCGATCCACTGCCTACGAGTCTTTTACTACTGGTCCTTGCTACGTTACTTTGTCCAGGCTTGTCCCTTACTACAAAAGGGATTGGGCCACTTTGCTGCTGCTGCTGTTAGTCTGCTGCTACTGCTGTTCCTTGCTACTTCGCTGTTACTTGTTGCAAGACTTTTTCGACACCGTTGTCAGGAAAGAATAGTTCCCTGCCCACGTGCAACTACTAGCGACATTGATACAACAGTTTGGAATAGTCTGCCATCAACAGTTCTGCTTCTGACACCGTTGCTATCATACTACTTTGCTACCGATACTTTGCTTGCAAACACTAATCTTTCAGGTGTGGTTGAATCTGACAAACTCATCTGCTAATACTTGAGAATATTCTTTCATTTCCCCTTGAGGCGAATCAACAAATTTGGGTCGAATACTCTACCCTCGAAAACTGTTGTGATCCCCTACACTTGTGGGTTATCAAGAACCATCACTATCTCATCTGGAAGATTAACTCCCACTTGATTCAAGCGATTGTTGTACTCAGACAATCTGAGAACATGCTCAACGATTGAGCTTTTCTCCTTTACTTTGTAGACAAAGAATCTTGTTGGAGGTCTCATACCTCTCAACAAGGGCACGAGCATGAGATCTCAATTTCATATCTTAGAACATCTCTTATGTTCCGTGACGTTTCAAAACGTCTTCGGCGCTTTGCTTCTAAGCCATTAAGTATTACACACTGAACTATCACGTAGTCATCAAAAATGTGTATGTCAGATGTTCGCAACATCCACAGACGACGCTCGAGGTGTAGCACACTGAGAGGTGCATTAAGGACATAAGCCTTCTACGCAGCAATGAGGACAATCCTCAGTTTTACGGACTAAGTCCACAAAGTTGCTACTAGCAACTTTCAACTAAATTTTCTCTAGGAACATATAAAAACAGTAGAGCTATAGCGCAAGCTACATCGTAATTCGCAAAGACCATTAGACTATGTTCATGATAATTAGTTCAATTAATCATATTACTTAAGAACTCCTACTCAAAAAGTACATCTCTCTAGTCATTTGAGTGGTACATGATCCAAATCCACTAACTCAAGTCCGATCATCACGTGAGTTGAGAATAGTTTCAGTGGTAAGCATCTCTATGCTTATCATATCAACTATACTATTCATGCTCGACCTTTCGGTCTCATGTGTTCCGAGGCCATGTCTGCACATGCTAGGCTCATCAAGCTTAACCCGAGTGTTCCACGTGTGCAACTGTTTTGCACCCGTTGTATGTGAACATTGAGTCTATCACACCGGATCATCACGTGGTGTCTCGAAACGACGAACTATAGCAACGGTGCACAGTCGGGGAGAACACAATTTGGTCTTGAAATTTTAGTGAGAGATCACCTCATAATGCTACCGCCGTTCTAAGCAAAATAAGGTGCATAAAAGGATTAACATCACATGCAATTCATAAGTGACATGATATGGCCATCATCACGTGCTTCTTGATCTCCATCACCAAGGCAACGACACGATATTCTTGTCACCGGCGCCACACCATGATCTCCATCAACGTGTTGCCATCGGGGTTGTCGTGCTACTTATGCTATTACTACTAAAGCTAGTCCTAGCAATATAGTAAACGCATGTGCAAACACAAATGTTAGTTTAAAGACAACCCTATGGCTCCTGCCGGTTGCCGTACCATCGATGTGCAAGTCGATATTAACTATTACAACATGATCATATCATACATCCAATATATCACATCACGTCATTGGCCATATCATACCACAAGCATACCCTGCAAAAACAAGTTAGACGTCCTGTAATTTGTTGTTGCATGTTTTATGTGGCTGCTATGGGTATCTAGTATGATCGCATCTTACTTACGCAAAAACCACAACGGAGATGTGCAAATTGCTATTTAACCTCTCTAAGGACCGCCTCGGTCAAAACCAATTCAACTAAAGTTGAAGAAGCTGACACCCGCCAGTCATCTTTATGCAACGAGGTTGCATGTTAATCGATGAAACCAGTCTTTCGTAAGCGTACGAATAATGTCGGTCCGGGCCGCTTCAATCCAACAATACCGCCGAATCGAGAAAATACTAAGGAGGGAAACAAATCGAACATCACCATCCACAAAATCCTTTGTGTTCTACTCGAGATAACATCTACGCTTGAACCTAGCTCATGATGCCACTGTTGGGAACGTTGCATGGGAAACAAAAAATGTCCTACGCACACGAAGACCTATCATGGTGATGTCCATCTACGAGAGGAGATTTGGATCTATGTACCCTTGTAGATCACAGAGCAGGAAGCGTTAAGAAACACGGTTGATGTAGTGGAATGTCCTCAGGTCCCTCGATCCGCCCCACGAACTGTCCCACGAACCGTCCCGCGATCCGTCCCATGATCCGTTCCGATCTAGTGCCGAACGAACGACACCTCCGCGTTCAGCACACGTACAGCTCGACGATGATCTCGGCCTTCTTGATCCAGCAAGCAAGACGGAGAAGTAGATTAGTTCTCCTGCAGCGTGACGGTGCTCCGGTGGTGGTGACGATCTACTCGTGCAGGGCTCCGTCCGAGCTCCGCAGAAATACGATCTAGAGGAAGAACTATAGTGTTTAGATCTGAGTTGCACGTGGCAAAAGTTGTGTCTCAAACAGCCCTAAACCTCTAGTATATATAGAAGGAGCCAAGGGGTGTGCAAAGCCCAAGGGCACCGGTCAAAGAGGCCCTCCTTGGGTCGGCCGAAGTGGGAAGGGAAGAGTCCTTCTCCAATCCCACTTGGATTAGGACTCCTTCCTTATTTTCCCACCTCTTTTGGATTTTCCACTTTTTCCTCATGGGCTTTTCTTGGATGACTTTGTCAGCCCATTATACCTTATTGTACATCCAATAAACCCACATGGGCCCCTTGGGGCATGGTGGGCCGACCCAGTGGGCCCCGAGAACCCATTCGTCACTCCCGGTACACTGCCGGTAATGCCCGAAAACTTTCCGGAATCCAAACACCAACTTCCTATATATCAATCTTCGTTTTCGGACCATTCCGGAAACCCTCGCGACGTCCGTGATATCATCCGGGACTCCGAACAACATTCGGTCACCAACACATGTAACTCAACTATACTAAAACATCATCAAACCATAAGTGTGCAGACCCTGCGGGTTCGAGAACTATACAGACATGACCCGAGACACTTGTAGGTCAATGTACAATAGCGGGACCTGGATGCCCATATTGGATCCTACATATTCTATGAAGATCTTCTCGGTTGAACCTCTGTGCCAAGGATTCATATAATCCCGTATAACATCCCCTTTGTCCTTCGGTATGTTACTTGCCCGAGATTTGATCGTCGGTATCCCTATACCTATTTCAATCTCGTTACCGACAAGTCTCTTCACTCATTCTGTAATACAAGATCCCGTGACTCACACTTGAGTCACATTGCTTGGAAGGCTTGTGTGTGATGTTGTATTACCGAGTTGGCCCCGAGATACCTCTCCGTCACACGGAGTGACAAATCCCAGTCTTGATCCATGCTAACTCAATGGACACCTTTGGAGATACCTGTAGAGCACCTTTATAGTCACCCAGTTACGTTGTGACGTTTGATACACACAAGGTATTCCTCCGGTGTTAGTGATTTACATGATCTCATGGTCATAGGAATGAATACTTGACACACAGAAAACAATAGCAATAAAATTACACGATCACATGCTACATTCATAGTTTGGGTCTTGTCCATCACATGATTCTCCTAATGATGTGATCCCGTTATCAAGTGACAACACTTGTCTATGGTTAGCAAACCTTGACCATCTTTGATCAACGAGCTAGTCAACTAGAGGCTCACTAGGGATAGTCTGTTATCTATGTATCCACACATGTATTTGAGTTTCCAATCAATACAATTATAGCATGGGTAATAAACGATTATCATGAACAAAGAAATATAATAATAACTAATTTATTATTGCCTCTAGGGCATATTTCCAACAAATACACCCCTCGAGTATTCAACCTAATGCCTGACGGTTCAATCTAAAGCCCAACAGTTAAAGCTACACCCATAGGGATTATGTGTGATGCCCGACGGTTCATAGTAATGTCCGACGATTTGTGGTGCACCCTAGGGGATTACATGTGTGTGTGTTATTTATTGGATTTTAAATGATTATATCAATTCAATAGAATCTTGAAACAAGTCTTGGAGGAGTGTGAACTAAAAAAGTGATATCACAGAAATTAGCATTAGGTGGTAAACTTGAGTTATGTTATGTACTACACGGAAAACTTGTATGTTTGCAGTTTGCACTATGAAGTGTACAATACACTTTGTGGCACATAATACTTTGATGAGGACTTTAGACCATCGGCGAAATAAAAAATTGATGATGCTGGTGCCCCTCTTGACTAATAGATTCTCTGGAGGGTTGTATGCATAGTTAGCAAACATAATAACCGACCGCGTAGTTCTCCTCTCGATTATTACAATTGCCGGCAAGTCAAATATACCATCAACTAGTAGAACTACTTGTTGGAAATATGCCCTAGAAGAAATAATAAAGTGGTTATTATTATATTTCCTTGTTCATGACAATTGTCTGTTATTCATGCTATAATTCTATTAACCGGAAACCGTAATACATGTGTGAATATATAGACGACAACATGTCCCTAGCGAGCTTCTGGTTGGCTAGCTCGTTGATCAATAGATGGTTATGGTTTCTTAGCCATGGACATTGGCTGTCATTGATAACGGGATCACATCGTTAGGAGAATGATGTGATGGACAAGACCCAATCCTAAGCATATCACAAGATCGCGTAGTTCGTTTGCTAAAGCTTTTATAATGTCAAGTATCATTTCCTTAGACCATGAGATTGTGCAACCCCGGGATACCATAGGAGTTCTTTGGGTGTATCAAATGTCACAACATAACTGGGTGATTATAAAGGTGCACTACAGGTATTTCCGAAAGTGTTTGTTGAGTTGGTACGAATCGAGACTGGAATTTGTCACTCCGTGTGACAGAGAGGTATCTCTAGGCCCACTCGGTAGTGCATCATCATAATGAGCTCAATGTGACAAAGGAGTTAGCCACGGGATGATGTGTTACGGAACGAGTAAATAGACTTGCCGGTAATGAGATTGAACAAGGTATAGGGATACCGACGATGGAATCTCGGGCAAGTTATATATCAATAGACAAAGGAAATTGCATACGGGATTGATTGAATCCCCGACATCGTGGTTCATCCAATGAGATCATCGTGGAACATGTGGGATCCAACATGGATATCCATATCCTGCCGTTGGTTATTGACCGGAGAGGTGTCTCGGTCATGTCTGCATGATTCCCCAACCTGCAGGGTCTACACACTTAAGGTTCGATGATGCTAGAGTTGTGATGGGAATAGTATGTGGTTACTGAAAGTTGTTCAGAGTCCCGGATGAGATCCCGTACGTCATGAGGAGCTCCGGAATGGTCCGGAGGTAAAGATTTATATATAGGAAGTCGAGAATTGGTCGCCGAAAATGTTTCGGGGTTCATCGGTATTGTACCGGGCCACCGGAAGGGTTTCGGGGGTCCACCGGGAGGGTCCACTAGCTCCGGAGGGCCACAGGGGCCGAGCCAAGGTGTCAACTAGCCACCTAGGTGGGCTAGTTTGGCTGGCCAAGGCCTGATGGCCATATGGGTGGGAACCCTAGGGCGAAAGGTGGCCCACCTCCCAACTTGGGAGGCAAGCCACCTCCAACCTGGCAGCCGCCCCCTCCTTGGCCGCCACTCACCCTAGATTGGCCGGCCCCTCTCTCCTTTCCTCCTATAAATACCCAAGGGGTTTTCAGGGTTGCACACAAGAATTCCTCTCTCCCTCGGCGCAGCCCTTCCTTCTATCTTCCTCCTCCTCCGCAACGCTTGGCGAAGCCCTATCAGAGAACTATATAGCTCCACCGCCACAACGCCATCGTGCTGCTGGAGCTCTCCCTCAACTTCCCCTCTCCCCTTGCTGGTTCAAGGTAGAGGATACATCATCGGGCTGCACGTGTGTTGAACACGGATGCGCCGTTGTTCGGCGCTTGGATCGGAATCTTCCACGATCTCAATTGCTACGAGTACGACTCCATCAACCACATTCATAGTAACGCTTCTGCTTAGTGATCTTCAAAGGTATGAAGATGCTCTACAACCTCTCTCATTGCTGGTTTCTTCTAGATAGATCTTGGTACGACGTAGGATTTTTTTTGAATTATTACTACGTTACCCAACACTACTGATGGGTCAAATATACCGTCAATTATTACAACTGTCGAGGGGAAACGATAATGGTGAGAAAATAAATATCCGAAGGGGAACCGTCGGTGTGAGATTCGTCCAGGTGGCTGGTGTGCGACGTATGTCCGATGGCACACCGTCGGTTTATTACCGTTGGGAAATATACTAGTACCATCAGCTAATGTTGTAAAGGTGGACGAAGCATAATCAATGGGAGATGGCCGACGGTTCACCATCAGTTATTATATTATTTGAGGGTGAACCAAAATACCCGACAGTAATATCACCATTGTAAATAAGGGGATTTCTTGTAGTGCTATCACATTTACTTATAGCATTTGCAGAGAATACCTTGCTGAAAACTACATGTTATTTTCGTGTACTCCTCGTTGGGTTCGACACTCTTACTTATCAAAAGGACTACGATTAATCCGTATGCTCGTGTGTCATCAAGACCCTTTTTTGGTGTGATTGTCGGGGAGTGAAACCCCTTTGGTAAGTGGAATTTGGTAAGAAGCCATTTTCAGTACGTGCTGAAATTTACTGTTGCTAGTTACTATGGATAGTAATCCTTTGAAGGGCCTGTTTTGTGTACCTTCACCCCGACCTAAAGTGGAAAAAGTTGCCCCTCAACCTACCAAAATTTCTTAATATATTTATTATGAGATTCCTTCGGATATGTTAGAGAAATTGCAGGAGATCATACAACTCATTGTGATTACCACTTGATATATGTATGATGAGATTTGTGGATTATTTAAGCTTGTAAGTTTATCCAAGGACATCATCCTTTATCTTTGAAGGGAGAAGTATTGATTTGGTACAGACTATTGGATGATATTGGATCATGGGATTGAATTGCTTGAAGCTAGAATTTCATCACAAATTTTATCCTATGCATCTAGTTCATCGTGATGGGAACTACATATATAATTTCTGGCCTCTGATGACCCACAAGTATAGGGGATCAATCGTAGTCCTTTTGATAAGTAAGAGTGTCGAACACAACGAGGAGCAGAAGGCTTTGATATATGGTTTTTTGCAAGGTAATAACTGCAAGCACTGAAAGTAGCGGTAACAAGTGATGGTGTAGTGAGGTGAAACATAGTAGGTGAAAAGTAACAAGTAACAAGTAGTAGAAACGGTGCAGAAAAGTGTCCCAATCCCTTTTGTAGCAAGGGACAAGCCTGAACAAAGTCTTATAGGAAGTAAAGCGCTCCTGAGGACACACGGGAATTTCTGTCATGCTAGTTTCATCATGTTCATATGATTCGCGTTCGTTACTTTGATAGTTTGATATGTGGGTGGACCGGCGCTTGGGTACTACCCTTACTTGGACAAGCATCCCACTTATGATTAACCCCTCTCACAAGCACCCACAATTACGAAAGAAGAATTAAGACAAAGTCTAACCATAGCATTAAACTAGTGGATCCAAAGGAGCCCCTTACGAAGCAACGCATAAACTAGGGTTTAAGCTTCTGTCACTCTAGCAACCCATCATCTACTTACTACTTCCCAATGCCTTCCTCTAGGCCCAAATAATGGTGAAGTGTTATGTAGTAAACGTTTACATAACACCACTAGAGGAAAAATAACATACAACATATCAAATTACCAAACGAATACCAAATTCACATGACTACTATTAGCATTACTTATCCCATGTCATCAGGAACAAAAGTAACTACTCACAAGGCATAATCATATTCATGACCAGAGAGGTAATGAGTAGCATCAAGGATCTGAATATAAACTCTTCCACCAAGTAATCCAACTAGCATCAACTACAAAGAGTAATTAACACTACTAGCAACCTTACAAGTACAAATCGGAGTCGCGAGACGGAGATTGGTTACAAGTGATGAACTAGGGTTTGGAGATGAGATGGCGCTGACGAAGATGTTGATGGTGACGAGTCCCCTCGGATGAGAGGAGTGTTGGTCATGACGATGGCGATGATTTCCCCCATCGGGAGGGAAGTTTCCCCGGCAGGATCGTCCTGCCGGAGCTCTAGATTGGTTCTGTTCAAGTTCCCCCTCGTGGCGGCGATGAATCCACGAAAAAGCTCCTCCCTGATTTTTTCTGGACGAAACCCTTCATATAACAGAAGAGGGGGGCCAGTGGGCCAGCAGGCTGCCCACAAGCCCCCTTGGCGTGACCAGGCTGGTGGCTGCGCCAAGCAGGCTTATGGCCACCTGCTGGCGCCCCTCTAGCGCTTCTTCGGCCCAATATTTTTTATAAATCCGAAAAAAATCCTCATTGATTTTTACGGCGTTTGGAGTTGTGCAGAATAGGTATCTCAACTTTGCTCCTTTTTCAGGCCAGAATTCCAGCTGCCGGCATTCTCCCTCTTCATGTAAACCTTGCAAAATAAGAGAGAAAAGGCATAAGTATTGTACCGTGAAGTGAAATAACAGCCCAAGAAGCGATAAATATCAACATGAAAATATGATGCAAAATGGACGTATCAACTCCCCCAAGCTTAGACATTGCTTGTCCTCAAGCGAAAACCTAGCTCAATAAATATGTCCACATGTTTAGGGAGAGAGGTGTCGACAAAACAAGATACGAACATGCATGCATCATGATCATTATCAGAACAGCCATACCAACATATAATCTCTCATGCTAAAATGATAATTCCTTCACAAAGTAAAGCATGAATGAAGAACCTTACCGAGAAGTAACAACCGATATCCTTTAGTCATTGAAGCAATTGCAATTTATCACAACATCAGAAAGAGTAAAATAAGACCTTGTAAAGCAAATCTACATACTCAATCATTCTTTCGTTCTCTACAATTGCTACAACTCACGTGGTACTCATGAGATCAAAGTTTCAGCTGGACACAGAGAAAGATAGGGGCTTACAGTTTTGCCTCCCAACTGCTTACCACAAGGGTAATGTCAACAATAATAATTCATGAATACTTACTTCCAAGTTGACATATGAATATAGATCTTTCCCAAGCATATGACGTTAGCCAAGATAAAGGCGAGATAGGGAATTGGTGAAGATCACCATGACTCTTTCAAGGGCAAAAAGTAAAGGTACTAGATAGGCCCTTCGCAGAGGGAAGCAGCGGTTGTCATGCGCTTTTGAGGTTTCGATGTGTGTCCTATTAGTGCGGAGGAATGTCACTTTATATTACCTCCTGTGATAAAGAACTTTATTATGCAGTCTGTCGCTTTTATGTCTTCGTCATCACAGGTTCGTACAAAGCTTATTTTCCACACACTAATAGATCATACATATTAGAGAGCAATTTTTATTGCTTGCACCGATGACAACTTATTTGAGGGATCTTATTCAATCCATAGGTAGGTATGGTGGACACTCATGGAAAAACTAGTTTGAAGGTTTATGGATGCACAGGTAGTATCTCTACTTGGTGCGGGAGTTTTGGCTAATATGAGGTGGAAGCAATCATCACATGCTAAGTGATCTCTAATCATATAACATTGTTCGGAACCAAGCAAACACAATTCATTATGTAGTCTTCCTTGTCCAACATCTACTTCTAGGCATGCAATAGTTTAGTGAGTGCTCACAATCATAGATGGTGTCAGAGATGATATATTTATATCTGAACCTCTCCTTCTTTATCACTTCCTATTAATTGCAACAATGACCAAGGTCTACGTTTGTCTACCTCCAACAAGTTTCAATCATCATTCTTTTTATATGTGAAGCCATCACTTCCCATAAGATCATTACATGATCTTTCATGCTTTTGTTCTATTCTCACTCTTTTGATCATGGCAAGAGGCAAAGCCCCTCAACTAAGACACTCTTTATTATATGGCTCACGAGCTCGAATACATCGGGGGTGACAGAAAGCAAAACTCATGACTAAAACACTAAGACTTTTGAACTACTAGAGAAAAAGAAAAACTAAAAGGGAAAACTAAAACAAAGGTAAAGGCAAAATATGTGATGGTGATACAATACCGGGGCAACTCCCCCAAGATTGGCACAAGCCAAGGGGATTGCCCATACCCATGTTTAGTTGTCTTCCTTTGGTGGTGATGGTGGAGGAGTTGTTGCAATCTTTGACTCCAAGAGGGCCATTAATCTTTGATTTATACATTGGAGATTTGCGTTATGTTTTTCCAGCAAAACAACTTCACGAGTGAGACAAGTATTGCGAGCACGAGCTGTTTCACAAAACCTCAAGAGTTCAATCAAGGATGGAGACAGTAGGTGGAGCTAGGGTTGGAGGAAATCCACTTCCTCAACTTTTTATCGACTCTTTGCCCTAGAACAACACCAACAACATAGTCACTAGCATCACACATGATTTCAAAAGGTAAGTTCCAATCAGCTGGTTGAACAATAGGTGCAGTTATCAAAGCCCTCTTAAGTATTTCGAAGGCTTGCTCACAATCATCGTCAAAAATAAAAGGAATATCCTTTTGCAAGAGATTGGTAAGAGGCCTAGAAATCTTAGAGAAGTCTTTAATGAACCTTCTATAGAAACCAGCATGACCAAGGAAACTTCTTATACCTTTGATATCTGTGGGATATGGCATTTTCTCAATTGCATCAACCTTAGCTTTATCAACTTCAATACCTCTTTCGGAAATTTTATGTCCTAAGACGATGCCTTCATTAACCATAAAGTGGCACTTCTCCCAATTCAAGACAAGATTGGTGTCTTTACATCTCTATAAGACTCGATCAAGGTTGCTGAGGCAATCATCAAAAGAAGACCCTAAACGGAAAAGTCATCCATGAAAACCTCGACAATCTTTTCACAAAAGTCAGAGAATATAGCCATCATACATCTTTGAAAGGTGGCAGGTGCATTACATAAGCCAAAAGGCATACGTCTATAAGCAAAGGTACCGAAAGGGTAGGTGAAAGTGGTTTTCTCCTGATCAGATTGTGCAACTAGTATTTGGGAGAAACCAGAATAACCGTCTAGAAAGCATAAGTGTGTGTGTTTAGACAGCCTTTCTAGCATTTGGTCGATAAAAGGCAAAGGGTAATGATCTTTCCTAGTGGCTTTATTCAATTTCCTAAAATCGATCACCATCCTATAGCCAGTAATAATCCTGTGTGGGATCAATTCATCCTTATCATTAGGGACAACGGTAATGCCTCCCTTCTTAGGGACGTAATGCACCAGACTCACCCAATCGCTATGAGCAACATGATAGATAATACCCGCTTCCAGGAGCTTTAGTATTTCTTTTCTTACTACTTCTTTCATCTTAGGATTCAATCTCCGTTGATGATCAACAACTAGTTTGAAATCAGGATCGGTTTTAATCTTGTGCTGGCATAGAGTAGGACTAATGCCCTTGATATCATAAAGAGTATATCCAATAGCAGCACGGTGCTTCCTTAGAGTTTTTAACAACTTGTTTTCTTCATGCTCTGAGAGGCTAGCACTAATTATGACAGGATATATCTCTTGTTCATCAAGATAAGCATACTTAAGAGTACCTGACAACTTTTTAAGCTCGAACACAGGATCACCCTTTGGTGGGGGTGGATCCCCAAGCAGTTCAACATGCAAGTTATTCTTAAGGATAGGATATTGTTCTAAGACAACTCTATCTATCTCATCCCTTTCATCCATATGCATATCATTTTCATGCTCAAGCAAGTATTGCTCTAAGGGATCAGTAGGAGGCACGACAATAGAAGCTAAGGCAATAGTTTCATCCTTACTAGGCAACTCCTTTTCATGAGGTTGTCTACCAAACTTGGAGAAATTGAACTCATGTGACACACCTTCAAAGCCAATAGTGACAGTTTGCTTCTCACAGTCAGTATGAGCATTGTCAGTTTTGAGGAAGGGTCTACCAAATATGATGGGACAAAAGCTATCTTGTGCGGTAGCAAGAACGAGGAAATCAGCATGATACTTCATTTTACCACACAAGACTTCAACATCCCTAACAATTCCCACAGGGCAGATAGTATTTCTATTGGCAAGCTGAATAGTGACATCAATAGGCTCTATCTCAACAGGTGCAATCTCGTCTTTAATTTTATCATATAAGGATTGAGGTATTGCACTAACACTAGCACACACGTCACATAAACCATGATAACAATGATCTCCTATCTTAACAGAAACCACAGGCATGCCAACAACATGCCTCTGTTTGTCTCTAGCGTGAGGTTTAGCAATTCTAGCAGCATCTTCACAGAAGTGAATATCATGTCCCTCAACATCGTCGGACAGAAGATCTTTGATAATAGAAATGCTAGGTTCAACTCTAATTTTCTCAGGGGGTGTAGGTGTTCTAATGTAGCCTCTACGTATCACTGTTGAAGCTTTAGAATGATCCTTCATCCTAACAGGGAAAGGTGGTTTCTCAATGTAAGCACTGGGAACAACAGGATCATTATAGGCAATGATTTTCTCTTCAACTGGAGTGGGTTTAACTACATTGACTTCTAAAGGAGGATGATATTCAAACCACTTCTCTTTGGGGAGATCAATATGAGTAGCAAATGATTCACACAATGAAGCTACTATCTCAGAGTCAAGTCCATATTTAGCGCTAAAGTCACAAAAAGTATTTGTCTCAACAAAGGATTTAACGCAAACAAACGTGAAATTCATACCTGACTCCTTACCTTCTTCAAGCTCCCAATCTTCAGAGTTGCATTTAATTCTATCCAATAAACTCCATTTGAAGTCAATATCTCTCTTCATAAAAGAACCGGTACAAGAAGTATCAAGCATGGTGCGATCATCATGAGAAAGCCGAGCATAGAAGTTATGAATGATAATTTCTCTCGAGCGCTCATGATTGGGGCATGAATATAGCATTGATTTAAGCCTCCCCCAAGCTTGACTGATGCTTTCTCTGTCATGAGGCCAAAAATTATAAATATAATTCCGATCACGATGTACTAAATGCATAGGATAAAACTTTTGATGAAATTCCAATTTCAGCCGATTGTAGTCCCATGATCCAGTATCATCACATAGCCTATACCATGTCAACGCTTTATCCTTCAAAGATAAAGGAAAGACCTTCTTCTTGACCTCATCCTCGGGCAAACCTGCAAGCAGTTTGGATGTGAGTTCATCTACATAGATTAGATGCAAGTTTGGATGTGATGTTCCATATCCAGTAAAAGGATTAGCCAACAGTTTCTCAAGCATACCCGAAGGAAATTCAAAGAAAATATTTTCAGTAAGTGCAGCAAGTTGAGGAGCAACTCATTGTGCTTCCGTTCGAGGTGAATATACCCTGAACAAGCCCCTCAAAGGATTAGTATCCATAGTGACAACTGACAACAAATTTCATCACACTATATGAATGTTTCCTTACCATGTTCCACTTACCAAAGGCGCTTCACTCCCCGACAACGGCGTCAGAAAAGATTCTTGATGACCCACAAGTATAGGGTATCAATCATAGTCCTTTCGATAAGTAAGAGTGTTGAACCCAACGAGGAGCAGAAGGATTTGACAAGTGGTTTTCAGCAAGGTAAATTCTTCAAGCACTGAAATTATCGGTAACAAGTGATTGTGTGGTGAGATGATTCGTAGCAAGCAACAAGTAACAAAAGTAGCAACGGTGCAGCAAAGTGTCCCAATCCCTTTTGTAGCAAGGGACAAGCCTGGACAAAGTCTTATAGGAGGAAAAACGCTCCCGAGGACACAAGGGAATTTCTGTCATGCTAGTTTTTATCATGTTCATATGATTCGCGTTCGTTACTTTGATAGTTTGATATGTGGGTGGACCGGTGCTTGGGTACTGCCCTTACTTGGACAAGCATCCCACTTATGATTAAACCCTCTCGCAAGCATCCGCAACTACAAAAGAAGAATTAAGACAAAGTCTAACCGTAGCATTAAACTAGTGGATCCAAATCAGCCCCTTACGAAGCAACGCATAAACTAGGGTTTAAGCTTCTGTCACTCTAGCAACCCATCATATACTTACTACTTCCCAATGCCTTCCTCTAGGCCCAAATAATGGTGAAGTGTTATGTAGTCGAGGTTCACATAATACCACTAGAGGAAAAACAACATACACCATATCAAATTATCGAACGAATACAAAATTCACATGACTACTATTAGCATGACTTATCCCATGTCCTCGGGAACAAAATTAACTACTCACAAGGCATGATCATATTCATGACCAGAGAGGTAATGAGTAGCATCAAGGATCTGAACATAAACTCTTCCACCAAGTAATCCAACTAGCATCAACTACAAAGAGTAATTAACACTACTAGCAACCTTACAAGTACCAATCGGAGTCGCGAGACGGAGATTGGTTACAAGTGATGAAATAGGGTTTGGAGATGAGATGGTGCTGATGAAGATGTTGATGGTGACGAGTCCCCTCTGATGAGAGGAGTGTTGGTGATGACGATGGCGACGATTTCCCCCTCCGGGAGGGAAGTTTCCCGGCAGGATCGTCCTGCTGGAGCTCTAGATTGGTTCTGCTCAAGTTCCGCCTTGTGGCGGCGGCGAATCCACGAAAAAGCTCCTCCCTCATTTTTTTCTGGATGAAACCCTTCATATAGCAGAAGAGGGGGGGGGGCAGTGGGCCAGCAGGCTGCCCACAAGCCCCCTTGGTGCGGCCAGGCGGGTGGTCGCACCAAGCAGGCTTGTGGCCACCTACTGGCGCCCCTCTTGCGCTTATTCGGCCCTGTATTTTTTAGAAATCCAGAAAAAATCCTTGTTGATTTTTACGGCATTTGGAGTTGCGCGGAATAGGTATCTCAACTTTTCTCCTTTTTAAGGCCAGAATTCCAGCTGCCGGCATTTTCCCTCTTCATGTAAACCTTGCAAAATAAGAGAGAAAAGGCATAAGTATTGTACCGTGAAGTGAAAACATGATGCAAAATGGACGTATCAGCCTCATGAAGGATAAAGAATTTCCCAAGCTTGGGGGGTGCTTAAATCTACGATGCACACTTGCCCCAACCATGATCTCTCAAGAGAAATGATTACACAAAACTTTTATGCTCGGCTTTCTCATGATGATCAATTAATACTCGATTCTTCTTCCATTCGTTTCGACATGAAGAGAACTATCGAATTCAAATGAGATCTTTCAGAAGGAATTAAACAAAACTCTCGAGATTGGGAACTTTACAAAGTTGAAGAGTTACGTACAAATATTGAGTTTGATTGTGTTAAATATTTTACACAAAGTGGTACTTTTCATATATTTAGAAATAAATATGGGCTTGACTATGAGATAGTAGCTTCTTTGTGTTAATCATTTGATACTCATGTTGATCTTACTAAGGAGAAGTGGTATAATTGCATTCCCCTATAGAAAAATTATTAGACGAACCCATTAGAGTTAAGGAAGAAATAATTGTTACCATGTTAATCCGGTTGTGCCTATTGCTTATATTGAGAGACCACCTTTTCATGTTAGGATTAAGGAACATTCTAAAGCTGCAATTGTGGTTAACAAAAGCCATATTAGGATACCTAAACCTTGTAAACAAATAATTGTACATCCTAATATTGCTATGGTTAAATATCTCCTAGTTGATAATATTTATGGACAAGTTATTTACTTCTGTGATGAAGCTGCTAGAATTGCAAAACCTGTTAGAAACAAACAAGATGAGTTAGATAAAAATAAACTAGTTGTTGGCATGCTTGTTATTTTTGTTAAGATTGGAGACCATCGCTATCATGGATTGTGTTACATGGGTGCTAGTGTTAGTTCTATACCTTTTACCTTATATCAAGAAATTATGAATGACATAGCACCCTCTAAGATTGAAGATATTGATGTCACTATTAAACTTCCAAACAGAGACACTATTTCACCACTTGAGATTGTTAGAGATGTTGAAGTCTTGTGCGGAAAAATTAAGTACCCTACTTATTTCTTAGTACCTGGTTCATAACAAGATAATTTTTGTCCCTTTATATTTTGTAGACCTTTCTTGAATACCATTAATGATGAAATTAACTGTGTTACAAAGAAGGTTAAAGTAAGCTTTGGTGATGTGTCTGATGAATTTCATTTCTCTAAGTTTGACAGATAACCATATGAGAAATAATTATCTAGTAAATATGAAATTATTGGTCTTGCTTCTATTGTTGTGCCTCCTACTGATCCGTTAGAACAATATTTGCTAGAACATGAGAATGATATTCATATGTATCAAAGAAATGAAATAGATGAGATTTTCTTTAGACAAACACCCATTCTTAAACACAACGTGCCTATTGACGTTTTAGGAGATCCTCCTCCACCTAAGGTATATCCCATTTTTGAGGTAAAGAAATTACCTCATACTTTGAAATATGCTTATCTTGATGAAAATAAGATATATTTTGTTATTATTAGTGCTAACCTTTCAGAGCATGAAAAAAATGGATTACTTAAAACTCCGAGGAAGCACAAACCTGCGATTGAATATACTATTTATGATCTTAAAGGCATTAGTCCCACTCTATGCCAGCAAAATATTAATATGGAACCGGTTGCTAAACCCGTCGTTGATCATCAATGTCGCTTGAATCCTAAGATGAAGGAAGTGGGAAGAATTGAAATACAAAAGCTTCTAGAGGCAGGTATAATTTATCCTATTTCTTATAGTAGATGGGTAAGTCATGTTCATTGTTTTAAGGGCATTCTCCAACTTAAGTGTTTTGATGATGATGACAACTCACTATGTTATCTAACCGTGTGTCAAGTATGCAGGTATCATATGTAAAACACAAGACAGTTAGGTATTCCCTCCAAACGGAAAAGATCGAAGACGTGTTCCCTATGTGTTTATTCTCTTTGGTCATAGGGATCCCATACTATTAAGAGGGAATCCACATTGGAAGTATATGGGTGAATAAATTCTTCTCACACACTATTGCACCCATCTCGTTCCATCGCATCATTGAGAGAGAGGCCCCTGTTTTCTAACTTACCGGTTGTACCGCTGCCATGGGAGGTTGTACCACTCAACACCTAGGCGGTTGTACTGATCCGCCACCGGTCGACAACCGGTCACAGATCTATTTCACCGCGGTTGTTGGGCGGTGGTGGCCCGGTTTTACCGCTATATTAAATACAGCCGGTACTACAAGTGTTCCAAGCGGTTGTACCGCTTGGGACTTAGCCACGCCCAGCGGGCGTGGCTGGTGGAACCTCAGGGCCAAGTCTCTATTTTGGCCCATTTGTTGGCGGTGGCTCGCTAACTTAGGAATACCGGTTTTACTGCCCAGTGTAAAAAGTGGCTGTAACGGTTAGAAATTGGGGTGGCCTATATAAGGAGAGGTTTATTCCTCCTCCATCTTATCTCTTACCTCTCTCTCTCCACCATTGATGCACTTAAGCTTTCTTGCCCGATCTCTCTCCCTATCCACCCAAACTTTTTGTCTTGCCAGGGATTGAAGGAAGAGTCCTAGATCTACACTTCACTAAAGGAAAATTGATTCCCCCAAGTTCTTGTGTGGATTTTGTTACTCTTGGGTGTTTGAGCAGCCTAGACAGAAGAGGTCACCTCGGAGCCACATTACATTGTGGTGAAGCTCCGCGGTTTTGTTGGGAGACTCCAATTGAGTTGTGGAGAGATCCCTAACCTTGTTGTAAAGGTCCAGTTGCCACCTTCAAGGGCACCACTTAGTGGAATCACAACACTTCGCACTGTGTGAGGGCGTGAGGATAATACGGTGGCCTTAGTGGCATCTTGGGGAGCATTGTGCCTCCACACCGCTCCAACAAAGATGCACTTCCCCTCAATGGGAAGGAACTTCGGGAACACATCCTCGTCTTCATCGATTCCACTTGTGGTTATTTCTTAACTTTACTTGTATTTACTTATTGCTTATTATTGTTGTTGTTACCATCATATAGGTTGCTCACCTAGTTGCATATCTAGACAACCTATTTGATGCTAAACCTAATTTGTTCAAAGAAATGCTTAAAAAATTTCAGTTGCCCATTCACCCCCCTCTATTCAACCATATCGATCCTTTCAATTGGTATCAAAGCCTCGTCTCTTTATTAAGGGTTTCACCACCCAAAGAGTATGGTTGACGACGGGGAACGGGTTGAGGAGGTGCCCGAGGGAGCTGCTGCAAACTCGGTCACCCGAGAGGAATTAAATGAGGTCATGTCCACATTTAAATCCTCAGTGTCTATCGAAGTAAAAAACATGCTTAAGGATTTCCTTGCTTTACAAACCGCCTACCGACCCGTTGTTGGTGGCTAATCCCACAACTTCGGATTCGGGGGGCAATTTCGAAAAGGAAAATGCTAGTAGTGAAAAGGATAAAACGCCTCAAGGAACAAGTGGGGCGAATGCATTTGCCTCTGTTCCTCCTCCCATGGTGTATGGAGGACTGGTCCACCCACCGCATATTATTAATCTACGTCCTCCACCAAAGCTTGTTAAGAATGATTTTGCTAACTAGTTTTTTCGCATCAAGTATCGTTTGAACCACAACTCAACACAGCTCTGGAGAATCATTGAGCAGGGATACTACCCATACGATCCAAGAAATTTCACGCTAAGAGAAGAGGCCAACAATCAACTCAATCACCCCACCTTGTTCATTCTTCAAGAAGCAGTACCTCTTGAAGACCTTCCTCACTTGCATCCCTTCACTTGTGCTAAAGATTGTTGGGAGCACATCATCTCCATGTACAAGGGAAGCTTTAGCATTCAACGGTCCAACTATGAAGTGTTCTTGATGAGGCCGATGAATTTTCCATGATCCAGGATGAGGACCCTCGTGAACTATATCGAAGAGTTACAACTCTTGATGTTGATCTTTAGGATCATGGAAGCAAAGATGTGGATGACACTTGGATTAAGCGTAAGTTTCTCAAGGCCATCACGCCTTTCAACAAGTCCATGTCCTCCGTCATTCGTCAACGGCCGGACTTTCATTCCTTGTCCTCAAGTGATGTGTTGGATGAGTTTATTGCCATGAACATTTTGAACAAGACTGCTGACAATGCTCTTGCATGAGTTCAATGGTTAAGAAAAGAATCCCCCAACCTTGCTTTGAAGGCCAAGGCTGCTTTGGAGGAAGATGAGGTAGACGAAGAAGAAACTTGTCCTAAAGACACCAAGTATGCTTACCACGAGCACATGACTCTTGCATCAAAGCAGTTTTGTGGAAACAAGAAAAACTCAAGGCCCAACTTCTCCAAGTACAACTCAAATGGGTCCAAGGGAAAGCAACCCGTGAGAACTTGCTACAATTGTGGCAATGTGAGTTACTTTGTGGCAAATTGTCCGTATGAGCAGAGGGAAGACATTGATAGCAAGCTCATTCGCAAAGACAAGACCAACTCTTTCCCAAACAAGAACAACTTCCCCAAGAAGATGCCCCCTATATCCATGAGTATCAAGTACAACTAATTTTGTTGCCGTTCATGTTCCATATCCAGAAATCCATAACTAAATATATAAAATAACTTAGAACAAAAATAAAATATACTTAGTGATAAAGAAAACAAGCACACACGAGAATATTAACCCCACGATATTGCTCCCCAGCAACGGCGCAATAAAAAGGTCATGATAATTAAGAGTGTCGAACGGAACGAGGAGCTAAAGGTAGAATTTATATCCCCTTTAAGTTTTATCGACCACCAATACAACTCTATGCACACTTAATGTTCGCTTCACCTAGAACAAGAATAAAACTACTTTGCGGGAATAAAACTACAAGTACTTTGTAGGTGTAGTAAGATAGTTTTGCAAGATAATAAAACATAGTCGTTTAGTAGAAAGCTTTTGTAACCCAAGAAAAAGATTATCCATAGGCAATTGAATATAACATGATAGATACTTACATATGCAATGAGGGAGAGGCATACGCTAACACACTTTACATACTTGTATCATATGCACTTATGATTGGAACTCTAGCAAGCATCTGCAACTACTAAAGATCATCAGGGTAAAACCCAACCATAGCATTAAGTAACAAGTCCTCTTTATTCCCATACGCAACAACCCCCTTATTCGGGTGTAAGCTTCTATCACTCTGGCCACCCACTATAAGCGAACCATGAGCTTATTGCAAAACCCTACAACAGTAGTCCAACACGATTGCGTGTCATAGAGGGAATCATAGGACAACACCATATTAACATACAACTCATACCAATTACACCATAGCACAATTAACTCGTATGACAAAAATATCTACTCAATTATCATAGGATAGCCACACATCATTGGGTAATAATATATGATATTAAGCACCATATAGAAATCATTGAGATTATGACATGGAGAAGAGGTGTTACACCGCTACATAGAGTGGGAGAGGGTTGGTGATGATGGCGGCGAAGTTGTTGGTGTAGATCACCGTCATGATGGTTGTCGTGGTGGTGTTCTGACGCCACCGATAGAGAGGGGGAGAGAGCCCAACTCCTCCTTATTCCTTAGCCTCCCCCGAGATGAGAGGAGAGTTTCCCCTCTCGTCCATGGCCACCAAGGCTCCCTTAGGGCACGAGCCCCTCCGAGATTGGATCTCCCTCTGTTTCTCTTCTATTTTTGCGCTCAATTTTCTAGCATTTCACCGTTTCTTAAATATCAGGAGATCCATAACACCGATTGGATGAAATTTTGAGAGTATTTTTTCCGGAAAATTATCTTTCTTATGGAGGAAAAAGGGACCTAACAGACTTATGTGGGAGTTACAAGGCAAACCGGCGCATCCATACCCCATGGCTGCTCCGGGATACCTTGTGGCTACCTCGCACGCCATCTTGCATTGATTCATCTTCCCCAAAAGAACATATATTCCAAAATAAATATTCGTAAATTTTTATCTCGTTTGGACTTACTTGGATTTTCTGCCAAACGTGCAAAGAGATAGGAACTTGCACTGGGCATTGGATCAATATGTTAGTCCCAAAAATACTATAATTTTTTTCCAAAAGTATAGAAAGTTGGAGAATATTGGCATAAAGAAATTTTTTTTTTATAGATATGATGGATAAGTATCAAGTTTTCATCCGACCTTCATCTTCTTGAAAGAAATTGTTCTTGTTTGGACACATCGAGCAAGTATTGCTTCACGTTAGCGATAATTTTAAGAGGGTTGATTTGTTCACCTTAATCTCCTCGTCTTCATTTCCTCTCGAAATGTAGATATTACTTATCTTCTATGTAGATTAATCTTCACTGAAGATCTTCACACTTCACAATGAACACATCATTCTTCTTGGACTTGGATGGACTATTTCTCTTTGTGTGCAGCAGAAAAATAATAATCCAAGCCTGTATTTGACAACAATCTCCAAAACACAAAGGGGCAGTATTTGCACCAACAATGGCTGCCACTCATTTATTGAGTGAATTGTAAAAAGCTGAAGCAAGAAAAATTATGATGCAAGTGCTTGGTTTGGCACCGGGGTGTTCATGATTTATACTTTATGCTATAAAGACCAAGGTACGCCAAGCTTACATGATTTAGTGTGTAGGAATAACGTTCTTTAGAATTCTATATTTTGAAAGTCAATGATTACTTTCTAGCACTCCTGCACATTATCATTTTATCTATTAAGTCATCCCTTCCAACATTCATTCCCAAATGATTACAAGATTAAGACATGTTAGGTAGGATTTCACATAAAAAATTCTGTTTTTATCATTTAATTACTTGAGGGCGAGCTAGAATTAAACTTGGGGATGATGCTACGTCTCCAACATATCTATATTTTTTATTGTTTCATGATATTACATTATCAATATTGTATGATTTATATGTCATTTTATATAATTTTGGGGAGTAAATTGTTTACTCAGTACCGACTGTTACCTCC
The DNA here is from genome assembly GCF_904849725.1 of Hordeum vulgare subsp. vulgare. NCBI lineage: Eukaryota > Viridiplantae > Streptophyta > Magnoliopsida > Poales > Poaceae > Hordeum > Hordeum vulgare. The sequence goes on along the minus strand of NC_058520.1, from coordinate 326,194,270 downwards.
TGTTTTCTGCATTTTTTGGTTTTACAGGAAATCCATACCAAATGAAGTCCACATGCAATTTTTTTTGAGGATTTGTTTATGCTCAAAAAGATACCCTAGAAGTTTTGTTATAGGACCAGATGGTGCACGACTGAGCCATAAGGTAGGGCGGCGACCTGTGGGGTAGGGCGCGCCCATGTGCCTTGTGGGATCCCTGTGCCTCCGATTGACCTGATTCCAATACTATAAATCCCAATCTATTTAGAAACCCTCAAGAGAGCACCTGAAACAATTTTATCGCCACCGCAAGCCTCTGTTCTTCCTCAATACCATCTAGAGGCCTTTTTATGTACTTTGTCGCAGGGAGAATCCATCACGAATGCCATCTTAAATAGCCTTGCTGCCTCCATGATGATATGTATGGGTCCATAGTATTAGCTAGATGGCTCTTTCTCTATTTTATGATCTTCAATACAATGATCTCTTTGGCGACCTATTCGATGCAAATTTTAAGGAGCGTTTGTTGGGATCCGGTGAATAGTGGGTTAATGATCATATTATTCAATAAAATTATTTTAGCCTTTTAATATTTATTTTTGTGTGATTTTATAGCTATGTAAGCTTTTCGATCTTTGAGTTTTCTTTGGCCTAGATTAATGAGTAGATCTTCATAGGGAGTGGTGCATAGTAGTAGGTTCAATCTTGTGGTGTCCTTACTCTATAACAGGAGGAGTTGTAAGGCAGATATTTGTATTGTTGCTACTAATGGTAAAACGATGGGGTTGAGACATACTATTTGGTCTTACTTTGTTTACATTAGGCCATTATTCTTCAAGCATTATTTTGTTTGTTATGAACCTAATACCTTGTGATGCCTGCTGGATAGCAGTCAAGGGGTGGAAGAATACTAGTAGATGCATATGGATGTTGGTATACTTGTTATGAACATAATACCTATATATTGATCATGTCATGAAGATGTATCATAACTATTCTCTATTCTATCAATTTCCCAATAGTAATTTGTGTACCCATCATTGCTATGCTTATGAGAGAGATGCCTCTAACGAACACTATGGCCTCCGGGTCCATTCACTTTATATTTAGTAAAACCCTAAGAATACTTGATGCAATTTATTTACTCATATTTTCCTTTTTATTTTATCTATCTACCACTAACAGATTTGATCCTTGCAATTAATGGATACGAGGGCATTGGCAACCCTATTACTTTTGTTGGGTGCAAGCATTTGCTTTGTGTCTGTGCAAGTCTTGTTTACCATTGTTTTCGTGGCATCTTCTACTAGTTTGGTAAACCTTGGTTCTTAACAAAGACAAATACTATCTGTTACTATACTACATCACCTTTACTCTCCCGGGAAATATCAATGCATGTCATAAGAAGCAAGATGCCAGCCTACAAAATGATCAACCCACGTAGTTCATGCTGACAACAAAGCCAGAGGTCGGCAAACTTGCGAGCACACAAAAAACGGCCATATTTATGTTTTTGTGCCCCTTAGTTAATACAATAATGATTTTTGTCTTTGCCATAAATCAATCATGTTTATCGAGTATCTCCTTTTTCTACTTATCGAACCAACTTTTCATTTTCAGGGACATCTTGCCCAAGTCCATGGTCATGAAACCTAGTGGCACCTATTTTTCTTTGGCATTAGCATTGGTGGCCTCGATCTCGAGAATTTTTGCTTGGACGACCTCCTCGATCTTGACCTTACTTCTCTTGACAGTTTCCTCCATATCAAGCTTCTTCGTTCGGAGCTTGATGTAGTCCTTCACTTGCTCCTATTTTTATTGGCGCTTCCTCTCTTCCCTTGCTTCTGTTTGGATCATCATACCTTGCAAAGTTTTTTTGCAACACAAAATATGTCACATCACGCTTCTCATACACCTTCGAGTTGGTCTTTCCCCTTAGTCTCTTAACTCCATCTTCATCCCAAGCTACAGACAGGGCACCTCCATGCTTATTTAGAGCGGCATATTGATATTTGAACTCGGGGCAATCTTTGACGAGCGTCCAAAATGTGTGAGCAGGAGTGGTTCGCTTGCATGCTAGACCTTGAAGGATTCCGAAGTTTCGAATTCCTACACAATCAAAGTGAAGTCCACAAAATTTAATAGCAAAGGACACAAAATGCAAAAACATGAACATGGCATATGAATGAAGAAATAAGGTTCTTACCAAGTTGCTCAAGCCTAGGCCGCTCATGGGACATGCATCAATGCTATCACGTGTGACACAAAAAATTTGAATTCTTATTGGCCAAACACACATTTCTATTGCATTGAGTTGATGCCACGAATGCTCACAAACTTGTAGGGTAGAAACTTCATATGTCCATGTAAGGTCGCACGAACTCTACCCCAAAATACGACACCTTTTTTCTTGGTGCATGTCTTGGGATCTTCCCTATTTCCTTCCAACTCACACAAATCAACTTGTCCTCATCTTTGTTATATGATCCTATGTGAATGATTTGTTCCTATTTTGTGCATTGGCTCTTTGCATGAGCACATGGATAAACAGTAGCTCCTCCTCAATATCTATGCCCTCACCCTCTTCTTCATCTTTGCAATAGATGCATTCATGACATGAGTTAACATGGTCGTCAGCTTCTTCTTCTTGGTAGCCGCGGCCACCATCATCTTGGACGCGACCATCTTGGATATGGGTCTCATTGGCATCAAAGGCTTGACCATGGCCCTTGAGGTGGAAGGCTTGTATATAGCTCCCGTAGATGGCGTTCTCCATGAAATCATTTAAGTCAGGGTCGTGTTGCGCATGCATATGATAGGGCGTTCTATCGAACTGGTTGTGGGCGCCGGGAAGGTTTGTCGTTCGATTCACCCACGGTTGCTTCCTTTGCATCCTAGAGGGTGACTAGCTGGTGCCACCGGTCCCAGGCTTGGCATTAAGGTCAATGACGACTACGATGGCGGGGGTGGCCGGCGCGATCATGCTGCCGTCTGACAACATGGATAAGTGGGTCGGAGCATGCTCGTGTGCCAGATGAAAACTGCCCACTTGCGGTGTTGTGATGTGCTTGGTGAATAAGCCTCTAGAGGACAAACAGTCCATGAGCATGTGCTTGCCGTGGCCATGGAAACGACAGAAAGAATGGCCAGCGCTAGTCGGCTAAACCCTAGCATGAGGAGGATGTGTGTCGTTGCTGCCTCCATGACCTTGGCAACGAGGGCATCGCTGCCCTCAATGGCGACCATGTGTTTTCCGGCGGCAGCCTTGTGGGCGTCCTGGGCCACAACTTTCCTCCCAGCAATGATGGCCCTATGATCTCTCCTCTTGGTAAATTGTTCGTTGAGTCAATCAATCTCCTTTGAGGTGATCTCCACCCTTGGTTTGTTCTTGTTCATCGTCACGGGACAGACAAAGGTGGTGGCCAGGACGACGACAACGTGTTGTAGTGGGGCGCCGACCATGGAGCAGGAAGGGTGGGGAGGGCGGGAGCTCATTTTGGGGAAAGAAGGGGAAATTGGAATGTTGTGTCCATGACAGGTGGGCTAGGGGAGGACAAGGGCACACATCCCGCCTATGTGCGCACTGTCCGTTTGGATGCAAAAGCGGCCCAAATTTGGGTCATAAATAGGTTGCGAACAAACAGAAAACAGATGCCCAACCAATTGCAGTCACTCATTGGTCCGTGATTTGTATCCGTTTCTACCCAACAGGGTACGGCAAGAAAAATGAGGCTAGACATTGTAGTTGGCCTTAGGGCAACTCACTAAAGGTATCAACTTCTTTGTCGTCTGCCATAGCACACGACAAAGGGGCAGTTCACGCACGGCAAAGCCCTTTGCCGTCAGTCTCCGGTCTGCAAGCCTGCTTTGTTCGGTGAAGGTCGTGCTTTGCCGTCAGTCTGGTTAAAGCGGACGATAAAGGGCTTTGTCATCAGCCATGGCCAGCAGATGTCAACGCCCTTAGACGACAGCCGACAGGCAACTACTCCGTTAGGTGGCTAACTGAGTATTTGCCGTGTGCCTTCTATGATGCACATTTGCCGTCTGCTTTTGGGGTGCCTTTGCCGTGTGCTGGCCGTCAACATGGGCAGCCTTCTGCTGGCACCAGG